>NC_087342.1:168958520-170208520 GCF_030014295.1 Loxodonta africana
GGTCACTTGCTAGACACATCTTGTCCTCCTTTCTTATGTTTTTTTTTTAAATGATTTTTATTGTGGTTTAAGTGAAAGTTTACAAATCAAGTCAGTCTCTCACACAAAAGCCCATATACACCTTGCTACACACTCCCAATTACTCTCCCCCTAATGAGATAGCCTGCTCTCTCCCTCCACTCTCCCTTTTTGTGTCCATTTTGCCAGCTTCTAACCACCTCTACCCTCTCATCTCCCATCCAGGCAGGAGATGCCAACATAGTCTTAAGTGTCCACCTGATCCAAGAAGCTCACTCCTCACCAGCATCTCTCTCCAACCCATTGTCCAGTCCAAGCCCTACCTGAAGAGTTGGCTTTGGGAATGGTTCCTGTCAAGGGCCAACAGAAGGTCTGGGGGCCATGACTACGGGGGTCCTTCTAGTGTCAGTCAGACCATTAAGTCTGGTCTTATGAGAATCTTCATCCCACTGCTCTCCTGCTCCCTCAGGGGTTCTCTGCTGTGTTCCCTGTCAGGGCAGTCATGGGTTGTAGCCGGGCACCATCTAGTTCTTCTGGTCTCAGGATGATGTAGTTGCTGGTTCATGTGGCCCTTTCTGTCTCTTGGGCTCACAATTACCTTGTGTCCTTGGTGTTCTTCATTCTCCTTTGATCCAGGTGAGTTGAGACCAATTGATGCATCTTAGATGGCTGCTTGCTTGTGTTTAAGAATCCAGATGCCACTTTTCAAAGTGGGATGCAGAATGTTTTCTTAATAGATTTTATTATGCCAATTTGACTTAGATGTCCCCTGAAACCATGGTCCCCAGACCCCTGCCCCTGCTACACTGGCCTTCAGAGCATTCAGTTTATTCAGGAAACTTCTTCGCTTTTTGTTTAGTCCAATTGTGCTGACCTTCCCTGTATTGTGTGCTGTCTTTCCCTTCATCTAAAGTAGTTCTTATCTACTATCTAATTAGTGAATACCCATCTCCCACCCTCCCTCCCTCCTCCATCTCATAACCACAAAAGAATGTTTTCTTCTCAGTTTAAACTATTTCTCAAGTTCTTATAATAGTGGTCTTATACAATATTTGTGCTTTTGCAACTGACTAATTTCACTCAGCATAATGCCTTCCAGGTTCCTCCATGTTATGAAATGTTTCACAGATTCCTCACTGTTCCTTATCAATGCATAGTATTCCATTGTGTGAATATACCATAATTTATCTATCCATTCATCAGTTGATGGTTTTGCTATTGTAAACGGTGCTGCAATAAACATGAGTGTGCACATATCTGTTTGTGTAAAGGCTCTTATTTCTTTAGGATATATTCCAAGGAGTGGGATTGCTGGATCGTATGGTAGTTCTATTTCTAACTTTTTAAGGAAGCGCCAAATCGATTTC
This sequence comes from Loxodonta africana, assembly GCF_030014295.1. NCBI lineage: Eukaryota > Metazoa > Chordata > Mammalia > Proboscidea > Elephantidae > Loxodonta > Loxodonta africana. The sequence continues at coordinate 168,959,906 of NC_087342.1, forward strand.
CAAAGTGGTTGTACCATTTGACATTCCCGCCAGCAGTGTAGAAGTGTTCCAGTCTCTCCACAGCCTCTCCAATATTTATTATTTTGTGTTTTTTGGATTAATGCCAGCCTTGCTGGAGTGAGATGAAATCTCATTGTAGTTTTGATCTGCATTTCTCTAATGGCTAATGATCGCTAACATTTCCTCATGTATCTGTTAGCTACCTGAGTGTCTTCTTTAGTGAAGTGTCTATTCATATCTTTTCCCCATTTTTTAATTGGGTTATTTGTCTTTTTGCAGTTGAGTTTTTGCAGTATCATGTAGATTTTAGAGATCAGGCGCTGATCGGAACTGTCATAGCTGAAAACTTTTTCCCAGTCCATAGGTAGTCTTTTTACTCTTTTGGTGAAGTTTTTGGATGAGCATAGGTGTTTGATTTTTAGGAGCTCCCAGTTATCTAGTTTTTCTTCTGCGTTCTTTATAATGTTTTCTATACTGTTTATACCATGTATTAGGGCTCCTAACGTTGTCCGTATTTTTTCTTCCATGATCTTTATCGTTTTAGATTTTATATTTAGGTCTTTGATCCATTTTGAGTTAGTTTTTATGCATGGAGTGACGTATGGGTCTTGTTTCATTTTTTTGCAGATGGGTATCCAGTTATGCCAGCACCGTTTGTTAAAAAGGCTGTCTTTTCCCCATTTAACTGTTTTGGGGCCTTTGTCAAATACCAACTGCTCATATGTAGATGGATTTATGTCTGGATTCTCAATTCTGTTCCATTGGTCCATGTATCTGTTGTTGTACCAGTACCAGCTTGTTTTGACTACTGTGGCAGTATAATGGGCTCTAAAATCAGGTAAAGTAAGGTCTCCCAATTTGTTCTTCTTTTTCAGTAATGCCTTATTTATCTGGGACCTCTTTCTCTTCCATATGAAATTGGTGATTTGTTTCTCCATCTCATTAAAGAATGTCCTTGGCATTTGGATCGGAATTGCACTAAATGTATAGATCACTTTTGGTAAAATGGACATTTTTATAATGTTGGGTCTTCCTATCCAGGAGCAAGGTATGTTCTTCCACTTATGTAAGTCTCTTTTGGTTTCTTGCAGAAGTGTACTGTAGTTTGCTTTGTATAAGTCTTTTACATCTCTGGTAAGATTTATTCCTAAGTATTTTATCTTCTTGGGGGCTACTGTAAATGGCATTGATTTGGTGATTTCCTCTTCGACGTTCTTTTTGTTGGTGTAGAGGAATCCAACTGATTTTTGTACGTTTATCTTGTATCCCGATACTCTGCTGAACTCTTCTATTAATTTCAGTAGTTTTCTGGAGGATTCCTTAGGGTTTTCTGTGTATAAGATCATGTCATCTCCAAATGGAGATACTTTGACTTCTTCCTTGCCCATCTGGATGCCCTTTATTTCTTTATCTAGCCTAATTGCTCTGGCTAGGACTTCCAGCACAGTATTGAATAAGAGTAGTGATAAAGGGCATCCTTGTCTGGTTCCCGATCTCCAGGGGAATGTTTTCAGGCTCTCTCCATTTAGGGTGATGTTGGCTGTTGGCTTTGTATAAATGCCCTTTATTATGTTGAGGAATTTTGCTTCTATTCCTATTTTGCTGAGAGTTTTTATCATGAATGAGTGTCGAACTATGTCAAATGCCTTTTCTGCATCAATTGATAAAATCATGTTATTCTTGTCTTTTGTTTTATTTATGTGGTGGATTACATTAATTGTTTTTCTAATGTTGAACCATCCCTGCATACCTAGTATGAATCCCACTTGGTCATGGTGAATTATTTTTTTGATATGTTGTTGAATTCTATTGGCTAGAATTTTGTTGAGGGTTTTTGCATCTACATTCATGAGGGATATAGGTCTATAATTTTTTTTGTGGTGTCTTTACCTGGTTTTGGTATCAGGGATATGGTGGCTTCATAGAATGAGTCTGGTAGTATTCCATCCGTTTCTATGCTCTGAAATACCTTTAGTAGTAGTGGTGTTAACTCTTCTCTGAAAGTTTGGTAGAGCTCTGCAGTGAAGCCATCCGGACCAGGGCTTTTTTTTGTTGGGAGTTTTTTGATTACCTTTTCAATCTCTTCTTTAGTTATGGGTCTATTTAGTTGTTCTACCTCTGTTTGTGTTAGTTTAGGTAGGTAGTGTTTTTCTAGGAATTCATCCATTTCTTCTAGGTTTTCAAATTTGTTTGAGTGTAGTTTTTCATAGTAATCTGATAAGATTCTTTTAATTTCAGTTGGGTCTGTTGTAATATCGCCCCTCTCCTTTCTTATTCGGGTTATTTGCTTCCTCTCTTGTTTTTCTTTTTTCAGTTTGGCCAGTGGTTTATCAATTTTGTTGAGTTTTTCAAAAAAACAGGTTTTGGTCTTGTTAATTCTTTCAATTGTTTTTCTGTTTTCTATTTCATTTAGTTCAGCTCTAATTTTTATTATTTGTTTTCTTCTGGTGCCTGTGGATTTCTTTTATTGCTCTCTTTCTATTTGTTCAAGTTGTAGGGATAGTTCTTTGATTTTGGCCCTTTCTTCTTTTTGGATGTGTACATTTATTGATATAAACTGGCCTGTGAGCACTGCTTTTGCTGTGTCCCAAAGGTTCTGATAGGAAGTGTTTTCATTCTCATTGGATTCTATGAATTTCTGTATTCCATCCTTAATGTCTTCTATAATCCATTTTTTTTTTTAGCAGAGTATTGTTCAGTTTCCAAGTGTTTGATTTCTTTTCCCTGCCGTTCCTGTTATTGATTTCCATTTTTATGGCCTTATGGTCAGAGAAGATGCTTTGTAATATTTCAATGTTGTGGATTCTGCCAAGGCTCGCTTTATGACCTAATATGTGGTCTATTCTAGAGAATGTTCCATGTGCACTAGAAAAGAAAGTATACTTTGCTGCTGTTGGGTGGAGTGTTCTGTAAATGTCTATGAGGTCAAGTTGGTTGATTGTGGCATTTAGATCTTCCGCATCTTTATTGAGCTTCTTTCTGGATGTCCTGTCCTTCACTGCAAGTGGTGTGTTGAAGTCTCCTACTATTATTGTGGAGCTGTCTATCTCACTTTTCAATGCTGATAGAGTTTGTTTTATATATCTTGCAGCCCTGTCATTGGGTGCATAAATATTTAATATGGTTATATCTTCTTGGTATATTGTCTCTTTAATTATTGTATAGTGTCCTTCCTTATCCTTTCTGATGGATTTAACTTTAAAGTCTATTTTGTCAGAAATTAATATTGCCACTCCTGCTCTGTTTTGATTGTTGTTTGCTTGATATATTTTTTTCCATCCTTTGAGTTTTAGTTTGTTTGTGTCTCTAAGTCTAAGGTGTGTCTCTTGTAGGCAGTATATAGACGAATCTTATTTTTTAATCCATTCTGCCACTCTCTGTCTCTTTATTGGTACATTTAGTCCATTTACATTCAGGGTAATTATGGATAGGTATGAATTTAGTGCTATCATTTTGATGTCTTTTTTTGTGTGTTGACAGTTTCTTTTTCCCACTTGATTTTATGTGCTAAGTAGATTTTCTTTGTATATTGTCCTTTTCCTCATATTTGTTGTTGTTGATTTTGTTTCTGCTGAGTCTGTATTTTTCCCTTGTATTTTATTTTGATGAGTAGGCTAGTTTGTCTCCTTTGTGGTTACCTTCTTATTTACCCCTATTTTTCTAAATTTAAAACCAACTTTTATTTCTTTGTATCGCCATAGCTTCCTCTCCATATGGAAGGTGTATGATTATATTTCTTAGTCCCTCTTTATTATTTTAATGTTGTCTTCTTTTGTATAATAACATCGCTGTTAACCCTGTGTTGGGCTTTTTTTTTTTTTTTAGTCTTGCTTTCTTTTTTTGGATTTCCCTGTCAGGGTTGACTTCTGGTTGCTCTGCCCAGTGTTCTAGTCTTGGGTTGATACCTGATATGATTGATTTTCTAACCAAAGAACTCCCTTTAGTATTTCTTGTAGTTTTGGTTTGGTTTTTATGAATGCCCTCAACTTGTGTTTATCTGGAAATGTCTTAATTTCACCTTCATATTTAAGAGACAGTTTTGATGGATATATGATTCTTGGAAGGCAATTTTTTTCCTTTAACTTTTTAAATATGTCATCCCATTGCCTTCTTGCCTGCATGCTTTCTGCTGAGTAGTCCAAGCTTATTCTTATTGGCTCTCCTTTGTAGGTGACTTTTCTTTTATCCCTTGCTGCTCTTTTAATTGTCTCTTTATCTTTGGTTTTTGGCAAGCTTGATTATAATATGTCTTGGTAACTTTCTTTTAAGATCTACCTTATGTGGAGTTTGATGAGCATCTTGGATAGATATCTTCTCATCTTTCACAATATCAGGGAAGTTTTCTGCCAACAAATCCTCAACAATTTTCTCTGTATTTTCTGTTATCCCTCCCCTCACTCATAGATTATTTCTCTTGATAGAGTCCCACATGATTCTTAACGTCTCTTCATTTTTTAAAATTCTTTTATCTCATTTTTCTTCAAATATATTAGTGTCACATGATTTATCTTCGAGTTCAGAAATTCTAGCTTCTGCTTGCTCAATTCTGCTCCTCTGACTTTCTATCCAGTTACCTAATTCTGTAATTTTACTGTTAATCTTCTGAATTTCTGATTGCTGTCTATGGATTTTTCCAGCTTATTAAACTTTTCATTATGTTCCTGAATAATCTTTCTAATTTCTTCAGTTGCTTTATCCGTGTGTTCCTTGGCTTGTTCTGCATATTGCCTCATTTCCTTCCTGATGTCTTGAACGGTTCTGTATATTAAACTTTTGTATTCTGCATCTGGTAATTCCAGGAATGCATTTACATCTAAAAGATCCCTGGTTTCTTTGTTTTGAGAGCCTGTTGAGGTGATCATGGTCTGTTTCTTTATGTGACTTGATATTGACTGTTGTCTCTGAGCCATCTATAAATTATTGTATTAGTTTATGCTTGCTTACTGTGTCATAGCTGCTTGCTTTGTTTTGTTTTGGTATACCTCTATGGGTTGCTTGAGTGGGCTAGCTTGATTTTTTTTGCCTTTGGAGCTCTGGTGTCCTGTCCCCAGCTGGCTAGAGCTGTTATCAGGTATATCAGTCTAGGAGTCCATTTAGTTTTCTTGTATGAATTCAGCTCAGGTTTCCAGGTAGCTGATATCAAGTGTGTGGTACAGGCTCTGTCCTACAGTCTTAGAGGGACAGGGGTGATTGGCATATACACCAGTATTTGATTGCAGCAGGGGGTCACGCTCTGAGCAAGGCAGGGGGCTGAGAACCCACCCCCAAGTGTCTCTGAGGAAAACGCGTCTGTTCCCTAGAGCGTGTTGGTGGGTAGGTTCTGCAGAGGGACCATGGTCACCCAAAGTTTTTGTTGCAAGGACTGGGAGGTACCAGTTATCTTTGGATCCCTGTTGCCGGTGGCTGGATGACCTGAGTGGAGCTACCAGTCCTTAGGTCCCTGTTGTGGGTAGGTGAGGACCTTGTTTAATAGGCAAAGCAATGTCAAACGTCAAACACCCACCTCTCCACCGCATAGCTGAAATGGTTGGAGTTTCCGAACAAGGGCCTATTCTCCCGAAATAGGCCCACACAGGTCCATGCAGAAAGGAAAGGTGCTTGAGGTTCACAGATAGTTTATGCCTGGACAGGAGCCACTTCTGTCCTGGGCTCCCCCGGTTAATGGGGCTAGCAAATTATCTTTTTCCCCCAGTTGCAAATTTTTTCCTTCCCCAAAGCTGGGAGGACGGCTCTAGGTGCTCACCAAGGTCTATCTCAGGCCCAGGGATTCAGCCACTGAAGCCGGCTTGGGGGTAGGGGGTGGGGGGCGCGGTAAAATATACACAAGTACTTAGCTTTTGCAGAGAGGGCAGTTCTCCTCAGGTTCCGGAGGTGTGAGTGGGCTGTGTGGCTGCTTCTTCTTGAGGAAACTGCGGCCAAACACTAGGACCAGCCCACCGCTGCTCCAGGAATGGTGCCTGAGGGCTCTCGGCGATTCAGGTCCGGTAACTCCTCTCCACTTCTGAACGGCCTCTCCCTCCCCCTGCCCCTCATTTCGTTGTCTAAGCTTGCCTTTGATGCTCAGGGCTCCCAGCTTGTCACAAATATACTAGTTTCACTTGTTTTTTCAGGTCTTTGTTGTAAAGAGGGCTCGACAGAAGTATCTGTCTATTCCACCATCTTGGCTCCACCTCCTTTCTTGTTTTTATATTGTCTGCTGTCTCTGAGATATTAAGATATTTTATTTATTGATTGTATGTTCGTGTGTCTCATATTGCTTTTTTGTTTTGTTTTTATATGTCAGGGCTGGCAGGCCAGGTGTGTTTTGCCGCTTGCTCATCTGTGGGCACAATAGCTCTCACCACCTTGTCTCGGTGGGCAGGTCAGCAGCAGGCAGGGCTAGCCCACATCACTGTATATTGGCTTGGTGAGGTAGTTAAGGGCAGGCTGGGTGGGCGCTGTCTGCCTCCTAAAGTTGATCCAGTGGTGTGGGAGCATTCATAGTCCCTTGCCACATAGGCAGGGGTATTCAATGGGGAGTGGTATGGGCTCGCTTCCCACTATTTAGCAGCTGGCCTAGTGGCAGGAGGGGAGAGGTAGTGCAGGCCCAGTGTGGCAGCAGGCCTGAGTGCCAGGGCCCCTCTAGCTGTGGCAGCACGGCAGCGGATGATGGGAAGGTGAGAGACATGAAGTATGAGGCTAGGTACGAGGAAGAAAAAAAAGAGAGATAAAGAAAAAAAAGGGGAGAAAAGAAGGGGTGACTTGGAGGTAGGCAGCAGGTCGGGGTCGGGTAGAGGAGGGGAAGTGAGGAGGTGGTATATAGGGCTAGGTGGAAGGAAGAAAGAAAAGGAGGAAAGAGAGAGGGAAAAAAGCCACACTTTGGTATGGGAGGAGAGTGGGTCTGGGGGAGCTTGTATTGTGGATCCTGGCAGTGGAGACTGCTGAGATGGGGGGTGGGGGGGTTCTTGCTTCAAGTCACCAGAAGGGTGAGGGGTGGGAAACATGCTTCTCTGGTTACCAGGTACTCTGTCTCCTGCTGGGAACTCCATGAAGTTGACTTCCTGTACTCCCTGCCTGGGGTCATTTCTGGTTGTGTTCCAAAATAGCAATGCTGTGCCCTGTTAGTTGGCAGGGGACCTCCACTCAGTATCTCTCCTCGTTCTCTGTATTCTGTCAGTTTCTTCTTCCATCCAGTGTCTGATCGAGTTCTTTATCCCTTCATTTGATGCTTAGGGTTCCAGGATTGACATTTGTATCTGTTTTACTTAGTTTTTCAGTTTTTTGCTGCAGAGAAACAGCATGGTGCCTGTGTCTAGGGTACCATGTCAGCTCTGCCCTCCATAGGGTTTCTAATGGCTCATTTTTTGGAAGTAGATCACAAAGCCTTTCTTCTAAGGTGCCTCTGTGTGGACTTGAGCCTCCGACCTTTCTGTTAACCATTTGAACCACCCAGGGAGTCCATGAAGTAAAATCGGTTGTACTCCAGTAAAGCAGATTACCTTCCGTTGTGTAGGCAGGCTTCAATCAATCAGTTGAAGACCTTAGAAGAAAAAAGGGAGTGTTTCTAGGGAGTGTTCTGTCTCCAAACTATAAACAGACATTTTGCAAGAACACTCTTAGTCTTTACTCTTCTTGTCTTCTGACCTATGGATTTTGGAATGCAAGCTTGCAGGAGTTACAGCCTGTCCCTGGCCTTGATTTTGGCCTTGCTGGCTGCCCATAGTTGGTATCTAACTCCTTGAAGTGAATCTCTCTCCCTAAATATATGTATCTCACTGGTTCTGGTTTCCTAGAGAACACTAAGGCACTTTGTTTTTAGGTTAACTTCAGTTTGAGTCCCTCTTCATAATGGCTGCAAGCTCTTTCAATACTTACTAAAGCTTTCAATGCTTTGGGACCAGAAGATAATAAACTATTTATATCTTTAGACCTAAATTGCCAACTAAATATAAATCATTTACTAAATCATTCACTAATCATTTATTAATGTTCAAGTATTTTGTGTAGAATTCCTAGGGTTACTTGGCATAAGTGGCCACCAAGATAAGTAATACACATGATTATTTTCTCTTGCCCAGCAGAGCAACAAGGGCTTTCTCAGTCATTTACCCAAGATATGTGAGCCTCATTGCACTTGTCTCTCCCTGCCTCCAAGATGCTGCAGGACTACGTCTGCAGAAACTCCTGAACTTTTATTTCTGTTGCTCCCTGTCACCTGCCTTTCCTACTTGACATTGCAGTTCCTCAGGTGTCTACTCCTGGATGGTGCTCATCCAGAGAGGTTAATTTGCTCCCGTTTCTTTTTATTTCATTGCCAGTGTTTATTTATTTTAACAACTTTTAGCAGCCCTGGTGGTGCAGTGGTTAAGAGCTACGGCTGCTAACCAAAAGGCCAGCAGTTTGAATCCACCAGCCGCTCCTTGGAAACCGTATGGGGCAGTTCTGCTCTCTCCTATGGGGGTTGTTATGGGTTGGAATCCTCTCAACAGTAATGGATTTTTGGGTTTTAATGAGGTATACTTTACATACCACAACATTCACCCATTTCAAGTGTACAATTCTGTTTTTTTTTGTAAATTACTAAGTTGTATAATCATCACCATAATCCAGTTTTAGAATATTTTCATCACCCCAGGAAGACCCCTAATGCCCAATTATAGCTAATCCTCCTTCCTAATCCCAACCCCAGGCAACCACTAATCTACTTTCTATTTTATAGGTTTCTCTTTTTTGTATATCTCAAATAAATGGAATCATACAGCATATGGCTGGTGTCGTTCACTTGGAAAAGACTCCTTGAGATATGAGTGGGAGCCCAATCTCAAGTCTTTCTTCCAGTGTTTAAGGCTTAAAAATCTACCTTTAGTTTGTGGGATTAATTATCCTGCTAAAATCTAGATATGAAAATTAGCTTGGGAAAGGGAACTCACAATTGGAAGCCAGTTATATGCTAGGCATATTACCTTGTTCACTCCTCCTCCTCATCAGCTAATACATGGTAGAGTTGGGATATGAACCCAGGCCTGACCGGCGTTTGCCTGAAACTCAGACCCTGCACATTCAACTTCTACTTTCTGCTGTTACGTAGAAGACCTCAGTGGGAAAGCACGGTTGGATTCAGTGCAAGCTTGAACATGCTCTGGGCTGAGTGGGTACTCAGCTGTCTGTACATCAAATGACCCAGCTGGTCTAGGAAAGAGGCTGCCTTTGGCGTAATTGTGCAAATGCGTTTTATTTCCCTGCCATAGTGATCAACAGTTACACAGCAGTTAGCTAGTGCTGGCATCTCTCCGGGTAGATGATGACGATACCAGTCTCTGAATGCACTGGTAGCTAGTGGCACACTTTTTCTCCAGAGAGGTTATAGTGAATCACATGTTCACTGACAGTGTGTTAAGTACAGTGCTTATTTTAAACAAACAGGAGTAGAAAGCATGATTCTAGAAGATGAAAACCAAACCTTTCAATTGTGCTTGGCTTGCAGTGATATGCTTGGGAGAAAAAGGTGTGTTTAATTTTGGGCCACAACTTGAGAGGCCAAGAGAGACAGTTTATACAAATAAGGACCTACTTGGAAAAGTACAAGTTATTGGAACAATGCAGTAATCCATTTTATATAAGATACTTTATAAAAATAGATGGTAATTATTATTCATCAAATCTGATGCAAGAAAATGAGGAAATTTTTCTTTCTTTAAATTAGACCAGCATTTCCCAAACTGATGCCAAAAGGAACACTGTTTAGTGAGATGTTAAAACATATGCCTTGAAAAAAAAATTTTATGGACAAAAGTTTGAAGAATGTGTTTATTGATTATGCAAAGGCATTCAACTGCGTGGATCATAACAAATTATGGATAACATTGCGAAGAATGGGAACTCCAGAACACTTAATTGTGCTCACGTGGAACCTGTACACAGACCAAGAGGCAGTAGTTCGAACAGAACAAGGGGATACTGCATGGTTTAAAATCAGGAAAGGTGTATGTCAGGGTTGTATCCTTTCACTATATTTATTCAATTTGTATGCTGGACTACTCTGTCCTATAGGGTCGCTATGAGTCTGAATTGACTCGACGGCACTGGGTTTGGTTTTTTTTTTTTTTATGCTGGACTATATGACAAAAACAGCATCAGGATTGGAGGAAGACTAACAACTTGTGATATGCAGATGACACAATGAGGACTTGAAGCATTTACTTATGAAGATCAAGTACTACAGTCTTCAGTATGGATTACACCTTAACATAAAACAAAAATCCTCACAACTGGACCAACAAGCAACATCGTGATAAATGGAAAAAATATTGAAGTTGTCAAGGATTTCATTTCACGTCCATGGAAGCAGGCCATGGAAGCAGCAGTCAAGAAATCAAATGACATATTTCATTGGGCAAATCTGCTACAAAAGACTTCCTTACAGTGTTAAAAAGCAAAGATGTCACCTTGGGGACTATGATGTGCCTGACCCAAGCCACGGTATTTTCAATTGCCTCATATGCATGCAAAAGGTGGACTATGAATAAGGAAGACCAAAGAAGAACTGATCCCTTTAAATTATGGTGTTCATGAAGAATATTGAGTGTACCATTGACTGCCAGAAGAAGGAACAAATCTGTCTTGGAAGAAGTACAACCAGAATGCTCCTTGGAAGCAAGGATGGCGAGACTTCGTTTCATGGACTTTGGACGTGTTATCAGGAGGGACCAGTCCCTGGAGAAGGACATCATGCTTGGTAAGGTAGAGGATCAGGGAAAAAAAGGAAGACCCTCAAGGAGATGGTCTGACACAGTGGCTGCAACAACAGGCTCAAACATAGCAATGATTTTGAGGATGGCGCATGACTAAGTAGTGTTTTTGTTCTGTTGTACATAGGGTTCCTATGAGTCAGAACCAACTCAGTGACACCTAACTACAACAACAACATACCCTCCTTTAAAGATTCATGAAGGAGTCTTGGTGGTGCAACAGGTTAAGTGCTCAACTGCTAAAGGTTGGCGATTCGAACACAACTAGCAGCTCCCTAAGAGAAAGACCTAGCAATCTACTTCCATAAAGATTACAGCCTAGAAAACCCTCTGAAGCAGGTCTACTCTGTCCCATGGGATTGCTATGAGTTGAAATCAACTCGAAAGGCACCCAACAACAACGATTCATGAGTGTAGTGGCATTTCAAAGGCTCTGAGAAGTTCTGTGGCTTAAAATGCGGGGGGAGGGGAGGGGGGGTGAAGCTTTTTTTCCTTAACTCTTTGCTTAATCCACTGATTTCCAAACTCACTAATGCACACAGCTTTTCTTTTTTTTTAAGTACGCCTATTTATATTTCCAGAAAGTGGTCTATGAGAGAAAAACAGCTTGAAAAATGCTGAAAAATTTTTTAATGTAAGATAAGCTTGGATAAACTTATCTGTTCGCATAGTTTACTCACGTGGTCTCCTTAGTTTCATATTCAAGGAACTGTGATTTCCAGGAATACTTTGTAACGAAATCAACAAACGGAAAGACAAGGCAGGTGAATAACTTGACTTTCCCAGTCTAGTTTCACTGCATTTTACAAGAAGGTGTACAAATGGAAGGGCCCTGATCAGATACATCATCAGCTGACTGAGGTGTTAACACAGAGGACAGGGAGTCACCTCTAGCAGCTTTATCACCCATAAACAAAAGAGCTGGAATGGGTGAGCTCAACTTCTTTCCAGTGCTAACATTCTAAGACTTTATTGCTTGGGAAATATTGCAAAGTGACAGAATGCTTTATTTCTGCAGAAAAGCAACATGGTTCAGGATGAGACTACTCCTGCAGCTGCCCCTCAATGCAAAGGAACCAGAAAGGAAGCCTCTCATTCTTAAATAACATTTATTATTGTTGCAAAGAAGTCTTCTTTATGAAGACAGTTCTCACATTTATTGAAAGATATATTGGTTATGATTATAGAAGCAAATTCCACTGAGGTGTTATATATGAATATCCCGACTATGACTCTTAATTCAGCGATCTAGTATTCACAATGTGTTGGCTGCCACTTAGCTATTTATCCAAACATGCGTTTTAAAAAATTTTTTTTTAAAACATGTGCCTGGATAGGGTTGAAAAAGAAACTCCAAGGGCTTGCTAAAAAGGAGAAGCCTAAAAAAGATAAAATTCCCACAGAAGTTCTGTTCAACTGTAGCCTGTGAGTGCAGGAATAGCGTTTATGTGGGTGTGCATCATACCCAGTGGTTTCTCGGTTTCAACGATGTGAAAGCCCTTGAGGTTTTCTGTGGCTGTCAAGAGGAAGCAGAGAATTCTATTTACTGAATCCAGTCAATGTTCAGGCACCGTGCTATAAATGCAAACATATCTGAGACTTCTTCTATGACTTTGGCAGTAGGCTTCCCTGCCCCGTGGCCTGCCTTGGTGTCCACGTGGATAAGCAGGGGGTTGATTTGATTACGGCTGCGGCCCACGATGTACTGTAGAGTGGCAATGAACTTTAGGGAGTGAAGCGGGACCACACGGTCATCATGGTCAGCCGTAAGGAGAAGTATGGATGGGTACTGGACATCGTCTGTCTCTGGTAACTTGATGTTGTGCAATGGAGAATATCTGAAAGGCAAAGATGCTTTTGTGAGGCTGGCTATCAAAAGTAGAGCTGTTCACTAGCACAGTCGCGGAGGACTTGTGTGACAGTGACCTATGCAGTTTATCGGCCTAACTTCACTAGGAAAGAAGACTGCAGCTAACAACTACATAAGCAACTACTGTAGACTATGTCATCTAGACTATGGCTGGCAAGGGGTACTGAAAACTAGGGAGGGAGCTGTGTGATTTATTCAGCTTCAACTTTGGAAACCATGTAAGAAGGAAGCTCACAAGGCTATTGAAATAAACTATATGCATACTTGCTGTCTTGAGATGAATATTTTAATCTTCTCTAGACTTAACTTCTTCACCTGCTACCCAGTGGGCTAGTGATTTGTCTTTTAAAAATACTGATTGTATGTATATATATTAAGTGCAAGCCTTTCTTTTGTTGAAGAATTTCAAATCTACAAGCTAAGGCAATTTTTTGCTTTTTAACATCTATAATAAAGCCTTTTTTTCCAGGTTCAGCTTTGCTATCTGAGGAAGATCACGTGTCCTCTCTGGGCCTCAGCTCCTTGTTTGTAACCCAGGGAACCTGGGCTGGGCTGCTGAGCCTCCTGCTGGCTCTCACAGCCCAGCAGTGAAGACAAGCACCTTTGATCAAAGGAGAAAAAGTTAACTGAGGAGGCACCTTCTGAAGTACCAGGTAAGTTTCCAGGGTAAGTTAGCAAGAAGGGTTTGAAAGATAAAAGTAGGGCTGAAGTAAACAATGACTGATAATAGCTAAGCAAGTGAGAGAAATAGCTGGATATTTTTTCTTTACATTTAACCCAAGGGTGTCATGTTTTTCGAAAATATTCAATGGACATGATCAACTACTTTAGTAGAGTTTTATTTTGAAGGTCAAATGGAGGGCAGTGGTAAAAATTCTGCTTTACTTTAACCAATCAAAGCTAAAACATTTTGAGGTTTGGTGTTTCAACATTTAAAATGGGGGAGGGGGGTTTGCAATGGATCTGTCTTCTGATATTGTTTCAACATGTTTTCTGATCAACCTAGTCCTCAAAATAAGGTGCATTCTGTGGTGAATCCAGCCTGGAGAGCTCTGACTACTACTAATACTCCCCACCCCCCACCTTTAGAGATTCTTGTGCCACATTAATACATTAAAAATTCTGAGAGGTTCCGCAGAAAAGAAATCTGTTAGGCTATATTTAACCCAGCCACTTCCAAACTTGGAAGTCCAGCTCTTTTTGGGGGGGGCACCTTTTAATGTTCTGGATGGTATTTTATAATCCTACTCTGGGGGTGCTGCGATTGAGCGGCTCCTTGCAAGGCCCTTTCCAGATCTAACGTGAGGGCTGAGCTCCCTGCTCACTTCGGAGCCACCTATTTTTACCACGTGTAACAGGTAAGAGGAAATTACAGTGCTGTGAGCACTAGAATTTGGAGACTAAAATCTGAAACAGGAATATCATAGATATCTTGAGAGAAAAAATAATTAGAAGTCTTTCTCCCTCCCCCCTTTCTTTCCTTGCTTTCAAATTAATCTTAGAAGTATTAGGTTCTATCTAGTATTGTATTGCCTGTGATACCCAATGAAGGAATCCTGGTGGTCCAGGGGTTAAGCGTTCAGCTGCTAATCAAAAAGTTGGCATTTTGAATTCATTAGCCACTCCTTGGAAACCCTATGGGGCAGCTCTACTCTGTTCTATAGGGTCACTATGAGTTGGAATTGACTTGATGGCAACAGGCTGGATACCCAATAACCAATATTTTTCAAATGGACTTTAATAAGTCTTTTCCTCTAAGTGCATATTTTCTCTAAGTTCTTCAAATATTCAGCTTTTACCAATACGTGTCAGGGAGGCTACTGTGTATTTAAAATAATAAACATTTCCCCCTAGAGAAGAGAATTTAGTAGTTTAGAAGTATCCAGTTTAAAAAATGTAATCACTTTAATTGAGCTTCTATGTGGAGAACTAGCCATAAATAGCAAATAAAATGGGGGAAAAATATTTGATTTGAGAAATTAAAGTTTTTTAAATCAAAATCCATAGTTTACTGAGAAGACTGAAATAAGGAAAACAGGCTTCTTGTGCTAGTCCAAGGGTCACTTCTAAATGCTGCTGATAAAACAAAACAAAACAAAAAAAACAAAAACAAAAAAAAACCTCCTTACATGTGGGAATTAAAGAGGGTGAAAAATCAAAAAGAATTTAGCTTGAAGTACCGAGAATCTCGATGTCTGCCATTTTCTCATTGTTACTGCTGAAGTGTTGAAGCATATGAATGAGGTAGGTTGTATGATATTTTAATAATGCAAGCTGTAGTTTCAAAAATATATGGTTATACTAAGAAAGTAAAATAAGTTTTATTGTACTTATTCATGTACCTTTTTTTACTTGCTTATTTCTTGATTTAGAAAAGGAAGTCCCAAATATATATTTTCCCCATTAGGACCCCTGGATCTCTTGAAGATGTAGTAAGACAAGGCTATAACTTTAAGAATAGAACCATGGTTTTTTTATTCTTTAACAAATGAGGTAGCATTTACCCTTTCGTAGTCCACAGTGATAAAAGGGGATTGGCAAGAACTACAAAAGTTAGATACTGTTCCAGGTGGTGTTTTCAAATAATGGCCTGGCTTTTTTTGAAGAAGAAGTTGTACTGAAGGTGACTTGGAGTGCTTTCCTGTAGTTTCAATTCATGGCAATGTATTTGGCATCAATTTTTGCCTGCTACCATAAGTTACCACAAATTTTGCAGCTTAAAACAGCACGGATTTACCATCTAATAGTTCGGTAAGTCAGAAGTCTGGGTTGGCTTAGCTAGGCTCTCTGCTCTGGATCTCACAGGGCAGAAATCAAGGTGTTGGTTTGTTGGTTTTTTTCTGGAGACTCTGGAAAGAATTTGCTTCTAGACTCACTTAGGTTTTTGGCAGAATTCAGTTCCATGTGGTCATAGGACTGAAAGGACTGAAGTTCTGTTTCTTTGATGGCTGTCAGCTGGGGATTGTTCTCAACTTCTAGAGGCCCCCTTTCTCCATCCTCAAAGCAGGGCTTGGAACCAGATCATTCCAGTTTAACCCTCTGCTGATAATCGGCATTTCCACCCCAGATATGCTGAGTCAGAATCTATAACAAGAAACCCCCGTGAGAATTTGCATTTCCATCCCAGATATACTGCATCTGCATTTTAACCAGATCCTGTTAAAATGCAGATTCTGATTCAGTATATCTGTCGCTATGAGTTGGAATTGACTCGACAGCACTGGGTTGGGGGGTTACAAATGAAAATTTTCAGCAGGGGGTTGAACCGGAATAATCCAGTTCAAAGCCTTGCTTCAAAGCCAGCAAGGGAGGGTCAAGTCCTCTGCCTTTAAGGGCTCATGGGATTAGGCTGGGCCCATTTGGATGATCCTGGATAATCTCCTTATTTTAAGGTCAGGCCATTAGCAACCTTAATTTCATCTACAAAGCCCCCCTCACAACAGTACTTAGATTAGTGTTGGTTGGAATAAGTAGGTGAAAGGGAATCTTGGGAAGACATCTTTAGAATTCCCTTATCACATCTTTGCAGTTTATTTTTTAGTTTTTTGTTTTTCTTAAAGGCAAGATTAAAACGAAGGACAGAGGTATCCGCATCTCTTCTCCTACTCTTGCAGTAAATTATATGCAAATATGAGACACTGAATGGGATAAAGGATCAAACACTTATCCTGTTGTGACTGTGTTCAGTGTTATGATTATCAATGATTAATAACACATATATGCTCATATGAATTAAGACCTTACTTGATAAGCCATTCAAACTGTTGTTTACTGTCCGAGCATCCATAATCAGTGGTCCAGGCATGGCCGATGGTATACTTATGGAACTTCAGCATGTCCATTACTCCCACTTGGGCAATAACACAACCAAAGAGGTCAGGACGCTGATTTGCACATGCAGCTAAAAACCAAGACAGAAAAGGGAGGCAAGGTAGTCCCTCATTAAACATTTAAATAGAACTAAACAAATCTAAACATTTTCAGAATCTTGGTTGCCTTTTTCCTTATAGCACAGAAAGAAACCATCTGCCCAATGGTTGACAAGCTTTTTTCCAACCTCCAGTATCTCTGAGGGTTGATATAATCTCATCAATAATAGCGCCTTACAATCTCATCAATAATAGCAACTTACTCTCTAAACTGAATCTCGATGGGGGAGTGCTACCTGATAGGCAATGAAGTCTTTCTGAATGTGTCCCTCACTCCCATCCCCACGTGCATTCACAGGTGATGAGGGAGGTTAATGGACTTGTTCAAGATCTCAGAACCAGTTCAAGGCAGAATTTAGTCTAAACCTCAGTTCAGAGTGCTTAATGATATTGGCATATTATCCTGTCCTGTTTTTAAAATTCTCTTCTTCACATACTTAGATCTTTTTTGTATCATTCAACAAATATTTATTGAGTTATCTGCCATGTGCCAGGCATGAGACCTGGGGATATATTAGTGAAGACGACTGAATTTACTGGAAGAAATGAAGATGTGAACAAGCAATTACAATAGAGTGTGGCAATCACTATTGCTGGGAAAATTCAGGTACTATACAAAAGGAATATAGGTGTACCCAACCCAATGCAAGACTGTCTGGGAGGCTTTGGGAGTAAGTAATATCAAAGCTGGCAGGTCTAGGAGTTCGTCAAGGGATCTGAACTTTTCCTGTCTCTAGCCAAAAACAGTTCCCACGCCCAATTCTGATTTCAGTGGTTATTACTGAATCCTCTGCCCTACCTTTGGAGATCTCAGAACTCAATAAAAATTTGTTGAATGAATGGGTCAATTATTTGATATTTACAAATTTTACTTTTAAAATTTAAGTAAATTTTTACTCTTGACAAATTTGAGTAAATTAGGTTGAACCTTTGTATTTTACCTCTATTGGAAATGTTTTTTCAAGACTATTTTCAACAGAGGTAGCTAACAAATGTTAAGTTGAGCCTGTATGTGTTATTCTACATATGTATAATAGACCCTAATGACATTGGATGTAGGACCAGCAAGCAAAGTTCAAGGTCACCACAAGTGCTCATCATAATATTGTGCTATTGCAAGAAAAAACGTAAAATTTTATTAGCTATCAAAAATTAGGAAAAGCTACTAAGGGGCTGTGACACATAGCGGTGAAAAGAGCAGTATCTAAAAATCACAGTGCTAGACTCAAACCACAGCACTGCCATTTTCCAGTTGTGTGACACTGGGCAAGCTACTCGGCCTCTTTGTACCCCAGTTTCCACCTCTATAAATGGGGATAACAACAGTACGCACCACACAAGACTACATGCACGTCAGACAAGAGAGTGCATGTCAAGGGCTTAGCACTGGGCCTGGCACACAATGTGCTCAGCAAGTGTGAACTATTTCATTGCTATTAAATTGCGAATGGTCCATCTTTGTGTACGCATCACTTCCCTTCATGGCCTATCCCTCTGTATCAACAGCATTTAACATCATATGGCGTAGGTACTCAACAACTGTTAAGTGATGATCACATCTTATAAGTTCTAAGTAACACAATCAGGAGGGTGATCTGGTTCAGTCCTGTGCTGGCCGAACCTTGGCAACCTGTGGCTCCAGTGTGTGGGGAGAGGGGGTCCTGCCCACTGGGAGAAGAATAATAGTCAAGCCCACAGCATGGAGGGGAGAAGAGGTCAGAGCAGGAGATAGGATCAAGAAGTGGGACAGCTTTTCAGGCTATGATGAGTCAAGTTAGTATGATATGGGTTCAACCGTTTCTTTAAATATAATTTATCAGATGTCTCAACATAAATGAGTTTTACTTTCTTTGCACCATGAACCAAAGTAAATCGTGAGCTACCTACAGACATCGTCATGTAGAGTTAACCAATAAATACAATAAATGAAATCTAGTTCTTACCTACTAACAGGCCTCCGTTTGAACCTCCATTAATAGTCAGCCTCTTGGGAGATGTGTAACCTTCCTTTATAAGGTATTCGGCTGCAGACTGAAAATCATCAAAGCAGTTTTGTTTGTTGGCCAAGATACCACCTACAATGTGCCGAAGTGAAAGACAGTTAATTAAAAAATAAATCAAAACATAACCATTGACCCTAAAGGGAGTTAGGTGATGATAGGGTATAGTTTCAACTACTTATTAACCTAAACAACTTAAAAACAATGGGCTAATAATATATTTTAAAATGCCTCCATTTAAGTTTTGTTACATTTTGTGGAAATACATCGTTACCACTGCAATTTCTATATTTTGGAGAAGTGGAACTTAAAAAAGAAACAAAAGCTCCAGCAATGCACAGTCCTCTGGCACACGAAGTGAGAACTGGCAGTGGGCACGAAGCAGGCTTCCCCCTTATGAAGATGAGGGCACTTTCAGTCACTTTGTGCTCCCTTCATTTTGCAGAAGTTTGAAAGGGACAAGTGATGAAGACAGTTCTCCAACTTGGCCCTTGCTCACTACTTTAAAGTATAAGCAAGAATTAGGGTGAGGCCAGGGCTGCAGCAAAGAATGACAGGTTCTCAATTCTTGAATGAAAGATCTCAAGCATCTCTCCAGAGAACTGGGCTTTACCATCTGTAAGTCAACCCAATGTACCGAACCATAGAAATAACTTAAAGGGAGAAACATTTACACAGTCTTAGAATACCTTAATCCCTCTCTGGGTAGAAGCCAAAGTCAAAAGCAAGCCCTCAAAGGCACAGATGTCAGAAATAACCGCCTATGGAATGAACATAAAGCAGACCGATCTAATTAGATATCTGATATTAACCACTTCTGCAGAAATTCAATTAAAGATGAAAGCAGGGCTACTGAAGAAATGTTTTCATATCAAAACAAACGTTATTAAGATTTTAATAAGAAATCATCAGTGAATTAGAACAGCTAGGATTACTTAGTTTCCAGGAATAATATCATTTTGGGGATATGACTGTATTTTTTAAAGAGCATTAAATTTTAAATTCAAGTAACGGAATGTCATTTAGATTTATCAGTTTTCAACACACTGGGCTATAACTAGAAAAGGTCCACTTCCAGCCCATTATTTCATCCTTGTGGTGCCCTGAACATTTCTGATTCAGTCTAAATACAGACACCAATTTTCAGTCTGAGTCCACTTTCAACCCCTTTTCCCCTGAAGACTTTTAGAAAATACGTTGGTTCTAATTAATACAGAGATTAGAAAGAGAGTCAACCAAGACCACAGCCACCCTCCCTCGTCAGAACACGGTGGGCACCTGATGATCAGAGAGGTTTTTATGGAGAAGAATCCAGGTTCTTTCACGAAAGGGCCATAGGTTCAGGAATCTGTGCACACAGGCATGTATTTGAGTACATGCACCACAGACATTCTAAATTAGAAAGCATGGGGCGTTACGGGGTCCAGACTTAGTACATGAATTTGGAATGCAAATCAAACACATGTAGAGACTTTATTCTTATTTATTCTCCTTTTATCGGTCATCTTTTAATATCATAGTTTCACAACAAGAGTTTAGAGTAAGCTGTAATATTAGGCAAACTTTACAATGAATTCTGTGAAGTTTCAACTACAATGACTGATAAAGTCTTTGGGCATGACACCTGGCAGCAGTCGATCCAACAATGGCAGGCAGGCCAGAGGCCCTACTGAGCACACTTGTTAATTAGGATTTATTCATTCTTGCTAAGATGCTCAAGTAGTTTGTTGTCTTATGTCAGCCCTTGGGATACACACTGGGTCATGCCTGGGCCTTTCTTACATCTGGACACCTAACGGGTTTACAAAAATAGTTCTACATCCCTACCCTCATCTTGGCTGATTCATTTGTTCAGAAAACCAGGGTGCTTGGGCTCAGGTTTGGGAGAGTAGAGAAGAACAAGTGGATGCACAGACTTGAAGGGTGGTCTCTGAAGTTCCTAACTGCAAGGGAAGATTCTTCTCACTGGTGGTAGCTGACCAGCCGTAAGCACTGGTGTCTACCTTTATCCCAGTGGGATTTTTCATAAATGATGGCTGACGAAGAGAGAAAGGAGAAGCATGGCAGTTCCACATCCTCCACTCCAGGGACACACACCAAGGCAAGTGAAGATCATGCTCTTCAGATCATGGTTCACCTGTGGAAAATCACCAGATACCCAAACACCTGGGGGAGGGAGTGTATGCCATACATAAAGAAATGGAAGAGTGCAAGGGCTTTAGCAATAAAGATGAGCATTTAAAATAAAACTGTGATCATCTGGGGTATGAAGTTGAGTACTGAAGTAGAATCCTCAATCAACAAGAATTCCTGCTTCAGGAGGCCAGAGAAGGGAGATGGAATAATTAAAATCAGGAAAGAAAAATGACTTAGTTCCTCTGTCTAAAACTATACACAATAGTCACGGCAGCATTGCTAGGAGGATGCTATTTCTCAGCAGTGTTGGGAAGATCAGAGAAAACAAGCAAAGGAATGTTCACATTGGGAATAGGAAAGCTCTATTTTAGATTGCTTTATCTCTGAAGAGAAAAATGACCTGTTTTGCAGTCCGCTGAGATAACCAAATAATGCTGCACTATAAAAGCAATGCTAACAGGAGACAAAACAACACTTCTGACAGTGATAGACGGAAAGGCACCCCATGCATTGCTCAAAAACAAAATTTTGACTATGGTCTATGGGAAATACTTCTGAAAAATATGTATTTCATTACAATAAACAGACTACAAAGGAAAATAAAATATGGAAAGACTTAGTTGTTTTTAAAGGGGGAGTGATGCCAGCAATGTGTTTGCAAATATCCTTATTTTTTTGTCTACCCACAATGCTTTTCACTTCAACCCCCAACAGCTCATTTAAACAGGAAGGCTCAGCATAACCATGGTCTGACTATACCAGATTTATGTTTCTGAAAAGAAAATACCTCACCTTTATGCCACGTCTCTCCATATTCGCCACCTCCTCTGATATTGGCCACTGCAAGGATGCCGCCCATATGCCTCACAAAAATAAGCCTGGACACACTGAGAAACAGTTAAAACAGCCTTTCATTTCTCGCCTAGTAAGGACTATGTACTCTCTCTCCATCTCAAAAAAAAAAAAAAAAAAAAGATCCCCAAAACACTTCACAAGTAATATCATATAAATAGGAACCCCTTTCCCCATATACATATGGCCTTGCTGGTAGGAAACGCCTTGTCTTTATTAAGAATACTCAAAGCAAATTCCACTTGATATTAAAATCAAGGATATTGGATATTAAAATTAAGTTTAAAAATGACGAATATTTATATGTTGTTGTTGTGTGCCCTTGAGTTGATCCCTACTCATAGTGACCCTATATGACAGAGTAGAACTGCTCCATAAGGTTTTCCAGGCTGTAATATTTATAGGAGTAGGTCTCCAGGTCTTTCTCCCTTTCGGTTAGCAGTTGAGTACTTAACCATTGCATCCATAGGCCTTCTTTTAGATACTTATAGAAACAATAGCAAATGTATAAATGTAGATTTTTCTTCTAGAACATACGTTATCTGGGAAATAGTCACAGAACAGTTTAAAACAGGCAAAGTAACAGTGCGTTATGAACATCTGACTTACGTACAACCTGTAGTTACGAACCAACCCCTGTAAAGCCTATTATATTAAAATTTGAGGTACGTACAATGGTTCGTAATAGCAAATGGGCACTACTTTGCAATGTGCATCAAGACACTTATTATGTTAAAGATGTTTTAGTGTATCTGGAAGTGTTTCTTTAATGTTTTTTAGGCATAGAAAAGACAGACATCTGACTGACTAACTGACGTTAGATATGAACAGTACCTAACTGTTCCAACTTACATACAAATTTGACTTAAAGGCAGATTTAGGAATGGAACTCGTTTGTAATCCGGGGACTGCCTGTATACGGAATATATATTTATGGCAATTTACGGAATATTAAGGCAGCCTATTTTATGACTCTGCACTGGCAAAAACTATAATCAGTAATTGAAAACCATTTCCTTTGAAGAGGATACTGAGGGCAATGAGCTGGTAGCAAATGATAGACATTGAAGGTGGGGCTTCCTATCCTAAAGATCTCAAGTGATACCAACATTCCATAGCCAGGTAGCTAATGCCTCAGCTACCTCAACCAATTATTCCACTGATGACATTTTTTTACAAGATTAGCTTATAATGATCCTGCAATTTCTGACTCAAAACGCAGGGAGTTAACACATAATCTTGCCCCTCCACAAAAACAACGAGCAAGAAAAAAGGATATTAGAAAAACATGATTTAGTAGAGCAGTCTCTGGTTTCCACTCTGTAGAGAAGAGCAAATGCTGACGTTGAAAGAATACTCCATGCTTACCTGTAGTTGGGTGTAATAGAGATGTTAAAGCCGCCATAGCCATATAAGAAAGCAGGATGCGAGCCATCCAATTTTATGCCTTTTTTATGTACGATGAACATTGGAATCTTTGTACCATCCTTGCTAGGGTAGAAAATCTAGAACAAAAGAAAGCAGAATACACAATGGGATCCTAGTACCATTAAACAGTTATTTGATAACAAAGCATCATTAAGTTTTTTACAGAGTAAGTGTGGAGTAGTGAAAACAGCAGAGGTCTGAAAAGAGACACATAAATTTAAATTCTTATTCCATGTCTAGCTAGCTAGACGACCTTGGGCAAATCATTTATCCTTTCTTAGCCTTAGTTCTTCATCCTCATATGTGGATGTTATGGTCACCTCTCGGGGCCACCACAAGGATGAAATAACAGGTCCAAAGCACACAGCAGAGAGCAGGCATTCAATCTCTGCTCCTGACCATGTTTCTCAACACTGGAAAAAGTCAGATTTGGCCATCTGCCAAGCAATTCAATCTAGGGAGATTTTTTTTCCCCTAGAAAACAAGTTTCGTATTCAGTTTCCTCTCTAAATCCCAAGATGCTCAATACATCTTCGTTTTTCCATGTTTGACTATAAAACAAATGTTAACAACAACAAAACATACATTAGCTTGGAAAGTAGATCAGAAACAAACTATTATTCCCAAGGCGTTAAATGAAGACATTTTCTCTAGTATTGGTAATTAGGCTCATCAAATCTTCTAGAACCTGGGCAACCACAACCACGTTCAGTCGATATTTCCATATTCGTTACTTTTTTGATGAAAGAATAGTAGAAAAAGGGTAAGGTAGAGGATGCTAAATGGTATTTAAGTGATAAGCCACAGGATAAAAGTGGTAAGTTACAATAAGCTGATAATGGCTTCTCTCAGACTGAAAACATTATAAATGGGTTTCTCTTTGGGCAAACATGGTATCTTCACTCCACTGACACCTGAGATGTGCCTAGCTCAGAAATGGCTTGCTGACCTCAGTTGTGATAGTCGAAGGTAAAAGCCTTTACATTTAATGTGATCTGGAGCCATATTATATGCAAAGCTTTTTAAGGCAGCAGCTGTGTTGTAAAAAATTGCTGCAAAGTCCTTGGAAATAAGTAGTAGGGGGCGGAGAGGAAAGAGGAGGAAGCAATACAGATTTAGAGAAGGGTATTAAAGGACCACGATAAATGTAAGAGTCTGGTAACTTTTTGGAACCTGCCAAGGAATTAATATTAAAAAAATTGTTTCTGACTTTGGAGAGAAATATTGAGACAGATAAATGTTGCCGCTTAGAAATGAGGGAGAATACACCACAGAATTCAAAATTATCAGATGGGATGCAGTTTTATTTAAAGTTACTTAATGCCAGTTAGCAGCGACTAATAGAGTATAACTGTGTGGGTGAGTACAAGTAATGCAGAGTGAGAAGAAAAAGCAAGTGACTGGCTGGGGCTAATGAGCTAAAACACAGTGTCTTCAACCCAGATGGAAAGCATGCGGAGCACCATAACCACAGAGGCAGGAGCACCTCAGGAGTGAACTAGCAAACTGTCTCGCATGACTCTAACTGAACTGAATCATCCGCTCAAAAAATAGCATTCCCTCCAACCACTCCCCAACTTCCCAATTATTCTCAAATCCCTGCTGCAGCACCTAGTCCTCTTCAGGCCAGCTCAAGCCTCCCTGGGCTGACACCATCTCTGTGACACCCTGCTCGTCACCTAGACAGCTGGACTGATGCCCACCTAGTCCCCACTAAGCTGACACTCAGACCTTCTATCTGTTCCCAAAGTGTTCCATCTCTTGTTACTTCATGACAATCTGGGGTCTTCCTCAGATACCGTTTTTCTTGCTACCACCTGCATGAGGGTTACCTATGCCTGTACCGGTCTCATCTGGCTCCATGACAAAGGCATGGATACTTTTTAAAAATACCATCAAAATCACAAAGTCTCCTTTATGTCCGAGTAGCAAAAACACAGGCAAGCTTTAAGTTGGTCTGGTTCTGATGTTAAAATAACAGTATTTTGAACAATGTCCAAAAAGTAAAATGGTACTGTGAAGATGATATTACGGTGGGGATGAAAACACCTTACAAGAAGGCTATTTCAGCCTTGAAATACAGAACATACCACATATATGTGTGTGTATATATGTATCTTGTCAAATCTCTCACATGTGTGCATGTGTGTACACGCACGTGCACACCCACACGTGTGTGTGTGGCAGTATTCTATGCCATTTCCATTTACAGAATGGCAACTGATACCAAATTTAAACCTGACTACTCAATTAAAGGGCAAACTGAATCCTCAGTATTTTGATAACTAAGGCAAGAATCCATGTAGGCATTTTAAAAAATATTTCATTGAAAATAAAACCCAAACCAAACCCATTGCTGTTGAGCCAATTCCGACTCACAGCAACCCTGTAGGACAGAGTAACACTGCCCCACAGGGTTTCCAAAGCTTTTGTCTTTACAGAAGCAGACTGTCACATCGTTCCTTGGTGGGGCAGCTGCTGAGTTCGAACCGCCGACCTTTCAGTTAGCAGCGGAGCATAAACCACTGCGTCACCACGGCTCCTACTCAATAAAAACAGCCCAGGCATTTCCCATCATGCACCTTTTATTTCTTTGACTTAACTGAAACTGGTTTCCTATTGCAACTACTTCCTTTGAAACTTTTCTTTCAGAAGCTTTGTGGGTGCTTCTTTTCCCAGTGCCCTAGACCTGTTAGGTTAGAATGGGAAACAAATATACTCCTTGCTTCTATTTGCTTCCCAAACCTTGTCACAAAGCTCCACTTCAGAGTTTACACCACTGGTTCTTAAACTTCTTCAACTGGGCAGAGGCATCTTGTGACAAGTGTGTTAAAAAAAAAGTTTCCCAGGCTTCATCCTTAGAGATCCTGAGGGGAAGGCCCCAATCTGCAGATTCAGCAAGTCTCCTAGATAGTCTGATGCAGGTGGACCTGGGTTCAAAACACTAGTTACACTATTTGATCACCCCTCTAGCCTCATCAGTTAATATCAACTAAAACCCAGGTATTTTCCCATAGTCGTTGATGGCTTCACTATGGAATTCTACACTTCTCCTCACCCAGTTCGCCTGCGATCGTCCTTAGTGGCTTTGATAAAACCCAGATTTACCTCATTCTAAAAAAAGGCTGTCTGGTATTTCATTGTATGAATGAACCAATTCCTGCCTGGTGAATATTTGGACTATTCTTCATTTCTCTGTCATCAGTAATGATGGCACAAATCCTTTGTAGATAATTCTTTATGTGCTTATGCTATGATTTCTGTGGAATATGTTCTTAGACATGAGATTGTTAGATCAGAACGTATGTGCTTTTAAAGGTTCGATAGATTCTGACAAATAATTCTCCAAAACGGTGTATCAGCTTAAGCTCCTCAGTGACAATGTTTACCTAAAGGGTCTATTTCTCACCGTCAGTGGACCTGAAAATGGATTTTAGTTTTTGCCAGTCTAATAGGCAAAAACTGCCATCTCACTGTTTCAAGTTTCAGTATTTCAATTAGAAAACACTTTTCATCTATTTTAGTCATTTTATATTTCTTAGAGAACAAAGTGTGTCCACCCTTATTGTGTTGCTTTTCTGTTCTGATTACTTTGCAGAAACTCTTCTTACGTTAAGGATATTCACCCTTTTTCTGTCGTATGTTTTCCTAATATCTTCTCCTAACCTAATGCTGGTCTTTCTTTGTGGTATCTTGTACTGTAAGTAGTTGTTAATGGAGCTTATTTTTGCAAATGGTCTGGGATCTATTTTTTCCCAAATGGCCAACTATTCCAACACCAATTATTGAAGAATCTGTTCTTTCCCCCACTGCTCAGAAATGGTGTCTTTTAATTGGTGTCTTCCTGGGCTCATCCTTCTTGATCCCTATATGTTAATTACTTCTTTGGCTTCCTGGGTGAAATATTTTTCTGTTTTTTTCTTTCTTTCTTATTTCTCTGATTCCTTTTCAACCTTCCTAACTGATCCATTATTGCCTTTTCTTCTTCCTGCCAAATGCTACTGTTTTGCAATTTTTTATACCTGGTCTTCTTTTCTCTGTCTGCAAATTCCCCCTCTGCCATATCAAAGAGCTCAAATAAACTCTGTGCTAAGGGACCCCATGTCCATATTTACAAGCTCATATGCAAGACTAGTGTTTTCTGAAGTCGCTTGTAACGGGCTAGGCTAGAAAGCCCCTCAAGGCTGCCTGAACTCTGAGGGTCTGTGATCTCCAGTGGGCAGCCTATTTGCCTCTCCAAGTCAGCATGTCCCAGACATCACTATATGCATGCTCCTCTTCAGGGCTTTCTTACTTTGGCTAGTAGCAGCACTCTCTTCACCACCACCTAATCACTAATGCTCAGAATCCTATCTTGTGTGAAGGACCCCCGCATCCAGGCACTCACCAGGCCATTTCAGTTCTGCCAACCAGGGCTCTGTTCTCTCATTTGCACTGGCAAACCAGCTCAGAGTTCTCAACTCCACGAGCCTCCTAACCAGTCTCCCCAACTCCTCTCATCTACTAGAGTTGTAGTGTTATTCTTACTATAGCTGTAGTATTCAACTATTACAGTAATATACAGAAGTTATAATGTAATTTATATATGTATGTTAACACATAAACCCTTAGTGCTCTAGTGCTCTACCAGTAGACAATTGCCAATGCTTAAATTCCTGTGGTATTTTTCTGTTATTCAACACATTATTACTATTACAACACTCAGGTTTAAGTTGAAAAGCAAATAGACTCCCTACCCCCCCACAAATACTTGCAACCAAATGAAAACTGACAATTTACACCCATTCTTTCTGAGTGTCCACTGCAGGAACAGCCCTGTAGTGGGATGGTCAAAGCTTTTATGGGATCTTTAATGAACAGGGAAACAAAGTACTCACACGGGATCTAACATGCACCCACTTGGGTAAGAGCAAAACATCTGTTTCCCATCCAGGTGATTGGGTGGAGCTGTGCAAATAAGATAATGGTGACCAAGGGGATTCGTTAGTTTTGCCTTAATAGAGAGCCAATTCTGGAGCAGAAAGAGCCCACCACCACCAAGGAAGGAGAGACCAGCAGGAGAGACCCACAGGAGATGGGCTTCCCGGCCCACGGAGTGAAAAAGCTGAGTGCCTTTGGGCAGAGACAGGGCCAGGGAGAAGCCTACACCTGACCCACGAATTTGGGACTTGCCATCCTCCACAACTGCATGAGCTATCTCCTTCATACAGTTTGTGACTTCTGTGAGACGCTGCAGTGAGTTAGGGAACCCAAAGGCAAGAAGGGAGAGTACTGAGGGGAGAGGGAGTAGTTGATGTTAGAGATGACGGAGTGGTTGGTACAGCAGCTTGGGAAAGTCGGACAGTTGGGACATCTTTAACCTTCTCATAGAAACCAGCTTTGTGCTGATCCTTATTAAAGAAATTATTCATTTAGTTTGTCATCCAGGATTAATGGCTCATCACATGTGGCTGATGGGCCCGTCTTCCCATTTTCCTGACCGCAGTGGAGCAAATTGGCTGCGGACAGATTCAGTTCAACAAGGAGCCCCTGACAGAGATGTTAACAATACAGCCCACCTCTTGGCCCACTCTTTCACCTTAGCAGACTACCAAAACCAAAATCAAACCCACTGGCGTCGAGTCGATTCCAACTCATAGCGACAGTATAGGACAGAGTAGAACTGCCTGGTGGATTCAAACTGCTGACCTCTTGGTTAGCAGCCATAGCACTTAACCACTATGCCACCAGGGTTTCTTAACAGACTACAAACACCTCAAAAAAATCCATGCCAGACAAACTGTCTTGAAAGCACCCATGAGAGCTCATAAAAGGGACTGTTTTAGTGTAGATCAATATTAAATCTTCATCAGGGATACCACAAATAAAAAACAAACATAAACCTTGTTTATCACGACAGCAATTCAAAACCACAGCTCATTCCAAACACTATCAAGCCAGCCAAAGGTTGACCAAAATTATGAACACTGAGTTAAGAATTATCTTCTTTCCTTCATCTTGTCCTCCCCCCAGATCCCTTTAAAATGTAAATTTTTCATTTTAAAGACTCAGAGTAGCATTAGCAATGCTAACCAGTTGTCCTAGAGTCGACTCTGACTCAAGGCAACCCCATGATGTTACTCCATATCTAAAACCAAAACCGTTAAGTACAACAAAGTGATAAGGACCATAGCATCTATGAAGCCCGTATGGCTTCCAGATAGAAGACAGTGATGACTGTTTTCTGAGAGAAGCAAGACTATGCCACCTGGCTAAACAACACCAGTGTCAGATCTTCCTCAGAACTGGGGAATTAAAATGATAATCCCAAATTCTGGGGATTGAAAATATTTCAGATAGCCCCTGTCACCCTCTCATTTTACAAATGACAAACCCAAGATCCAGAAAGATAAGATACCTGCCGAGGTAACATAGCTAGTTTATGGCAAATTACCATCAAGATCTCTTAAGTCCCCAGCTCAGTGTTTTTTCTACTACATCGCAAAGTATTTCACTTCAGGCCAGCTGAAAATATCTTCATTGGGTATACTTATGTAACATGTTGCAAGCATTAGAACTTCTGGCATAGATTTAATACATTCATTTTTTTTCTATGACAATGATCACCTCTCTCTAGGGAACCCAGGGGTCAAATATCATTTTGCCAGAGACCCAAACCCATTGTCGTTGAGTCGATTCTGACTCACAGCGACCCTATAGGACAGAGTAAAACTGCCCCATACGGTTTCCAAGGAGTGGCTGGTGGATTCAAACTGCCGACTTTTTGGTTGGCAGCCATAGCTCTATGCCACCAGGTTCTAATACAGCCAGAATGCTCCTTAGAAGCAAGGACAGCGAAACTTTGTCTTACGTACTTTGGACATGTTATCAGGAGGGACCAGTCCTTGGAGAAGGACATCATGCTTGGTGAAGTAGAGAGTCAGTAAAAGAGAGGAAGATCCTCAACGAGATGGACTGACACAGTGACTACAACAACGGACTCAAGCATAACGATTGTGAGGATGGCACAGGACAGGGTAGTGTTTTGTTCTGATGTACACAGGGTTGCTATGAGTAGGAACTGACTCGATGGCAACTAACAACAATTTTGTCCATTTAAAGCTATATTCTAACGAAAAATGGTTTAACAGATAAGAGCTCATGGATCCTTGACCTGAATCCTACAGATTATAAAGCTACTGAAGAAAAGAGAGAGGCAAGAGGATTCATACTCATATAAAGTACACAGACCCCAATTTCAGAAATGACCCATCCCTATGTCAACTATGACTTCCCAGAGGCCATCAAAAAATATGCAACTGTCATTGAGTTGGCCTTTGACTCATGGTGACCCCATGCAAAACAGAACAAAACACTGCCTGGCCTGTGCCATTCCCAAGATTAGTTGAGGATTAGACCATTGTGATCCATAGGGTTCTCACTGGCTGATTTTTTGGAAGTAGATCACTAGGCTTTTCTTCCCAGTCTGTCTTAGTCTGGAGGCTCCGCTGAAGCCTGTTCAGGATCATAGCGACAAGCCTCCACTGGCAGATGGGTGGTGGCTGTGCGTGAAGTGCACTGGCTGGGAATCAAACACAGGTCTCCTACATGGAAGGCAAGAGCTCTACTACTGAACCACATTACTCCCTTCACCAAATATAAAGATTGAACTCTGGAAGCATGTTTGGACACAAGATGGCAGTCACTGAAGATATGTCCAGCTGTTTTAACCCGTGAATCTGGTTTCAAATAAACGAAATAAAAACATCTTCCTTTAAAGGAAAGAGTGAGTAAAAATAACAAATCAAGGTAACATTACTGTTCTTCAAACTAATGACATTGGTTGTGAAAAGATCAGCTCTCTCCACAGAAATTACTTTTCTTGAGATGAATACATTTCGTAATGAAATCAATTCTGTTAAGACACTCAAATACCGGCAACAATTTAAGCTCCCCAAAACAATCAATCTTCAACACATCTGCTCTAGTTCAGATTTGGTGCTATCTGAAGCTAATGCCAGAACTCTCATTATCACCAGTAATGGGACATGCTCGTGTAGGAAAGATGAAGGTAAGCTGCAAAGGGCAAGCCCTATGGAGAGAAGAATGTCTGGCGATAGCAACTCCTGCCTAATTTTAGAGCCTGACAGGTTTAAAGAAAAATGCTCATAGAAGGGAGCTGCACGTCCCTTTCTATCAGAGCTGACAGAAGCCACTTGTGTGGCCTGTGCTAAGTGTGGCTGATTCATCTGACAAGGAGCAGAACCACTCTGAAATTCCACAGTCAGCAGGAGGAGGGGATAAGACATTCCATTACCCAAAGAACTGAGCCAAAGGCACCCTTTGTGCCTCAATTACCTTGTAAAAGGAGTAGAGGAAGAACATGCTACGACTTAGAGAGAGGTATGGCACTTTTCTGTGCTGTGCTTAAGTTAAAAATACTAGACCAGCATTAGAAGGTTGTAATCCTGTCTATTTTCCAGGCATTTAACTTTGGGGGAGTGGGGAGGAGTTTAAGAGTCACCTTTGGGCAGATAAGGAAATTTCTATTCCAGGCTCCCTTACTTTGCTTTTCAAAGGATGGCTGGACATTTTGTAACATTAGAGATCCAAAAACTCCCATGGGGCACCTCAAAAACAGCAAAGTCAGTCTATTTAAAAATCTTTTCTTTTTTGGGGGGCGCATTTCTTGAGCACCAACAACGTGCTAAGCGCTATGGAAGTCTGCACAAATGCATCAGCTCTCTAAGGCTCGGCCATCTGTGAAATAATAAGCCTTCTCCTAGCTTCAATCTGAGAGCAAGAAGAGAAACAGAAAGTGGAAGACTGAACACAAGAAAAACAGAGGTGTAGGCACAACTAGATCTATACTATGGCACGCTGCTGAGTTTATCTGGATTGTGGATGCACTCCTATGTTTTGTGGTAGAAAGACAGATGGCTATGATGGATTGCAGAACATAAAAGCTGTCTTCATGTCCACTGCTTTGATCTCTCTGTGGTCAATGCAAACACATCATCAGATATTTCCATTAAAGGGAAGAACCTACGACATGCAGAGGCACCAGAGAAACTGGCTTCTGTTTTGAAACAGGCATTGTTTCTAAGGGCCCTCTTGAGCAACAGACGTTGCCATGGACCCAGGCTCACACAGTGGGATTGAGGCTGCAAATGGAATGCATATGCGAGTATCACTTCTGCAAGAAAACAGCATGGTGAACACATTATCAGGTGGTTATGAGCTTTTTGCTTTCAACAAACATTTGTTGAATGAATGAATTAGAATCGAGTATTAAACTCTTTCTGATTCCTATATACCTATACCAGTTTGCCTTGATTCCTGAGGATCAAAGTCATCTTGACTGCCTTTCCCTTCATCTCTCATTGTTATCCGGTAGTCAACACAACTGCCTCATCCTGCCCATGGCCTGGCTTTCTAACAGGACTTCTGCGCCCAATCTTCAGCTACATTTTACCAGATGAATCTCCCTTTTCATGTAGTCTCTTCTCTACTGACAGCATACACTGACTCCCCACTGTCTACCAAATGAAGACCAAAGTTTAGCAATTGAAGCTTTCCACTCTGTCTTCAATCTCTGTAAATCCTTCTCAACCCCAACTATCCTCTCCAGTGAAAATACCATTTCACCATCTCCAGGGCCCCATGCCCATTGTCTCATATCTTTATAAAGTGTGACTGAATTACAAAATTTTTTTTCACAGGTTCTTATAAATTTCCTTGTTTGACCCTGCCCCCACCTTGCCTCTCCCCAGTGCAGCCATCCCCAAAGCTATATCTCTGGGATGTTTTTTTAAAAACATTTTATTGTGTCTTAGGTGAAAATTTACAGAGCAAATTAGTTTCTCATTAAAAAATTGATGCATAAATTGTTTCATGACTTTGGTCACAATCCCTACACGGTGTCAGCACTCTCCCCCTTTCTACCTCAGGTCTCCTGTTTCCATTAGTCAGGTTTTGCTGCCTTCTCATCTTTGCTTTTGGGCAAGTGTTGCTCATTTGGTCTCATATACTTCATTGATCTAAGAAGTATGTTCCTCATGGGCGTTACTGTTTGTTTTACAGGTCTAATATTTGGCTGAAAGGTGAACTCCGGGCATGGCTTCAGTTCTGAGTTAGAAGGTTGTCTGGGGGCCATAGTCCTGGGATGCCTTCAGTCTTTCTCAGACCAGTAAATCTGGCCTTTTTTGAATTTGAAATTTGTTCTAAATTTTTCTCCCCCTCTGACCGGGACCCTCTATTATGACCTTGATCAGAGTGGTCGGCAGTTTCACTCTTTGCGTCAATATTTCTACTAATGAGAAAGAAACTTAAACCAGCACAAATGGCAACTCATTTCATTTTGGAGCGTCTCTAATTGTTAGACAGTTCTTCCTATATATAAAAAAAAAAAGAAACATTAAAACAGCTGAAAACTCAAGAAATGAAACTTAGCTGAGGCTCTGGAGACAACTCAGTGATGGTAGATTTCTCTATCAGTTAGTTATAAACCAATGTTTCCATACATTTAAAAACAAATAAAATCTCTGCCAGTAATTTTCTGTATTTTTCACAATAGTTTCCCCTAGTCCTTACGTTGATCAAAATACATGTTATTTGCTTTCCTTGATTTGTTTAAAGGGCTTATATAGCCTTTACCATGTATTAAGGACTGTTCTATGGGCTTTACAAATATCCCCTCATTTTAATCCTGCATGATATCTATACTATGAATACCCCATTTTTTAGCTGCAGTCACTCCAACCCAGAGAGGTTATTTAAGTAGCCCAAATTGTGTATTTCGTAAATGATGGAGTCAGGATTTGAACCCAGGCTGTATGGCTCCAAACTCAACACTCTGAACCACTGTAAACAAGGGATCATCCTACAAGCTTTGGTTCAAATGTCTCCCTCTGGGGACTCTCCCAAACTCTCTGTGGCACTGCTATTGTGTAGTCATGTCTCCTTACAGGGCTGTGTGTCTTTTTACCTCTGTACCTAGCATGGTACCTGGAAGGCGGGAGGCACCTAGAAACTGTATGCTGGATAATGAATTCTCAAGCTGGGCCCTATGCTTTAATCAAACAAAATAAGAAAAAGCACTTTAAATGGCATTGCATTAAACACACACACACACACACACACACACACACACACACAGCAGCCTAGAGAATCTAGCATCAAAATACTTATAAGTCGAAAAGGAATAAAACAAAAATTAATGCTGGTTGAGGCAGTCAAGAGACTGCATAAGCTTTTTAAGGTCACAAATTTCCAACCTATAACTAATGAAAAATATTTAGCATTTGACATTTTCCTTATGTATAGCTGATAATCTATTAATTCAGCAATGCCATGGCAAAGGAGCGTTACGGCTCTTTAACTGTTTAGTTACGGTAATTTACTGCATGCGATTGCACCTGCATAATAAAAACACGACTAGGATACTTAAAGTCCATTTCAAATCTTCATTAACTCAAATCCATGGCAGACCACTTATTTATTTTATTGCGTTAGAAAAATAACCAATATGCTGCAAAGACAAACTCCAGCTAGAATGCTCATTAATGGAACATAAGAGAACTGCACAGCTTTAAAGTTCTGCGGCTGGTAGTTATTCACTCCTTAAAAGGGCGAACTATTAAAGAGAGACAGATGTTACTGCAGAGAAAGGAGGGTAGCGTTCGTGCAATAAAGCAGTTCGTGGTGGTGTGGGGGTGTTAAACAGGACTGCATAAAGCTGCACAGAGCACAGCATCCACCAAAGCCCTAGACTAGAAAGCGGCACAACTGTCCTCTGGCACGTTTTCACTTGCACATCTCAGGGGACACTGAGAGGCAGCAAAACACTATGGGGAGCACGTGCACAAAAAACGATTTTTACTGCAGAAAAACAAATGACTAGAATCCTGAAAAGGTGAATCTGGAAATACAATTCTCTGTACAAAGCTATTTTGTGAGTTTCTCTTGGGCATATCTTATAATTACATTCTGATCCACTGCTACTTACAATCGCTCACGCAACACAAACACAAATCACTAAAATAAATCCTTTAGGTAAGTAAGACGCAAGAAAGAAACCTATCAGAGGTGATTTCAAGTTGCTTAAAGAACAATCGTTAAGGAGCCCAGGAGCACCACAGTGCATTTCACCACCTCCCACCAGGAAACGTGGGGCCAGAAGTAGATGCATGCTGGCTAATGCCAGCTGCAAAGAGGTGGTCAATTAAAAGTGGCTGAGTAGAGACTTAAAGGCAGCATCACATATAGCCACTGGGCAACGACTCAGCAAGGGGCGGAAAGAAAGGCAGGGAAAAAATGAAAGCAAATCACAAGGTTCAGAAATCCTGCTGTGAAGGTCCAAGAACAAATCCTTTTTGATTTGTATTCTAAACTTGGCTGTGTGAAATGTTGTTTTATATTTGTACAGTAGAATAACAGTGGCAAAAATCTTATCGGTGAATTCCTATATATTTTTTTCTTTTCTGATGGCTAATAAATGGTTCCTACCACCTTTCACCACCTCATTTTACCCTAAGCATGATCACTACAGAAAGATCTTAGTCTATTTGTTAAAATGTTTTTAAACATGGAAATAATATACTTTTAGTCATATAAATGTTTATATATACACATACTGTTATTCTGCTGCACTAATGTAAAACATTTCACACAGCCAAGTTAAGAATATAAATCAAAAAAGATTTGTTCTTGTACTTTCACAGCAGGATTTCTGAACTTGGAGAAAATGCTGACGTTGTCATCAAGGATTTCATTTTACTTGGATCCACAATCAACGCCCATGGAAACAGCAGTCAAGAAATCAAACGATGTACTGTCTTGGGCAAATTTGCTGCAAAAGACCTCTTTAAAGTGTTAAAAAGCAACGATGTCACTCTGAGGACTAAGGTGCACCTGACCCAAGCCATGGTATTCCAATCGCCTCATATGCATGTGAAGGCTGGACAATGAATAAGGAAGACCAAAGACGAATTGATGCCTTTGAATTATGGTGCTGGTGAAGAATACTGAATATACCATATACTGCCAAAAGGATGACAAATCTGTCTTAAAAGAAGTACAACCAGAATGCTCCTTAGAAGCTAGGATGGTGAAACTTCCTCTCACAGATTTTTTTTTTTTTTAATAACTTTTATTAAGCTTCAAGTGAACGTTTACAAATCCAATCAGTCTGTCACATATAAGTTTACATACATCTCACTCCCTACTCCCACTTGCTCTCCCCCTCTTGAGTCAGCCCTTTCGGTCTCTCCTTTCGTGACAATTTTGCCGGCTTCCCTCTCTCTCCATCCTCCCATCCCCCCTCCAGACAAGAGTTGCCAACACAATCTCAAGTGTCCACCTGATATAATTAGCTCACTCTTCATCAGCGTCTCTCTCCCACCCGCTGACCAGTCCCTTTCATGTCTGATGAGTTGTCTTCGGGGATGGTTCCTGTCCTGTGCCAACAGAAGGTCTGGAGAGCATGGCCGCCGGGATTCCTCTAGTCTCAGTCAGACCATTAAGTTTGGTCTTTTTATGAGAATTTGGGGTCTGTATCCCACTGATTTCCTGTTCCCTCAGGGGTCCTCTGCTGTGCTCCCTGTCAGGGCAGTCATCAATTGGATCTCACAGATTTTGGACATGCTAGCAGGAGACACCAGTCCCTGGAGAAGGACATCATGCTTGGTAAAGTAGAGGGTCGTAAAAGAGAGGAAGACCCTCAGTGAGATGGACTGACACAGTGGCTACAACAATGGGATCAAGCACAAGGATTGTGAGGATGGTGCAGGGCTAGTCAGTGTTCCGTTCTGTTGTACAAAGGGTTGCTATGAATTGGAACCAACTTGATAGCACCTAACAACAACATACCTTTTTATTATCACCAGTAATCAGTGTGCTAAGGTGATGAAAAACTAAAGGCGAAGGAAAACAAAAGCTTAAGATGAATAATTAAATCATGTTCATGTATGATCTAGAAAAGAACATCATGCTGTACTGATGATGGCATTCAGAACAGTGGAAGAGCAATATCTGACATTTATGAAGCATCAGGGGTGTGTGCAGAACTATCCACTGAGCCAGCACATGGAGAATAGAACATTCATTTAATGAATTTTGGGTAATAGCTCAAAGTTCTAGTAATTAACACATAAGCCCTGGGTTGTAAGGAGACCCCTCACGCCAGTAGAACCAGCTCACTCACCGCCCCCAATGTGAAAGAGCACTCTAAAACCGAGATGGTTGACATAACTAAAATGGCTGACATAGGTCTGAATGAGACTCTGTTTTGTCCTAGGCCCCTACTTCTCTTTTTAGAGTATGTGACCTGTAACCACAGTCTTGACCAAGATAACTTGTTCTGCAACATACTGAGGGGCCCACCCAGAATGCTGTAGGAAACAGAAGGAGCCAGCTCCAGAATGCAGAAAATTATGGCTAAGGTTAAGTACCCCAGCCAATAGAAATTCTTGATAAATGAATCTTGAGAGCATGCTTGACGTCAATCAATCAAATGTACTCCCATACTCTTCCCAATTCTGTACAAAGTTCTGCAAAATTCAGTATAAAAGACGCCACTTACGCTCCCTCTTTGGAATGCCATTTTGAATTTTCATTGTGGTACTTAGCAATTTGCAAATCTTTGAATCTGAATAAAACTCTTATTTTATGAAACTCTGTTTTGTTTTTAACACCACCCATGTAGCCTCTTCAATCCATGGCTACCTGACTTTCACAGGCTGCTCTCATGGTCAAATGCTCCCAGCCAATCCCACCCTGGGAGCCCTGGTGGCGCAGTGGTAAAGCTCTTGGCTGCTAAATGAAAGGTTGACAAGTTTGAACCTACCCAGCTGCTCTGAGGGAGAAAAGACCTGGTAATTGGCTCCCATACAGATTACAGCCCAGGAAACTCTATGGGGCAGCTCTACTCTGTCACATGGGGTTGCTTGATTCACCCAACAACAGTCCCACTGTTGCCAGCCCTGTGTCCTCTGTGATTTTTCTGCAATACCTGACCTTCACCATGCTCTACTCCTTCAATCTCTTCTCCCTTGGCTTCCACGAAGCAAGTTTTCCTGGCTGCTCTTCCTCGCTTATCCCTGAAACGCTAGCATTACTGAGACTTCATTCCTCCTCTCTCTATATACACACTGCTGCAAGTTCTCAACTCTGTTCATGGGCTCACTGACCACCACCATCACCAGCCTCCCTGTCTCTCCCTGACTCCCGATCTGATTTTTCTAAGCACCTGGTAGACAGCCCTGCATGCATCCTGCACAGGCTGTTTTCAAGGGCTCCACATTGTATATGAGATAAGGTCTCATCCCATTTGGCATGTATACCAGGCCCTCGAGGCCTGGACCTGCCTCTCTTTCCGGGCTCCTCTCCTGCTACTTCAGCTCCAGCCACACTGCCTGCATATCTGCTGTAACGATACACCTCTGCTTTTGTACACACTGTTCTCTCAACAAGGCCCTTCCCATCTGCTCAAAGAACTACACATCTTTCAAAACTGAGCTCCTTTCTAGGAAGCCTGGCTTCTGGGAGCAGTCTTGGATGCTCCTCCCTCCTCTGGGCTCCCAGAGGACCTATAATTAACTTTAATAACTGCCCCCCCACACCATCAAATTGCTGAAAATGCTTGACTGCATCCCTATTTCCCCTAGTAAACTCTGTTTCTGCGAGTATTCCCAGCACTGCCCGTGCTGATACAAGGCAGTAGCTTAATAAGTGTTTGTGAAGTAATTATTTTTATTTACTTAAGTAATCTTTTCATCCAGTCATACCTATACACTCACTGTGATTTCTCACCTGAAAAATTCATTATATTAGTATTAGGATAACCATCACTGTCATAAGCATCTTCGGCTTCTCTCTATGGGGCAATGGACTTGGGGGACCTCTCTTAGACTAAACCAGGATGGAAAGATATTACAAAAAGCACAAATAATTAAGAAAATATGAACCATCTACAACAATCAATAAACATGCTGAGACATGAAAGAAAATTAAGTACATGAAATCAGAAGCTGCTTTAGAAAGCAACATGTTAAAAAAGCCCAAAGCCACTTAAAAGGGAGAAATTTTAAGCTTCCAAAGTCTAAAAGAAGTAATAAAAAATAAGTCCAAAATAATGGTCACAAATTCTCATAAAACATAAGGGATTGGTCAATTGAATTTAAACACCAGTAGAATTGCTTTTACGTCGTTCGGCTCATCTAAAAGGTTCCCAAACATCTGTAAGCATGAAATATCCTAGAATTAGAAGACAACCACACAATAAATGCGTGCTAGAAAAATATAAAAAAATATTTACTCTGATTCTCTAAAAGGGTGGGCTGGTATTATTTCCTGTTTTGGTATCAGACTATGGCCAAAATACTCTTAAAGACTAGATCACACAACAAATGCCACAGAAGTAAAAATGATAGTAAACATTCATTTTCTGCCTTTATTAGTCAGTTTTGGATAAACAGGGCCAACTGCCCCAGGAGAAGAGAAGGAGCTGGTACAACATGAGAATATTACAGAAAGCAAATTTTCTACGTTCATAGGTTTCTGGCACTGACAATTAGATTGGTACAAACTTCATCATCTATTACCACCTCTCTCATTCATTCATCAAGTATTTATATGCATCTACTTTTTTTTACTCTGTATACTGGGCTCTGGGACACAACAGTGGGCAAAACTGCATTCTAGAGGGGAGATGGATGAAGACAAACAAATGAAAACAATGTCCGGGGTGGTAAGTGCAATGGAGAAAACAATAAAGCTGGATACTGAGAAGAGGCGGTAGGGAATGGCTGCTACTTTAGACAGGATGGTTAGGGAAGGAGTCTCTGATCAATGTGGTGAAAAGTAAGTGAAAGAGTAGGCCAGGAGTTGGGGTGAGCTTTCGAGACAGAGAGAGGAGAAAGATCGAGGAGGCCAGTAGGACTCCAACTGAGTGAGAGAAGGAGAGACCAAGGGCCAGACTGTGGGGATCTTGTGGGCATTACTGAAGACTGATCAAACTAGCAGACAAACATAATCCTAAGGGCTATGCAATTTATTAAGAAGCCACATTATCCTATCAAACAACAGCAAACAGCCATTTCCTGTTTATTGCTGATCTCTGAACTGGCTGCCCTCCTGGCTAATGCTGGCCCCAGGCAGGAAGCCTGCCCAATAATGTATCGAGTACAACATAAATCATTCATGCAAACTGAGATCACCACTAACTCTCCTCTCAATACTGTGGGGTGCTGTGTTTACAGGAGACCATAATTCACAGATGTCACCCCAAGGAAAGATCTGAGCTAGATTACACTTATACTTCTCTACTGATGAAACAGCACCGTATCAGAGTCATCTGAGCAGAAAAAAGCCAGTTTCACTGCCACCATATAAACTGGCCCTGATATCAGCCCTTTTCTAGATCAAGGCAACCCCAGTGGCTTCATGCCTCTTCTCTGCCTCCAGCACCTCCTATTCCAGGCCCTCATCTTGCCCCTTCTCTCACAGACCCCAGGCATTTGAAGAACTAGTGAGGCCAATATGAGTCTCCTGGCTCCAAATGGGTCCAAGAGAGGAGGGATGGAGGCCTGAGGGTTACGGACAGAATGCAAACTCAAGTGGGAAGCAGACATGTGAGAAGAGCTACATAGCCCAGTCTTCCTGGGGTTGTCTTTCATTCTACTCAGGCTGAGCAGAGGCTCAGATAGTTGTATATAAGTGGGGAAACATTACTTAATAAAAAACAACATGTTCAAGACACTAACTTTCCAAAAATGTTGAGTTTGCCATAGAAAATAATAAGGTCCTTGGAGAAAAAGAAACAGGCCATTCAGTAGGTTTATTAAAAGAAAATCTTGGAGGAATACAAACTTAAAATGATGGAATGAATTTCTGTGAGCAGAATTTTAGGTGCTGTGATAAAAGGACGGGGTAGAGTGCTGAGAAGACCTTTAAATCCCACCGAGGCCACTGCCTATGCTGCATTTTCTTAGGAAAGTGTGGTCGTCGGCAGGACTAATCCTGGTTACTCCACTCTCTCCCCTTCCAGGCATGTGAAGAACTGGCTGTTGCACTCCTCTGCCCGCTACTTGGGGCAGCTTCTTGGGGCAAAGTGGCACCATGCTTAGGAGCAACACAGAATCAGAGGCCAAGGGTTAAGTACCACTTGCCAGTTACTCAATGTGTGATTTGGGCCAACTTGCTTAACTTCCCTACACCTCAGGCTCCTCATCTAGAAAACAGAGCTCACAGAAGTGTGTACCTCAAAGGGTGGTTTTTCTGAGAACAAATGAGATAATGCAGAGAACGTGGCATGGAGACTGACATATTGCAAGCACACACTTATGCTATATTTTTAAGTAACAGCTGAATATCCCCCTTCCCTGTTTCCTCTTCCAGACTGAGTTCCCAAGGGCATGAACAAGAAAGGATGCGTCCAAAGAGGAGTTGGGATTTGGCTGAATAATGAAACATGCAGAATTTTCAAAGATGGAGTAAGGAAAAATGAGCAGTCCTGGGGTGGAAAGAGGAGCTGAGACAGAGGTGAGTCTTAGTATGGTGGTCACGGGCTTGGTTGGGAGGTGAGCCTGGCTGGCATGGAGAACTGAGGTGGGGACTCTACCTGGGACAGTGTGATAGGGTGAATGTGTTTTATACATGGAAAGGACATGAAGTTTGCGGGGGGCTAAAGGGTGGAATGTTATGGATTGAATTGTGTCCCCCCTAAAATGCCTACACCTGTGGATGTAATCCCATTTAGAAATAGTTTTCTTTGTTATGCTAATGAGACCATATCAGGGTAGAGTGTTCTTAAACCTAATCACTTTGAGATATAAAAAGAACAGATTAGGCACAGAGACAATCAAGCACAAAAGGAGGAAAGACAGATGTCACCTATCTTTGAGAAATGCTTGGATAGAGAAGCTGAGTCAAGGATTTTCCCCCAGAGTGGACAGAAAGAGAGACTTTCCTAGGGCTGGTGCCCTGAATTCAAACTTCTAACCTCCTAAACTGTAAGATAATAAGTTTCCGCTCATTAAAGGCATCCACTTGTGGTATTTCTGCTACAGCAGTACCAAGAAACTAAGACAGGCAGTGAGGCAGCACCAGTGCAGGTCTGGGTGGAGGAAGGTACCAAAACTTGGATGGAAGAGCTAGACTCAACACCATGACCAACAACCTCTGTGTGTCCCCGTTCAGTGCCCTCACCATGCTCTCCACTTAGATAATATCCTACCATCCTAGTTTTAACTATTATGACATTTCTAATCTACATGTTAGATTTGCTCAGCACTGGGAATGAACAGAGAATGATTGTCTACCTCTATAAGCCCAGGTCAGTGGACACTTAATCCAAATCAAAAGATTATACTTGTAGAAATGGAAAAATTTTCCTCCCATCTTCACAGACCAATGATAGTTACGCCAATAATGGTTTTTCCTCCAGGGAGATAATGGAATCTCCCCAGTGCTAGGTCTGTTTTTACTCACCCTATCATCCATCGACCATCAATGTAACTCCAAGCAAAGTGGATGAGAGGGAAGGAAACTACACAGCAGATGGAGAGTCCACACTAAGCTCCTATTGTCTCTTTTCTCCCTTTGCCCTAAAAGACAGAGTAGAGCCAGAAGCCAAAGAACAGCTATTTGGCAATCTATATAAAATGTTCCCCTGGGGTTTAGGAATAGTACCATCACAGAAAGGCAGAATAAAGATTACCCCAACCCTCTCTTGCTATGCTTCCTCAACACAGAAACTATCCAAACAATTATCAGACTTCCATTCCTAGATGCTCTTCTAATCCTATTACTTCTTTGTCTAACTTCACTTATCAAGAAGACAGAAGTACACAGACAGACACTGGAATGGATGCACCCCTCCAAGAAAAAGCAGTAGAGAAGGTCACCTGTTTTGGGTATAGAAGTTCTTATTCAGATTCATTGCACAAGAAGTAGAAGTCTTGGGGTAGTTTCCAAAATAAATCTGTGAATATTCTTTTGAATTTACGTTAGAAGCTGTCTGGTGCCAATATCAGCATTAATAACAACCCCTGAATAAGATCTTGGTGGAAGCTTTTCTGTCTCCCTTTGGAAGCCAAGCAAAGATAAGAAGACAAAAACAAAAAGTTTTATTTCATTTTCTGAACATATTTTTAAATGGTGTTTCAAGCTGCCAAATAGTGGCTAACATTTAACACTTAAAGTTTCTCAGATTAAAACACACACACACACACACACACACACACACACACACGTGCTCACCAAACACAAATGGACAAGGCAAAAAGGTTACATGCAACAAGGAGACTGGGAAGTAAATATTAAAATAAACCAAACCAAAACCAAACCCAGTGCCGTCGAGTCGATTCCGACTCATAGCGACCCTAGAGGACAGGGTAGAGCTGCCCCATAGAGTTTCCAAGGAGTGCCTGGTGGATTCGAACTGCCGACCCTTTTTTTTAGCAGCTGTAGCACTTAACCACTACGCCACCAGGGTTTCCAAACATTAAAATAGATC
The DNA here is from genome assembly GCF_030014295.1 of Loxodonta africana. Lineage (NCBI taxonomy): Eukaryota > Metazoa > Chordata > Mammalia > Proboscidea > Elephantidae > Loxodonta > Loxodonta africana. Next base: position 169,003,342 of record NC_087342.1, read on the forward strand.
ATAAAAACATTTATCTGTATGTGAATTTATGGGCCCTTACTGTCTCCCGTTTACACAGGGAATATTTTTTATTGTTTAATAGGTTCCACAAGGGTTCACAAAGTTGTCACCAGATACTAACATGGTGCAGAAACATACTTCTAATAGTAAGAGAGCTTGGGTCCATTTAGTCTAATTTATTTATTTTAGAGATGAAAAAACTGAGCTATAGAGACAGCGAATAACTTATCCTGATAACCAAATGCACAGGACCAGCACAGATCTAGGTCCCTAGGTGGCACAAACAGTCTGCACTCAACTGCTAACCTAAAGGTTGGTGGTTCAAACTCACCAAGGTATCATTAAATAAAAGGCCTGGTGAACTGCTTCTGTTAAGGTTACAGCCAAGAAAATACTATGGAGCAGTTCTACTATGCACACATGGGGTCACCATGAGTTGGAATGGACACGTTGTTAGGTGCCCTCGAGTCAGTTTTGACTCAGCAACCCTATGTACCACAGAAAAAAACGCTGCTCAGTCCTGCACCATGCTCACGATTGTTATTATGCTTGAGCCCCCTGTTGTAGCCCATTGTTGTAGCCACTGTGTCAATCCATCTCGTTGAGGGTCTTCCTCTTTTCCGCTGATGTCCTTCTTCAGGGACAGATCCTTCCTGACAACACATCTAAAGTATGTAAGATACAGTCTCGCCATTCTTGCTTCTAAGGAGCATTGTGGTTGTACTTCTTCGAAGACAGATTGGTTCGTTCTTTTGGCAGTCCGTGGTATATTCAATATTCTTTGCCAACACCACAATTCAAAGGCTTCAGTTCTTCTTTGCTCTTATTCATTGTCCAGCTTTCGCATGCATATGATTTGATTGCAAATACCATCGGTTGGGTCAGGCGCACCTTAGTCTTTGCTTTTCAACACCTTAAAGAGGTCTTTTGCAGCAGATTTGCCCAATGCAATTCATGTTTTGATTTCTTGACTGCTACTTCCATGGGTGTTGACTGTGGATCCAAGTAAAAAGAAATCCTCGACAACTTCAATCTTTGATGTGGCTTATCAGTCTAGTTGTGAGGATTTTTGTTTTCTTTATGTTGAGGTGTAATCCATACTGAAGGCTGATCTTCATCAGTAAGTGCTTCAAATTCTCTTCACTTTGAACAAGCAAGGTTGTATCATCTGCGTAACGTAGGTTGTTAATGAGTCTTCCTCCAATCCTGATGCCCTGTTCTTCTTCATACAGTCCAGTTTCTTGGATTATTTGCTCAACATATAAATTGAACAGTTATAGTGAAAGGACACCCTTCCTGACTTTAAACCACGCAGTATCTCCTTGTTCTCTCCGAACAACTGCCTCCTGACCTATGTACAGGTTCCTCATGAGCACAATTAAAGGTTCTGGAATTTTCATTCTTCACAATGTTATCCACAATTTTTTATGATCCACACAGTCAAATACCTTGGCATAGTCGATAAAATACAAGTAAACATCCTTCTGGTATTCTCTGCTTTCAGCCAGGATCCATCTGATATCAGCAATGATATCCCTGGTTCCATGTCCTCTTCTGAAGCTAGCCTGAATTTCTGGCAGTTCCCTGTCGATACACTGCTGTAGCCACTTTTGAATGATCTTCAACAAAACTTTATTTGCATGTGATATTAATGATATTGTTTGATAATTTCAACATTCAGTTGGATCACCTTTCTTAGGAACAGGCATAAATATGGATCTCTTCCAGTTGGTTGGCTAGCTAGCAGTCTTCCAAATTTCCTGGCATAGATGAATGAACACTTCCTGCACTGCATCCATTTGTTAAAACATATCAACTGATACTCTGTCAGTTCCTGGAGCCATGTTTTTTGCTAATGCCTTCAGTGCAGCTTGGACTTCTTCCTTCAGTACCATCAGTTCTTGATCATACACTACCTCTTGAAATGGTTCAACATCGACCAGTTCTTTTTGGTATAATGGCTCTGTGTATTCCTTCCATCTTTTTTTTTTTGATGCTTTCTGTGTTGTTTAACATGCAACTTGAGGCTTGAGTTTTTTCTTCAGTTCTTTTAGCTTGAGAAATGCCGAGTGTGTTCTTCCTTTTTGGTTTTCTATCTCCAGCTCTTTGCACATGTCATTATAATACTTCACTTTGTCTTCTCGAGCCACCCTTTGAAATCTTCTGTTGGCTTCTTTTACCTCACCATTTCTTCCTTTTGCTTTAGCTGTTCAACGTTCAAGAGCAAGTTTCAGAATCTCTTCTGACATCCATTTTGGTCTTTTATTTCTTTCCTGTCTTTTTAATGACCTCTTGCTTTCTTCATGTATGATGTCCTTGATGTCATTCCACAACCCGTCTGGTCTTTGGTCATTAGTGTTCAACATGTCAAATCTATTCTTGTGATGGTCTCTAAACTCAGGTGGGTATACTCAAGGTCGTACTTTGGCTCCTGTGGACTTGTTCTAATTTTCTTCAGTTTCAACTTGAACTTGCATATGAGCAACTGATGATCTGTTCTACAGTCTGCCTCTAGCCTTGTTCTGATGGACGATATTGAGCTTCTCCATTGCCTCTTTCCACAGATGTAGCTGATTTGATTCCTGTGTGTTCCCACTGGTGAGGTCCATGTGTATAGTCGCCGTTTATGTTGGTTAAGGTATCTGCAATGGAGAAGTCGTTAGTCTTGCAAAATTCTATCATGGGATCTCCAGTATCGTTTCTATCACCAAGGTCATATTTTTAACTACCAATCCTTCTTTGTTTTCAACTTCTGCATTCCAATCACCAGTAATTATCAACGCATCCTGATTGCATGCTCCATCAATTTCAGACTGCAGAAGCTAGTAAAAATCTTCAATCTTCAAATCATCTTTGTCCTTAGCGGTTGGTGTGTAAATTTGAATAACAGTCGTATTAATTGGTCTTCCTTGTAAGCGTGTGTATATTATCCTATCACTGACAGCATTGTTACTTCAGGATAGATCTTGAAATGTTCTTTTTGACAATGAATGCAACACTATTCCTCTTCAAGTTGTCATTCCTGGCATTGTAGCCCATCTGACTGATTCAAAATGGCCAATACCCGTCCATTTCAGCTGACAAATGCCTAGGATATCAATCTTTATGTGTTCCATTTAATTTTTGATGATTTCCAATTTTGCTAGATTCATACTTCATGCATTCCAGGTTTTGATTATTAATGGATGTTTGCAGCTGTTTCTTCTCATTTTGAGTTGTGCCACATCAGCAAATGAAGGTCCCGAAAGCTTGACTCCATCCATGTCATTAAGGTTGACTCTACTTTGAGGTGGCAGTTCTTCTCCAGTTGTCTTTTGAGTGCCTTCCAACCTGGAGGGGCTCGTTTTTCAGTACTGTATCAGACAATGTTCTGCTGCTATTCATAAGGTTTTCACTGGCTAATTCTTTTTTTTTTTTTTTTTAATTCTTTTCAGAAGTAGATGGCTGGGTCCTTCTTTCTGTCTTAGTCTGGAAGCTCAGCTGAAACGTGTCCACCATGGGTGACCCTGCTGGTATCTGAATACCGGTGGCATAGCTTCCAGCATCACAACAACACGCAAGCCTCCACAGTACGGCAAACTGACAGACATGTTGGGGACCAATAGGATGGCGACTAATAAGAACAACAGTACAGATCTGGAGTTCTGGGCTCTAGTTCTCGCTTTGCCAATTATTAACAGTGTGACCTTGCTTAAGATACATGTATCTATTGAGTTTTAGTTTCCTCATGTATAAAGTGACAGGACTCAGCTAGATGAACTCTAATGCATATGTAACTGGAAGGCATACAACTTCACCCTGAACCCAAAACGTATCACTTGGGAAAAAGAAAAAGTGGCAGTTATGAAATTAGGGACCTGTACACTCTCTGTAGGTTGATTTATGTCCTGCTTCCATTCCAGACATTGGGCCTCTGAAGGATGAACTGTACTCACATCCTTCACAGGAGACAGTGCAGGAGGGTGTTTGAAAATTGGTTATCCAAAGAAGTGGACTCTAGCACAGAATCAAATACCTGGAGAACCATCTGGACACTAGCTTGCCCTACTTCCTCACTGTGCCAGAGATAACCCTTCTGAGATTATCTTAATGCTCACATATTGCCATACACTGAAGGCCTGTTTTGCCTAATGTGGTGGACAGCTATTTGTCACCTCAATATCCATCCTTCTGTTTTCTTGAAAATAAGGTCTCAATTTTTAGTTATACACGTTTTTCTTTTTTTTTTTTTTTACCCCGGGAATAAAGACTACATCCCTTAACCTCCTTGCCACCGCATGTGAGTAAGTTTTTGTCAATAAGATACAAGCAGATGTGATGCCTGGCAGTATCTACCAGACAAGACAGCTGGCTGGAATGTGGATATAATATGGCTGAAGCAACAACAAAGAAGGAGCTGGAACTCCTTACAGCGTGGACACCATTTTGGTCCTGAATGACTCCCTCTGCACTTCTGTGTGAGAGGGAAATAAACATCCATCTTCCTTAAGCCATGATTATTTTGATTTTTTCCCTCTGTTGCTTACAGCTGATTCTAATCTGAAGAATACAACTTGAGATTCAGATTCATTTTTAAAAACAGAAACAATTATTAAAATGGCAAAAGACAAGTACCATGAAGAAACAGACTAGTCACAGATGTTACCATGGCAAAACACTTCCATTGATTCATTTCTAATAAGAAGGAAGTGATTCTTCACCTTTTTTTTTTTTAAATATAGGATGAAATGTACTGTTCTTTACCAAGATAGTTTTCTAGCAAGAAGCTGGTAGCTAGTTGTTGGCGGTGGGTAACCTGAAATCCACCCACCCTGATATTCTAGCGAAACTCAGCAACCTGCAACTCTTAAGGATCTCAAAAGCCACTATCCTTAAAGCAATGTAAACAAAACTTGAACCTATTTAGATGACTTTATTACATAAAACAGCAAACTTAGTAATATCTGTAGATAATCTGAAATACTAAATTTTTTGTATATACTATAGGTGGGCAAATCTCCGATGAGTATAGGTTGTCAACTATGGCATTAGGCTTATGTATAGTATGATCTGTCTGTTATGAACTCTAATACAACAACATACTTAAAGAACAATAAACCTAGACAGCTTTCTAGAAATGAACCTAAGCCATTCCAATTAAATCAACATCTGTCTTTTTCATTAACATCTCAGCAAAGCAAGCTCAGCAAATTCCCATGATGGTGGGACACTGCGCCATGTTCCCCAGGAGAGCCAACCAAAGGGGCTTCCTTTGCCCACCACCCTCCCCAGGCTGTACCAGGCACAGGCTCAGCTGCTTCTCTGGTTCCCAACTCAAGGTAGACTACATTCATAATGTAACTAGGGCTTATTGCCTCAAAGAAAAGATCAGAGAAACGAAGAAGTTCAACAGAACTGAATCTGCACTGGATTTTCACCCACTTTTTTTTTCTGCCACAGAAGCCCCACAAGACACCTATCATTATGGGATTTTGCCCAGCTACTGAGAAGGGTTTGCTCAATTCTTGAGGCCACCTTGTGATTTTTACTGCAAAATGACGTCCTTTATTAAAACATGGAAGAGAATTTCTTTTTATTTCATGGAGACTGTAGCAACTACAGACTTGGCCATGTAACTAATTTCTCTATTATAAGATAGCAAGAAAAAAGACTCTTTTTTTTATCATTCTACGGTCAAATTACTTTAACACAGCTGGTATCTAAAGAAGAGGAAACAGACACAAATATACATCCTCTTTGAATATGAATGTTATGCCCTTGCCTAGCAGACCAGCATCATTAAGAAATCTAAAACAGAGCATGAATGTTTGTGCAAGAATATTCCACCTGAGGCATAATATAAAAAATAACATGAATGACTAGGCAGTGGATTGTCAAGAATAATTGATCCAGCTCAAAGCACACTATACATACACGCTTTAAGCTAAATCGGTTATAATTATACATAAGGATAGCAACCCCTCGAAAAGTTCTTTTTGAAAACACTCACCCACTCTTTACTAACATTTTCTTAAGATTTCTGACTGACACCTAATTGCAAGAATGCAGTACTACAGAAAAATAAAATCGCAAGTTCAATAGTCAACTCCCCAAGGGTGTAGCTAAGTCAATACTCATAAACCTCATGTGCCGTGCACTCAGCATAGAAGTTAATGAGTACTAAAACACTAATTAACGTTCTAAGAACCTGTTCTCTAAATGGTAAAGCCAGTATGCTAGCAACCACAAATTAGTTATCACCAAAGTTAAAAAAAAAATCTAGATTAAATTAAGAAAAAGAAAATTCCACTCCTCCTGTCCCAAGGCATCTTGATAAACTCAAAGAATCATCTAATCTTAACATTTGTGTTAAGCTTCACAACAAACCTCCTTAGGGATAGTCTCAATATTTCACATGCATTACTATAGGTAATCCTCAGAAAAGTAAAATTCATACTAAGTATAACAGATGAGGGATAAAAATAATAAACCCATGCTGCACGTTTATAATCCTTGTTATTTTCCCTGTCGATTTAATTTTACTTTTACCCCATAAAATATGGTTACTTGCATTTTTTTTTTTTCTTTTACAAAATGCAGACACTGTTGTTAATGGAGCTCATGCTTAGTATACTCAGCTCACTGTTCTTTTTCAGGTCTATAAATTTTGCCTTTCATTTCTGGAAGAGAAAAGCCAATCTCCTCGCTGGCTGAACAAAAATGAGATTTTGAGAAACCAAAAAGCCATGTTTTTGCTACACTACATTGCTTCGTTATATCCCATCTGACCACAGTGCAAATACTATTCCATCCACAAAAGACAACTGCCAAAGGCAACCACGCTGCACAGGATACTTAGGGTACAGTTACTATCTTCTTGGAATTTACAGTGAAATTATGAAATTACACTGCAACAAAAAGGCAGAGGTGGTGTTACAATTATTTGGGAGTCTCAATGGGGAAGTGGGACTCATAAAAACACCTGGCCCGGACCATAGTCTCGAGGGACGTGTAGGTCAACCGGCATAATATAGGTCATAAAGAAAATGTTTTATATCCCACTTTGGTGAGTTGCATCTGGGGTCTTGAAAGCTTGTGAATTGCCATTTAAGATACATCTATCGGTCCCATCCCGTTTGGAACAAAGGGGAATGATGAAAACCAAAGACATGTGGAAAATGTTAGCCCAAAGGACTGAAGGATCACATGAACCAGAGCCCCCACCAGCCTGAGAGCAGAAGAATTAGATGGTGTCTGGCTACTACCACTGACAGCTCTGACAGGGATCACAACAGAGAGTCCCGGACAGAGAGGGAAAAAAATGTAGAACAAAATTCAAATTCATGAAAAAAGACCAGGGCTACTGGTCTGACAGAGGGTGGAGGAACCCTCAAAACTATGGCTCCTGGACACGCTGCTAACTCAGAACTGAAACTACCCCCAAAGCCCACTTTTCAGACATAGACAGGCCTATAAAACAAACAATAACACACATGAGGAGCATGCTTCTTAGTTCAATCAAATATATAAGACCATATGGGCAACTGCTGCCTAAAAGCAAGACAAGAAGGCCGGAAGGGACAGGAACTGGATGAATGGACACAAGAAACCCAGGGTGCAAAGGAGTGTGCTGTCATATTGTAGGGATTGCAACTAATGTCAAACAATGTGTATACATTTTTGAATGAAAAATTAACTTGTGCTGTAGACTTTCACCCAAAGCACAATTTAAAATAAAATAAAAACACTCTTCACACTTTACCCAGTGCTGTCGAGTCAATTCCGACTCATAGCGACCCTACAGGACAGAGTGGAACTGCCCCATAGAGTTTCCAAGGAGCGCCTGGCAGATTCGAACTGCTGACCCTTTGGTTAGCAGCCATAGTACTTAACCACTACGCCACCAGGGTTTCCTTTTTAGCTTCCCCAAATTCTCTGAATGCTTTTGGGATTATCAATGTCTTTGGGTTAAAATGCCATCATCAGAAAAATACAGAACAAAATTCTAACTCACACACACACACACACACACACACAACCAGTCTTACTGGTCTGATGGAGACTGTGGAGAAACCCCAAGAATATGGCCCCCGGACACCCTTTTAGCTCAGTAATGAAGTCACTCCTGAGGTTCACCCTTCAGCCAAAGATCAGACAGGCTGATAAAGCAAAACAAGACTAAGTGGGCACGCCAGCCCAAGGGCAAGGACTGGAAGGCAGGAGGGGACAAGAAAGCTGGTAATGCGGAACCAGGGTTGAGAAGGGGAGAGTGTTGACATGTCATGGGGTTGGCAACCAATGTCACAAAACAATATGTGTATTAATTGTTTAATGAGAAGGTAGTTTGCTCTGTAAACCTTCACCTAAAGTACAATTTAAAAAAATGCTATCATTAGGACCATGGACGTGCTCCCGCATTGCTGGGGTCTGGACCCAGGGATCTGAAGGAGGGACATGTGAGACAAGATGCCCTTGGAAGAAAAAAAGGGAATGTTCATCTGCAACAGGCAGTGAGCCCAAGCCTGTTGCCACCAAGTTGATTCAGACTCATAGTGACTATATAGGGCAGAGTAGAACGGCCTCACAGGGTTTTCAAGGCTGTAATCCTATAGGGTCGCTATGAGTTCGGAATCGACTTGACAGCAGCGGGGTTTTTTTTTTTTTTTTAATCTTTAGAGAAGCACAATGCCACATCTTTCTTCTATGGAGCGGCTGGTGGATTCAACCACCAACCTTTGGATTAGCAGCCAAGTGCTTTAACCCCTGTGCCACCAGGGCTCCTCCTGGCAGTGGGATCCTGCCCCAAATCCATGTGGAGGTAACAGCCTTGAGGCGATGTTGTGATGACTGCGTGGCTCCAAACATCTCCCTAGCCAGCCTGCCTAGGATGCCTGGGATTCCACCATTAATCCTTCCAGTGAAGTCTCTGAAGTCCTCTATTAACATGTAAATGTTTCTCTTGGAAAGAATAATAAAGTTTAATTCAAGTGAAAAAAAAAAAAGAAGATAGAAAACATCTATCCCACAAAGCCCTGCCCAACCCCGCCCTCTCCTGTGAGGACTTCCATCACCAGGCTGCTCTCTGAACATGGAAACACTGACCCAGGCCCACCGTGATACAGTTTCTCAGGGTGTTTGTGATGTTTTCAGGTCTATATGTCTCAACTTTCCAATATTACAGAAAGTTTTCCAAGGACAGTAACTGTATCTGGAATTTCTTTGTGTCCAAAAAGTACCTGTCATTGCACGTAGTGGTCTTGCCATAAATACTTGCTGATGGACTAAACTGAACTACCACTGCCCTATTACTTCACTTTGTTTAAAACAGCATTGATGATAAACGCAGATAGGATTTTTCAGGAAAATCGCTTATCGCCAAGTCTGTTTTACAGACGTAATTTCTTATGACTGGTATTTTGCCTTTTTTTTTCAAACACATGGTCATAGAGATTCCAATCAATATTAAGGGGTTGTGCCTTTCACAATAAAATGCAGGAAAATGAAAAGATGAATCCATTGCAGATTTGACAAATTTAGCTAAAACTGAACTCTTACATGCACTCTATGCTGGAAGAAAAATTAACAGTATTTTTAAGATTTGATTTTCAAAATTATTTTTCCAACATAAATCAATATCCTACCCAGAGCTACAGGTAGGAATGGATAAAGACTACAAATAGCAGCTTTGCTCTACGACTGTCAGAACAAATTATGATACCATATTTTTCACCTCCCCATTCAAGATGCTCAGGGCCTTGAGCAAATGGAAAGTTGCCCAAAGAGCAGACCTCTGTAGCTTGTTTACCTGTATGTCTGTTTCTTCACCCTTTCTATTCCTCTCTCCTTGGCTTGGTCTTGGCTTGCTACAACCCCAGGTAGAAAGCAGCAGCAAAAGATGTGCATGGTGATGACCATTCTTAGTCAGTGGTGACCAACAATGCCAGGTAACCTAAGCTGCAGTATTTGCTTCAAAATGATAACAAATCTCAGACGATGACACAGAGGAGATGAAGGAGTGACAAATGGTCCAGGGGTTATTCTTTTTACATCACATACAGATTAAATATAAACACCAGGGTCGAGTGGAATTAAAAGTGACATTACCTGAAAGTAACTGAAAACAAAAACAGTATCTTTTTTCAAGACGCTGTAGTTTCTGTTACACACTGTGAGAACGCTTTCCATTCATGCACAAATCCCCTCTCTAGGACCTATTTTTTATAGCACTAGGTTATTGTTGGCAACACTGCTGAAAGCCTAATCAAAATGTGAGAACATCTGTCACACTCACATTCATGTCAAAGCTCTGCTGCACACACTTGAATCTCAACCTGTGCCAAACAGATTTTAGGTGATAAAAAGTCTATGGCATTGTGACATCGTGGTGCAATCAAAGGCACCTATATACAATGCACACATCCTATTTTAATAACTCAGTAACAACAGGTACAATGCACACTATCAGTAGACATAAGACTTTCTGTTGGCAATATACACAGGGCTCTATGCTGCCTACAGGCTTATCTTTATTTTCCAAGGCATGGCAACGAGAAGCAGTGCATTGAAATCTGCAAGCCAATGTGGTGTGTCTGGTTACCGTCTCTTTAAATATTTTCCAAGAATCTTTTTATTTCCCCCTATTGCAGCAGTACAAATGAAGAACCAAAAGAAACCAAACCCAGTGCCATCGAGTTGATTCTGACTCATAGCGACCCTACAGGACTGAGTAGAACTACTCCACAGAGTTTCCAAGGAGCACCTGGAAGATTCAAACTGCCCACCCTTTGGTTAGCAGCCGTAGCACTTAACCACTACGCCACCAGGGTTTCCGTACAGATGAAGACTTGTAAGTATTTAAGTAACTCAAAGTCAGGCAAGTTTTCTTTAGGAGAATGACAGCCAGGCACAGAGGAATTAAGTGAGCACTTTCCTATGACACGGGCAACTGGCAGCGCCCACCTGTATTTCCTTCACAGATTAGTCTGGAAATTTCAGGTGGCTGTGAACACAGCTGATAGGTTTTCATTCTGCACAAGTACTTATTCAGCCGTAAAATTTTACCTTTTCATTCGTAACTGAGAACAATACATATTAGGTGGGAACTAGTTTCTTTTTGTATCATCTGTAAGGAATATTAATGACATGGCTGCACCATGGGAGAAACAACCCAAAACACCCTCCCCAAGAAGGAAGACTGACTTCCCTGAAAGAAGCTGCAGCCCTGGCAGCTGTTATTACTACAGGTGCCCCTCCCTGTCCAGCCCAAAGGTAACTGTGCATTTTGGCACTGGGTGTGGGAAAGAGGCAAAGAGAGGAGAGCAGCGTCTTTTTATACAGAGTTGAGTAGGGCTGCTGAGTAGAGATGAGGAGGGGAAGGAAGGGTAGCCTCTGAAGCCAGTCTGCTGGATTCTGTGGTGGCCAAGGCTGCCCTCTTGAGAGCAGGAGAGGGGACACTCTCTGGGTACTGCTGGGTGTCCTTGGCATAATGGAGGGGAGAGGCAATGGCACACACCCCCTCCCAACCAGGGAGGCCCAGTCAAGGACTAGAATTAGGCTCTGAGAATGCCAAATGTAACAGATGACAGGGACAAATTTTCTACACATGGGGGAAAAAAAAAAAAAAAAACAGCAAAGAACGGTGGGCTAAAATGAAGAGATGTAAAAGTCTCACATTAAACTGATGAACCATGGCAGCAGCTGACAGGGGCTGCAGGCCCCTATGGGATATATCTCCAGGAAATGGCTCAATTTGAGAATGAAACAAGAAACAAGCTCTGATAGACAAGGAAAGCTAAGTCTGTTATATTTATTTCTAATAATATAGAATAAAAAAATAGATACCTGAAATAGTCTAGGTGCCAGACATTTCACATACATCATCTCATATAATCCTACAGGAATCCTGCATAATAAATGCAATCTCCATTTACAGCTAAACAACAACAACAAATTGTGGCAGAAAGGTTTAATGACGTGCCCAGCATCACTCAGTGTGTATGTGGCAGATGTCAAGCCTATCTGATAAGGCTCTTTGACAATGGCCTTGTGCATCTCCTGAGGATGTTCTAATTTTAAATACTATTTAGATATATGCCTAGAATCAGCAAACTTTCTTTAAGGGCCAAATATTTAACAGTTCGGGTTTTGTGAGCCACGTAGTCTCTGTTGGAACTACTGTGCTAAGGCATGACTAGTAGCCGTGGACAATACGTAAGCAGACGGGCAAGTCTGTCTTCTAGTAAAGCAGAAGGCCGGTTTGCTGACAGAAAAAAGGCTGGCAAATTGCAGCCCTGGGCCAAATTCAGCCCACCGCCTGTTTCTGTAAACAAAGCTTAATTTATTTATGATCTAGATGTAGCCTATGTTCTAGACCATCTCCCAGTAGCTGAAGGGTCATTCGCCAGGCTCTAACCACGCCCTAGTTTCACAGTACCACTCTTAGAAAGATCCAGTGCTCTTTGTTCTAACCTTTCTTCATAAATGAAAATAAAATGTTCATTAAAAGCAAAAGTTCTGGTTCCTATAGGTGGCCTCTCATCGCAAAGAAACAGAGGCATTCTGTACCATCAATCATTCAATCAGTTATGTTGTTTCTGAGAGACTCAGTGCGCTGGGGGAGATTCAAAGCTGGGGAGGATTCTTCTTTTGAAAAAATATTTCAGTCTGCTTTCTTTCGCAAATGAAGAAACAGAAGCCTCCAAAAACTTCTCTCTTGGTTCAGTGCTTCTGTCGTTACATCGTGTCTGCTTAACAAAATCTAATTTGTTATCAAAGTAGTACTCTTCATCAGCTGGTATGACCTTTAAGGTTTGCTGTTCAGATAATATATAAAACCTAAACCAAACCCATTGCCATCAAGTTGATTTCGACTCATAGCGACCCTATGGGGCAGGGTAGAACTGCCCCATAGGGTTTCCAAGGCTGTAAATTTTTTTTTTCTATGCAATTCATTTTTTTTTTAAAATTGTGTTTTAGGTGAGAGTTTACAGTGCAAATTAGTTTCTCATTCAAAAATTTATACAAAAATACTTTTGTGACATCAGTTGCAATCCCTGCAATGTGTCAGCACTCTGCCCCTTTCCCTTTCCACCCTAAGTTCTCCATGTCCGTTTGTGTAGTTTTCCTGTGCCTTCCTGCCTTCTTGTATTTGGTCTCAGATACTTGATTGAGCTAAGAAGTCTGTCCCTCACTTGAGTTAACTGTTTTATAAACCAAACCAAACCCAGCATCATCCAGTCTATCCTGACTCATAGCGACCCTATAGGACAGAGTAGAACTGCCCCACAGAGTTTCCAAGGAGCGTCTGGCGGATTTGAACTGCCGACCCTTTGGTTAGCAGGCGTAGCACTTAACCACTACGCCACCAGGGTTTCTGTTTGTTTTATAAACCTGCCTAATCTCTGGCTGAAAGGTGAACTTTGGGAGTGGCTTCAGTTCTGAGTTAGCAGGGTGTCTGGGGTCCATAGTCTTGGGGGTTCCTACAGTCTCTGTTAGACCAGTAAGTCTGGTAATCTTGCAAATTTGTTCCACAGTTTTCTCCTGCTCTGTCTGGGACCCTCTATTGTGATTCCTATCACAGCAGTTGGTAGTGGTAGCCAGGCATCATAGAGTTCTTCAGGGCTCAGGCTGGTGGACGCTGTCGTTCATGTGATTCATTATTCTCTTGGACTAGTATTTTCCTTGTGTTTTTGGTTTTCTTCATTCTCCTTTGCTCCAAATGTGATGGGACCAACAGATGTATCTTAGATGGCCAGTCACAAGATTTTAAGGCCCCAGACGCTACCCACCAAAGTAGGACGTAGAACATTTTATTTATGAACTATGTTATGCCAATTGAACTAGATGTCCCCCGAGACCATGGTCCCCAAACCTCAGCCCCAGTAACTCGGTCCCTCGAGGTGTTTGGATGTGTCTAGGAAACTTCTACGGCTTTGCCTTGGTCAAGTTGTGCTGACTTCCCCTGTATTGTGTGTTGTCTTTCCCTTCATCAAAGACAACACTTGTCTACTGTCTAGTTAGTGATTTCCCCTCCCCAGCCCTCTGCATCAAAGATTGTTTCTTTCTGTGTGTAAACCTTTTCTTGGGTTTTTACAATAGTGGTTTCATACAATATTTTTCCTTTTGTGATTGATTTATTTCACTCAGCGTAGTGCCCTCCAAATTCTTCCATGTTGTGAGACATTTCATAGATTCATCATTATTCTTTATCGTTCTGTAGTATTCCACTGTGTGTATGTACCATGTTTGTTATTCCATTCAGTTGTTGATGGACACTTAGGTTGTTTTCATCTTTTTGCTATTGTGAATAGTGCTGCAATGACCATGGGTGTGCATATGTCTATTTGTGGGATGGCTTTTATTTCTGCAGAGTGTTTTCCTAGGAGTGGGATTGCTGGATCATATGGTGTTTTATTTCTAGCTTTTTAAGGAAGCACCCCATCATTTTCCATTGTGGTTGAACCATTTTACATTTCCAACAGCAGTGCATTAGAGTTCCAATCTCCCTGCAACCTCTCCAACATTTGTTCTTTTTTGTTTTTTTGATTAGTGCCAGTAATGTCAGGTTGAGATGGTATCTCACTGTAGTTTTAATTTGCATTTCTCTAATGGCTAATGATCATAACCATTTCTTTGTGTGTCTGTTAGCTGCCTGAATGTCTTCTTTGGTGAAGTGTCTGTTCATATGCTTTGCCCATTTTTTAAATTAGATTATTTGTCTTTTTGTTGTTAAGGTGTTAAAGTATTCTATAGTGTTTAGAGATTAGACCTTTGTCAGATATGTTGTAGCCAAACATTTTTTTCCTAGTCAGTAGGTTCTCTTTTTACTTTTTTGGTGAAGTCTTTTGATGAGCATAAATGTTTAATTTTTAGAAGATCCCAGTTATCTAGTTTATCTTCTGGTATTTAGGCACTGTTAGTTATGGTCTGTATCCTATTTACGCCTTGTATTAGGGTCCTTAGTATTGTCCCTATTTTTTCTTCAATGATCTTTATCCTTTTAGGTTTTATATTTCACTCTTTGATCCATTTTGAGTTAGTTTTTGTGTACGGTGTGATGTATGGGTCCTGTTTCATTTTTTTACAGATGGCCATCCAGTTTTGCCAGCATCATTTTTTAAAAAGACTGTCTTTTCTCAGAGTTAATGGTCTGACTGAGACTAGAAGAACCCCAGAAGACAGGGCCCCCAGGCACTCTATTAACCCCCAGCTAAAATCATTCCCAAAGTGAAATCTTCAGACAAAGATTAGACTGGGCTATAAAACATAAAATAATCCTCATGAAGAGTGTGCTTCTTAGTTCAAGCAGATACATGAGATTAAATGGGCAGCTCCAGTCCAGTGGCGGGATGAGAAGGCAGAAAGGGATAGAAGCTGGTTGAATGGACATGCGAAACCAGGGTGGAAAGGGGGAGTGTGCTATCATAGTATAGGGATTGCAACTAGGGTCACATGACAATATGTGTATAAATTTCCATATGAGAAATTAACTTGACCTGTATACTTTCACCTAAAGCATAATTTAAAAAAAAAAGACTGTCTTTTCCTTATTTAATAGACTTTGGCTGTTGGTCAAATATCAGCTGATCACAAGTGGATAGATTTACATCCAGGTTCTTGACTCTGCTCCATTGGTCTACGTGTCTGTTATTGAACCAGTATTAGGCTGTTTTGACTACTATGGCTGTACAGTAGGTTCTGAGGTCAGGTAGTGTGAGGCCTCCTATTTTTTTTTTTTTTTTTTTCCTTCATTCATGCTTTGCTTATCTGGGGCCTCTTTCCTTTCCACACAAAGTTTGTGATTAGTTTTTCCATCTCATTAAAGAAAGCTGTTGGTATTTGGATCAGGATTGCATTGTATCTATAGATTGCTTTTCATAGGGTTGACATTTTCACAATGTTGAGTCTTCCTATCCATGAGCATGGTATGTTCTTTCATATATGTAGGTCTCTTTTGGTTTCTTGCAATAGTGTTTTGCAGTTTTCTTTTTATAGGTCTTTTAT
This sequence comes from Loxodonta africana, assembly GCF_030014295.1. Classification (NCBI taxonomy): domain Eukaryota; kingdom Metazoa; phylum Chordata; class Mammalia; order Proboscidea; family Elephantidae; genus Loxodonta; species Loxodonta africana. The sequence goes on from NC_087342.1 coordinate 169,019,323, forward strand.
GTTATTCCTGGTAAGATTCATTCCTAAGTATTTTGTCTTTTTAGGGGCTACTATAAATGGTATTGTTCAAAATAGAAGATTCTTAACTTGAAAAACTGGCTGCCAGAGACTGAATTTGTGGAGGCATGACAATTAAATAGTTAATTCATTCACTCAAATATTTTATCGAGTGTCCACTGTGTGCCAGGCTGAAATAAACAGATTGAAAAGGCCTCATAGCACATCAGTAAATACTTTATGTAGAGCAAATCTATGTTGTTATTTTTGACACCAAAAGACCTGAGCAAGAACATAACCTACTTTCAAGCAGGCAGACTGACACAGACAAACTGTGTTGCTTTGATAGCTATTGCAGTAAGAGCCCCAAGACAAAGAACTCTGGCTTAATGTGAAAAATAGCAGCCATGGGAGCAGAACCTGCAAGCTCTGGGAGGGCAGGAACCATGCCTGGCTCTCTGCTTCGTCTGGAGTGCCTGGCACAATGCCCAGAACACAGCAGGAGCTCCATGAATATTTGCTGTCTGAAACTCCTGACAAGTTGGAGTTTGAAAGCCCCAGTCAGATTTCCTAACATTATACTAACTCTCACATTAAAGAGATCAGATTCTTGATACCTGGACTGTCTGGTAATCGGAAGCATCAATTCCCTTCACAGTCACCTCTCGGAAAACTCTTGGCTCCAGTTCCTCTTTGGTAAGATCACAGTGATAAATAATACCTAAAAAAAAGTAGAATTATCAGTTTAGTCTGGAAGGTTCACTAGACACAAAAGAGGGCAAGAATCACAAAGCACAAACAGATGCCATGAATAGCAAGAGAGAAGCGTTAATCAGGAACCTTGAAAATCACCATGGCTGTGGAAGGGTCACCGCACGAAGAGTCTGGCATGTGGACTGCTATGTAAGTGATCACTCTTCACTATCAACACCATCACTTTTTTTACAACCATAATCTGTGAATCGACTCAATGGCACTGGGTACTGGGAATCTGTGTATAAATTTTAGAAGATTCTTGTGCATTCTGTGAATATGAGGAGTAAAAAATCTAACTGCAGAACTTACAGGTCTTTCCCAAGCCAGGCTGCTTAGGAGTGCAGGTCATAGTAAATGGTCAACTTCATCTAGGGCCATTTTACCTGAGAGGCAGAAAATTCAGTGACTTGCTCAAGGTCAAAACCTTGGGGGTTTCGTGGCGGCTATCCTGGGGCTCCTGCTACATGACATCTATCCCATCTGTCACATATATGTGGACAGCAATCATCAACCAAAGGCGACCAGGCACCCATTTCAGAGCTGCCTTTTAAATTTTGGTTATCCCAGTAACTGTGCACAATACAGAATGATAGTATGCACCAAGAATTCCAACGTATTTAACCACTAATGCCATTTTCTGAATTTAATGCTACTACCTGCTAACATTTAAAAATTAAATGAAAGAAACAATAAGTAAGACAAATAATGTTTGAAAACAATCATACTGCTGTGGTTTATGAAACAGGATTAGTCACTCACAGAGTGGTTAGTACAGAAACAGCATTCCCTCCCAATAATACTTTAAACGTATGCTGTCAAGTCTATGAAAAGTCTATTTAGAGATCCCAATATTTGCTCTAGAAAACCAGAAACCAAATGTATTCCCGCAGGACACATTCATAAACAGTGACTGATTCTTTTCAACTCCTCTGAGTGTGTACTTCATTAACAGATGAGAAACAATACCCTGCTCTCCACAGGCAAAGAATAATACACTTAGATTCTTTAGAAGCATGACTGCTAATCTCTCTGAGTGTTATTTCCATTCTCAGGCTTGGACAAATTATTTTAAGGTTACTAAAAAAAAAAAAAACAAGGAGCCCTGGTGGTGCAATGGTTAAGTGCTTAACTGTTAACCAAAAGGTTGGCGGTTCAAACCCATTAGAGGCTCCATGGGAGAGAAGACCTGGTGATCCACTCCCATAAGGATTATAGCCTAGGAAACCCTATGGGAAAGTTCCACTTTGTCATATAGGGTCACTATGAGTCAGAATCGACTCAATGGCAACAGTAGGATATACAATTAACATTGGCAGTGGGAAGATGTAATGTGACTGAAATATCGGCTTTCTTACTTTAATTTATACTTGGATATTTGTTAGAAAATAGCTTCATAAAATACTCCCAAAACATACTCTGTGAATATGCATTCTACACTGAATACTGTCCTTGCCTGTAGGAATATCGTGTTGAGGGCAAAGTCTACCTTCAGATATATTTTAATTTATGAAGAGCACCTTGATCAGTATCATCCCTCCACCAAAAAAAAATCTGAATCTTCAAAAAAAATACAGAGTACAGACTAAGCATGTGCCATTTGAACACCTGACTCAGTCTGGAGTCACTGCTACTTGGAGTACAGTGAAGGACACAGAACTTGGGAGTCAGAATTCCCAACTTGGACAGTTACTAGCTCAGTGTCCTTGTACAAGTCACCCAAGTACTAGAATGGAAATTTCCCTAGTGAAAAACAATGAGTAGGAAGCACATTCTAAACACTCATTCATCTAGAAAGGCTGAAAAGTCATATCTCCTAATTAATACTCTAATAGCAGAATGTGATACACATATAACAGGGATTGGTTACTTTCAGAGTTTAGGGCCCAAGGGTCTGACCTCTATTCTGTCTTCTACATCAGAAGCGGTACCTCAGAGGAGGCTGTGTTCAAACTGCAGGTATCAGTGCTTAATATATTTTATCATATATTCTATTTTATAGATTCATCTGAGTCAGACCAGGTTAGCCCACTGCATATTCACACCATAATCTAATGATCCTTTGTGTCCTATCTGAGAAGGCTTGAGTGGGTAAGACCAAGGAAGGTGAGGTTTGAAAAAAACATCCTAGAATCACCAACCAGAGAGGACCGGTTAGGTGATCTCTAGGAAACAGATTTCAAAGTTGAAGGGTGAAAGAGAGAACTGGATTATTGAAGTCCCTTAAGGCCACAGGAGGTTCTAGACTTGAGATATCTCCTGAGGAACACAGTGCTTTAGCAAGGCTATTCTGGCAATAGAATGGAGGCAGGGAGACCAGCCGGGATGTTCCTGCTGTAATCTGAAATAAATATAAGGAGGTGGAAGAAGTGGGAGTTAGGAGGAATGAGCAACTCCAGGACAAACTGCAAAAAGAAAAAAGAAACAGAAGAACCTAAAAAATTACATACGTAAAGAGAAGGCAAAGTAACGTTGTAAAAAATGACCCCATGTAAATATTGTTTTATCTGACTATAGCTTGGGTTCTGATGCTATAAAAAAAACCCAGAAAACAAAAAACCAAGTCTCTTAAGAAAACTGCCTTTCCCTAGCAGTCTGGGAAAGGCTTTTTTCACGTCTCATGCCTGCTTCTCAGGGCCGTGCATTTGGGACTGCTGTACCAGATTATTACAATGTGCATGTCTGTCTGGAGCTAACCTTAGCCAACCCTCCAAAGTCCCACCTGTGTAGAATTAATCAGCTCAACCACTAAGTGGTTCCAGCCACCGGGGAAAACCTCATCGTGCTCCAAATTGCCCTGGCTGCCTGTTTTCTCCCAAGTGTGACTTAAGGTGCAAAAGTCCTAAATGGCTTGGGATCAAGATGTGTCATCAGCAGCACACGCCTCCATGGGAAACAAAGTCAGCCGGCATGCACCAGCCAGCTGTACTCACACATCAACAGCAGGAAGTTGGAGCTCAGTTATTTTTGGCCGCGGGGCTTTACTTACAATTTAGTGTCTCTGTTGTTTACTGCCGTACTATTAAGCATTCAACTTCAGAGAACGGTGCAAGACAGCTTCTGAGCTGATGTACATGTGTACGAATGTGTATACACACACACCTCTGACAGTTCTCCATTTTAAGATATCTAGTTTAAATTGATAGCCATTTTTACATGTGTACCCAAAGGCTTGAGTGTGGAAACCCTATTCTCTGGTCTTACATATCTAATTGCCTTAAGGAGAGTGAAAGGGAGAGATGAAAGCAAATGAACGAGAGAAGACAAAGGAGACTTACAAAGCATTACAGTAACAGGTTAGAGCTTGCCCAGAAGCTGCCTTGGAGGTACAGAACTAGGAATACACTTTGCTTTTCCAACTTCACAGCCACAGTCATGAATAATATTTCACTGCTTGGCACAGAACTCATCATTTTACACTAGGACAACAAACTCTTTCTTTCCCAAGTAATGATGAGCTTGTTCCTGGAATAAATGGTCACATGGGGTCATTGAGAGAGGTTTATAGGCCTTTGGGGACTTGGGCTTTTATCAAAAGCAGGCGAGTCACCTCCCCTCTCTTCTCATTGTCCTTTATCCAATAAAAATCCAGAATTATTTGGCAAATAAAGAGAGTCAAATATTTAAATACATCCTTTTGTAACTAATTCCCTACACAGCAATTTCCAGTTTCATGGGTTATGAAACAGACTTGTGTGCAAGTTTCCTCTCAAATCAAACAGAAGACAACTGTACTCACTGGAATCACCAAATTCATTTACAATTTCTTCGAGGCCTTGAAAATGTCATTTTCTGAAACAGGTGAGGGGCCATTGTCCCTATTTTAATGATTTAAGCTATGATATTTTCCAGAGTGAAATTTCTGGAACCAGCGTAAAGTTGAGGAAATAAACTGAGGACCCCACAGCAGCGGGTTGAGAATGACTATCTGAAGGAAACTGATTCTTCTTGGTGCCAGTCCACTGACACTGCTGTGCTCCAGGCCCCTGGAGAATGGGCTGAGGTACAGGGCAGCCTGACTCGGGGTTCTCAAAGTTCCGGTTCCTGAGCCCTGGCCCTGGGTGTGGCGTTCACTTGTGGGCACTTTTCTTAATCCCTGTGGAGCCTCTGAAACATACTTGGGAAAGTAAAGCTTGCTAAGTTTTCTAGATATACTATCACATCTACTTACAGAATGTCTTTCTTTTGGCTTTAATAATCCTGACAGCGACCTGTCACAGGATAAGATTCTATTTGGGTTGTCTGCTCTGTGGCTCCAAAGAAAAGTGGGTGAGGCATCACTGTCATCTGGCCAAATCCCTGGTGGAGGACAGACCCACTTTAGCACCTGCCTAACTCTTTCATAAGAGTGCTTTATTTTCCAGTGACCAAACTACTGCAACAAAACCAGGTGGGACGAAAAGCGCTATAGAGCTCAACAAATGAACAAGGGAAGTGCAGAAATTTTTTCTGTCAGATGGCTTTTAGGACAAAGTCTGCCTGGTCAACTACAAACTGCCAGCTGAGCCATACTCTGGGGACAAGTCAGAGTATGTATATGCCTCTGACTATAAACAGTGCAGTCGAATGGAGAAGGAGAACAACAAACAACAAAGCAGATTAATCTGACCAACTTAAAAAAAAAAAGGAAAAATGAGGACATTCATTTTGGGAAAAATTTAAATACCATGAAACTTAAAAATCACAACTCATAAGCATTTTTCCCTTTTCTACTAGAATCAAGTAATAGACACATTTTTTTCTAAATGACATTAGGCTATGTTTTTAGAATTATATTTTATTTCAGTTTAACAGCAGAAGATATAACAACAGGTTTATTCTCAGTTTGTTCTAGAAACCATATTTTTAAGTGTCATATTGTGGCTAGAGATTTTATTTTATGCTTTTAATTACCAGCATTGTGTGTGTCCTTGCATATATAGCCCAAAAAAGACAAACGCTGAATCTAACATTATACGTGTTTATACTTTTTTTTAATCAACTCAGAACACCAGTTGTTTTGTCCCCAGAAGAACAGATACTCACCACATAAGATTAATGAGAGTGTGGTTCTCAGGCTTTTACGTTTCTTTGTTCTGAGCATCTGTTTTACTGTTTTATTCCCATTAAATATTTTTGGCTGTAATACATCATACGTGATTTTCAATAACCCAGCATTATAGTCCAGTTTTGCCAAAGAAACCCAAACATCTGATTTTTAAAGTAAGTGATGATGATCAAATGACTCTCACCTGGAGATAAAAAGGAAGTAAACTGATAGAAGATTTCAGTGTCCTTCTTCTGACCACTGTATCCCACAATGCTTCCGACCTCGAGTGGAAAGGTCTTGAGGAGGGCACCAGTGGCTAGGTCGTGAAGCTGCAGAATGTTCTTCACGTCGTGGAGGTAGCATAAGACCAAAAAGTTGGACCTGACGCAAGCTACCCATTCTGAAAAGAAGAGATGTAGCGATAAAGCCTAATGGGGTTTTGAAAGTTGGAGAAAAAAACATTTGTTTCATTAAACAGTAATCTTGAGCAACAGCCATACACTGAGCTATGGCAGAAATGATACTTCCAAGGTGATTTATATTGGCTTCAATCATCCATCTAGTTTTCAGCAAATTCCTTTAATAAATTCTTGTTCCTGTCAGGTACAGAGGAAACAAAGTATTTTCTACCTTGGGCCAGTGGCTTTTGATGATCTAGATGACGTGTAATACAAATAACCCTGCCTACTTATCTTGTATCCAGTACTATACTACAGGGGATAAAAGGAAGAAAATATCAAAAAACAAAAACAAATCATAATCTATGTCTGTCAGGGCTGATTACACAAAATGTATTAAGCACTTGGAATGTACCAGATACCCTGCAAGGTGCTAGGGAGACAAGAAAGAGGATAATGTCATCTCTGCCCTTGAGACAAGATCATATGAAAATAAGAGTAGTAAAATATAAACAGAGGTTGGTAATGATTGGTGGGGGATCCAAAGCAAGTGAGAGCCCTTCAGCAAGTGCTGAGTTGTACCTCTTGTGTAGGAGTGGGACATGGGGAAGGGGGTTGTCAGGAACAGGCCAGTTCTCCGGGAGCCGATCTGGTGGGAAGACAGGTGACTCAAGGAATGAAAGCCAGAGATAGAAGTAGGGAGAGAATGAATGAACAAACAGACTGGTAAAGAAGACAAGTAAGAGATCAATTTTCAAGAAGAAGAAAAAAGTTGTTCAGGTGAGGGGCAAATGGTGATGCTGGTGGTGGTCTGATGGGAGATTTGGTAAGCCAAGAAGAGTTTAGTTCTAACTTAGCCATTACTAAGAAGCTAAGAAGGCTGACATAAATAAAGATGATATTAATGAAGCATGTGTGTATCTGACCGCTGAATGCAGAACAATGGAGGGGAGACCAATAAGAACACTACCACAATAAACCAGGTTGAACATCAAATCAAGCTGGGAATAAAGCCTAGACGGAAAAGAAAAGGCATGAAAGGTATTTCCCAAAAGAACTGGTTGACTGTGGGGAGAGCAAGGCAGAGAAATAAGTCCTCCTCAACTCCCAGGATCTCACCTGCAAAAATGGTACTGTTGGTGACAGAGCTGGAGAGTGTAGGTGAGTGAGGTGAAAGAGAAAGAAGAAAACAGAAGGGCACAATCCATTCCCTTATAGAGAAGACAAGCCTGAGGTAAAGACTGGCCTTGCAGAGAGACACATGTTGTGGCATATGGATGTAAAGGCAGGGCTGCAGGTAACAACTCAAACATGCTAGAAAGACAAGCCTTTCTTGAGTTTCGTGGTTGGGAGGAGCTGTATGTATGTGTTGGAGGTTCTTATTTTTATAACACAAGAAATTAGGACTTCATGCTAATAATGTCAACTACCAACATGAACAGAAGACATCAGCCAGCAGGAACTTGGAGGATCACCAGGGGCTTAAATCTCCTTGGCTTGTATAGATTACCACAGCAAACTTCTCCTTAAGTAAGGATACAAAGAACTCTTACACCAAAAAGTAATTTGCTCATTATCCAATACATTTTTTTTTAAAGCAACTCAATCAAGCAATATATTTCATCTGACTTAATGTTTTAAAGTAAGAAAGTATGTAAAAAATTGCAGTAAATTACTTCTGTCAAAGGATAATCAATCTGTGTTAACTGTAAGAACGTCAGGATTATAAAACAGACAAAGTGAATAAGAAAAGGACAAGGTGATTTGTAGGCTGTCATTAATACAAGCGCTGACTTTATAGCTATACTTTATGACTCATCCCTAGTTTTTATTCTCAGTAGGGCATTCTGCAATAATGATATATAGCAAATTCAACTGTGCATCTCTTAAATTGATGAGTTCTAGTGAATATTGAAGGTTTCCCCTTTCCATTCTGAAGAACTTATAACCTTTCAGAAAGAAGGTTATAAAAATATATCACCCCCCCAAAAAAAATCTCTAAGCATCTATTTGCATTTCATTAGATCTACATGTGAGGTAGGATGCACCCTAAGGCATAGGTAAAATTGTTTTTGGCTTTAAAAGGCAGAAAATTCACATTGCCTTAGGAAATATTTGCAGTATCCTCAATAGCTTCCTATAAGAGAAACACCATTCCAATCTAACTTAAGCCTGAAAAATACCCAGGGCATCCTACACAAGCACTCATGCTACCAAAGTCTCATTTGGACACACCAATGCACAAGGTCAAAACATGTGAAGTTAAGTGCTGAAGAAGCACGTGGTAATTGCTGGCTATTACTACCCTTAGAAGCAAGAATGGCAAGAGTCTCACTTACTTTGGACACATCATTAGGAAGAACCAATCACTAGAAAATGACAACATGGTTGGTAAGTACAGGGTGAGCAAAAATGAGGAAAACTTCCTCAATGAGATGGACTGACACAGTGGCTGTAATAAGGGGCTCAAATATACTGATTGTGAGGATGATGCAGGACCAGACAGCAATTTCTTATACATAACGTTGCCATGAATAGGAGCTGATTCGACAACAACTAATAAATAACTACCGTTACCTTTGGGAGCGATGGTCCTCCCTCAGTTTTGTAGCCATGAGGCTACCAAAATGACTACCAAACAGATTCCTCACATGAAGGTGTTGAAAGAAATGGCCAAAAACCCATTCCATGACTTGTGGATCTTTTATCCAGATATAAACAGGGGTCAGAAAGTGAATGGAAGGTTTTGAGGAGACAAGTAAAGAGATTTCCTTAGAAAGAGCCCTGGCCAAGCTGTAAGGTCCCTTTCTCGTTGCAGAGAGTGTGACAGTGTCATTACCTTCTAACTCCAGCCTGAGACAGAGCAGTGATGCCTGATCCAAACCTGAGGAGTTAAGGGGGCTGTGACTGGAACATCCAGAAGGCAAGGGAAGCGCTAACTGCTTTAGAGGCAGAGCCAGGGATGGGCTGCTGCCTCAGGTTGCAGATTTGGGTTTTGCTGGAAAGAACAGGCATGTGGTTGTCTTGGGTCCTGTCCAACAGGATTGCCTGAAGGGGGTCACAGACCCCATGCAGTACAACTGATTACTTTTGTGTGTGGCCTTTCTAGCCATGGTCTTCTAATTCCCACCCAGATAACTGGGTGGGACTGCAAAAGGGTAACTGAGGCCCACCAAGGGGATGGGTCAGTTTTGCTTTAAAAGAGAGCTAACTCCAGAGCAGAGAGGAGGGTTCTATCATGGCCAAGGAAGAACAGCCAGGAGTAGAAAGCGCATCCTTTGGACCCAGGATCCCTGCGCTGAGAAGCTCCTGGAAGTAGGAGACAGAGAGAGAGCCAGAGACAGAGAGACAAAAACAGAGACAGACAGAGAAGAGAGAGAGAGAGACAGCTGTAGCCTTGAAGACTGTGAGAAGCAAAAGAGACCCAGCAGCAGGAGATGGCGTGGCAGGCTTCCCAGCCCATGGAGAGAGAAAGCTGAGTGCCTTTGAGCAGAGGCTAAGGGCCACGGAGAGGCGTGCCTATGAACACAGCTTGGGAGAGGCTGTCCTGATGGAAGAACTGTACCTTGAGTATTCCTGAGCCTGAACTGTATCTGTTACTTCCCTAATAAACCTCACAATCGTGACTACGGTCTGTGAGTTCTGTGTGGCCATTGCAATGAATTATCAAACCCAGCAGAGAAGTAAAGAGTGCTATGTAAGGGATGGTCAGTGTCAGAATTAGTAAAGATGGTGATGAGAGGAGTCTGGCCTAGCCTCTACCTCATGCGGGTCAGCCTTGTGCTACTGATCTGGGTTTTCCTTCCCCCTTCTGGGGTTGGAGGAGGTCAGACACTGTTCCCATGCCGTTTTACAGTTGGCGACAGAAATGGGATTCTTTGCAATGACTCCAGACTCATGGAAGCAGGGAACTTTGTAAGAGAAAGAAAGGGGGAGGTTGGAAAGTAAAATTTTTGGTTAGTGGATGGTTGCTTTGGTTGTTGTTACCTGTAATGGCTGAAAAGCTGCACCTGGAGTGGTCTGAATAGAAATGGGATTCTTTGCAATGACTCCAGACTCATGGAAGCAGGGAACTTTGTAAGAGAAAGAAAGGGGGAGGTTGGAAAGTAAAATTTTTGGTTAGTGGATGGTTGCTTTGGTTGTTGTTACCTGTAATGGCTGAAAAGCTGCACCTGGAGTGGTCTGAGGCAAAAGCCAGGCCAGATAAGCAGGACAATGGATAGGGGCCAGGGTCTTCTAGTTCCACCCAGCCAGAGGCCCAAGGCCTTATGCAAATGAATGGTAAGATAGTCAAGGGGTAAAGAGGATGAAACTGAAATGTTTTAAAAGGGTTATGTGGTTAGGATTATGTGTTTAATTGAATGTACTATGCATCTGAATATGTCTCCTACCTAGTGGTTATAAAGACCTAAATGTATGGTAGAAATGAATACTGGGTATTACACATTACAAAGCGTGTAACTCCACCTTTAGCCAATACTTGATTGGATAAGCTAAAAGGGGAATGAGGATTTGCCTGAGGGAAGCACAGGCTGTTTGAACGCAGTAGCTCTTGTATAGACTGGGGGCCTTAGGTCAAAAATATGAGCCCCAACCAGAACTGCTGAGAGAATGCAAGATTTGCATCTGCAGGAAGAACTTACAGGAAGAAAGTAGCTGTTTCGCTTTTTGAATTTTGAGCAAGTGGTTTGCCGTTGAATGTATAGAGGCAGGAAAAGCGAGTGCCCCTGGGAAGGAACCCTCTTCTAGGACTGTAAATTAAAGGGAATCAGCAAGTAGACAACTGGGTCTGCTCACCTGTAGTGACCACCTGGGTCCACTCATGAGTGCAGCAATGAAGAGAAGGGCTGAGTTTGGACATGTTCCATTGGTACCTGTTGACCCAGCCCACGAGGGCTAGGGATGAGAGTGAGAGGAAGGGCTGGCTGGTCAGAAGTGAAGGGAGTTGTGTGTGGGCTCCTAAGTTTATGGGTAGAACCCGTTGACCTAGCCCAAGGAGGCTACGAACAGAGTGTGTGAAGGGGCTGTCTGAAGTGCTGGGATGTGCATGTGAACTCTCGAACCTAAGGCTGCTACCCATGGTGACCTCGCTTGGATGGCTAAGGATAAGCTGACCAGAAAATGACCAAATGAAGAGAAAGATGTTTGACACCATGGGCTGGTATAGGTTGCTACAATTTGATGGTGTGCTCTGGACTGGACTTTGCTTATGGTTGTAGATGCTTAAAGTTCCAACTGGAACAGAAGGTTCTTCAAGACTAAGGAACATGTTTTTCTCCTCAGAGCACTGGTTTGATAGGGGTGGGCAATTTAAACATTGGCTGTCTAAAACAGGGAGAGATAAAGGCATGAAGTGACTGGCTTGCACGCTTTCATGAGTTGTGCTTACATTAAATGAGGGGGACAAGGAAAAACCCCACTGAAGTTTCCTTTTTCCTAATGGGTCTGGGAAGAGAGGGTGGGGGGAGATGTTGATAGGATTATATGATTCTGTTGTGAGTGTTGATTATTAACAGGGTTAACTGTGATTGTAAAAACTGTAACTGTAGAAGCTGTAAATGTAAAATGGTGGACCAAGGGGGAGGCACTGCTGGACTCCAGTACCGTGGCTGAACCTGAAGTACTTAAAGGTTTTGCTATGCTGATGCCTCGTGAGGCTCAGAGCAAGGGTATAATCTTCTCTCAGTTAATTTTATGAGAGGCCAGAAAAGGTGAAGCCAAGATGACTTTTGGAGAACCTGATCAGTTCAGATGAACGCCTGTGGCACACCTGAATGGCTGGTACCTGAGTAACCTCACCCTGTGTGACTCTTTGCTCTATTGAAAGACTAATTGTTAATGAATGTTTTGGACTGGTAAAATGATTGGGAGGGGTAAGTTATCCTCCAAATATGAAAGAACCATGGCTAGAAAAGCTAGGGAGCGGCCTGTAGTGCAACTGATTACTTATGTGTGTGACCTTTCTAGCCATGGTCTTGTAACTCCCACACAGGTTATTGGGCGGGACTGTGTGATTGTGGCCCACCAAGGGGCTTATTAGTTTTTCCTTAAAAGAAAGCCAACTCCAGAGCAGAGAGGAGGGTTCTACCATGGCCAAGGAAGAACAGCCAGGAGTTGAGAGTGCATCCTTTGGGCCTGGAATCCCTGCGCTGAGAAGTTCCTGGAAGCAGGAGACCATGTGAGAGAGAGAGCTGTAACCTTGACGATTGCAAGAAGCGGTGGCAGGAGAGACCCAACAGCAGAGACGCAGCAGCAGGAGATGGTGTGGTAGGCTTCCCAGCCCATGGAGCAAGAAAAATGAGTGGCTTTGGGCAGAGGCTGAGGGCCAGGGAGAGGAGTGCCTGTGAACACAGCTCAGGAGAGGCTTCCTGATGGAAGGACTGACTACCCTCAGTGTTTCTGAGCCTGAATTGTAACTGTTACTTCCCTAATAAAACCCATAATTGTGAGTATGGTCTGTGAGTTCTGTGTGGCCACTACAATGAATTATCGAACTCTGCGAGGGACAGTTGGAGTCAGAATTAGTAAAGATGGCAGGGGAAGGAGGCTTGCCTGGCCTCCACCTCATGGGAGTCAGCCTTGCACCATTGATCTTGGTTCTCCTTCCCCCTTGTGGGGCTGAAGGAGGTCAGACACTGCCCCTAAGTTGTTTTTACACCCCAGTACATAAGAGGGTAGAGAGATGCAGGCAGATGCCAAGGGGCTGAGGAGTGTCTCAAGCAAACTCTTCCTCCAGGGCCATGCAGAAAAAAAGGGCACAGCAGTAAGCACACTCTGAGAGCATCAGCTAAGATCATTTGCCATCCTCCCACGCCCCAGCAATGCCTGGGTTAAATGTCTTTGAGGCACAAAAAACACAAAGCTACAAGCTGGGGGAGAAATCTTCCCTCACTTTTCCAGCACCTGGATCTGGATATGCCTAACTCCCACACCTGGATTTTAACTAAGCATCCCATATAGTTTCACTGGAAAACACATTTAAGGACTGCTTTATCTGAGACAGGGTCACATTGCAGCAAGCAAAAGGGAATATTTTCCTGATTATATACCATAAACCTCTGCATTTTTGGATAGTTGTAGATTTTAACCCATCACCAGAAGTCTACCTCCAACAAGTCAACTCTTCATTGGCCTGAAGGTTAAACTCTCCTTTTGTGTAAAAACACCCCTAGCAAAATCAGTGAGTCTTATTCTAATCAAATCCAGCTTTAGGCAATAAATAATTTATAAAGCAGCACGCCATTTTTTTGAAAATCAGAGAAAATGAATAACCAAAACCAAACCCAGTTCCATCGAGTCGATTCCGACTCATAGTGACCCTACAGAACAGAGTAGAACTGCCCAATAGAGTTTCCAAGGAGCACCTGGCAGATTCAAACTGCAGACCTCTTGGTTAGCAGCCGTAGCACTTAACCACTACACCACCAGGGTTTCCAAAACGAATAAAAGGGAACTTAAAGGCACTCTGAAACATGACTGTTTCGGAAGTGAAGCTCTCAAGAGGTAACGTAGTTCAGTGCACACAGCGGCAATTGCAAAGAGTTTCAATTAATTCTAACAATAGTCTATTCTCTTTTCTAATAAGAGGAAGGCAAATCCACCTTAAGATATACAATACGTATAATGTAAACAGCTAAAGGTTATTCACATTGTTAAAGGTGTGGGTTCTGAATCTGAATGGTTTAAAAAATTGAATGTCATTATCAGCAGACAATAGCTACACAAAGATGACTGATACTTTTTAAAAAGCAGTACCTTTGAAAGTCTAAATTCATACCTTCACAGTTTTTATGAAGACCCTGTATTTCTACATGGTATCATACTAAGCTACAAAGATGTCATACAGTAAATGCTTGGTTGCACTATTCAAACACTTCATTCCTATGATTACAGGTTCAATGCTCCTGATCTTGTAACTGGTCATCACAGAACGAGAGATGTGCCAACTTCTTGACCTTCTCACTAAAACCAAAAGCACAGTTGTCGAGTAGCATGCAATCTTACCTAGGACATCCTTCTCGTGCTCAGGAACAAGCACTTTCCACTTAGACTCGTCAGGATCCATGAAGTCTATGTTGATCAGGCGGTAGTTGGGAGAATGGCGATTTGTCTTGAACGTGAACACGGTCCCCTCGTTGGTTACATAGTCATATTCTCCCTCAAAGTTGTCTATCAGCTTTACCCACTTCAGAATTCCTGGTAAAGAGATCAAGCATTCCTATCACCTCTCCAATGTTTAAAGATGGTGCTGGTTGGGGAGGGGGTGGTAGGAGATAGGATCTTGTCTATCTATAGACCACAAAGTAGAGACACTATTTGGAAGATCTGAGGACAAGTTGTGGGTGAATTAAATATTAAAAAAAAAAAATGCAAAGGAGTCCCTGAGAAACCTGGCAATGAGTAGGGAGTGAAGGATCTCTTCCTCTAGCCCATTACCCCAAGTATGTGGTAAATCCTCTCCCACCTGAGCATGCATAAATATGAGCACTTCTCTCCACTTCCACCACCATCTCACCATACTATGTTTTCACTGTTTCCCTCCTGGTCTACAGCAGTGGTTCTCAACCAGGGGTGACTTGCTCCCCTGGGGACATTTGGCAATGGCTGGAGACATATTTGGTTCTCATAATGGGGTGAGGGGTGCTACTGGCATCTAGTGGTACAGGCCAGGGATGCTCCTAAACATCCTACAATGCACAGGACAGCCTCTAACAACAAAGAACTACCCAGTCAAAATGTCAACAGTGCCATGGCTGACAGACATTACTGGTCTATACCTAACATTCGCACTGCCACTCTTGATTGTCATGGTAGAGCAGCCACCACAATGTTTTAACATCCTAAATCAGTTCACATTAGCACCCTTCTCAGAAACCTTCAATGGCTTCGCCATTACACTTCGAACAAAATCCAAATTCCTTTTCACGGCCTCATCTTCCGGATTGTTGCAGTCCTTGCCCACTTAGCCAACCTGGGCTGGTTCCAACTCTCCCTCACCCCATCCTTGAGTAGCACTGGCCTTTCTCCGATTTCTTAGAATGTGCTTCAGGGCTTTCACAGAGGCTGGTTCCTCTGCCCAGCTCACCCCCAAATGGTTAGCCACTTCTCATTGACACCCAGTTCATTTCCTCACAACACTTTTCTCAAGATACAATTATGTACTTATTAGTTTGGTTAGTATTTGTCTTTATTCACCATTTCATACTCACTACCTAAACAGAGTGGCAGGTACTTCAAAGGTACAAAATAAAATTTGTGTTGAATGAAAGAAAAAACACATTCTAGCCCTTTAGTCCTAAGAAATACTCTGGAGATGGCTATCACTAAAAAAAAAAAATCTTAACTCACTAATGCCACTTTTAAATATTAAGTTTTTTAAAAAAAAAAACACTGGGAAGACATCTTTCTTCACAATGTATCCAGTATCAATGTTCAAAGAACATCTAGAAGGTTTTATAAACAACAAAGTTCTACGACTTCTAAAGTAATGGAAGGCAATGCTAGTCTCCAAACATCTTCTACTTTCAATTTCACAGTGAAATTGCTACATTAATTTGGATAGTTCATTTGTATTCCTTGAATCTTTCAAAGCCAATTTACATTCATTATCTCATACATCTTCACAGCATCTTTATGTAATTTGTTATTGAATTAAATTTATCAGGGAAAATATAATCCCATGGTAGAGAGTTTTGTGGTCAGGTACATCTAACTAAAACCCCAGCCCCACTCCTCTTGAGCTGTGTGACCTTGGGCAATCTCTTATTCTCCTTCAGCTTCATTTTCTCGACTGTAAACAAGGAATAGTAAGCAAATGTGAAAATTATTATAAAGTGGCTACTACTACCTAGCCCACAACAAAAACTCTACATATAATACAATCAGTGGTTAGAATTAAAACTAACAATAAGATAAGCAGTTAAAAAAGTCAATGACTTTCCTACATGCCAGCAATACCCAGTTAGAAAATATGGAAAAACAAAACAAAAAGCCTTATTCACGATAGAAGCAAAAGTAATAACATGCTTTGGAATGCACTTAATATGGAATTTGGAGTCTATATAAAGAATGCTCATTTTTTTTTTTTTTTAAGAAACCTAAAAATACCGAGTAACAAGAAATGCATACTATATCCCTAGATAGGAAAACTGAGTATTTCAAAAATGTAAAAATAATCCCAGAGGAAATCTAAAATTTACACAATTCCAATCAAAATCCAAATGAGAATTCTGGGGACTTTGACAACATCATTCTAAAGCTCATTTGGAAGAATAAACACATAAGGACAGTGAATACATTTTTTGACAAAAGAAGGGGGCAGGAACTTCTACGATGCTCTGAACAAGCTCCTGTTCCTCCTGAAGTTAGTCACTGATTTTCACAGGTACCACTTCCTTGCTTTTTGGTATTGTTTCTGCTTTTATATGCATCCATAAATACTATAGACTAGTTTCGTCTACTTTTTTAACTTTATATGTAATAAATCATACAACACAATTTTTTTGTATCTTACTTCTCTCACTTGATGTTGTTTTTGAGATTATTTACCCTCTGGTTATTGTTACTATTTTCTAGCTAAATCCTATTGTGCCCAAAGAACATACTCTGTATGATTTCATTCCTTCTAAATTTAAGCTGAGCTTGATGGCCTAGTTTAAAAAAAAAAAAAAAAAAATCCTTTAAAACTGGTCCTGTGTGTGACTGAAAAGGATACGTACTCTGTAGCCATTGGGTGGGATATGCTAAATTTGTCTATTAGGTCATATGTTAATCATATTGTTCAGTCTACATCTTTACTAATTTTTTTGGCCACTTGGTCTACCTGTCACAGAAAGGTATATTAAAATGTTCTATAATTGTGGATTTGTCTATTTTTACTTGTATTTCTGTTAATTTTTGATTCATGTATTTTGAAACCATACTAGTAGATATGTAAATTTAGAATTGTTATTTGCAAATAAAGCTAAACTTTATGATTAAGAAGTTTTATCTCTAGTAATGTTTTTTTGCTTTAAAGTCTACTTTGATATTAAGACAGCTGTACTATTTTTGGAAATCCTGGTGGTGTAGTGGTTAAGTGCTACAGCTGCTACCCAAGAGGTCAGCAGTTCGAATCCGCCAGGCGCTCCTTGGAAACTCTATGGGGCAGTTCTACTCTGTCCTGTAGGGTTGCTGTGAGTTGGAATCGACTCGATGGCAGTGGGTTTGGTTTATGTCATTTTCATTGTGATATCTTGAATCAATTCCATTTTCCATTGTGATATTGTAGACCGATTCACTTCCTCATTAGCTCTGTGAAGTCTTCCAATGGATGTTTTCCCCTCAGCTTTTCTAGTGGTCTTCTGCAGAACACTTGGTCCCAATTATGTAGTTTATAACTTCTGAAAAGAGTTTGCTCTTCTCCATGTCTCTTAACCTCTCTTATGTTTTCCATCTCTTGAGGCAGCATTCTAAGTAATTTCCTTGTATCTATATTCTATTCATTAATTCTCTCTTTAACTATGTCTGGAAACCCTGGTGGTCTAGTGGTTAAGTGCTACAGCTGCTAACCAAAAGGTTGGCAGTTCGAATCCACCAGGTGCTGCTTGCAAACTCTATGGTGCAGTTCTACTCTGCCTTATAGGGTCACTATGAGTCAGAATCGACTCTACGGCCGACAGGTTTGGTTTCGGGTTTTAACTTTAATCTAAAAACTAAACTTTTAATGTTAGTGGTTACGGGTTTGATTTCTAGAAGTTCTACTTAGTCCTTTTCCAAATCTATTTGATTATTCTTTATACCATCTTGTTTCTTGCATATGTTTTCAAGCTTCTCATTTACTTTTGTTTTTTCAAGCTATATCACACTAATAAGGAGCCCTAGTGGAGCAATGGTTAACCCTTGGCTGCTAACCAAAAGGTTAACAGCTTGAACCAACCAGTGGCTCTGCAGAGGTTAAGACCTGGCGATCTGCTCCTGTAAAGATTACAAAAAAAAACCAAACCCAGTGCCGTCGATTCTGACTCATAATGACCCTACGGGACAGAGTAGAACTGCCCCATAGAGTTTCCAAGGAGCACCTGGCGGATTTGAACTGCCGACCCTTTGGTTAGCAGCTGTAGCACTTAACCAGTACGCCACCAGCATTTCCCCTGTAAAGATTACAGCCTAGAAAACCCTCTGAGCCAGCTCTACTCTGTCACATGGGGTTGCCATGAATCGATCTGGCTTGATGGCACCTAACAACAATTATACTAATCCTTTATTTTAAAAAAGGTATTAAAGATATTTATTTTACATTCCCAAAACCAAACCAAACATGTTGCCATCAAGTCGATTCCAACTCATAGCGACCCTATAGGACAAAGTAGAACTGCCCCATAGGGTTTCCAAGGAGTGCTTGGTAGATCCGAACTGCCGGCCTTTTGGTTAGTGGCTAAGGCACTCAACCACTACACCACCAGGGTTTCCTATTTTACATTAAGAGTATGATAATTATATTTGCTGGCTGGTGTTTGTGCTAGCTCTATTTCTCAAGCTTGTGAATTTCTTTGTCTGCTTTATGATTTTTTTGACCGAATTGCTAATTTCCCTTGAAACATCTGTGGGAATTTTTGAAGCCTGGGTTGAATTTGTACTCTTCCAGAGAGGATTTGTATTTGCTTCTGTTTGCTTCTTGAGATGCAACCAACCTAGTAGCAGCTTAAATTAAAATCTTGGCAAAAGGACTTCTGGACCTGCTAGGTACAATCAATTCAACCCGCACCCATGTGAAGTTCAGCTTTTCTCACATTTTAGGAGCAGAATTCATGTGCTGCCTTCCCTCAACCCCAACTAGTGCCAAGGTAGACAGGTGGGTTTCCTTGCTGTACCCTCCTCCTACATGTCCCACCCACCCCCCTACCCCCACTGGCAGGTTTATTTCTCCATCACCCTTACACTGAGGGCATCTCTCATTAGACTCTCTTCCTTGGAAGACTCCAGGCTTTATCTAATACCCCCTTTAATGGGCAGCCAGCAAAGGGAAGCCCAACCTCCAAGGTTCAGCAGAAATATTCAGGGACAATCCAATTTACATCTCAGGATTTCTGCATTCCTGCTTTCATTGTATCTTTGGCCTCTATGGTTTCCCTTCTGCCAGTTTAGCAATTTATTTACAATGATGCTTTATAAGCTTTTTATAGCATTTCAGTTGTTTCAACTGGGAAGCTAAGCAGAGTATATAAAGTACCAAACTCTCAGGAACAGATGTCCTTACAATTAATTTTTACAAAAGGTTAAACTCTGCATCTGAATTACAATGATGCTAATTTCAGTGACAAATAGCTAACCCCAAAAGATTAGTCAGCAGGTGACCCACCCCAAGGTAACTGCACCTCAGTTTGCATAGACCAATAGTTCAAAAGGAAAACAAACAAACCATTACTTAAATAGACAACAAAATAAGCTTAAAAAAATTAGCTGGCAATGTAAAATTTGCAGGTAATTAGAAATAAAAATCAAAAAGGTACCTTTGTTTAAAATAAAAATGATAAAACAGAATTTTCTGGGCAATGACATTTGTAGACACAGAATCTTAGTTCAGTAAAATGTCAGATTCCTTAAATGTTCCCCTGACAATAAAGCATTTGTGACGTGAAACCTTTATTTCTCAGTGTAACCATCTCATGGTCTCTGCCTGAAAAGGTCCTGCAGCCAGTGGCATTTATTATGACTAAACAGTCACTCAAGTATCCATGAGAGCCAAAAAACAGTAGAAATTTCCTTCAGTACTACTGTACAATCAGGCGAGCCTGAAGATGTGGCATACTTATTTAAATAATCAAGCTCCAATGAACACAAAAACAACAAAATAGTTTGTGGTTGGTCATTATCTGTCACCAAACCTTCACCATAAGCACATATGGGGAGTCATAAGTCCATTCAGAATAAAGAATATGGCTGGATTTGTACAAATTCAGCTATATAATTTGAAAACCTGTTCAAAGTACAGGCTGTCCAAGGGCAGCACGTTTAAGTGGGGAATCTGTGAAATCCTTTTGCTCCCTAGAAACCCTTGCTGCTCTAGGCTCTGGCCAAGACATAACTCAGGAGAAAAGGTATTCCAGGTGAACAATGGGACTCACTTTTTTGCTATTCACAAGTTAGAAGAGTTGATTTAAATGGAAAACAGGAAAACTGCTTTTCGAAAAGAGAATGACTAAACTCCTTTACCACCGTTGCATTTGTGCCTACCTCCTCTCAGGTCCTTTTGTCTGTAAGTATCTTTGTTCATTCACTGTAAGGCCAACAGAATTCAATTCCTGAACCTCTCCACATTAAGTTAAAATGACTTTTTATAAACCTTCTTGGCAGGGAATGATTTGTTTATTGAGTGAAGATTAGTTTAAGTCATTTTACACCTTTATGCATTACTTTCATGGATTTCTTTGGAAATCATTAATGATATTAACCATTTTCATAGAAAAATGTTTTCTAAGTTCTCTGGCAATGTAAGATAAAGTGCTTTTATACTTTACAAAACACTAAGGGCTTTACATGTAACAGGGTAACAAGCGCAAGGTGCAGATCATGCTCTGATGCTAAAGGGGTGGGAAGGCTGTTGTCTTGGGCCCAACTAACATCCATCTCACTCTGCCACGCGATAAACGTTAGAACACAGGCTTGGAAGTTAACCTGAGTCTGGATCTTTAAATGGCATTAGGAAAGCTATGCGACCTCCAGTCTGTTTCCTGGGGATAATAATTACATGAAGATTGAATGAAATTATCTACATTTGTAGCTCAGAACCTGGCACACAGAAAATGCTAAACAACCAACCAAACCAAAAACCAAACCCATTGTTGTCAAGTCGATTTCAACTCCTAGCAACCCTATAGGACAGAGTAGAACTGCCACATCGGGTATCCAAGGAGTGCCTGGTAGATGTGAACTGCCAACCTACTGGTTAGCAGCTGTAGCTTGCCATAGCTAGTAACCACTATGCCACCAGGGTATCTAAACAAACACTTCCTACTATTCCAAATAAACTCAGAGTTCTTCAAATGACAAAGATAAAGTGAATGTGGCTTCTCTGAACAGTATGATTGGCTAACAGTGAACTTTTAAGATCTAATTTCCCTCTCTCATGGCACGCAACCATTTTCCAGAAAAAGCTCTTATAATCATTCATTTAAAAATTAGTGTAAGTAGTAATTTTATATTATTACTTTTTATTTTACTTCAAAATTCATTTTTTGCTTCTTATTTTATACTGTCTTTTGATGTTCCAGTTCTTTTCTTTTTGCATTCCCACTCTGGTACACACAGTATTTTCTAACAACTCCCTGCTTCTCATAGCAGCCCTCCTCTTCTCTTGGCCTCACTTTTAATGCACTGGTAACTTTCCTAAGCTTTGGGAAAACGATTTGTTTAACGCTTCTTGAATATTTATCTCCTCTTTTCCACTCCACCCCTAAAGGAGGCCCAGCCCATCAGGCGTGACAATGGAGTCAGTATTGTCTCATTTACTCAGAAACAAGACATCATCCGCCTTACAAGAGCCAGAGGGCTGGATGAACGATTTAAGTGTCCAACAAATACCAAGTTTCTTTTCATGGTTATGTGCCATCAAGTGGTATAGACTGATCTCTTCTGCAGGAGAAAGCCAATTTCCTTTAATGACATAGAAGCATTTAAATGAAGACTGGGTGAGAGTTGAAAACTTCATCAACCTAAAGTGATATAACTTTTAGCAAAAAAGAAAAATGCAAAGAAACAAGTTAAAGTCTGGGTGAGGGAAAGGGTAAGCTGATAATTATTTACAAAAATCAATATATCAACACCACCCACCTTTCCCCCAAGGCCCTTCCTGAATGTTGTGACTAGCAGAAACCCTTTCAGGCTACACTCAAGAACCACCAAGTGTCTGTCAGTTTGTCATACTGTGGTAACTTGCGTGTTCCTGTGATGCTGGAAGCTTTGCTACCTATATTCAAATAGCAGCAGGGTCAGCTATGGTGGACAGGTTTCAATGTAACTTCCAGAAGAAGATAAACTAGGAAGAAAGGCCTGGCAATCTACTTCTGAAAATTAGCCAATGAAAATCTCATGGATCAAAACAGAACACTGTCTGACTTGCTTGCTTTGGACACGTCATCAGGAGGGATCAATTACTGGAGAAGGGGATCAGGTTTGGTGAAGCAGAGGGCCAACAAGGGCAAGGGAGACTCTTGGTGAGACGGATTGCCACCATAGCCACCAGTGATGGATTCGAACATGCTGATAACCATAAGGATGGCACAGTACCTGGCAACAAATGCTTTGTTCTGTTGTATATAAAGTTACCATTAGATGGAGTCAACTTGATGGAAGCTAACAAGAACAGTGAAGATGTTAAGTTACTAAAAACAAGGATTTTACCTTGTTTATAGTTCTTTTTGGAGCCCTGGTGGCACAGTGGTTAAGAGTTTGGTTGCTAACCAAAAGGCTGGCAGTTTGAATCCACCAGCCATTGCCTAGAAATCCAATGGGGCAGTTCTACTCTGTCCTACAGGGTCACTATGAGTCAGAATCGACTCAACAGCAATAGGTTTGGTTTTGGTATACTTCTTTTTCCACGACTAACAATTGTTTCCATTTAAAAACCTCTGATATAATTTTAAATGTATTTAGAACCCAGCCAAGCAGACAGTTTCTCTTTTGTTGCTCATTATTCTATAAAGAAGGGAATAATGTATCTGACTACCTATAGGAAGTAAGAGAAACAAGGAAAAAAGGGAACAAGCAAGGAAAAGAAAGAAAAGAGAGATGAGAAGGAGGGAATAAGAGTACAGGGTGCTCAAACTCCAGAGATGTCATAACTCTGAGCTGAGTCTGTATGCTGGGTCACAGCACCTGTGACACTGCCTGGGAAGGCTACATTATTAATCTCAACGTCTATCTGTTCATCGGGTGGGGAGCACTCCAAGAGCAGGGACAACCTGCTGTCATCACCATATCACCTAACACAGCGCCTGGTGCCAAGTGGGACACCAACACCTGTCTGCTTCATAACTAAATACAAAATTTATAGAATTCTACACTGTAGACTAAATCTTACTATAAACCCATTAAAAAAACCCACTGTCACTGAGTTGATTTCTACTCATAGCAACCCTACAGGACACACAGTAGAATTGCCCCACAGAGTTTCCAAGAAGCACCTGGTGGATTTGGTCTTACTATAGTTGTTTATAATGTAAAGAAACCAAAATTTAAATTTTAAAGTTAGGTGATATAAAATGGGATGACTCCTCTACTCTTCTAATAAAAATATTTAGAAATATGTCACTACATTGAGTACATATAAAAGTAATGTTGAAGACTATTATTCACATTTTTCAAGTAAAAGCTCAATGAAATTTCAAAGTAAGTATTTAGAAGTTCCCACATTTGAGAAAAAAGGGCTAGCTCTGAGGCCAAATATTTAACTACAATATAGAAAATACACAGAAATTTATTTTAAATTTAGTCTAACTACATGATACGACTATATATATATTCAAAATAGAATATTTATAGCAACCTCATGAAACAAAGTGTGTGTGTGTATATATGTACACACACACACACACACACACATACACACATACATACCTAAACCCATTGCCACTGAGTTGATTCCTCTCATAGAGACCCTATAGGACAGAGGAGAACCTCCTCGTAGGGTTTCTGAGGCTGTAAATCTTTACGGAAGCAGACTGCCACATTCTTCTACCTTGGGGCCGCTGGTGGGTTCAAACCGCCAACCTTTCAGTTAGCAACCAAGCACTTTAACCACTGTGCCACCAGAGCTCATATATATAATACATACAACATAAATTATATATAAACCAAAACCAAACCCAGTGCCGTCGAGTCGATTCCGACTCATAGCGACCCTATAGGACAGAGTAGAACTGCCCCGTAGAGTTTCCAAGGAGCACCTGGCGGATTTGAACTGCTGACCCTTGGGTTAGCAGCTGTAGCACTTAACCACTACGCCACCAGGGTTTCCAAATTATATATATAATATATAAAATATATAATGTTGAGTTAAAAAAATCCAGACACAAATCATTTTCTTGCAAGGTTCAGGGTGGATAATTTCAACTAATTTGAGGGCATGAATCACCTTAAGAATCACAGTCAAGACCCAGCTGCCTTTTCTACAGCAGAACTAATAAGATGTCATGCTAGGCTGGTGTCCTTACTGGTACCCTGATACCTTTTCACCTGTGATTTTAAAGACGGAACCAAAAACAAAAAAAAAAGCAGAATTCTTCAGCTTATACAATATTCAGGGCTGAAGACACAAGGGTCAGTAACTATTCATCATTCTCAGTGTTTAATAAAAAGTACAAAAATTTAATCTAAAAAATTAAGAGGCCACAGGAGGGAAAAGATTCAAAGCTCACAAGTAAATGAACGCTTCCAGATGGAAGCTGGCTTATCAGAGAAGGCCACCTGAGCACAGGGATCCCTAAAGGGACAAACTCATCTAAGACATAGCTGGTGTACACTTACTACTCTGAGTAGGTCAAGCACTGTTATAGGTCCAGGGACTTGGCAGGGAACAAGGCAGATAAGGCCCCTGTCCCCATGTAGCTTACAAATCCTTACACACAGTGTTTTTGCCTTTTGTGTGGAGAGAAAAATCACAGTAGGAGAAAGGAACAGAAGGAACAACTGCAGAGAGAAAAACCAAAAGCCCAGACTGGTTGCTGTTGATTCTGACTCATGGGGACCCCATGTGCTTCAGAGTAGAACTGCTTTGCACAAGGTCTTCTTGGCTGTAATCTTACGGAAGCAGGTTGCCATGCCTTTCTTCCGTGGCACTGCTGGGTAGATTCGAACCACCTAACTTGTGGTTAGTAGCTGAGTGCAAACCGTTTGTGACACTCAGGGACCTACAGAAGGAAAGGTGTTGGCAAAAAGCCTGAGGAAGTGTAGTGAACTATGGAGTAGAAATCCTTCCCACCCTGAAGCAAGAAGATAGTGAGTCACCACATTTCTCTGGTAACGAGTGGAGCGAAGGATTACAATATTCTTTACAGAAGGCCTGGTTAGCTATTTTGAACAGTTGAAAAATTATATAAACTGTGAAGGCACATATGTACCTAATGCCATTTCTACATGATGGTGAGTGAGGTAAACCATGGGAATTGCCTGTTCAGAAAGAAGCAACCACCAGCCTCAAGTGCAGTTACTGTGGAGAGGAGGATATGGTCCACAATTTGTAACTGAAGCATTTTCATATTATTCTTAAGTAAAAACACAGTAAATGTAAATGGTAGAATGAGGCACTCCATAGAGAGGCAAGGGAGAACAGGTGAGAAATCACACTCACAAAGTAGCAAGTAAGAAGACAGTCTGCAAGACCCTGAACACAAATTCAAATTTCAATGGCAAGAGGAGCCAGCTTCACAGAGATCTCTTTTAACACTCAAGATTCTAAGTTTTTTTTTTTTTCCCATCTCTTATTTACATAGTTTTGTTTTCCCTATATACTGACTTTTTCTACTATTTTAAATGACCATTGGCCACTTTTTTGTGCTTCTCATTTTAAACTGTGCATGGGTAAGTTTGCCTGAGAGACAAAGATTATAGAAATGTTAGAAAAGAGGCTACCTGAATGAATTACTTAGTTCTCAAGAAAGGCTATTTAGTGGTACCCTAATGAATAATTAATTTATATGAAAAAATGCTGGTAATTCACCCTACCTTCAAGAGAATAAAAGATTAAAATCATAGCAGAAAAGCTTCAGGTCATTAAAAGGAGTATAAATTTCAGTAATACAAAATTAGAGGTTTCAAAAACATGGGATTTAGTTTTCTAGTCACTAGCTATTCAGGCCTAGCTCATCTAACATTTAAGTTAACTAGTTTACTTAAGATTTAAATTAAATCTTAATTGTTCTTCCCCTTAGTTTAAGAAGGATAACAAGAATGGGGGAGAAGGTAAGGAATCAGCAAGAAAAAGATGCCGGGAGATAGTCTCAGCAAACAGAGAGTTCCCTCGTGTTTTGCTGGGATGTGCAAATCTCACTCAAAGCATTGTTATCGTGAAAGTGGACACAGTAATTGCAGTTCTGTCTATGAATACATGGATGAATTTTTCTTCTCTGGATGTGGGGTAAATTAAACAAAACAAAACTAGAGTTAATTTGTATCTTTTAATAACACAGGCCCACGTAATCGTTAAATACACAGTGAACTAACAAATAGAAAATGAAAACAGCACTCTGTTCAGGAAGGACATTGTAACTGGAATATCTAATAAACTGGAGAAAAGCAAAGTCCTTTTCACCACCTTAGAAATACAGGGGAACGTGTGCATGACAAGAACACTGCGATGTCTGCTGTCACTGTTTATTTTAGATTCAATTTTAAGAAGCTTGCTCAGTTCTAGGTCAATCTCGACTGGCAACTCCAGTGACTAATTCTTGGGTGGTGGTTTGCTCCTATCAGAAGATGTGAACACTGATGTAGCCGATGCCATTTTCCTGGGGCCAAAATGAGTATACTCTTTTTTTTTTTTTTTCTTAACAGAAAACTAAACAAAACAAAACTTTATTAACTGGGTATATATTTAATACTACAATAAAGAGTTGCTGGCTTCAGCCCGCTATGTGTGTACATGACGCTCCATGGTATCGAAGAATGTTAGGATATGACCCTTGTTCACAGAAGTTTACAAAATAGTGCAACCCCCAAGCAGACATAAATGTTTCCATGTTCACACTATAATACAGATTAGACACCAATAACGAGATACATTATTAAAGTACTGCATGTTGTATATTTTGAAAATCTGTGTCAACAATCTCAAAATATATTTATTTTGCATTAGCCACATATTTTGCATTAGTTTAGTGTACTTATCTGGGGGCGAGCAGGTTTTTGGGTGTGGGAATTTTTAAGAGTGAACTGTGCCAGTTGAATAGCTTTAATGCTTGAGAATGGTGATGAGTTTTTTTTTTTTTTTTAATAAGAATTACTTTTGAGCTGGCATGATAAAACTGTTGGAAGAGAACAACATTTAAAATGAACCATCTCCAGAATTTGTAACTGGCTGGTTCTAAGCTTACCATCGTGACGTATGGTGCTTCGGGAAGCCAACTGGCTGTGATGGTGTGTGTGCTCAGTACAGGGGAGCTGTTACGTATACCCTGTTAACCTGGTGAATTCCCATTGGCTGAATATATCCCCTTCCTGTGGCAGTTTGTGCCATTTCATGGAGACAGTGATAATGCTTTACAGACCAAAAGGCTAGCTTCACTGTGATACTCAGGATATTTTCACACTCATGTGCAAAAAATAAGTTAACTTCAATCTACAGAGAAAACAGTAAAGTCAATAGTTCGCTTCTCTCAACTTTTCCTCACTTTACGGAATAGTGCTGGAAAAAAAAATCAAAAAATGAGATAATGCGGTAGTAATGGAAGAAGACTTCTTGGGAAATCAATGAGAAGATCAAAATAACTGTTGTGAGTGGAGTTTCTAGAATAATTGTCTGTGTTTGAAAGAGAACTTACCAGTGACGCCATGTGATTCCTGCTGTAGGTCACAGTACCAGAGCCGGTTTACTGGATCACAGCCCTCCCTGATTGATAACAAGACATAGCGACCATCATCAGACAACTGTGGAGAAAACAAGAATAGGGTGAGGGCGGATCAGAGCTTATTTTTTGTGAGAGCACTGTTTAATATTAAGTGAAAAACAAAGGTTAACTTCAAATGCATTATCTTCACACCAAATGTATGATCTGAAAATAAAAGTATCAGAAAAAAAAGAACATTAATTTTAATTTCTTCTTATTTTAATCAGAGTTTGTTTCGACAGAGCATAGTGAAATATTTAAGTAGAAATACCGGTAGACATAACTGAATGTCATGACTTCAATGTGATTTTCATTAAATTTCTAGTCTATTCTTTAACTGTACATACACGCAATCTGTCATTGTGAATATTAATATCCTTGGCTTTAAGGTTTCTTCACTGGCTACATATTTAAAAAGCTGTTGTTATAAATGATGAATAAGAATTAGTAAAATGGACTTGGATACAAAGAAGTTCACCATGGTTCATACTATATTAACAAGTATTTAACGAACAGTCCTTTTATGCATATCCTTAGCCATCTCTACCACTTGATGTCAGAGATGAGAGGCCTGTGCTTTTGTGGATTTCCTTTTCAGTATTAAACAGCAGATGCTTAGATAACAAAATGAATTCTGACTGCCAAAAAAAACTAATGCAATGAACTATATTATTGTTTTGAGTTGTCAAAATTTATATAAATGGTGCCAAACTATATATATACATCCTCCTACGACTAATTTTTTTCACTCAATACACTTTTTTTAATTACTGCATGTAAGTCTACTTCACTCATTTTTAACTATTGTACAGTATTGCAGTGGAAGAACATACTATAATTAATTGATCCATTTTCTTACCAATAAACATTTAGATTGTTTCACTTTTTTTTCTTATTACAAACATTTCAGCGAACGTTCTTGAACATATTTATTTATGGCCTTATATATGTGTTTTCCAGGGTATATAACTAGAAGTAACAGTGTTAAGTGGTAGGATATACACATATTCAACTTTATCAGATGTTATCAAATTGTTTTCCAAAGTACTTTTTTCAAGTTTACACTCTTAAACAGCAGTAGCGTATGAGAGTTCCTATTTTTCCACATCCTCATCAACTGTAACTCTTTCATTTGTTCATTCAATAAATATTTGCTAAGTAGCTATTATGTACATTTTTCTAGGTATTGAAGACAAATCAGCGAACAAATCAGGAAAAATGTTATATTCTAGTGGGAACAACAAACATATAAACATGGAATTATGGAATATATTAAACCCAAAACCAACCCCAATGCTGTCTCACAGCCACCCTATAGGACAGAGTAGAACTGCCTCATAGTGTTTCCAAGGAGCGGCTAGTGGATTTGAATGGCTGACCTTTTGGTTAGCAGCCAAGCTCTTAACCACTGTGCCATATTAAAAAATATCACCTTCTAGTGCCATATTAGAAGGTGATAAATGACATGGAGACTAATCTGGTAGTTATATGTTCTATTACTAGTTCTTTGTTAGCTTTCCTTATACTTTTAATATGTATAGCTAATAAACCAATGTTTAGAATTTTAGTTCCATCTCATTTTTAAACCTCCCTAAATTAAGGATATCTTCAGCAACCTCGCAAATGTAATTTTATTATACATAATGCAAAGCAGTCTCATTTAAAATAATACATATTTTTGTTCCCTTGTCCTTTAAATAAGAACAGAATTTTTAGTGTTTAAAAGTCACGCTATTGTTACCGATCACCAATCTAACACAAAGGGTCCTTGTATTTTCCCAAGTTAGAATATATGTGAAAGACCAACTTTATCTTCAACAAGCTTTATTCTTCTTGAGTCAAGCAAAAGGAGTCAGCGGAGAACTAAGCATCTCCAAAAGGCTGACTCAAAAAAGGAAGCAAAGCTAGGGCTTACGTGGGTTTGGTGAAGACAAGAGAGTAATGAATATTTAGTGGGCTTCTTTCAAGGGGCAGGTACTTCTCAGAATGTCAATGTATGTTAATTAGGTTGCATGCTCATCTGGAATCCAAGATGGAACCCACTGATATTCAAGATGGAGTCCTCTCAGCAGCCCTTGGCATCACTTATGTGATATAACGCAAGCGCACTCATCTTTGGCACTACATTGCCATCTTCAGAGGGCTAAGGAAGGTTAAACAGTGGTCAGACTTTGTTCTTCTGCACATGCGGGGGCCTATAGAGGAGGAAGGGACTAGAAAAACACTAAGAAGGAGATAGTAATTCACAGGTTGTTTCAACCTTATCTCATGATGACAGGGTGTGGTTCCTGTTTGCCCAACTTCTAGATCGTAATCTTTTAACAGCTCTTTTGTTCCACCACCAGTTAACCCTACCTGTCTGACTATATCAATCATAAATGATGACTAATTCGGTTGTAGTGATTCAGTCAAAAAAAGAGACCAGTAAAATGCACTTCAAAGACAACTGTCTCAAGCACATCTAAGGAGTTGTTCTCAGCATTTCTGGGTGGACAAAACAGTTGTAGCCATTTATATTTAATCTAACTTAAGGAGGTAGAACCAAGATGACAGAATAGTCAGACGCTTCCTGTAGTCCCTCTTACAAGAAAGATCCCCCCCCAAAAAGTGAATCGATTATATATGACAATCCAGGAGCCCTGAACATCAAAGCAAACTTGAGGAATCAGACTGAGTGGCAGGGGCAGGGAGAGACGGTTCAGAAGCAGTGAGGAGTTGCCAGATCCCACCTGGTGGGAACCAGCAACTGGCAGGCTGAATACACAGTGAGGCAAGCAGTGGCATTGGGGATACGTTTTCCACACTGGGAGAGACCAAATGGCAGAGAGTCTACTCAACCCTCCAGAACCAGCAAGAAGCAGCCTTCAATTGGCAAAAGATAAGTACATGCATCTAACCTACAGTATGGATCAAAAAACTTCCCCTTTGGGAAGAACCTCTCTCCCTGCTCCCTCCTTCTATGTACCAGGTCCCAGGCCTGCTTTAGCAATTGCTTACTGCCGCTTTCCCTGGGCTGGAAGTAGGGCCCGTCATGTGCCCTGAGCCATTCTCCCGGCTTTGGGACAAATTAACAAACAGGAAAAAATAATCTGCCAGCTCCTCTAAACCATGAACTCAGGGCAGGCACAGCTCCTTTGCCTAGGCACAGGCATAAGGGGTCTGTGGACTTTGAATGCGTTTCATCCCTGCAGAGACCTGTGTGGGCCCATTTCAACAGTGTAGGCCCCCATTAGCACAGTATAATAGGGTATATACTGGAAGCCTAACTTCACCGTATCAGCTATATGGTGCGGTGGCAGGTTTGTGACACCTGATGCTGCTCTGCCCATTAAGCAGGGTCCTCACCTACCCACATCAGGGGCTGAGGACTGTTAGCTCCACCCATGCCACCTAGCCACCTACAACAGGGGTCTAAGACTAAGGGGTGCTTCCTAGTCATTACAGCTAACAGCATTCGGGGCCCAGAGTCTGGGCGCAAAACCCACCTACCTACGCACTCTGGGGAACCAGGACATGCTTCCTTCCAGACACTCAGGAGCAGCTGTCAGCCCCCTGGCTTGCTCAGCATGTGACCCCTTACTGTAGCCAGATACCTGTGCCTACTCCAATCACTGCTGCCCATCTAGGACTGTAGGTAAGAGCCTGCACCACATACTCGGTGACTGATATCTGGACAGCTGAGCTGAATCCATATAAGAAAATAAATGGACTTTTGGGCTCATATACCTAGTAACAAATCTAACCACCTGATGACAGGACATTAGAGCTTCAAAGGCACCGATAATCAAACTAGCTCACATGAGCAGCCTATTTGGGCATATCAAAACAAAACAAAACACGAAGCTAGGACACAGTAAAATATAACAACTTATTAATGGCTTGGAGACAACAATCAATATCAAATCACATAATGAGGCAGACCATGATGGCTTCAGCAAGCTCCCAAACAAAGAATGAAGAAATTTTCCAGAGGAAGAGAACTTCCTGGAATTACCAGAGGTAGAATACAAAAGAGTAATATACAGAACTCTTTAAGAGATCAGGAACTAGATTAGGTAAAATGCAGAACAAGTGAAGGGACACACAGACAAAGCAACAGAGGAACTTAAGAAGATTATAGAAGAGCACAATGACAAATTTAACAGGCTTCAAGAATCCATAGAGAGACAGCAAAGAGAAATCCAGATTAACAATAAAATTTCAGAATTAGACAATTCAATAGAAAGTCACAGGAGCAGGATTAAGGCAATGGAAGCTGGAATTAGTAAAACTGAAGATAAAGCACTTGACAGCAACTTATTTGAGGAAAAATCAGATAAAAGAATTTTAAAAAATGAAGAACCCCTAAGAAGGATGTGGGACTCTATCAAGAGGAATAACCTATGAGTGACTGGAGTACCAGAACAGGGGAGGATAATAGAAAATATATTTAATTTAAGAATTCCCAAGGCATATTGCTATTGGGATGCCAATTAAGTCAGTTTTTTTCACTATAATTCTCTTTATCACAACCCAGGGATGTTCTATAGCCACCAAACATATTTGCTAACAAATTTGGAAAGTATAAATTTTCAAATATTCTAAGTCTCAAATCTCAAAATAATTTTAAGTCATTGTTTCCCCAGAAATATAAAGATTAGAAATATACCTTCTTCCACTAAAATTTAATCTGTAACAATACATATTTAACCACAGCTTCATACACAGACTATCTCAAGGCTGTTTTAAAGATGAATTCTGACCATTTCAAGGTAGTTTTAAAGATGAATTTCAGAAATCATTAGGAAGGAAAAGACAAATACTGGGAAAGGAAGAAAAATATTGTTGACGATGACATCTGAATCTTGAAAGAATAAAGTGATTCTCCTGAAAGCTGGATAAAAGGAAAACAGAAAAGCAGAAGGGCCAAGGGCCCATCGGGCCTTCACGAAATGGTACAAATTCCAGTTCACAAAATACTGTTATTTTTTCTTTAAACAGTGCAACATCAGTTAGAATAACTAGCAACACAGTTGTTCTAAGGATGCAATGCTAGTCTTAAACCAATTATGAAATACGCAATGCCTAAATCTACCCATTACAGCTTTTAAGTCTGTATTATTTTCAACAAATTTTCCTTATGTAAAAATTACTGTTTCATGAAAATCTACCATTTATGTAAATAAACATTAGTTAACAAAAACAATATACTAAGAATTATTCTCAGTGAAACATTTATATTTGCTGATTGAAATCCTTTACTTGTATTTCTAATAATAACAGCACAGCAGGATGAAAGATAACTCTTTACCGCTCTTATTACTGCCAGGTTAAAAAAAAAAAAAATTTCCCTTTAGATACAGATTACTTTGGCAATCTAATTCTATAAAGTCATTGATTGAATTACATCTAGAGTACCGATTAAATATAAGTGAGAAAATGTTAATTGAAGAAGAGAAAAGTAGTAACATCTGTATTGATAAAAGTAATTGGAAACAGGAAAAATGCAGGCATACAAAGAACATGGTATTCTACAGATGAGATGAATAACATTTGGTATTTTACTGGTACTTGGCTTTTCATTATCCACAACCAGACAAATATACTTGACAGATAAAAACAAGGCCAGAAGCCACCCTCCTTGGTCCCACCCTCATGGCTGGCAGGAAGGCATGTCTCCTGGGGGTGGGAGGAGCACAGTGCTCATCTCCAGGCCTTACAGAGTAATTTATTCTTCCTTTTTTCCTGGGCTCCTTTTCCTCAAACTTAACTTCCCTCTGCTCTGGAACAGAATGTGGATGAAGGTCTAGAGTGAAAGAAGAAAGGCCACTTAGCTTGCTTTCGTTAAGGCTACTGGGGTCTCCCCTTATGACAACCCTGAAGGGCTGTCCCAGCTTGAGAGTGCCCTGTAGGTTTGCTGAGGTCTTTGTAATGACTAGGCATGGCAATATAGATCCTCTGGGAAGTCTAGTCTAGTTTACCAGAAGAGTTAACTACCATAGGTTCTGGGCAAAAATCTGTCAATAACGAAGTGTAATCCTTTGCTGAGGGGTAGATGAGGTTGGAGATTGCTAGTGGCACCAAAGGTGGCTGGTTGTAACAGGAAAATCTAGGTGCCAACTAAAGTTCCATCTCGACCAAAGGGATGATTTAACAAGTGCCACCAAAGACAGCATGACAGCTGTTCACTATTCAGGGAGTCAGAGCTGAGGTTGTTTATTCAACCAGCATTTACTGAGGGTCTACCAGGTATCTGCTAAGCACT
The DNA here is from genome assembly GCF_030014295.1 of Loxodonta africana. Taxonomy (NCBI): domain Eukaryota; kingdom Metazoa; phylum Chordata; class Mammalia; order Proboscidea; family Elephantidae; genus Loxodonta; species Loxodonta africana. The sequence goes on from NC_087342.1 coordinate 169,053,325, forward strand.
TGGCTGCTAATGGAAAGGTTGGTGGTTCAAACCCTCCCAGTGGCTCTATGGCAGAAAGACCAGGCAATCTGCTCCTACAAGGATTACAGCCTAGAAAACCCTATGAAGCAGTTCTGCTCTGTCACACAGGGTCACTATGAGTCTAAAATTGACTTCATGGCACCCAACAACATCGACAACCAAGTGTGCGCTGCTGAACTAGGTTCTAGAACACATAGATCAATAGAACAAAGCCCTCAAGAGCTCATCCCCATATGGGAGAGAGCCAGACACACATACACAGATAAAGCAGTATTTTCCAAAGATAAGAGCAAGAAATACAAAGTATGATGGAAATATGAGAGAGGAGCAGCTAATAGGGGAGGAAGCAAGAGCGAGATCTGAGAAGGATTTTGGGAACAGATGGTTCTCGATTATTACTACTTTTTTTTTTTAATTGTGCTTTAGGTGAAAGTTTATAGCTCGAGTTAATTTCTCATTCAAAAAAAAATACATTTTTTTTTTTTGTGACACTGGTTGCAATCCCCATAATGTGACAGCACACTCCTCCTTCCCATCCTGGGCTCCCTGTTTCCATTCCTCCAATTCTGGTCCCTTCCTGCGTTCTCATGTTGCTTTTGGACAGGAGTTGCCCATTTGGTCTCGTATATTTGATTGAACTAAGAAGCACGTTCCTCATGTGTGTTATTTTTTGTTTTATACACTTGTCTAATCTTTGTCTGAAAAAGGAGCTTCAGGAATGGTTTCAGTTCTGGAGTAGCAGAGCGTCCAGAGGCCATAGTTTCACAAGTTCCTCTAGTCTCTGTCAGGCCAGAACGTCTGATCTTTTTTCGTAAATTTGAATTCTGGTTTACGTTTTTCTCCCATTATGTCCGGGACTCTCTGCTGTGATCCCTATCACAGCTGTCAGTGGTGGTAGCCAGGCACCACCTAGTTCTTCTGGTCTCGGGCTGGTGGACTCTGGTTCATGTAGTCCTTTAGCCCTTTGGGCTAGTATTTTCTTCAGGTATTTGGTTTTCTTCATTCACCATTGCTCTGGATGGGATGGGACCAACAGATGTATCTTAGATGGCCACATGCAAGCTTTTAAGACCCCAGACACTACTTACCAAAGTAGGATGTAGAACATTTTCTTTATGAACTATGTTATGCCAGTTGACCTAGATATCCCCCTAGACTATGATCCCCAGCCCCAGCTACTCGGTCCCTCCAAGTGTTTGGATATGCCTAGGAAATTTTTATGCTTCTGCTCTGGTCCAGTTGTATTGACTTCTCCTATATTGTGTGTTGTCCTTCCCTTTATCTAACTACTATCCAGTTAATGATTTCCCGTCTCCTTTCCTCCCTACCCTCATAACCACCAAATAATTTTTTTTCTGTGTTTAAACCTTTTTCTTTGAGTTCTTATAATGGTGGTCTCATACAATATTTGTCTTTTTGTGACTGGCTTAGTTCAGCATAATGCCCTCCAGATTCATCTATGCTATGAGATGTTTCACGGATTCATCATTGTTCTTTATCATTGCATAGTATTTCATTGTGTGTATGTACCATAATTTATCCATTATCTGTTGATAGGCACTTAGGATGCTTCCATATTTTTGCTATTGTGAATAGTGCTGTGCATATGTCTATTTATGTGACAGCTCTTATTTCTCTAAAGTATATTCTTAGGAGTGGGACTGCTGAATCGTATGGTATTTCTATTTCTAGCTTTTTAAGGAAGTGCCATAACATTTTTCAAAGTGGTTTTACCATTTTACATTCCCACCAGCAGTGCATAAAAGTTCCAATCTCCCCACAACCTCTCCAACATTTCTTATTTTCTGTTTTTTGGATTATTGCCAGTATTGTTGGGTTGAGACGTATCTCAATGTAGTTGCGATATGCATTTGTCTAATGGCTAATGAACGTGAGCATTTCTTCATGTGCCTGCAAGTTGCCTGAATGTCTTATTTGGTAAAGTAGCTGTTCATATCCTTTGCCCATTTTTTATTGGGTTATTTGTCTTTTTGTCATTGAGGTGTTGTAGTATCTTGTAGATTTTAGAGATTAGATCCTTGTTGGATGTGGACCGCCAAAAATTTTTTCGCAGTCTATAGGTTCTCTTTTTACTCTTTTGGTGAAGTCTTCTGATGAGCGTGTTTAATTTTTAGAAGATCCCAGTTATGTAGTTTCTCTTCTGGTGTTTGTACATTGTTAGTTATGGTTTGTATCCTATTAATGCCAAGTATTAGGGCTCCTAGTGTTGTCCCTATTATTTTTCCCATGATTTTTACCATTTTAGATTTTATATTTTAGTCTTTGATCCATTCTGAGTTAGCTTTTGTGTATGGTGTGAGGTATGGATCTTGTTTTATTTTTTTTTACAGATGGGACTTCCAGTTATGCCAGCACCATTTGATAAAGAGACTGTCTTTTCCCCATTTAACAGACTTTGGTTCTTTATCTAACATCAACTGCTCATGGATGGATTTATGTCTGGGTTCTCAATTCTACTGCAGTACCAGGCTGTTTTGACTACTGTGGCTGCGTAATAGGTTCTAAAACCAGGTAGTGTAAAGCCTCCCACTTTGTTCTTCTGTAATGCTTTACTTATCCATGGCCTCTTCCCTTTCCACATAAAGTTGGTGATTTGTTTCTCCATCTCGTTAAAGAATTCTGTTGGAACTGGGTTTGGGAATGCATTGTATTTGCTGATCGCTTTGGGTAGAACTGACATTTTCATAATGTTGAGTCTTCCTATCCACAAGCATGGTATTTTTTTCCCACTTTTTGAGGTCTGTTTCGGTTTCTCGCAGTAGTGATTTGTAATTTTCTTTGTACAGGTATTTTACGTCCCTGGTTAGATTTACTCCTAAGTACTTTATCTTTTTTGGCACTATTGTAAATAGTATTGATTTGGTGATTTCCTTTTTGAAGTTCTCTATGTTGGTGTAAAGGAATCCAACTGATTTTTACGTTAATCTTGTATCCTGCTACTTTGCTGAAATCTTCTATTAGTTCCAGTAGCTTTCTTGTGGATTCTTTGGGGTTTTCTGTGTATCACATCTGTGAATACAGATATTTGTACCTTTTCATTACCAATTTGGGTGCCCTTTCTTTTTCTTGCCTTACTGCTCTAGCTGGGACTTCCAGCACAATGCAAATAAGAGTGGTGATAAAGGGCATTCTTGTCTGGTTTCTATTCTCAAGGAGAATGCTTTCAGTCTCTCTTCATTTAGAATGATGTTGGCTGTTGGCTTTGCATAAATGCCCTTTATTATGTCAAGGAATTTCCCTTCTATTTCCATTTTGCTGAGTGTTTTTATCAGGAACGGGTGTTGGGCTTTGTCAAATGCCTTTTTTGTGAAGATTGCTAAGATCAAGTGGCTCTTTTATTTATGTGGTGGATTACATTGGTTGATTTTCTAATGTTGAACCATCCCTGCATACTTGGTATGAATCTCACTTAGTCATGATGAATTATTTTTTTGATATGCTGTTGAATTCTATTGGCTAGAATTTTCTAGAGAATTTTTGCATCTATGCTCATGAGGGATATTGGTCTACAGTTTTTTTTTTTGTAGTGTCTTTGGCTTTGGTATCAGGGTTACGCTGGCATCACAGAATGAGTTCGGGAGTATTCCTTCCTTTTCTATGCTCTGAAATAGCTGTAGTAGCGTTGGTGTTAGCTCTTTTCTGAAAGTTTGGTAGAATTCTCCAATAAAGCCATCCAGGCCAGGGCTTTTTTTTTTTTCCTTTTTCCCCTGGCCCCGGGGAGGCGGGGCGTATTACCTCTTTAATCTCTTCTTTTGTTATGGGTCTGTTTAGTTTTTCTACCTGAATTTGTGTTATTTAAGGTAGGTAGCGTGTTTCTAGAAATTTGTCCATTTCCTCTAGGTTTTCAAATTTGTTGGCATATGATTTTTCATAGTATTCTGTTATGATCCTTTTTACTTCAGTTGAGTCTGTTGTGGTATCACTTGTCTCATTTCTAATTCAGGTTTTTTGCTTCCTCTCCTGTTTTTGTTTTGGCAGTTTGGCCACTGGTTTGTCAGTTTTGCTGAACTTTTCAAAGAACCAACTTTGGGTCTTGTTGACTCTTCCAATTGTTTTTCTATTTCATTTATTTCTGCTCTAATCTTTATTTCTTTTGCTTCCTAAGGGCTTTTTTTGCTGCTATATTTCTATTTGTTCCAGACGTATGGTTAATGTTTTGATTTTGACCTTTTCTTCTTTTTTGATGCATGCGTTTATTGTTATAAATTGACCTCTAACCATTGCTTTCACTGTGTTCCAAAGGTTTTTGTAAGATGTGTTTTCATTCTTATTTGATTCTATCAATTTTTTTTATACCATCCTTGATATCTTCTATCACCCAGTTGTTTTTTAAGCAAGGTATTGTTCAGTTTCCATGTATCTGATTTTTTTTTCCCCTTGCTGTTTCTGTTACTGATTTCTACTTTAAGGCATTATGATCAGAAAAGATGCTTTGTATTATTTTGATGTTTTGGATGTTGTTATGGCTTGCTCTGTGGCCTAAAATGTGGTCTATTCTGGGGAATGTTCCATGTGCATTGGAAAAGAAAGTATACCTTGCTGCTGTTGGGTACAGCGTTCTGTATAAGTCTATGAGGTTGAGTTGGTTGAATGTGGCACTTTAATCTTCTGTATCTTTATTGAATTTCTTTCTCGATGTTCTGATCTTCACCAAAAGTGGTATGTTGAAATCTCCTACTAGTACTGTGGAATTGTCTATTTCTCTTTCCAGTGCTGTTAGAGTTTGTTTTATGTACTTTGGAGCCCTGTCACTGGGTGCATACATATTCATTATGGTTAACTGGCATATTGATCCTTCAATTGTCATATACTGTCCTTTCTTATCCTTTATGGTGGAATTTGCCTTAAAGCCTATTTTATTGTCACTCCTGCTCTCTTTTATTTATTGTTTGCTTGACCTTTTTTTTTTTTCTTCCATCGTTTATTGTCTGACATTGTTGGTTCTCTAGTCGAAGGACTCCCTTTAATATTTCTTGTAATTTTGGTCTGGTTTTTATGCATTCTCTCAATTTCTATTCATCTGGAAATGACCTAATTTCACCATCATATTTGAGAGGCTATTTTGCTGAAGATATAATCCTTGGCTGGCCATTTTTTTCCTTCAAGGCTTTATATATGTCATCCCATTGCCTTCTTGCCTGCATGGTTTCTGTTGAGTAATCTGAGCTTAGCCTTATTGACTCTCCTTTGTAAGTGACTTTTCGTTTATCCCTAGCTGCTCTCAGGATTCTTTGTCTTTGGTATTGGCAAGTGTGATTATGATGTGTCTTGGTGACTTTCTTTTGGGGTCTATCCTGTATGGGGTTCATTGAGCTTCTTGAATAGGTATCTTCTTGTCTTTCATGATATTCTGCCAGCAAATCTTCAACAATTCTGTCTTTTCCATTATCCTCCCCTGTTCTGTTACTACAATCACTTGTAGGTTCTCCCTCTTGATAGTATCCCATATAATTCTTAGGCTTTCTTATTTTTTTTTTTTTTTCATTTTTTTTCCTCAAACAAATTGGTGTTAAGAGATTATCTTCAATCTCACTAATTCTGACTTCTTTGTCTCAATTCTGCTCCTGTCACCTTATGTTGAGTTGTCTAATTCCGAAATTTTATTGTTTATCTTTTGGATTTCCAGTTGCCGTTTCTGTATGGTTTTTAGCAGCCTGTTTATCCTGTTGTTTTGTTCTTGCATTGTTTTCCTGAATTATTCTATTGCTTTGTCTGTATGTTCCTTGGTTTGGTCTGTGTTTTGCCTGATCTCCTTCCTGATCTCTGTATATTAGTCTTCTGATTCTTTAACACATAGTTCCATTGCCTTATCTTCCTCCGGAAGGTTTTCTGGCTCTTTATTTCTGTGGCTTGCCAGAGCCATCCTGTCCTGTTTCTTTATGTGATTTGATATTGACTATTGTCTCCAAGGCAGCAATAAGTTATTAGATTTATTCATTTATTGTATTTTTGTTTACTGTGTCTACTGTGTATTTTTGTTGTTTTGATACGTCCAAGTAGGCTGAGTGTGTGAGCTACTCCAGTTGTGGGTGTCTTTGAAGTTCTCACCTCCTGTCTCCAGGCGGTCAGAGCAGCTATTAGGTGTGTGAGCCCAGGAGCCTGTTCACTGTTCTTCGGGATGCAGCTGTTCAGGGCACAGGTGTCTGGGTCGTTGGTCACTGAGTGTGTGGTGCAGAAACTCTCATCTACAGTTCCAGATGGACAGGGCTACACGAGGGTGTTCAGAACAGGCATGGGTCACAGGTTGCACTGAGGGGTGATGTGTGGACCAAGGCAGGGGGCTGTTGGCTGCCCTGGGTACCCTGTGTATCTGTGTCTGTGAGAGTGCATGGGGGGAAGGGGTTGAGTGCAGCCAGTCCTTGGGCACCTGGTACTGTTGGCTGGAGGGACTAGGAGGCGCCACTAATTCTCAGGCCCCTGTTGTGGGTGGCTAGATGGAGTGGGTAGTATTGCCAACATTTAGACCCCTGGGATGGGTGGGTGAGGCCCCTTCTTAGAGGGCAGGGCGGTGTCAAATGTCACAAATCTGCACCTCCCACTTGGCTGCTGCTGGTGAAAATGGCCTTCTGGTAGATGCCCTGCTCGTTTTGTCCTAATGAGGGTGTGCAGTGTTGGATTTGCCCGCAAGGCACTGGGGCGGGGGTAAAGGGTGGGAGTGAAGGGTGCTGTAAGTCTGTGGACACCAATGCTAGTGGCTGTGTAATTGAATGGGTGCCTCCGAACCCAGCTATGAGTTCCTGGCTTAGGGGGCGTGGTGTTGTTAAATGCTGCGGGATTGGTGTTGGAGTGGGGTCTGGGTATGCATGAGGGGAAGGGAGTGCTCCTCAGCTGTGGAACTGTGGTAGGGGAAAGGATTATGGTGCCAATGTACCCGGTAGGTTGGGAACTTGCACTTAATTTTCACCAGGTCTGATGTCACTCTTGTTTGGTTCTGGAGGTGTGTGCAGATTCACTGATGCTTGGCTGCACCAGATGGGATAGGTTTCAGCTTGGGATGCTGCTGCTTGTATCAGCCTGTGTGTGCGGTGCAGAATCAGCTAGCAGGACATCGGTGATCCCATGATCCATATTTCCCCGTTTCTGCTGTTTTCAAATTGTCTCTCCTTCCACCTGCCGCTCAGTCCAATTTTTCAGCTTTGTTTTTGATGATGAGGGTTCCTAGATTGGCATATGTATTCAATTGACTTGTTTTTTTTGGTCTTTGTTGTAAGAGGGATGACATGAAGCATCTGACTTTTCTGCCATCTTGGCCCCACCTTCTTGACAATTGATTCTTAAAGGAGAAGTAGAATCCCTCTACAGATGGTTGCTTAAATTTTTCTATACTTTCAACTGTTGTGTTGATATAGATATTTGGCATTGACAGCTATGTCTAGTACATACTCAAGCTACATATATTCTTTATCAAGTGTGCATCTCACTGGAAGACAACATCAGTATGTGTAGTGGATGCTGTGGTACACTGCCCTCTAGGTCTGAAGAACTCATCCTCCCTGCTGCCAGGTGCTGGTAGCAGATGACTCTCAGCTGAGACCCTCCCTGGTACTTGTCCTCAGGTTGAAGAGAGCCATCTCCTGCAGGTCATGTATTCCTTCAGAGCGATCTCACATCCAATGACTGGTTAATGCAAGGGTACAAAGGCTCAGCCCTATCACCTGTTAGGACAACCCTTACAGGCTATCCCATCTTGATATTGCCCTATTAGGTTTGCTGAGACCTCTGTAATGACTATATAACAGTTTGACTCCTCCCTCTGCTTCCTTCACTCCCCACAAGTGGAGATTCTGAAAGCATTGCCATTAAACTTCCTACACACGAATTTCCATGGTGTCTGCTTTCCAGGGAACCTGACCTGTGACAGTATGCAAGGCATCCAAAAAGCCCTGTAAATATACAGTGTGTAGAATCACACCACACACAGCTACTGCTCTTCCACTCAGACTACTGAGAGGGTCCAACAAACTGTATATTTCTCCCTGCATAAATTCTGAATCAACTAGAAATGAAACAAGAGTCAACAGACAGAGAACCAATATACTAACTTTGCTGCTGATAAAGCCGACACTTAAGAACATAGCTTAGGGCAGTGAATCAGCGAGGCAGGCTTGCAAACTCCCAGTCTCCCCACTATCTAGCCAATAATACTTCATTGAGAAAGCCTGATGGAGGAAAATTACTCTCCAGGCAGAACTGAAGAGTGGGGAGAAAGTATCTCACTGTAACATTTGTGGTTTCTTACCTTGGCATATTTTAAGAGGAAACCTTTCTAAGTGTTGGCTTCTATTTTTGAATATGGCACCTAACAACAGGTTCCATACTCATTTACATTTATCAAAAGGGAGAAAAAAAGGTAGGATATAGGTATGGGAGTACTGTTCTTTATACTTTCATTATAGAAAACATATTACTAACAAATATTATAGTATTGAAGTACATGAGATAGTAACATGTACCAAGAAAACTCCTGATAGATGTCATTCAAAGTATTACACAGAGTGTGTTGTTGTTAGGTGCTGTTGAGTTGGTTCCAACTCACAGTGACACTATGTACAACAGAACAAAACACTGCCCGGCCCTGAGCCAGCCTTACTGTCATTATTATGCTTGAGCCTGCTGTTGCAGACACAGTGTCAATCCACCTCGTTGAGGGTCTTCCTCATTTTCCCTGACCCTCTACATAACCAAGCACGATGTCCTTCTCCAGGGAATGGTCCCTTCTGACAACATATCCAAAGTACATGAGACGAAGTCTTGCCAGCCTTGCTTCCAAGGAGCACTCTGGCTGTACTTCTTCCAAGTCAGATTTGTTCATTCTTCTGGCAGCCCATTGTATATTCAATATTTTTCGTCAGAATCCTAATTCAAAGGCATCAATTCTTCTTTGGTCTTCCTTGTTCACTATCCAGCTTTCCCATGCATATGAGGCTATTTAAAATACTATGGTTTGGGTCAGGTGTACCTTAGTCCTCAAAGTGACATCTTTGCTTGTTAACATTTTAAAGAGGTCTTTTGCAGCAGATTTGCCCAAGGCAATATGTTGTTTGAATTCCTGACTGCTGTTTCCATGGGCATTGATTGTGGATCCAAGTAAAATGAAATCCAGGACAACTTCAATCTTTTATCTGTTTATCATGATGTTGATTATTGGTCCAGTTTTGAGGATTTTTGTTTTATGCTGAGATACAATCCATACTGAAGGCTGTAGTTTTTGATCTTCATATTAAGTGCTTCAAGTCCTCTTCACTTTCAGCAAGCAAAGTTTTGTCATCTGCATATTGTAGGTTGCTAATGAGTCTTCCACCAATCCTAATGCTGCCTCCTTCTTCATATAGACCAGCTTCTCTGATTATCTGCTCAATATACAGATTGAATAAGTATGGTGAAAGGATACACGCCTGACACACACCTTTCCTGATTTTAAACCACACAGTATCCCCTTGTTCTGTCCCAACAACTGCCTCCTGGTCTATGTACAGGTTCTGCATTAGCACAATGAAGTGTTCTGGAATTCCTATTATTTGCAATGTTATCCATAGTTTGTTATGATCCACATAGTCAAATACCTCTGCATAGTCAATAAAACACAGGTAAACATCTTTCTGATATTCTCTGCTTTCAGTCAAGATCCATCTGATATCAGCAATGATATCCCTCATTTCACATCCTCTTCTGAATCTGGCTTGAATTTCTGGTAGTTTCCTGTCAATGTATTACTGCTGCAACAGTTTGACAATTATCATCAGCAAAATTTTACTAGCATGTGATATTAATGACATTGTTTTAAAATTTCTGCATTTTTTGCATCGCCTTTCTTTGGAATGGGCACAAATATGGATCTCTTCCAGTTGGTTAGCCAGGAAGCTATCTTCTAAATTTCTTGGCATACAGGAATGAGCACCTCCAATGCTGTATCTATTTGTTGAAACATCTCAATTGGTATTCCGACAATTCCTGGAGCCTTGTTTTTTGCCAATGCCTTCAGTGCAGCTTGGACTTCTTTCTGCAATACCTTGGTTCTTAATCATACACTGCCTCCTGAAATGGCTGAACATCAACCAATTCTTTTGTTACAGTGACTCTGTGTATTCCTTTTACCTTCTTTTGATGCTTCTTGTGTCGTTCAATATTTTCCCCATACAATTTCTCAAAATGGCAACTTGAGGCTTGAATTTTTTCTTCAGTTCTTTCAGCTTGAGAAATACTGAGCATGTTCTTCCCTTTTGGTTTTCTAACTCCAGGCCTTTACACATTTCATTATAATACTTTACTTTGTCTTTCTGAGCAGCCCTGTGAAATCTTCTGTTCATCTCTTTTACTCTATCATTTCTTCCATTTACTTCAGCTAGGTTTATTCTATGTTCAAAAGCAAGTTTCAGAGTCTCTTCTGACAACATTTTGGTCTTTTCTTTCTTTCCTGTCTTTTTAGTAACCTTTTGCTTTCTTTATGTACGATGTTCTTGATGTCATCCCACAACTTGTCTGGTCTTCCGTCATTAGTGTTCAAAGCATCAGGTCTATTCTTCAGATGATCTCCAAATATGAGTGGGATATACGCAAGGTTGTATTTTGGTTCTTGTGGACTTGTTTTAATTTTCTTCAGCTTCAACTTGAACTTGCATATGAGCAATTGATGGTCTGTCCCACAGTTAGCCCCTGACCTTGTTCTAATTGATGATATTGAGGTTTTCTACCATCTCTTTTCACAGAAGAAGTCTATTTGATTCCTGTGTTTTCGATCTGGTGAGGTCCGCATATATAGTCACCATTTATGTTGCTGAAGAAATGTATTTGCTATGAATAAGTCACTGGCCTTAAAAAATTCTATCACATGATTTCCGATGTTCTTTCTATCACCAAGGCCATGTTTTCCTACTACAGATCCTTCTTATTCGTTTCCAACTTTTGAATTCCAATCACTAGTATTTATCAATTCATCTTGATTGTATGTTTTATCAATTTCAGACTGCACAAATTGGTAAAAATCCCCAATTTCCACATCTTTGGCATTAGTGGTTGGTCCATACATTTAAAAAATAGTTGGATTAACTGGTCTTCCTTGTAGGCATATGGATATTATCCTAGCACTGACAGTGTTGTACTTGAGGACAGATCTTGAAATTTTTTTTTTTTTTTGATGATAAATGTGATGCCATTCCTCTTTGTCATTCCTGGCATAGCAGACCATATAATGTCTGATTCACAACTGCCAATAACCAGTCCATTTTAGCTCACTAATGTCTAGGATATGGACATTTATGTGTTCCGCTTCATTTTTGATGACTTCCAGTTTTCCTAGGTTCATAGTTCATACATTCCATGTTCCAATTATTAATGGATGTCTGTAGCTGTTTTTTCTCATTTTATATTGTACCGCATCAGCAAATGCAAGTCCCTAAAGCTTGACTCCATCCACGTCATTAAGGGAGACTCTACTTCGAGGAGGCAGCTCTTCCCCAGTCATATTTTGAGTGCCTTCCAACCTGAGGGGCTTATCTCCTGACACTATATTGGACAATGTTCCACTATTAGTTGTAAGGTTTTCACTGGTCAGTTTTTTTAGAAGTAGACTGCCAGGTCCTCCTTCCCTGTCTGTCTTAGTCTGGAAGCTTCACTGAAACCTGTTCACTATGGGTGACCCTGCTGATATTTGAAATACTGGTGGTATAGCTTCCAGTATCACAGTAACACACAAGCCGCCACAGTACAACAAACTGACGGACGCAGAGGGTCAGAGTCAGTGGTTTACACTTACTCTAGTAAATTCACACATGCTGGTCCAACAAACATGTAATTCCTGTGACTTGGCATATTCAGGAACATAACCCCTAGAAACCCAAGAACTGAAAAACCACAGAATTCAGTGAGATAAGCAGCAACCCGAGCATACCTCAGAGGTTCTCGTCCAAACCATTTACGTTCATAAAATGTCTTCAGTAAGTGCTCCATGTAGGCGTGATGGTGATCTATTCAGACCAGAGTCTTAGTCAAGCTGTTCCATTTTCCAATGGTCATCAGCTCTGCCACCAACTCATTTGTTTTGGTCAGTTTGGCTATTCTCAATCTCAGTACTACATAATGACAAGGACAAGCCTCTTTTCATTAGTGTCATGTTAAAAGAAAATTAACAGAAGAACCTTTATTAAAATTTTTAACTCTCAATTATTTATAACAATTTAAAAGGTCATGGCCTTCAGAATGACCAGGCACATAACTAATATTTATACCGACATAATATATATGGACTTTCATCAAGCATGTTTATCATTCTCAAAGAAAATTCGTAATCTGTTTTGTGCTAGAGCTACTGGACTCCAAAGCCATGTGATCTTTGGTTAACCAAATCTTCACAGACATGGAATTTCTTTACACATATGAATGCTTCTACTTATTACCCAACAAAAACAGAGTGGAGAAAATGTTTTCATAATTTGAATCCACATGTATTTTTTCAAGTTGAAGAAAGTATTTTCTTTCCTATGTTATGATAAAAGAAATTCTGTCCAAAAAAGTATACTAAAAAGCAGTGACACTTGAAATTGTCCTAGAAATTAACAAAAGGAGTGGAAATGCATTTTAATAGCTCTGAATGTTAATTATGTTACTCTCAGAGCAGGAAACTTTATCAAATTTGTTTCGGAGACTCCTTTGGATTCCTCTCATAATTGCCGTGAATCACAAGAACATCCTTTGAACATTAAGTACACTTCCAAAAGTTAATTTAGGAAAACTTTTAAAATGTTGAACTAATCACCTGCAGTGATGGCTTTTCACTTATGTGACTCATTTATGAGTCTGAAATAAAAATAAGAGACAGTTTCAGTAGCACAAGTACAGGGGTAGCCAGAAGCGTATGTAATCGTATACATTAACATAAATATATCCAATAGAGGGCCATTGAATCAAATTACCCACCTTTCCCAATATAATATGGTACTATAGCAATAGAGGAGGGGAGAAATCAGTCCAAATACTTTATGACGAGATGTGACAGAAAATTGTAAGAAAAGAAAGCCCATTTAGAATTTAAAATCATGTAGTTCTTGACATTATATGGAGTCCTTGGATGGCACAAACCATTAAATGCACACCTACTAACCAAAAAGGCTGGTGATTTAAACCCATTCAGAGGTATCTCGGAGCAAAGGCCTGGAGATCTGTGTCCAAAAGGTCACAGCCATGAAAATCCTATGGAGCAATTCTACTGTGCAACACATGGGGTGGACTGGACTTGGATTTGACTCTAAGCAACTTGTTTGATTTTTTGGTTTGACAGTACCAGATTTTTACACAAATAATGGGTGCCTTCTACATTTGTTTGCCAACCAAGCTCTTCCCCTCCCTGTGAGGTATTTTTGTTGATGTGCACTATGTTTTTTTTTCCTCCAACATGTAAAAAAATTGGCATAGAGGTGCTTATGTAAATACCTCGTGGCAGGGGGAGGGCATGGTTGGCAAACAAATGTAGCAGGCATGTGTTATTTGTGTAAAAATACCGTAAACAGCAACTAATGTGTCTGATCTACTTGGTTGTTTCTGTGACAGATAACCTTGGTCGTTTAAGAATCTGCAGCTTGTTTTCCTTTTTTCCTACTGAACAATAAGAGGGGGTTCAGTGAAGATCCATTGACATGGGAGGAGTCCCCTAGACGACTGCCCTGAGATACTCTCTAAACCTTGAACCGAACCTATCCCCTAAACTCACCTTTTAACTAAATAGCAGGTTAGCTCAAAATAGTTAGCAATGAATGTCACCCTTGAGTGCTGGCCTCTGTTAAAAAATTATAAGAGACCAAATGGACAACAGTTACTCTAAAGTATAGATGAGAAGGTTGGGGAGCAGTGAGACTAAGTTAATGGGAATGGAACAACTAGAATGGACATACCAAATATGTTGACAATATAAAGAATGTAACCAATGTCACTGAGCATTATGTGTAGAAAACTGTTGAATGGGAACCTGTTTTGCTGTGTATACTTTCACCGAAAATACAATAAGATATTTTTATAAAAAAAGAGGGTTCCAGTGAGATAAGTGACTCACCAGCAAATCCAGCATTACTATTACAAACATCAACTCTTCCCCACGTATAAAGAGCAGCATGGCCCTCTCGCTTTAAGCACATCCAGGTCTCTACTTTAGCTTCCTGACTTTTCTGCCTTCCCAACCACGCTGCCAAGTTCCTCACCTAGAGATTTTCCTGCACTCTAATCAGCATGATGGACGTTAATTATCACTTCACTTAATGCAGTGCTAGTGAAAGAGAAGGAGCCATGGTGGCTCAGTGGCTAAGCGCTCGGCAGCTAACCAAAAGTCATGGTTCAAACTCACCAACTGCTCCACCAGAGAAAGATGTGGCAGCCTGCTCCCGTAAAGATTTACAGCCTTGGAAATCCAATGGGGCAGTTCTACCCTGTTCTATAGGGTCACTTGGAGTCAGAATCCCAATCGACTCCATGGTAATGGGTTTAATGGAAGAGAAGACATGTACAATGTGCCTCGGGCAAAGTCAAACAGTCCAATTAGAAATCCATCCCAGGAGTACCCCTAAGGCACTTCTGTGATGAACAGAGGGCAAAGGTCTCTAGGAGCCAGTAGTAAATGCAGGACTTCACTGGAACAGCACAAGGAACCCATGCTGGTGGCCTCAGGCTAATGATTGTAGGAGAAGTGAAGAGGACAACAGCATCTTTAAAATCACAGACAAACTGCACGAGGAAGAAATTCTTTGATAAGCCCCAAATCTCTTTGTGTCATTTAAAAATATTTATACGTAATATTTTAATAGGACAAAAACATCCTCCGTAAGGACCAGAGGCTGTCCTGCTATTCTCCAGAGTACTGCTGGCCCCTAGCAGTGGCCAACACAAGGTTACTAAGTTCTTGGGGAATGAATGCATGAACTGATGTTATATAAATGAGGCAGACCATCCTCTGAGTATTGATCCCAGGTTGTTCATTTCTTCATAGCAAGCTAGCCTATTAGCCCCAAAAGCCCACCAACACCAAACTCAAATGTTTACATATCCAATGGCTATAAAAATAGCCCGAATAAGCCGATGGCTAGCCATTTACAGCCTGCCTGCTTTGTATAACACATGAAGCTGTACCAACATCCTCTAGCCATAGATAAGATAAAACTCTGCAGTTATAAAGATTTCAAACCTTTGGAGCTCTGTGACCCAGAAAAGTCCCACCTTGCTGCTGAGGGATATCACTTAGACTCATAAGCCCTCTTCCACTTCCCTCCTCTCTCCTGGGAATTCTCTTGCCTTTTTTCCCTTCTGGTGCCACGCCTCCTTGGGTTGCTTCCTTTGGAGGGTCTCCTGCTGTGAGGGACTGTGTCTCTCATGCAAACCTGTCGAAGTGTCTGCCCCAATAAACAGCTTGTTGCGCAACACTGCTATCTCCTGGTCCTATCTTTTTTTCCTTGATCTGCCCTGAAATACGCTGAAGTCAAAACAACTGTGCTTATTAGGAAGAGGGCTACTGAACAATTACTGCTCCAGCTAAAAATATCCAACAACTTCGGGGCAGATGAGGCAGAGTTCCCTCAGGAACGTTACTGGACTTTACTATGCACGGAAAGCAGCGGTTAGTGCACACAAGGCCTTGCCAGTATTCATGTGCCTGAACCTCAGCAGAGGAAGTGTGTTTGGGGGGGGGTGGGGTAAAGATACTCACATTGATTGTGGACTTACTGAGTCAAGCATCAGGCAAGGCTTTTTACATAACAGATGTATTAATATAGATTTAAATATGCATACCAAAAAACAAACAAACAAACCTGTTACTGTGGATTCCAACTCATAGCATCCCTATGACATAGTAGAACCCACAGGACAGAGTTGAACTGCCCCAAATGCTTTCCAAGGAGTGGCTGTGGATTCAAACTGCCAATCTTTTGGTTAGCAGCTGAGCTCTTAACCACTGCACCACCAGGCCTCCTTAAATATGTATATAAGTATATTTTTTTAATTACTAGGGATCACAAGTGAATACATAAAAATGACTTATGGGGATATGCGACAAATACTAAGATTTAGGATTACCTTTGTGAAATTTTTCAAGAATTAGATATAATAGAATCAGGTTCTCAATATAGGGTTCAGCTAAATAATCACAAAGTGGTTGGGCACTTTCTCCTTAACCCTTTCTAAAGGGTCTTGATACATTCTCAGAATCTTTATGCTAGAGCACCCTCTGTTGGGAAAAGTGCTGCAAAGTGCTGGATTTCTTTGTGTTTGGCTTTTTTTTTTTTTTTAAATGCTCTGCAATTCACTTTAAAATAGAGTTCTGTTTTTCATTGTTGGTTTTGTTCTTGGTCCATCAGCCATCAGAGCAATAAAATAGAACCTTCTAAAACGTGACAATTTCTGTGTTCTCACAATTCTGCTCTTCACCTACAGCTGTGTTAAAAAAAAAAAACAAAAAAAAAAACACCAAACCTGTTGTCGTCGAGTCAATTTGGATTCATAGCGACCCTATAGGGCAGAGTAGAACTGCCCCATAGAGTTTCCATGGCGCGCCTGGTGAATGTGATCTGCCGACCTTTTGGTTAGCAGCCGTAGCACTTAGCCACTATGCCACCAGGGTTTCCAATAGTCTTTATTAAATGATAATTGATACTTGTGTCCATCCAAGCCAAACGCCAGCTATCTGTTTCATGTTACACCCCAGAAGCATGAGAATGCCCGCTGTTCCTGTGATCCCAGCAGTGGGGAGGTATACGGGGAGGGTGCTGAGGGCAGGAGGCTGGCTCATGGCCCTCAGATGACAAGTGAGGATGGCAGTAGGGAGCACAGCCTGTGCTTCTGAGATACAGCAACCCACAGATGTGGCTTCCCCTGGGCCAAGCAGCACCAGGAAGGTAGCTGGCCTCAAGCCATCTTAAAAGGTCCCTGCCCAAAAGGGATGGGCTTGGTGGTATTGGGGAGGGGTACGTATACCAGTGAGAGGTATGAAATCTCAGGGGAATATTGCTGGGAACAGAAGCTTTGGTGGGGTGCAAAACGTCAGCCAGAGGTCATATCTCACACTGGGAAACAAGGGGGTGCAAAGGTTCCCAGCAATGGGGAGTGGAGGAGGAGGTAGTAGCAGAGTCTCCCAACATTCTACAAAAGGAAGGCAAGAGGGAGCTCACTTCTGGACACATGCCAAGACTGTGAGCAGCCAAGAGAGGATGACAAACAGCCCTGGATGGACAAAAATTCCTTCCCCTTCTCTAACTCCTCTCCTCCTTGCATGGCTAGTGATAAGTACCCAAGGGGAAGGACTGAATGGAGCCCCTAGTCCTCTGCTGCTCTCCCATGTGCTGGCCAAGCTTGACTTGGGGAGAGGGAAGAAAGTTTAAATCACAGAGACTGATATTTTCATTTGGACTGCAATGGAACTTTAGTAAAAGTTCTAAGATTATAAAGTGCACAGAAAGCCATGGGTTTTGCCGAGTATAAGGGAGACATCCTGGGGAGAGGTACTGTCCTAGGTAAGCACTACTGAAGTGGGAAAACTAAATCTGCTTCCTGATTGCAACTTACTGAGTTCTGCCTGTTCAGTAAACCAAGGCAAGAAAGACCTGTCCATGCAGGAAGGTAGACAAAGTATCTGTGAAGAAAGGAGATGAGTCATGAGGAGAAAGCATCTAGGATAAAAAGGAAGTTCTCGGTAAACTTGGATTTGTGACAGCCCACGGGGTGGAAGATGGCAGCAAGCTGGAGAAATCCACACACACACAGAACCATCCAACCCAAACACACTCCTCCAACACATCCATGAAAACCTACTCTCCACACTCCACTTTTCTTACTTTCACCAGCTATGATCTCACCCAGGAAGCCTACTTCAGGAGTCTATGAGATGCTGTGATAAATCCCCATCCATATACTTTCCGAGCTGAAAAAGCCCTGGAGGAAATGAAAAAAACAAAAACTTGGAGAAATGAAGTGACTTGCCCAAGGCTATGCAGACTGGATCTGAATAAAAATTTCCTGATTTCTGTTCCGGTGCACCCTCATCAATATGATACATTGACACCACCAGTGTTCCTTTTTCCATTCACAAAAAAACAAGAACCAAACCCACTGCCGTCAAGTTGATTCCAACATATAGCAACCCTATATGACAGAGTAGAACTGCCCCACAGGGTTTCCAACTGGTGGACTCAAACTGCTGGCCTTTTTTGGTTAGCAGTTGAGCTCTTAATCACTGTGCCATCATACTCACTGTTAAAGGTATCAAAGGAATAAAAACCCATTGCCATCAAGTCGATTCTGACTCCTAGCAACCCTATAGGACAGAGGAGAACTGGCCCACAGAATCTCCAAGGCTGTAATTTTTATGGAAGCAAGCTGCCACCCATATCTTTCTCCCATGGAGCAGACGGTGGGTTTGAATTGCAGAACCTTTTGGTTAGCAGCTGAATGCTCTCCCACTGAATCACCAGGAGTCCTTTCTTAACGGCATATTAGGTTTGAAATGATGATCCCCAAAGCAAGGACTTAAAAACACAAAAGAAACAACTGTAGCACATGGAGCTGATGTGTCGTTATGAAGCAGACCACTACTTTTCTCTAAGGGCAGGTTGCTAAATAAACACTGCTAGGAAAATGTTTGCTTAATTTCCAATGAAAGCCCTGAGTGCTAATCTGTACCTAAGTCCCAGGTGCTTCTGGCCCAGCCAGCTTCTTGACTCTCCTGGCTTTATGACACTCCCTGGAAGGGCACAAGGCACTGGTACTTCAAGATGTTTTTTTATGACCTGGATTTTTCTGAGTGGAAGACCTGAACTATACCAATTCAAGGTGGGCCTGAGGCTTCTGAAGGCTTCTTACCTACAGACTATAGAACTCAAATTTAAGTGACAAAATGTGTGTTTTTCTATGTGGCAAGACGATCCTCTTCAGAGAAAGAGAGAGATTCAGAAAGATCATGCATAGCAGGGTGAGGAAGGAAGGGGACACTCACCTAGTCAGCCAGACCTGCCCAATCAACCTGGGCTACTAACTGGGTGATACCTGCCATAACAAGAGCACCAAGCATCAGGAATGCAACCTAAGGGAAGTTTATGGCCAGGTCATGTTCACTAGGCCCACTGGTTTTCTTATAAACTTCCTATGTGTAATTTACTAATTAGGACTCTGGTACCATATAAACTTTTTTTTCTTTTTAACGTCATTTTAACTTGTGTGTAGTAGAGATGCATCCTTTCATTTAAGGTCATCACTGCTGTTTTTGTAGGATCTCTTTCCTTTTGCCTATGGAGGCAAGGTAGCATGGTGGTTGAGAACACACAGGCCATGGGGCATAAGAAAACTAGCAAGCAGTTCCAGCCACTCACTTGCTACCTGCCTATGGGCAAGTTCCTTATCCTACCATTTAATGTCATCTATAGAGCCCTGGCGGCTCAGTGGTTAAGAGCTTGGCTGCTACCACTGCAAACTACCACAAACGGTTGGTAGTTTGAATCCACCAGGTACTCCTTGGAAACCGTATGGGGCAGTTCTACTCTGTCGTATAGGGTTGCTACAAGTTGGAAATAATTCGATGGCAACAGGTTTGGTTTTGGTATGCAATGGAATGCTTACCTTCTTAAGCTTGTATTAAGGATTTTATCAGACACGTTAAGTAAAAAGTATATAGCTAATGAATAAATGGTAGAAGGAATCACCTGAACTATTTAAGTCTATTTTTCTTTATAGTTGTCTACCTAGAAGAATTGAATATGTATAAGTGAAATGTATGACATGTCTCTACTGTAATTTAAAAAGTAGCTGCTTCAACCAAAAGCTAATAAATAGATCCAACCAACTTGACCTACATGTATATTCGACTGTAAAATATCCTTGTATTTTGTAGGCCTATATGCTAAACGGAAACCCCTGTGGTGTAGCGGTTAAGAGCTACGCCTGCTAACCAAAAGGTCGGCCACTCAAATCCACCACGTGCTCCTTGAAAACCCTATGGGGCAGTTCTACTCTGTCCTATAGGGTTGCTACGAGTCAGAACTGACTAGATGGCAAAGGGTTTGGTTTCGCCTTTTAATATACAAAATACATATTAATATTCTGGCATTTATTTCTAGTATTCATATTATTCTATCAACTAAATTTTACCTTGATTAAAATAGGTCTTCTGCAAAGAAATTATTAGCTTTGAAGCATAAACATTCCTATAAGAGCACATGTTTCATTTTCATGAAGAATACAAAGGGTGTAAAATTTGATTGTTAAAGTGTACTATCTTAGGCTTTCTGCATCAATATCGCCCCTCCCCTCAAACAAACAAAAAAAAAGGTAAAGAGAAAAAAAATTAGGCCAGTAAGTTCAAAGAAGCATGACTTCAGTGGTTGTCGTTGTTAGGTGCCATTGAGTCCATTCCGATTTACAATGACCTCACGTGACAGAGGAAAACTGCCCCACAGAGTTTTCTAGGCTGTAATGGAGCAGGCTGCCAGGTCTTTCCCCCTTGGAGCTGCTGGGTGATTCGCCAAGCTTTTGGGTAGAAGCCGAGCACTCAACCACTGCACCACCTTATTGTCAAAACCCCAAGGGCTGTCTGAACTACTTATAAGGTGAAAAAATGAATAAAAGATATGTATTTTAATGTAAGAACAAGTGAACAATATGCATGAAAAGAGCATATGTGTGTAGAAAAGGAAAATAAGACACCTGCACACGCTCTCCCTCCATATTCTCACCTGTGTACAAAGAACATTTCTGGAATGATACTCGGTGTTCACCTGTGAGAAGTCACTCAGGGTTTTGCAACTCCCAAATGTTTCTCTACACATTTTACCATAAGCACGTATTACTTCCAGGATTAAAGAATTTTATGTTGATGTTGCACTTTAAAAGTTTACCACCATCATTATTTAGCATTAATTTGAATACTGGTATTTTTATCAAAAGAACGTTCACTTAAAGGACTTCTACCACCCGTAAAGGTTACCATGTAACATAACAATATTCATAAACACGGTCTCTGGGGGTAAAGTGGCACAGATGTACAATACCTCAGCTCCACCCATCCATTTGGGCTCATCAGGGAACTCAGCACACAAAATATCCCCTGACTGATCAGTCCCCAAGACATGGTAGAAGAGCTTTTGGTGGAGATTGGTGGATGTCTCCGTGCCTGAGGGAGTTAAAAACACAAACTCAGCTGGCAATTTAAAGAAAATCTATTCCACCCATAATGAACAATACTGGAAACACTGAAAAATTCAGTTATCAGTTGAGTACCATCCTAGATGCTATTGATACATATCTGCTGATTTTGGAGGTTATCAGACTAAATTTTTTTCATTAATTTTTTTGCTCTATAAAATGTACCAAATTTTCAAGACAATGAAGGGAGAAAAAAAAAAGGGATGATATCATAATGTAACAAGTTTTACAGCACTTGGTGATCTTCACCAGGTCTTCCAGAAACACTGGTAAGAAGAACACTATCGAAATTGTTTAGCTACTTTCATAAGGCTCTCCATCACACAACCTGAGAGGTGCCTGAGGTCCTCTTGACAAAAGGGCAGCATAACTAGAGCTGGGAGAAGATACTGGCTTTCTTAAGTCAATCACAATTATTAATCATTACTACCGTCATTCATTGCTGTTGTGTGCCATCCAGTTGATTAAGACTCATAGTGACCTTACATGGCAAAGCAGAAAGGCCCCCATAGGGTTTCCCAGACTGTAATCTTTAATGGAGCAGATCACCAGGTCTTTTTTCCCATGGAGCAGCTGGTAGGGTTCAAACTGCTGACTTTTTGGTTAACAGCAGAGCACTTAACCATGGCGCCACCAGTGCTCCTTCATCATTACTATTACTACTACTGAAAGTTGAGGATAAATAGTAACTTTATACTTTTCACAGGTTAGCTTAATAACATTATCCTCTAATAAGAATTTCCAGTTACTTTTTATCTCCGTGAAAATGGAAATAGCAACATTTTCTAAGTCTGGGGCATGTTTAACACGGGCAGTTACTTCAGTGTACAGGGCACAGCTGTTTCTTGAGCCACATCCTTGAGCAAAAACGCATCCCTCCTAATCCTACCATTAGCTCCTCTGTAGTTCATGGAGGACTTAAGAAAAAGGTGCTAAGAAAAAGTCTAATAAAAAATAGCAAAAACTAAACATGGGCAAAAGAGACCAAAAGTATTACAGCCTTATTCTCGGTTCATCCCAGGGAAGAAAAACAGAAAAGGAAGACTATCTAAAGATGACCAAGATACAGCAAGCCATGGTAAGGGGGCAGAACATGTAGTAGGAAGCACCGGAGGAGCTCTGCATCTTGCCAGGCCCAGGCCCTCCAGCAATCTACTGAGGCTTTCTGCACCCACTTCCTCATCTGTAACCCAGGGACAGTGAAACTCCCCTGTAAAGAAGCAACACGATAGCAGGAAAATGCTATACACCCTATAGAAGCATGGGGTGGCATCAGGAGATGCTGATGATGACAGCTTGTGCTAGTAAGGGGACAAATGGCCCTTCTTGTCTAGCAGGATGAAGAAAGAGGGAAAAAGAGAGGGTACCAGACCACAGGATCTCCATCCAACCGAAAAGAACAAAGGTGTGTCCAGGGGAAAAAAGTACCAAGATAACTCCAACCAACAGGTGACTTGTAACTTCAGATCAGAGGAAGAAATGTGACTACTGCAGTAGGAGAGTTTTATAATTCTTTGATATCATCAAATAGGTTGGTTTTGTAAAAAACCTACCCACCCCATGATCCCTTTGGGAAGCATAACACATGTATAAGAGGACTGATTATAGTAATGGCCCTAATTCTTCATAGTTCCCTATATTTATTTCCCCACCTTTTGAATTGGGGCTAGCCCTGTAACTTGCTTTGACTACGAGAATGTGGCAAAGTGATAGGCCAGCAGCAAGCCCAGGCCTCAAAGAGTCTTGCGCCGTTCAGGTCTCCTTCTTGGAGTCCTGTCGAGCTGCCATGTGACCAAGCCCTGGCCAGCCTGCTGGAGGATGGGAGGCCACGTGGATCAGAGCCAAGGCAGCCTAGTTGTCCCAGCCAAGGCACCAGGCATGTGAAAGAACCAAGCTAAAATCAACCAACTCGCCTCCAGCTGTCCAGAGATGCATGACAGAACCCAGGTAAATCTAGAAGAACCACCTGGTCAACCACAGACTAGTAAGTAAAAATAAACAATTATTATTCTAAGCCACTAAGTTTTGAGGGGATCTGTTACACAACAAAGCTGGTACAATACTCTTGGAGGAAACCCAACTCTAGACCAAATCACCTTTATGTGGAGTTTAGCTTCTCTTTCTAGTAACATGAAGTCATACTTCATTTTGTGTAAGAAATGCTTCCTCTGAAGTCTTAACTTACCATCACTTTTTCCATCCTGCTGAGGGTATGAGTTGTAGAACATTCCTTTCCCATCATGGGTCCATGCCATACAGCTGAACTTGACCCTTTCAAGGACATCTGGAAGCTCTTTGGCACCATCGACTTTCAAGAACTTGATTGTCACCCAGTCTGAGCCACTGGCACTCAGACCATAGGCAAAATATTCACCATCCTCACTGAATGCATAGCCTACAGGACACAGGAGAAATTGTCACATGGTGAACATGGGGACATGACTCCCAGCTCTGCCCACTGCCCAGGTGGACAAAGCTCTTTGCCATACGAGGAGGAAGAGTGTGGCAACAGAAGCAGCAGCAAACTGGCGGCAAGAAAATCTGGGGGCTCAGGCAAAGCCTTATAGCATTGTGACCTCAGACAACTTTCCTAATTTTTCTAGGCCTCAGTCTCTTTATCTGTAAAATGAAACAGGCATCTCTAGGTGATACAAGCCATTAATGCATGCAGCTGCTAACCAAAAGTTTAGAGGTTCAAGTCTACCTAGAGGCACCCTGGAAGAAAGGCCTGGCCATCTACTTCTGAAAAATCAGCCATTGAAAACCCTGTGGAGCACAGTTCTACCTGACACACATGGGGTTGCCATGAGTAGGAACTGACTTGATAGCAAACGGTTACTAGATTTAAAATGAAGTATTAGATTATATGACCACTAACGTCCTATTTTGAAATTTCTATGATTCAATAGACAGTTCAGTTGAAAGCAGAGCTCATCTGAGATTTTCGGCATATTTTATTTATACACTTACTCCTCACTCAAGGACTATCTTGTTATTCGACATTTCACATTTGTGACAACAGTAAAAAATCTACTATTTTGCACATTAACGGTGTATATCTGGCAGTAATGAACACCAAGGTGTGAAATAAGAACAGGGCTTTAAACCAGTTCAGAACAGCTCAGTAATTGCTGACGCAAACAAGGGCAGTGTGCATGCTGCATAGCAACCAAACCTGTTGACCATCGAATTTTGACCCAAGCAGGAAACAAACAGCTGTGCCCTGCTCAAAGATGGTGGCCGACCATGTCACTTTGAAGGTGTGTTCCTCCCCATAGTCCTGCCAACAATCCAGTCTCTTGTATTAGGCTCCTGAAACTTTTGGCATCCATGCAGGAGACTGGATTATTGGCAAGACTCTGGAGAGCAATACATACTCAAAGCAGTGCAACAGGCCACCATCTTTGAGCACAGCACCGCTGTTTGTCTTCTACTACAGTCAAAATCCAGTGGGCAACAGATTTGGCTGCCAGGCAATGCTTAAACACTGCCCTTGTTTACATCAGCAATTACCCAACTGCTCTGAACTGGTTCGAAGCCCTGGGCAAGAATAACACTGGCTCTGATGGTTAAGGTTATTGTTAACTTGGCTGGGCCATGATTTTCAGTGGTTCAGCAGTTGTGCAATGATGTAATTTGGCAGTTCTGTAATGATGTAGTCATCCTCCATTTTGTGATCTGATGTGCTCATCCTCTGTTTTCTCATAATGCTGATTTTCATACAATGACCTAGTCTTTGGAACCTAACCATGTCAATAAGTGATGAGTGGGTATACTCTAAAGAGAATAAGGGGAAGGAGGAGTAAGGAAACTGCTTTTAGAGTAATAATTGAATTATGACACATACTAAGTAAAAGAACTAAATTGTAGCCATTAGTTAATTTTTGGAATGGATTCCACTCTTTGAAATCCCCCTTCATGTCCTCATTTTCTGAGCATTACTGGCACTTAAGGATTAATGTCCACACTGTCTGGTCAGCACAGGCCCAAGGAAAAGCCTGCAGGTTTTCAAAGAAGGCTCGTAAGAGTGCACATTCCAAAAGTGGCTGTGAAAAATGAAGAAGAGCAACACTGTCAACAGACTGTTGTCCAATGCTTTAGGGCCAGGTGACAGACAGAACGTTTTAATCACTATGGAATGTTAATTGACAAATATCTACATGTTTTATATTAACTCTTATAATTATAAAGTAATTATAGCATTTGGTACCATACTTGCCATTAGATGCTATGACACCAGATTTCCTCCTATGATGGTTGCTAAACTTTACTGTGGGTTGAAAATTATCCTAAGACACTCAACTATTTTTAGAGCTTTTCTACTATTTTACATGGAATTTCTATGACTGGGAAATGAGTTTAAAGTTTCACAAAACTTACGTTTCAATCACTTAAAATTCCTGTCATGGATCCAAGAAAAGGGTATATAAATACAGAAAAATCTAGAAGGTAACCTATCACTCTATACAGCACTGCAATGTTTGGATTAAACGTTTGGATTACTTATCTATAATTAGAATATCTTCAGGGAAACATGAAATAAAACATTTTGGTTTGAAATATGTTTTAAAAAATCATATGCTATTAACACAATCTGAATGCTTACCCACATTATAACTTCCCTATAGTACCATTCTCAGAAAACTCAAGGCCTGTTTGAGGCCAGGTTCCATGTCTAATTTACCTTTTAATCTGTCAGGGGCTCCTTGTACATGGCAAACATGCATTCTATAAAGAAGTCATTGGAATGATTATCAGGGTGAGAGGTAAGACCATGTTGGACCGAAGTCCTTCTCAATGGATTGCAAAATAGACTCTTGTTAAATCTAAATGCATGCCGGTAATAGGGTATGTTACTGCATAGAACCAGTGCGTTAAACTTGTTTAAAACCCCAGGCTCAGATTCAAGAACACTCTCGTCAAGCTGGCTGGCATCTTACTTTTAATACTGAGTGGTAGATAAGGATCATTATTTACATTCCCGCACAGCCTGTTGGGGGTGTGGGGAAGGCACCACCGAATCCCTGGTTGGAATGGCTGAATCATGATTAGAAATGGAACCAAAAAAATGAAAAACCAGTTGCTGTTGAGCCAACTGACTCATGGCAACCTCATGAAGTTCAGTGTAGAACTGCACTCCATAGGGCTTTCAAGACTGTGACCTTTCCTTAGCAGGTTGCCAGGCCTTTCTTCTGAGGCATCTCTGGGTGGGTTCAAACCGCTAACTTTTCAGTTAGTTGTTGAGCACTTAACCATTTGCACCACCCAGGGATTCCTAGAAATAGAACCAAAAAAAAAAAAAAAAAGACCCAAACCTGTTGCTGTCAAGTTGATTCCGACTCACAGCGACCCTACAGAACAGGGTAGAACCGACCCCTAGGGTTTCCAAGGAGCAGCTGGTGAATTCGAACTGTCAACCTTTTGGTTTGCAGCTGAGCTCTTAACCACTGTGCCACCAGAGCTCCAGAAATGGAACAAGGCCTTTGCATTCCCACCTAATAAAGTACAGAGGACTTCAGTGTTCCAATTCCTCGATTCTGGAGGGCCCAACCTACGCCTGTGCTTTCTCTACAATACAGACGATGCTACAGGGAAAATGCTGAGCCAACTTCACTAAGAACATCCAAGATGTTTTGAAGAAATAATTCTCAAAGTGTGCAGTTATTAAACCGTAGAACCAGGGAATAACTGACTACCTTATCCTAGAACTAATGCTTTTGGCAGCAGCCTGGGGTAATCTTCTCCATGGCCTGTGGAGGAAGTTCTCTCTAATAACATTTATTTAGGAGATGTGCAGTAAGTGCAGGCAAAACTAACTGACTCAGGTTTTAAACTTGCATCTTCAGGGGACAGGGTATCAAGCTGTCCAATTTGCACAGGACCGTTTCTGTTTTTTTACTTTTAACTTTAACATACTAACAACTAACCAGACTTTAAAAGCTCTCGTTACTTTTTTTTTGGTAGGAAAATAGGTTTCATAAATATCCTTTTCCTGTTTTATATTTATAGTTGGAACATCATTGGTATAGCATAAATTTCTTATATAAGAGGATATTCTCCCCCCAATCACAGACGAATCCCAGGAATGTTATAGGAAATGATGATGAGACTTCAAGATACCAGAAGCCCTAGAAGCTAATTTGTATCCAGTGTGAATTATTCTCCAGTTCTGCTTCACGCCATCGGAATGGAAAAGAGGTCTGTGACTATTCATGTGTTCTAAATATACTGTGCAAAAATTAGCCTTCCTGATATTGCGTGTGCATCTGTTCTACAATACGGTCCATGCCCTGTCGGCATTTCAGAGGTGAGGCGGCTGCACCAACTTCGGAGCTGCGAGGGACGGCTGTGTAACACTCACCTCGGAGCGCCACCGTGCCATCATCAGAGAGGATGTTGGGATCAAGGAACACTCTGGCCTCACTCTCTAAGGAATCCTGGACATATAATACTCGTTGGTTCTGCAAACCTGTATTGTAGAAATAAAAATACCTGGGGACAGAGATGGGCTTTATTTAGCTGTGGCATTTTCTATCTGTGGAGTAAAACCAAACACATAACAGTAAAACGAAAAGCTCACAAAGTTACAACTGCAGTCAGGCCATGAGAGGGACATGGAGACTAGGGTAGAAGGTCCTGCCATCTGCCTGTTCTTAGGAAACAGGGTACCTATCCATCTGATATGCCTTCTATATTAAATAATTCATGGCAATTGTACACATTAGCTAAATAAAGACAATTCAAGACTACTTTATTGGTGCATGAACCCTGGTGGGGTAGTGGTTTATGCTACTTTGGTTAGCTACAGCTGCTAAGCAAAAGGTTAGCAGTTTGAATCCACCAGGCACTCCTTGGAAACCCTGTGGGGCAGTTCTACTCTGTCCTCTAGGGTTGTTATGAGTTGCAGTTGACTTGACAGCAATGGGTTTGGTTTGGTTTTCTTTTTGGTTTTACCAGTGCAGTGGTTAAAAGCTTGGCTGTGAGCTAAAAGGTCAACAGTTGGAATCCACCATCCTCTCCTTGGAAACCATATGTGGCAATGGGTTTTTAGTCGCTAAAATTAAAACTGATATTCAAAGAAAGCATTTTTTCTTTTACACAAAGAAGAAAGCAAATTTTCTAAAATAAAATGCTGGTTCCCCTCCTGAGACAGGCTGCTATGGCAAGGGCTAGCAAACTTGTTCTATAAAAGGCCAGGTTGCAAATATTTCAGGCTTTGAGGGTTATACGATCTCTGTTGCAACTACTCAAACCTGCTACTGTAGCATGAAAACAGCCATGGACAAACTGTAAACAAACAAGGGGGGCTATGTTCCAACAAAGCTATTTATAAACAGGCAAAGGGCTGGGTTTGACCCACAGCCCATGCTTTGCTGATCCCTGTGTTCAGGAATCTGTGACATTTTGAAGTAAATTTGTGATGGTGGCTCCAAGAGATTTTCAAAAAGGAAGAAAAAAAAAATGTTTAAGTGGATGTTAAAGGGAGAAGAACAAGAGATCAATTCATAGAAGCCATCTCCTGGCCTGTTTCCATTCTTGGATGGAAATAATGCATACAATGAAGTATTTTCAAGGAGTGTAAGCCAAATATAATTAATTTTAGAGGCAAACACATCTCCACTGCTATCTATGAATCATCTCTTCTCACCAATCACTAGCCATAACACAACAATATGCTACAGATCTAGGCTTCTTCATAGGACATATCTCCTCTATATTAGTAATTTATATTTATAATTAAAGAAAGCATTTGAGTAAAAAGGTAAAAGGAAATTAAATCAGTTTTACATACCGTTTTCCTTTCTTGAAGTGGCAGCTATACTTGGGATAGTCATACAGTTCTGTCATTCTCTCTTTATATAAACCTCTAATAGGGCACTGCTCAAGAAACGGCACAGTGATCTTGTTCTGGGCCTCCACGAAAGCCTGTAGAGAAAATGACAGAGCAAGTCAAATATGAAATATACATGTGAAATGTTATCTATTAATATCTATCATCAAAGCATATCTTCTTTCAGTAAATAACAATAACAATGCTGCTGCTTCTTCTTAGTTGCCATAGAGTTGGCTCCAGTGCACAGTAACCTTATATATTACAGAGCAAAACACTGCCTGGTCCTGTGTCATCCTCACAATAGTTGGTGTGTTTGAGTCCACTGTTGCAGCCACCATGTTAGTCCATCTCATGGAGGGTTTCTCTTGTTTTTGCTTACCCTCCACTTTACCAAACAGAACGTCCTTTTCTAGCAACTGGTCTTTCCTGATGACATGTCCAAAATAAGTGAGCTGAAGTCTTGCCATCCTCACTTCTAAGGAGCATTCTGTTTGCGATTCTTCTAAGACTGATTTGTTGTTCTTCTAGCAGTCCATGGTATATTCACGGTATTCTTCGCCAACACTACAACTAGAATGTATCAATTCTTCTTCTGTCTCCCCTTTGCACTGTCTAGCTTTCGCATGCATACGAGGCCAAGTGAAAAGACCATGGCTTGGGTCAGGCCTACCTCAGTCATCAAAATAACATTTTTGCTTTTTAAACTTTAAAGAGGCCTTTTGCACCAGATTCGCTCAATGTAATATGTCATTTTATTTCTTGACTACTGCTTCCATGGACACTGACTATTGATCCAATTAATGCTTACGTGGCACTATGTATTGGGTAAGTATTAACTCATTCAAAACTCACAATAATCCTATTGAGAAGGTTCTTTTATTGGCCTAAATTTACAGATGGGGAAGCTGAGGCCCAGAGTGGTTAAAAAGTTGCCCATCACACAGTTCGTAAGTGGCGGAGCTAGCACCCAAATCTATGCTCTTAACAAACACACTATACTGCCCCTCGTATCTTACTCTGTCAATAATCTACATATACACAGTGCCAGGCTTCTTATCCAGCAGCAGGCGATCTCAAAAGATGTCAGAGTTAAATAAAGTTTGAGATACCCAGGCAGTATTTTACCAATTTTGTTTTTGACTTACCTTTCTAAGACCTACCCCCTTATCAACTTCAATTCAGAGATTTTGCTAAAATTTGAAAGAAACCAAGGAATAAAGACGGCCCCTCAATTATGAATGAGTTCCATTCCTATGTCTACCTTTAAGTCAAATGAGTATGTAAGGTAAGTTGAAACAGTTAGGTACAGTTTGTATCTTTTGTATCTAACTTCAGTTAGTCAAATACTTGTCTTAGTATACAGTGTACCTTTCTATGCATAAAAAACATTAAAGAAACATTTCTAAGTACACTAAAACATCTTTAACATAATAATACAGTAACAATAATAATGTTCTGATGTGCTTTGCAAAGTAGTGCTCACTTGTTGTTATAAACCATTGTATGTATCTCCCATTTTTACTATCGTAGGCTTTATGGAGTTTAGTTCATAACTACAGGTTGTACATGTAAGTCAGATGTCCGTGACCCAGAGGCTGCCTGTATAAAACCTAACATTGGAGAAGGTAGCACTGAACAGAAATATTTACAACAGCAGCTTATAAGAAAGGGCAAGAGATGGCCCACAGAAGTCACGAGATCTTGGCAACAAAGGGAGGAATAGGGTTTGTTTTCACTAAAGATCAGTTGTATCCAAGAGCAACTTATTTATAACAAAGCAGTTAGAAAGTTTATAATAACTATAAATCCTGCCCTTGCAGTAATTCATATGTGGTTATCAGTAAGAACTGGAACATGAATAATTGTACCAGCTCTAAATTCAATGGAAGGTTTAGTCTGGTATCTACATACAGGTAAAGCCTCAGGGAAAAACTAGAAAATTACAGAGCAGACAAACATGCATTACGGCCAGCACCCACTTTTGGATCTATCGACAAAGTCTAAGAGCCTGTCGAAGCTCAAAATGGCCTTTAAATGAGCAGGCTATCATATGCCTTGGGCTCCCCTACACATGAACTACCAACCCTGCTCTGGGCAGCCATGGTTTTGAGCCAATGAACGAAGCTGTTCTAGAACTCAGAAACGTTCACAATGCATTTGAAAACAGGCAAGAAAGACTATAAAATATGAATGCAGTGATAAACATCAGTTTTTGCAAGAGGACCAATTCAAGAAAGATAAAAGTGTTGATGGGTCACGTTTCTTATTTCATTTGAACAGAAAGTAAAATTTACTGAGTCCCAAAGAAATACAATTCCAAATATCTACTGGTATGGATTAGCAAACTTTGCCCTGGTCTGTTTTTCTAAGGCTGTTGAGATAAGAATGATGCTTACATTTTCTTTAAAAAGGTTTTGGGGGAAAAAAAGGAGAGGCTGGCAAAGCCTAAAGTATTTGCTATATGACCCTTTACCCAAAGTCTGCTGGCCTCACTCCATCTCATTAAAAAGCATGTTAACAAGGAAAATGGATTTTGGTTTTTGGTTACAAAATCACTGCCTATCTGAGAGGACACCGAGAACATTTTGGAGATCACAAAGTATGCCCAAGAGGATCACCTCATTTCACAGTGATGATAAGAACATGCCATATATGGAAACAGAGGCATGTAGTATTAGTCACTTGGTCAAGGTTAGCAGTGAGTTGGCAACACCACTTAAGTTTATTACTTTATTTCGGTCATCACAACATTGTCTAAGGGCCAACTCCATGCCTGGTGCCAGGTGTAGGAGCAAATTAGATCTAGCCCCGGGGAGGCAGTAGAGGCAACCTGGGATTCCTGTGATTTTTCTCCTGCTTGGGCTGGGCAGGACAGGCAAGTCAGGAAGCTGTAGCATCAACAAGGACGTAATAAGAGCCTAGTGTATGCTGGAGCCCTAACGGTGCAGTGGTTAAGAACTATGGCTGCTCAATTGGTCTCAACCCACCTGGAGCTAGGAAGAATGAAGAACTCTAAAGACACAAGGTAATTATAAGCCTAAGAGTCAAAAAGGACCACATAAACTAGAGCCTACATCAGCCTAAGACCAGGAGAACTAGATGGTGCCCAGCCACAACCGATGACTGCCCTGACAGGGAACACAACATAGAACCCCTGAGGGAGCAAAAGAGCAGTGGGATGCAGACCCCAAATTCTCATAAAAAAGACCAGACTTAATGGTCAGACCTGGACTAGAAGGACCCCAGAGGCCATGGTCCCCATAGCTTCTGTTACCCCAAGACAGGAACCACCCCCAAAGCCAACTCTTCAGACAGGGATTGGTCTGGAATATGGGATGGAAATGATACTGGTGAAGAAGGAGCTTCTTGGATCAAGTAGACACATGAGACTATGCTGGCATCTCCTGTCTGGAGCGGGGATGAGAGGGCAGAGGGGGCCAGAAGCTACCCGAATGGACAAGAGGAGAGAGAGTGGAAGGAAGAACTGTGCTATCTCATTAGAGGGAGAGCAATTAGGATTCTATAGCAAGATGTATGTAAATTTTTGTATGAGAGACTTCCCTGATTTGTAAACTTCCACTTAAAGCACAATAAAAAAAAAAAAAAAAAAGAACTATGGCTGCTAACCAAATGGTTAGCAGTTCAAATCCACCAGCTGCTCCTTGGAAGCTTTCTACTCTGTCCTATAGGGTCACTATCAACAGCAACGATTTGGGGTTTTTTTTTTTTTTTTTTTTTTTTAGTGTATGCTAGACATTGATCTTGACATTGTGGATAGAGGGGTGACAAGACCAAGACAATGCATGCCAACATGGAGCTGATACCCTACTAGGGGAGACAAAAGACAAAATAAGTAACAGGCCAGAGGACTACAGAGAGTGCTTAGTCCTAAGGACATACACAGGTTAATGGGACAGAGCAGCATACTACTCAAAGTTTCTTTGGCAGACTGGGGCTGGTTCCCAAGCTGTTTGCTACCAGCCTGTGAGGAGACAAGTACAGGTAATGAGAGTGCGTGTTTAAAACCTTTAAAGCAATTTGACACGGCCATGACATTTTTTGTTAAATTTTACTTAAATATCAGTTCACAATGGTTTGGAAATTAAAAAACAGGTCACATTCCCCACAGACTGTGGAAAGCACTGGGTACTTACTTTAAGTAGGGTGGCCGGGGAAGGCCCTTCTGCAAATGCTTTGAATTGAGGTCTGAGAGCTGAGAGGGAGCCGCCATGCGATGATGGGGGAAGAGTGTTTCAGACAGAGGAACAGCAAATGCAGGGGCCCTGGCGGGGGTAGGAGCCCCACAGGTATGAAGAAGAGAAGGGTAGCTTGGCTGGGAATGAGTGAGAGAGGAAGCACCAGTTCAGGTTAGAGAATAAGGCTGGACAGAGAGTGCGGACAGCGCAGCACCTGGTGGGCAGGTTAAGAAATTTGAATCTTTATCTTAATTAAGTGCACATAAGCTATGATTGGGTAAGGAGATAGTTATATAATCTGACTTATCTTTTAAAAAAGCTACTCTTGCTTTGGATAGAGAATGGACCATAGGGGAGCAAAAATGGAAGCAGGGAGGCCAGTCAGGAGTTTGGGGCAGTGGTCCAGGTGAGTGAGAGGCTGTGGTGGTGGCAGTAGGAATACTGAGAAACTAACGGATGCTTTAATCATGTGATGGAAATGTCTAGGTGGAGTGTGGTGAGCCTGTGGCCCTGACTTCAACATTGAAAATATATTTGAAAATACAGTGTTTGTTCATTCAGATTTTGTGATACTTCAGAAACTGTGTATTTGATCATTATTACATTCCAGTTTTAAGTTTCGAAACTATGTATTAGGCCTTTAAGCTTACTCATTAATATAACCCACTATTTGTGCCTCTTTCGAATTAATAAATTCATACTCTTTTTAACTAAGGGAAACAAAGAAAGAGTAAGGGATTCAAGGTATATTTTCTAGGCAAAATTGATCAAAAAGGCTTACTGACTCAGTAAATGTAGGGGGTAAGGTAAAAGGAAGTATACAGGAAGATTCCTATGTTTTTGCTTGCACAACTGGAAAAATGTTTATGCCATTTATCAGCATGGGAAATAAAAGGGAAGGAACAAATTTGTATAAGGATAAAGAGAAGGAGGAAAAAAAGAGTTCCATTTTGAACCTGAAAGTCAGACAAGCGTTGGATCAAAGACCTAAATATAAAATCTAAAACAATAAAGTTCATAGAAGAAAAAATAGGAACAATGTTAGGAGCCCCTAATACATGGCATAAACAGTACACAAAACATTACTAGAACTGTAAAAACAGCAAAAGAGAAATTAGATAACTGGGAGCTCCTAAAAGTCAAACACCTATGCCCATCCAAAGACTTCATCAAAAGAGTAAAAAGATTACCCTACGGATTGGGAAAAAGATTTTAGCTATGACATCTCCGATCAGCAGCTGATCTCTAAAATCTACATGTTACTGCAAAAACTCAATGACAAAAAGACAAATAACCCAATTAAAAAATGGGCAAAGGATATGAATAGGCACTTCACTAAAGAAGACATTCAGGTAGCTAACAGACACATGAGGAAATGCTCACGATCACTAGCCATTAGAGAAATGCAAATCAAAACTACAATGAGATTCCATCTCACTCCAACAAGGCTGGCATTAATCCAAAAAACACAAAATAATAAATGTTGGAGAGGTTGTGGAGAGACTGGAACACTTATACACTGCTGGTGGGAATGTAAATGGTACAACCACTTTGGAAATCAATTTAGCACTTCCTTAAAAAGCTAGAAATAGAACTACCATAAGATCCAGCAATCCCACTCCTTGGAATATATCCTAGAGAATTAAGAGCCTTTACACGAACAGATATAAGCACGCTCATGTTCACTGCTTATACTGTTTACAATAGCAAAAAGATGGAAGCAACCAAGGTGCCCATCAACTGATGAATGGATAAATAAATTATGGTATATTCACACAGTGGAATACTATGCATTGATAAAGAACAGCAATGAACCTGTGAAACATAACATGGAGGGATCAGGAAGGCATTATGCTGAGTGAAATTAGTCAGTTGCAAAAGGACAAATATTGTATGAGACCACTATTATAAGAACTCAAGAAATAGTTTAAACGGAGAAGAAAATATTTTTCAATGGTTATGGGGGGAGGGAGGGGGAATTAACTAATTAGATAGTAGACAAGAACTAATTTAGGTGAAGGGAAAGACAACACACAATACAGGAGAGGTCAGCACAACTGGACTATACCAAAAGCAAAGAAGTTTCCTGACTACACTGAACGCTTCAAAGGTCAGTGTAGCAGGGGCTGGGGTTTGGGGACCATGGTTTCAGGGGACATCTAGGTCAATTGGCATAATAAAAACTATTAAGAAAATATTCTGCATCCCATTTTGGGGAGTGGACTCTGAGGTCTTAAGTGCAAGTGGCCATCTAAGATGCAACAATTGGTCTCAACCCACATGGAGCAAAAGAAAATGAAGAACACCAAAGACATAAGGTAAGTATGAGCCCAAGAGTCAGAATAGGCCACATAAATCAAAGACTACATCAGGTTCAGACCAGAACTAGATGGTGCCCGGCTATAACTGATGAGTGCCATGACAGGGAGCATAATAGAGAATCCCTGAAGGAGCAGGAGAGCAGTGGGATGCAGACCCCAAATACTAGTAAAAAGACCAGACTTAATGGTCTGGCTGAGACTAGAGGGACCCCAGAGGTCATGGTCCCCAGACCTTCTGTTAGCCCAAGACAGGAACCATCCCCAAAATCAACTCTTCATACAGGGATTGGACTGGACTATAAGAAAGAAAATGATACTGGTAAGGAGTGGGCTTCTTGGATCAAGTAGGCACATGAGACTACGTGTGCAACTCCTGTCTGGACAGGAGATGTGAAGGCTGAGAGGGACAGAAGCTGGCTGAAAGGACACAGAAACACAGGGTAGAGAGAAGGAATGTGCTGTCTCTTTAGGGGGAGGGCAATTAGGAATATATAGCAAGCAAGGTGTATGTAAGGTTTTATAAAAAAAAAGTTACATGAAGGAAAAAAAATTTGTGAAAAGGTTTACACACAAAAAGAAACAATCTCGATGGTTACGAAGGAAGGGAGAGGTGGGGATGGAAAAACACTAAATAGACAATAGATTAAGTGGTAACTTTGGTGAAGGGTAAGACAGTACACGACACCGGGGAAGCCAGCATAACTTGTACAAGGCAAGGTCATGGAAGCTCCATAGACACATCCAAACTTCTAAGGGACCAAATTACTGGGCTGAGAGCTGTGGAGGCCATGGTCTCAGAGAACATCTAGCTCATTTGGCACTGAGACAGGATTAGGCTGGAGCGGGGCTGATTTGGCCCCTGGCACATAGGCCGGGAAAAAGTAAAACAGGACAGAGAGTAGAATAAATGACCCAACCTATTGGCAGTAGTGCAACCATAACCCACCTGCTGGAGATTAGAACAGAACGCACAGCCCCTGTGGGGTGAAATGTTCTGGCTGTAGGGTGAAATGAACTGAAATGTTCTAGGATGCTGCAAATAAACTGCTGATGCAGAGCTTGCAGGTCTCCACAGGTGCAGACCATGCATAAAAGAAGTACGAGCAACTACTGTTTGACCTTCCCTGGCCCGCCAGAAAGGCAATGGGACGAAGGGAACCAGTGTGCTTGCATCACATCCCATAATGAGTCATGTCAAAGGGAACCAAAGGACTTCCATCGTGAAGAAATCCTGCATTCACACGTGCATTTACATAACCCAACCCCTTCTCAGAAATCTCTGCCCTTTCCCCAAACACCTCATGAATAAACATCAAGACCCCTCCTTGTTGAAACCCTTAAAAGCCTGGCTCTTAGGCAAATTGGGGAGACAGTCTCTCTGAAGGTTCTAGCCCTTACTGTCTCCTTTTGCTAGATGCTGGCAAAATAAATTTGCTTGTGTGACTCCAAAAAAATAAATGTGTGCTGTTTTAACCTGCTAAGTTTGTAGTAATGTGTTACACAGCAATAGATAACTAATACAGGGTTGAAGAGAAGAAAAGGAGCAAGGAAAGAAGCCTCAGAAGAGTGGCCAGTAAAACCCAAAACACCACTGCCGTCGCCAGTAGGTAGAAGGAAAACCAGAAGCGTGGTATCTGAAAAGCCAGGAAAGAAATGTTTCTAGGAGAGAAGTAAACTGTGTGCTAATGAGAAGTGGGTAAGATGAGGACAAAGAAAGAACACTGGATGTGAAAACATGAAAACTGTTGGTGCCTTTGTCAAGAAGTGTGCTGGTTCAAATGCCACATGGGATTAGGGTCGAGAGTGAACGAGAGGTGAGGAAATGGAGGTGGTGAGCATAGGCTACTCTTTAAGGCAGAAGAGAAATATAAGCAGGGCGACGGCCTTAGGAAGAATATGGTAAAGGGAACAGTAGAGGATGATAAGAATGATCCAGCTGAGGGAGATAACTGAAATACAAGACGAAGCCAGTAACGATGTGAGTGGAGATCTTAAAAGGTGAGACAAGCTGGAACCCAGAGCACAAGAGGAACAATTGACTTTTCAATGGAATAGGAACCTGTCCATTGTGATGGGAGTGGAGACAGAG
This sequence comes from Loxodonta africana, assembly GCF_030014295.1. Lineage (NCBI taxonomy): Eukaryota > Metazoa > Chordata > Mammalia > Proboscidea > Elephantidae > Loxodonta > Loxodonta africana. The sequence continues at coordinate 169,090,969 of NC_087342.1, forward strand.
AAAATGGGCAGATGCACATTAGTTTGCAGAGTGGATGGCTGTTTACCAACAGGGCCTCATCAGAACATTCTAGCTACTTGGGGTTCCCACTCTGAGACCCCAGCATGCTGAGGGTTGTTGTTTGTCCCTCTCTTTATATTGGGGGGTTATCTGAGGAGGTCACTCTAAAGACTTCATGTCCTTAATTCTTCTGATTTTATATTTGTATGAGGTTGTCCTTAAGCTTTCTCCTGGCTTTGGGAGGCCCACGGTGGGTCCAAGGGTTGTCCAATAGATGGCTCAGTTTATTCTCCATGTAAAAGCAGAATTGTGTCCTCCACATGTTTATTCTGCTTTGCTTCTTTTAGATCTCTCATGGTAAAATCATGAGTACTAAGATAGAATCCATCTCATGCTAAAACAGACACACTGGCTATTCTCATGTAAAATTTTCACAGAACCTTTGTGCCAGGCATAATAATGCTACTAAATAATTCTAGGATTATCACATCCAATTTTGTCACCTCCCACCCCACAGATGTTAGTCAATTATTTAAAGACCGTACCCTTCCAAGTCAAATACTAGACACAAAACCAAACACTATTCAAACTCCTGGAACTCTCAAGTTCTTTCGTAACACACATCTTAATAACTTGGGCAAATCTTATTCATGAAGGTGGGTGGCAAATTTTCTGTATAAAGGCTTTGTTAAATTTAGGGTTCCACAGAATGCCAATAACATTTCTGATATTTTACCCAGGACATCTATAGATATAATAGCTTTCTCGTCTAAAAATTAGAACAAATTTGGGAGAAAGAGAGAAAAGAGATAAGGACAAAGGAAAAACAAAAACAAGAAAACAATGGAGGAATTGCATGACGATCTGAAGGGTAGGGAGAACTCCAATTCTCTTTGCTCCTCAGGAAGTCGTGCCAGGATGTTATGAAAATGATGGAGCACGAAATTCCACTAGTGGCACATGCAGCTGAGCTGCTAAAGAGGATCAATAGTTTAGATTTTATATCTGTAGGTGAATCTGAACACATTTTCACAGCAAAGAGTAGCTACTCAAAACTAAGAAATCCTACTCACATCCTTTTTTGCTTCAACTCTTAGAAAAAAGTAGACAAAAGAACTGATGCACTTGAATTACGGTATTGATGAAGAACCCTGAATATATCGTGGACTGCCAGAAGAACAAATCAGTCGTGGAAGAAACACAACGAGTCTTCTTAGAAGCAAAGATGGTGAGACTTGGGTTCACTTACTCTGGACATGCCATCAGGAAATGCCAATCCCTAGAAAAGGACACCATGGGTGGTAAAGTAGAGGATCAGAGGAAACAAGGGAAACCCTCAATGAGATAGACTGACACAACAGCCAAAACAGTGGACTAAAATACACCAAAGATGGCGAAGGGGGCACGGGACTGCAGCATCTTGCTCTGTTATACATAAGGTCACCACGAGCTGGAGCTGAGTTGACGGTAACTAATAACAACAACAGACGTGAAAAGCAAAGGCACCTGGTAAAGGGCTGCTCGATTTTGGGAGCTGGAGAGCCCTTTACCACGACTTTCTTCAGAAAGGATTTTTTCAAGTTGTCCTCACAGGTACTCTATTTTAATCCACAAAACACCTCAAGTTCTTTTACAAGTACCATTCCTAAGCAAATGAGTAAAAATGATGTACATAGTTACTCATTAAATAGATATTTATACAAAATACCACGATGTGTGCCGTGGGGATTAAAAAGATCAGATGGGGGTAAAGAAGGGCTACAAGAGAACAAATGAAGGGGAAACTACCTCCAGGACAGGATTGGCGGGTTGGGGTTGGTGGGGTACACAGGAGGGACCTCTAGGTAGAAGACTGACTCAAGCGCAGATATCAATATCCACTCTTCCCAAATATCAATTAAAACTAGGGATGGCACTGTCTACATCCCACAAACTTTGGGGAATTTCTGCTACAAATAATATGTATAGAGCCTACTTAAAGGAACTCTTAGAGGCTTCTAGTACCTGTTGTCACAGAAAAGCCTGGCAGAAAACCACAACCTCAGCCTGGCATGAAGGGCTGTGAGCTTCCTGGAGGGCAGAGAGGAGGCGCACTTGGGTTCCCTCTCATTGCTGGGAGTTTAACACCTTTTCAAAATGGCTCTCCCATAAATAAGAAGCCAGGAGGTGGCAAAGCCCATCCCTGAGGATGCAGGACTCTGCGCCAGGAGGGCTGGACAGTCACAGAGAGAACTGTAGGCAGGTCATGCCAAACAGAACTGGATGCAGTACCTTCAGGGAACACACCTAGAGACCGCGAAGATTAAGGATTTGAATAACGTACTTTACAAGGCTAGTTATGGGATCTGTAAAAAACAAAAGAAAAGAAATAGACTGCCCCTTATTTTCCAGCACTCAACGAACATTTATTAAAATGTACATTAAACAACAAAGGAGGCCTCGAACGCCAAGAAGAAATACTTGTTCAGGTCACAGTTGTGACTACAATGCCATTGACCTCAACTAAGTGAAACACTCTTCTCTTCCTGGCCCCATAAACCCCTACTCATTCCCAAAGAGGAAGAATATCTAATACAAACAGCAAGAGCTGATTCTCTTCTAATCTTAAAAACCCAGTGTGGGCCCATCTGCTCTCAGGAAGGGAAGGCTCACTGTCAGCTTCCAGCTGCACATGATCAACAGATCAGGTGGGGCCTTCTAGAAGCCCAGCCACGTCTCATTCCACCTGCCTGTAGGACACGTAGATCAACTTGGTACCTCTGAGACTCGTTACTGGTAATTAAGGGGGAAGGGAGCAGAAACCTTCATTTTGACCTTTGATCCAAGTTCTATTCTCAAATATGCTTAATATCTGGCAGGGTAGTTTTCTAGAATTTGCCTGGCTTTGCATATATTTTTGTAAATAAACTTTAGAATCAGTTTGTGTAGTCTCCCAAACAAACACAGAAATAAAATCCTGGTAGAAATTTATTAGGATCTGGTCCCTCTAAATTTATAGGAGTCGTAGTGGCACAATGGCTAAAGCACTCAGCTGCCAATTGAAAGGTCAGCAGTTCAGATCCACCAGCAGCTCTGCAGCAGAAAAGACCTGGTGATCTGCTCCCGTAAAGATGTATAGCCTAGGAAACCTTATGGGACAGTTCCACTCTGTCCTGTAGTGTCACTATGTGTCAGAATCGACTTAACAACACACAACAACAATTATGTCTAAAGGAGCCCTGGTGGTACATGGTTAAGTGCTTGGCTGCTAACCAAAAGACGAGGTTCTAAAATACTCAGATACTTCACGGGAGAAAGGCCTGGCAATCTGCTTCTGTAAAGATTACAGCAAAGAAAACCCTGTGGGCCAGTTCTACCCTGTCACATGGGGTCACCACGAGTTGAAAATCGACTTGACACTACCTAACAACACAACAACAATCATGTCTAAGGGAGTCCCTGGGTGGCACAAATAGTTAAGCACTCAGCTACTAACTGAAAGGTTGGAGGCTTGAATCCACCAAAAGGTACCTCAGAAGAAAGGCCTGACAATCTATTTCCAAAAAATCAGTCATTGAAAACCCTATGGAGAGCAGCTCTACTCTGAAACACTTTGACTTAATGACAATTGACCTGGTTTTTCTTTCAAATCATGTCTAAGCATTTTCCGGGGGAGTTTTCCCAAACTTTTTGGATTTAAGAATCACTTTGGAGCCCTGGTGACATAGTGGTTAAGAGCTACGTCTGCTAAGCAAAAAGTCAACAGTTCAAAGCTATCAGGCGCTCCTTGGAAATTCTATGGGGCAGTTCTACTTTGTCCTATAGGGCTGCTATGAGTCAGAATCAACTCGATGGCAACAGGTTTTTCTGGTTTTTAAAGAGCTCTGGTGTTGAAATAGGAACCCTGGTGGCATAGTGGTTAAGAGCTACATCTGCTAACCAAAAGGTCGGCACTTTGAATCCACCAGTTGCTCTTTGGAAGCTCTATGGGCCATTTCCACTATGTCCTATAGGGTCGCTATGAGTTGGTATTGACTTGATGGCAATGGGTTTGATTTTTGGCTTTGGTGTCTCAACAGTTAAGTGTGCAGCTGTTCAGTGGGACAAAGACCTGGCCATCTGTCCCATAAAGATTACAACCTAGAAAACCCTAAGTGGCAGTTCTACTCTATCACATGGGTCTGAGTTGGAATCGACTCAACATTACCCAACAACAACAACAAAGAACTACGTGGAGTGCCTGGGAAGCAGATTTCTACTGAAATCAGATACTCCAGAAGTAGAGCCTGGTAATGTGCATTTTTAACAAGTGCCCCAGGTGATTTTTAAGACTGAGAGATTTCTTCCTAGACATGGCAGAATAGGGTAGTGAATGGATTTAGGTACCTAATTATGAACAACCAAAACAAAAACCCACAGAAAAAAGAGGTTGGGACAAGTTATCTTAGTTTTCCAGTTGTTAATTCTTGACCAACTGTTTTCCTGAAGATACCATACCACACATCAGTATTTACCATACAAAAACTATAGATAATTGAAACCAAAGCTGAGTACTGTTGACAGGGGAAATATCAGTGTTAACCGTAGACAAGTACTTCGCATATGTCATCAGTTATTTAGTCTGCTTTTCTAAATGCAGAAACCCTGGTGGCATAGTGATTAAGTGCTACGGCTGCTAACCAAAAGGTCGGCAGTTCGAATCCACCAGGCACTCCTTGGAAACTCTATGGGGCAGTTCTGCTCTGTCCTACAGGGTCGCTACGAGTTGGAATCAACTCGACGGCAACAAGTTTGGTTTGGTTTGGTTTCTAAATGGGGAACCCTGGTGGCACAGTGGTTAAAGAGTTCTGTTGCTAACCAAAAGGTTAGCAGTTCGAATCCACCAGCTGCTCCTTGGAAACCCTATGGGGCAGTTCTTCTCTGTCCTGTAGGGTTGCTACGAGTTGGAATCAACTAGACAGCAACAGGCTGTCTAAATGCAGTCTCCTCTGGTAGTAAACTAACAGGATTAGAGTCCTAGCCTCTACCCAAGATGGGGCTCAGACTTCTTTCTGGCCCTGAACTCTAGCAACTCAAAGGTTAAGTGGCCTGGCCACCTCCAATCTCTGGTCCTCTCCAGTGAAAATTAAATTCCATGCAGCAGGGACCACATCTGTCTTGTTTATGACAGTGCATCCCCACACTTAACCTGATGCTTGGAACAGGTGGGAACACAGGTAAACTTATAACAGGCGAAGGAAGGAAGGGGAAGGAGAGGGAAAGGAGCCAAGATGAAGAGAGAATGAAACCACAGTGGACCTTCGGCATTTTGAGCAGCCAGCATCCACTCTTCCTCCCCAGGATCCTCCCTTCTTAATGGGATGGTAACCCCAGGTAGCTATCTGCCATTCCAGAAGCCAAAGAGGGTCCCGGGGCTACCACCAAATCTTTCCTGTCAGTGCTACAGTATAGCCAAGGGGTGAGTGCATGGCAGAGCTTGACCAGTCAAGACTCCCTCTCCTGGGACTCAATCACTTCACATAGGGTTGAATGATTGGAGATCACTGCTGGGTGGAAAATGGAAATTCCTGCCACAGAAACCTGGAACTATCTAATTCCTGCCTGATCACGCCTAGTTCTTTGGTCCATCCCAAGAGCTGCCCTCATAGCCTTGTCACAAAGCCCCCATTTGCCTAACTTGGCCAGAATCAGTTTCTGTTGCTTGCATCAAAAATCGTAGCTGTTATAGAAAGAGAGAAAAAGAAAAGTGAAGGCAGTGCTTAGAAAAGAGGGGTAGCCAAGTACTAGACTCCCTCATACTGTTGACGATTATTCCATCTAGAGCTCAAAAGGAAGTTGTTCTCTAAAGACACATTTCAATTATGAATTTATGAGATGTTTACAAACTATAAAGCTAAATACTGCTATAGCAGGTGGTGAGACATTTAAGACCTTAGAAGTCTTGGAGGTTGAGGTAATATGTGGTCATGTAATTACTTAATGCAATTCCTATTTTTACTGCAGGAGGGATAACATATAGTAGTAATCCTCAATCCAGGTCCTCATGTGAAACATTAATGAATGGGCGGAATGACATTTCACAGGCCAGCTTTGCCAGGAGGTTCACAAGGCACCAATTAACAGGGATGCTACCAAACAGCTTTAAGGTAAACTTTGGCCTAGTTTAATTACACTTTAGAACAACGAAGCCACACTTAGAAGTCACAGTTCCGCTGAAACGCAAATATTCAGAATGTAAGTATCTTTTTCAGAAAAACTCAGCATTCAACAGGAACATTCTGCTTAGTTTTGTGGATGAGAATAAAAAGAGACGCGTCTTTAAAGTTCAACCTTTGGACTAAACAATTAGAGGACTAGAGTTGAGTTTGGAATGTGTGTATTCCAATACATTTAAATAGCAGTTGTCACTTTTCATTTTGCGGAGGGCAGATCTCAGGGAAAAAAGGAAAAAAAAAGTTATTAGATATATGCAGCTAATAAACTACATTTGATTAGCTCATGCCCCAAAGCCCAGGAGAGACAGTTTTTGGGAAAGCCAGACTTGACAATTAATTACAATCAGGGCAGCTATTCCCTGAAAGGTGTAAATTCTTCCTTTCTGTGTATCTCCCTCTCAGTAACTCAGTATCAACTCCTAGAATATTCAGCTAAGTGGCTGGAGCCACAATAAGATAAGATGGGGAGACTCTTCAAGAGGTTATAAGGACACTGTGTGTATCTAGTCCTTGACACTGGAAAATCAAGTCCAGAGAGGTAAGGAAAAATGTATCAGTGCCAGGAAGGAGGGCATGGAGTGATAGCCCCACAGTGGGAAAAAGCCCAGGAAAAAATAATAATTTGGCATTTTCACAGTGCTCTGAGTGAGAGCACGGCTGCCTCAACAATGTAAACAAAGAGCTTACATTTATTTAAATGTAGTAAAGAGCCTTGCCATGTATGAGAAATGAAGTTTTACACACATTTTCTCATTACAACCTTGAAGATAGATGAATTGAGTATGATTTTACTCATTTTATAGATGAAGAATTTGAAGTCTCGGTTAGGTGGCTTGCTACAGTCTTACTACAAGAAAATGGAGGAGTACAATTTGTGCCTTCTGACTTTTGGGAAAAAAGAAAGATGGCTAACTGACTGTGCTTCTAGATGAGGGAGGACAGGTTATGACTAGTCACGGAATAAGGAATGGAGGAAGCAGAGCAGGCTGAAGTCACTGAGTAAAGGAGGGACTCAACACAACACCACCTGCCTCAGCAGTTACCTATCCTCCTTCTCATCTATAGATGAAGAAACTGAGGCTCCAGGAGGCAAATTCCAGCTCTGAAATGTACTTGGCCAGCAACTGTGAGGAATCAGCAGAAGTTATAAAGCAATGCATGAGTGGGGTTTAGAAGCTTTACTGCATACTGTTCAAAACGTACAGTTTCCAATACATGCCTCTTGGAAAGCACACATTCTGGCCCTACACAGAACGGGGAGCTGTTCGCCTCACCTTCCTTATGGGAACCTCCTAATCCCTTCCCTAAATATGTGACCTGGGCCCAGTGACAAGGAGACGCAAGGAAGAGCCTTCTCCCTGCACCTGGAAATGAACCCAAAAAGTGGCTGCCAGGGCCCAATCTGCTCATGGCAGGTCTCTTCAGAGCATAGCAGCACAGATAAAATCAGCTGGTGTTGAGTCAATTCCAACTCATGGCGACCTCTTGTGGCTCAGAGTGGAACTGTGTTCCACAGGGTTTTCAATGGCTGATTTTTCAGAAAGTAGATTGCTAGGCCTTTCTCCCAAGGTGCCTCTGCTTAACCAAGCTGCTTAACCACTGAGCCACCAGGGCTCTTTATAGCACATAAAGGGTGATGGAAACCAGGGTCACAGCTCACAACAAGTGGACCAGAACAGTCCTCAGATCAGAACAAGATTGAGCTGGTGGATCAATAAATGCTTAAACACAATCTCTTTCAATGGTTTTCTAGCAAACTACAGAAGCCTCAGATTTTATATCCACAAAAAGACACAGTCCAGCTCTCTAAATTCAACCCTCAAAGACTACTGTAAAACTAGTTTTTTGGTTTGTTTTTACTTGAAGTATAATTTACTACAGTGAAATACACAGATGTTAAGGGCACTGTCTGATCATTCTGACAAATGTCCACACTTGTGTGACCTACACCCCTCTCATTACACAGAACATCTCTACCTCCCCAGAAAGTATCCTCATGCCCCTTCCCAGTCAATCCCCCTCCTCCATGCAGTCACTGATCTGACTTTCATCACCATAGATCAGTTGTGTCTACTCTAGAACTTCATATAAATGGTATCATACAGTATATGCCTTTTTAAAATGACTAGCTTAATTTATTTGGCTGTTGTGTTATGAGTATTCAATCATTTACAAATTCATGTTATAAACATTTAGCATTTAAGTAACTGTTTCTTTTCTATTTGTTTCAATTTTTATGCTACAGTAAGTTAAGAGTGCCACCCAACTAGGGAATCCTAGAATTGGAAGACACATGCTCATTAAAGTCTGCTCCAACCCCAAAATTTAAAGCATAAATTGTCAAACAAATAGTTGTTTCAGTAACTTTTTTGTTAAAATGGCTAAATAGCTTTTTAAATGAAGGAGCATGTTTTCAGAGAAGCTTCATGGGGCCAATTAGTTTCCCTCAAGAAGTATTTATTAAAATTATTTTTGAAAAAATTTAAAATCACAGAGGGTTATAACACAAAGAAATTAAACAGTCCCAACTCATACTACTCCGAATTGATTACTGTTTTCAATTGTTACATTTCCTAGGCTTTTCCTCCTTATGGTTTCAAGGAAAGTAGCTCCTCTGCCTAATTCTGGGTCAGACTAGTACACAGATTCCAGGTTCCACAGCTTCACTCAGGACCAAAATCCTTCCAGTTCTGTGTTGGTCTCTTTCAGTGGCTTCAATAATAAGACATTCCCAACTACTCTCAGGAGAGATCGAAGTCGTTGCAGCTTCTTCCTCTACCTTCCTGTCACTTCTCCCTTTTGTGGTAAAAGAATAAATCTGAAAGCACTTACACTGAAACAAATATACTGAATTTACATGCTAGTCACTTTCCATTCTATCATTACGAAGAAAACCCACGAGCCAGGCACTGTATAGCACATTAACCTCTAAGCCTCAGTGTCACCAACTATAAAGTGTGAATACCAACTGCACCTACCTCACAGTTACCGTTAAGACATCAAAGATGTAACATATGCAAAGCACTTCGTGCAGTGTTTCATAATAGGAAGCAATAAAGTTACTAAAGCTGTTGTTATTATTCCGAGAAGGGGCTGAAGGACAGAAAAGGCATTCAGGCAAGAAAACACATGAAGTAAATCTGGGAGGACAATAAGCAGCACAGCTCGACTGGAGCATGAGGTGGTTAAAATGAGACTAATGGAGATAAAAATGGAAAGGTTGGTGGAGCCAGACCAAGGGTATCCTTAACTGGCAGGCTAAGCAGTTCTGGGGCCCTGGAAAATGAGAAGTCAGGCCTCAATACCTTGGTGCCAGCAACACTCCCCAGATCTGATTATCAAAGCAGCAGGGATGGAGGAGACCTCCAAGAAGAAAGAGAAATCCCAAGAAGGGCTGAGCTGGGTATTAAAAGAAGCAAGGGTAACATGCATTTACAACAATGGAAGAAACAAAGGAGAAGCAAAACGTTTGAAGGAAGAGCAAAAAAGTATTACAGATGTTGGAGGGGAACATTTCAAGAAGGAGTCCGTGGTCAACTGCAAAGGCCATAAAGAAGCTAAAAAGAATATACACTGATTTTTTAAAACCTCTAAATTGGGTCACTGCTGATCTCAAAGAGAACAGTTTATACTGATGGGAGATGTTATTGGAGTGGTGACAAAGGAGGGGGGATTAGCTACACCAAGGGACCTGCAGACAGTGGGTTATGCACAGGCGAGGAAGAGAGGGAGATGGCGCACAATAAAGTAGGACCTGGGCTGGGAACACGAGGGGTGGGGGGGGTGGGGCATGAGACCCCTGAAACCTGAGAGGTTTCGAAAAGCTGAGGCAGAGTGTGGGAACTCTGAGTTCATTTGTATGTCTGCCACAGAAAACTGGCACAGGTACTAGAGAGGTTTTTAGGAGGTTAGAGATTAGGAATTCAACCAAATGCCCAGGTTAATGTCAGTGGGCAGCGGACGCTGTGAGCAGAGCCTTGTTATTAGTTACTTCCCTGTCAAAATGCCAGATGTGGCAAAACTGCTGCATGCTTCCTTCTAAAATCTGCAAAGGACAAGCTGAAAATGCTTTTGCAGACAGGAAACATGGGTCAGCTGCCTGCTGGGACCTGCACGTGTTACTATCTACTCTTCACAATTGTTTTCAGTAACTACAAACCTTCCTCTCTGCCATTCCTTGCTGAAAATGTCCATGGTTACCCTGATGTCCCATTTACACCAGTGAAGGTTCATCATGGTTCTGAAACTTCAAGCGGATACCACACTTTTTACCAAGAGCTTCTCCTTTACCTGTATTTATTTATTTTGTTTTATTAGTTTGTGTATCTACATAGAAGTTCCCAAAATAGTTTTTACAAAGGTATTTCTTTAAGTTGTAATCATTTGAAGCACTGCATCCCTTCTCTCACTTCAAATTCTACCATAAACTCTGCCCCATGTTAGTAAGCAATCTTTATAATCTATCATTTTAATCCATTATTTTTAAAGACTGCATCAGGCAGATTCACTACATTCTACTTCATCATATCGCTATGGTTGAAAACACAGGTGAGTTCCAAATTTTCACTATTGTTAGTAATGCCCCAAGCTGGCTGTTTTCTAGACCATAATATTTCTGACAGTGACATTATTATTCTCCCAGTAGGCCTGGAATCTCTTCTTCATTCTCAGGTAGTTTGTTTTTAGTTATTGCTACCAAATGGGTTTCTTTACATTACTGATGGTATATAGGAATGCTACTGATTTCATATTTACTTTGTACTTGCCCTCTTTCCTGAAGTCATTTATTTTAATACAGGTTCAGCTGTTTTCCTTCAGTTCTAGATATATAATCTACGATTAATAATAAACTTGTTTTTCCCTTACCTAATTTTGGTTTGTGTTTTATTGCATCGGTCAAAGCTTTATAAATCATAAAAGTGGTAACAACTGAGAACATTCTAGTCTAGTGTGTAAAGTTGTTGATTTGAATGATATTTGTCATCTTGTTAAGGAATTATTTCTATTTAGGTTTTGGGTTTTTAATTTCTTTTTCAATATCAATTTGGATAATTACATAGCTTTATTTATCTATAGGGTCACTATGAGTCGGAATCAACCCGACAGTAACAGGTTCTGGTTTTTGGTTTATTTATCCCCTTAAGAATCCCTGGGTGGCACAAATGGTTAAGTGCTCGATGACTAGCCAGAAAGTTGGCGGTTTGAGCCCACCCAGAAGCACCTCGGAAGACAGGCCTGGTGATTTGCTTCTGAAAAGCTGCAGTTCTGAAAACCCTATGGAGCAGTTCTACTCCATGCACATGGGGTTGCAATGAGGTGGAACTGACTTGACAGCAACTAACAATAACACCACCAACTTATACTACTAATATATTAATATGAGCTGTTCTGAAATTCTTGTGACAAATTCTGCCTTTTTATTGGCTAACACTTATTTATATTTTTTACACCCATACTCACAAGAAAGGTTGGTCTATATCTTTGTTGTCCTATATAGTAACCACTAGCCACATGTGGCTTTTCAGCACCTGAAGTGTGGCTAGTCTAAATTGACAGGCGCTGTAAGTGTAAAACACACACCGGATTTCTAAAACTTAGTATGAAAATTAAAACGTAAAATATCTTAATATTTTATGTTGATTAGAGGCTCAGATGATGATATATTAAGTATACTGGGTTAAATAAAATCTATTATTACAATTAATTTCACCTGTTCCTTTTACTTTTTAAATGTAAAACTTTAAAATTATATATGTGGCTTGCCTTATACACCTACTGGCAGGGCTAGTCTATTATTTTCTCTTTACAAAGCATCTCTGCTAAGTTTTTCTATCAAAGTTGGATTTGCTTCACAGAATCCAGACAACTGAGTTGTGCGTGATCTTCCACAATGTGGAACATTTGCTATAGAATAGGGCTTTGACGGCTTGAAAGCACTCACTCAGATTCTACTCCCTCTTACCCCAGTTTTTGAGAATTTTCTAAGTTACCAGTCTACTCCGATATTCCTTTATAAAGATAATGCCTTTAACCGGCACTGTTAGAATTGGATAGCCAAAATTAAATACAGATTCAATCAAAGATTCAGATAGCATTTCAGATCTTAGTATAGAAAAGCTACAAATGTCCTTCAATTCCTCACTTGTTTCTATTAACACTGTAACAAGCAGATTTTAGGGTTACGTGACGATTCTCCTCCTTACACCAAGGTATGGCTACTACACCTTTGTGTCTATGCTTATGACTATAATAAAATGTTCACGCTGCTTTTCTTCTCACCAGAAAAACACGCTGTCTTATATTTTCACTCTGAGACCAAATCTATTTATACATCTTTCTATTTATATATAAAATTCCAGATGATATACTAGCCCACACCAATAACAAGCCCATTTAGAGAGTGAGAAAGAAGTGTTTCAAGGCTGCAGAGAAGAGGTATAAGCTGTACACTTCCTCTGACAACTGAGGTGTCTTGTTTCAACAGGCTGGGGTGGGAGTGGGGGGTCAGCCCAGGGTCCACGCATGAGGGCCTAAAATGTCACACAGCAAGCACCTGTACCAGTCACCAGTTGCCCCCGGTGTGTCAGAGTAGAAGTGTACTCCTCCATAGGGTTTTCAATGGCTGATTTTCTGGAAGTAGAGTACCAGGCCTTTCTTCTGAAGTGCCTCTGGGTGGACTCAAACTGTCAACCTTTCGGTTAGCAGCTGAACGGGTTAACTGTTTGGACCACCCAGGGATTCCATAGCAAGCACAGGCATGGATAAAGTCCGATAGCCCATATCCCCAAAGCTATTACGCCAGTCTTTTCTTCTTTTTTTAATGTCAGATTGATAACCACCTGGGCTACCTGGGTTGTACTCTCAGCTCCACACTTACTACTAGCTGAGTGGGCTTGGTCAAGTTGCTTAATCACTCAGTGCCTCAATTTCTTCATCTGTAAAGTGGGGAAGATAAAAAGATCTATTTCAGAATGTGAGAACGAGTTAGGGTTGTCAAAGTCTAGATATAGCGCCTGGCACATAGTAAGCATCCAACAAATGTATACCATGAAAATAATAGTGTGCACTCCCATGTCATTAGCTTCTATCAAGTGCTGACTGTGTGATCACTAATTAGCAAAGATGCATCCACTAACTGGAAGCTTGGCATCTACTAATCAGTGGCTTGTCATCCATGGGACCAGTCATCATCAATTAAGGAACAGCCAACTATCCATTCATTAATACAAAAACAAATACTGGGTCATTCTGACATTGCTAAATCATTCACATAACCATCAATAAAGGCTGAGGAAATTCAGGCTGTACTCAATACCTCAGACAAAGTAATCGTCATTGAGACAGTCCCTGGGGACTGTTTTCCAAGAGATGCAAAGGAATTCCAGTCCCTTCTCTGGTGCTTTCCATCCATTGCACCTTATGCAGCTGCCTGTGGCTCTCCCCTTCCAGGCTCAATCCCACTGTCTCAGCTCAATCCAGGGCTGGATGACTGCGGTCATTGTGTCAGAATGGAGGGTAGAAGGCAGCTCACACCTGCTTTCCAATCCTAGCTTTATCTGCAGAGCTGGAGCCTCTGCCCACTCCTATTGATACCTATCTGATTTTCCCTCTGGAATCTCTACCATTCACCCCTAACCCGATGCTTCTTAAAAGTCAAAACCCAAATACAAAATCATTTTCACCCATGAGACCTTTGTCTTTCTAAATGGAATTGGGAAAGGGAGAGAGTAGAATTGTAAGGAAAAGTAAACGCCATGAGAAAATCTCAAAATGGCAGTGTATTGACTTTGGGGATAAAAAACAGGGAAGAAGCTGTAAAACCTTGTATAGTTGGCAGGGGAGGAGAGAAACTCTAGTCACAAAGAACATGGGAAGATGGTAGAAAGGAAAGCAGGCAAGGTAGTGCATGGGAACGAAAGAAGAAGGAAGAGATAACCTGGGATTTACCAGAGCAAGAGCTGCCTCCTCTGCCTCTACTTTCTCCTTTTCCATATATCAGGAGCCCTGACTAAATCTTCACCCCACTCGCTCTCTGTCAAGCTCTTTCCCAAGGACATAAAAAAAAAAAGACATGAAGGTGGTAAAATCTGCAACCCCACTGATCAGAAAGTGGAGGAGGTGAGGAAAGTGAAGAGTCCTAACTCCACCTGCCAGGTCTACATCAGCAGGCAATGCTTTCCTGGCATTGTAAGTTAGAAATCTGAATTCCGTTCTCAACAGAAACATCGGCGTATATGGTAACAAGGGACCACAAGTTACAGGAGAAGCTAAGACATAAGCTTTTGCAGTCTGGCCTGGAAAACTACTCAGAATGCATTTAACTTTTCAATTCTTTTAAATGGGAAATGCATTCTGGTATTCTAAAGAAGCTCAAACTAACTTCTGAAATAGCAAGCAAATTAGAAGCTCTCTACATACATGCTCTTATGTACTAAGTAATATGCAAGTACGATTACATAAAAAAAGTCAAGAAATTTGAAAAGGATTTGAGAAAATATTATTCCCCTACCAAGGAAAGTTAATTAACCATGTAAAAAATATATAAATAACAAGTCCCAGCACTCTGAGGACAGAAAAAAATCCATGGGAATGGTACTTAGGAGTAGTTTTAATGAAATCAGACTTCTCCTGGGCCCTCAAAATCCCTTACGTCTCCAAAACAACAGGAATGCTTCATGTTTTTAGACAAGGCAAAAAATTCTCATCCCAGCCCACTAGCTCTATAAAACACAAAAACGTTCTCATATTTATCATTTAGTTTTTGTTTTACGGTTGTTTTAAAATCAATAAGTGATCTAGGACCAGCATTCAGTTTTCAAGACCCAATATTTGTTTAGTATACAAGGTTGTCTCTCCTTTGAAAAAAAAAAATCAGGCCATTTTTTTCCTTCACACTATTTTTCTCTAGGTTTTCATTTTTCTTTAGTAAAAATCAGTTTTCATTTCAGATATTTTTATTTCAAATAGTTGGTCCATCAGTCTTACTATAAACCACAAACTTTATTCAAAAGTTACTCGATCTTACCTGTGACAATGTTTTCACTTTTTCCACTAAATTATTTGGCAAAAAGTTTACCAACAGGTATGCTTGCTATCCCATGACAGAAAACACAGGAAGACAGCAGGGAGGAAAAGCTGTAGTTACTGATGTCTTGGGTTTGGCATTAGCTACTAAGCCTGGCTTCAATTATAAAACAAAATTACCTTCGTCTGTTCACTGTCTGGGTCTTCAAGCCAAGCGTAAGGGTCACAAACTTTATGCCCATGATAATCCTGTACCTGCAAAAGGCAAAATGAGATATTAGATAATTAATGCCTGTAATGGATTGACCTGTGTCCCCCCAAAATATCTGTCAACTTGGCTAGTCCACGATTCCCAGTATTGTGTGATTGTCCATCATTTGTCATCTGATGTGATTTTCCTATTGCTGTAAATCCTATCTCTATGATATTGATAAAATGGGATTAGTAGCAGCTGTGTTAATGAGGTAGGACTCAATCTACAAGACTGGATTGTGTCTTGAGCCAATCTTTTGAGATGTAAAAGAGAGAAGCAAACAGAGAGACATGTGGACCTAATACCACCAAGAAACAAGAGCCAGGAGAACAGCGTGTCCTTTGGACCTGGGGTCCCTGTGCTGAAAAGCTCCTCAACTGGGGAAGACCAATGACAAGGACTTCCCCCAGAGCCAACAGGGAAAGTAAGCCTTCCCCTGGAGCTGGTGCCCTGAATTCAGACTTCTAGCCTACTGGACTGAGAATAAACTTGTTTGCTGAAGCCTTCACTTGTAGTATTTCTGTTACAGCAGCACTAGATGACTAAGACAGTGCCTAACCCCAATTAAAATTAATGTTTTTTTTTAATGTGCTGGAGAAACAGGAAAGGGTCAGACAAAAATGCCCCAGTTGGCTCACTGGCAATGTGTCTGCCCAAATTACCACACGAACCAAAGTTGGCAGGTTCTCAAAGGTGGCAAGCCACCCTTCATGAAAAGAATGTTTTAGCTGGAGAGGGAAGAAAGATGAAAGGTCAAAATAGGCAACTGCTCTGTATGTACAATACAAAACAAAGACTTGCCGCTGTGCTAAAGAAATTGGAAAGTGTGTTGTCAGCGGCAAGCACAGAATTCTACAATGCAGTAGGGATGCAAGAAGGGCACGATTGTGAGGGAACCACCACATGCGTTCATTTTCCCGTTCTTTCTGAGCTTATTCATGATTAGAAAATCTCCCTACGATGTATCATAGGATCACTTTCTGTTTAAACTGCCAAAAAGCAAGTTATTAATGTGTAGTGTACTTCTAAATGACACCAGCTGAAAACCCGGATTTAAGCTCAAAGAAAAAACATCTTCCTCTTTGTGGACTGTTATGAAATGCTTTCTTTTTTTACAAAAAGGAAGCATAAAAGCATCACCCACTCTGACTACCCCAATATTTGAAGGAATAAAATTGTTTAGTGTAAACAAAGCACAACTATGAGGGAGCTTTCGGGAGCTTCCGCCCCAGGCTGATCATCGAACCACCTGACAGCTTCTGGAAAGCACCAATTCCTGGGTTCTGGCCCCAGAGACTGGTTGATTGAGTCTGAGGGAGAAACTGGGACCAGCTTTTCACTACTCCCAGGTGATTATTCCTAAAGAAATTACTCCAAAGTAAAAATTATTACAAAACCTCTCCCTCTCATACTATCAAAACTATTCTAATGACTTGGAACCACATTGACAACTCTTGCCTGTCAAGTCTCTCTGAATAACTTAATATTCAGGTTAAGGCTTCTCGTAAGAGGTTGTTGGGAAGACTACCTGTACCTCAAATGAATTTTTCATCTGTCTCCTCTTTGCTTTGTTCAATAATACCAGAAGACGAGGGCTATTTCCAGAGGAAAGAAAACACTCTCCCGGAAGAGGAAAACCTGAACGTTGTCTCTCACCCACAACCACTGCTGTCGAGTAGGTTCCAACTCATAGTGACCCTACAGAACAGGGCAGAACCACCCCCCCCCCCATGGTTTCCAAGGCTGTATATCTTTACAGAAGCACACTGCCACATCTTTCTCTCATGGAGCAGCTGGTAGACTCAAATAGCTGACCTTCTGGTTGGCAGAGAGTGCTTTTACCAATATGCCACTGTGCCACCAGGGCTCCTGTACGCTGTTTTCATTGCTGGTCAAGGCTCCAATGTGGGTGCTGGTCAGGCGAGAATCATCTCCCTTTGCCTAAAATGCCAGGCTTTCTGAAAAGGGTCTGCACCTGTCCACATCTGGTGCCAGGTGAGAGAACACCTGGGGAAATGAACAACTGGAAAAACAGGACAGTTACACTGGAACTCCCTAGAATTGTTCTCATTGGACAACTGACAAACAAGAAGCAAGGGAAATGAAACTAGGCTGAAACTTCTCCCAATGGGTCTTCATAAAATTACCAAATTTTGATCCTTACCTTAAGTTTTAGCTGATAATACTGAATGAAAACTTTTTATATTTTCTTCTCATCCACAATGGAGCCCTGGTGGTACAGTGCGTAAGAGCTCATGCTACTAACCACAAGGTTGGCAGTTCGAATCCACCAGCCACTCTTTGGAAACTCCATGGGGCAGATGTACTCTGTCCTGTGGAGTCGCTATGAGTTGGAATCGACTCAACGGCAACAGGCTTGGTTTCGGGTTCTCATCCACAAGTCTTTTGTATTGTCATACCTTCAAGTGGTTACAAAATATGCTTAAAATAACAATCTTCTCCCTAGCAACAGATATCATAAAAATGTTAAGATGTAAAGTGTCTTTCATTCTAACATTTTTAACATTGATGGCAAGCACAAGATTGGGCCCAGGGCCATATCTTGTTCAGAGCCAGAGCTGGAACTAAAACAATTTGCCAACTGCTTTCCCCAAATATTCCTGTAGTGGGAA
This sequence comes from Loxodonta africana, assembly GCF_030014295.1. Lineage (NCBI taxonomy): Eukaryota > Metazoa > Chordata > Mammalia > Proboscidea > Elephantidae > Loxodonta > Loxodonta africana. The sequence continues at coordinate 169,109,073 of NC_087342.1, forward strand.
CAAGTCAGACACTCCTGGATTGTGATGTTCGTAAAACTCAAAGAGGCATATCCAGAAACTTAACTTTTCAAAAGGAAGCAGAAAAGATTAACTGAAATCACTACAATTATATGAATAAGTGAAACCAAAAAAGACAAACCCAGTGCCATCGAGTCGATTTCGACTCATAGCGACCCTACAGGACAGAGTAGAACTGCCCCATAGAGTTTCCAAGGCAGATTCCAACTGCCGACCCTTTGGTTAGCAGCCGTAACACTTAACCACTGTGCCACCAGGGTTTGCATTAATAAGTGAAGGCACTGCCAAATGCTATACCCAAAGTGATGAACATTTACTGAATAGCCACATTTTGCCCAATGCTTTAAGACAACCTTATAAGAAACCAAAACCAAACCAGTTGCCATTGAGTTGGTTCAGGCTCTTGGCAACTCCATGTGTGCTGGAGTAAAGCTGTGCTCCACGAGGTTTTCAATGGCTGATTTTTCGGAAGTAGATTGCTGGGTATTTCTTCCAAGCCACCTCACAGTGGGCTTGAACTTCCAAACTTTAGGTTAGCAGCTGAGCATGTTAACAGTTTGCACCACATAGGAACTCCTAACCTTATAAAAGGATTGTTGGTATTTCCATATTAGATTAGGAAATGCAACTCAGATTAACAAAGGTAAAGGCCAATAGATCTGCTTACTCAGAGACCCTGGAGAATAGATATTCATCCACATTATCTCATCTGATTATCACTGTGGGATTAGTACTAACTTATTTTCCAGATAAGGAAACTGACAAAAGCTATGGACAAAAGTTAGAGTTAATAAGAGGTAGGGCTGTACCCCACCTGCAGCTAATCCCAAAGCTTGTGGACTTGACCTCGTACGAGATCTCTCGATTCCAACTCACAGCGACCCTATAAGACAGAGCAGAACTGTCCCATAGAGTTTCCAAGGAGCACCTGGTAGACTCTAACCGCCAACCTTTTGGTTAGCAGCCACAGCACTTAACCACTACACCACTTGAATTTCCTGACAGCAACATTCTCAGGGGATGGTCAATGGGCTTACACAGGAAGTGTCATGGCTTCCAATTTTCTGCCCAATAGGGTAGAGATCCACCCAAAGGGTTTCATGGTCTAACCCCACAGTTCATCAGGAGACTGCTGAGCATGTGGCTGAAATATGCTCAAGTGGGAGAGACAGGGAGCTACAGCAATCTCCAGCACGTGCTGGAGGAAAAACAAACCCATCCCAGAAATCAAAAGCTACAGTATGAGCAAATGCATAAGTCAACTCTTAGGCTTAGTTCTCAGGATCCTGAAGCAGGAAATAGATACCCCATGTTGGCTGTCAATGCTGAGATGAGTACACTGTGCTATCTACAGAAAAGGATCCTGGCTGGACTAGAGCTACATTCCCTCGGCCATGCTGGCTTAGGGTTATCACAAGCTCTTTGGTTAGAAGGAACAAGAGAATACTAAAATCCACAGAATACCCTTCAGAGTTAATGTGGTGCGAACAGTTAAGCACTTGACTACTGGTCAAAACGTTGGTGGTTTGAACCTATCCAGAGGCACCTCAGAAGACAGGACTGGTGATCAGCTTCTGGAAGGTCACAGTCTTAAAAACCCCATGGAGCAGTTCTACTCTGCACACGTGGGGTCACCATGAGTCGGAATCTGCTCGACGGCAACTAACCACCACTACCTTTTTGATGTCTTCATAAAATCCCTACTCAACACTTACAGGAATTGTTGAACATATAAAAAAATGAACTACAGGATTCTGTCTGCCTCCGAAAAGGGTCTGCATCTACCCAGAAGGGGGGAAAACTAAGCAAGCAACAATCCTTCCCCCCAAAACAAGACAAAAACTAAAGTTGCACTTACTAAACTACATAATGGGTAGTTCTTTGTATTTGTATCTATCCTGAAAACTCTAAATTCCTGAAGGCCCAAGCCAAGGTATTCATGTGTCTTCTCATTACTAAAGGCTGGCCTGCTGCTGACCTAGACTGTCATGTGACTGAATGAACGATGCTATTCTCACTGCACAAGGTGATGTCAATGGTCAGACCTAATATTTCATATATGAGAAGGAAGACATAACAGGTAAGTGATCTGCTAAAGGTCACCCGGCTAGTGAGTGGCAAAACCAGAACTAGCACTCAGATCTACTTACTTAGTCTATCCTCTTTGCCATTCCAGCAGGATCGCTTTAGTCCCCCAGACAAAGGAAACAACCCTTTTGAACCACAGGAATAGGGCTTCTTGGGCAGCTAGGGTAAATTTAATAAGCAAAGAGCCAAACAGACTGAGAAAACGTGGTTACCAGATGGTCACTGGTCAAAGAACCATGAATGCATCAGTGCCACTTGGAAATCTTAATTTAAAACAATATGTCCTTTACGCCAAAGCCTCAGCACTCTTTACCCTCAAGTGAGATGTGCTTCAAAGTACAGACTTTCTGGCATAGATTGGGTCAAAGTAAACAGAAAAAATTAAAAGCATAGAATACAAAATATTTTTATTCTAATTCCATTTTAAGTCATCCGAGAATTTTGGCTACTAAGTAAGAAAATCATGCCTGCAACTTTTGGATTCAATCCAGTTCTTAAGATGCCAAATTAAGTTTTACTCCTAAAAGGTGTATGCTCTGCGTTCCACCCCCTGGACGTCAATGGTCATCTGAGTTCATCCGCAGCTTAGGTAAATGATGGTTAGCCCGTCTACTAGGTAAAACTCATCCTGAAAAAGGCCAACCCCTCTCTCTCCTAAGGCCTCCCCTCATTCCCTAACAACTCCTCTTCTTGATTAAGAAACCTGGATTAGCACTACAGTGTAACTACTCTGCTTTCATCTGCATCCCCAGCGCCCCTCGTCCAGCACCGGACAGGGGCAGAGCAGGCGCTTAATAAACGTTTTAAAATGGAATGGATGAACCTCAACGCTAAGCACTTTAAAATTAGAACTTTTAAAAGTTTGGTTGTTTTAAAATTTAAATCATCTACACACACACACACACACACCGTTACACACACTTCCTCCCACCACTGTATTTATGTAAGAGCCTCCACCAGTCAAAAAGCAATGACACCTTCTGTCTCCCCACTCCCTTTAGACACCCATTCCTACCCGGGCGTCTGCCCTTGACCTCATCGATTTTTAGGAAGCGGCCAGGGGCACGGCTGACCACTGGCTCCGCCGTCAGCAGGTGACCGCCACCCGGGCCCCCGTGGCTCGGGAGGAACCCCGCGCCCCCGGCCCGTTTCTCGCAAACAAAGGCCGAGGGGGAGGGGAGGTAGCGCAGGGGGAGAGGGGCTGCGGGAAGAGGAGCTGCAGGCGGCGGCAGGAGAGGCAGACGCGGCCCCGGCGGCAGGGAGCAGGGTGGGCGCAGGGAGGGCTACTCACCACTGTCTCGTCGCGGTACACGTCGGGGTACTGAAAGGACAGCATGGCTGGGTACCGGCAGGGGCAGCGTGGCGGGCGCGGGGCTCCGGGACGGACGTGAGCGGAGCGGGCTGGCCGCGGGGCGAGGCTGGGACGCGAACGGGGACCGAGCGGACGGCGGCGCGTGGACGGGTCTTGGTCAGGGCTCCCACTACTGGACCGGCGGCGCCTCGGCGAGGACGTGCGGAAAGCAGGAAGCAGCTGTCGGCTAGGAGCCCCTCCCCGGCGGGCGGGCCCAGCGGCGCCGGCGGCGGCGGCAAGAGGGCGCGGGTTGTGCGGTGCGTGCGCCAAGCCGGGCGCACAGCTCCCTCTGCAGGAGCGCCGGCCGGGCCGGGCCGAGCCGCCGGGACAGGAGGAGGGCTACACCGGAAGCGCGCGGCACCCACGCAAGGCCTGCTGGCACCCGCTCTCGCCGGCCGGGCCACCGCGCCGTGGACGGTGGTACACGCCGGATACGGCGTCCGGGGCCACCGCACGGGCACACTTTGAACACCTAGGCCAGTGTGGCCTAGGCAACCATGCGTTCTCTCTCTCGGTCACCCCAAAACTCCATCTGCTGCGGCACTTGGCGCTCGTGGAGCCTCCCTCAAGAAGTAGCATCAAAGAAAAAGCATCAGGGTTTGTTTAATTGATTACTGTATTTTCTCCAGCCTTACTGCTTCCGGGCTGGATAGGGGCAGCGAAGGGATACCTTACCTCTGCCAGCCTTGGCTTTTGAGGTGGCCTAGTTACCACTGCTTCAATTTTTTTTTTCAACACTAGACTTGGTGGGGAAGAATAATGGATCATGATGACAGGGAAGGAAACACATATCCGTTCACCCCAACATTCCTGGGCAGCATTGGTGGTTCGTATTCAGATTATGTAGGTGCAGAAGGTGGCTAAGCCTTTATTTGAGATTTATCAATTGAGAGGACCAAGGTGGGAGGACTGGAAAGCATCTAGTGTCTTTTATTCATCCTGCTTTTATTCATTCATTCATTACTTTATCCCCTCCTGTGAATTTGTATAGTTATTGAGCACCTACTATATTCCTATGGGGAACAAAGATAGTAAACAAGGTGCTTAACCTCAAACTCAAGAAACTTTAATAGTAATATTTTTTTCATCCTAGTGCCAGTGGTGCTGTGTGTTCTGGTCTGGCTTTCTGAACCATCCAGAACAGGCCTTATAATCCCATCATCAAAGCTGTAGCGTATGCCTAGTGTGTTTTGTATAGCTGGCCCCTTAAAAGTCCTAGGAGATGACATAGGTGTGGCCAGAAGGTCCCTCATGTCCTGAATTCCTAGTAGATATGATAAACTATATGGGAGCCCTGATGGTGCAAGTGGCTAAGTACTTGGCTGCTAACTGAAAGGTGGGCAGTTCCAACCCACCAGCTGCCATTGGGAGAAAGATGTGGCAGTCCACTTCTGGAAAGATCACAGTCTTGGAAACCCCATGGGGCAGTCCTACTCTGCCCTATAAACAGGACTTCAAACCAGTTTGGAACAGTTCAGTAATTGCAGACATGAAGGAGGGCAGTGTAGGCGTTACAGAGCAATCAAATCTGTTGTCCTGGATTTTGACAAACAGTGGTGCCCTGCTCAAAGATGGCAGCCAAGGGTCTGCTTTGAATGTGTGTCACTCTCTATCCTCTTGCCAATAATCCAGTCTCCCGCATCAGGCTCCTAAAACTTTCACAGTCCATGCAGAAAATTAGATTATTGGCAAGAGTGTGGAGAGCGACACACATTCAGAGTGGCTTAGTCAGCCACCATCTTTGAGCAGGGCACAGATGTTTGTCTCCTACTTGGTCCAAAAGCTGACTAGCAACAGATTTAGTTGCTATGCAATACTTATACTGCCCTTATTTACATCCTCATTCTGAGGGCTGCTATGAGTCCATCTAGTCGACTGCAGTGGGTTTGGTTTTTTGGCTTATGGTAACTATGGTAAACTTGTATCTTCTATATATTTTTTTTTATTATGGCCCCAATTCCATGCCCCACACTTAATTTATTGTTCATAGTGGCATGTTGGATAATCCTTTTCTTCTTCTATCCCTGGATCACACTCCTTGAGCAGCCTGAGGAGTCTCTGTTCTGGAAAGGCTCACCATATTGATGCCAAACTTTGTGCAAGCAAACACAGGGGCATAGTACACTCCAGCTCAGTGCTCCTGATCCCAGGCTTATCTCCCCACTCCCCGCCTTGACTGGCAATCACTGGATGCAGGAACTACTAGGTATTGCCCCCTCCTTCTGCTACTTGGGGGGAGGGGGTTCTTCAAGAGCAATGCAGGAACACTTGATCCAGCAGAGGTGCTAACAATAATAATACCCAAACCAAACCCATTGTCAAGTCGATTCCAACTCATAGCAACCCTATAGGACAGTTGAACTGCCCCATAGGGTTTCCAAGGCTGTAATCTTTACGGAAGCAGACTGCCACATCTTTCTACTGCATAGAGTCTAGTGGTTTCAAACCTTTGACCTTTTGGCTAGCAGCCAAGTGCTTAACCACTGCACCAGCAGGGCTCCAACAATAATAATAATGTTTATTGAGAGCTGTTATGTGCCAGAAAATTCTTATTTAAACTTTAAGAGATAAGAACTAATGTCTCTATTTTACAGTTGAGAAATACTGGGTCTTAGAAAGACTCTTGCCCAATGCTGCACAACTAATAAAAAAATACAGCCAGGATCCAAACCCAGATCTATCATTATTAACCACTTGACAGTTTGCCTCCTCATAAATAAGTAGAGGGACTCCAAGACCTACCAGGGCATCCATTAATTGGTGGAACTTCCCTAGGACTTTATTTTAGCAAGTCCTTTGGTAGAAAGCGGGGTCAGTGGTAGGATCAGTGGAACAATTCTCACCTCCCCTGTGGGAGATCTGGGTTTGATTTCTGGCCAGTGTACCTCATGTGCAGTCACCACCCATCTGTCAGTGGAGGCGTGTGTGTTGCAATGATGCTGAAAAGGTTTCAGTGGAACTTCCAGACTAAGGTAGACTAGGAAGAAAGGCCTGGCAATTTAATTCTGAAAAATTAGCTGACTGAATGGTAGCTAACAACTACAAAGTAGAAAGTATGGAAGTTGTACCCAAAGGACAAATCAAACCAAAGGTATCATCCTTTGTTCCCTACCAGCCAGCCATGCTGGTACCCAGTTCTTCTGGACCCTGAAAGCCAAAGATTATATGTGGCACAGATAGCGTAATGGGCTACCAGCAATAGACTGTTTGCAACTGGAGTGAGAGGGATTTGGGGTGTGGAAGGAGAAAATCAGTTAACACCCATTCCCCTTCCATGGCTACATTGTATACTTCCTGTGTGCCCGGTACTTGATATGTGTTGTCTCCTTTAATCCTCAACACAAAGCCCCTTGTACACATGAGGAAACGGAATCTCAGCTGCTTTAAAGGAGTTGGCCCAAAGTCTTCATACAGCTAGTGAAAGCCAGGGCCAAGATTCAAACTCATCAGTTGACTCCAAAGCACCTGCTCAACCTTGTCCGTGTATTTGAACCATCTCAGAAATACAAGTGCAACTTCCAGAATAAACACCAGAGTACTCCTGGACCTCTCTCACTGCAGACTGTTTCCAAGGGAACTACGTAATGAATCCATGCTCTGACCTGGAACAACCCATTCCCAGAACATTAGATCCTTGAGGGTTAGGGGCGGCAGGGACGTAGAAGGATCTTCAGCCTAAGAGTATTCTCTCCCCTGTTACCTGACTCGAGCTTTGTATCCCCAGACAATTAACCAGAGTCATCTGCTATGGAGGCAGGCTAGTGATCATTTTCTGCTACATGGGTATCACAGCCCCATCCCAAGTTGCTTAACAGAGCATCCATTCCAACCACATAGAGCAGTCTCGGGGAGAGGTAAATGTACAAGAGATAAGTAGAAGCTGAAATCCATCCCCATCTCCTCTTGTTGCACTGTGCACGTAGCATAGGCTACAGCCACCTGGAAGAAGAGGTGTCTTTTTATATTCTCACTGCCAAGGGGCTGCATCTGCTTCTCTAATCCACACAAAGTGCCATCTTGTTAGCATCCCTTAGAGATGGATGCCTTGGGTGCTGCCTGGATAACCCACCCTTTAACTGGACTCCGATTTTCAGATAGTGAGCTAACCTACTGACTAATTTGTGGAGTGTAGTTGTTTCAGACTGCTTTTTCTTAAAAATTTTTATTACTTTTCCCAATGTGACTTTTTGTATATCTCTCTGTATGTCTAATCTCTGTGAGGCATCATGAAGAGAGCAGATGGAATACGAGTGAGGTTCTCTTCCTGGCTCTGCCACTAACTAGTTCCCTAACTTTTGAATGAATCCATTACATCATCAGTATTTTAATCTATAAAATGAGAGAGTTGGATCAGGTGGCTTCAGAGAACTCTAAGATTCTAAGTGAGAACTAAGAGATTCTAAGAGAGAGTAGGTAAAGAGAAACCGTTGCTGTAGAGTTGAATCAGGCTCATGGTAACCCCATGTTTACCAGAGTAGAACTCTGTTCTGTAGCATTTTTAATGGCTGATTTTTCAGAAGTAAATTGCTAGGCCTTTCTTCTGAGGTGTCTCTGGATGAACTAGAACTTCCAGCCTTTCAGTTAGCTGTTGAGCATGTTAACTGTTTGCACCACCGGGGACTCCCAACATAAAGGTAAAAACCAAACCTGTTGCCTTTGAGTCCATTTCGACTCACAGTGACCCTACAGGACAGAGTAGAGCTGCCCCATAGGGTTTCTACAGAGTGGCTGGTGGATTCCAACTACCAGCCTTTTGGTTAGCAGCCAAGCTCTCAACCACTGTGCCACCAGGGCTCCAGGCCTCAAAATGAACTCTGGAATTAAGAATGAAATTGCCCTGAGGGAGTGCTGTCCACAGCTTATAGGCAGATGGAGATGAGAGTGAAAAGTGATTATCTATTGAAAGAAATTTCTTCATAGTTCCCTCTTGTTCAAACCATCCACAAGGGTAAATTTGGCTATAAAGGCCATTGGTGGGCCCATTGTCATGTCCGTACTAAATTCATAGATCTGACCTTTTCAAGAACTGTAGCTCTTTCATTCTAATACCCTCTCTCAATATACACATGTGGTTAAAAGGATACGTGAGCTGCCTGGCGTTGTTGTTCTTGTTAGGTGCCATCAAGTTGGTTCCAACTCATAGCCCGGTCCTACGCCATCCTCACAATCGTTGTTATGGTTGAGCTCATTGTTGCAGCCACTGTGTCAATCCACCTCATTGAGGGTCTTCCTCTTTTCTGCTGACCCTGTACTTTGCCAAGCATGATGTCCTTCTCTAGGGACTGATCCCTCCTGATAACATGTCCAAAGTATGTAAGACTCAATATCATCATCCTTGCTTCTAAGGAGCGTTCTAGTTGTACTTGTTCCAAGACAGATTTGTTCGTTCTTTTGGCAGTCCATGGTATATTCAATATTCTTCTCCAACGCCACAATTCAAAGGTGTCAATTCTTCAGTCTTCCTTATTCAATGTCTAGTTTTCACGTGCCTATAATGCAGTTGAAAATACCATGGCTTGGGTCAGGCACACCTTAGTCTTCAAGGCATTACAGCATGAAATCTTGGTCTCCTCCTCCCTTTCTCAATTTAACGCCTGGCTAAATTAAATCCTGGAATGAGAGGATGGGACTGAATTCAAACAGATTAAAAAAAAAAAAAACCTTGGACATAGAAAGTAGATCAAGAATAAATGCAGTATTTTTCTACCTCAGCTCATGGGACTATTTTTACCATTTCTGATGAAGTTCCCAAGTTAGGAGGTCAGGAGAGAGGAATCTTTTTTCCTATCCTGGATTACATACTTATTAGAAGAAAAATCAAGTATGACCCCCACATGTGAAATGAACTAGTTTTATTTAAGAAGAAAAAGATGAAATAATGTATTCATCTGCTATTTTAAATTAAGAACTGAGAACCTAAAACTATTGAGTAAATACAATATATAGTAGAAAAATGTGTCAGCTCTAAGTTATTGGCTGTAAAAGAAGAGAGTTTGGAGATTAGGAATGAACAGGAAGGGAGAGAAAATGAGCTAGACAAAGCAAGATAGAAAGATAGCACCAAAGATTTGCAGGTACTAAGCAAGGTAAAGATAACACAGAGACTAATAATAAACACATGAAAATACATACAGAAAATCAGACTTGGACACACTCAGAGAGATAGTCTTTCATGGAGCAATATCTGATATCCTGTCCTTTAAAATATTAATGATAACAATTTTAAAGTTCTATTGGAATTTTTTAAACTCTGGGATAATTAGTGATGAGGCCTGTTGGTGTTTTTCCGACTAAACAAAGCAGTACATCTGACCTGCACAATCGAGGTTGTTCATCTTGCATGTTATTCCCAGTTTTCTCTGGGTTTTCTGAGTAGAAACCAGACTGGTTTTCCATTTACTACTGCTTCTTTAACAAGCATCAGCTTAGTTTAGTTAACTCTAAGTAACTAAGCCTATATTCAATTCACTGTGCTGGTCTTGACATTCATTAAAGGCCATGGTATATTCTTACAGCCTCAGCTAAGTGATATGTGCCGGGGAAGCATTAGTCTTCAGCATACTACTATTTGCTCTTTTGGGGATTCAGTGGCAGAGCCACTCTCTCCAAAACAGTGTGCACTTCATCATCTCTATAGATTAAGCAAACAAAATTTTGTACATGTTCACAAAAAAAAAATCGAGGAAAGAGGAAAACATCCTCAACCTGATTAAGCTAATTACATGCATACACACATACCCTACTACAAACATTGTTTAAAATATAGAAACATTAGAAGCATTCCTGTATAATTTCAAAAAAGAATAAACATACCACTATCACGGCTTCTACTCCACATTGTACTGGAGAACTAGAAATGAGAAAATAAAACTGTCATCATTTTTAGATGATATGATTATTTACTTAGAGAAGAAAATATCTGCAGAAAATTATTGGAAAAAAATGAGTTACACATGGTGGTTGATATATGATCAATATATAAAAATCAATTGCTTTTCTAATGACAATAAACAATTATAAAAATCTGCAAGAAATTCTTACAATAAATAGCAATAAAAGATATAAAATATCTGGGGATAAATATATATATATATATGCACAAGACCAGAATACATAAAATTAGAATACTTTCCTGAAAGACATTAAAGAAAAACCCAAGTAAATGGAGAGAGATATGTAGGATATTTATATCGATTATCATATTTAATACTGAAAAGCTGTCAATTGTCCACAAATTGGATTATAGATACAATGCAACTACTGTCACAATCCCAACATTTTTTTTGCGGGGGGAGGGGGTGGCTGGGCAGTAGAACTTGACAAGCTGATGCTATAATTTATATGGGAGAATAAAAGCTGAAGAGCTGTCAAGACACTTCTGAAGATGGAGACTTTTCCTATCAAGAATTAATATAAAGCTATAATAATTAAGATGATACAATGTGTGAACAGCAATGGAAAAATTGATCAACGGAGTAAGATAGAAAAGCCAAAAACAAATACTTGCTGAAAGTGAAAAGGACTTGAAGCACTTACTAATGAAGATCAAAGACCACAGCCTTCAGTATGGATTGTACCTCAACATAAAGAAAACAAAAATCCTCACAACTGGACCAATGAGCAACAGCATGATAAACGGAGAAAAGAAGTTGTCAAGGATCAATCGACAGCCATGGAAGGAGCAGTCAAGAAATCAAAAGATGCATTGCATTGGGTAAATCTGCTGCAAAGGACCTCTTTAAAGTGTTGAAGAGCAAAGATGTCACCTTGGAGACTAAGGTGTGCCTGACCCAAGCCATGGGATTTTCAATTGCATCATATGCATGTGAAAGCTGGACAATGAATAAGGAAGACTGAAGAAGAATTGATGCCTTTAATTTGTGGTGTTGGCAAAGAATATTGAATATACTATGGACTTGCAAAAGAATGAACAAATCTGTCTTGGAAGAAGTACAACCAGAATGCTCCTTAGAAGCAAGGATGGCGAGACTGCATCTTACATACTTTGGACACGTTGTCAGGAAGGATCAGTTCCTGGAGAAGGACATCACGCTTGGCAGAGTACAGGGTCAGCGGAAAAGAGGAGGACCCTCAATGAGGTGGACTGACACAGCGGCTGCAACAATGGGCTCAAGTATAACAACTATTGTAAGGATGGCACAGGATCGGGCAGTGTTTTGTTCTGTTGTGCATAGGGTCGCTATGAGTTGGAACTGACTTAACGGCCCCTAATAACAACAACAGCAAATGTAGGGAACTTTGCACATTAGTGGGAATGGAGGAACTTTTTAAAAAACAGAGAAAGAGTAAATATCTTTATGAGGAAAAAAAAAATGTGTACCTATCTCATACAGAACCCTCCCCCCCCACACACAAAAAAATGCTCCGGAAGGTTTAAAAACTTAAATTTCAAAAGTGAAACTTTAAGACTTTTAAGCAAATGGGAAAATGAAGATGAAAATCAGAAAATATTTAGAACTGAACAATAATGAAAATACTACATCGAAACTTGTGGTATGTAGGTAAAGCAGAATTTAGAGAGAAGAACACTTAATGCTTACATTGTAAAAGAAGAAAAGCTGTAGATTATGAGTCATGCGTCTACTTTACGAAATTATGAAAGAATAGCAAATACACCCCTCCCCAAGTTAGAAAGAAATAATAAAGAGGAAAAAATTAATGAAATAAAAAACACATTGAGAAGAAATTAGTCTACAGAACTAATAGCCTACACAAAGCACGCCTCATCTACCCTGAAGCCAGAGGAGCTAGATGGTGCCCGGCTACCATTACCCACTGTTCTGATTAGAGCCACAATAGATAGACCCTGATAGAATGGGAGGAAAATGCAGAGCAGAACTCAAATTCTTAAAAAGCCCAGACTTACTGAACCAGTTAAGACTAGAGGACTCCCTGAGACTATCGCCCTGAGATACTGTTTAAACCTTGAACTGAAGCTATCCCCTCAGGTGACCTTTTAGTGAAGTAACAGATGACACAAAATAAAGAATATTACCTGTAAGTATGATGCTCCATTAAAAGACCATCTACATGAAACCCAAAGATCAGCAATTATTCTGAAGCCAAGACAAAAAGATAATGGGGCAGGGGGGCTAGAGTACTGGAAATGGAACAACCAGGAAACAGAGAATGTTGATGCATTGTGAAAAATGTAACTAATATCACTGAACAACTTATGTAGAAATTGTGAAATGGAAACAATTTGCTGTGTGAACTTTCACTGAAAACACAATAAAACATTATTCAAAAAAAAAAAAAAAAAACACGAGAGTTTCTTAACAGCCAAAATTTAGCTCTCTGAAAAGGTTAATAAAATTGATGAAACTCAGGCAAGATTAATCAGAAGAAGTACAGAGAATGAATAAATAAGCAAAACCAGGGTAGAATAGTAGAATTATGGATGATGTAAACAGAGCCTATTATGAATAATTTTATGCTAATAAATTTGAAAATTTAGGTGAAATGGACAAATTCCTAGAAAACTTTATCTTTTGAAAACTAACATATGAAAAAGAAAATTGAATTGACCCATAGCCATTAAATTGGTGTCATGGATTGAATTGTGTCCCCCAAAAATATGTGTATCAATTTGGCTAGATCGTGATGCTCAGTATTGTGTGATTATCCACCATTTTGTCATTTGATGTGATTTTCCTGTGTGCTGTAAATCCTATCTCTACGATATTAATAAGGTGGAATTAGCAGCAGTTATGGTAATGAGGCAGCACTCAATCTACAAGATTGATTGTGTTTTAAGCCAACCTCTTTTGCAATGTAAAAGAAATAAACAAGCAGGGAGACATGGGGACCTCACAGCACCAAGAAAGCAGTGACGGGAGCAGAGGGCACCCTTTGGACCTAAGGTTCCTACGCAGAGACGCTCCTAGACCAACGAAAGATTGATGACAAGGACCTTCCTCCAGATCCCATGGAGACAGAAAGCCTTCCCTTAGAGCTGGCATTCTAAATTTGGACTTCTAACCTCCCAGACTGTGAGAGAATAAATTTCTCTTTGTTAAAGCTATCCACTTGTGGTATTTCCGTTATAGCAGCACTAGATAACTAAGACAATCGGTAATAAAAAAATTTCCAACAAGGAAAATCCAGACCTAGATGGCTTTCAGTCTGCCAAATACCAAAGGAACAAATAGTCACAATCTCATACAAACTGGTCCAGAGTACAGGAAAAGAGGGATTATCTTCTAACTGATTTTCTTAAATTCACAGAATCTTGATATGAAAATCTGATGAGAACAATATGAGAAAAAAATTTTAATGGCTAATATAACTTGTGAACATAGATACCAAAATTCTAAAATATCAGTGATATATGGAAAGAATAATTCATCATAGTCACGTTGAATTTATGCCTAGAGTGCAAGGTTAGTTTGACATAGAAAATCTACTAATAAAATTTACCACATTAAAAAAAAAAAAAACACACACACATTTAAGATAGTACATTAGAAAAATCATGTGATTATCTTAGGTTTCATAAAAACATATTTAATAAAATCCAACATCATTAATGAGTTTCAAAGAAAGATAGTGTGTATGTATGTAATTTCAAACATCTATGCATAAATTATTACAATAAGTAGAATTTAGGAAGCTTTGGTCACAAACGACCCCTGGTGGCAAATGGATATATAAAAGCCAATTGTACCCATATACAATAAATGATGGAAAAACAATAGGCATTCATATGGAAAAATATAACTGAACTCCTAACTCATAAAAATAAGTTCCAGGTAGATTAATGATAACATAGAAGATGAAAATAAACTTTTTAGAAGATAAAACAGGAAAAAATCTTCTTAGTCTCAGGATGGGGAAAGATTTCTTTTAAAAAAGTACCAATCATAAAGGAAAAGAATGAAAATTTTGTCTACTTTAAAATTGAGAGCCTCTGTCCATCAAAAAGGAGTCCTGGTGGTGGTGCCATGGTTAAGCGCTATGCTGTTAACCAAAAGGTCGGCAGATCCAATCCACCAGCCACTCTTTGGAAACCCTATGGGGCAGTTCTACTTTGTCTTGTAGGGTTGCTATGAGTCAGAATTGACTCAAAGGCAATGGTTTTGGTTCATCAAAAAGGAGCCCTGGTGGCACAGTGGTTAAGAACGCCACTGCTAACCAAAAGATAGGTGGTTCCAACCCACTAGCAGCTCTGCAGGAGAAAGACGTGACAGTTGGCTTTCTTAAAGGTTACAGCCGTGGAAACCCTACGTGGCAGTGCTACTCTGTCCTAGAGGGTCACTATGAGTCGGAATCAACTCCATGGCAACAGGTCAGGTTTGGGTTCATCAAAATACACCATAAAGACAGTGAAAAGAAAAGCCAACAAGGGAAATAATGTTTGCAGCACATGTAACTAACAAAATCTAGTATGCAGGATATCAATAAGAAAACATTCATTGGCCCAATAGAAAATGGGCAAAAGATTTAAATAGGTTACACACAATAGAGGAAATCCAAATGGCCAATTAACATATGGAAAGATACTTAACTTCAATAGTAACCAACACCCCCCCCCCCCAAAAAAATACAAACCCACTGCTGTCAAGTCAATTCTGACTCATAGTGACCCTATAGGACAGAGTAGAACGTCCCCACAGAGTTTCCAAGGAGCTCCTGGTGGATTTGAACTGCCGACCTTCTGGTTAGCAGCCGTACCTCTTAACCACTATGCCACCAGGGTTTCATCAGGGAAGTGCAATTTAAAACCACAATGAGGTACTATTACAAATCCACTCAAAAACAAACCCACTAGATTAGAAAAATAAAACAATTCTTGAAATGTCAACTGTAGGTGAGGAAATAGAGCAAGTGCAACTACTCTCGTGCTACTTGGGGGAGTGTAACTGGGCTACCAGTTGCTATCAAGTCACCTGGAACTCAAGTCAACTTCGACTCATGGCAACAGTATGTGGGTCAGAGTAGAAGGGTGCTCTATAGGGTTTTCAATGGCTGATTTTTTTCAGAAGTAAATCACCAGGCCTTTCTTCTCCTCTGGGTAGACTCGAACTTCCAACTTTTCAAATAGCAGTTGAGTGTGTTAACCATTTGCATCACACAAGGACTCCATGTGTGTCAGAGAACTGCGTTTTAACCACTGCACCACCAGGGCTCCTTGGGAGGGAGTATTAAAAAATTATTTATTTATTTATTTTTTTTAGTGAAGTTGAACATGTGCATATGTTACAACCAGCAATTCCATACTTAGGTATTCTTTAGCAAAACGTACACATATGTGCCCCGGGATATATATACAAGAACATTTACAGCAGCATTTGTGCATAATTTCCCCAAACTAGAAACAAAATAAATGTCCCCAACAGTAGATAAATAAAAAATTATGGTATATGCACACCATAGATTATACAATGCTATGGTTGTTGTGTGCTGTCCAGTTGACTCTGATTCACAACGATACTATTGGACAGAGTAGAACTGCCCCATAGAACTTCCTAGGCTGTAATCTTTAAGGGAGCAGATTGCCAGGTCTTTTTTCCTAGAGAGACTCGTGGGTTCGAACCACCAACCTTTTGGTTAGCAGTCAAGCACTTAACCGTTGCACCACAAGGGCTCCTGGATTATACAATGCATATTATTTTAAAATGCAAATTATAAATATTTGCTTGACTTTAACAGAAGAAAACGGAACCAAAGTAAAACTGATACAGGATTGCTAAACTTCAGATATACATTTCTTTAAAACGAGAGATAACACTTTTCAAAGATACCTTTAAAGTTAAGGGGAAAATATTATGAAAAAAATAATAGCTCTATATTCCCCCCCCCTATTTTTTACAGAGGCAGCAGTTCAATAAATAAATAACAGTAGTTTTTTTAAAAAAAATCAAGATGTCATAGTTATTATAGCGTGTTCCTGTCTGTATGCGTGTGTACGTGTGGGTGTTTAAATAGGTTTAAACCTCAGTATTTATTGATTTATTATTCTCTGTCACTTACTTGAAAGTCTTGTTGGAAATAAGTTGATTAACTGATCTTGAATAGCCCTGGTATCAGAAACAGCAATAGACAAAGGCTACTTTGTTGTTGTGTTGTTGTTAGGTGCCGTCAAGTCAGTTCCAACTCATAGTACCACAGAACTCTATGTATCACAGAAAAAGACACTGCCCAGTCCTGCACCATCCTTACAATCATTGTTATGCTTGAGCGCATTGTCGCAGCCACTGTGTCAATCCATCTCGTTGAGAGTCTTCCTCTTTTCCACTGACCTTGTACTTTACCGAGCATGATGTCCTTCTCCAGGGACTGATGTCCCCCACATGTCTGTTGGTTTGTCGTACTGTGGGGGCTTGTCTGTTGCTGTGATGCTAGAAGCTATGCCACCAGTATTCAGATACCAGCAGGGTCACCCATGGAGGACAGGTTTCAGCTGAGCTTCCAGACTAAGACAGATTAGGAAGAAGGACTGGGCAGTCTACTTCTGAAAAGTATTAGCCAGTCAAAACCTTATGAGTAGCAGTGGAACATTGCCTGATATAGTGCAGGAAGATGAGCCCCCCAGGTTGGAAGGCACTCAAAATATGACTGGGGAAGAGCTGCTGCCTAAAAATAGAGTAGGCCTTAACGACGTACGTAGATGGAGTAAAGCTTTCGGAACCTTCGTTTGCTGATGTGGCACTACTCAAAATGAGAAGAAATAGCTGCAAACATCCATTAATAATTGAAGCCTGGAATGTACAAAGTAGGAATCTAGGAAAATTGGAAATCGTCAAAAATGACACGGATATCCAGGCGTTAATGAACTCAAATGGTCTGGTATTGGCCATTTTGAATCAATCATATAGCCTACTATGCCAGGAATGACAGATTGAAGAGAAATGGTGTTGCATTCATTGTCAAAAAGAACATTTCAAGATCTATCCTGAAGTACAATGCTGTCAGTGATAGGATAATATCCATACGCCTACAAGGAACACCAGTTAATACGACTATTATTCAAATTTAGGCACCAACCACTGAGGCCAAAGATGAAGAAATTGAGGGCTCTTATTAGCTACTATAGTCTGAAATTGATCGAACATGCAATCAGGATGCATTCATAATTACTGGTGATTGGAATGTGAAAGCTGGAAACAAGGATTGGTAGTTGGAAAATATGGCCTTTGTGACAGAAACAATGCCAGAGATTGAATGATAGAATTTTCCAAGACCAACGACTTCTTCATTGCAAATACCTTTTTTTTACCAACATAAACGGCAGTTGTACACACAGACCTTGCCAGATGGAATACACAGGAATCAATTGGCTACATCTGTGGAAAGAGACAATGAAAAAAAGGCTACTCTGTAGGCTTATTTTTGTCAACTTACTTGTCAGATAATGGAGGGGATTTCCTCACTGAACAGCCCACTAAACCAGTTGTCCTTGAGCGGATTCTGACTCATGGTGACACCATGTGTGTCAGAGAACTGTGCTTTGTAGGGTTTTCAATGACTGATTTTTTTTTTTTTCAAAAGTAGATTGCCAGGGCTTTCTTCCAAGACCCTTCTGGGTGGACTCAAACTTAGAACCTTTTGGTTAGCAACCAAGTGCGTTAACTGTGTGTACCACCCAGGCACAAACAGCCTACTAAGGAGGTGCCAACTCAAAGTCCCCGCCCTTTCCTTTTGCGGGCCAGAGGCTGGTCTGACAGACCAGTTTGGATGCATAAGGCAGAAGGAAGAAGTGAAACCTTCCTCAGAGGCAATAGGCTCCCTCGAGTTGAAGGGGCAAAGTCCAAGAACCAGGTTAGAGTTTGAAACCTACAAAACCTGTGAGGTCCAAAGAGAGACATCAAAGTTAGGATATAAGATCCAAAGTCTGGAGCTAGGGAAATCAGAGCTCGTGAGTTACAAGCAGCAAAACAGAAAAGGATACTGAGAGGGATAAGGGAGACTTGGAGCAGGTCTTGAGCAACTGATCACTGCTCATATTATTTAAAACATTCACAATCAGCTATTATGGTTTACTTAAAGGCAGGGACAGATTATCCAATAGGCAAGATAAGCATGGTGTTTACCTTGCTTACCAGATCATCTGTAGTGAACAATTTCAGATTTTTTCACCACATCAAAGATTCTGCTTCCAGGTATGGCTAGCATCTGTCTCTCAGTCCCAAAGCACCTTCCTACAGAATCTAAGCCTCTTTTCAAATTTACAGTCCCTGACAGGGATAGTTGACCCAGTAAGCAAGGAAACCACGTGCTTACTAACCTGTAGTAAACAACTTCACATGTTTTTCTCCAAAGATGTGGTGAAACCCATGTGAAAGAAATTGTTCACTACAGATTAATAAGTAAGCATAAGTAAACCTGTGCTTACCTTGCTTACTGGGTCAGCCTCCCCTGCCTGAAGGGCAGCAAGAGAGTAGGGCACGAGTGGTTCAGAGGGGCTTCAAATCTCCAGGGAGAAACACTTGTAGGCATGCTGATTGCAAGGTAATGAAAGGAAATTTCTATTTTCATAAACAAAGCATATTCTGTAGCCTGCCAATAGGAAAGCTCCCATGAATTCTCACTGAGCACCCACCCAGAACCTCGAGATCCCTTTCTGCATTCATTTCTTTCTTTCCTTGTCCAGCAAGCCTTCTGGGTTTATACTGGTATCTCCGAGGTCCAGAGTTGCCCTCTCAACACTTGCTGTCAACTGGGCTCAAGACAGCAATGCTGGCAGCTCCAGGGCCTCCTGCCACAGCTTAGACTGGGCACTGAGCTCAATGAAAGGTTCATAGTAAATACAGCTCACTTGTTCCCCTCTCCATTCCACCTATGGAGACAAACCAAACAGATCACTCACAACATATGAACTCTTTTTAAAATAGAAGCGTAATGATTGGAATGCAGTGGATAAAAAAGGAAGCAAATGTCTACACTTGTTTCACCTTGGGACAGGGTAGGACATTCTCCCATCCAGGTGGCTGCAGTCAATGTTGGATAAGGATCTCTCATGATCCACAGGCAAGTCTATGTCAAGAAGGACCTCAGCTGGGCCAGAAGGATATGGGGAACCAGCTTCAGGTTCTTGGAACAGTGTCTGGGGCACGATTTGTTATGGTGCTTTTCTTCTTTCTCTGGTGTTCTAACTGAGTTCCTTTCGGATTGTTGTCCCGTCCTATTAGCTGTTCAAAATAAGATGGACACCAATTCAAGGGAAACAGAAGGTGGCAAATTTATTGTCTGTGCAGACAAGGAGCAAGCAGGGCCTAGTGGCTGAAAAACGAGAGCTTTTATTTCCTCAAGAGGGGGAGGGGGATTGGCCCCTGAAACTCTATACCCCAAGGCATCCAATGCTCAGATTTGGAGATCTGGATGCTGAGTCATCCTTCATAGGAAATTCGAGTTGTTTGACTTCTCCCTTTCCAAAGCGGCTCAGGTAGAACTGTGGGCTGCAGAATATCTTCCCTTCCAGTGATGCTTGGTCCAAGGTCAGGTAAGGACACGATTCCTTTGGTTTTCACATGCACCAAGATCTAGTGCTTGGAACAAATTACGGTTAGAAGCCCCAGTTTGCAAAGACTATGGAGCAGGAAATGAGGGCGGAGGGATCCAAGGCAGAGTAGGGTGGGATTTCAGTGTCAGAAGCAGAGGCCGGCTGCTTATTGATTCATCTTAAAGTGACCCAAAGCCCAAACCTACTGCTGTCAAGTCAATTCCGACTCATAGCAACCTGTAGGACAGAGTAGAACTGCCCCATAGGGTTTCCAAGGAGCAGCTGGTGGATTTGAACTGCCCGCCTTTTGGTTAACAGCCAAATGTTTAACCACTGTACCACCAGGGCTCCTCTTGAAGTGACCAAAAAAACCCAAAAACCAAGCTCGCTACTGTCGAGTCAATTCCCATTCACAGTGACCCTATAGGACAGAACAGAACTGCCCCATAGCGTTTCTAAGGAGCAGCTGGTGGATTTAAACTAGCTGACCTTTTGGTTGGCAGCTGAGCTCTTAACTATTGCACCAGCAGAGCTCTCTCTTGAAGTGAAAAAAGAAAAAAAAATTTAGAAGTGAAGCAGGAACTAATTCCTAATTGTCCCTTAGCTCTAAAACCTACTCACAAGAAGTGTGGGCTCACACCTGATTGTCCCTACCTGCTCAAAGCAGTTCCCAGTCTCAGGAGAAGTCCCACATCCCTTATTTACTTCCATCTCTGAGTAGTGGTTCATATTCACATCAACCTTACTCGTAACTGCCAGCATTTTAAAGTCCACTGCTCTGCCCTCTGCTTGCTCGACTCAGATCTGTAGCTCTGCTTCTGTTCCAAGCTGGAGGGATCTTCCTGTTAACTACTTGACTTCTGATGAGAGCTTCATCCTAGATCAACTATTTGACCAAATCCTACCCTGGTGGCATAGTGTTTAAGAGGTATGGCTGTAAGCTCGGCAGCTTGAATCTACCAGTGGCTCCTTGGAAGCTCTATGAGGCAGTTCTACTCTATACTATAGAGTTGCTATGAGTCAGAATCAACTCGACAGCAATGAGTTTGGTTTTATTTTATTTTTTTGGTTTATTTTCTCTGGGCGCCTTTCCTTGTGTGGTGAAGTTTCCAATCCATAGAGAATTTGGAAACATTTATGCTGTTGGACAGTTTCTGCAAATGTTGCATGAGGCTCCTAGAAAGGGAGGCTTCCTTTCTTGAGATTGCTCACCTGCTCATGGCTTAATCCTTCTAGTGACATTTTCTTCTAAGGCCAAGGTCAGGGGCTTACTCTGCTTTCCAAGCCGCTGATCCTCTCTTGCTCCTCAAGCATGTTAAAATGGAGGTAGACACCCCTTCCCTGAGGTCCTATATCCTAGAAGTTTGCAATGATACCATTGTTTCCAGTCTATCCTGGTTAAGACTGTTCACATGTAAACACACATGCATACTGCCTCCAACTGCCAAGAGCACTCATCCTGTGTGTACAACCCAGGACTAGCTGCCTCCAGTCAGCTCTAGATAGAATGTACAAACATCAAAAAATATTATCTACTAATAAGGCAACTTCTCATCACAATCCAGTACAAAGACAGGCTATGTTACTAGGAATTTACCTGGCAACTCAAGATTTGTCATGATAATTCAAAATCTCAACAAAAATAGGATTTTCTTTGCTAATACCTTCTTGACTTTCCTAGACTTAGCTCTTCAGAATCTATTCTCTAAGAGTACTTGATTATGTATATGTGAATATACACATTCATGTACATTGAAATCAGCTTCCTCTAACAGGCTGTCACAATTCTAAGAGATCCTGATCAGATTTTGATTTTCTGGCCTACAGGATTTGACAACCCACTAAAATCTTCTGGCCTTCAGATTAATACCTTCTCTTCAATTCTTAGCTTGACTGGATGTTGCTCTATTTACCTAAAGTTTTTCTTTTTCATCTGTATTAATTATCAGGGACATCTGTTCCTCATATACATTTGTGTCATTTATATTGATCTTTCTGGATTTTTTCCAACTATCACTTATAGGAAAAATTAGATGTCCTGTGTATATGTGCTATGTGCTTTGTTGGAGCTCTGGTGGTGCAGTAGTTAGGAGCTTGGCTGCTAACCAAAAGGTTGGTGGTTCGAATCCATCAGCCACTCCTTGGAAATCCTATGGGGCAGTTCTATTCTGTCCTATAGGGTTGCTCTGAGTCAGAATTGACTAGACGGCAACGGGTTTGGTTTCTTGTTATTGGTATGTATAGGAAAGCACAAATAGGAAAATTGATTTAAAAAAGCCATTTTAGAATACAATGAAAATATTATGTGAGGCATCAAAATTTCACCCAGTTTTTCCTTAAATAACAAAACATAAGTCTTCCTGAAAGAAGAGTCACTTAACAGATATGTACATGTAATAGACGTGTTCAAGGGACTAAATTAAACAGTGGAGTTATGAAAAATACGCGATGTCTTCTCTCCAACACTATCTCAGATTATTATATTAGGACTTTTGTGGCCACCTGGGAGTAAATCTTTCATTTAATAAATATTTATTGAGTGCCTAGCAAATTCCAGATATGTTAGGAACTGGAGATCGAGTTACAAACAGTACAAACACAGTCCGTGTTCTCATGGAGCCTAGACTCAAGATGGAAGACTGACAGATAATTACAACCTAGTACAGAAGGAGCTCCAGGACAGGGTGCTATGAGAGCCCAGAGGTCACCTAGCTCAGTCTTGGAGGGTTGCAGTCTAAGTTCAAGTCTGAAGAATGAGTGAAATTAACCAGGTATAGAGTGGGAGGGAAGAGGTATGGTGGGAAGGATAGATGAAGAATGTTCCAAGGAGCATCCTATGGAAATGCTGAGGGCCGAGGGAGGAAGATGCATTTGAGGGAATATGAGAAGCCCAGTACGGTTGTAGCATATAAGGTAATGCGGGGAGTAAGAAGAGATGAAGACGGAGAGGAGAACTGGTGAAATCATGCAGGTCTCTTACATTCATTTGTTAGTAGGAAGCTAGGCGAACTGTGGACTGATTTTACAGTAAAATAGCTTTAATAGTGTGGGAATCAGGCCATGTCATGGATGCGATAAAAGTTATACAAGTCAGGGAGTTTCTGTGTGATGCAAATGGTTAAGTGCTTGACTACTAGCTGAAAGATTGAAACTCACCCACAGGCGCCTTGGAAGACAGTCCTGGCAATCTGCCTCTGAAAGGTTGAAATCTGCCTTGAAAACCATATGGACCAGTTCTGGTCTTATACGTGGGGTTACCTGAGTCAGAATCAATTCGACAGCAACTAACAACAACAGAGAACAGGAAGTTTACTTCTTTGTCATTTTACAGGATCAGGTGGTTTCAGATGCGGGCAGCTGGGGATAGGAGAGGGGAAAGTGGACTCTGTTCCTTGCAGGGACCCAGCCTGACTGCAGCTGTGCTATCTTTAACACAGGGATTCAACACCACCACTCCAGGCAGCCAGAAGAGGAAAAGAGGAATGTGAGTAGGTGGTTTTTATGGGCCAGGCTTGAAAGTAGCCTACATTGCTTTCCCTCACATTCCATTAGTCAGAATTCAATCACCTGGCTACACCTAACTGCAAGGGAACCTGGAAAATGGAGCCCAGCTATGTGCCTGGGAAGAAGAGGAAACGGATTTTGGGGACTGGCTGGTGGTCTCTGCCATAGTAAGAGAGAGAAGAGCCTGTGAGCTGTGAATCAGAATCATCGCTCACGCATTCCCCTCAAAGCTCTTGATCTGGTTGCTGCCGATTATCTCATAATCATTGTCTTCTTTCAATTTCTAATTCCCTCACGCAAATGTATATAGATCTCCTTGGATTATTGATCTCAACCGTAGCCACCAGTCTTTGCTCAACAACATTCACTGCCTTCATTAATCTCATCTGACTTTCACCACTACCAGCTATTTGCTTGCCCAGCTCAGCCTGTTTTAAGGAAGGAGTCCAACCCTACTGGTCAGTTGGGGGTAACGAGAAATGTCGGTTGGTGAGTCAGTAGGTGACACTCTGTGTCAGCAAGACAGCAATTCTAAAGCAACACACACATAATGAGTGCAAGGATTTAGTCACACTCAGGGGAACACAACAACATTGGCTCACTTGACCTACTTCCTCAAGACTAAACTTTCAGAAAGATCAACCACACCCAGACTGACCAGTGGATTGTTAAAATAGGGATGTCAACATGCTCTGATCTGACTGCCAACAAAAACACTGCCTTTGTGTTGATGCTTTCTTCACATTGAACTTAGGAAGGGCAAAGAAGTTCCACCTGTCTGGGTTGGAGAGTACCGTGAACTGCTCACCTTGGGTTTTCTCTCTGGGAGTTACAGAAGCAGGCGCACATGTTATTTTAATGGGAGTTGGAGCTACACTCTCATAACCACTGATTAGCCCTATTTGCTATTAAGAAATTCCAGGGCTCCCTATCAAAGGCCTCATTGTTTGCTTGTTTCTTTCTTTCACTTGTGTCACTCTGGTAAGGTATCCTTTCATTCAGCAACGTCTTCTGGGTCATTTTCCGTAATGTGGTGAAGATGTGGACAAAAGTGTTAAAATAAGGATTTGAAAATACTTCTCGTCAAGAGTCTAAAACTGGCCTTCAACAGAGATTAGGAGGGACAGGGAATTTGTGGATGAAGAATTTGTTTTCATTTGTGTGTAACCCTCGCGTTTGTTTCTTTTTTGGCCAAATTCAAATATTTTAAAATCATACATCTGTGCTTGTGATTCATACAGACCTCCGCTGACATGATAACAAAGTAGGTGGTACCTAGAAAAAGGAAGTTTGTGTGTTAGGCTTTTTTATTTCTCTTTTCATTTAATCTACAAGCCTCATAGAAATGCAAGTAGAACTGCCTTTCTCTAAGACCAGTTCAGAAATTATAGTATACAAAGAGATAAGTATTTTGATACTGTCTAAAAAATCACATCTGATTCTTAGCTTTATTTCAAATTCAACTATCCGTATGAACGTAATAGTTCTTTCATCAGTAATGCCCATCTTTTATTCTCTTAGTCTTTTAAAAAAAAAAAAAAAACTTTCCTCCCAAATGTCTCTCCCAAGTAGCTTTCCTTCATTCACCTCTACTTGACCCATATTGTTTCTTTATATTTGCTTGTGTTTGTATCCCAGATGTGACTAGGCCTGTAGGTCAGTCAGGATAGACTAGGTAATGTTGAGGTAACAAATAGCCCCCACATCTCAGTGGCTTAAATAAACAAATTTGTTTCTCCCTCATGCTCTGTACCCAATATGGGGCTCTGTTCATGTATAATCACTCAGGGACCCGATCCAGACTGAAAGAAACTCCATCCTAATACATGTCCCGTGATCACTATGTCAGGGTAAAGAGAATATGGTGAATCACACATTGGCTTTTAGACCTCCTGTCTAGGAGTACTGTGTCACTTCTGCTCACATCTTATTGACCAAAGCCAGTCCCATGGCCAAACTAACCACAAATTAATAAGAAGCAAAGGAGAGGTTAAGTTAACAACACTACCTTCTATTTGTATAAGTCTTATCATTGTTAAGCACTTTTGCACACATCTCAGGGATGTAGGAAGGGAAGGCTACTAATTTTCTCATTTTACATATAAGGAAACCAAGATTTAGAGAAATTAAGTAATCTTTCTTTTTTTTTTTTCCTAATGTCAAACACCTTTCCTTTAGATTAGGTTATCTTGACTACCAGGTTGTTGTTGGTTAGTTTTAATTATCTAAATTTTTCCAACATCACATTTTTAATGTTTGAGTTAGCAAGCACCAATACTGTGGCATTCAACTGTTGCTCAGAGTAATAGAAGTACAACAGCATTCTCCAGCTATGTTGCCATGAACAATTGGGAAAACTCCAGGCCTTTTTTAATGTCTTCCATCCCAATGAATTCTAGGAGTTATAAGAGATGTTTCCTATGTGCTAATAAATATAGGTCAGCCAAGTGCCACATGGCCCTTTCTGATCCTCTTTTCTTGCCCTGACTCTGCATGGTGACTGTCACTGCTAAGCCCTTGATAGGTCTGTGTTGAAGGAACTTATGCCTCTACCAGAGATGCATGTGTGTGTAAAATGGGCTGCTGTCTCTGAGGTGCTGTCTGCTCTCACTTGGAAAGCCAGTGCCCCCAGTGTCACATGAAAGTGTGAAGAGTTTTTGTAGTTTTTTGGGGCTCTTTTATTTTAGCACTTTCTTTTTCAGACATAAACATGAGGCGTTAGCCTCTCAGTAACACACATTTACCTATACTCAGGATCTCTGATATCCTCTTGAGTCAAACTTGTGTGCCTCAATTCTGTTTAGATGAGTTCTCTCCCAAAAGGCTTTTCAGTTATTTATGCAGACACCTGCTGGCCCCCAGCTTAGCCATCTTCCACACATGCCCACACTTATTCGATTGTCATAGCAAAAGAACATGCTCGTTCATCCATAATATGGTAAAAAATGTTACTAGTTAATGTAATAGTTTAAGCACATCAGTATTTCATGGTGTTGTACCAAGAGCATCATACATTTCAGGTGCCCTGCCACCTAAGCAAGTTTGAAAACCATCGGTATAGCAAAATAAACCCTCAAACCTACGTTCTAGTTTCAGATCTGTCTTCCTCCCTTGGGGTGACCTTAGGAAAGACATTTAGTCCTTCTGGACCCTTTTGTCATGCATAAAATGGAAGAAGTTGTATGGGTGGGTTTCTAAGGACTTTTTCAACCCTGAAAATGTGTGATTTGTGGGGGTTAATTAAATTCTCTGGAGACAGGATTCATTACTTACAATTATTGTCAATAGGTGGCAGCAAAAACTCAGTCTTCAGTGGGTTAAGGCAAAGAGAAGGCTTTCAGAATTTGAGTTAAAAAGAACAGTGGAGAATATCTAGTTAATAGCCTTCATATTTAACCCTTGTGAGAAAGCGAAAGCTCTCGTGGATTCTATGATGGAAAGAAAGTGGGTCCTACACATGTGTTATGAAACGAATTGAAAAGGTTTTTAACAATGAATATGTTTTATAAACAATTGAATTTATTATTTTTCTCTTGGTCATTTTAAAAGTTGCTAAAGGTCTTAGGATACTAAAACTGCCATATATATAAAATGATATTCAGAATGAGTTTTTATATCTTTATTTTTAACCTAGATGTAGAAGGATGGACTGGCAACTTCAAGAGTTTCTTTTTTAATGTCGCATAAATTTGGCATTTTCTTGTATTATTTTGGGAAAAAAGTTGATATACATCACAATATTACAATATAATTACATTTCATAATAGTTCAAATCTCTTTAAAAGGAATTTCAAAGAGCTTTTAAAAAATGTAAAAAACTTTGTTTATTAAAACGTTGCTGGCTGTAACAGTTTGAAATGAACAGACTGTTCACTGAAAATTCGACATTTTTTACTCCCCTTAAGTTTTGTTGCAACGAGCTAGAACATTAATTTAAAAAATGCATATGGATAATTTATTAAAATGTCAATACAAATGAATTTATGCCACTTGATTCCATTTTATTCAATATTGTTAATAAAACAAAGGTATATGAAACTCAGTAAAATGCTATGGAAAGAGTCACTATCTTGAAGAAAGGAGCTATACTGTAGGCAGAATCTCTTAAAGGAATTTACCATTTTTCATAAAGTGAACGTTCTGATGGTATGATACTCTAAGAAAATTAAAGAGATGATATGCAAACTGTAGCCTTGAGCTTTCCCTGAATTACAGACTTGTACATCTAACTGCCTCATTCACAGGAACTAAAGGCTTAATATGGACAAAAGAGAACTTTCTGTGAACATGTAATTTTAAGTGACTAAGATAACCAGAGGAAACCCTGGTGGCATAGTGGTTAAGTGCTACGGCTGCTAACCAAGAGGTCGACACTTCAAATCCGCCAGGCGCTCCTTGGAAACTCTATGGGGCAGTTCTACTCTGTCGTATAGGGTCGCTATGAGTCGGAATAGACTCAACGGCAGTGGCTTTGGTTTTGGTTTGACGATAACCAGGTCCTTTGATCTGGAGACTTAATTACATTATTTATTAGCAATGTTTGAATCTTTATAAAACTCTTTGTATTTAAAAAATCACATTGGTTTAAATCAACCACTATCAAGTAGAACACCGATATTACAGAGCAGCCAATGGACTAAGGAGAGCTCTGTTAGTTGATTAGGAATACATGATTCATATAAAAATCTTAAAATACTCTTAAAATTTTATAGAAGTACATCTTCCTTGGATAAGTCCAAAATTCCTATTTTATAGCTGAAGAGATCTGACAGTGAATGGCTGGCACAAAGTGAATATTCTCCAAACTTCTCATTTTTTTTTAAACATATACTTTGTTTTGTATCTAAACTACCTCTGACCCTGACCCATGTGCCATATTCCTCTTACTTTTTTCAGGGAACATATAGCCCAGTGTCTATAGCAGCACAACCCAATGAGATACCCACTAGCCACAAGTGACTGTTTAATTTTAGATTAAATAAGATGAAAATTTAGGTCATCAGCCACATGTCAAGTGCCCACTAGCCACTTTTGGTTTGTAGCTATTGGATTGGACACCACAAACATGGGACGTTTCCGTCATTGCAGAAAGTTCTATTGGACAAACCCTTGTCTATAATGTGGAGCACTATAGCTCCTTCTGTGTTTAAGTGTCATCTTTTCTGTTTATAATGCCACAACTTTTACAACTAGCAAAATATAAAATACACACTTGAAGGAAACTGCACACTTGCTTTCAAATTTCTCTTCTCTTCTGATAACTGATTTCTCTTTATAAAATTGATAATGTCAATTATTGTTTGAATGACTAGAGTATGCCACCAAAAATGAAGTATTATAACTTTCTGAAAAGAAAATCATGTCTCTTGATAAAATTCTTTTCTAAGTCACTTGATAAGGTCCTTTCTAAGACATCTTTCCATTACTAATATAAGAGGAGTTTTTTTTCCTTCTACTTAGAAGGGGCTCATTATTTTCTTTTAGACCTGATAAACTGTATCTATCTACCTATTACTGGACAATTGTGTCACTGAATAGAAAAGGTAGGCAGTAGCTCAATAGATTTGTCTTTGGCTCACTTCATCTTGGACTGTCTTGCCTGGTTGTTTGTATTTGAGAAAAGCAGACACAGGACATATAATTGTAGTGGACTCTGTGACATCTGGTCCTTGTCCTATGAGTGAATCTTGATAATGTGACTATTTTTTCTATTTTAGAATTTTTGTGGGGAGTCAGCCAATTCAAAGTAGTTACTTGTTTTCCTTTAGGGCTTGGAGTTGTGAAAACATGTTAAATTCAAGTGGGTTTTTCCATGTAAAATACCTACTCCATTATTTTGTGTTGGCATGGTATTCTAATTTAAGAACACTATTGTCCCCTTTTTATAGGCAAAAATAATTCAAAGAAAAGCCCTCAGTAAGGGATGATACATCTTTGTTGGATGGCAAATAGTTCTAATACTTCAGATTGATTTATGACGGCCATATCCAGATGGAATCTTTTGGTCCAGTACTTGACATTGTGTAGCTTTTTTCATGGCAGTTTACAATGGCTGGTTTTATTTTTAATTGGTTTGAAATATCAGATTAAATAATAGAAAAAAAAATCCACAATTTAAGATTATAAGATCTAGCAAACTTGCCCAAACTTGCCCAGACACTGTGATGTCTATGCTCTGATTTCTGCTAAAGTTGGAGAAGTTTAGAAATTTTGCTGGATATACAGAATTAAAAAGGAATACCAGGGCATACTTTGTTGCATGTAAGTATTTTTTAAATAATAATAAACCTATCAAAGCAATCACTAACAAAGTGTTATCTATATGCTGAAAAAAGTAGATATGCAAAGGGTTTTAGCTAGAACAAGAGCTAAAGAAAATATAACCATATAGACCTTTTTTCACATTAACATTGTCTCTTACTCATCTCTGGCATTAATGTCAATCCGGAGCAGGACAGTTTGGTATGGCCATGCTAACTGTACAGTATACAATATGCACAATCATAAAAGCATTTGGTTATGTCAACATAGATCCTCACTCGCTCTAAGAAGTGATGGGAGAGGAAAGAAGAAGTCAGTCTGTAGCATTTTTTTGAGGTCAGAGGTGGGGCATATCTGGCCGAGAGGGATGGTAAGTGCTTTCTCTTCTGGGATGTTTCTGCATATAAATTGAAAATTTGCTCAGACTTTGAGCCAGTAAAAGTCTTCCTACTCTGGCATTCTAGGGCAATATAGCATCTATAAAGCAAAGAATCAAAAAATATGAATGATTTTTAAAGTACTATATTCAGCTATTGTGAAAATGGCATGGGGGCGATGTCTGACCTCCTCTAGCTTCATAAGGTGGGAGGAGGATCAACAGCCCAAGGCTGATTCCTATGAGGCAGAGGTCAGTCATGCCTCCTCTTTCTGCCATCTTTACCAATTCTGACACCAACCATCCCTCCCATGGTGCTCTCTACTTCTCTGCTGGGTTCGATAATTCATTGCAATGCCCACACAGAACTCAAAGACAATACTCACAATTATGGGGTTTATTAGGGAAGTAACCGGTTACAATTCAGGTTCTGGAATGGTCAGGCTACAGTTCTTACATCAGGACAGCCTCTTCCCAGCTGTGTTTGCAGACACACCTCTCTGGCTCTCAGCCTCTGCCCTGCTCAGGCAAGTGTTACAAAGCTCTTTTGGTTCTGCCAGTAATCCCCAGAGGCACCCAAGATATTCAGTTTTCTTGCTCCTGGCTAGGAAGCCCAATGCGTGTTCTCCTGCCGGTCTCTCCTGTCACTACTTCTTGCCCTCTTCAGGGTTACGGCTCTCTGTCTGTCTGTTTGTCTGTCTCTCTCTCAGTCTCCTGGTTCCAGGATCTTCTCAGCTCAGGAATCCTAGGTCCAAAAGATGCACTGTCTGCTCCTGGCTGTTCTTCCTCAGTGGTGGTAGAATCCTCTCTCTGCTCTGGAATTGGCTCTATTTTAAGGCAAAACTGACCAATCCCCTTGGTGGGCCACAAATGACATATTTGCACATTCCCACCCAGTCAGCCTTCAGTACGGATTATACCTCAATATAAAGAAAACAAAAATCTTCACAACTGGACCAATAAGTAACATTATGATAAATGGAGAAAATATTGAAGTTGTCAAGGATTTAATTTTACTTGGATCCACAATCAACACCCATGGAAGCAGCAGTCAAGAAATCAAATAACGCATTGCATTGGGCAAATGTGCTGCTAAAGACCTCTTGAAAGTGTTGAAAAACAAAGATGTCACTTTGAGAACTAAGGTGCACCTGACCATGGTGTTTTCAATGGCTTCCTATGTATGGGAAAGACGGACAGTGAATAAGGAAGACTGAAGAAGAATTGATGCCTTTAAATTATGGTTCTGGGGAAGAATATTGACTATATTATGGGCTGCCAGAAGAACAAACAAATATGTCTTGGAAGGACAGCCAGAATGCTCCTTAGAAGTGAAGATGGTGAGACTTTGTCTCACATACTTTGGACAAGTTATTAGGAGGCACCAGCCCCTGGAGAAGGACATCATGCTTGGTAGAGTAAAGGGTCAGCAAAAAAGAGGAAGACCCTCAATGAGGTGGACTGACACAGCGGCTGTAACAACAGGCTCAAACATAGCCATGGTTATGAGGCTGTTTTATTCTATTGTACTTAGGATGGCTCTGCGTCAGAGCTACTTGACCACACTTAACAACAACAACATATGCAGCTATGCCGGTATTTACATCACTCAAAAATTAAAAAAAAAAAATTATTGGGAAATACCAGGCAATTATACCAAATTTCTGGACGTGAGGCTGATCTTTCCTTTGGAATTAACAAATCATACTCAAGGGCACACAGCAAGCAGACTGGTAGAGGTCTACAAATTAGATTATCTGCGTTCAAATGGCATTTCGTTGTAGGTGGGTTTCATAATTTGGGGGCTTGGAATCAGAGGACTTGGAGTTTTGCTTTCTAGCTCTGGGTATAAACTCTTACTAGCTCATCTGTAAAGTAAAGGGTTTGGATAATGTTATTTCTAACTATTTTTTGTTTTCTCACTTCAAAAGGATATCATAAAAGAATCTTTTTAGATTAACACTGATCCACAAAGACTGATGTTTATTTCTCAAACAGCCCTTCCACGCTTAAAGAAATCTTTTATTTCTAACACTGGAATATTAAATTGTACATCCCTTATTCCTACTTACTTTATCAAACGTTTTATTTTAGAATAGTTTTAGATTATCAAAAAAGTTGCAAAGGTAGTACAGAGTTTCCATATACCTCATATCCAGCTTCTCCTATTAATGTCTTACTTGACTAGCCCACATTTGTCATAAGTAATGAACCAATATAGATACATAACTATTAACTGAAGGCCGTACTTTATTCAGATTCCCTTAGTTTGTACCTAATGTTATTTTTCTGTTCCAGGATCTCATCAAGGGCACCATTTCATCATTATGCCTCCTAGGTGGCAGTTTCTCAGACTTCCTTTGTTTTCGTGACCTTGGCAATCTTGAGGAATACTGGACAGGCATTTTCAGAATGTCCTTCTACTGGGATTTCTCGTGATTAGACGTGTGTTATGAGTTTTGGGGAGAAAGTCTACAGAAGTTAAAAAGCCCTGCCCATTATATCATATCAAGGGTTCATTCCATATCACTATTGATGCTGATCTTGACCTCCTGATTGAGATAGTGCTTGTCAAGTTTCTCTACTGTAAGTTTCTTCTTTTTCTTACTTTCCATACTGTACTCTGTGGAAGGAAATCACTATGTGCAGTCCACACTTAAGGGGTGCGAAGATTTAACTCATTTTCAATTCACCATAAATCAAATATTAGACTCAAATTTCCTCAGTTTATTACCCACAGGTCTGATACTTCAGGTAAGTTTGGTAGCAAACAGCCTTGTAGGCTCTTACCTAAAATTGTTGGAAAAAAAGCACAGGAGGATGGGGGGGCGGGGTGGGAGCTATGACTTCTTTTTAAATATTTTTTTCTCCCTTCCCCTGTAGGAAGTTGTCAGATACACTTATTCTTAAGTAGTACAAAGCAACATGATTTCCTTCTTCTGAGGTCTAGTACAAATAATCTATCTTTTTAAAGAAGAAAACATACTTTTTTTCAATTATTTTAGCAAAAGACTGGGGAAATCTGGATCAATGGCATTCTTTTTTAACTTAAAAAATTTACATTGATTTTAAAAATTACATTAAACCATTTCTCTGCATCAGCACCCTTGAAACTTCCTTTTGTCCCCAACCCCTTTAGGAATGGCAAATTCCTAAAGTATGAATATTCATGCCAAAACAAAACATTTTTCAGCCTTTTATTTCATCTTATTTTTTGAATTACAAAAGTAATATATATTTTATGTAATAAAAAATTAAAACAATCCAGAAATACAGACTGAAAAAAGCAGAAATTCTTCTTGACTGCGTGCAAATGGTAGAATTTACTGTATTATTACTGAATTCCTTTTGGCTTTTTATCAATGACAATAGTGTAATTTTATTAAATGAATTCTAATATAACATGTTGTTGTTATTAGGTGCCATCCAGTCGGTTCCAACTCATAGCGACTCTATGTACAACAGAACGAAACACTCCCTGGTCCTGCACCATCCTCATGATCGTTGTTATGCTTAAGCCTGTTATTGCAGCCACTGTGTCAATCCATCTCGTTGAGGGTCTTGCTCTTTTTTGCTGACCCTCTACTTTACCAAGCATGATGTCCTTCTCCAGGGACCGATCCCTCCTGACAACATGTCCAAAGCATCCTTGCTTCTAAGGAGCATTCTGGTTGTACTTCTTCCAACGTGCATTTGTTCTTTCTTTTGGCAGTCCATGGTATATTCAATATTCTTCTCCGATACCACAATTCAAAGACATCAATTCTTCTTTGGTCTTCCTTATTCATTGTCCAGCTTTTACATGCACAGGAGGCGATTGAAAATACCACGGCTTGAGTCAGGCACACCTTAGTTGTCAAGGTGACATCCTTGCTTTTCAACACTTTAAAGAGGTCTTTTGCAGCAGATTTGCCCAATGCAATGTGCCTTTTGATTTCTTGACTGCTGCTTCCATGGGTGTTGATTGTGGATCCAAATAAAATGAAATCTTTGGCAACTTCAATCTTTTCCCCATTTAAACATTTAGAATATGTGTATTCTAAATTTTTTTTATGTATGTATTTTTTTTTATAATATGTAGAAATTAGATAAGGAAAATGATTTGTTTAAAATTTGGCTTGACCTGCTTATTTATTACTTATTAAGCCAATATTTATTGACCGCCAATTATGCACTAGGTACGTAAGACACTTAGGGGTATAAATGATCCAAAAAGAAATCACCTGTCACTAAATGAACTTATGATAAAGAGAGAGAGATTAACTTCCATAAACAACAATGGAGTAAATAAATGTCTTCATCTAAGTACATTTGTCACAAACAGAACTTTGAAAAATGAATTTTTGCTTTGCAAATGAGATTATGTCTACTTACAGTATATTTACTGGTTTATTTAGTTTATTTATTAAATGTAGAACAATATTAAAAGCTCTTGAGCTAATTTTAAAAAGTGAGTGAGAACTGTTTCTGTTGAATTATATGACACTTTCACTATTATTCTGAAATGCACAGGGTAATTCTTTATTTTATCCACTGATTATACCCTAAAGGGTGGACACTAATTCTAATATCTTAACCTTTTCAAACACATCAGCTACATCACCCTTAACACCTCTGGTGACAGAAGAGTTTCCATGGAGTGATAATTTGGTTCCTAGATTAAATTTATCTCCTAGCATCCGTTCCCTAACAATGATATAAGAAAATGTCCCCTGATTTATTTAACATGAATTAATTTTATTGAAAACTATTTACAATTAAATAAGTTTTGAAATACTGTATCAATAAATTTTAAATGACAAAAAAAGAATTCCACAGAATTTATTGCTATTTATTTACAAACCTTCCAATATACATAAAAGTTATTTCATGATTTTGTCCTTTGTATAGAATTTGATGTTACTTTTTCACTTTGTCTCACAAATATTTTTCCATGTTCACCCAACTCACACTTATTATTTTTATGGTAATCCAATATCCCACAGCATTGATAAATCATTATTCAATTGTCATCTATTACTGGAAATTTAGATTCTTTCCAGTTTTGTATCGTTTATGTAATGCTGCTCTAAGCATATCTCTTTCCCAATAATATGTTTTTCTCCTCTTAAATTATTTCCTTAAGACTCATTCGTAGGAATAGGATTATTGTCCTGCATTTGATATGCATTGTGAAGTAGCTCTCCAGAAGGAATGCTACAAGTTCAAAAAGCCTAAAATAATAAACGGATGGACCTTTTCTTCTGAAGTCCTGCCAATACTGTAACCATGAATTCCATTAGTGCTGGCAACAAAACACAGATTCATTTCTTATTTCCTGATAAATCTTGGAGTTATTTGGAAATCTCATTTTAATAATATAAGACATATACCATAAATCTACAGATCATGCCCCTAACACCATGCCCATGTTCAGGAGGGAGCAGGAACCCACCGCAGGCCACCAAACCACCCTCCTGGGACCAGAGCGCAGTTTTCCTCCTTCCCGTCTTCCTTCTTTCCTTCCCTTCTTTTTAAACTAGATTCTGAACTTTCAAAACTGGAACAGGAGCAGCACTGGTGAAAACAGAATAGTGGGCACTAAAGTCAGATTACCCTCAAAGGGTCTTTGACTCTCTGAGAGTAGCCTGTAACTTTTAGGTTTTCTCTGGAGGAGCGAAGAGGATGGTGCCATCTTCTAACCCTGGAAACCTTGCCTAATAAGAAGAGTGAATCCCACATGATCTCACTCTCCCTCATTGAACACATGCATGGTCACTGTTGCCAATCATAAAGAGAATCTAACTAATGCACAGGGAAAAACTGTCCCAGAATAAATTGTGAGCAAAGCAAATTGCTTAATAAAGTACAAATGATGTCAACTGCAGATTGTCCAGGACATTCCATCACTACCAAAATACAAAGGGTTTCCCTTTTTAGGTATAGCTTTCTAAAGAGAGGTCCAAAGTGAGTCCACTAGGTCTCTCGATCTGAACTTTGGCAATTAATTATGTGAAATAAAGGACAAAGAAGGGGTTATCAACAGTAATAATACTTCAACAGGAGTGTGTCCTCCACCCTTCAATGTGTCTCGAACTCTTTAAATGGCACCATTGTCTCTTTAGACGGACCTGGCCAGGCAAACCCCGGGAATCTTTGTTGCCTTCCTTGAAAAACATTTAAAACAAACAAGCCCCCTTTCTCTTCCCATAGACAGTACAAGCAATATTAATGGTTATCTACCTGTGATAAGCACAACAGTCTCAATTTACCTGACATGAAAGGGTCATCTGTACTGCCAAGCCCAATTAACTTGTCTTAC
This sequence comes from Loxodonta africana, assembly GCF_030014295.1. NCBI lineage: Eukaryota > Metazoa > Chordata > Mammalia > Proboscidea > Elephantidae > Loxodonta > Loxodonta africana. The sequence continues at coordinate 169,145,434 of NC_087342.1, forward strand.
TCTCACACACACAAAAAAGGAAGGTTACTGAAAGGCCACATCTTACCCTATATCTTGGCTGCTTTGGTACAATGGCTTGATCAAAGGCCATCAAAGCATCAGGCTAATAAAGGCAGACTGGTTTTTTAGGACACTGGCACAGTACCACACATGGGAGCCTGTGGGTTCTTACTGAAAGGCTCAAATGTCAAGACATGATTTTACGTGTATAGAGTCTTTCAGAGGTTGAGGAAAAAAACCCAACCCAACCCACTCTCATTGAGTCAATTTTGGCTCACAGCAGCCCTATAGGACAGAGTGGAACTACTCTATAGGGTTGCCAAGGCTGTGAGAGACTCCCTAAAATATATCCCAATTTTATAACAGGGTTATAAAGAATTATGGTATATTTTCAATGTTTGTTGTTATTGTTAGTTGCTGTTGAATCAATTCTGACTCATGGCAACCCCATGTATGCAGAGTAGAACTGCTCTATAGGGCTTTCAAGGCTATGACCTTTGGAAGCAGCTCACCAGGCCTGTCTTCTGAGGTACCTCTGGATTCTCAGATAATAAATTTGTATTGTTCTAAGTCACTAAGTTTGTGGTAATTTCTCGCTGCCACCATAGTTAACTTACACACCTATCCTACAATTCCACTTGATGGTCCTCTCCCCACACTAACCAGCGCATTAGGAGAAAGAAAACTAGGACCATGGTTAATTAGTAGCCTGTGCTCATGCACCTTTCATCTATGGAAATAAAGACTATTTGTGATACTCCATTCTTCCACCCCAAAAGACACTGATCAACCTCACAGCAAGACATACTATCTTCTCTCACTTCTCCAGCAAAAGCCATGCTCACTGAGCCCTCCATCGGTGATTTCATTTTTATTTTTGTTCAGAACATGAATGATGTAAGGCTTTCACAAACCTGACACATTTCGTTGGGAATATTCAGGAGTAGGTTCTAACACAGGATTGGAGACACAATTGACAAGGGAGTTTTTATGGAAATAGCCATACTAATTTATAACCAAAAACAAAGAAGCATGCACAAAAAAATACCCAAACCTGCATTTTTAAGATAGAAGTGTAAGGGCAGTTTAGGCCAGTTAAGAAGTTGATTTATTTCCCTATCCTACTAGATTTATTTATTTTTGTATGTAGCTTAGATTCATTTAACTCACCAATTTTCAACAGTAAAAAATAAGAGTTAGCTTTGTGGCAGGAAAAAGTAGCTTATCTACCAAATCATTCTTTGGTTTCCTTTCTTGTAAAATGAGAGTGAAAATTAGGATGATCTTATTCTTCAGACCAAGGAAGTGAGTGGGGAGGATAAGTATACTTTGGAATCATGTTTGTCCTGGGGAGATAAGGTGCTCTGAGTTGTGAGCTAGGAATATTCCAAACTACCCTTTATTCTTACTAAATGCTGCACATTAGTAGTCTCTTTAGCATTTTTAGTGCTATAAAAGCTAATATTTATTTAGTGTTTATATGGATTATTTCATTTCATTCTTCCATTTTACAGATGAGAAAATGTACCAAAAGAGATTAAGGAAATTGTCCTGGACCACAAAGCTAGTAATTGTTAAAACCAGAATTCAAATCCAGGCCTCTGAGACCCTACAGCCCAAGTTCTTTACCATGAAATTTTATCACCTGTCAAGCGATGCCCCTCTACCATGAGAAGAGATAACATACAATAGCCTTGCACAACATGACTTTGCTCAGGCTTGTTGTTGTTGTTAGCTGCCGTCGAGCTGTCCCCTGACTTATGGGGACCCCATACACAATGGAATAAAATCTGCCCAGTCCTGCACAATCTCCACGATTGGTTGCAGATTGGATCATTGTGATTCATAGAATTTTCACTGGCTGATTTTTGGAAGTAAATCATCAATTCTTTCTTTTTAGTCTATCAGTCTGGAAACTCTGTCGAAACTTATTCAGCACCTTTTTTTACTAAGACACAAACCTCCACTGACAGATGGGTGGTGGGTGCACATGAATGAAGTGCATTGGCTGGGAGTTGAATCAAGGTCACTTAGGCAGGTTCCCTCATACCGGGAATGTGCCTGATTTCCTCTCATCTACCCAAACCCCACTTAACACTCAGAGTCCAACTCATTCCCATTTTCTTCCCAAGACCCTTCTCCTCACCTCTGCAAGCAGGTCTATAGGGGATTGAGTACTCATATCTTCATATCCTTTGCAGCACCTAGCACAGGAATATGCATATAGTAGGCAGCTGTTGGGTAGAAGAAATACCCCGGGTCCTTGTCTCAGAAGAGGGAGGCTTGAATCTCTGCCTTCCCACTTACTGGTAGTGTGGCCTGGGATTCAGTGTCTTCAGTAAAAAAAAAAAAAAAAAAGTAATATTCATCCCACAGGTTTGTTATGAGGATAAAATGAGATATTGTTTATAAAATACTTTGTAAATTAAAAGTCTCATTCAAATATAAGGGATAATTGATTAAGTCATATATGTTTTACACTGGATTTCTTAAACTAGTCCTGAAATTGTTGAACTACGTTCAATTTTATACATGAGCATATTATCATTAATGCATTACAATGCCATTGAGGAAGGCTAAAAAGATCAGGATTGTTTACCCTGGTAAAGAGAAGTCTGAAATGAGTTTTCAAAACAAACTTCAAGTGTTTGTCTATTCAATAGACAACTGCGAGCAACTCCACAAAGTCCTTGGCCTCAAATTAGAGCAAAAAGGGATTTGGTCCAGACATAAGGAAATGTTTCGTGAATATAAAGACTGCGAAACCTACTATTAAGGGAAATTGTGGAGACAAATACTAGCCACAAATAAGTGACTTTATGCAGCCAAATTGACCAAGGAGAAAAAGAAACATGTTTATTTTTCAAAATGTGAATGTTCTGAAGCAAATAAACATCTTCCCTCACTAAATTGACATATTTTTGGTCTTGATGGCACTATAAAATTAAATTCTTTAAAAGGGAGTTAAATAAATAAGAGATGGCATCTCCTCTTGGGAAGAACAGAAAACAAAAAAGAAGAAACTATTAAAAATGCAACTATTCAAAAATATATATTTGTGGACTACTACAAAAACCTATAATAAAATCTCTGAGAAATTGTCTCAATGAAATTAAGAACACTCCATTTCCTCCTTCACCAGATATTGCCTCTCCCATCCCTTGCAACAATCACTCTATCTCTGTATTTGAGCATCCACCACTTTTAAGCTAAAATTGGAAACCACAACATCCTACATGAAGAAGCAAGGGGTAGGTATCTAGAAGGCAGGTTTGCCCTAAATATCTGTATGGATTGTACACAAAACAGAATGAAAAGCCCTAATGTTATAACAGCCATAGTTTCAGTGCAGCTATACTTTGTACGTTTCTTTCAAAAGGATGGGACCATCCTTGTGACGACTGAATACTGACAGCCAGTGTAACCTGAGTCAGTTAAAGGTCAATGACCATGCTCCATGCTCTACAATAAGCTTATCAGGGCCATCTCTTGAAATAATAGCCACTTCCAGGTCTCCTTCATCTTCTTCACTCTTTGCCTTCCTCCCTGACCCCCACCAGAGCCTACCCTTCCCTCTCTGGCATATATCCTTCAGCAAGGTTCTCTCTTTTCTTGGGCTTTTCCTGTTGCCATCACAAAGCCCTCAATGTCCTTTATAGAATATCTTCATCTAACCTTGAGTCAAAGGCCACTGGTGCCTCAGGAAAAAAAAAAAAAAAGAAATCCCATAATTTAAACATCTTCCTTTAAAAAAGAGGGTGTACAGTTTTAAAATAAAAACTAATGTGCTTGTTTACAGTTTATTCCACTAAACGTTTGTAGAGTATCTACAGCGTTAAATTAATATGCATTGAAGAAAATTTCTAGACTAAGTAATGCAGTTTCATAATTTGCCTTGGAGAACCTGGGAGTGAAAAATGTTTCTACCCGTATGTGCTATATTTCACGCAGGCAGCTTTCCTTTGCATTTCCTGGGTCATCTACCCCTGACCCAATTTTCCTAAAATGTAGATTGTTTAACAAATGCTTCTTTTGAATCTGCCAAAATGATTACCAAAATAGACTTGTGCTGCCACCACTCCAAGGCTTGTGACATTTCAGCCACTTACTATCTAGAGTATTTGGGTTCTAAGTTCCAAGATCAGAAGTTACATGGAAATAAAAATTTAGCAATCTTTTATGGTAGCAGATGGAATTAGTTGATTGCCAAAGACAAGCTTTTTTTTTCTTTTTGTTTTAACAGAGAATTGCCAAAATCTTGAAGTAAATACTATACAGGTATTTTTCATGGCTGGGTGTACCTAATTTGCTTGTTTGCAGTTTATTCCACTAAACGTTTGTAGAGTATCTACAGCGTTAAAGCACTGTGCCAGGCACTGCAGGGGACTTGGGTTTAGTGAAACCCAAACCCTAAGCTCAGTGGTCAGGGAAGCCTCTTCTCTTAGAATATTAAACCTGGGTCCTTTACTCTATATAACCTGCCTGAACTATCTGAGTTTTCCATTCACAAGGGGAAAAAAATCTTGCTTTGATAAGGCTAGTGGCAGAGGAAGGTTCTACAACATCACGGGGAGCAGATGATACTGAATGAATGGGGCCAGTGGAGAGTTTCAGGGTTAAGGAGAGGGAGAAGGAAAGGGACCATTAAAGGACAGAAGATGGGACACAGTTGGCAGTCTTTTGCCACACTGTGTTTTCAATGGGTTGGACCTTTTGTAAACCCTTTGGGTGATGTAATGGACACTTGCATGTTTCGTACGTTTTTGATGGGCTAAAATTTTTCAAAAAACTTTGCTGAGTTTGGAGAATTTCCCACTTCATGATTCCTGCCTCCCTGCCTCCTGAGGAAAGGAAATAACTCATTTCCCTAGCATCTTTGACAAGCAGGGCCCAAGCAAGTGACCCAGGCTCTGCTGATCTGATACACTGTACAAGACTTCAATTTAGAAGCAAGCAGCATAAGGAACTTTGCAGAATCCGATTTCTGGTGGGGGTGGCAGCAGAGGTTTTTGATTTGGGGAGAGCAGTGGCACAGGCTCTGGTATCAGTTATATACAAAGCAGAAACCAAACTCATTTCTGACGAGGCAATTCTGACTCATAGTGACCCAGCAGGACAGAGTAGAACCACCTCACAGCGTTTCCAAGGAGCAGCTGGTAGATTCAAACTACCAACTTTTGGTTAGCTGCCGAGCTCTTAACCACTGTGCCACCAGAGCTCCATCAGTTATATAAGCCCTGGCAGCTCTATCTAGTGGCAGTGAATGTTTAAGGTCTCTGCGGGAGAGTCTCATAGCATGTGTCATGGATTAAATTATTCCCCCCTCCCCAAATTAAATTATGTTGAAATCCTAACCCCTGTGCCTGTAAATATGACTATGGTTGGAAATAGGGGTTTGCTTTATTATGTTAATCAATCATACCAAGGTAGAGTGAGCCCCAAACACGATCACTTCTGAGTTATAAAAAGAGCAAAATAGACGTAGAGACACACACAAGGGAAAAGGCAAACATCAAGGAAGGAACACCAAGGGATGCCAAGAAATACCAAGGATCACCAACAGATACCAGAAACCAGGAGAGAGGTTCACTGAAGGAATCGACATGGCCAAGACCCTGATTTGGACTTTAAGCCTCCAGAGCTATGAGAAAATACATTTCTATTCTTTAAAGTCACCCACTTGTGGTATCTTTTGTTATGGCATCACTAGGCAACTACGACAGTGAGGATCAGGCATCGTTCCTGGCTTGTAGTTTCTAAACCTAACTTTCTTACTCTACCTAAGATTCTCACCTAATATTCTTTAATGATTTTTTTTTTTTTTTTTACATTGAATTAGGGCCTTTGCCCCTTGACCGAAGGCCTCAATTACTGTCAGGTTGGCTTCTCCACCCAGTATTCTAAGACAGAGATCGAGTTCTGGACACTTCAGTGTTCTGCTTACCACCATTTCCCACATCTACAGATTAGCCTAAGTAGATTCTTTGTATCACTTAGTAAGTATACACATCTTTTACTTGTTTTTAGTCCTTTACTTTTTCAGCTGTATACACAGTTCCCAAAACTCTCTGTCATGCTTCATCCATGCAGGGACCTATTGAAAGAGTCTGTATTAGTTTTCTATTACTGCTGTAATAACTTACCACAAACTTAGTGACTTAAAATAAGATAAATGTATTATCTTACAGTTCTGTAGCTAGAAGTCTGACATGGGTCTCATGAGGTTAAGAACAAAGTATTGGCAGGGTACATTGCTTTCTGCAGGTTTACTTGCCTTTTCCAGCCACCCACACTTCTTGGCTCATGGCTCCCTTTCTCCAACTTCAGAGCCAGCTACAGTGAGTTGAGTTCTTCACATGCTGCCATCTCTCTGATTCTCCGCAGCTGGGAAAGGTTCTTTGCTTTTAAAGGACTCATGTAATTGGATTGAACCTTTCTGGATAATATTCCCATCTCAATATACTTACCCTTAACTATACCTGCAAATTTGCTTTTGCCATGTGAAGAGCTGTGTCTTATTGAGTGTGCAAAGGCATTTAACTGTGTGGATCATAACACATTATTGGGGCTATTAAGGGGCTACTACTCTGCCTATGGGAAACCCTGGTGGCGTAGTGGTTAAGTGCTATGGCTGTTAACCAAAGGCTTGGCAGTTCGAACCCGCCAGGCTCTCCTTGGAAACTCTATGGGGAAGTTCTACTCTGTCCTATAGGGTCACTATGAGTAGGAATCGACTCTACGGCACTGGGTTTGGTTTTGGTTTGGTATTCTGCCTACCACAGACTCCAAACCCTTCTTTGAAAAAATAGTGCTCGAATGGAGAGCGAGAGAAATTTCCAATTTCTGAAACCTTTATTCAATATATATATTGTGAAGAAACAAGGATTTGGGGGTTTAGCAAGATAATGGGTAAGTTACTGGGAACATAAAGACAAGTAAACACAGTCTTCTGAAAGCTGATATTTTAGAGATATTAGTCACAGTAAAGTAACAAATCAGACAGCACGGAAAGGCATAACTTACAAAGTGATAGTAATACCCAAGTGGAAACTGAAAATCTCTAATGATCTAACACATGAAAAATAATAATTGTTAAACTGTGTTGCATATATATAAGGGTTAGACACACACAAATAAATATTTAAAATATAGGATTATGCCATATAATTTATTTTGTAAGTTGATTTTTTTTTTCACTTAACAATATGTAGTGGAACCTTTTCTAACAAGTTTCAGTTAAGTTCCTTGTTATCTAGATAGAAATACCAAAACCAATGGTCCTTGTAAAGACGACACCTGCTCTGTTGTGCTATCAGGAGATAATTCCTTGTACTTCATTAATAGTACCCCTGGGTAAATTGCTGAAGTGGTAACTTGTTGGATAGTGCAAACCTTTTGTCTTTCTTCCTAGGGAGCCTGCTCCAGGTCCTCATCATCTTGGAATTCCATATCCCCAACTGAATGGCCCCAAGCCTTTTTTCAGGGCCTGCACATGACTCTTGCCCAGGGCCATTCTACCGAAGGTGGATTGTAACATAGGTGTGCTGGCTTCTAAACCAGAGGGCTCTTTGAGGGGCTTTGAATAGGATGTGGACAGGAGAGCAGGAGAGTCCACATGCATAAGCGTATGACCCTTCTCTCTGTGGTATAGACTGGAAGGTGGGAAGAACAGAGATGGCAGGGTTTAGGTAGAACTTTCTGGCGCAAAATTCCAAGGAGTCCAAACATTCTAAATTTAAACTAGGTCGTTTTGAAGGCAAACCTGTCAAGATGGAAGGATAGACTCTGTTTTCCTGAACAGTTTGTTGGCTTGATTTTTAACTGTTAAATATTTAGACATGTGGAGTGAGGGTCTCCATTTGTACATTTGGTTTGAGCTCTGCAAATGTTGGGGGCAAGCCTGGCAGTAAGAATGAAGTCAGTGGCCCCATCCTAGGCTATAGATGCGGAGAGCGAAGAAAGCATGTGTTCAGAGGCCCAGCCTTTCTAAGAAAGAGAAGAGAAATTCTGCAGGGGGGCTTATTTACTCAGTTATGCTTTTAGTCACCCTTGATTCCAATGCTTAAGGAAAAACACTAGAGATTTTGGAACATTATTAACCTGATGAAAAGATGGAAGAGACACTGGTGAGGTTAAATTACAGCGTTGTCTTTAATTTATCATGCCTTTTCACTAAAGTAAGGAGCCCTGGTGGTGCAATGGTTTAAGAGCTCGCTGCTAACCAAAAGGTCGGCAGTTCAAACCCACCTGCAGCTTTGCAGGAGAAAGATGTGGCAGTCTGCATCCAGAAAGATTTATAGCCTTAGAAACCCTATAGGGGAGTTCTACTCTGTCTTATAGGGTTGCTATGAGTCGGAATTGACTCGACGGCAGTGGATTTGGTGTTTGGGTTTTTTCACTAAAGTAGCCAGTAATTGGATCCATCACTACACCCTGTTCCAAAAGAGGGCAGCTGTTGTCATTATCACATCCCTTCAGCTGTATATGGCCAAGACCATCCCCATAAGTAAGAGTCATCTATTACTTTGCCATCTCCAGGCTAGACTCCTGGCTGGGATGCATTCCATATACGGAAAAGTGAGAGGCTTCACCAGCAGCACAGGCTCGTATATGACACCTGTTCTTGCTATCTCTTTGCTACTGAGAGACATTTGATATTATCTACAATGTGAAATGGTTACTCTGAACCACACACTTTTTTGGAACTCCATAATGTACCACAAAAGTGTATATATATATATATATATATACACATATATATATATATGTATTTGTTGTTAGGTGCTGTTGAGTTGGCTCTAACAGTACGAAACCTTGTCTGCAGTCAGTTGCCATCAAGTTAATTCCAACCTCATGTGTGTTAGGTATTGTCTTTACTATGACAGGTATTGCCTTTACTATACCTGGTTCTGTGCCATCCTCACAATTGTAGCTTATGGCATCAGTATTGTCTTTATACTGGTGAGAGTGAAGAAGTAAATACCATTTAGATGTTCTTAGTTAGCACTGATACTGCAATTTCCAAGATACCTGAAAACAACGACTTCAAAAGATATGTACTTGGGTTCTCCGTTTGTCTCTGTTTGCTAAGATGAGGTCAATCTAATTAGATTGTTTAAGTCCAGATAACCCAGAAAAGGAAGTTTCATTGCTCATGCCAATTAAATGAGTTTCCTTCCCAATTTTGGACTTTGTTTGGGTTTCTTTTGCTTTGGGCCTTGCAATCAGAACACAAACAGAAAACTACTTCTGTGTTATCATCCCCTCCAGGCTCTTCCAAGAGGTAAGGACTCCAACTTGGGATAGGTGATTAGGTTAATTTTTAATTGTCTGTGTCCTGGTAGTGGTTTTTGTGGGATAAAAGCTCTACTTGTATCTCAGTCATTATGGACAATGAGTCACAGTTCAGGACTTCAAATGATCTTCAGGAATTAAGGCAGTAGTTTCCGAACAAATTTTAAAAAATGATCTTGCTTAATTAAAGGCCCTCACTAGATTGTGATCTTCATTGTCAGAGACCTGCTGCTGTTATTTCCTGTCAAACTTCCTCATCCTCTCAGGTTTTCACACGAGACAATTGGAGGAGATGTGTCTCAGCCACTGCCACCCACATCTCTTCCCCACTATCCCCTATTTAATAGAATGTTAAAGAGAACACGGAAAAAATGGCCTGGTCTGTGGAGAGAACAAAAGACTCTACATTACATTCTGTCTCATTTCATTTGTTTATGTCTCATTATAATCTATGTCTGCTCTTCCATTAGGATCATCTACAGACTCGGCCAAGGCCAGGCACATACATAGCTGAACTCAAATCATCTGGCATAAGAGGCATAATTGTTGTTGTTGTTAGGTGCATAATAGGCATTGTTTGAATTGAATTACATGGAATTGAAATACATTCCGACTGAGGCACAGATTTGTTAGGGATTGTTTCGTTGTGAGAAATAGAAATCAGTGCTAAAGCCAAAAAGAGAAATTTATTAGAAGGATACATGAATTTCTTTGTGAGGGAATGCACAAGGAAGTGGAAACTTACCGGGAAAGGAGGTATCCATCCATCCACCCATCCGCCCATCCGCCCACACGCCCACCCACCCACCCACCCATCCATCCACCCATCTATCTATCTATCTGAATGTGGACTTATCAAACAATATCATTAATATCACACCCAAGTAAAATTTTTGCTGAAGATAATTCAAAAATAATTGTAGCAGAACATCTGCAGGGAACTGCTGGAAATTCAGCCAGATTCAGAAGAAGACTTGGAACCAGGGATATCATTGCTGATGTCAGATGGATCTTGGCTGAAAGGAGAGAATACCAGAAAGATGTTTACCTGTGTTTTATTGACTGTGCAAAGGCATTTGACTGTGTAGATCATAACAAATTATGTATAACATTGTGAGGAATGGGAATTCCAGGACACTTAGTTGTGTTCATGAGGAACCTGTATATGGATCAAGAGGCAGTCATTTGAACAGAACGAGGGGAGACTGCATGGTTTAAAGTCAGGAAAGGTGTGCATCAGGGCTGTATCCTTTCACCATACTTATTCAATCTGTATTCTGAGCAAATAAACCCAGAAGCTAGACTATATGAAGAAGATTGCAGTATCAACGTTGATGGAAGACTCGTTAACAACCTGCATTATGCAGATGACACAACCTTGTCTGCTGAAAGCAATGAGGTCTTTTTACTGATGAAGATCAAAGACTCCAGCCTTTAGTACGGATTACGCCTCAACATAACAAAAACAAAAATCCTCACAACTAGACCAATAAGCAACATCACGATAAATGGAGAAAAGACTGAAGTCGTCAAGGATTTCATATTACTTAGATTCACAGTCAATGCCCATGGAAGCAGCAGCCAGTGTGTCAAATGAAGTATTGCACTGGGCAAATCTGCTGCAAAAGACCTCTTTAAAGTGTTGAAAAGCAAAGATATCTCTCTGAGGACTAAGGTGCGCCTGACCTAAGTAATGGTGTTTTCAATATCCTTGTATGCATGCAAAAGCTGGACAATGAATAAGAAAGACTGAAGAAGAATTGATGCCTTTGAATTATGGTGTTGGCATAGAATACTGAATATACCATGGGCTGTCAAAAGAATGGACAAATCTGTCTCGAAAGAAGCACAACCAGAGTGCTCCTTGGAAGTGAGGATGGCAAGGCTTCGACTCATGTACTTTGGACATGTTATCAGGAGGAACTAGTCCTTAGAGAAAGACTTTATGCTTGGTAAGGTAAAGGGTCATCGAAAAAGAGGAAGATCCTCAATGAGAATGAACTGACACAGTGGCTGCAACAATGGGCTTATGCATAACAACAATGATGAGGATGGTGCAAAACGGGGCAGTGTTTTCATCCTGTTGTACACAGGGTCGCTATGAGTCAGAACCGACTGGATGGCACCTAACAACAACAATGTAGTAGAAAAGAAAACGAGCATAAGAAGAAGTTCCATTTCTTGAGACAAAATTTCCTAGCTGTACTATTTATGTTTATTCCATTGATTTTTCAATAATTAGGAGAAAAAGAATAATGGAAACAGCAATAAAAATAACTTAGAAAAAGTAAGGTAGTCAGAAAACCAGTTCCAATATATATATTTTTATAAAACCAGAAAAACCAAGCCCATTTCCATCAAGTCGAATCCAACTCGTTGTGACCCTACACATCAGAAAAAGTAATTCACTGTTCAATGCTATGTGGAGAGTATTCCTAGGGGACATCTGTCCTAGACAAACTTCATGAACTATCAGTCCAATTTCAACTGGGAATTGAAACAACTCAAAGGTTTTTTTTAAGAAAGAGATTGATTAAAGGGAATTAGGCACTCTTAAAATTACTGGAAAGGTTGGAGGAGTGACTTGGGGACCATTCTTGAAATTATTGAGTTCAAGAACAAACTCCCACTCTCACCCACCCTTCTCATGGAAACTTTGCTTGTCGGCAGAAACATCCAAAGGCAGCCGGAAGGTGGACGTCTTGAATTTCTGCCTGCTGAATCTCACATGAGCGCTTCCCTTTGTCAGAAATGGCAGGAGAAAAGATCTGGCAGTCTGCTTCTATTAAGATTTCAGCCATGGGAACATATGGGGCAGTTCTACTCTGTCCTATAGAGTCGCTAGGAATCAGAACTGACTCAACGGCACACAACAACAATTCACATCCAGAGATAGACTCCTGTATGGGTGTCTAGATAATGTAGATTTTGGCTTCTCAGCCCCTCCAGAACCTGGGAAGAAGGGGAATAGATATTAAGACTGACTATATCCACAAAGGCTGCCAATGTTTTTGAATTTTGGTTAATAAAATAAACAAGGGAAGTTTTGAATATAAAAAGAAATACGGGGCGGGGGGCAAGATGGCTGACTAGGTAGACGCTACCTCGGATCCCTCTTGCAACAAAGACTCAGAAAAACAAGTGAATCGAACACATACATGACAATCTACGAACCCTGAACAACAAACACAGATTTAAATAGTAGACCTGAGTGACAGAGATGGAGAACGAACAACTACGGGGAAGCAGCGACTGCTTCCGGAGCCTGGAGCCAGTGGCCCAGTCAGGTACCCTTGGCACCGGGCTTAGGACTGGGCCCAGGGGAGCTGAACACAACATCTTGTGACGGCGCAAACACAGGGTGCAGCCCTACCCCCCTGAACTGACCCTGGGAGGGGGCCTGGCCAGTCCACGCGGGCAGCGTGGCGACACGGCTGGTGGGAGGAGAAGTCCTCGGGAGGCAGTGACTGGTTTTGGAGCCAGGAGTGCAGCATCCCAGCCAGGGAACCTTGGCTCTGGGCTTTGGACTGGGCACCGGGGAGCTGAACTCAGCATCCGGTCACGGTACAAACACGGGGCGCAGCCCTACTCCCCTGAACTAACCCTGGGAGGGGGCCCAGCTGGTCCACAGGGGTGGCGCAGCAATGCGGCTGGCGGGACGAGAAGTCCCCAGGAGGCAGAGACTGATTTTGGAGCCGGGAGCACACCGTCCCAGCAGGGGAACCTTGACGCTGGGCTTTGGACTGGCAGCGGAGGATCTGACCACGGCTTCAGCGGACCAGACCCTGGGGGACAATCTCCACACAGCCAGCACACATAGGTGACACACCCCACGGGAATCTCAGATAAAATAGTCATCCCAAGCAAGATAAGCAACTTTGACTATATTCCGGGGTGCTACTCTCTCCTGTTTTTCTGAACCCTCCCCTCCCCTTCTCAGGCGGCTTCATTAACATTGGAATTTCCTGAGCCAGAGGGAGAACGGCTCCGGCTCCGCGCCTTTGCTTTTCCCTTTTTTTTGGTGGGGGGGGTCTTTTCCTAACCCATTCTTCCCGCCTGAGAGAAGCAACCACAAAAAACCCAGGGACCAAAAATCCTTCCCTAATTGGACTAAAAACACAGAACCAGCTCCAGCCAAGCATATATGATCCAAATCTCGGGCTTTCATCCTTCCAGGGAACAAGGTGGCTGTTATAATGCAAAGGCAGTTCTGATAGGGATCTGACTGCATTTTTTTTTTAGCGGATTTACTGGAAAAACAAGTTTCCCAGGTCTGATATCTCTGCTTATTCAACAGAGCCCTCACTGACCCACAAAAGGGAACTGAGGGCTGAAGCTCGCCCCAGACCACCTAGCCTCTTGCCTTAGGGGTCTAAGGAGGGTGACACCTACCAATCAGTAGAGGTACTTGCATTGGGGGCCTAAGGCACAGCTGCAGAGCCCTCCCACCAAGGTGCTATAGGAATAGAGAAACACCTACCTCACTGACACTTGGGGGAAGCCTGTCAGCATCCTACCCCCCCTGGAGTGTGAACCCCAACTGCTAATAGAATCTAGTACACACAACTATCACCACTACTTCTCGAGGTGGATAGGTGTTAGGGTGCAGCACACACTTGATGACCCAAAATCAGATTCTACTCAAGAATAGTGAGTAGACTCAGGCATATATACCTGGCAACAGCCGAAACCAGCTGGTAATAGGTCATAAATATGTCAAGGGCTACAAAAACAAGACAGCACAATCTAGTAGCCCATCCACGTATACTGAAAGGAAACAAAACAAGATAAGACTCAGTGAGCAATTATAGAATAAATCACTACTATGTCTTAGTGATGGCTCGGAGACAGCAGTCAATATCAAACCACATAAAGAAGCAGACCATGACAGCTTCTCCAACCCCCCAAACAAAAGAATCAAAATCTTTCCCAAGTGAAGATACAATCCTGGAATTATCAGATACAGAATACAAAAAACTAATTTACAGAATGCTTCAAGACATCAGGGATGACCTCAGAAATGAAATAAGGCAAACTGCAGAAAAACCAAGGAACACACTGATAAAACAGTTGAAGAACTCAAAAAGATTATTCAAGAACAGAGTGGAAAAATTAATAAGTTGCAAGAATCCATAGAGAGACAGCATGCAGGAATCCAAAAGATTAACAATAAAATTACAGAATTAGACAATGCAATAGGAAGTCAGAGGAGCAGACTCGAGCAATTAGAATGCAGAGTGGGAAATCTGGAGGACCAGGGAATTAACACCAACATAGGTGGAAAAAAAATCAGATAAAAGAATTAAAAAAAAATGAAGAAACCCTAAGAATCATGCGAGACTCTATCAAGAAGGATAACTTGCATCTGATTGGAGTCCCAGAATAGGGAGGGAGGACAGAAAACACAGAGAAAATAGTTGAAGATCTGCTGACAGAAAACTTCCCTGACATCATGAAAGAAGAAAGGATATCTATCCAAGATGCTCATCGAACCCCATTTAAGATTGATCCAAAAAGAAAAACACCAAGACATATTATCATCAAACTTGCCAAAACCAAAGATAAAGAGAAAATTTTAAAAGCAGCCAGGGATAAAAGAAAGGTCTCCTTCAAGGGAGAATCAATAAGTTCAGACTACTCAGCAGAAACCATGCAGGCAAGAAGGCAATGGGATGACATATACAGAGCACTGAAGGAGAAAAACTGCCAGCCAAGGATCATATATCCAGCAAAACTCTCTCTGAAATATGAAGGCGAAATTAAGATATTTACAGATAAACACAAGCTTAGAGAATTTGCAAAAACCAAACCAAAGCTACAAGAAATACTAAAGGAAATTGTTTGGTCAGAAAACCAATAATATCAGATACCAGCACAACCCAAAGTCACAGAACAGAACATCCTGATAGCAACTCAAATAGGGAAATCACAAAAACAAATTAAGATTAAATAAAAAAAAAAAAAAAATGCTCAAAACAGGGAATCATTGAAGTCAATATGTAAAAGATCACAATAATCAAAAAGAGGGACTAAATACAGGTGGCACAGAACTGCCATATGGAGAGGGATACAAGGCGATATAGGACAATACAAGTTAGGTTTTTACTTAGAAAAATAAGGGTAAATATTAAGGTAACCACAAAGAGGTATAACAACTCCATAACTCAAAGTAAAAGCCAATAAAAATGTAACAACTCAACAAACATAAAGTCAAATACTATGAAAATGAAGATCTCACAATTTACAAAGAAAAACGTCTCAGCACAAAAAAGTAAGTGGAAAAATGAAATTGTCAACAACACACATAAAAAGGCATCAAAATGACAACACTAAACACTTACTTATCTATAATTACGCTGAATGTAAATGGACTAAATGCACCAATAAAGAGACAGAGAGTCTCGGACTGGATAAAGAAACACGATCCGTCTATATGCTGCCTACAAGAGACACACCTTAGACTTAGAGACACAAACAAACTAAAACTCAAAGGATGGAAAAAAATATATCAAGCAAACAATAAGCAAAAAAGAAGAGGAGTAGCAAAATTAATTTCTGACAAAATAGACTTTAAACTTAAATCCATCACAAAGGATAAAGAAAGACACTACATAATGATAAAAGGGACAATTGATCAGGGAGATATAACCATATTAAATATTTATGCACCCAATGACAGGGCTGCAAGATACATAAATCAAATTTTAACAGAACTGAAAAGTGAGATAGACACCTCCGCAATTATAGTAGGAGACTTCAACACACCACTTTCGGAGAAGGACAGGACATCCAGTAAGAAGCTCAATAGAGACACGGAAGACCTAATTACAACAATCAACCAACTTGACCTCATTGACTTATATAGAACTCTCCACCCAACTGCTGCAAAATATACTTTTTTTTCTAGTGCACATGGAACATTCTCTACAATAGACCACATATTAGGTCATAAAACAAACCTTTGCAGAATCCAAAACATCGAAATATTACAAAGCATCTTCTCAGACCACAAGGCAATAAAAGTAGAAATCAATAACAGAAAAACTAGGGAAAAGAAATCAAATACTTGGAAACTGAACAATACCCTCCTGAAAAAAGACTGGGTTATAGAAGACAATAAGGAGGGAATAAGGAAATTCATAGAATGCAACGAGAATGAAAATACTTCCTATCAAAACCTCTGGGACACAGCAAAAGCAGTGCTCAGAGGTCAATTTATATTGATAAATGCACACATACAAAAAGAAGAAAGAGCCAAAATCAGAGAACTGTCCCTACAACTTGAACAAATCGAAAGTGAGCAACAAAAGAATCCATCAGGCACCAGAAGAAAACAAATAATAAAAATTAGAGCTGAACTAAATGAATTAGAGAACAGAAAAACAATGGAAAGAATTAACAAAGCCAAAAGCTGGTTCTTTCAAAAAATTAACAAAATTGATAAACCATTGGCTAGACTGACTAAAGAAATACAGGAAAGGAAACAAATAACCCGAATAAGAAATGAGAAGGGCCACATCACAACAGACCCAACTGAAATTAAAAGAATCATATCAGATTATTACAAAAAATTGTACTCTAACAAATTTGCAAACCTAGAAGAAATGGATGAATTCCTGGAAAAACACTACCTACCTAAACTAACAGAATCAGAAGTAGAACAACTAAATAGACCCATAACAAAAAAAGAGATTGAAACGGTAATCAAAAAACTCCCAACAAAAAAAAGCCCTGGCCCGGATGGCTTCACTGCAGAGTTCTACCAAACTTTCAGAGAGGAGATAACACCACTACTACTAAAGGTATTTCAAAGCATAGAAAATGACAGAATACTACCCACCTCATTCTATGAAGCCACCACATCCCTGATACCAAAACCAGGTAAAGACATCACAAAAAAAGAAAATTATAGACCTATATCCCTCATGAACATAGATGCAAAAATCCTCAACAAAATTCTAGCCAATAGAATTCAACAACATATCAAAAAAATAATCTGCCACAACCAAGTGGGATTTATACCAGGTATGCAAGGCTGGTTTAATATTAGAAAAACCATTAATGTAATCCACCACATAAACAAAACAAAAGACAAAAACCACATGATCTTATCAATTGATGCAGAAAAGGCATTTGACAAAGTCCAGCACCCATTTATGATAAAAACTCTCACCAAAATAGGAATTGAAGGAAAATTCCTCAACATAATAAAGGGCATCTATGCAAAAAATTTTATGCAAAGCCAACAGCCAACATCACTCTAAATGGAGAGAGCCTGAAAGCATTTCCCTTGAGAACGGGAACCAGACAAGGATGCCCTTTATCACCGCTCTTATTCAACATTGTTCTAGAAGTCCTAGCCAGAGCAATGAGGCTAGACAAAGAAATAAAGGGCATCCGGATTGGCAAAGAGGAAGTAAAATTATCTCTATTTGCAGATGACATGATCTTATACACAGAAAACCCCAAGGAATCCTCCAGAAAACTACTGAAACTAATAGAAGAGTTTGGAAGAGTCTCAGATTGTAAGATAAACATACAAAAATCACTTGGATTCCTCTACATCAACAAAAAGAACATTGAAGAGGAAATAACCAAATCAATACCGTTCACAGTAACCCCCAAGAAGATAAAATACTTAGGAATAAATCTTACCAAGGGTGTAAAAGACCTATACAAAGAAAACTACAAAGCTCTACTACAAGAAATTCAAAAGGACATACTTAAGTGGAAAAACATACCTTGCTCATGGATAGGAAGACTTAACATAGTAAAAATGTCTATTCTACCAAAAGCCATCTATACATACAATGCACTTCCGATCCAAATTCCAATGTCATTTTTTAAGGTGATAGAGAAGCAAATCACCAACTTCATATGGAAGGGAAAGAAGCCTGGGATAAGCAAAGCATTACTGAAAAAGAAGAAGAAAGTGGGAGGCCTCACTCTACCTGATTTCAGAACCTGTTATACAGCCACAGTAGTCAAAACAGCCTGGTACTGGTACAACAACAGACACATAGACCAGTGGAACAGAATTGAGAACCCAAATATAAATCCATCCACATATGAGCAGCTGATATTTGACAAAGGCCCAGTGTCAGTTAATTGGGGAAGAGATAGTCTTTTTAACAAATGGTGCTGGCATAACTGGATATCCATTTGCAAAAAAAAGAAACAGGACCCATACCTCACACCATGCACAAAAACTAACTCCAAGTGGATCAAAGACCTGAACATAAAGACTAAAACGATAAAGATCATGGAAGAAAAAATAGGGACAACCTTAGCAGCCCTAATACAAGGCATAAACAGAATACAAAACATTACCAAAAATGACGAAGAGAAACCAGATAACTGGGAGCTCCTAAAATCAAACACCTATGCTCATCTAAAGACTTCACCAAAAGAATAAAAAGACCACCTACAGACTGGGAAAGAATTTTCAGCTATAACATCTCAGACCAGCGCCTGATCTCTAAAATCTATATG
Source organism: Loxodonta africana (assembly GCF_030014295.1). Classification (NCBI taxonomy): domain Eukaryota; kingdom Metazoa; phylum Chordata; class Mammalia; order Proboscidea; family Elephantidae; genus Loxodonta; species Loxodonta africana. The sequence goes on from NC_087342.1 coordinate 169,164,220, forward strand.
ATTCTGTCAAAACTCAACCACAGAAAGACAAACAACCCAATCAAGAAGTGGGCAAAGGATAGGTACACACACTTCACTAAAGAAGATATTCAGGCAGCCAACAGATACATGAGAAAATGCTCTCGATCATTAGCCAGTAGAGAAATAGAAATTAAAACTACGATGAGATTCCATCTCACTCCAACAAGGCTGGCATTAATCCAAAAAACACAAAATAATAAATGTTGGAGAGGCTGCGGAGAGATTGGAACTCTTATACACTGCTGGTGGGAATGTAAAATGGTACAACCACTTTGGAAATCTATCTGGCGTTATCTTAAACAGTTAGAAATAGAACTACCATACAACCCAGAAATCCCACTCCTCGGAATATACCCTAGAGAAATAAGAGCCTTCACACAAACAGATATATGCACACCCATGTTTATTGCAGCTCTGTTTACAATAGCAAAAAGCTGGAAGCAACCAAGGTGTCCATTATCGGAAGAATGTTTAAATAAATTGTGGTATATTCACACAATGGAATACTACGCATCGATAGAGAACAGTGACGAATCTGTGAAACATTTCATAACATGGAGGAACCTGGAAGGCATTATGCTGAGCGAAATTAGTCAGAGGCAAAAGGACAAATATTGTATAAGACCACTATTATAAGATCTTGAGAAATAGTATAAACTGAGAAGAACACATACTTTTGTGGTTACGAAGGGGGGAGGGAGGGAGGGTGGGAGAGGGTTTTTTACTGACTAATTAGTAGATAAGAACTGCTTTAGGTGAAGGGAAGAACAATACTCAATACATGGAAGGTCAGCTCAACTGGACTGGACCAAAAGCAAAGAAGTTTCCGGAATAAACTGAATGCTTCAAAGATCAGTGGAGCAAGGGCGGGGGTTTGGGGACCATGGTTTAAGGGGACTTCTAAGTCAATTGGCAGAATAATTCTATTATGAAAACATTCTGCATTCCACTTTGAAATGTGGCGTCTGGGGTCTTAAATGCTAACAAACGGCCATCTACGATGCATCAATTGGTCTCAACCCACCTGGAGCAAAGGAGAATGAAGAACACCAAGGTCACACGATAACTAAGAGCCCAAGAGACAGAAAGGGCCACATGAACCAGAGACCTACATCATCCTGAGACCAGAAGAACTAGTTGGTGCCCGGCCACAATCGATGACTGCCCTGACAGGGAGCACAACAGAGAACCCCTGAGGGAGCAGGAGATCAGTGGGATGCAGACCCCAAATTCTCATAAAAATACCATACTTAATGGTCTGACTGAGACTAGAGGAATCCCGGCGGTCATGGTCCCCAAACCTTCTGTTGGCACAGGACAGGAACCATTCCCGAAGACAACTCATCAGACATGAAAGGGACTGGACAGTGGGTAGGAGAGAGATGCTGATGAAGAGTGAGCTAATTATATCAGGTGGACACTTGAGACTGTGTTGGCATCTCCTGTCTGGAGGGGGGAATGGGAGGATAGAGAGAGTTGGAAGCTGGCAAAATTGTCAGGAAAGGAGAGAATGGAAGGGCTGACTCATTAGGGGGAGAGCAAGCGGGAGTACGGAGTAAGGTGTATATAAACTTATATGTGACAGTCTGACTTGATTTGTTAGCGTTCACTTGAAGCTCAATAAAAGTTAAAAAAAAAAAAAAAGAAAAGAAATACCAAAGGACAAAGTAATACCTTAGAGATTTGGAGGAGAGGGAAATGCCATCCTTCAACCTTTTGCTTTACAGGTCTGAGGGAGATTATGAGGTTAATATGCAAATTTTGCTGGAGATCATCCAAAAACGGCTGCAGCAGTATATCCACAGGGAACTGCCAGAAATTCAGGCCGGTTTCAGAAGAGGACGTGGAACCAGGGATATCAAGGCTGATGTCAGATGGATCCTGGCTGAAAGCAGAGAATACCAGAAGGATGTTTACTTGTGTTTTATTGACTATGTAAATGGATTCGACTGTGTGGATCATAACAAATTATGGATAGCATTGAGAAGAATGGGAATTCCAGAACACTTAATTGTGCTCATGATGAACCTTTACATAGATTAAGAGGCAGTTGTTCGGACAGAACAAGGGGATACTGATTGGTTTAAAGTCAGGAAAGGTGTGTATGAGGGTTGTATTCTTTCACCGTACCTATTCGATCTGTATGCTGAGCAAATAATCTGAGAAGCTGGACTATATGAAGAAGAACGGGGCATCAGGATTGGAGGAAGACTCATTAACAACCTGCGTCATGCAGATGACACAACCTTGCTTGCTGAAAGTAAAGAGGACTTGAAGTACTTACTAATGAAGATCAAAGATCACAGCCTTCAGTATAGATTGCACCTCAACATAAATAAAACAAAAATCCTCACAAATGGACCAATGAGCAACATCATGATAAATGGAGAAAAGGTTGAAGTTGTCAAGGATTTCATTTTACTTGGCTCCACAATCAACAGCCATGGAAGCAGCAGTCAAGAAATCAAAAGACCCGTTGCACTGGGCAAATCTGCTGCAAAGGAACTCTTTAAAGCATTGAAGAATAAAGATGTCACCCTGAAGACTAAGGTGTGCCTGACCCAAGCCATGGTATTTTCAATTGCATCTTATGCATGTGAAAGCTGGACAATGAATAAGGAAGACCGAAGAAGAATTGACGCCTTTGAATTGTGGTGTTGGCGAAGAATATTGAATATACCATGGACTGCCAAAGGAACTAATAAATCTGTCTTGGAAGAAGTACAACCAGAATGCTCCTTAGAAGCAAGGATGGTGAGACTGTGTCTTACATACTTTGGACATGTTGTCAGGAGGAATCAGTCTCTGGAGAAGGACATCATGCTTGGCAGAGTACAGGGTCAGTGGAAAAGAGGAAGACCCTCAATGAGGTGGATTGACACAGTGGCTGCAACAATGAGTTCAAGCATAACAACAGTTGTAAGAGTGGCTCAGGACCGGGCAGTGTTTCGTTCTGTTGTGCATAGAGTCGCTATGAGTCGAAACTGACTCGACGGCACCTAACGACAACAACAACGACATGGAAACCGTCCCAAGACCGCAAAAAGTGAGAGCCGAGTAGTTATCCCCTCAGATTTATTTGCTTCAGGGAGAATTGGTGTCACGTGGTTGGTGCTTTCTTGTTTTCTTTTTACCTTCAGGTAGAAAAGCCACAGGTGACTTGCTAATCATGGTCACATCAAGGTGCACTGGCAAATGTAAGCACAAGCTTCTCACATATATCAGAGACACATCAGACAATTTAAGAAAATATTAAGGTCACGGAAATCGATCCCCTAATTTTCCCTATGAGAATGCCCTGGAAGTGTTACTACAGGCACAATTTTCATTAATATGTCATCATTTGTTTTGAGTCTTTATCCCTACTCTCTTATCCAGACTATCTCCTTTTGATAGTCTCTTTATTACTACTACTAGTATTATTATTAATCTTTGTATCTACCACATCTAATCAATTTGGCAAAAATTTGGCGATCAAAACAGGGAAGTCCATTTATGGATTTTATCTTCAGTTCTACCCTGACCCCAGTGGATACTTAAGGATTCAGAATAAGAAAAATAGGCTTAAAAGAAAAAAAGAAAACTACACATCATTTCTACTAATGTCCACAGAGAAAAAGACAGGCAATAAGAAGTTTTCTGTTTGAGGTATAAGAGGGCATGCTCATGATGGTTCAGTTTCAACCAGGGCTTGGAACTGGTTTGGCCCCGTTGCTGAGAATTTGCATTTCCACCCCAGATATACTGAATCAGAATCTACATTTTGACAAGAATCACCTGGGGATCTTGTTAAAATGTAGATTCAGATTTCATGTATCTGGGATGGGAAAGCAAATTCGCAGCAGGGGATCAAATTGAACCAACTACAAGGTGATCGTATTTCGTGTTTGAGGCGGTCAGGAAGTCGCAAATGCTGAATCATTTATTTATGAGCTTTTTTACCAAGCGGCATTGCTCCTTTATATTATAGAAATTTTCAAGTCATTAATTTTTGGTAGCCATTACAGTGAAGGTGGCATAGTGGTTAAGTGCTCTGGCTGCTAATGAAAAGCTCGGCAGTTCGAATCCACCAGGTGCTCCTTGGAAACTCTATGGGGCGGTTCTACTCTGTTCTATGGGGTTGCTATGAGTTGGAATCTACTCGATGGCAACGGGTTTTTTTTTTCCCCGCTCTGGACAGAAGATAATTACTCTGACTTTGGACTGGAAAGTACCTTTTGCACTGGTCTGAACGGGTGCTTAGAGAGTACCAGATGTGTGCAGGCTTGTATCATATGAAGTTAAAAGTTGACCCTGAAATAACATATTTTACAAAATACAATCAATTGAAACCTAAATGATAACAAAATTCTCTACACATTTTCTATAGAGACGGCTGTCTTCTGTTATTTTACTACCAAGCGACAGGTACTGGTAATATTTCATCCCTGGCACTTTCTCCCCCAAAGCTCGATCCTTTTGAGCATAGTTTTCCTCCTGCAGTACTAGGCAAAGAATTCCTACTTTTTTTTAGTTGACAGCTTTGCGAGTATCCACCGGATGTTATTACTTTATCGTGAGCATCAGATGAGGACAGGCTTGGGCAAGACGGAAGCAAGGTGCGTGTGTAAATTTGCCCCTCGACTCTCTTCTTGCCTCCTATACTATAAAGCAAGGGCAAAGAATGGAAGGCTGGCCATGTACCCTCAATCCGGTGCACAGGCATCCATTGCTCTCAGAGTGGTTTGTTTCTGACGATTAGGGCTGCTGGATCAACACTTATTTTTTTCATGATGACTCAGATCTTTGTGTTTTGTTACTTTGGGGTAATACCTATGACAAATATTAGGAAGTGATGGTGCTGACTAGAAAGGGTGGACGTGACAACCAGCACTCACTTTAGGAAATAGTATTTGAAAGCTTTAACCCATAAAGTCTGGTGACTCGGCCATGCAAAATCCTAGCTACCTATGTATATCCTATTCCTATAAACCCCAGCATTTCCTCCAATTGCATATAGAAGGAGAGGTAGTAAAATTTGAATATTACAACTAAGATTTTGGTGTCTGGTGAGTCCCTCTGCTGGGGCCCCAGGGAATAGTTGTGATCAACTGTAAGAATAGATTCACTGGTGTTAATTGCTCACATCTCTTGAGACTTGTTAAATGCCAACTGCTGCCCTATATGCTTTTGTAGGATAACCCTGTGAGACAGACAGTATTACTATTATTACCATTATTCCGTGGAAACCGACACAGAGGGCTTAAGTCATTTGTTCAAGTCACATTGCTGTGGTATTGTCACACTCTAAATCTCAGCAACTGGTATCAGATTCCTTTCTGGAATCTCCGTTAATGTTACTATTATAATTCTAGTCATCCAGCCTCAAATTGTTGGATTTAAGGGGGGCATTCTGTGGGTGGTGCAAATGGTTTGTGCCCAACTGCGAAGCTAAGATTGGCAGTTTGAACCCACATGGTGACACCACAAAAGGAAAGCCTGGTGATCTGCTTCTGTAAAGATTACAGCCACGTAAACCCTATGGAGCAGTTCTACTCTGTGACACATGGGGTTGTCATGAGTTGGAATTGACTCAATGGCAATGGGTTTGGTTTCTCGGTAATTGACAAGATGGCAATGGATTTTTCTTCCTTTTTAGTGGTTATGGAAACCTTGGTGGCGTAGTGGCTAAGTGCTATGGCTGCTAACCAAAAGGTCAGCAGTTCAAATCTGGCAGGTGCTCCTTGGAAACTCTGTGGGGCAGTTCTACTCTGCCCTACAGGTTCGCTATGAGTCTGAATCGACTTGAGGGCGCTGGGGTTTTTTTGATGGAAACCCTGGTGGCATAGTGGTTAACTGCCATGGCTGCTAACCAAAAGGTCGGCAGTCTGAACCCACCAGGGACTCTCTGGAAACCCTGTGGGGCGGTTCTACTCTGTCCTATAGGGTCGCTGTGAGTCAGAATCGACTCAATGGCAATGAGTTGGTTTTTGTTTTTGGCTTAGAGTTTACAGGGAAGAGGTCACAGGTTGCAGGGAAGAGGAAAATGAAGCCAACAGAATATTAAATGGCTGTGGTGAGGAGCCACATCTGGATCATGGCAAACCAGGAATATAGCCAGTGTTTTCTTGTTCTGTGACATCACACTCTGGCTTTTCTCTTTCTATTGTTCTTTACTGCTAATTAATCATCAAGTCTTATCCGCTTCCTTTCTACCTTTTCTCATCTCTGTTCCTTCCTTCCTACCTCTACTGCCATCACCCACATCCAGGCCCTGGTAACCTTTGCCTAGAAGACTACAGCCATCTCTGACTGCCCTCAGGACCTCCGGTCTCTTGCCCTTCAACTGGGTGGAAATTAGAACAAAATAATTAGTCATTATGATATCCTCCCCTCAGAAAATGTTCTGTCTACGCTATTTAGTCATTTCTCGAATGTTGCCAAACTGTTTTGTAGTTTCTAATTGTTATTTTTTAAGCCGTCTTTAAACGTTACTAATGCTCAACTCTCCCTTGTAATTAGATGCAATTATTAGAACATAATTTATATTAACCTGGAGTTTTTGTTTTGCGCTGTGTGAGCCATATTCCCTGCTGATTCATTCCTAGTCTCTGACAAAAAATCCTTGTTTTATTTTTGCCCAACTTAAAAAAAAAAAAAAAACATAAAACATGTTCATTACAGATAACCGAGTGTATATAAATAATTACAGAAGAAAATCATTAAAGCACTTAGAATGGCATTCTTCCAAAGCAAGATTAACGCATTGTTGTGTATTGTTCTTTTTCTTTGGATAGATCTTAACATGTGTAAATTTGGGAAAACACCTAATTTTCCTCTTTGATAAAATGTGGATAATAATACCTTTCTTAGAAGGTTTATGAAAGCGTAAGGTGAGAATGTGGTACATTTTTTTAGTAATTGCTCAATAAACGGTAGCTGTTAGCTGTTTTTACATTTAACACTTCAATCTCCTGGAATTAGTTATAATGTCAAGTACGAAACAGAAGTATAACTTCATTTTTTTCTCAAATGGTAAAGTAATTGATTCACATTTTAAAACTGAACTTTTTATTTTGTACATTCACATGCAGTTGTAACAAATAATACAGAGAGACCCCTGTACCCTTTACTCAGTCTCCCCCAATGGTGACATCTTGCAAAGCTACAGAACAATATCATAACCATATGATATCTGATACAGTCTCAGGACACAAAACATTTCCATCACCGCGAGGATAGCTTACGTTGCCCTTTAATAGCCGCACACAGGGGAAGATTATCCAATAGGCAAGGTAAGCACAGTGTTTACCAGATCACCTGTAGTGAATAATTTTATATTTTTTCACTGCATCAAAGATTCTACTTCTGGCTATGGCTAGCATCTCTCTGTCTCCCAATCCCACGGCACCTTTCTACAGAATCAAAGCCTCTTCAATTTTACAGCCTCTGACAGCAAGGTAAGCACGGGTTTACTTGTGCTTACTTACTACTCTGTAGTGGCCAATTTCACATATTAATGAAACTCATGTGAAATTGGTCACTACAGATTAGTAAGTAAACACAAGTAAGCTTGTGCTTACCATATTTACTGGTAATCCACCCCTGGCTACAGTGACTTCCCTCCTACCCCCATTCCTTCCTTAACCTCATGCTACCACTAATCTGTTTTCCATTTTTATAATTTTGTAATTTCAAGAATGTTATATAAATGGAATCATACAGTATGTATCATTGGTTTCATTTTGCATCATTATCAAGACAGTCAGCCAGGCTGTTGCATGTATCAATAGTTCCTTCCTTTTTATTGCTGGGTAGTATTCATGGTATAGATGTACCAGTTTGTTTAACCATTGATTTATAGAAGGATATTTGGGTTGTCTTCAGTTTTTGACTATTACAAATAAAATTGCTATAAACTTTTACATACAGGTTTTTGTGTGAACGAAAGTTTTCATTTCTTGGAGGTAAATGAAGAGTGCAATTGCTAGGTCATATGATACTTGCAGAAGCCCCAGTAGTGTAATGGTTAAGCCCTTGGCTGCTAACAGAAAGGTCTGCAATCTGAACCCACTAGCTGCTCAGTGGGAGAAGGATGTGGCAGGCTGCTCTTGTAATGATCACAGCCTTGGAAACCTTATGGGTCAGTTCAATGCTGTCCTATAGGGTCAATGCTGTCCTATAGGGTCACTATGAGTCAAAATTGACTCAAGGGTTTCGTTTTTTTGTTTGGATGGTAGTTGCATAGTTAGTTTTTTAAGGAACTGCCAAACTGTTTCCCAGAGTGGAATTTTTTTATTAGCTATTCTGATAATTATGTAGTATTATTTTATTGTGTTTTAAATCTGCATTTCCCTAATGGCTAATGATGTCCAGCATCTTTTCATGTGTATATTTGGTATCTGTATGTCCTCTTCAGCGAAATGTCTCTCTTTTACCCATTTTATAATTGGATTGTTTCTTTTTTACTGCTGAGTTTGAGAGTTCTTTATATATTAGGTACTAGTCTTTTGTTGGATACGTGGTTCGCAAATATTTTCGCTTGGTCTGTGGTCTGTCTTTTCATCCTCTTAACAGGGTCTTTTGCAGAGGAAAGTTTTTAATTTTGATGAAGTTCAACTTACCAATTTCTCCTTTTATGGGTTATGATTTTGGTGTCAAGTCTAAGAAATCTTTGCCTAGACCTAGGTCCCAAATATATGCTCCTATGTCTTTTTTTTCCCCTGAAAGTTTTATAGTTTCACTTTTACATTTATTATAGATTTTTTAAATAATTTTTATTGTGCTTTAAGTGAAAGTTTACAAATCAAGTCAGTCTCTCACACAAAAACCCATATACACCTTGCTACACACTCCCAATTGCTCTCCCCCTAATGAGACAGCCCGCTCTCTCCCTCCACTCTCTCTTTTCGTGTCCGTTTCGCCAGCTTCTAACCCCTTCCACCCTCTCTTCTCCCCTCCAGGCAGGAGATGACAACATAGTCTCAAGTGTCCACCTGATCCAAGAAGCTCACTCCTCACCAGCATCCCTCTCCAACCCATTGTCCAGTCCAATCCATGTCTGAAGAGTTGGTTTTGGAATGGTTCCTGTCCTGGGCCAACAGAAGGTCTGGGGGCCATGACCACCGGGGTCCTTCTAGTCTCAGTCAGACCATTAAGTCTGGTCTTATGAGAATTTGGGGTCTTCATCCCACTGCTCTCCTGCTCCCTCAGGGGTTCTCTGTTGTGTTCCCTCTCAGGGGAGTCATCGGTTGTAGCCATTGTGATCGATTTTGAATTAATTTTTTGGATAAGGTGCAAGAGTTAGGTTGTGGTTAATTTTTTTTTTTTTTTGGCTTATAGATATCCGATTACTCCAGCACCATTTTTTGAAAAGGCTTTCTTCCATAATCACTTGGGCATGTTTGTGTGTTTATTTCTAGCTTCTGTGTTCTATTTCATTGATTTCTGCATCTATCCCTCCATCAATACCGTATAATTACCATAGCTATATAATAAGTCTTACATAATAAGGCTCGAAATGAGGTAGATTAATTTCTCACTTAATTCTTCTTTTTTTAAAATTGTTTTATTCTAGTTCCTTTGCCTTTCCATACACATTTCAGAATACTCTTGTCTGTATCTGCAAAAAATTCTTGCTGGGATCTTGATCGAAATTGTGTGAAACTTGTGTATCAGTTTGGGGAATATTGACATCTTTTCTATTTTGAGTGTTCTGATCCATGAGTGGTATCTCTCTGCATTTATTTGAACTCTTTTGATTATTTTCATCAGCATTTTATAGTTAACACACAAGTCCTGTATATGTTTAGCTGTATTTATACCTAATTGTTTCATTATTTTTGAGTGATTGTAAATGATGTTCTGTTTTTAAATTTGGTGCACATGTGTTCATTGCACAATTGACTTTGGTGTTTTTACTTGCTCCCTTGCTGAACTCAGTTATTAGATCTCAGAGATTTGTGTACGTGCATGTGTATTCCTTGGGATTTTCTACATAGACAATTATGTCATCTGGAAATGGGGACAGCTTTATGTCTTCTTTTCTCATCTTATGCCTTTTATTTCAATTTCTTTCCTTACTGAACTGACTAGAACTTCCAGCCCTGAGTTGAATAATAGCGGCGAGAGTGAATGTTACAGGTCTTGGAGGAAAGCATTGAGCGTGTCATCATTAAGTAAAATGTTAGCTGTAGGTTTTTGTTTAGATGCTCTTTATTAAGTTGAAGAATTTCCCTTTTATTCCTATTTCACTATCTCTGCCACACTGCGTGACCCTGGGCCCACACTTGCTGCCACTGCTCTGCACGCCCCATGTACATACATAAAATGGTGCCCATATGCTGTTAGTCGACATCTCAAAAAATATTTCTTACTCAGGACACATCTACCTTTTACTAAAAGTAAACCAATATCACATGAAAATGGAATTGCTCCTTGGAGTCTTTTAAACAACACTCCTTTGTTTGGATTTCCTAATAACAAGTGTTTGTATTTAGGGTGATCTACGTTTTTTATGCAAGTCATTTTAGGAAGTAAGGAACTGGAGAGAAATGTAGCACAGGAAAACAAAAGCAGGGAAGGTGTCTGGGAAAGTATTAAATCTGACCTGGGTAGCCAAATAGTGAACTTCCCAAGACCTGTGGCCACTTGGTGTCAAATCACAATTCAGGACTGCCTTTTGATACTAAAATTTTCAATCAGAAGGACCAAGAATCTAGAAGTTTGACAGAGAAGGAAGGATATTCATTTTAAAAGGGTCATGCTGGCAATAGCATTTACTATTAAGTTTTGGCTCAAATACTACTTCCTCTAAGTAACTTTCCTGCCACTCGGTACCCAACTCTGGTCACTCCATCATGTTTTGCTGATTATATTTATACCCCCAATTTTTCATGATACCAGTTCATACCATAATTTATATGTTTCACCAACTGAGCCACAAACTCCTTGAGGGCACTTGATTAGCAAACAAATGTTGAATGAATGAATGCATAACTAAAGTGTCGAGGTCTGGGAAATATTCCTAACCATCGAAGATATCATTAGGAAAGAATGTGTCACTTTCATGCACATAATTTTATTTAATCATCACGATAATTCTATGACAGAGTTATTATTAATGTTACCATGTAACCTAGGAAACTGGAGCTTTGAGAAATTAAATATCTTACTCAAGATTGGTTGGCTGGAAAGCCATGATTCAAATCCAGAGCCATTTGTTGCTAAAGTTTTTGCTTTCTTCACCACTCTATATACTGTGCTACATTATTAAGCCAGGGCTTCTTCTAGCACAGGTGATGGAACTCCAACTCAAGCTAGCTTGGGCTAAAAGAAGATATTTATTGAAGAATCCAGAGTTCACAGAATAATTGGAAAGTCTGCAGAAATCCAGGGTTATCCTGTGACCATCTGTCAGGCCAGACCCATCTCTGCCCTGCTCTACTCCCTCCTCTTGAAGGGGTCTCTTCTGCATGTGTCCTGGGAGCAAGGGGAGCATGAAAGTCATCAGAAGCCCCAGGCTCAAATTCCCCTCCTTTGTGATTTGAGAAGCCAGAGTTTTTGTTTTAACTTTCCGTACAAAGAACCCCAGTGGAGGGGACTGATTAGCCTGGTCTGGATCATTTGCTCCTTACTTGGATCAACACCATGTAAGGAGAGGGATATATGATGAATGAACCAACCTGGGTCAGTCTACCCAGTGAAGAGTGGAATAGGTTGTCCCAAAAGAAAGCGTGGAAAAGGCAGACCAAAAAACCTGTACCAAAATGAGAATCCAAATACCAATTGGATAAACCATTAATAATTGGTTTTATTTCAACCTTTGTTGACTTTGTTAACTATACTGAGAGGTAGTGTAGTGTTGTATTAGGAGCTTAGACTCTGGAGCCAGAATCCTAGGTTCAAATCTTGATTCTGTCACTTGCTGTGTGATCTAGATACTTAACTATTTGTGGCTCATAGCTCCATTTGTAAGATGGAGAGAAAATAATGCCTGCCTCATAGAGGTGTTGTGAAGGTTCAGTAACTTAACCTGTCCCAAGTGTTTGGGGCATAGTAGGCACTATGAAAGTGTTGGTCATAATTATTTTAATAAAGCTTATTGTCATGGCCAAAGCTTATACAAATGTCATAGTGGAATTCTACTGGCTACAAAGAAACAAGATGAGAGTGCAAATTCAGGTCTACTATTCATTAACTATGTGATCTAGAGCAAATTGCTCAATTTCTCTGAACTTACATTTCTTCATTTGTACAGTAGGGATAATAAGGACTGCTGACCTTCTTTATGTGGTTATTGTGAATTGATACATGATGCTATGACTGTTAAAATGCTTTGCAAAACGTGAAGTGCTGCATGAAGTTAGGTGGTTTTATTATTATTAAATATTCTACATAAAAATGTTTACTATATTCTTAACTTATTCTTTAATATATACAAAGCACAAATTACACCTTTATTAAGAATATTGAAAGCCATGAGTTTGCTAAGGGAACTAGGTTAACATCATCATTAACAAATAGTTATTAAGATTCTCAACTAAAAACCAGAAAGTTTACTAGGCGAGCGTGTCAACCCATGGTAGTTGGCATATTTCCTTCAAAATACTTGAACAAGATTAGTGCCATAGGCCCAAATAGTTGTTTTACCTTGATCAATACCATCACAAAAAGAGTAAGAGCAATTTCAGTTACCTGTGTCTCCTATCAGTGTTAAAGATAATACTTTAACGAAGGCAATCAGCCCCTTTATTTCATTTTCTAGTTACTAAAGATTGGTACTGGGGCCACTGACGGAAGATTTTCAGGTTGTAGTCTTACGTAGTAGAATAGCAGTAACTTTGTGGATCAGAGACACAGCATACATGATCTACAATACATGGTTCTTGGTGGTATGATCTACTTACCAACCTCAGTAGTGATTAGGCACGTGTTTAAGTTTAATGGTAAAAACTTTCTGCTATGTTCTTAATGAGTTAAACCTCCATCTTACTTATTTAAGGGGGAATAGTATTTCTATAACCTATAAAAACCTAGGAAACCCTGGCGGCATAGTGGTTAAGTGCTACGGATGCTAGCCAAGAGGTCAGCAGTTCAAGTCCGCCAGGTGCTCCTTGGAAAATCTATGAGGCAGTTCTACTCTGTCCTATAGGGTTGCTATGAGTCAGAATCAACTCGACGGAAGTGGGTTTGGGTTTTTTTGGTTATAATAACCTAGGCGACTGCTCCTCTGGAAAACACTTCTGTTCACTAAATTACTCAGTACTCAGAATTATGTACTGGTGTCACTAAGCTTACACCACTCTGGGATAGAACAAGTAGGAAGAATATCCATTGTATAGGCAGAGAAACTAAAGTGCACAGGTCAAAAATATGTCTGTGACATCAAATTACCTAGGGAATACTTTAGGATGTTTTTACACTGCACCAGATATCTGGATATTTGTAATCATTTGTGCATTGTATTTTCATTAGCATAGAAATTTTTTCTTTTGTATTTTTTTTTTTTTGGTACATGTTATACTTTTTTGCTCAGAGAGATTTTCTTGCCTTGCAAAGCAGAGTCCAAGTGATAAAGACAGCCAAAAGGTAATTCAGACACTGTATAGAATTTTCTTTGGATTACACAAACGAAAACAAGTCTACAAGTTCAGTCAAAACCAGAATGAAAAACACCCTGGTTATAAACTCCTCAATGCTGTCTAGTTCTATGTTGTCGTTAGCTTTCATAGAATCAGCCCCTGACTCATGGCAACCTCATGCACAGTGAAATGAAATGCTGCCTGGTTCTGGACCTTCTGGGCCATCCCCAAGATTGGCCAGACCATTATGATTGATAAGGTTTTCATTGGCTGATTTTCAGCAGCAGATTGCCAGGCCTTTCTAGCCAGTCTTAGTCTGGAAGGTCTGCTGAAACCTGGTCAGCATTATAACAACACACAAGCCTCCGCTGACAGACAAATGCTGGCTGTCTATGTGATGCCTTGGCCAGGAATTGAACCTGGGTCTCCTGCATGGAAGGCGTGAATTCTACCACTGAACCACCACCGCCCTGGTCTAGTTCTGTATTGCTCCTTATATCCAAATCAAGTGCATTGACTAGATTTGATGCAAACATTAAATAAACCAAGAAACCCAGAGTCTCATTTTACTTGCACAAATGTAGGAAAAAAAAGGTGATGAAATTGTCCTTTTTGTGCCCCCTCGTGTACATTCAATGTCTTAAAATATCACTTGTCAACTGATTTAAATGTATATCACAATAAATCTCTCTTGAGAAAGAAAAGTGAGTTATTCACATGGTTTTACAATACAGAAGCCTGAAAAAACACAGTACTAGCCTGGGTGATCAATGGCTAACATTATACCCTACAAGAAGACAAAGGCAAAGGTCTGTCACCTTCTCCTTGCCTTAATCCAACACAACACACATCTATTGCCAGATCTCTGTGTTCACTCAAATAGCCGTTTTGCTATTATTGATTGATAGGTTTCTAGAAGGTGCACATATAATTTTTTAAAAAATTGTCTATTTTGGTGTTGACAACCAGTTTCTCAATGTTTTAAGACAATATACTGATGATGTTTTTGTTTGTTATAATTGGCCTCTTTCCTCGCAAACTGATCAAATCAGTTATTAATTCCAGATAAAAATGACTGAATTAACACTGTCCCATCATGTTCTAGGCGTTTTAAGGAAGTGTAGTATGTACGGCAATTGCCATAGTTTTCCAATTTTTTCTTGCCATGAATCTATTTGTTCAAACAAGAATTTATCCAATATTCCAATATGTAAAACAGATAAAAAAACAAGGCTTTTTTTTTTTTCTGAGTGAATTCAGAATACAGACCAGTGCCCTGTCTTCCTTTTCCGCAGTTTTCCCCATAGGTATCTCCAGAGGAGATTCCCCTGGATATAACTTGAAAACCCCTAGTGAAGCGGGAAGACTCCATGTGCTGGAAGCCAGAGACTTTTGTTGGAAATCTGCTCTGCCAGTAATTAGTTGTGCAACCTTAAGCAAGATATTTAGCCTTTGTCTTTTCCCATTGATAAAATAATTAATGACGACCCCATTTAAAAACTTTTTGTGGCTCTAGCAGTATTGAAGTAGAATACACATAAGAGTTGTAAAATAGAACATATTTTTCATATATATAAGTGGGACAATGTCGATCTTACTAACTATCGAACATTAACAAGGTGACCTCCAATTAGTTAATTAGGTGCCTGGTCCCAGAAATACCTTAAGACAAGTCTATAAAGGAAAAGACTAAGAAAAGTCTAGAATATAAAGGTAAACTTTATGAGCAGTAATGATAAA
This sequence comes from Loxodonta africana, assembly GCF_030014295.1. Taxonomy (NCBI): domain Eukaryota; kingdom Metazoa; phylum Chordata; class Mammalia; order Proboscidea; family Elephantidae; genus Loxodonta; species Loxodonta africana. The sequence continues at coordinate 169,179,543 of NC_087342.1, forward strand.
TTACATGTACTAATGGGAAAAGATCATTCAAATTAATTGGCATCACCATCAATCAAAGACTGTTGACTTCTCTAGTCATGGGGTGTAAATCCCATGAAATGAATGTGGGACTGCAAAATCTCAGTCTATTTTAACCTGCTGCTAAGAAAGGAAATGAGTAACGCTGTTCAAATGTTATACTTCCACTTGCCAAATGCAACAATTAGAACTACACTTTCAAGAATTAACCTGTTAAATGAATAAATCTTCTCTTCAACAGTTTTATGTTATTGGTTCAAATGGTGTAACATTTCTTACATAAAGAACTTAAGACGAATAAATCCATTAGGGAAAGTGGAGGGATTTATTGTACTCTTAAGGCTGTGCATTTAAACAGACCTTAACTGTTTTTTTTTTTTTTTTAACTGTACTGGAACAAAAAATGGCCTTGTGTTTGAGGACTGTCAACTCTAGGTTTACAACAGACATTGTAAGAAACCAGTAAACTGTACATGTCTTTATTCCACCTCTCGTCACACTAAAATCTGTGTTTCTTTATGTTTCTTATCTCACCTAGTGCCGAATAGCTTGTCCCTAAGAGATTCATGGAAAAATAAGTTTTTCCCAGGTCAGGCATCTCAATTTAATTTTTTTTTTATTTTTCCAGTAAAATCTGTACTTTCTTAATTTATACAACTGTGGAAAAAAGAAAATCTGTAAGTGGACACAATTTCTGTTGGCCACTTTAGAAACTTCCTGAAAACGTCATTACAAGTTATTTCATTGCCCTCAAATGTACCTTTTTTTTTTTTTTTAACTCAAGGGGCTAAAAAAGAAAGGCACTCTACCTTTTACCTAAAAATCGGCAGGTCAACGAAGAGCTGTTTATTTTTCTTCTGAGCTCATTAATACTACCGACCAACAAGAGCATCCTTTCAAACTCAGAATGCAAGCCTAGGAAGAGCCAGCCACAACTCTCTAGTAGCAACAACAAATGGCTTTTCACCTCGGGCTGTTTGTGATAAAGAATTTTCTTTTAGGAACTCTTTTCCTATTTAGTGATATTCACCCCTAACTCTATTTTAGGGAGCTAGAAAAGGACTCAGAGACACTTTGAAGGTGGGCTACTAAAAAGTTAAAAGCTTTAAATATTAGAACAAGCATTGGATTCTGTGAGTTAAAAGTTTTTCATATCAAACTAGATCAAGATATATTTTCTCACAGCCTATTTGATCGGGAAACCAATTCCTGATTTTTTTGTTTGTTTCTTGTGAATGTTCTGAAGTATTCTGGCTTTAGCCAGAAGTGCCAGAAAATCCTACCTTTCAGGCTGTAGTTAATTTTACCTCTGGAACCAACTGATCTCTTAAGTTCTTTAGACATCTTAACAATCAAGAGTGCTAAGCTTAATAAGGAGCCGTGGTGGCGCAGTGGCTAAGAGCTCAGGTTGCTAACCAAAAGGTCGGCAGTTTGAATCTACCAGCAGTTCCTCGGAAACCCTATGGGGCAATTCTACTCTATACTATAGGGTTGCTATGAATTGGAATTGATTTGATGGCAACCGGTTTTTGTGAAGTTTAACAAAGCTAAATCTCACACTGTGGGTTACGGCAGTGATCAAGAAAAGTCAAACTGGACACGTGCTGGTCATTCCAGATTCCAAAGAAATAAGTTCTATTATGGGTGGTCAAGCACTGCTTTCCATAGTACCTCAATCTTTATAAATTCATTCTGTCCTTTATTACCTCAGTATCTATAACGACCCCTGTCGCCTTCCATTTTTGAGCAATCTTGAATCCTTTTCTCTATAGTCTCAATTCCTAGGGTGTGTCTTCCATCAGTTTCAGTACTGACAGAAGTTCCTCATTAAAATTATACAAGGTATTCAGAAAACTGACAGGATATTAAAACCAGGAAGTTGCTAAAACTCGGAGCAATCACAGAAATGACACGATCTTTCCAATGATACATAATTTTTGCCAAGCCATCAGAAACCTCAGACCTCTGGACTATGACAATCTACTGCTTTTTCCATCACACGAATCCAAACTCTAACAAACTTGTGGGTGTGCAATTGCAGTCTTTCTCGATAAACACAGACTTTCTCCCTGCACTTATCTCTCAACTTTCTGGACTTGTATTTCACGCATTCGTTTGTTATACCTGGTATCTCACATAGTGCCTGATGCATAGTGGCTACTCAGTAACAGCTTCCATCCTTCCATTTCCTATTTAATACTTCTCTGGCTCGTGAATATGTCTGTTCCTGAAACTTGAGTATAGCCTACTCAATGACAGCAATCCAATTTTCTAAAGAAGTAATAGCCTTCTAAACACATCCATGCCCCAGTTTCTAGAACCTGTGAATATTGTTTTATAGGGCAAAAGGGACATTGCAGATGTGATTAAATTAAGGATTTTGAGATAGGGAGATTATCTCGGATTATTCTGGGAGCACCAATGGAATCACAAGTGTCTTTGTAAAGAGGAATGCAAGAAGGTCAGAGTTAGAGGAGAGGGCAATGTGATGAAGGAAGCAGAGATTGGAGTGATGTGCTTTGAAGATGGAAGAAGGGGCCACAAACCAAGGAATATCAAGTGGCCACTAAAAGCTGAAAAAGGCAGGAAGATGAATTTTCCCCTCAGAGCCTTCAGGAGGAACCAGCCCTGTTGGCACTTCGACTTTTTTGCCCAGTGAAACTGGTTCAGGACTTCTGATTTCCAGGACTGTAAGAGAATACATTTGTGTTGCTTTAAGCCAGTAAATTTGTGGTACTTCATTACAGTAGCAATTAGGAAACTAATATAAGTACCATGAACACAATTTCCACAAATTGCAAAATGTAAAAAATATAACCGCCTATATTCTGGAAACATTGAAAAATAGAATTGGAAAGGACTTTGAAAAATCATTCTGGTCACTTGCCCTGAGGCAAACTATCTTCTATAAGATCCATTTTTTCTTTTTTTTTTTTTTAATGTCTAAGAACAAAGACTCCACTTTATTTTATTTTCAGATTGGTGAAAAATAAAATTCTGCGTGTCTTTCATTCATTTGAAACACATATACTTTATTTATTTGCCTAACAGTGAAAAAAAGCAATGCTGTGCAGCTGAGGCAGGCAATTTCGCCTGGAATATTTCTAACGTAGATTTGAATCTAGAGACACAAAAAGTAGCAATCAAGCAAAACAGTCCAATAAACAGAAGGCTTTTGGAGACAAAATTTCTAGTTTTCGTTAAACCTACTCACTTCGGCTGTGGTTGAACCCTGATCTCAATTCTACTTTTTAATACCACAGTTTCTGTGGTGTGTATGTATGTGTGTGTGCAAGTGTGTTATTCATCTGAACTAAGCTTACCCTTGGCTTGGGAAACATGTGAATTGGAAAGCTGTTCTCAAAATGAGTTCCCTCCTGGAGGATTTCCCAAAGCTCAGCCTGCTTTAATTACTTAACCAAGAAGTTTTCAATGAACTGTTTTGAACCTGGCATTCACAATACTCTCGCCTTGTACTGAACGATAGCTTTATGACAGGAAGCTTTGTTAGTCAGACCACCCGGGGAAAGCAGCTTGAATAGAATATGGCTGCCTGTCGATTTAAGAATGTAGGCTCCTCTGGACATGCCACACCTGTGTCCCCTTAGCTCCTGTTCATTTCCCATGTAATTCAAGGTGTTGAACTTAATCCACAGAGCTTTGCATCAATAGCCCCATTTGTGGGCTCTTCTCAGGCCCTGTTTATGCTAGAAATCTCTTCCCATGTAATCTGAAGGTTCTTGAGTCCAGCTGTGCAGAGTGTAGCCCCAAATTATATTCTGAGATATGATAAGACTGTGTTCAGGCAACAGCTCCACAACAGTTTGAGAAAAAAACTTTTAGGATTCTCTAAATAGCCTATTTCAATTTCGACTGAATTTGCCATCCTCACAATCAAAAACAAAAGTATTATCTAGGCTGAAAAGGACCAAACTGATTTGAGTACGGTTTCTCTTTCCGACCCAGCTTCCTAACATTTCTACCTGCTTGGTTCATGTTTCAAATTAATCGGTTTGTAGTTTGCTCTGTCACACTGCATTCCTTCTGACAACTGCATTATTGTTTAGAACCCATCCCCCCCGCCCCCAGTTTTGTGGTAGGGTCCTAAGGGTAGAGCGCATGACCCCAGGAATAATTTTTATTCTTTTGGTCACAGTGATTGAATCAGGTATGAACTTAGGATCTAAGATGGATCAACCAGAGTGAGTTCTGGACTTTCACTGGGAATGCAAGGACAAAGATGTTTGATCTTTTGGATGGACTGAAACCTAGAAAAATGTGGCCCACAGATTTGCTGTCAGTCATCTTGCAGCCATGTGTTGTCTTAGAATGGAGCCACCACTGAGGAGTGGATGCCTGAACTAGAGAGCGAAAAACTGGTTCCAAAATTGTTTGAAGCTTGAATAAAGTCTTAACTTGACTGTTTAGTTGCGTTTCTTTCGCTTTAGTGCTTTTGAGCTGGGTTTCTGTTACTTGCAAGTGAGGAAAATTAATTCTTACAGTGATAACATTATAATGATACTGGAAGTCTGAATATTGTTTAAATCCAGCAGTTTAATAATGTCTACAAAAGTATGGTACTTAGTGAGTGCCAAGTCCTTGGATTTAAGCACTTTCTAGGACTCGTGGCACAGTGATTAAGAGCTACAGCTGCTAATCAAAAGGCTGGCAGTTCGAATCCACCAGCTGATCCTTGGAAACCATATGCGGCATTTCTACATTGTCCTATAGGGTCACTATGAGTCAGAACAGACTAGATGGCAATGGGTTTTCTTATGGGCTAGTGGATCTACCCAGAGGCACCTCTGAAGAAAGACCTGGCAATCTACTTTGGAAAGGTCACAACCTTGAAAACTCACAACACATTTGCCTTGTACTGAGCCATAGCTTTATGACAGGAGGCTGGAACTGAGAACACAAAACTGGTTCCTGGTGTGCATTCTGCTCTGCAACACACGAGGTTGCCATGAGTCAGAATTGACTCTATAGCTGCTGGTTTATTTTTTCAGTTTTAGGACATTCACAATCAGGGAAGTGAGACTCTTCCTATTGTCAATATACCTAAAATTGCAAAAACCATCTATTTGTTCCTGAAAATCTTTTCTTTATTTGTATATAAATAGAGAATATGATTGAAACCTTTGATTCTGTTTTATTAAGGAGGTCCCATTTCGTCATCAGTTGTTTTGGATATGAAAGTATTTGACATATTCCTGCGGCAAAATTCAAGTTAGGAAAAAGTAAAAATACACTTACACCTATGCATGGGCACTTCTATCAGATTAAGATTATAATATTGCAACAAATAGTGAGCTTTTAGAATTGAATTATGTGTAATTTTAGTGTTTTCTTAACTATTTCCCTATTGAACATTAGATTTACTTTAGATTTCAGCAGTTGAGGTACAACATGAAAGTTTATTTCTCTTGAAAGCATCTGGAATTTAGAACTTTCATGACCCTAATATCTCGTAGATCGTTTTCTCCTTTTCAAAATGGGCGAATGAGAGCTTGACATAACCAACACCATGATGATACTCTAAGTAACCTATAAATTTTTTTTTTTTGGCTTGGTATCTTGTGCACTCTCACTTTCAATGTCCTTTTTTTATTACACCAGCTGCACTGGTCTCTTTCCAAAGGGGTGTGGAGCTTCTTGGCTCTTGTGGCCTTGGTCTCCTTCCTTTTCTTTGTTCTCTTGGGGGATGGACTTCAGCCTGCAAGACAGCAGCTAGGAAGGCTGCCTGGCACTTTTGGTCTGCAACTTTCTTTCTTACTCTTTATCTCTGTCAGAGTAAACTTGGCAGGCCAGTTCCACTAGCTGAGAGACTTTTATGTAAGTTTTTTTGCCTGTTACAAACATAAAGATTAGAGTCCAGATGTCCAGCAAGCATATCTTTAGCCTAATAAAGAGTTTCTTGTAATTGTCTTTGATGTATACTCATCCAACCATCTGTGGACTACATGTCTGAAGATACTATGTAACCCTTGCAAAAATGTTGTAGAGATTGCCTTTCGAGACTACATGAAGACCGCCAATGTTGCTGTTGGGCTTTCCATTGGTGTCACCTCCTAATAAACTTTCTCTCTCTTTCTTGACTTGGAGTACATTTCACTGGCTTGACTGCTCCAGGCCACAGACCCTAATCAGGCAACACTTTGAACATTTATCTTTCATTGAGAAATTCGTAATTTTGCCTGTCTTCCAAAAGTAGACAACAGTGACCCTTTCAAACAAATCCATGCTGTTGTAATATTCTTTGTTTTTTTGAAGCAGATGTGATTTCTTAGATCATAAAAATTCTAGTATATAGGGTATATATATATAGGGTGACTTAAACAAATAGGAACAAGTGATAGCCTGACTGTGCTGTGATAAAAAATGCTTTTAGGCTTTGGTTGATATACGTATTTTGTTAGCAAATGCTAAAGATTAAAATAATAATTCGTGTTAATAAGGAAATGGTTTTAAAATTTTATTTCCTCTATTCATGTCTGGAAACCCTGGTGGCATAGTGGTTAAGTGCTGTGGCTACTAACAAAAAGGCCAGCAGTTTGATTCTACCAGGTGCTTCTTGGAAACTGTATGGGGCAGTTCTACTCTGTCCTATAGGGTTGGTATGAGTTGGAATCAGCTTGATGGCAACAGGTTTTTTTTTTTTTTTTAATTCATGTCTAGCTCCTATTCACACCTATCTATTCTCTTTTCCCTAACTTCTTGGAATATTTCACTAATTTATTAGTTTGTACCATATGAACCTACCATTTTTATGGGTTATAATGATTATATTCTTTGGTAAGTTCATACAGTTCAACCTAACACTATATATTCTTAAAGAGAATTTTACAGTTTCAAATTTCAACTTCCAGATTCTTCTTCTTACCACAATCTTTATAAATGGGTTCTATTTTTTCTCTATTGTAATGGGACTCTCTCTTTTCCAGGATAGAAGAAATAACCAACAAGTTACTTGTCTGGCCTAAAATATACCAACTATTGGCACATAGACTTTTCAATGGTTCACCAGCTCTCAAATGAAAGATTGATATGATTAAGTTATGCTTTTTTTTTTCCTCTCTCTGAAACTTGGAAAAGGAGAAATAGATGACTAGAAAAGTCCATTTTGCTTGGTCTTCACAAGAAAATTTCTTTGCAACATTATTTGAAGGAAAGTAGAGTTCTAATAACTATTACTCTTTTTGGAAACTCTATTCACATTTATATGTCCTCTAAAATGGTTGCAGCAGTATATCAAAAGGGAACTGCCAGAAATTCAGGCCGCTTTCAGACAAGAACGTGGAACCAGGGATATCAAGGCTGATGTCAGATGGATCCTGGCTGAAAGCAGAGAATACCAGAAGGATGTTTACCTGTGTTTTATTGACTATGTAAATGCATTCAACTATGTGGATCATAACAAATTATGGAAAACATTGAGAAGAATGAGAATTTCAGAACACTTAATTCTCATGAGGAACCTTTACATAGATCAAGAGGTAGTTGTTTGGAGAGAACAATGGGATACTGATTGGTTTAAAGTCAGGAAAGGTGTGCGCCAGGGTTGTATCCTTTCACCATACCTATTCAATCTGTATGCTGAGCAAATAATCCGAGAAGCTGGACTATATAAAGAAGGATGGGGTATCAGAATTGAAGGAAGACTTGTTAACAACCTGCATTATGCAGATGACACAACCTTGCTTGCTGAAAGTGAAGAGGACTTGAAGCACTAATGAGGATCAAAAACCACAGCCTTTGGTATGGATTGCATCTCAACATAAATAAAACAAAAATCCTCACAACTGGACCAATGAGCAACATCAGGATAAACGGAGAAATGACTGAAATTATCAAGGATTTCATTTTCTTTGGATCCACAATCAACAGCCATGGAAACAGCAGTAAAGAAATCAAAAGACACATTGCATTAGGTAAATCTGCTGCAAAGGACCTCTTCAAAATGTTGAAAAGCAAAGATGTCACCTTGAAGAATAAGGTGCTCCCGACCCGAGCCATGGTATTTTCAATTGCATCACATGCACGTGAAAGCTGGACAATGAATAAGGAAGACCGGAGAAGGATTGACACCTCTGAATTGTAGTGTAGGCGAAGAGTAATGAATATACCATGGACTGCCAAAAGAATGAACAAATCTATCTTGGAAGAAGTACAACCAGAATGCTCCTTAGAAGCAAGGATGGCGAGACTGCATCTTATATTCTTTGGACATGTTGTCAGGAGGGATCAGTCTCTGGAGAAGGACATCACGTTTGGCAAAGTACAGGGTCAACGGAAAAGAGGAAGACCCTCAACGAGGTGGATTAACACAGTGGCTGCAAAATAAGCTCAAGCATAACTACGATTGTAATGAAGGCACTAGACCAGGCAGTGTTTCGTTCTGTTGTGCATAACGTCGTTATGATTCGGAACCGGCTCCACGACACCTAACAACAACGATAAAATACATAAAACTGGTTTCATTAAGCCAATTTTAGCCACAAACATATTTCTCAATTTATAGGAAATAGTGTACTAAAAAAATAATATTAAAGAATCCTTTATATCACAATAGAGTGTAGTTTTATGATTTCAGAAAAGTATGAAATTTTGTGTTTTAGTGAAAATTAAGACAAATTACATAATACCTATTCTAATGGTTGAAAATTTTATATCAGACAAATAAGTGACTACAACTATTCAAATTACACATGCCCTGTCTACAAACTTTGGTAAGAAATAATTTTTAGATGGGGTCAAAACAATAAATACCATGAAAATTTGGCATATTTTGGTGATAAATATTATTGGATACACGTGTGTGCCATTTTTTCTCTCTTCTTACTTTTACTGTAGCTCTTTAATGTTGACAACAATATGGCTAGGGACATGAAATAGTTTGTCTTCCTCCTTTTCTCTCTCTCTTTCCTTTAAAGCACATTATTTTTTTTATTGATGTCAATGTTAACATCTTGGCATCCTTCCCGAGTATATTGCAAAAATACATCAATAAAAACTTAAATTAAAAAAATGTGTAGTCTGGGGGCCAGATAATAATGGCATACTCCTTTAAAAATAGGTATAAAGAGCACAAGACTGGAAAGCAGAGTTCTAAGACTGGAATCCTGCCCTTAGCAAAACATGTATTTTTATCTGCTGTGGGCTTGACACAAAGGCATTACCAAGGCCAAGATAAATTTATGATAATTTCTTGACACAGAGATAATGTCTTGACACAAAGACACTACCAAGGCCAAGATAAATAACTTGCTTTTCCATCCTTGTACATTTGTTGACAATTCCTTTAAGCTAATCCTTTTGTTTGAATCGATTTGCTAAAAGTTACCTACTCACAAAAAGTTACAACTAAAACTCAGAATTCTCAAGTGTGTGGATTTATTCAGATTTAGTTTTTGTACAGCTTGCAAGAGAGGAAACGAAATTATCAATTCTAAGGAAATATGGAGGTATATTTTTAAATATAAGGATAAAAAGTGTTACTAGTATTGTCTGCATATTCTTTTTGTGTGTTTGTTCTGACTATTCTTTTTCTTTGAAAGGCAGTTGCAAAGGCCCAAGTATATTTATAAGGTGAAATACTCTGAAACGCCAAATGCCAGGTATATTTATATGGCAAGTTATTAAGAAAATGTGTAATATGTGAAAAGACAATTTCTTTAAAAATTGCCATCAACTCAACACTGGTCTATAGGTAAAAAAAGTTATCCATTATAAAAAAATGTAATACCCCAAGCGTATACTTCTGGCACAAAGAAATTAGGAATTAATATTTTGCTTAACACATTTAGTCACTGTGGAAATCAATGAGAAAAATCACAAAGTTATTTGAAAATGTATATAATATTAAATAGTCATTAAAACCAAAACCAAACAAACAAAAAAACCAAACCCATTGCTGTTGAGTCAATTCCGACTCATAGCGACCCTATAGGACAGAGTAGAACTGCCCCACTGGGTTTCCAAGGAGTGGCTGGTGGATTCAAACTGCCAAACTTTTGGTTAGCAACCTTAGCTTTTAACCACTGCGCGACCAGGGCTCCAAATAGCCATTAAATAGAGGAGAGTTAATTGAGAGTAAAGAAGACAGTAAAAAGAAAGTGTTTGCATAATCTCATTATCTTCGTATGGATCATATATTTTGTAAATTTTCATAGTTATTTTAAACATCTCAGGTCACTTATTCAGATGTTATCATTCAATATCATATAGCTCTCTAATCGACCAAAGTGTTTTAAGATAGTAATAAGGGATAAAGCTAAACGCATACCAGAAGTTATAGTAATTTGAAATGCATTCCAAAATCAATTAGAAATTGCTTTTAGGTTGTCAGTGGAGGTGGGAACATAATTACAGGTAATTGAGAATTGACTGCGTACATGTGTTCATACACTTGAGTTTTATATATGTTGGTATAAATCCTGTCATGTGAAAAAGGAAAAGAAAGTCCTCAAATTATCTAGCTGCTTCTGCTTTATTTTATAGTTGGCCGTTCAACTGATACCACAGCTTACAGTGGAGGTGAGCTGATGTTATTTAACACAGACCTGCTAGCTAACATGCAGCTTAGCATTCACTTCAGGGGTGGTATGGGCTCGCCTCCAAAACACCTCTCATGTGTTGACCGTATTATTCTCACCTGCATGTCTCAACCTATACTGGGCTTAAAATGTGATTACCAACCTAATGGAATTATAGCTTTTATTTTTTCCTTCTTCCTTCTTCCCCCCCATGATTTTGTTTTTTTGTATGCACGTGAATTATAGTTCTCATTGGATTAACCAGGCCACACTGAACACCTACCATGTGTGAGGAAATCCCAAATTATTAGAACATAGGAAGCCTAAGTGGCATCCTTCTGTTTGGGGACTGCTTGTCTTCTTGTGAAAGCATAAATATTTTCCTCATTGAAGTCTTGCTTCTCCTTCAGTTTAAACTCACTGGCTTACTCTTATCTAGGAAGCCTTGTAAGGTGCACTTGTATCAGATTCTTTGACTCACCTAAGTCAGATGAATGGCTGTATTTTTCACTAACTTTCACTTTGATATATGTATTTTTGAAAGCTTTTCCCCTTTTCTTCCTTTTTAAATTGGATGTGTCGAACATGCCCCGACTGCGTTGGCTTTGCCTATCTGCCTGGTGAAGGAGTGCTGGAAATTTTACATTTAAACAGCACCTCCAAGAGTTCTTAATGATGTGGTGCTGAAAGGCAGCTGGCCCAGGTCCAAGTCTGGGGTTTCACTGCTCAAGCAGGAAGGTCAGTTTAATCCTAACGGGAAGAAAAAAAAAAAAAAAACAACCCCAAACTGTAGTCTGTATATCCTGCAAAAGAAAAAAATTACAAATTCAGATGTAAAATTTTAAATGCTTCCTTCTTAACTTCAAAGTAACTGCTTTTAGTAGCCAGTGAACTCCCAATGGTTAAAACTATTAAGACATTTTGCTTTACTTTAGAAAAAAAAAAAAAAAAAACCCTCTAAGTGGCCTACTTTCATTTTCGTCTGGTTGAACAGTTTGTGGTTATAATATTTGAAGTAACCTTTCAAAATGGTCTTGGTAAGGGGAGTAAAAAAAAAAAAAAAAACCACCCCAACAACCCAAACCTCAATTTACGAAACCTTTTTCCTGAAGACCTCTGCCTGTCTAATTGTTCCAATAAGCAATAAGTTCCCAGGAACTAACATCGGTTATGAAAATTCCTAGTAGTCTCAGAAGCAACAAAAAGCCAGAAAAAAATGCAGGCGAGTTTTACATTATTTCTTGGTTAGCCTCACCTCTTGTTTCTTGTGAATTTTAGAAGCACAGTTAAGCCTATCTGAGGTGGAAAGAACAGGGGCGTGCGATTTAACAGCTTGGAAGGAAAATCTTACTTAGCGACATAGTACCACATGCCAACTGACAAGGGGATTACTTATAGATTGGGTGTGTTCTCTAGTTATCCCACAAATTTGCCTTGTAAGATTAACTGTCTGGTTGGGAGGTGAAGGCTAGGACAGACAGATTAATATAACAGTTTTTCTTCACAACTAAGTCATTTGTTAAATAAAATCTATGTGAAGGCTGATGCCATAAAAGAAGTTAGACAGCATCCCCATGGCATTATCACCCTTGTTACCCTTGAACTCTAGAGACTTAATGATCTTCAAATAAGTAGTATTTAAACAAACCCCTTTTCAAAAGAAGAGAAGGACTAGAGACTTTATTTAACAGCCACTGCAAACATTAAGTAAGTGGTATAAAAATGTTGCTTTCGTGACTTAATTTTGATAACCAACTGTGCTGGGTAAGCCTCCAAGCCCTAAAGTTAAACATTTTTTTCCCCAGTTCTCCACTACTTAATCCATTGAAAAAAAAATTGCTATTGTTTTAGGATTTTCAAGCATAAATCATCTTATTTATCTAATGCATACCGAAGAAAGCTGGTTAGTGAAAGTTAATCATCTCAGAAAGCACTCGGGGACGGCATGTACCTCATGTTGAGGTTTGGCGGGGGGTACCCCTGTGCCATCACACCAGTGCAAAATGCAACAGGAAACTTTCTGTAAAGCTCTGTCCCAAAAGTCACTGCAAGGAAAAACAAGAAGGCTATAGTCAGCTTCGTGGAATACAGAAACATTTTGACATCTCTGCTTGGCTTCTCTGAGAAATTTGACATTATTCTGAGGGACACCCACTAAAATGTGACTGTTATTTTTGTCTATGCGCAGATCCCTGGTATAATTGTGCTCTTTGTTCTTCTTTTGGGTCATAGACCCCTTTAGAATCCAATAAAAGCTATACAACCCAGAAAAATGCACATAGACACAGAAGTTGCCTATCTTGTCAGAGTTTTGTGAAGTCTCTGAAGCTGTCCATGAACCCCTGTTGCACAGACAGATTACACTTTGGTGAATTCCTCTTCCACTTTTATAACTCTTCTGGGTCACCTGCATTTTATTGGTATTTTTTAGTAATGGAGCCAAGACTCCTCAAAAAAATCCACATAACTGAAATTCTTTAAAATGCAGAGGTGAAAAGGTTAATAGAACAAACAAACGGGATTAAAAACCCAACAACTCCAAAGATCCAATTCCACCAGGAAAATTTATAAGTCACTTTTCCAGGTGTGTATATTTTATTCTTGATTGGGAAGCTTTGCATCCTTTCTTTCTCTCTGCTCCTCTTCTAACTTCTGCTCTTCTACCTTCCCCTTCGCCAGCCCCAATGGAAACATTCTTGCCTGTTCTGTTCCACATTTGGGTAGGCAACATTGCTAGCTACATTCTCACTTAATCTGTGAAACCATATTTCTTTCCTCCAGGATATGCAATTTTATGTCACAGCGTATCTTCCTGTTTCTTTTGAAAAGATGTCCTCAAAAAGAATAAGTTCTAAACTCAAGAAACATTTTCCTTTCTCAAATTAGCTATAGATAAAGTGCTTTGACTCATTTCTAACTTGTGAGGTTGTACATTTTTTCATTAGTCAGTAGCATTTTGCCCTTTACCCTGTAAAAAGCTAATCATAAACCAGTCTCCCTGCCCCCTTTTAGCTCCTCGTCCTCATCTCCACGCTAAGAATGGGCAGCCTCCATAATATCTTATGGCTTCTTACGTGAGGGAAAACCAGGTGGTCTTATTCCATTTATATGGTTTCTCTTTAAGTGCAGTTTTTCAGTTTTCCACTAGTTGGGGCTCTATACAAAGGAAAGAAACTAAGGGGCGCCTGTGGAATTATTTACTAACAAAATGGACTATATATAGTATCTCTACACTATATTCTGAGTCCTGGAAGTAAGCTTGTTAATTTTATCTTGACCCCAATAGCACAATCATGAGGTTGTATTATATTGTAGTATCAGTCAAGATTGCTTTGTTTACTTTGTCTAGAGAAGTCTAAGTCAAGATTATTGCTTTTAGTATGATTTTCAGAGATCCATTTCACCCAATGCATAACTATTATAAAACTTGAAGTCATAAAGTACATAAATGGAACATCCAGCACACAAGCAGCAAGACTGTCTTCTTAGTAAGATTTTTCTGGGGCAAGGCAGTGCCATTCTGGTTTTTAAACTGCAGAGCACAAAGTCCTACACGAAGCAGACTCATCTTTCCAGTCTTGAGAATTTTGTTTCTACTTCAGCCCAAGGATCAGAGTCTGGATGTGATTATCCAATATCAGTTCTCGAAATACAGTTGCGAAACTGTGTCTTGGTCCATGCTGACATTTGGCTCTCTCTTTCAGCTTTACTTACTTTGTGTCAGGGTTGAAAGATTACCTTGGGTATTCACAAATAATCAAGGTCTCCCAGTGCATTGCTTACACTTGTTTTGTTGTGGGTTTGTTTATCCTGTCTCTCTCCACCTCCCCAGAGATCCTTTGGCAAATCTGATAAACAATGCCTTTTTCTTGCTCAAGGCAGAAAGTCCGATTGAATACAATGGGAGGCCAGACTTGGCTGAAATGCAGGCTGCAGGTGTTCTGTGCATTGTGGTCATCCAAACCAGATGCTGGAGTGTTGAAGCACCTGCTTCCCTTCTCTGTCTACACTCCAGAGACTACCACTCTTGGGTAGGCTAGGCCCAAGAACCAAGCTGAAATGAACGATGCCACACCAGCATCCTTCTGACAGATAACACTTGTGGACTGAAAAACAGTTTCACAAAGTTCCCCTTCATGTCCTCAGACAAACACGTTTGACGTGCTGTTCTCTGTTTCTCTCTCCCCTGTTACCGACACCACCATTGTCTCAACACACACACATGAATACACACACACACACACACACACACCTGACAATATAACCCACTAGAAGCAGATACTCCTCTCTCCCCTGTTACCGACACCACCATTGTCTCAACACACACACATGAATACACACACACACACACACACACACCTGACAATATAACCCACTAGAAGCAGATACTCAGAGGCAACTTTATTTTCCTCTGGATTGTATTATCTAGAAAGACAAAATTGGCCACGGACAAGAGGGTGATCATTTTTATGACTCAATGAGACAGACGCCAAAGAGCCTTGCATAGCCTCAGATTTTGTATTTCTATAGGTGCCATAAGCCTCTGAACAATTGAGAAACAACATAAAATCTTCTATCTTGAATGCCGAACATTAAATAAGAGATCAGGCAGAAATTTGTCCCCTGAGGGAGATGTATGCTATAAGCATTGGCTGCTAGAGAGTTTGGTTCTGGCATTTTTATTAAGATGACTCTAAGTTATATTATTTCTGTTCTAAATATTAGTAATAAAATGACTGCAGCCATGTATATTTGAACCATTAATAGAATGCCTGAATATCTGTAGGAATACTTAAGAGTTAAGCTCTGTCCTGCTGTTAAAATCTCTATTTGTAATTACAATATTTTTTGGGGGGGGGTCACAAATGCCTTTCTTGGACAGAGTTAATACTTCACAATCAGACAAAAGTGTATATTTTTTCTCCGTATATCCTTGCACTTGCATCCTTAAAACTTAAATGGAAGAGGTTTTGCCTTGAATTTCTATGCAGTGAGGGGGGCTAGGGCTGCCTGCCTGGAAGAGGGGCATGAACAGGGCCTTTGCACAGCTCAGCACCTCAACTAACTCCTCCCTCCAAGAGAAACTTGTCTCTTGTCTGTGAGCTCCTAGTGGCTTCAGAGCTTAAGGACAGGACTACTAAACAGAAGTTTAGTGGTTCAATCCACACATTGTACCTTGGAAGACAAGCCTGGCGATCTGCTTCTGGAAGGTCACAGCCTTGAAAACCGTATGGAGCAGTTCTACTCTGCACACACGGGGTTGTCGGGAGTTGAAATCGACTCAATGGCGACTAACAACAACAGCTCTGTAATACACATAGACATGTTTTTTTTCAGCATGGCCAAGTCAAGTCCACACTTGAAAGAATAATTTTTGAAATGAGGAATTTGGCGCAGGCTTGTGGGTATGAGGAGTCCCTGGGTGTTGCAAATGGTTAATGTACTCGGCTGCTAACTAGAAGGTTGGAGGTTCAAGTCTACCCAGAGATGCCTGGGAAGAAAGATCTAGCGATCTACTTCTGAAAAATCGGCCATTGAAAACCTTACGGAGCACAGTTCTACTCCGACACGTGGGGCCTTCATGAGTTGGAATCAACTCCATGGCAACTGGTAAGGGTGGGAGAAAAATGGAAAAAAAAAAAAAAAAGCACAACTAATGGAGTAACTTGAGATGAGGTGAACATTCTTTGAAATAAACCAAAGGATTCACAATTAAAAAAAATATATTTAAAAAAAAAAAAGTCGGGGGAGCTGTATCTCCTCTTCACCTCACGCCCACATTCTTCTTGGTCAAAGTCTTGTTAGAAGAGGCAGGCACATTTATAGACATGGCAAAACTAGAGAAAGAGAGAAGGTGCTTCTGGTAAACTAGGAAGGAACTGTAGACCCTCTGATCTGCAGATGGGCTGTGTGATGGAATTTGGAATCCACTTGGGGGTAGTGGGGGGGGGGCAGTGGATTACTTAGATGGAGATGAATATGGGAATGGCGATTACAACCTAAAATAAACAAAGCATCTTTTATTTAATATCATTGGGACTGTTTTCACTTATCTGCATGACTCTGTCTTTTGTGCCTCTTAATTTGTCCTTGAAGTTCTGTATCTAATCATTAGCTGAGCAACCAATAATTCTCCCTCAGTCCCCCACCCCTTTTTACAACCAACTTTAATCTTTCGACTCAGTGAAAAACATGTTTCCCCTATCATAACTGGTTTAACAAAAATTCTCTTTCAAGTTTAGATTACTCAGATACAATGGCTTTCCTGCAGCTTCATGCTGGAGAAAGGAATTTACATTAGAAAAGAGAGATTTATGATAGCATTGTATTTCCATTTGAATATGGAGAGTTAATAACATGCATATGTTTTTTTATTATTATTATTTTAAGGTTTAAGCTATGCCATAGGCAAAAGGAAAGCTGGAAACTGTGGGGCTGGCAGGGCTCAATGAATAATTTAATCTGGATTTCATTCACAAACAGCAGCTCCCTCGCTCCAAGGGAAAGGACCTGTGCGTTTCCCCAGATCGGAACTGGAGTAAGTGCCAGGATTTCCTGATTTGTTTACATTTCTCAAAAAACTTTTTTCCCCCGGACTTGGACAGAATTAGACTTCCTTTTCCACTTTTGGCTCCTTCCAGGCTATTCTTGCTCAAGGTATTCTCTCCCTTTCCCTGCATTCTTCTTTGTTGAAGTCTCAGCTGGCTTCTTTTGTCTCACAAAAACACTGTGAGGCAATGAAAGATGTTGGTGCTGAAGAATAATAGTCGTAATGACAACAATAAGCCCACCGTAGGCAGGTTTTCCTGGAAACAGCACCGTTTGCCAGACCTTTGTTGTTGTTGTTGTTAGTTGCTGTGGATTCCAACTCATGGCGGCCCCGTGTGTGCAGAGTAGGACGGCTTCACAGGGTTTACGGCTTCACAGGGTTTTCAAGGCTGTGACCTTTCAGAAGCAAGCAGGTCACGAGGCCTGACTTCTGAGGTGCCTCTGCATAGGTTAGAGCCTCCAACCTTTCAGTAGTCAAGAGCTTAATGGTACCACCTGACCTTTACGACTCCTCACATCTTTAGTTTTGTCTCTCACAAATGCCTGGAGTGGATTCTGCCTGGCCAGGGTGTAATACATCAGGTCACTTTGCCAAAAAGCTAAGGGGTACTAATACTTTAAAAGGAGAAATTGAAATCAACTCCATTCACATAAACCCTGCTGCTAAGACTTGTCATGCGGGTGGTGCAACATCAGACAGGCCCGAACTTGAAACACAAATGCTTCATCTTTGCTGTCCAGGCAAAGATGATCAGCTAACAAGTGAAAGTGAAGCATTTTTCCGAAATTACCGAAAATCTTCACCAGGGTTTAGAGGAAGATGTAAAATGAGTAATGAAATGAGGTCCAATGTGAAATGTGCCTTCTGTAGGAAACAAAAGGCGTGAACACACAAGCATATGTGATAGGAAGGAAAAAAATTAGATTTAATATTCACAGAAGACCTAAAAATGGTTTAAATCATATGGTTAAAGATGTAAACTAGAGGGTAGAATACGACATAGTTTATATTGTGTGTGTATTTCAGATATCAGTATTTACTAATATGTTTCATAAGAAGGCCTGGTGGTGCAATGGTTAAGCGCTTGGCTGCTAACCAAAAGATTGGCAGTTTGAACATACCTGATGGCTGGGTGGGAGAAAGACCTTGTGATCTGGTCCCTTAAAGATTACAGCCCAGAAAACCTTATGGGGGCAGTTCTGCTCTGTCCCATAGGGTTACTGTAAGTCGGAATCGATTCCATGGCACCCAACAACAACAACGCAATATATTTCATAAAATGTTGAATGTTTTCATCTCCAGGCCTTCATTTCAGGAGAAAATCAGACATAATCCATTTGCTAAAAAGGATTTTTCCTTACATATATGAGCACAACAATTGTTCGGCAGAACTGTCAGATTATTCTAGTTCTAATAAACAAGGCCAACTGGCTCACCTCCCTGAAGGCACCCTTAGGAGTCCTGTCTGGGGTGCTCCAAAGCAGACCCAACAGCTCTTCTGGGGTTTTTACCGGCACTCACCCAGCCCCCACACATGGGGTAGTCATGGGTAGGAATCAATCTCTGGTTAACCCAGCCTCCTGCGGAGAAGAAACAGTGTCCTACACGGTTCCATGAACAGCCCCAGCGTCACAGGGCTGGGCTACTGAAGATGGAATGAACTCCACGTAGCAAGTGCAAGTACTGGTTTTGCCCTGTGCTGGCCAGGAATGTGAACAGGCCAACTGGGCACTTGAGAGTAGTCTGAGTTCTGGAGACAGCATCACCTTTGTAGCCTGCTCCTGAAAAACTTGTTCTCACCTGCATAAGGCACACATGCCTTTCTTTGGGAGCCTGGGAGCTGGCAATGTTCAGAGGCTGAAAAGTTACATATTTTCTAGGCCCTGATTACTGTCTTCTTCCATATCAATTCAATAGGCAC
Source organism: Loxodonta africana (assembly GCF_030014295.1). NCBI lineage: Eukaryota > Metazoa > Chordata > Mammalia > Proboscidea > Elephantidae > Loxodonta > Loxodonta africana. Next base: position 169,198,567 of record NC_087342.1, read on the forward strand.
AAAGCTATTTTATACTGAATAAAATGAGAATATATACCAGTTTCCAATCCTAGAAACAAATATTTTCCTTTAATAATTGCTCTATTTTCATGACTTCAATTATGTGCATGGGAGTTTGGTGGGTGAGTAGGTGAGGAGCAGATGCGAACTGTACATAAATGGCTTTAAATTCTTTTAAAATGATTTTTTCTTTTTTCTTAGTACCTGCTGTGCCTGAGAGTCTTCACTGGCCGTAGTTGTTGTTGTTAGCTGCTGTCAGTTTGGCCCTCGTCCTGGGCCATCCCCATGACCTGTTGGGAACTGGACTTTTGTGATTCATAGGGTTTTTCTTGGCTCATAGTAGATTTCCAGGCATTTCTTCCTAGAACATCTTAGCCTGAAAGCTGTTCAGCATCATAGCAACATGCAAGCTTCTACCGACAGAGGGGTGGTAGCTGCACATGAGGTATATTACCCAGGAATCAAACCTGTGTCTCCCACATGGGGGGTAAGAATTCTACCACTGAACCACCAATACCTCACTGCATTCTGAGATTCCCAAAGCAATAGTTTTTATATGGTTTTGGTCAGCAAGAGACTAGTAGAGTCCTTGACCTCCTTCCCTGGGCTCATGGGCAGAGGTCAGTGTGAAGTGAGTGAAGGCTGACACATAGTAAGTTAGGAAATCTAGGAACTGTGTCCTTCAGGTCAGTTCAGCCTGCATTTTACTTCTGGATTCTGATGCCAAAGCCTCGTGGGGCTGAATGCAATGTCTGGGGTCAGTGACAATGCGAGACAGGGTAGTGGAGTTCTAAGACCCACTGTAGAAGCAGTGCTGGCCTGGCCAGCATGAAGATTTTCTGACAACCCCCCACATTCCACACTTGGTAGATGAAAGTAAAGGCTTCTATTTCAGAGGAGAGAGAGCTGGGACACACGGGGAGCATGTGATTGCTCAAGGCCACTGTGATTCATGGACAAAACAAGATGAAATCAGCCAATTTCCGACTGTGGGACCCAGATGGACCTAGGCATTTTTCAGCCAATGGCAGAGCTGTACTCTTTATTTCCTTTATCCCACCCCACCCAGTTCTGATTCTTCTTCTTACCACTTAAGCTTGAAACATTTAGACCCCTGGAGTGAAAGGGACCTTGACTGGGGGACAAAGTCCACACCCACCATGCTCACCCCACTTGGGCAGTCTCCTTATCTCTCCCTGGAGTGTGATTTAGTACCACATGACACAAAGATATGATAACCTGAACTGTCTATTACTTTGGGAAAGACTACTGAGCAAAAAATACTTGTTAGAATAGCTCTGTTGATTAAAGTTATGCAGGGTTATCTTGGAAGAGGATGGAAAATAACCCAGAGCCAAGAGTTGTTTTGGATGGCTAAAGTGAATTCAAAAATAGATGAAGATTCGCCCATGTGTTAAGAAAATCCTTAAAGGTATAACGACTGCCGAGGTTGCATTTCTCAGCAGTTATCACCTACTTTTTGCTTTCTGCTTCATCAGCTCTATACTCCTGCAAGTTTCATTATTAGGACTTCCTGCTATACTTTTAGTTTTCAGTTACAGATTGACTGGGGACTGCCAGTACGTCTGGCCTACTGATGCTTGCTGGTAGTTTATCCTCGTAAAGCTGACTATTGTTAGGGTTCATTTTTTTTTTTTTAAAGGTAATGAAGAATGGCAATTCAGATAAATTCCACTACCTCACCACTTGTGATGGTCTGACAAGTATGAACAAAACAGAAAGATGGGCTTGTTTTAAACAAACCCTCTAGTTTTTAAAAATATGTTAACCAAAAAACACCCCATGGTTGACTTTACCAAGCTGAAGAGTTCAGACATTGCCTAAGTCAGGGAGTGATCGTTGACATCCAGTTCAGGGATTCGTTTTCCCTTTTCTCAATATTCAATGGAGGAACTCCCTTTTTAAAGGCTTATAATCTATTGTCTAAAATTGGAGCTGGGACAAATTCAAAGCAGGGTGAAAGGAAGTATCCAAAACAATAGCTTTGAAATTCTCCCAGGGCTTTTTCAATTGTGAGAGTTGAATGCACCTGAGTTGCTAACATGTGGCAAGGCCTAAGACTTAACACAGTGGCAACTTGCCTAAGTGGTGTGTTTTTGAATCTAAATATAAGGAGGTGGCCTTCTTTGGAGGAATGAACATTGATATGGGTTTTTTCTATTTGTTGAAAACGTTCTACAGTTTCCCAGGGCTTAGGAAACACCAGGTGAGCAAGCCCTGTTCATACATGAGAATAAAGGCACATGTTCCAGTCCTCAGTACAAAGCTTCAAGGACCCTTACTGAGTGTTCACTAAGTGCCACATACTATGCGAACTGCTTTACAAGTGCTTATTCATTTGATCTTCAGAACAATCTCATGGGGTAGTGAGTGGAAAAAACTAAATCCCACGCCTCCTCCGATAACAAATGTGTTGATCAACCGAATCAATTTATTAATTCTGTTCCCCTCTGTTCTGACACCAGCCGCATATGCAGCACTTCTTCTCTGACCCTACCCACCCAGACCCTAACCACTTGTCAGACTTCACAAGTTAAATGGCACAGTTCTCCAGATTGCCAAATCTGCCCAAGGCCTCAGACACCAACTGTAAGCTTGGGAGTCCCCACGACACCCACACTTCTCACCCACTGGCTACAAATTTGGGGGTTCTCTCTTCCTTCTCAGGACACCAACTGTAAGGTCAAGGGTCCCCAGCCCAGTTACTTCTGGCCTGCTGACATCCACTAGTCTTTCAGGTTCAATAATTTGCTAGAACGACTCGCAGAGCTCGGGAAAGCATTATACTTAACAATTACAGTTTTATTACAGCAGAAAGGGTACAACTCAGGACCAGTATAAGGAAGAAACAGATAGGGCAAGGTCTGGAAGGGCTCCCAACACGAAGCTTTCATGTTCCAAAAAGGTACGCACTACTCTTCTGTCTTTCACCAACCAGAAAGTCTGTGAACCTTCTGCGTCCAAGTCCTTTATTGGGGCCTCACTGTATAGGCACGAATGATTGAATCATACCCCTCCCTACCCTTAGGTCAGCTGATATCAGCAGGTGATCTTTTTAGCCAGGCCAGTGCCCACCTAAGTCACCTTATTAGCATAACCCCTCAGGTGTGGTCTGGAGACCTCATCAAGGACACTTCTATCACTGGGGAAATACCAAGGTTTCAGAGGTTATCTTCCAGGAACCTAGGACAAAGGTCACATTTTGGGGGTAAAATTAAACACCACAGGTAAGTACTTTTATTATCCTTGTTTTACAGATGAAGAAATTGAGGTTAAATAACCTGCTAGTAAATAACAGAGGTGGGATTTGAACCCTGGCAGTCTCAGTCCATTGACATGCGGTTAACTACTCAGCAATATTGCTTCCTAAGAAAAGTAAACTGCCTAGATTCAAGAATGTTAGGTACTGAGGACCTAGTAGGAATTAATTTGTGGTCCAAAAACACCTGGCATTCTCCTCAGACATGTTTAGTTTTAGAGACAAACCCTGGATATTGTTCGGTTGCTAAATCGAATGTTCCTACAACATTCTTGCTACACAGTTGATATTCCCAAATCTATTTAGTTTTGTTCCTTTCTGCCTCTTTCTAAATATGATTGAAGTAGCCTACAGGCAAATATATATCTTTCTTCCAGGCTTCTATAGAGCTTCAGGCACATATTATCTGTCTCTTACACAATGGCTGTTGAGTTCAGGCCTTCTTGTTTGTCAAATATCTGCACCAAACTTTCCAGCCCCATCCCCAAACTAACTCTTGGTTCTGACTTCTCTATGCTTGTACTCTGTTACCAATGCTCTAAGGCTCGTAGAACATCTCCATTTCCCTCATTCCTGTATTGTCCCCTGCCTCAACCTCCTTCTCAAATAAGCAATGTCAGTCTTTAAGTCCTGCCAATGCTTTCTTTGCTATATATGCCTCTATTTATTTCTAATGCAATAAACCAAAGTTATAAAACTAGGTTTTAGAATAAATTTCCAACTCTTTTGCCCACCTTCAGGCTCTCTACCAGCTTAAAGTTGGCAGTCTATTCCTTCAACAAATATTTTTTGTGCTCTATTATATTTTTTATTATATGCCAGGCACTGTATTAAGCTGGAGACACATCACTGATAAACGGACAAGAATCTTGCCCTAAGGAAGCTCACTCAAGTTTCCAAAATCATTATATTACTTCCCTACCTAAAGCAAACCAAAGCAGCAAAGTAATAACCAACCATTCCCTACTTTCTAGCAAATGAATTTCAAAATCTTGGGTTAGAAATCAAGATCCTCCACGGTTTGTCCTTGCCTTCCCTTTGCTCTCATTCCTCATCAGCACGTGCCCCATCTCGTACTCAATATACACTATTCATGATATTCCCCAACATAAGATGTTTTCCCCACCTCACTGCCTTGCTCTTGCCAATGGGCAAGGTTACAGGATATAAATCTCCCTTCCCAGCCCCACAGTCATGGCCAGATCCTACTCTGCCGTGATAAAAAAAAAAACAAAAACCAAACCCACTGCTGTCGAGTTGATTCCGACTCTTAGCAACCCTATAGGACAGAGTAGAACTGCCCCATAGCGTTTCCAAGGAGCGCCTGGTGGATTTGGACCACCAGCCTTTTGGTTAGCAGCCGTAGCACTTAATCACTACACCACCAGGGTTTCCCTGCTGTGATAGAGAAGGGATTTAAAGAACTCGTGGCTCAACATTCCAGTCATGGTAGGCAGTCCCTGTTCCATAATTTAGCCTGTTTGCTCTCTTTGGTTTCTGCTTTGATTCTAAGGTCCCACTTTAGTCCCAGTCCTGGTACTTAAACTTATACTACACTTTTGTTTTCTGAGTCCCTCTTGGTATATCTTACTCAGTGTCCTTTTGATATAGTCTTGCCCTTAAATTCCATCTCCATGACTGAGACTCCAACTTCTTCAAAGACTTTTATGGTCTGATATCCCACTTGTCTCCTTGGAAACTGAAATACTGTGGTTCATACATTCAGCAATCAATAAATATTTGTTGAAGCCTTCTTGTGTGCCAGAGGCTGACCACACAACACAAAAACGACAATTCCCTCTTCTCATGGTGCTCACTCTCTCACTGGGGCAATTGGTTAAATAAAGAAGATAATTTCAGAGTGTGAGGAAGGCTATGAGGAAAATAAAATGGGCTTCTGAGATAGAAGAAGGGGAGGGCAGAGGCAGGTTTAGATAGGATGTTTAGGGAAGATTTGAAAACGATCCTTACTCAGCAGCCTGCCTTGGTCTGAGCCATCATACAGCATTCCTCACCCACTAGTTTATACTGCAGTGCCACCTTCCTTTCCAGACTATGCACCTTTAAAAGTAGGGACTGTGTCTGGTACAATTTTGTTCCACTCAGAATAAATAGCGTGATGTCTTGCTCTCAGTGGCCATGTAAATGTGTTTTGGAGAATAAACTATTTGTGGTGCTTGGAAACCCTGGTGGTGTAATGGTTAAGAGCTGTGGCTGCTAAGCAAAACGATGGCAGTTCAAATCCACCAGGCACTCTTTGGAAACTCTATGGGGGCAGTTCTACTCTGTCCTATAGGGTTGCTATGAGTCAGAATTGACTCGACAGCAATGGATTTTTTTGATTTATCTGTCTATTGTTCTGAGGATTGAGAATATTTGTGCAGCACCTAGAATGGTACCTGGCACATAAAAAAAAAAAAAAAAACTAAAAAACCTGGCACATAGCAGACACTATATAATGATATTTAATAATAATATTATTATTACAGTTCTGTGACTTTGGGCATAACTCTTCTAATTTTTCATATTTAAATGATGCTGCTGGATAGAATGATTTCTAACATTTTTTTCCAGCTGTAAAAATCAATCATAATGTGGTTGAATACCCTTAATAATCTCATGAAGAGACGGTCTGTGGCTGCTGGATAACTTTTTCCTATGAGAAGGCTTGTAGGCATCAGAAATTCCTTTTTTGGCATCAGTGATAATATACAATATGTTATTTTCAATAATGAAATAGTTGTGCATTTATACTTAGCGATATTTCAGGCATTTTGAGTGTAGATAAAGTGATAGTCCTTTTTTCAAATATGCACATGCAATGATAAGTGTTGTCAAGGACATGGAAAAACAGAAATTCTAATATGCTAATTGACAATATCTAGGAAAGTTAAAGATACACATATCACATGACCCAGCAATTTTGCCTGTAGATATGCTAGAGAAACTATAGCGCCATATGCACAAAAAGATTTGTTTATGGGAGCTTTGCTTGCTCTAATAAACTTTGAAGTAACCCAAGGGTCTATGAATAAAAGAATGGGTAAACTAATTGTAATACATTCATATGTTGTTGTTGTTGTTAGGTGCTGTTGAGTTGGTTCCGACTCATAGTGACCCTATGTGAAACAGAACGAAACACTGCCTGGCCCTGACCATCCTCGTAATCATTACTATATTTGAGCCCGTCGTTGCAGCCATTGCATCAGTTCATCTTGTGGAGGGTCTTCCTTTTTTGCCCTGACTCTCTACTTTACCAAGCATGATGTCCTTCTCCAGGGACTGGTCTCTCCTGATTACATGGCCAAAGTACGTGAGACAAAGTCCTGCCATTGTCATTTCTAAGGAGCATTCTGGGTATACTTCTTCCGAGACAGATTTGCTCACTCTTCTGGCAGTCCATGGTATATTCAATATTCCTTGCCAACACCATAATTGAAAAGTATCAAGTCTTCTTTGTTTAATGTCCAGCTTTCACACGCACATGAGGAGATTGAAAATACCATGGCTTGGGTCGGGCACACCTTAGTCCTCAAAGTGACATCTTCGCTTTTTAACACTTTAGAGAGGTCCTTTGCAGCAAATTTACCCGATGCAATGCATCTTTTCATCCCTTGACTGCTGCTTCCACGGGTGTTGATTTTGGATCCAAGTAAAATGAAATCCTTGTCAACTTCAATCTTTTTCTGATTATCATGATTTTGCTTATTGGTCCAGTTGTGGTATAATCATATATAAATCATACATAAACCTTAAAATCTCAAAAATATAATGTTCAGTGAAAAAGTAATTTTCTAGTAGGATACACTTTAATAAAGTTAAAACATGCAATATATAGTTATGGATGCAAACGTATAATCTAAAAGTGTGAGGACATGTATGGGAAACACCAAATTCAGGATAGTGGTTAACTCTAGAGGGGACTGAATTAGGTGAAGGGTATATAAGGGGCTTCAACAAAATCTGGAATGTTTCTTTTTTTTCCTCCCTTAAAGATTAGAAAGAAATAGGGAAAAAATATTAGGATTTGACAGAGCTGGGTGCTTATAAGAAACCAACCACTTGTCATTGGGTTGACTCAGACAGACTCGTTATGACCCGATATTTGTCAAAGTAGAACTGTGCTCCATAGGGTTTTTAATGCTGATTTTTCAGAAGTAGACTGCAAGGCCTTTCGTTCAAGGCACCTCTAAACCAAAAACAAAAAAAAAAACCAAACCCAGTGCCATCGAGTCGATTCTGACTCATAGCGACCCTATAGGACAAAGTAGAACTGCCCCATAGAGTTTCCAATGAGTGCCTGGAAGATTCAAACTGCTAACCCTTTGGTTCGCAGCTGTAGCTCTTAACCACTATGCCACCAGGGTTTCCAAGGCACCTCTAGGTAGGCTTAAACTTGGAACCTTTCTGTTAGCAACCAAGCATATTAACCATTTACACCACCTTGGGACCCCTGGGTGCATATACCAGGGCTTATTATGAGTCTATTCTTTCTCTGTATCTGTCATAATTTATAATACAAAGAAAACATATCTGTTAAAATATATTCATAAATACTTGGTTCTGACAGAAAACAGATAAGTTAGTAGTGAAGTGACTATCAAAAAACTAAGTCACGATACTTGCTTTCATTTTTACATAGGAAAAATATCTGGATTTGGCTTTCGAGACTAAGCCGTAATAATGGTGGTGATTAGTAATAAAAGTAGTTAAGATGATGTGTTTTGAACACTATTTCTTACCCTTCAATCCTGGAAGCACAAAGCTTTATTTTTCCTTTAAACAGATTTTATCTTAACAAACGCCCATTTAGGTATTTAATTGTGGCTTGTCTTTTGCTTTCATTGAAATGTTTTACGGCTTATCTTATCTTAGCAACTGGACTGGACCAAAACTCTGATCTTTCCATTTTTAGTCCGGAGTTTTTCCGGTCAACAGCCTGCTGCTTTCCTAGTCTATAAATGCTTTTTGAGGCAATGAATAAATAATCATAATTTTAAGGCATCAGTTTCTCTTGTACAAGAAACGTAGACACTCCTGTGAACATCACAGAACGATTTACCTCCTCAAGGCTTTGATTTTTCTCTAGCTATCAGGCCGTGACAGTTATTTTTTTCCCTAGTATGCAGGTATCTCAGTTTGCAGAGCACTGTAACAGACAAATGCACAAACCCAATTGCTTATTCCGCAGTTTATAAAAACGCACTCGTCAGCTTTTTCGGGAGATGACAGCTGGCCTCCCAGTACCTCTCGCAGCTCAGTGTGAAATGGCTCCTACCCTGCTGCCTGGCATCGTTTGTTCCCGTCCAGTAAACACACATCTTGCCCTTCCTCTAGTATATTTTGATTGGCACTTACATTTCTCAAAGGCAAAAAAAAAAAATCGTATTTTTAATTTTCAGATTCGAATAGTCATTGAATTCTCAATGATGGCAGGGAAAATTAGAGGATACAGGCAAAATTTCCAGCAATGTGGATGAAAGCACTCTTTATTTTTCTCTAATACTGAGTCCGGCTTTGAGGTTCTCTATTTCCACCGATAAAAAGCCAAGCCTTTGTAGTGTGTTTTGGAATTTTTTTTTCCCTTTTTTGATGTGAGCTGGCATCTCTCATGAAAAGATAAAGGCATCAATTAACTACACTACCAAACCCCAAGGATAAAAGCTATTGTTGTGAACAGGAGTTAGACACGCACATGGTATCAAGCAAGGGCCTAGAAACAGACTGCTGCCAATGAAAACAGATGTCTGCCTCCACAAAGGAGACCAAATTATGTGTATATTAGCTATTGCTAATCTCCTGATAGATTTAACAATTATGCTATTGATGAGCTAATTTAGGCTGAGTGCAATCATTGCCATTACCATGGTCACAATAAAATTTAAAAATGATTGAATCAACCAACTAGTAAACAATATCGACAATAAAAAAAAAAAAAAAGCAAGGGAGCCATCCTAACAAGGAAAAGAATGTAGCAAACCCCAAATGTTAAAGGGTCAGGCAGACTCTGCTTCTCCCCTTTGCTGTAATGGCCAAAATCCAGATGTGAGTAGGAGAGGAGAATTCCCCTACATAACAATGAGTAATAACGACTAACTCACAATCATAGGATGCATGAGACAATGATGATTGTATATCACAGGCCTACAGAAGACAAGCAAAATGGTCAGTTTCTTCCTAGTAGAATCCACTAGCAAAACTGGGACAGAAAGAAAATTCCACCTGAGGTTTTGCACACTGTTTTTCCTGTTTTCCTGACATGGTTATAAATAAGAAAAAGTGCAGGCGTTCAGATCCTCCTCTCCGTCGCATGACCATGTTTCATCCTACGTTTATTAGGTCACTCTTACTGTTCCTTTTATGTTGTGGTGGTGTTGTTTCAAAAACTCTCCTGCACAAGCTATCCTCAGAAGCTTTTCTTTCCTTCCTTTCTTCTTTCTTTTGTTCTTTTATTTTCTTTTGTTCTGTCTGTCTGTCCTTCTTTGTTTCTGTCTCTTTCTTTTTGTGTCTGTCTGTCTTAATACATGTCTGCCTTCCACTGTCTTTCTCATTTCTCAGAATTATTGAGAGAAGAGGGAGAGGAGAGTTAGGCATCAATCAAGAGCCAGAATCAACGGGAATCGGATGAAGTAAAGAGTATCTGCCCAGAAAAGAGAATGAAATATGCCCTGGCAAAACCCAGTTTACACTCTGTGTCTCCTTAGAGGTCACTTCAGTCTGTGTTCATGTTCATACTAAGGGGTCATATCCAGGAATAGGTTATGACCAGATCAGTCAGGAGAAGATGGACAAGGTTTGATACCAGTCCTGAAGTTTAGGCTCACTTTTGGGAAGCAGAGGGCCCAGTTGAATAAGCAGTGTCTGACATCAATACAAGATTAGACTCAAACTTTGACTTGCTTTGGAGCTAAGCTCCCCACTTCCCAATCCCAGGAGTCTGATGGTTGCATGAGAGACTGCAGTGTCATTTGAACGACAGTGGACTTTGTTGTGTTTTTCTTTTCTTTGAATCCGTTCCTCCGGCAAAGCGCTACTAGCCTTTGTGTTTGATTCCAAGCCCTTTTCATTTTTTCACATAGGCTAGCCTTACTCTCATGAAGGTCTTATCAGATTCACAGTTCCTACTAACAGTCAGGAAAAATGATGCCCAAGCTCCTGTCCTTCACTGCCCAGTGGTCCAAGGCTGTGTCTGCGAGATACCAAATACCTAGATGTTTCCGGATTTTGGATATTGGTCTGCCTGATGCCAAACATCTGCATAGTGGGAAACATCAGGATATTTGGCATCAAGCAGACAAAACATCTGGATGACTGCTTGAGTTTTTCACTTTTTAACTGGATGTTTGGTGTCATGTAGACATAAGCTGAGGCTCTGACTTCATCCTGTAACAGCCCCCAGGCTGCCAGGCTGGCTCCAGATTCATTTTATTGCAACTGACATTTTTACAAGAAAACTTTGCATTCTATGTGATGCCTGTTGCTCTCATGCATAGAAACAGAGTCATTACCCAGAAAAAAGAACAGCCAAAATCGACCCCCAAAGGCCACATGCTTGAGCAAGAGTTTGAAGAAGCTGGAGAATTTCGGAATCACCACTGACTTTGTGGGCAAAAGCATGACACAATTTTAGTAAGAGGGGTTGACTGGAGAGAGAAGGTGGCCTCTTAGTGGTAAAAGTGCCAGATCATTCTTGTTGTTATTGTTGTGTGCTGTCAAGTTGATTCTGACTCATAGCGACCCTATAGGCAGAGTAGAGCTGCCACCTGGGATTTCCAAGGCTGATATCTTTACGCAAGTGGATTTCCAGGTCTTTTCTCCCACGGAGCAGCTGGTGGGTTCAAATCATCAATCTTTTGATTAGCAGTTGAGCTCTTGACCATCGCACCACTAGGGCTCCTTAGATCCATTTTAACAGCCTTTATATTTGGCTCACTCACACTTAAGCCAAGACATATTGTTTTCAGGCTGGCAAAGGTGGCACTTTCTATACTGTCAGATATAGGTTAATGGCAAATGGTGAGAGATTCCTTAAAATATACCGGTGATTCTACAAATGACACAGTGGGGAGAGTTTAGAATACATCATATCCTCCAGAATTGTTTCAAATAAGATGCTCGACTTTGTCTGTTTTGAAAAAGAGTTTCACAATCAAAATGAGAGCTTATGCACTTCTCCACCTTGGAACAATTGTAATGATGATGAAAGTAAATTATTGACAACTACTTACTTATTGACCACCATTTATGTGCCTAGCTGTCATGCATTCCCCGACTTCAGGCCCCTTCTCATCTGTGTTCCTGCCAAGTGTGCTAATTATCTGCTCCAATGAGTTCATACCTGCCTACTGATGGCGAATAGCTCTGCTCTAAGGCATAGAAGGACTCTCTGCTTTAGAAAGTTGCTGAAACAAGATCAAGCTACAATCCTCCCTGTTACCCCTCCATGCCTTGGTGGGAGTATACAAGATCTTGGTACACAACATCCTTGCCAGGATCTTGCTTCTCAACACCTCGCTCTTTGGCCTGTGTTTTTAGAGTTTCCATTTGAGTCCCTTGTCATTTATTTGTTAGTCTCTGAGACTTGATTCTTTATCTCTAGGCTCCAATCCTCCAACCTTGGATGATGCTTATTAGCTGCTGGAATTACAGGGTTTGCTTTTTCTTTCCTGCCTTAATAACAACCATTTGTTGAGTACAAAATCCACACTGAGCTGACCTCTTTATATACTATCTTATCTAACTCTCACATGAGGTTGGCATTATAAACTGCTATTTCTCAGAAGAGAAACCCGAGGTTTTGAGCAATTTAACAACTTATTCAAGTTCAGGAGGTAGAAAGTAGCTGAGGCAGAGCTAGAATTAAAATTCAAGACAGACTCTAAAGCCCAGATATGTAACCACTATTCAGTACTGCATTAGTTTGTCTTCTAGACTTGATTCCTTATTTACCTGGCCCACAGTACATGTCTACCTTTGGCACTTCGATTTTTTTTTGTACTTCACTGACTTTGCTTGGCCTATACCTGATGTTCTCTCACTTACTGGACAAGATATCTTGAGAGTACTCTGTGGCAAGCACTGTGTTTTTTGCTAAGAATACAATGGTGAGCCATATAAGATCCACTGGCTTAGCACCTTGTGGTGGAGACAGACAAGTAAAAAAGCAATTTCAATGTATTGCAGCAAGTGCAGTGATACAAGGAGCTACTACAAATGGCTGGTGCCTAAATTCTTCATCCTGAGCCCTTCTGGTCTTCCCTTCCCCTGGTCCCATTTGGCCCTTCTTTCTCTTCCTTACTCAACTGACATTTGGGTCCTCTGAGTCCCCCGTCAGTAGGTTCACTGCCAACCTGTACTGAGGGAGATGGAAGGTCAGCAGCCTTAGGGTCACCATGTGAAGGAACTTTGAATTGAGTTCTGCTCCCCTGATCTGGAACTCAGTGGCTCAGCCATTACTCCTGGGCTCGCTCCTACTTGCTCTCTCTAGCCTCCTTTGCAACCTGGAAGGTGTGGATTCTGGGGTTTTAGGTAGGAGCTGTCTCATTGCCAGTATTTCCAGGAGAAGTTCATAAGGTCTATGAAGGTTCAGTTAGTAGCCCAGCTGTTTCTTCCTAAGTCACCCTCGTCAACATTTTCTAGGTGTTCCCTGAGATCGAGGCCACAGTATTCCTTTATCCCAGGGTGAGATTTAGTTTTCGACAAGTATCCTATAGCCTATGGACCACTAGACTTCTGACTTGGATTTGTCCACAATAACTTTCTGCCTTGTTTTGCTTTCTGGATGGGACCATCTGCTGCCAAGCGTTACCTGAAATCTCATGTGAATTTGTTGCATGTGAATCTACATTGAGTTGGAACCACCAAGCTGCTCCATTCACTATAGCTTGGTTGATTTTCCCTTGACCTTGTTCAGTAGTGCCAATTTTCTTGGAAACATAGAAAATGGAGAAACAGAGGTCTAAAAGAAAATGTAATGTCCCTGAGAATAGTGATCATGTGTTCAAGTAAAGGATCAATAAATATTTGCTGAATTCATTAAAATAAAATCCAGAAACTGGTTCCAGCTGAGTAGCACGGATCCTCACACATCAGTCACCATTTGCTGATTTGAATTTATTTGAATTAAACTATAATCTATCTGGGGAGATAAGATTTATAGATATGAAACAATTAAAGAACAATAAAAGACAGCACACCTTGGCATTTCCGTTTGATACCGCTTGTTCTATGGATCCGGAGCCCTGACGGCACAGTGGTCAAGCGCTCAGCTGCTAACAGAAAGGTTGGCGGTTTGAACCCACCAGCCATTGTGCAGGAGAAAGATGTGGCAGTCTGCTTCTGTAATGATTTACAGTCTTGGAAACCATATGCGGGAAGTTCTACTCTGTCCTACAGCGTAACTATGAGTCAGAATTGACTCAACAGCAGTGGGTGGGTGGGTCCTTTGGATAAAGGAGACAGCCCTAGGAATCAGAGTTGTCAGCAAAAAACTTATAGACCATGAAAGACTTGAAATGGACTTTGGACCATTAATGCATTTCATGTTTTTCCAATATTCCAAATGATCCTATAGTAGATCTATCACTCTCATCCTATAAAAAAAGTTAGAGGTTCAAGGTTGTTCAGAAATGAAGTGATAATTTTGTTCAAATTTGGCACATATTATATCTATTACGTACCGTGTTAGAAAAAAATTGGCCAAGAGTTAAGCATATAAAATGAACAAGAGAGACATGGTGTCCTCTTTGGATACTACATTCTTATTGTATAAATAAGAAATTGAGGACATTGTTGTTATTGCTAGCTGCTATAGAGTTGTCCCTGACTGGTGGTGACCCTACACACAACAGTGTTATCCATATGGTTTAATTGGCTGATTTTTGGAAGTAGATTTCCAGGCCTTTTTTCCTAGTCTGTTTTAGCCTGGAAGCACCTCTAAAACCTGTTTCGCATCTTAGCAATGCTCAAGCCTCCACTGCTGGATGAGTGGTGGCTGTGCGTGAGTGCATTGGTGGGGAATTGAACCCAGGTTTCCCACATGGAAGGCAAGAATTCTACCACTGATCCACCTGTGCCATTTGCTGCCAAGTCACAGCAACCCTGTGTCTCTCAGAGTAGAACTGCCCTCCAGAGGGTTTTCATGGCTGTGACCTTTTGGAAGCAGAGTGCTAGGCCTTTCTTCCAAGGTGCCTCTGAGTGGGTTCAAACCACCAATCTTTGTGTTAGTAGCTGAGCACTTAACTGTTTGCACCACTCAGGGACTGCTGAACCACCTGCAGGAAGTTTTAAAAGAGAATTATGTAACGAGTGATATAGGAGCCCAGTGAATGACTGATATATATATATAATCTGACTTTCTGGCCATGGCAGAGGTGAGAAGATATCTGTGAGAAAATATTGTAGGAGCCAAGTCTTGAAAGATGACTTTTCAGTTCGCTGTACAGGGGAGAGAGAAAGACAGGCAGAGAGAAAACTGTAGAGGCGCTGACTTGTGTTAGAAAGAATATGGCATATGTTGAGGCTGGAGAGGAAGATTAGGAACAGGCTGAGAAGTGCCTTTAGTGTCTTGCCAAAGGTCTTCTACAGACAGACTTCTAAAGCTTTACGCTAATTTACTCTTCCAGGCTATTGATACTAGGGAGTACCTGGGTGGTGAAACGGTTAACACACCCCACTGCTAACCAAAAGTTTGGGGGTTCGGGTCAATCCACAGGTGCCTCAAAAGAAAGGCCTGGTGATCTGCTTCCAAAAAATATCGGCTGTTGACAACCTGATAGAGAACAGTTCTATTTTGTCACGTATGGAGTTGTCACGAGTCAGGGTCAACTCGATGGCAGCCGGTTTTATTGATTCTAGAGGCTTTTTCTCTTCATTTTTCTTTTTCCTTCCACCTTAGCATCTAGACTTGAGCTGTCTCTGCTCAGCTTTTACTGTCTTGACTCATTCAGGTGCAGAGACCAGCTCTAGCAAAGCCCAAATGTAGGGCAGCACTCCTTGTCGGCTCTCCGCAAGGATGCCTGCAACCTCAGACAATCTCCAGGACTCCTCCCCGTTAGTTGGATTCTGTCTTTGTTTTCCTAGAGGAAAAATCTAGAAGAAGGATACCCTCATGATCCTCTCACAGAGTCAGAATAATTGTCTTTGGACATTACTAATGATGTCCGGAAAGGTTTAAAGCATTTTACCGCGTATAAGGGACAGGATGGAATATGGTACTCCCCAACACAGTGTTTATTTCTGGTTCCTTGGCTCCACAAACATTTATTTTTAAAGATAGCAAAGGCTCAAAGCCAAGCATGTAAGTTATACTCCATAGTCTGTAGAGTTGCGAATGTGCTTCTTTTTTCCAAAATTGTGGGCAATCTCACTTTTCGTTTTCGCTTGTCAGTGGCTTTTAAAATTATTTCTTTAAACGTCAGAGTGACCCCAGATAAAGCATCGAAAAATTCACTAAATCATAGGAATGATCATTCTTCCTTTTGTCCCCATGGCAGTGAACTCCAAGAATCCCAGGAGTTTTGTCTCTATTCTAGGAGCACGCTCCCGTTTAGAGGTTTGCACAGTCCATTAGACCATCTCTGTGTCCTGCCGAGCTTTCCCGCTATAAGCCAGAGCCCTCCCCATGGGCATGAAGCTGATGGAATTCCCTGCCGGGAAAAACAGAGCCTATGCTAAGCTTGATACGTGAGGGTTTCACCACTCCAGCATTTTAGAGACGATGGTACATGTTAGGGACCAAGTCAGGACTTTTGCTTAACTTTCCGTAGGCCAAACTGTCCACAATTTGGTAAATGATGCCTGTCCCAGGGCTGCCTGAGTTTACAAAATGGCACTCTCCTCCCATGGATATTTACTTTAAAAAAAAAAACAAAACACATTTTATCTTTTACATTAATTTTATTGATTTTTTTTTCATCTTTCAAAAAAAATTTTTTTTTAACTTCACTGCCTTCAAATCTCAAATGGAATATCCAAATTTCATTTGAGGTTCTGGCCTCACTTGGTGCCCCACCCAGTGCTTCTCAAACTTTAGTGTATATGAATCCCCTGGAGATTTTGATAAATAGCAACTTCCAATTCAGCATTTCTAACCTGAGTTTAGGGTGGACCAGAGATTCTGCATTTTTCAGAGATTCTCAGGCAACGACAATGGCCCAGGCCCACGGATCACATCGGGGGTAGAAAGGCTATGGAATACTGAGCTCCTTCTATGTGCCAGTTATTAGGCTAACTGCTGAGGATACAGGGGGAATAGGACATTCTTATAACAAGTGTACAATTCCAACTTGACAATTAGGAAAACCTAATTTTATTCTTGACTGAGAATTGTAAGTGACCTAAAGTTGGGCTCCTTCGTATAATTTTATCTAAGTTATTGTTGTTAGGTGCTATTGAGTCAATTTTGACTCATGGTGGCCCCGTGTGACAGAGTAGAATGGCCCCATAAGGTTTTCTAGGCTGTAATCTAGAAAGATTTACGAGAGTAAATAGCCAGCTCTTTCTCCCTTGAAGCTCCTGGGTGGATTTGAGCTGCCAACATTTTGATTACAGCCGAGCACTTAATCATTGTGCCACCAGGGCGCCTTGTTTGTTTTTTTTTTTTCATTTATCTATAGGTTTTTGATATACTAATAAGCACTTTTCTGAGTTTCTGGGAAATAATGGTTATCATTAACTCCGATTTCCCAAAATTAGTTCGCTTTGGGGTAGCTGAAACACATGGTGATTTCTAGAGTGAATACTTCCCTACCTTCTTCATTTAATTTCATGGCATGATAGAAAAATATCGTGTTTGTTTGTTGCGCTGGGGGGAGGCTGCTGGCCGCCGGAAAGCAGCTGGTGCCCAATAGAGATCGAAATCTTCGCACGACAGCAACCTATACACTCAGCCCTCTGACTGGCAAGCTCTGTTGTTTGCTAACGTTCCTCAGTTTGCAGAAATTAATCTTTAAAATATAAAGGCGTGGAAAGAGTAATTCCAAAGTCACTTTCAGCTAAATATTCAGTAGGAGTCAGTTGAGTGCTAAACCCAGATAAAGGAGAAAAATGGGTAGGACCCAGAGCATGACTAGGAAAAGGTGAGGGGCAGAGAGGAGGGCAGGAGTAAGGGACGATGGAAAGGCACTAAAGGTGGGTTTCCCTTCTTCAGATTTTGTCAGAGGCCACACTGTTTCAGTATCAATCCTGCTTGCCCCAAATATTTCCCTTTCCCTCAAAATATGTTATGCATCTACCTGGCGACCAAGTATTAAAAAGTAAAATAGTAAGGAATATGGGCAGCATCTGTCTTCACATAGAATATTTTCCTCAGTGAGCTGAAAGGCAACGATTTTACACAAAGAATTAAAAAAAAAATGTTTCTATAAGAAATTAGCACTCAAACCTATGTAAATGAATAATCCCTCCCACAACATGTGTTTTCTTCCTTATAGACTAGGAGTCAGCAAACTTTTTCTGGAAAGCAGCAGATGGTAAATATTTTAAGCTTTGTGGTTCGCACAATCTCTGTAGCAGCTACTCAATTGTTGTAGTATCCACAGACAGTACATAAAAAAATGGGTACAGATGTAGTCCAATAAAACTTTATTTATAGAAACAGGTGGCAGGCTGGATTTGGCCCGTGGCTGTAATCTCTGACCCGTTTTAGACAAAACCTTATACGTTTATTAACCTAAAATTGGAGCCCTGGCAGCACACTGTTTAAGAGCTCGGCTGCTAACCAAAAGGTCAGCAGTTCGAATCCATCAGCCTCTCCTTAGAAGCCCTATGGGGCAGTTCTACCCTGTCCTATAGGGTCACTATGACTCAGAATCAACTGGACAGCAAAGGGTTTTTTTTTTTTTCTTCCTTTTTTAACCTAAAATTGAAATTTAATGTGGAAAAGAACAGAGCATATCTATCAACAGGACAAGAAGGACAGCAATAGAGGTATGAACACAGATACTTTTCCCAGCACCAGACGCTGAATACAAACACCCACGCAGGGCCTCCAGGAAGTAGTAGTAGATGTGGCAAACTGCCCACCAGTGGGATGGAAGTATCCCTGGGTGATGCACATGAAAGACTGGAGGTTTGAATCCACACAGAGGCACCTTGGAAGGAAGGCCTGGTGTCTACCTCCAAAAAATCAACCATTGTAAACCCTAGGAAGCTCAGTTCTAGTCTGACACTCACAAGTTCGCCATGAGTTGGCGTCAACTTGATGGCAACCAGTAGGATGTAAGTGGGAAAATTAAGACTTAGCTAAGGCAAATGTACTGTAAAATCGTCCTTCTATGTCAACCTGGCAGATATATCTCAAACTCTGTGATTCTGTATTTAAGTCTTTTGTGGGGGAAAGTTTTTCACCAGCCCTTTGCCATTATGCTAACCAAAAGGCCGGCAGTTTGAATCCACCATCTGCTCATTGGAAGCCCCATGGGGCAGTTCTACTTTGTCCTGTTAGGTTGCTATGAGTCGGAATCGACTCCACGGCAATGGGTTTGGTTTTTGTTTTTTGTCATTATGTAGCAGTTTTCATGTATGAGATGACACTGAGAACCAGTAGCCTGCTACAAGTTGTGTTTTTCACTTTTTAGTAAAATTCTTCTTCGACCACATATGGATTTATCTCTGTCTTTGAGCCTGTGAAACTATGTTAATTTGGATGCCTGTGGTTTGAAATGGGACCATCCAGCAGTTTAAATTGTATACTCTGAGTTTCTCAAAAGAGGTCAGATATAGACTCTAGATGTTAAAAAATCTCAAAATACGACAGACGAGTGAACTTGTTAGAATTGTAAACCATATGTGAACATTATACATGCTATTCAAATGTGTTCATATTTATAGGCCAACTTTTTCATCCTGTGTGGCCCTACCTACGTTAACTATTAAACTACATTTTAAATGTAAATTAGAGGTATTCAAAAATGAATGCTTTCATGTTAATTGCACAAGTAACAATTTACTTCACTCAATTATGTTTCGATTTTTGTTTTGTTTTTACAGGAAGTGAAATCCCTGTCACCAGATAGAACAGCAGGTAAGCCCAGGATCTCTTGTTTGTAAGAAGTGTGTTGTTCACATTATGCCTTTTAATGTTTATCCTAAATCAACCCTTTAATCTAGGAGTCTTTGATCCTAGTTCCTTTCTAGAGTCTTCAATACCAGAGCTTCCCCCAAGTTATTCTCGTGTAAATCGGCATCATGGATGTTAGAAGGTAATAAATGAACAATGCTACATCTAGTATTTATAACAACAGGGATTATTAACTTAATTACCTCATCCTTTTGAAATATCTCAACAAGAATTATGACCTCTGGGACACCAGCAGCAATCACCTAAGCTATTTCTTAAGTTACAGCTGCAAAGTCCCTTGCAGGCATCCCTACACAGTCTGGCTTTTGGCTACCACTACTGTGGCATTTACCAAACTGCTCCATGATCATGGAATTCTGAAGTCAGCACACTGATTTCAGGCATTTTGAAACTTCAAACTTAAATTAGAGGAACAATGTGGAAATGACACTTTATTTTGTCAAGGGAAGACAATAAACAAAAAACTTCCATCTATTATGTTCATAACGTCAAAAAAGGAAGAACATTTTAACACCAAAATAGTAAGTAGGAAATAATCTCAAACTAGAGAACAATCTTGATGAAAAACTCACTACATTGCTTTTATTTTTTCCATTTTACTACGGATTGGGAAACAAATGCATAAATAATAAAGAAGATTGAGGAATTTATGAACTCTTAAAAACTTAAATAGCAGTAGAAGGTTGCTTTCTGTGTTTAGACAAAATCATCTGAAACTATTTCTTTATAGTAAGTGTGTTAAAAGAGGGGATGATTTATGGTGTTTGTTTTTTCTTAAATCTTTCCCTCAAACAGTGGAATTCTATGGGGCACGTTTCTTCAATAGGATGAAATCTTCTTTAGGACATCGTCCTTGGAATTACATTGAAGGGAAATTAATCTTAGTGTTTTCTAAACTTTCAGGTGACCAAATGAAGGTTATTATTCAAGAAGGCTATTAATATGCTGATTAGAAGTGGTAGTGATAAAAATAGCCATATACAAATATTAAAGAATAGTGTCTTTCTATATAAAGCAATATTTCCTGGTAAATCTATTTTAAAAACATTTTAAATGGAAAATTAGCATACCCCACACAGAACCAAAAATTTGCGAGAAGTGTTTTCATCTCCTTTCCTAGCCAATTCTCATTTCCTGTCCATTGGCCTCAGGGGTATAAACCAAGCAAAATTTCAAAAACACTGGAAAAACAGAAGCTGTGTGCATGTGTGTCTGTGAATAAGTATGTGTGTGTATGTGTATTGGGTAGACGGAAAAACAGTAAAATGAAAACAGATTAAAAATATTCCATTTTTTGTAATCTCTTCCAAAAGCTTAGACACACACATGCTCTGGTTTTGTGCATTTTCCTTGACAGACAGAGGCTGATGGATGATGTGTTGTGATGAGGGAATCCAGTGGAAGCATTCACTGAAGGAAAATAAATGGTTTGGGAGACACCAAAGCTATCGCATCAACAGTTATCAATAACTAAGCTACTATAAATATCAACACTTAATCCATTACTTAGTAAAAAAGCACAGAAGATACTAAGTGGAACCCAAACTGGGCATAATTCAATGACTCAATACCCTTTGGAGCAGGAGGTTCAGGTTGAGAGAGTGACACAGAGTGGAGCTGGCGAGTAGAAACGAGTGGGACCAGCTGTGCCTGGAGCTATGAGTCAGTGAACACTCAGACACAGCAGTGAACATCACTGTGTGGATAGGCTTACGCAAAGAGAGGAGGGATGATTAAAAAGTGAAATCCTGTATTATGAGATTCTACAGCACTACAGGAAATCTACATTAGGATCTGTGGTTTCCTGCAAACGGGGAATTTAAGAGAAAAAAACCAAAACACATGTTTCAGCTACGGATAGAGATGTTACCCAAAGATTTCTCACTCTATAAGTGTCAGGGAAAAACATATGTGGGATAAAACAGGATGTCAGAGAAGAGTACTGCTAGAAGATAGGAATAAGGGCATGTATTTAATAGTTCCTTGGAAATCCTAGTGGCATAGTGGTTAAGAGCTATGGCTGCTAACCAAAAGGTCAGCAGTTCAAATCCACCAGGCACTCCTTGGAAACCCTACGGAACAGTTCTACTCTGTCCTATAGGGTTACTATAAGTCAGAATTGACTTGACGATGGGTTTGGTTCGCTTTTTTTTTATTTAACAGTACCTCAGAACAGTGATGGTGACTGGTTAGGAAGAATGGAGCTGGGTAATGAGTTAATGAAAAAAGAATAATGGAAATCATAGCTCATATTTGTTGAGGAATTATTCTTTTATTTTCAGGCACTGTGCTGAAATAGAGCCCCTTTTCAGGTTCTATTCATTTACTATAGATCCCTAGGTGGTGCAAGCGATTTGCACTCCACTACTGATCTTACAGTTGGCAGTTCAAACCTACTCAGCAGTGTCATGGGAAAAAGACCTACTGATCTGCTTTTGTAATGATTACAGCCAAGAAAATCCTGTGGAGCTCAGTTCTACTTTGTAACACACGGGGTTGCCATGAGTCGGAATTGAACAACAGCAATGGTGTTCTTTCTTTCTTCTTTTTAAAATTCATTTACTAACTATATGCTTCCAAAAGAGGACAGGATGGATTAATAACCAGTTATCAGTAGCCTCTTTTTGCTACCACCACTGGCAAATTTACAATCTTTATTATGCATTTCAAGTGACTAACATTAGTAGATTGTCCTCTGGTTATTGGAATGAATGAAGTCTAAATACTGAGAAGGAAAAAACAACACACAGATAAATATTTTGAACCAACTCAGATTCAGAAAGTCCTAATACACTTCCAAACTTTCAACATTTTCCTCACCACAGAGTGACTCCACGGAGAACAAAGTAATTGTTGACTTCAAAGAGCTCCAAGGGAGTTCTGTGGATGGAAAGAATTTGGTCAGCAAATAGGTGAATCAAATCTAGAGTTTTTCTATCACTGGTGTGCACATATGTGTGTGTGTTAAGCACATTTATATTTCAACAATACTTAACTCACTACCTGAATAGTAGAAATTCCTGAAGTATTTCTCAAAGTCAATATCCATTGGAGAATGGGAATGCCTTTCCTATGTGATAACTATTAAAAAGCTGCCTCTTTGCATACTTGGGCTATGCTTGTCAATTATAGCCATCAGTGGTTCCCAAACCTAGCTGGGCTTCAGAATCATATGGCGATCTTTAAAAGCGTATACTCTTAGGTTCTACCACACCACAGCCCTACTGAATCAGGCTGTCCAGGGGGGGATGGTATATATATATATTTGTGCAGGTGATACAGACACCAATTTAGAGATAGTTATATTTACTTCAGATTGGCAGTGAATCTTATGACTTACCCATTTGAACAGCTCAACTGGCATAGGTTAAGTGACTCCTACCTATTGCTATTGAGATTATCCCATCAAGAACAGCAAATCTGGGTAGATCCTGTGAAGGCTTTAACTCTAATGGCTTGGCCTCTCCATACTTGCCATATGAGACCCTGCTTTGCATTCCTGCCTTTCAAAGAATATGTTCTACTGTGAAATCCTAAAATATCTTGGCCAACCTGGCCTTCAAATTGCCTGACTGATGGTACTGACGCCCTCAAGTGGATTCAAGGAACTATGCCTTAATATCTGCCCTCAGAAAGATGCCAACATGGATTACAAATAAGCAATTCAAACCTAGACAACCTCCCAGATGCCACATGAGAGGCTAAGAATAAGCTCTTCGTTTCGTTGGTTCTACCTCTTTTAGTTTTCTATGCTCACATAGTCCTTTGGTTTTAGAAATTCCTCCACTATCAAACTTAGTTTAACAGTCTATTAGAGCTCTCCACCAGAGATATTACACACAGGAGACATGGGCACCAAGAAGCCTGCTGAAAAGTTCTGAGATTATGTTTGAGTATTTCAGGACACTACAAATTGGATGGACAACCAACTTCCGTTATTGAATTTTCTTTTCTTTAGATGTATTTTGTTCAAGCAACTTCCATCAGTACCTCCCGTGGTGTGTATATGAGTCTGGCAGAAGAGAGCAAGGCGTTTTTAAGATGTCAGCATTCATTCCTTTCCTGGAGAGACAGGGAAATGTGAACTCGTTCTCATCCCTGGGGAAATGGTCTCTCATGAGTCAAAAAATGCTTTGGTCTTGGCCAGAGCAGCTCCAGAGACATGACCTTTCCTCTTCCTTTTCTAATCCCTCCTGTCCTTCTGTGTTTCAGCAATTATGGAAATTGGGAAGAATGTATACATTATTATATTTATTCATTGATTAATTCACCTCAACATTTATTTCTCATTGCTATGTGCTTTGCCGCTTTGTCATGATGTGTTAGGTTGCTTTGGAGGATACAAGTTGAATCACGGAGAGAATAAATTATACACAATTTCTAATGCAAAGTATGAAGTGATTAGTATAATGAAAGAACACAAAAATTGTTATATGAAAGTTGTGATTTCTCTCCCTCCCTATCTCCAGTACCTAAGTTCTATAGAACGTGTTATAACTCCTGAAATGTCTTTTAATGCCTTGTGTCTCAGGAGTCTTTTAAAATACCGACATTCACTACGGTGAAGAGGATTGAGGCTAGCTTTGCAGTAGAGCACTTCAGAATCACCCCGGGAGCTCTTTGAAAATGAAGATTCCTGCTTGCGTTAGATCCAGATTAACAAGGGGTCTTCTTATTGTCTTCAGCTACATATTCAAAGTTCTCCCAAGAGTGAGGCCAGTGTCCCCACTGAGAGACTCAACTCTTTAAGGGCCAGAACCATGACTTAAACTTATTCTATGTTTTCTACCATACCTAATCCACAGAAGATAGTAGAAAATTTAACTTTTGAGACCCTCTTAAGCATAAGGACATACTCCGTGGCATTTAATTCTCAATGTCACTCATTCCACAGCTGTGAAGATACGCTGAGAAAAAGATCAAGTGATTGACCTAAGGTTGTAGGTGGTAAGTAGGGGAAAATGGGTACGGACTCAGGTCTCCTAACTCCAAGTCTAGTTGTCTTATCTACTTATCTACCTGCCTGTCTTAGTTATCTAGTGGTGCTGTAACAGAAATACCACAAATGGGTGGCTTTAATGAACATAAATTTATTTTCTTACAGTTTAGGAGGCTAGAAGTCCTAATTCAGGATGCCAGCTCTAGGGGAAGACTTCCTCTCTGTTGGTTCTTAGGGAAGTCTCTATTCTTTGGCTCCTTGGCTATCTTCATGTAGTATAGAGCCTACCCTCTCTCATCTCTATTTCTTTTGCTAGCTTGTTTAATCCCTTTCACATCGCAAAAGAGATTGACTCAAGACACACCCTACACTAATCCTGCCTCATTAATGTAACAAAGACAACCCATTCCCAAGTGGAATTATAACCACAGGCACAGAGGCTAGGACTTACAATGCATATTTTGGGGGGACACGATTCAATCCATAACACTAACTAAGTGTTCCAACTTATGGGGAGCCTATGTGTGTCAGAGAACTGTGCTCCAAAGGGTTTTCAAAGGTTGATTTTTCAGAAGTAGATCACCAGGCTTTTCTTCCAAGGTGCCTCTGGGTGAACTTGAACCTCCAAATTTTCATTTAACACTCAAGGGTGTTACTTGATTGCACCATGCAGAGACTTCTCATACTGTGTCACAATGCACATAGTAGGCACTCGATCAGTATTTGCTGAGTGGAATTAAATCAGAGACAAAGTAGTACTTCCAGAATGCTGATGAAAAAAGCTGCATTTCTGGCACCTTTTTCTGGGGCAGGGTGCCCAGAGCTCTGCACTGAGGTGCACAGATGATTACTGCACAGCCACAGCTAGATGAAGTGTGCAGCCAATGGTAGCACCCCCCTTTTGGTTAGCAGCGGAGGGCTTTTACCACTGCACCACCAGGGCTCCTAGTTTTCTTCCAAGATATTAAATACCACTTTTTATCTTTATTTGAAATAATTTCCATTAGTTAAGGGGTGTTTTCTTATAACAGCCTACAAATCAACTATGACGGGAAGAAAATTAATTGAATATTGCACAGCTAAATTTGATGAATATCTACACGTAAATTTGTGGTTTGAGCTATTTAGATGAAAACTCTTCCATCAATTTAAATTATTATTATTATTCTCATTACATATATTCTGTCTTGTAAGATGAAAAATGTTTATAAGCCTTATTTCCCCTTCATGATTCAAAGCCTTTATCTTGATTATTCGGACCTCTTGGCTTTCTTTTTCAATGCTGTGATTCACTAGTTTCCTGTCATTTCACTCTGCGGGGTCTGGTATTCCAGTTGACAGCCTGCCATATATTCTCAACAACAAAAATTAGCCCGAAGTAACTTGGGGCTGTAACTGTGGCTCCCTGACTTGTTTGGGTCTACAGGGAGATGGCCACGACCAAACAAAACAACCACGAAAAGGAAAAACTAGCAGGTCCTCCTGTGTTTGGACAGCCCAGATGTTATTTACAGCCTTGTTTATGAAGTATTTTCTTGACCCTGCTGGCTAGGCTCCACACACTTTGTCATTTTAGAGCACACACGTCCTGTCACATGGTGATGATGTGCCCTGAACAAGTAAACAGGCTGGAAGACTATTATAAGGGTAGAAACATCTTTTAACATAACACTGCACTCCCCCCACCACCCACTTCCAAAAACAGACAAAAGAAAACAGGAAGAGAACTGAAAACTTCTGTTTTTAGATTTTCAAAGCAGCCATAACAAATGTAGCCATTTTTGAGCTCCTACTATGTGCAAGATGATATGAGTAAAGAAGTTGAATAATTCATGAGCCCAACTTTCAAGGCTCTCAAGAACACATTCTAGCAGGAGGCAGACATTAGTAAACAGTGGACAGCATACAACCTGAAGGTGCGGTTCCTCTAAAACTTGGGGTGAGGGAGTATAAAATATTCATTCTAGAGTTACCTGTACTGTTGTTGTTGTGTGTCATTGAGTTGATTCTGACTCATAGAGACCCTACAGGACAGAGTAGAACTGTAATCTTTATAGAAAACAAAAGTGGCACAGTGGTAAAGAGCTCAGCTGCTAACCAAAAGGCCTGGAGTTCAAATCCACTTCTTGGAAACTCTATGAAGCAATTCTGTTCTGTCCTTTAGGGCTGCTATGAGTCAGAATCGACTCGACGGCAACTGTTTTTTTTTTTTTTTGTCTGTTTGTTTTTTAATCTTTACAGAAGTAGATTGTCACATCTTTCTATTGTGGAGTGACTGGTGGGTTCAACTGCTGACCTTTTGGTTAGCAGCCAAGCACTTAACCACTGTGCCACCAGGGATCCTTAAAATTATTTATAATGCTAAAAATTTAGAGAATGTTAAGTATCCCAAACTAAGAGAAAAATTAACTAAATTACAGTCTGTTATGGATGGAATTGTATTTCCTAAAAATACGTGTTGAGTTCCTGGACCTTGTACTTCTGGATGTAATCCTGTTTGGAAATATGCTTTTTCTTTTATTAGGTTAGTGAAGACATACTGGAGTAGGGTGGGTCCTAAACCTAATCACTCCTGATTTATAAAAAGATCAGAATAGACACAGAGAGACACAGGGTAAGATAAATGCTAAGGAATGTCAAGGATCACTAGCAGACACCAGAAACTAAGAGAGATGTTCACAGAAGGAATTGACAAGGCTGAGACCTTGATTTGGACTTTTAGCCTCCAGGGTTGTGAGGAAATAAATTTCTGTTCTTTAAAGCCAATCATTTGTGGCATTTCATTTAAGCCCTAGGTTAGTAAGACAGTCTGTCCCTGCAATGAAGGGCTGTGCTGCACCGTTTACTTTGGTCATTACTAGAAGTCTAAGTGTCCCTGCTCAAACCTCCTTCCCAAATGTTCTCTAGCCTGACCCAGTCTTCCACTTTTCTGACCACTTCTCAAACCCTCTCCACCATGCTGTGGTCAACAGAATCTCCTGTATCTTCAATTAATGCTCCGAACATCTTTGTTCTAACTGAAGCCAGAACATACCCTGAGGAGGTACAGCTCCCTGGGCACTCTTAGGAAGAGGCCATTGTTTTCTCACAACCCAGCTTTCGTGGCAGTTCTGTTGATGCTCACATGATATAGAAACTAGCTGCTATTCCCTCTTTTTGAGGCAATTAACTGACAACCTGGCCATTGTTTCTCATCACTAAGGATTTTACTGCATGGCTCACTGTTTATTCATCTATAGACCTCCTCCCCAGCATCATTTCTGGGGATTTTAACATCCTTATAAATGATTCACCTAATGTGCTATCCTTGTCGTATCTTGGCCTCCTCAGTTCTGACGCTCTTTTCCTTCATAACGTCTCTGCCAACCTCTTCCATGGTTATGCTCTAGAATTTGGCATGTCTGATTAATGCACTGCCTCCAAAATTTTAATCTTCCCACTGTCTGACAACCGTCTGCTACTTTTCCAACTCATTTTCTCTAGTACCCTTACTCCAGTTATTTGACCATGCAGGGTCTGCCAATCCATTGATCCTACCATTTTTCAGTGACCGTTATCTACCCCCACTGTATGCCTCAAATTCTCTTCTTTCCCTACTAGACTGTATGGTCCATTGCTATAATCACATCTTTGCATACTGCCCTCTACCCCTTCCCTGCCCCCCATTATACTCGTGTAGAAAAAAACCAATGCTGATTAAAACCAACTCTCCACTTTCTCTGTACCTGTACCCAAGTGGTAGATTTTAGGTGAAGGAAAGAAAATGTTCTAACTGATCTCACTTTAAGATTTTTAATGACCTGCCATTGCCATTGAGTCAAATTCCAGCTCCTAGTGACTGTAGAGAAGAGTAGAACTGCCCCATAGGGTTTCCAAGGCTGTAATCTTTATGGAAGCAGACTACCAGATCTTTTTCCCATGCAGTGGCTGGTGGGTTCAAACACCAACTTTTCAGTTAGCATCCAAGTGCTTTCACCACTGCACTACTAGGGTTCCTAGATTTTGACTGTTGTTGTTGTTGTTGTTAGGTGCTGTTGAGTTGGTTCTAACTCAGAGCGACATTACGTACCACAGAACAAAACACTGCCTGGTTCTGCACCATGCCCACAATTGTTAATATGCTTAAGCCCACTGTTGCAGCCACTTGTCAATCCATCCCACTGAGGGTCTTCCTCTTTTTCGCTGACCCTCTACTTTACCAAGCATGATGCCCTTCTGCAGGAACTGATCAATCCTGATAACGTGTCCAAAATATGTGAAACGAAGTCTCCTTATCTTTACTTCTAATGAACATTCTGGCTGTAATTCTGCCAAGACAGATTTGTTTGTTCTTCGGGCAGTCCGTTATATATTCCATATTCTTTGCCAACACCATAAGTGAAAGGCATCAATTCTTCTTTGGTTTTCTTATTTATTGTCCAACTTTTGCATGCATATAATGTGATTGAAAATACCATTGCTTGGGTCAGGCACACCTTAGCCTTCAAGGTGACATCTTTGCTTTACAATACTTTAAATGGGTCTTTTGCAGCAGATTTGCCCAACACAATGGGTCTTTTGATTTCTTGACTGCTGCTTCCATTGGTGTTGATTGTGGATCTGAGTAAAACGAAATCCTTGACAACTACAGTCTTTTCTTCATTTATCATGATGTTGCTTATTGGTTCAGTTGTGAGGATTTTGTCTTCTTTATGTTGAGGCGTAATCCATACTGAAGGCTGTGGTCTTTGATCTTCATCAGTAAGTGCTTCAAGTCCTCTTAACCTTCAGGAAACAAGGTTGTGTTATCTGCATAATACAGGCTGTTAATGAGTCATCCTCCAATTCTGATGCCCTGTTCTTCGTATAGCTCAGCTTCTCAGATTATTCAGCGTACAGATTGAAGAGGTTTGGTGAAAGGATACAAGTCTTATGCACACCTTTCCTGACTTTAAATCATGCTGTATCCCCTTGTTCTGTTCGAACAACTGCCTCTTGATCTATGTACGGGTTCCTCACAAGCACTATTAAGTGTTCTGGAATTCCCATTCTTCACAGTGTTATCCATAATTTGTTATGATCCACACAGTTGAATGCCTTTGCACAGTCAATAAAACACAGGTAAACATCTTTCTAGTATTCTCTGCTTTCAGCCAGGATCCATCTGACATCAGCGGTGACATCCCTAGTTCCACGTCCTCTTCTGATTCCAGCCTGAATTTCTGGCAGTTTTTTGTCGATATAGTGCTGTAGCCACTTCTGAATGATCGTCAGCAAAATTTTACTTGCTGTGTAATATTAATGATATGGTTCGATAATTTCCACATTCGGTAGGATCACCTTTCTTGGAAATAGGCATAAATATGGATCTTCCAGTTGGTTGGCCAGGTAGCTGTCTTCCAAATTTCTTGGCATAGACGAGTGAGCACTTCCAGCACTGCATCCATTTGTTGAAACATACTAACTGATATTCTGTCAGTTCCTGGAGCCTTGTTTTTCACCAATGCCTTCAGTGCAGGCTGGACTTTCTCCTTCAGTACCATTGGTTCCTGATCATATGTTACCTCTTGAAATGGTTGAATGTCAACCAGTTCTTCTTGGTATAATGGCTCTGTGTATTCTTTCCATCTTCTTTTGATGCTTTCTGTGTTGTTTAATATTTTTCCCCATAGAATCCTTCACAATTGGAACTCAAGGCTTGAGTTTTTTCTTTAGTTCTTGCAGCTTAGGAAACGCCAAGTGTGTTCTTCTTTTTGGTGTTCCATCTCCAGCTCTTTGCACATGTCACCATAATACTTTGTCTTTTTAAGCCGTCCTTTGAAATCTTCTGTTTAGTTCTTTTACTTCATCATTTCTTCCTTTTGGCTTAGCTACTCAATGTTCAAGAACAAGTTTCAGAGTCTCTTCTGACATCCATTTTGGTCTTTTCTTTCTTTCCTGTCTTTTTAATGACCTCTTGCTTTCTTCATGTATGATGTCCTTGATGACATTCCACAACTTGTCTGTCTGTGATCATTAGTGTTCAGCGTGTCAAATCTATTCTTGAGATGGTCTCTAAATTCAGGTGGGATATATTCAAGGTCATACTTTGGCTCTCGTGGACTTGTTCTAACTTTCTTCAGTTTCAACTTGAACTTGTATATGAGCAACTGATGGTCTGTTTTACAGTCAGTTCCTGGCCTTGTTCTGACTGATCATATTAAGCTTTTCCGTCATCTCTTTCCACTGATGTCAGCTTGATTCCTGTGTATTCCATCCGGTGAGGTCCTTATGTATAGTTGCCATTTATGTTGGTGAAAAATATATTTGCAATGAAGAAGTTATTGGTCTTGGAAAATTCTATCATAATATCTCCAGCATCATTTCTATCACCAAGGCCATAGTTTCCTGCTACTGATCCTTCTTTGTTTCCAGCTTTCGCATTCCAATCACCAGTAATTAGCAATGCATACTGATTGCATGTTCGATCAATTTCAGATTGCAGAAGCTAATAAAAATTTTCAATTTCCTTATCTGTGGCCTTAGTGGTTGGTACGTAAATTTGAATCATAGTCCTATTAACTGGCCTTCTTTGTAGGTGTATTGATATTATCCTGTCACTGACAGCATTGTAGTTCAGGATAGATCTTGAAATGTTTTTTTGATGATGGATAGAATGCCATTCCTCTTTAAGTTGTTATTCCTGACATAGTAGACTACATGATTGTCTGATTCAAAACGGCCAATACCAGTCCATTTCAACTCATGAATACCTAGGATATCAATCTTTATGCGTTCCATTTCATTTTTGATGATTTCCAATTTTCATAGATTCAGGTTTTGTCTATAGATCTTAGTCTTTCAACACTTCCTAGTGATTTAGCCCCATTTTGTAATCTATTTACTCTTCTATTTTCTGGGGCAAATATTTATACTTTCTTTTTCCTTCCAAGCTGATGATTCTGCCCTCTATGTAAATTTTTTGGCACCTAGATATCAGAGGGTTAAGTGATATAGCTGCTAACCAAAAAATTGGCAGTTCAAATCCACCAGCCGCTCCTTGGAAACCCTATGGGGCAATTCTACTCAGTCCTCTAAGGTCTCTAGTGTCGCTATGGGTCAGAATCCATTTGACAGCAGTGGGTTTGACTCTTTTTTTTTTTTTTGGTTTAGATGTCAGAGAGGAGAGGGCATTTGGGGAGGATCTGGAGTAAGAACTGAAACACTAAGGCCACCCCAAGATTGCCCTGGCGGTCACTGCATCCACTGTCTCATTGTAATAAGTTGGCAAGAGAGGTCTTCCCAACCCAAACCTGGAGCCATGGTAGGTGTTGGAAGGCCAGCAAATATCTAAAGACAGATGCTGACATGGAAGTGCAGGGTCCTGACCCGGTAAGTATGATGTCATTAACTATTTTGCTGACTCACTGAGGCTACTGGTCCAGCACGCATGACTGGCCTAATGGTTGAGAGCTGACTTGCTGTGAAAGGGTTTCTAAAATTATTCTCAGTAGCAGAGTGATATGATAAGAGGAAAAAATATTCTCTCTGGCATAGACTCAATGGTTGTATTTGAGTAGGAAGGAGAGGCTTGGTAAGAATGTATCATTTTAGTGTATATCATTTTATATCTCTTTCATTCTTGAGTTAGAAAGTATACTTTACAGAAACACTCAGGACTAGCAGGTCAGAATCTCACAGAATCAAACTGAGAGGGATGGTAGATGTTGCCAAATCCAGCCTTTCTTCTGTAGCAGAAAACCACTCATGGCTCCATGCCCTCTGCCTCATATAGGACTTTCACTTCACCAGCCAAATCATGGCTGGGCGTTTACTGCCTCAGGAAGAAACATGTTCTTTGGTAGACAAAGAGCTCTGTTTTTGTGGTTTGTATAAGTTTGATTTCTGGGGTAGCCCAGAGAAAGTTCTTCCCCGTCTAGATCACTCTTGTTTTCATTTATATCTCTTCTCCATGTTCAGTGTTACCTCTGTCAACTTTTATTGTAATTTGTCCAAATTATGCCACCACTCTAGTACAATTTGCATTTTCTGACTTTTAATTTTGCTGCTTTAAAATTTAATCTGTACTCTCTTAAATTCTGTCGTAAATCCCTCTTTTTTTTTTTTTTTAACTACCCCTAAAAATGACACCTTGAAGAGTAAGGTGCGCCTGATCCAAGCCATGGTGTTTTCAGTCAGCTCCTATGCATGTGAAAGCTGGACAATGAATAAAGAAGACTGAAGATGAATTGATGCCTTTGAATTGTGGTGTTGGAGAAGAATATTGAATGTAGCACGGAGTGCCAAAGGAACGAACAAATCTGTCTTGGAAGAAGTACAATCAGAATGCTCTTTAGGAGCAAGAGCAGAGAGACTACGTCTCACATACTTTGGACATATTGTCAGGAGGGATCAGTCCCTGGAGAAGGAAATCATACTTGGTAAAGTAGAGGGCCAGGGAAAAAGAAGAAGACCCCCAATGAGATGGACTGGCACAGTGGCTGCAACAACGGCCTTATGCATAACAACAATTATGAGGAAGATCCTAGTGTTTTGTTCTATTGTACATAGGGTAGCTATGAGTCAGAACTGACTTGATGGCACCTAACAATAACAACAACAACAAAAATGACACTAAAACATGGAAATGTGCTCAAAGTATTTATAATTAGATTTGATATGATTCAATGCAAAATTAATGTTAGATTCACCATAAATTATAGAGAGTAAATGAACAAAATAAACAAAATTCTAAATAACTGAAATACGATACAACTAAAGACAGGAGAGAAGAGTTCCTTCTTAAAGAAAGGGGCCTGATGATCACTATTACCTTCTTTCATTCATTTGCCAAGCCTATTCAATTTCTTAAATAATTCTCAAAATTTATTTCTACCTTTACATCCCTACTGTCACTCTTAGTTAAGGTCTCACATCTGTTGCCTGCATTCTTATGAAATGGAAAAGAATAAAATAAGAGGGAAAAGATAAACTTTCAGAGGCTATGTGTGGGGCAACTTGTTATATGGGGATATAGGAATGAATAAGACATAGTCCAAAAGGGAGACAGACACACAAACAAATAATTACCTTATAATGTGATTAGTACAGCAATAGCAACAGAATGAGACAGCATTAGCATTGAGGAAAAAAGAAAAATTGAGGAAGGAGTGATTAATTCCCTTCTAGGGATTTTTTTTTTTTTTTTTTAGGGATATTAGAAAATGCTTTCTAGAAGTTACTTCTGAACTATCAGCAAGATATTCCATGAAAGAGGAATAGCAGATACCTAACCTGCTGTGGATGATCTGGCCCCTGCCTACCTTTCCCATCCTCTACCTCACCCTCGTGGGATTGGGCAATATCAAATGTTTATGGTTCTCCCATACATCTTCCCATACATTCCATGTGGTTTCATGCCTTCATGCCAGGGAAGACTTTGAGCAAAGAGGAAACATGGTCAAACTTCTGTTTTAGAAAAAAAAATTTTTTTTTTGGTGGGTCCATTGAGGCTGACTTGAAGAATACTCTAGCTAGAAAAATCAATTACAATACTACTGCAAGAGTTAATAAGTTACTAAGACAATTGTAGTGGAAAGGAGAGGGAAGACTGGATATGAGAGTTGTTAGAAAGATCTGCTCAAAAGTACCTGATGATTTATTGAGTGGGATGAATAGTGAGAAGAACAGGTAAGATGAAGTGAGAGGAACCTATGATGACCCTATGTTCCTGACTTGAGATATTGGGTGGTTGGCATTACCTCCAATCAAGGTAGGGATATAGGACAAAAAGCATATTTGGGGGAAAGATTAATTACATCTTGGACATAAGTGTCACTTGGGTAGATATGACAGTAAGTAGGTAGATTTGAGTCTAGGACTCTGGAAAGTGGTCTTGGGTAGGGATTATATTATGTTGGGAGACATAATCATGACGCAGTTAAAGTTAAAGGAGTTCACTTAAAAAATTAAGAAAATATTGGTAGAACGCATGGTTCGTAGCTGAGGTGACTGATGGGCATGGTTAACTTCTAAGGGGAAGGATTCACAGGGATTACTGTTATCGCAGAATATTTTTTCAGAGTAGCCCAACTGGACAGAATGCTACTAGTCCCGAAATAAAATAGGTCCTTTCTATGTTCTCCAACCTGAGGTGAGTATGAATGACCCATCCAGTAAAGCGATGTTCCACCTTCTCAAACTGAGGCCCTTAAGTATTTACCATCCTGCAAATACAATTTTCTAGGTAAAAGAAACCTTCATGGATCTGCCTATCTGAGAATCTGATTTGCAAATAATTTAATGATTAAGGTGCTTTTCTTTGTAGGTAATTACAGTAAGACTTATAAACTTAGGAAAGATAAATTATGAAATTATTTTGAAATTAAAACCAGACATGGTAAAATACAAATACAAACAAAAGAATAATATATAGTTGTCCAAGTCTGATAAAAGAGGCACAGAAGAATTTTGGTATTTCTCTAGTACTATCATAGATATGGCTATACTGATTTGCCAACACAAAGCATTGATGGAGTTGGCAGGTAGAGAATAGCTTAGAATAGTAAAGACACATCCAGCAAATGTAGTAGTCAAAATCTTTCTTTAGGTTACTCAATGACATTTATTCTTTTGTGTGTGTGTGTGTGTGTGTGTGTGTGCGCTTTAGATGAAGGTTTATAGAACAGATTAGTTTCTCATTAAACAATACATATATTGTTTTGTGACATTGGTTGTCAACCCTGTAACATGTCAACACTCTACCTTCTTGACCCTGGGTTCCTCATTTCCATTCGTCCAGCTTTTCTGTCTCCTCCTGCCTTTTCATCCTTGCCCTTGGGCTGATGTGCCTATTTAGTCTCATGTACGTGGTTGAGCTACATTTATTATTGTTTGTCTTATAGGCCTGTCTAATCTTTGGCTGAAGAGTAAACCTCAGGAGAGACTTCAATACCGAGTTACAGTGTTTAGGAGCCATACTCTTGGGGTTTCTCCAGTTTCTGTCAGACCAGTAAGTCTGGTCTCTTTTTGTGAGTTTGAATTTTGTTCTACATTTTTCTCCAGCTCTGTCCTGAACTCTCTATCAGAGCAGTCAGTGGTGGTAGCTGGGCACCGTCTAGTTGTGCTGGACTCAGTCTGGTGGAGGTTGTGGTAGTTGTGGTCCATTAGT
Source organism: Loxodonta africana (assembly GCF_030014295.1). Classification (NCBI taxonomy): domain Eukaryota; kingdom Metazoa; phylum Chordata; class Mammalia; order Proboscidea; family Elephantidae; genus Loxodonta; species Loxodonta africana. The sequence continues at coordinate 169,233,995 of NC_087342.1, forward strand.
TGTTTGGACTAATCTTAATCTTGTGTCTTTGGGTTTCTTTATTATCCCTTGCTCCAGATAGGCTGGCACCAGTGGAGTATCTTAGGTGGCCACTCACATGCTCTTAAGAACCCAGATGCTGCTTGCCAAAGCAGGATGTAGAACATTTTCTTTACAAATTTTGCTATGCCAGTTGAGCTAGATATCCCTAGATCAATGACATTTATTCTGATGAGCCCCTAAGCAGACTTAACAGATGCTTGTTCAATGCATCAGTGACTTATTATTTACCAAGCAACTTCTAACCTCAATTTGCCCTTCCAAGTCAATTTCGCTTTTGGAAAGAAAATGTTTACGATTGAATTCGAGTGTATAACTGCTGAGGATATTCCTCTTATGCATTTGGCACATAGAAAGGGCTCAATAAATATTTGAGGGAGGAAAGAAAGGATGGAAAAAGCGTGGGAAGGAGAAGAAAGGAAACGTTAGTTAAATCAGTTTTCTTGTACACATTTGCTCTCAGACTTTAAGCAGTATAAGCGTTATGTTCTAGGGTGGTGTTTCTTAACTTTGGCTATGTCTGAATCGCTTGAAAAGTTTTAAAAATAGAGAGCGATTCAACAAGCCTCCACCGCAGACTACTGATTCAGAATTTTAGGGAATGACATCAGGGCATGTATACATTTTTAAATCTTTGGTGATGATTAATTCTGTTGCACACCTGGCTTGGGAATTGCTAGTCCTCACATCTGATAGCTCCTGGATACATTAATTAGTGAAGTCTCAGGCCTGTAGAATTGAGAAATCAGATCATGAACCTCGAGTATCCTCACTAACACACAAGGATCCCATAAAGTTCCCCTAGTCAACTTGCCTGGTCTTGCTGTCTGACTGTGGCAAAGTCATGATTGTCTGCACCTTGCAATACATAACCCCAAGCTACCAAGGAGATGGGAGAAGAAACCTGGATTATTTCTTGACTAATTATTTTGTATGAATGGTTACTGATTGCACCAAGCTTAACTAACTATTCCTTCTTAGCAACGCTATTCTGGAAAGGGCTCTGGTGTTGTTACTGATGTTGTTTTCTACCTAAAACAAATAGATGTCCAGCTCCTCTGCAACTATGATGTTCTCATAATAAAGTGACTTAATACATTTCATATAAAGCAATAAACACTTAATAATTGTTTGTAAACGGGAAAATAACTTGAATGTATTCTAATGTCCATGATGATCCTCCTCAATATTTAGGTTTTATTTTCATTCTTATAGGAAAAGAAAACCCAAACCAAACCAGTTGGCATTGAGTCGATTCCAACTCATGTCGAGCCCATGTGTATCAGAATAGAACTTTGCTCCATAGAGTTTTCAAGGTGGTGGCCTTTCAGAAGCAGATCAGCAGACCTCTCTTCCAAGGTGCCTCTGGGTGGGCTCAAATCTCCAACTTTTTGGTTACTAGTCAAGCGAATATTCATTTGTGCCACACAGGGACTCCTATAGGAAGAGAAAATACCTTGAAAATACCAGCAAGCCAGCCCTTCACCTGTCCTAAGTGTTATATAGTATACTGCCCCTCCCCTGTAAACCCAGTGCTATCATTGTCAGTGAGACAGGATGGACAGGGACTCCTGAGCTAGACAAGGTTGTGTCTGTAGAAGTAGACTTTCTGTTGCCACTCACTCCTTTTTGGTCTATTTGCTCCAATTAAAACATGGTATTACTATCTTGGAAATTTTGATAAAGAAGGCAGAAGCAGAAGAAACTTCATTGGCTCATGTTAACAACCACCTAAAATAGTCAATGTTGCCCACACCTTTGACTTGCAAGTAATTTCTCAAATGGCTGAGACTAGTTTGAGGCACATAATGAGTAAAGCTCTTTCTCTCTTGAACATTTTCACTTTTACTTTCCAACTGATTAATACACATAGATTTGGCTTAGAGGAAAAAAAAAAAAAGGTTTGCTGTCATAAATATCAGAAATTTTTTTCCTGTCATAGGTTTGCTTTCTTTGTATGCTAATAGCCCTGTCCAGATACACGGATTCAGTCAGAATGCTTTTTATACTAGAAAACCAGCCAACTGGAAATCCTTCCTTAATTCCAAAGATAAATGTTGCATTCATTTTCTGCCATTGTTGATTTTTCCAAATTTAGGTTATCTTTTTAAAGGAAAAATTTGGGCTTAGTTTGAGCAGGCTGTTCATAAAAGTCACTGGAATTGAGAATGGAAGGGGAGAAGCGCTTTAGATCATTGTAAGAAGCATGAAGTTCTGCTTGACAGGAAGGACAGGCTCAGGAAATACTAGCCACAAGAACAACTTTCCAGAGAAAGGTGGTTCATAGCCCCAAGGGAGAGCACTTCTGAGAACTCAGCAGACAGACAGCTACAGAATCGTATACACACCATGATGCATACTTGAGATACACATGGCCAAATGTAGCCTTGTTCTATGATAGACTAGTCTATATCTAAAACCTACATTTCTTTTAGACAGGAAGTATCTTGTATCATTAAGTAACCTGAAATGAGAAGGCAATTTTCAGGAAATACTTGTAAAATGCCAAAATAAACTTCTCAAGCATCTTACTACACATTCCTCCTTTATGGTGACTTGATGCTTGGAAGAGATTGAGATTTCTGGGCATAGTTGATAATGACCCATAAGACAAATTCAGAAGAAAAAAGATAGTCATCTTTGTAGATTCATATTCATGAATTTGTTACATTATACACACATTCATATGCACACTCCTTCACAATAAGAAGGTTGATCAATATTATTGAATAGCTACTATGTAAGACTGTCCTTCAAAATTTGAGGTGGATTTGAATCAGTCAGAGTTCCAGTAAAGAATCAGATGGCATATTGAAAAGTTTTAAAAGAAACTAAATTGAAGAAGGGGCTATTTTCAATGGTGTGGTCAAGATTAAGGAAAGCATCAAGGAATGGTGAAACACTTAGGGACTAGAATCAGGAAGATATTACCACCCTGAAAGAACAGGAGGGGCAGCGTTCCCAGAACCTGCGGTCCCTGGAGCCTGAGGTCAAGGCCCTCCCATAGCAGCTGTGGTTGTAGATGAAGATGTGGGAAGGAGTTGTGATGGGTGTGGAAGACTTACTCTGCCTCTTCTTCCCAACCATATGATTTTGCTGATATCCTTATTGACGCAACTCATCAGGAAGCCAGAGGGCAAGGGAGTGGATGATGTACTCCATAAGGTTAGGCTCTTAAGGTTCAGAAAAAGGCAGAGAATAGATATGGGGAGGTAAATAGAGAATAACCCCCACAATGGAAGAGGAAATAGATACAAAAACCACGAGGGCTCCTAACTAATGAAACAAGGCAGTAATTGGCAAACATCAAATCTATAGAATGAATAGTAGGGGAGAGCACAGTCCAGTGGTTCAGAGAAAGGACTTTGGAAGTCAACAGATATTCCCTCAAATCCAGGCCTTACTACTCAGTCCTATATGTGAGACTTTGTCAAGCTATTAAATCTCTGTGCCTCAGCTTCATTCAGGTGAAAATAATAGTGTTTGTCCTATAGATTGCTATGAAGAGTTAAAGGAGATAGCATATTTAAAGCTTTTGGTTTGGTACCTGACAGATAATAACCAATCGATGTTAGTTACTGTCATCATCATCATTATTATTGTCCTCATCATCAGCTTTATCCATAGAGTAGTTCAGTAGAAGGAATTTGAAAAGATAGAAAGAGACAGGAGGAAATCCTGGAGAGGTTTAGTAGGGAGAGATGGCGTGAACAAAGATAGTTTTTGTTAGTTGCTGTTGAGTCACCTCTGACTCATGATGACCTTACATACAACAGAAGAAAACGTTACCTGATCCTGGGTCATCCTCACAATTACCAGCACATTCAAGCCCATCATTGCAGCTATTGTGCCAATCCGTCTCACTGAGGATCTTCCTCTTCCTCATTGGTCCACTACTTCACCAAACATGATGTCCTCTTCTAGCGATTGGTCCCTCCTCATTATGTGTCCAAACCAGATTATGGTTTTTCTTCCTAGCCTGTCTTAGTCTGAAAGCTCTGCTAAAACCTGTCCTCCATGGTTGACGCTACTGATATTTGAAATATTGGTGGCATGGATTGTAGCATCAGAGCAACATGCAAGCCACCAGAATATATCAGGTAACAAACTGGTAGGGGGAGCAAAGATTATTAAGCAAGAATTCACAAAACATGTTCATGGGGTAGTGTGAGGAGCTGTAGATTTAGATTCCCAGTGCCGTCGAGTTGATGCCGACTCATAGCGACCCTATAGGACAGAGTAGAACTGCCCCATAGAGTTTCCAAGGAGTGATAAAATGTAGGAAGGAATGGCCCAGTGATCGAGGCCCTTGAATGTCGAGTCAAAAATTTGAGTTTTATCTTGCACATTATGAGAAACATTTTAAAGGTAAGATAGTATTTTTTAGAAAGATTTATATTATGGCAGAATTTAGGATGAACTTAGAGGGACTAAACCAAAACCAAACCCACTGCTGCCGAGTCAAATTTTGACTCATAATGACCATATAGGACAGAGTAGAACTGACCCATAGAGTTTCCAAGGCTGTAAATCTTTATGAAAGCAGACTGCTACATCTTTCTCCTGGGGAGTGGCTGGTGGGTTCGAACCACTGACCTTTGGTTAGCAGGCGAGAGCTTGACTTCTGTGTCACAAGGGCTTCTTACAGAGGGACTAGTCAAGTTGTAATAGTGAATTACAAAATTCTTTGAAAAACAATATAATTATGTTTTAGAAAATTAGTATAAGTAAAACCATTAATGTTTATTGGTTATTGTGAGTGCACTTATCTATTTATCCTCTTAAAAATTACTGATATTTTTGTATTTTCTGGGTTTTGGATATTGCATCCATTAAATTTTCAATCTGCTTCTGCACTGAGTGATTCTATCCTCAGCACAATTGACCATTACCCTTTCATGATTTAAGAATTTTAAACAGAGTAGTTATTCTTCGGTTTATAGGCGAATGAAGGGCTTTTAAAGATAAAAACATAATATTTTTTGAGGACTTAAAATGTTCTGTGTTTTGCAGGCCTTAATGCATCTAATCTCCAGAACAATCCTATGAGGAAATAGTATTACCGTTCCCATGAAACAGATAAGAAAATTAAGGCCCAAGGTTAACTTACACAATATACTCAACTAATAAAAATTAACCATATATCGTGGGTTTGCACACAGGGGACTATGTTGCATGTTTCTCAAGAAAGACACCCACAGATTGTATAGCTTCAATTACTAAATTATCATCTCAATGACATTGTTTTGCCTTGAGCTATATTATATTTCATCTTTGTTTCTTACTTATCAATTTTTATACTTTCAAAGTCCTTTACTATTTGACTATTTATATCCATGATCATATCTGATCCTCACAACAATGAAATGAGCGAAAAATTGTTGCCTAATTTGTTTAAGGTCTCCAACTAGTAGGTAACAGAGTTGGCACCTGAGTGCAGGCCTTCAAACTGCAAATTCCATATTTTTTCCACTGTGCTAAAAATGATATGCTAAAGAGCAAAAAACCTGTGGAGACATCTATTCATTTATGTATTAATCTTTTATGAAGCACAGGTTATGTCTTTGATGAGATCCTGGCTTATGAGAAATATGAAGGAAAAATAATCTCTGCCCTTAAGATTCTCATCACTTTAGAGGGATGACAAACAAATAGATAGATGAAGAATAGGAGGGAACTTCAGAGGAAATTGATATAAGAACATCTTAACAGATGACATGTGAGCACTTAGGAAAGGACCTGCTCAGCCTGGGGTAAGGGGAAGTAGGAATTTTGTGGGTTTGTGGATGGTACGGAAAGAAAGAATTATGAGAGAAGTGACATACCAGTTGAAGTTTGAAGACTGTAAGTGTAGAGGTGGCAAAAAGGAAAAGCATGTGAAAAGATTTGGAAGCTTGGGGACACATGACATTGGGACGCTTCATGAAGCCTGATTTGGCTGAAGCACAGAGAAAAAGAGATGAGGCTGAAGAGAAAAGTCAGGGTTTCATGGGCCAGAGTAAAGAATGGAGACTTCAGCCTGAAGTAGAGGAGTGACATGCTCACATTTGCATCTCATCAGCCTTACTTTGAAGGGGACCCAGAAGCTGATTTGGAAGTGATTGAGGTGATAAATTTGGGCACAATGTTGCTGTTGCTGTTGTTGTTGTTAGGTGCCTTGGAGTTGGTTCAGACTCGTAGCAACCCTATGAGAAACAGAACAAAATACTGCCCAGTCTGGCACTATCCTCACAATCATGGCTATGTTTGAGCCCATTGTTGTAGTCACTGTATCAATCCATCTCATTGAGGGTCTTTCTCTTTCTCCCTGACCCACTGCTTCACCAAGGATAATGTCCTTCTCCAAGGACTAGTCCCTCCTGATAACATTACCAAAGTAAGTGAGACAATATCTCGCCATCCTTTCTTCCAGAGAGCATTCTGCCTTTACTTCTTCCAAGACAGATTTGTTTGTTCTTTTGGCAGTCCATGGTATATTCAATATTTTTTGCCAATGCCATAGTTCAAAGGCATCAATTCTTCCATCTCTCTTATTTATTGTCCAGATTTCGCATGCATAAGCTGCAATTAAAAATACCACGGCTTGTGTCAGGTATACCTTAGTCTCCAAGGTGACATCTTTGCTTCTCAATACTTTAAAGAGGTCTTTTGCAGCAGATTTGCCCAATGCAACACACCTTTTGATTTCTAGACTGCTGCTTCCACTGGTGTTGATTGTGGATCCAAGTAAAATGAAATCCTTGGCAACTTCGATCTTTTCTTTGTTTATCATGATGTTGCTTATTGGTCCAGTTGTGAGAATTTTTGTTTTCTTTATGTTAAGGTGGAAACCCTGCTGGTGTAGTGATTAAGAGCTACAGCTGCTAACCAAAAAGTCAGCAGTTCAAATCCCCAAGATTCTCCTTGGAAACTCTATGGGGCAATTCTACTCTGTCCTATAGAGTTGCTGTGAGTCAAAATCAACCTGATGGCAATGGGTTTCGGTTTTATGTTAAGGTGTAATCCATACTGAAGTCTCTAGTCTTTGATCTTCACCAGTAAGTGCTTCAAGTCCTCTTCACTTTCAGCAAGCAAGGTTGTAGCATCTGCATGACACAAGTTTTTAATGAGTCTTCCTCCAATCCTGATGCCCCATTCTTCTTCATACAGTCCAGCCTCTAGGATTATCTGCTCAGCATACAGATTGAACAGGTATGACAAAAAGATACAAACCTGATGCACACCTTTCCTGACTTTAAACCACTCAGTATCCTCTCGTTCTGATCGAACAACTGCTTCTTGACCTAAGTACAGATTCCTCATGAGCACAATTAAGTGTTCTAGAATTCTCGTTCTTTGCAATGTTATCCATACTTTGTTATGATTCACACAGTCGAATGTCTTTGCATAGTCAATAAAACCCAAGTAAACATATTTCTGGTATTCTCTACTTTCAGCCAGGATCCATCTGACATCAGCAATGATATCACTGGTTTCATGTCCTCTTCTGAATCCAGCCTGAATTTCTGGCAGTTCCCTGACAGTATACTGCTGCAGTCACAGCAGTAGGTAGTAATATACAAGCAGTAATAGAAGGATATATTGTATAGAAAATATACAGGTAGTAATAGAAGGATATATTGAGTCGAAAGTAAGTAGGAGGTAGAATCATCAGAACTTTGTGACTCTTTAGATCCTAGAGGAAGGGAGGGAGAAAGATGTCTAAAATGACTCTAAGATTTCTGACTTGGGCAACTGGAATTTTATTGAAAGTACAAAATGGGTCTGGAAAGGGGTCATGTGGGAATATTGAGTTTGGTTCTGTACACTCTGAGCTTGAGATACCTGTTGAAAATCCAAGTAGAGATGTGTTATAGGAAGTTAGGCAGGTGTGTTTGAAGGCAGAAAAAAGTCTAGGCTGATGATAAAGATTTAGTAGCTGTCTTAGTTATCTAGTGCTGTATAGTAGAAATACCACAAGTGGATGGTTTTTACACACAGAAATTTATTCTCTTGCAGTTTAGGAGGCTAGAAGTCTAAATTTAGGGCAACAGCTCCAGGGGAAGACTTTCTCTTTGTCAGGTTTGGGGGAAATCTTCTCATAATCTTCCCCTGGTCTAGGAGTTTCTCAGCACAGGGACCACAAGTTCAAAGGACACGTTTCACTCCTGGCTTTTCCTTCTTGGTAGCAATGAGGTCCTTCTCCTCTCTGCTTGTTTCTATCTTTTATATCATAAAAGAGACTGACTCAAGATACAACCTAATCCTGTAGATTGTGTCCTGCCTCATTAACATAACTGCCTCTAACCCTGTCTCATTAACATCACAGAGGTTAGGATTTACAAGATATAGGATGATTACATCAGATCATAAAACGAACGATAACTACAGAATACTGGGAATCATGACCTAGCAAAGTTGGCACATATTTTGGGGAGATATGATTCCATCCATAATGGAAACCATCAATACTTAATTGATGCTTAACAATAATAACAGTTCTAAATATTGGTTTATAAATATTAGGCATTCATTTCTCTGAGCACACTAAATGTTTTAGTATTTCATTTAATCATCACAAGAAAATTTTTATGGAGGTGGGGCCAAGGTGACAGAGTAGTTGGATGCTTCTGGTGGTGACAGAGTAGTTGGATGCTTCTGGTGGTCCCTCTTACCAAAAAGACCCCCCAAAACAAGTGTAACGATTATATATATGACAAGCTAGGAGCCCTGAACATCAAAGGCAAAGTTAGAAAATGGACTGAGTTGCAGGGGGAGGGAGAGACAGTTCAGAAGAGGCAAGGAGTTGCTGGACCTGACTTGGTGGGAACTCTCAGGCACAATCCCCTGGAGTGACTGCAGCAGGGCTGGTGGTAGTGTTCTGGATGCGGTTTCCTCAGGAAGAGACAGTGAGCCACACAGCCTACTCACACCTCCGGAACCAGAGAAGAATGGTGCTCTGGCAAAAGCTAAGTACTTGTGTTTATTTTATCATGTCCCCAGTCCCCAAGCCTGCTTCACTGGCTGTTGATTTCCCTGGGCCTGAAATAGGCTCTGCTGCATGCTCTGAGCCATTCTCCTGGCCTTGGAGAAGGAATAAATTAACAATTGGGGGAAAAGATAATCTACCAGCTCCATTAAGCTGGGGAGCTCAAGACAGAAGCAGCTCCTGTCCATCCACAAATGGTCCACAGACTTTGAACACCTTTCACCCCTGCATGGACCTGTGTAGGCCCATTTCAGGAGAATAGGCTCTTGTTGGCAGACTGCAACTGTTTGAGCTGTGCAGTGGAGAGGTGGGTTTTTGATGTTTGACACCACTTTGCCTATTAAGCAGGGTCCTCACCTACCCACATCAGGGGCCTAAGGACTGGTGACTCCACCCACATCACCTAGCCCTTTGTGACAGGTGTCCAAGGATAAGTGATACCTCCCAGTCCTTACAACCAAAAGCATTGACTGCCCATGGTCCAGCTGCAGAACCTGCGTACCTGTGCACTGCAGAGAACAGGGACACACTTTTCTCACTGACACTAGGGGAATGGTTGTTAGCCCCCTGCCTTGTTCAGAGCATAACTCCCTGCTGCAACCAGATACCTGTGCCTACATCAATCATCCCTGCCCCTCTAAGATTCTAGGACACAGCCTGTACCACACACATGATGACCAACTACCTGGACACCTGAGCTGAATCCATACAAGAGAAGTGAATGGACTCCTAGACTCATATACCTGGTAACAGCTCTAGCCATCTGGTGACAGCACGTTAGAGCTTCAAAGGTGAAAATAATCAAGCTAGCTCACTCAATCAGCCTATTTGGGCATATCAAAACAAAACAAAGCAAGAAGCTAAGATACAGTAAGCAAACATAAAAAAAATAGTACAATAATTTATAGAAGGCTCGGAGACAGCAGTCAATATCAAATCACATAACAAAGCAGACCATGATTGCTTCAACAAGCTCTCAAAACAAAGAATCAAGGAATCTTCTGTATGAAAGTGTATTCCTGGAATTACCAGATGTACAATACAAAAGGTTAGTATACAGAACTCTTCAAGACATCAGGTATGAGATTAGGCAACATGCAGAGCAAGCCAAGGAAGAAACACACAGATAAACAGTTGAAGAAATTAAAAAGGTTATTCAAGAACATAATGAAAATTAATAAGCTGCAAGAATCTGTAAAGAGACAGCAATCAGAAATTCAGAAGATTAACAATAAAATTACAGAATTAGATGACTCAGTAGAAAGTTGGAGGAGCAGAATTCAGCAAATGGAAGGCAGAATTAGTAAGATTGAAGATGAAACACTTGGCACCAATATATTCAAAGTAAAATCAGATAAAAGAATTAAAAAAAAATGAACAAACCCTAAGAATCATGTGGGAGTCTACCAAGAGAAATAACCTATGAGTGATTGGAGTACCAGAACCGGGAAGGATGACAGAAAATACAGAAACAATTGTTGAAGATTTGTTGGCAGAAAATTTCCCTGATATCATGAAAGAGGTGAAGATATCTGTTCAAGATGCTCATCAAACTCCATATAAGTTAGCTCTTACAAGAAAGTCACCAAGACATATTATAAACAAAACCAAAGATAAAGAGAGAATTTTAAGAGCAGCTAGGGATAAACAAAAAGTCATCTACCAAGGGGAGTCAATAAGAACAAACTCGGACTACTTGGCGGAAACCATGCAGGCAAGAAGGCAATGGGATGACTTATATAAAGCACTGAAGGAAAAAAATTGCCTGCCAAGAATCAAATATCCAGCAAAACTGTCTCTCAAATATGAATGCAAAATTTGGACATTTCCAGATAAACAGAAGTTTAGGGAATTTGTAACAACCAAACTACAAGAAATACTAAAGGGAGTTTTCTGGTTAGAAAATCAATAATATCAGATATCAGCTCAAGACTAGAACACAGGACAGAGCAACCAGATGTCAACCCAGATAAAGAAATCGTGAAAATAAATCAAGATAAAAAACACTAAAAACAGGGAAACAGCGATGTTGTTGTGTAAAAGATGACAACATTAAAACAATAAAGAGGGACTAAAAAATGTAGCCATAGATCTTTCATGTGGAGAGGAAGTAAAGGCATATAAAGAAATAAAAGTTAGGTTTAAACTTAGAAAAATAGGGGTAAATTAAAAAAATTTAAGGTAACCATAAAGAAGACTAACAATCCTACTCATCAAAATAAATTACAAGAAAAAAATAGACTCAGCAGAAACAAAATCAACAGCAACGATTAAGAAGGAAAGATGATATATGAACTACTTAGCACAAATATTTAGTGGGAAAAGAAACTGTCAAAAACACACAAAAAAAGACATCAAAATGACAGCACTAAACTCATACTTAGCCATAATTATGCTGAATGTAAATGGACTAAATACACCGATAAAGAGACAGAGAGTGGCAGAATGGATAAAAAAACATGATCCATCTATTTGCTGCCTACCAGAGACAAACTGTAGACTTAAACAAACTAAAACTTAAAGGATGGAAAAAATATATATCGAGCAAACAACAATCAAAAAAGAGCAGGAGTGACAATATTAATTTCTGACAAGATAGATTATAAAGTTAAATCTACCACAAAGGATAAGGAAGGACACTATATAATGATTAAAGGGACAATATACCATGAGGATATAACCATATTAAATATTTATGCACACAATGACAGGGCTTCAAGATACATAAAATGAACTTTAAAAGCATTGAAAAGTGAGAAAGACAGCTAACAATAATTTTAAGATACTTCAGCACACCACTTTCAGTGAAGGACAGAACATCTAGAAAGAAGCTCAACAAAGACATGGAAGATCTAAATGCCACCATCAACCAACTTGACTTCAGGGACATATACAGAACACTCTGCCCAACAGCAGCCAGGTATACTTTCTTTTCCAGGGCACGTGGAATATTGTCTAGAATAAACCACATATTAGATCATAAATCAAATCTTAACAGAATCCAAAATACAGAAATATTACAGAGCATCTTCTCTGACCATAGGACCATAAAAGTGGAAATCAATGACAGAAAAAGCAATGAAAAGAAATCAAACACTTGGAAACTGAACAAAAATACTCTGCTTAAAAACAGAAGAAATTAAGGATGGAAGAAAGAAATTCATAGAATCCAATGAGAATGAAAACACTTCCTATCAGAACCTTTAGGACATAGCTAAAGCAGTGCTCAAAGGTCAATTTATATCAATAAATGCACACATACAAAAAGAAGAAAGGGCCAAAATCAAAGAATTACCTCTACAACTTGAACAAATAGAAAGAGAGCAATAAAAGAAACCCTCGGGCACCAGAAGAAAGCAAATAATAAAAAATTAGAGTAGAATTAAATGAACTAGAGAACAGAAAAACAATTTAAAGAGATAACAAGACCAAAAGCTGGTTCATTGAAAAAATTAACAAAATTGATAAATCATTGGCCAAACTGATGAAAGACAAGAGAGGAAGTAAATAACCCAAATAAGAAATGAGATGGGTGATATCACAACAGACGCAACTGAAATTAAAAGAATTATATCAGATTACTAAGAAAAATTGTACTCTAACAAATTTGAAAACCTAGAAGAAATGGATGAATTTCTAGAAACACACTATTTACCTGAACTAACACAAACAGAGGTAGAACAACTAAATAAACCCATAACAAAAGAAGAAATTGAAAAGGTAACTAAAAAAATCCCAACAAAAACAAAAGCCCTGGCCCTGACAGCTTCACTGGAGAGTTCTACAAAACTTTCAGAGAAGAGTCAACACCACCATTACTAAAAGTATTTCAGAGTATAGAAAAGGATGGAATACTCCCAAACTTATTCTACAAAGCCAGCATATCCCTGATACCAAAACCAGGTAAAGACCCAACAAAATAAAATTACAGACCTATATCCCTCATTAACTTAGAGGCAAAAAACCTCAATAAAATTCTAGCCAATAGAATTCAACAACATATCAAAAAAATAATTCACCATGACCAAGTGGGATTCATACCAGGTATGCGGGGATGGTTCCACATTAGAAAAACAAGTAATGTAATCAATCATATAAATAAAACAGAAGACAAGAACCACATGATCTTATCAATTGATGCAGAAAAGGCATTTGACAAAGTCCAACACCCATTCATAAAACTCTCAGTAAAATAAGAATAGAAGGCAAATTCCTCAACATAATAAAGGGCATTTATACAAAGCCAACATGGAGAGAGTCTGAAGGCATTCCCCTTGAGAACGGGAACCCAACAAGGTTGTCCTTCATCATCACTCTCATTCAACATTGTGCTGGAGGTCCTACCCAGAGCAATTAGGCTAGATAAAGAAATAAAGGGCATTCAGATTGGTATTGAAGAAGTAAAAGTATCTCTATTTGCAGATGATGTGATCTTTACACAGAAAACCCTAAAGAATCCTCAAGAAAACTACTGAAACTCAGAAGAGTTTGGCAGAGTGGCAGGATACAAGACAAACATACAAAAATCAGTTGGATTCCTCTACACCAACAAAGTGAACATCAAAGAGGAAATCACCAAATCAATACCATTTAGTAGCTCCAAGAAGATAAAATACTTAGGAATAAATCTTACCAGAGATGTAAAAGACCTATACAAAGAAAACTATAAGACACTACTGCAGGAAACCAAAAGAGACCTATGTAAGTGAAAAAATATACCTTGCTTGTGGATAGGAAGACTCAACATTGTAAAAATGTCTGTTCTACCAAAAGCCATCTATAGATACAATGCAATTCTGATCCAAATTCCAACAATATTTTTTAATGAGATGGAGAAACAAATTGCCAACTTCATATGGAAGGGAAAGGGGACCTGGATAAGTAAAGCATTACTGAAAAAGAAGAACAAAGTGGGAGGCCTCACTCTACCTGATTTTAGAACCTATTATACTGCCACAGTAGTCAAAACAGCCTGGTATTGGTACAACAACAGGCACATAGACCAATGGAACAGAATTGAGAATCCAGACATAAATCTATCCAAAGATGAGCAGCTGACATTTGACAAAGGCCCAAAATCTGTTAAATGGGGAAAAGACAGTCTCTTTAACAAATGGTGCTGGCATAACTGGATATCCATCTGCAAAAAAATGAAAGAAGACCCATACCTCACACCGTGCACAAAAACTAACTCAAATGGATCAAAGACCTAAACATAAAATCTAAACTGATAAAGATCATGCCCTAATATATGGCATAAACATTATACAAAACATTACTAACAATTCACAAACACCAGAATAGAAACTAGATAACTGGGAGCTCCTAAAAAACCAAACACCTATGCTCATCCAAAGACTTCATCAGAAGACTAAAAAGATTACCTACAGACTGGGAAAAAGTTTTTAGCTAGGACATTTCTGATCAGCGTCTGTTCTCTGAAATCCAATATGATACTGCAAAAACTCAACAACAAAAAGATAACCCAATTAAAAAATGGGCAAAGGATATTAACAGGCACTTCACTAAAGAAGGCATTCAGGTAGCTAAGAGATATGAGGAAATGCTCATAATCATTAGCCATTAGAGAAGTGAAAATCAAAACGGCTGTGAGATTCCATCTCACTCCAACAAGGCTGGAATTAATCCAATAACTCAAAATAATAAATATTGGAGAGGTGTGGAGAGACAGGAACACTTCTACACTGCTGGTGGGAATGTAAAGTGGTACAACCACTTTAGAAATGGATTTGGCGCTTCCTTAAAAAGCTAGAAATAGAAGTACCATATGATCCAGCAGTCCCACCCTTTGGAATATAGCCTAGAGAAATAAGAGCCTTCACAAGAACAGATATATACATACCCATGTTCATTGAAGCACTGTTTACAATCGCAAAAAAGGTGGAAACAACCAAGGTGCCCATCAGTGGGTGAATGGATAAATAAATTATGTTATATTCACACAATGGAATACTATGCATTGATAAAGAACAATGATGAATCTGTGAAGCATTTCATAACATGGAGAAATCTGGATGGTATCATGCTGATTGTAATTAGTTGCAAAAGGACAAATATTTTATGAGACCACTACTGTAAGAATTCAAGAAATAGTTTAAACAGAAAAGAAAATATTCCATGATGGTTATGAGAGTGGGGAGGGAGGAAGGGAGAGGGATATTCACTAATTAGATAGTAGACAAGACCTGTTTTAGGTGAAGGGAAAGACAACACACAATACAGGCGAGGTCAGCACAACTACACTAAACCAAAAGTGAAGAAGTTTCAGAATAAACCAAATGCTTCGAAGGCCAACGTAGCAAGGGTGGGGGTTTGGGGACCACGGTTTCAGGGGACATCTAGGTCAAACGGCATAATAAGAAAACATTCTGCATCCCACTTTGGAGAGTGGCGTCTGGGTTCTTAAACACTAACAACCTGTCATCTAAGGTGCATCAATTGGTCTCAACCCACCTGGAGCAAAGGAGAATGAAGAACACCAAAGACACAAGGTAAGTATGAGACCAAGAGACAGAAAGGGCCCCATAAATCAGAGACTACATCAGCCTGGGACCAGAAGAACTAGATGGTGCCCGGCTACAATCAATAACTGCCATGACAGGGAACACAACTGAGAATCCTTGATGCAGCGGGAGAGCAATGGGATGCAGATCTCAAATTCTCATAAAAAGACCAGACTTAATGATCTGAGTGAGACTAGAAGGACCCCAGAGGTTATGGTCCCCAGACCTTCTGTTAGCCCAAGACAGGAATCATTCTGAAAGCCAACTCTTCAGACAGGGATTGGACTGGACTATAAGATAGAAAAGGATATTGGTGAGGTGTGAATTTCTTGGCTCAAGTAGACACATGAGACTATGTGGGCACGTCCTGTCTGGAGGAGAGATGAGAAGGCAGAGGGGGACAGAAGTTGGCTGAATGGACACTGGAATACAGGGTGGAGAGAAGGAGTGTGCAGTCTCATTAGGGGGAGAGCAACTAGGAGTATATAGAAAGGTGTATATAAATTTTTGTACGAGAGACTGACTTGTAAACTTTCACTTAAAGGACAGTAAAAATAAAATAAAAAAAGACCAAAAAAATTTTTTTGATGAAGGACATTATTTTCCTAATTTTATGGAGGAAGAGACTGAGATTCAAAGAGCTTATGTAATTAGCACGGAAGCTGCAAGGGTAGATGAATTAGGAAGATTATGTAGAAAAGAAGAGAAGCTAGAATACTACACAGAACACTGAGGATTACCTGGAACAAATATTTATTGAATACCTATTATGTGCCAGGCACTATTCATGCTACCATCAGAGTTGTAAAAAATCTTGCATGCCTTCATGGAGCTAAATTTCCTAGGTTGAAAGGAATAGCTCCTTTACTTCAAGAACAGCTCTACTTCTGAAAAATTTACAAAGACTTCTTTAATTATGTTTGAAAAATGCGTCTAGTCAGAATTCAAAGTGGATGCTTACCTATCAGTAATTATTTGTAGGGTATTGAAGAGCAAGAAAATGTTAGAAGAATAAGGTTAATTTGTCAGAAAAAGACATAAAAGTTTTCATTTTCAGTCAGATGTGTAAACTCTTTGGGGTCAAGTTAGTCTGAGTGGTGATACAGGGCCAGTGTTTGTGCTTTGGCTCAACTCTTCATTAACCACTCGATCCACTTAGTAACTATGTAATAGGATATTAGTGTAAAGACTGAGCTAATACTTATAATAAAACATTGGGACAAAGTAAACATCAAATTGAGGGTAGATATCATTAGAACCTAACTCTGAATCATATGTATTCAATGTCTTGTATTAAATACAGATCTCTTGATTGCCAGTAACACTAAAAAAAAAAAAAAAAAAACACTAGGTATCGTTTACTGAGGACTACCCATGTGCCAGGCTCAGTACCAAGAAGGTCACAAACATTATTTTATTTATCTGCCTAGTGATTGATAGTTCTTGGCCTCATAGCAATCCATATAGGTTACTATTGTTAATCACAAGGACTCTGATTCTCAAGAAATTTAAAAAACGTGTCCAAAGTCATAGAGCTAATAAATGCAATCTAAAGAACCGACTATCCATTTCCATTCAATGCCCTTCAGAGGCGGAAATGCTGAATGGGCAAATTAAAGTAAGCACCTCACAACTTTATTGAAAAAGACCTACCTGTTTTTGCTCATATCTTATTCTTTTCAGACAAAAAGAATTCTGAACATGAGCCTTATTATTATACCGATACTTTTAGCCTCTTTCTCACCATTAATCTCTTCATTCTCAAAATATGAATGCACATGGGGTGAAGTAAAACTAGATCACAAGCAGGAGAAAAACAGACATGATTTTGCTCCTTACAAACATATAGCCTCAAAGGTTAAAACGTTACTTAGATCGTCCCGCCTCTTTGTAGTTAGCAGGCTTAACATTGTGTAACCAGGTATGAAGAAAGTGTGTCATAGCACAAGCGAAGGAGAAAAGTGAATTTAGAGGAAGTTACAGGGCTTTCTTGGTTATGGAAACTGTCACCTCTTCCAATAATTCAACTTCAAAAATTCCATGGAAGAGGTGAAATTTCAGGAAATGTGTGATAATTTCACATTTCTGTGTATGAATCATTGTGCTTGATTTCTACAAGATTTGTATGCAAATAATACACTTTTTTTGTTTTGTTTTGTTTTTAAACATGACAGGATAATTATTTTGACTAAATTATTTTGATTACACTGGGTTTATTTGGGTTCCCTCAAATAAAAGTTATCTGGGTCATTATTTTATGGAAATATATTGGATAAAATAAAACATTTCCTTTCAAATAAAAAGTATTAAAATTTTAGTATTTGCTACAGTCTTTATTGAACAGTATGACAATTTCCTTTGCCCCTTACTCGTTAGTGACAGAAGTTTAGAAGGGAAGTATTATCATGGGAAATAGTATTCATTAGGATGGTTAAGATGGTTACCTTCCCTTGTAGACAGTGCCTTTCCTCTGAATTGCTAAAGAATTTTGCAAATATTTATGATCTGGAGAACCATGTATGTCATGAATTTAGCTTTTCTGCTACAAATAAGATTAATTTGAAATGTTCATTCTGAATCACAACTAGTTTTGCTCATTTTTTACCACAACCAGTTTGTCATTAAAAAAAAAAAAAAAACTTTAGTTACTTGTTTTGGGATTAATATGACACAACTTTGTGAATTTTCCTGTATTATATTAACCAAACCTACTGCCATCAAGTCGATTCCGACTCATAGTGACCCCATAGGGTTTCCAAGGCTGTAAATCTCTAAGGAATCAGATGCCACATCTTTCTTCAGCGGAACCACTAGTGGTTTTAAACTGCCGACCTTTAGGTTAGCAGTCAGTCGATTAAACCACTGTGCCACCCGGGCTCCTTTGTATTAGGAAGAGAAAACAGAATTCAAAATGCAACCTGAACCAAGCACCGATTAAATATTTGCTTGGACTCAAACGTAACCATTTTGTGTTTATAAAATAGTTCCTAATTTTACATATATAAAATATACTTTCTTCATAATGGCCTCTTAAAATTACTTTGAGGATTACATGATATAAAATATTTGATAGAACAATAAAACCAGCATTATAATGATTTAGTATTGTAATTGTTTTTATCATCATTATTATATTTTTATATCTGAAGACCAAGTTCTAGCTGACACATTCTACAGAAGAGAAGATAACAAATTCACTTATTAGGATGATGCTTAAGTGGTAGACTAGTAAGCAAAAGATTGGCGGTTTGAACCCACCCAAAGGACTGCTAAAGAAAGGCCTGGCAATATGCTTCAAAAACATTATGGAGCATAATTCTACTCTGAAACACATGGGGTTGCCATGAGTTGGAACTGACTAGATGGCAACTTTTTTTTTTTTTTTTTTTTAATGCTTTTCCCTCTTAGTTCATTGCAATCATCTGTTGATTTGAACTGAAATTTTAAATCCATTACCATCATTAATCATGTGCTTAAATTTCACAAGTGTGAGTGAATTTCATTCTTTGGCAGCTTCTGATAGGAACTCACTCAGTATGTTCATGCTTAATTACTGTAATCACAGCAAAGGATCTACCTTAAAGCTAAAAAAATTATTATTCTCCATAACTACATCAGAACCCTAATTAGTAACAAATCTTGATCTTTTATGACATTTATCCTTATAGGTCATTGGACTCAAAATATCTTGGATGATAAATCAATTACAGTATTTTTATGTAAATAACATGCGCTTTTGTTTGCTCTCCCTCCCCTCAGGGTATTTTCATAAGCACCACTATGCTAATCATTTTACTTGTTGCTGAAAAAAAGCATAGTGTACTTAGCACATTTTTCTCCTGGGGAGCAGCTGGTGTTTGAACTTGCCAGTTAGCAGCCAAGTGCTTAACCACTGCACCACCAGGGCTCCTTACATTGGGCCAGGCATTGATTGAGAATGATTTGAAGGGTTTTCCCAGGACTTAACATCCAGCAAAATGTGGCCATATCCCAAGGCCCTTCAGATAACACTTCAAGGTAGCATGTATAACAATATGTTCTTTCCAGAATGATGTAGGTAATTATCAAGCTATTAGTTTAGACTACAGTAAAGAAAGGAAAAGATCATTCCAGCTCCTCCAGAATATTCAACCCCAAAGGGCTGTTCTGAAGAACTGCAATGACCGAATCCACTCCTTGCACAAAGGAGAGGGAGTGGTGCAAGAGATGGATCACAAGGCAGTTCTTCCTGGGAAAGCCATTTGAGGTTGAAATGAAAGGAAATGAACCATGTCCTGACTTGCACAGACTGTCATCAGAGTTTCCAGGTAAGAAATACTTGGCTTCCAGACAACTGGATGAGACTGAGACTTACAGTGGATTAACTGAATTGTTTCTCTAAAGAGCTTCACACTAACACTCTTCAATATTTTATAATGAGAATAGTGGCAACATACTTGTGGAATTAAAAACAAAAAACCACTCAAAAGTTTCCGCCTTCAAGTTATATTTTCTCTTAAGTAATTGTAAAGAGGCCCTATTTCTCCAAATTTGGTAATGTTAATGGCAGCAGAAGTGATATTACGCTATTGCTCACTGACAATTTGATGATATTCTGAACTAATTTGAGCAAACCGGAAGAAGTAATGAGGAAAGAGAAGAACATACATGATTATAGAAAGGTGAAGATTGAATTGATAAGTCATCACAGTTGAATGCTTTATTTAATTGGTATAAACTTCTCTGTAGGAAAAAAAAGAGTTATATTCTCCCTAAAAATAATTGATGCAAGGGCATGTTCTCAATAGAAAAGTAGGTGGGACAATTAAGTGTCATAGAAACGAAACACACAAGAGAGGAAACTGTAATGGAAGAACAAAATCTTGCAATACAATAGGGCTATCAGACAGAACCCATAAATGGGGCTGTCACTTGTTGAAGTTGTATGTGTGTTTATGTGACAGAGATGATACTGGAATTTAATTCCAGGAGAATATCTTATTATGTCAGTTGCTTAGCTACTTCCACACCCCATTCTGTCCCCATTAAATCCCTCATTTTCTCCATTTTTAACTTAGAAAAGCCTCTAAAAGAATGATGAGGCTCATTGGAATATTAAAATTTTGCCCCCAAACCTGAAACTGGGAAAATTATTTAGCTTTTATGGAGATACATTCCAAGTATTGCAGAGCTTTTCCATTTATCTCATGTATCATAAGTATTAATGGTTACCTGGGCTTGCTTCCTTCTTATCTGTCTACCTGCTTAACCCACAGATAGCAATCCTTTAAGATTCAACTTAGATACCAGTCCCTTGGGTAATTCTTTGCTAATACTTCTGATTTGGTTAGCTGCCCCTTCTACTTACCCTAACATAACACTCTTATTCTCTCTGAATTGTGGTTTCAATTTACTAGTCTGCTCTCCCTCTGGACTGTAGCTCCCTAAGGGCAGGAACCTCCCGTACTAATTACTCTCTTTAGCATCTAGGATCATGCTTGACGGTTGGAAGATACTCAAAGCATATGGAGGTATGATTTATGAAAATTATAAAGACAAGTGTTATTCGTTTGCATTATGGCTATTTTTAAGATTAATAACTTTAAAATTTATTTCTAATACAAAAAAGTTAGAATAACAACAACAAAACCTAGTATAATGCCATTTTAAAACAGCTTAGAATATCAGCAAGGGAAGCAAAGACTCGTCTACGTATATACTTAGAAAGAATAGGCTTGCGATGGATACTGAAAGTGAGTGTGCTCTTTGAATGCTTGTTTTAATCCACGAAGTGACAAGGACTTTGTCATGAAGAATGAGTGCCTATTTAGATGATACTAATCCAAACAAACAAACAAACCCAAATCTGTTGCCATTGAGTTGATTCTGACTCATACAGACCTTATAGGACAGAGTAGAACTGTCCCATAGGGTTTTCAAGGAGCGCCTTATGGATTTGAACTGCCGACCTTTTGGTTAGCCACCAAACTCTTAACCACTACCCCACCAGGGTTTCCTAGATGGTACTAGTTCTTGGCAAAATATTCTCTAGGAGTAGGTTTAAATCTGAATACTTTTCATAGTATATTTTTCAATATACTATTGCATTTTCTCACAAGCAGAGGTTGTGAAACATAATGTTAAAAGAGAAAAATACTATGAAGTAACTCATGATTAAACTGCAACCTTTCCTCACTTATTGACATGATTAGGTTGCAAAGACCAGGTTGTTATGTGAAATCGGTGTTCTGTGAAAATGGAGGATGATCACATCAGATCATAAAACAGAGGATGACTACATCATTACATAACTGTCAAATTACATCATTATATAACTGCCAAGTTGCATCCTTATATAACTGCCAAGCCACTAAGGATCATGGCCCAGTCAAGTTGACACATAACCTTAACCATCAAAGCCAGGGTTACTCTCGCCTCAACCTGGCATTCATTACTGCCAGATATATGTCGTTGATGTGCAAAATAGATAGATTTTTTTACTATTGTTGTAAATCCAAATGTCCGATAATGAGATAGTCGATAAGTGAGGAGAAGGTATACTGGTGATTTTGAGAGGCAGTACTATTCAGTGAAATAGGCTTAGTCTTAGGGGCAAACAGTTCTGGGTCCAAGTCCCAGCTCCAGCCCTTTAACTGACTGAATTTATAAAAGCTATTACATTATTTTTTAATTCCTAATTTCTTCATCTGTAAAGTGGGACAAATAGTACCTACTTTGCAGAGCAAAAAAAATGCATGTATAACAGTTGACACATAGTGGGTCTTTAACAAATACTAGTTTTTACTAGTCTACTTCATCTCAGCTGTCATGTCAATTATCACGAAGAATTAAGATCTCTTTTGGATCTCAGTTTTAGAAATGTAGTTAATATCACACACATCTCCATTACAAGGACTTGTTATAAGAGTTAAAGCTAATAAGGCATCATATCAGTATAAAGGCAAAGGTATAAAGTGTTATTAGATGTAAACATGGAAACATATTGTTCATTCTTACAGAACAGAGGATAAAAATTGGCAATGACAGAGGTCTGGGGAAGGGGATTATAGTGAGTTGTTATTATGTGTTTATTTATTATGCATTCGTTTTCTGGCAACATGGATAACTTATGATTACAAATTAGAGGAAAGCCACATTTAACAGTGCTTTTCAAAATAATTCAAAAGGCAGACTTTAGTTTGCACACCACATAACCAAAATAATATATATATATCAGTAAGTCTCTAGACATCAAAGTTTCTATTCAGTAACTAGTTATCTTGTCTACCCTACTGGGAACTTTGCCTATGTTGCTTTAGCCAATAATCCTGGGATTTTTCTTTCTTTCTTTCTTTAGCTAATGGATAGTGGCATTGTGTTTTTTGGTGGTTCTGAGCTTTGGCTCGCAAATTTTCTAAGGTATAATAAAATGAAAACTTTGGCATTCTGTATCAGGCACATTATGAGAAATAAAGAGACCATGTTCCAAAGTCGTGCCGAGATCCTTAAACCCATTGCTGTTGAGACAATTTCTACTCACAGCGACCCTATAGGATAGAGTAGAGCTGCCTATAGAGTTTCCAACATTTTAATCTTTGTGGGAACCAAACTGCCACATCTTTCTCCCACGGAAATGGCTGGTGGATTCAAACCGCTGACTTGAATAGCAACTAAGCGCTTTGCAACTAAGCGCTTAGGCACTGCACCACTAGGGGTCCAGGCACTGCACCACTAGGGGTCCTTTGAGATCCTTACCTACAACAACAACAACAAAACCAAACTTGCTGCTGTAGAGTCCATTCCAACTCACAGGGACACTATAACGTAGAGTTAAACTGCCCTACAGGGTTTACCAATGAGCAGCTGGTGGATTTGACCTGCCGGGCTTTTGGTTAACAGCCGAGCTCTTAACCACTGCACCACCAGGGCTACTCAGGATTGTAAAATCTGATGTCAGAGTAGCTTCTTTCCTGGGTTCAATCACAAGCACTGACTTGTGAGCCTGTCACACCACAACAAGAAAGTCATCTAATTTTTCCTCTTAAAAGAAAAGCCGATAAATATAGTAATTACTTTATATGCAACTTGACAGATTAAGAAATGCTTTCACACATTTTATTTCATTTCCTTTCTCCATCTCTCCCTGAGACAAAGAGAATAAGGATGATTTCCACCCCTCAATTTTCTAGGTGAGAAGCCTTATGCTTTGTCCAAGTGACAGATCACCTGTAAAATTCAAGAGACAGAAATTTAGCTTGAACGTCTTTTGAGTTAAATTTTGAGCCCTATTCCCTGATGATCAATATTTTCCAAAGTGTGTATCATCAAGTATTAGCTTCATGTAATGCTATATGATAAAGAGTTTCATTGTTTAAGAAAGTAGATAATACTGTAGTTAAGAAAGTTCAGTGATTTTCTCTACAGCAGGGTCTTAATATGCCAGGGCTTGTTATGAACAGAAAAGAAAATGCACCGTATTCTCCAAACTTACTTGATCAGCATCATCTACAAGGAGTCAGATACAGATGAATACATTTAGGGAAAAACTGCCCTATATCATGTTTATTAAAGGATGTAGATGTTTTAGTAGACATTTAATACTTCAAAGTTCTGCTTTAGCCCCTGGCTCCCTCCTCACCAGCTGGCTGCCATATTGTACCCACAATCCCCCTGGTGGTGGAGAGGAATGAGGGGAATTGGCCTTTTTGTCCAGCTTCTTTGATGAGTTCACACTTTCACAGTAAAAAGTCCAAAACTGTGGAGAAATACATTTCAATTTTTTAAATATTCAGATTCGGAGAAAATAACCTTCATTTTTGACTATATGTATTATAAAACATATCAGGTCTTGTCTTAGACTTTAGTATAGATGTTAAAACAAGCCATTCTGTACGTTTTTGAGTTGTGTTGTATCAGTCTGGGGCTCTCAGAGCACTTCTGAAAAGGGAGATGGATGTCGCCATGTGGAACTAACAGTGTTTTTGGGGAAAAAAAAAAATAAAGGAATATTATTTTGTGTTATATGCACTTATTCCCCAGAGACCTACACAGAAAAATAAAAAATAAAACCTTCCCACTATTGGTGAAACAAATGAAAGGTTCTGTTTTCACTGGCTTACAAAATAATCCCCCAAATATTTAGCAACAGTACTTTTATTTCTCTCACTTCAGATGTTTCATGGGGGATAAAAGGTTGAATTTACAAGTGGAAAGTAGCCGTACATACAATTTCAACCATCCAAATTGAAAATTGGTAGCATCCCACATTTCTAATTAATAACATTGCTGCTATTCACATCAATTCAAAGGGGTTAATGCAAGTGAATGTGTTATAATCTCACTCCAAGCAGGACTGCCAGAGACAAGGCCGCAGAGACAGATGCAATAGATAAGGCTCCCGTGCTTATGATTTTTATCTCAGATGATCGAATTGCACAGCTGGTGTAAACGAACTGTGAATATAAGAATACACCCACATCCTAAAAGATGAGGATCAACTTAAAGGGATAAGGACCCACCCAGTGCCAGGGCTTGAAAGCAAGTTCAGCTTCTCAAGTGGGCACTCACACAGACCTGCTTTAAATCCCAGTCTTACCACCTACTGGCTGTGTGGCTGTAGGTGGATTTCTTAACCTTTCTTTAAGCCTCAGTTTGTTTATCTATAAAATGGAGTTAATCATGCCTATTTCTCAAAGGTGTGGTGAGGATGAAATAAGATCATGTATTTAAAATGTAAATGTTCTGGCATTTCTAGCCACTCAATAAATACTCACTTCACTGCAACAGTAATGGGGGTAGGATTTGGCAGAGGCTGATCATTTGAGAAACTCTTTGTTGCCCTGTATGGGAAAGAGTCAAATAAGCTGTGCTTCCGGAAAATGCTCTTCAGAACAATACAATATGTTTTCTTTCTTTCTAGACCTTATCCCCACGTTCACTAAAAGGAATAGGTATCAGGAAGTAAGCAAAAAGGATTTTACCTTACTTCTGAGATTCTGATGTTTTAAATTTACTTGATATTCGCGGTGAAAATGCTGAAAAATAAAACAAAGCAAAAAACACTCTCCAATCTGAAAAAGCAGAGGTTGAAAAGAGATCTATACAGTCTATAAAGTCACTCAGAGTGGGGCAAAAGGATACAAATTTGTTTTAAAAATCTGACTTAATAGGTTGGAGAAAATAAACAGTAAAATTCAAGAGACAGAAATTTAGCTCAAATAGGAATTAACTGTTTCACACAGTGAGCAGTACATGTATTCTCAAAATATTATTTAGACTGAAATAAAGTTACTGCCCCCAAATTAGCTAAATTCATGGATGATAGACCCATAATAGACTTTTGAGAAAAATCAGAATGCAAAATTTTTAGGTCACTATGATAGGGGACAAAATATCCCACAAAACAGCCCCAGCTAAGCATGGTATTATTTTTATTTAAAAATTTTTAGTATTCTCACTTGGAAGCAAGTTTTCAGTTTGTTTTCAATCCTAGTTTTGCTGCTGTACAAAATGAGCCGGTTACAAGGAGACCAACGTTATGTTTTGCTGAATTCTGGGCTACCTAAGGCTCCTCTGCTCTCCCCGTACACATGATGGGTTAAGGGCAGTTACTCAGGAGTCTGGAGACAGCTGATCTCAGTCAAGAAACTGTAA
This sequence comes from Loxodonta africana, assembly GCF_030014295.1. Lineage (NCBI taxonomy): Eukaryota > Metazoa > Chordata > Mammalia > Proboscidea > Elephantidae > Loxodonta > Loxodonta africana. The sequence continues at coordinate 169,260,158 of NC_087342.1, forward strand.
CTCAGCTTCTTACTCATCAAGCTAGGACTAAAGAGAACAATGCAAGACAGAGAAATAATTCTTCATGCAGCCTCTTGGATCATTACCGTAGCTTGAGGAAACAATTTGTTTGACACTAGCTTGTGAATTTACTGATTTTTGCCTAATTTTTAAGACATTTCCTAGTCACTAGAGACACCTGAAGCTCAAAAGAGAAACAATGGAGCTGTAAGAACAAAGATAAATCACTTTTCTCTTGAAAACAGCTAAATTGCCTCAGAGTATTTGTTTCTGGAATCCCTAGGTGGTGCAAACAGTTTACCCACTCGCAGTTAATCAAAATCTTGGAGGTTCAAGTCTACCCAGAGGTGCCTCAGAAGAAAAGTCTGGTGACCAACTTCTGAAAAATCCTATAGAGCTCAGCTCTGCTCTGACACACATGGACACGCATGTGATCGCCATGGATTTGAACCAACTCCACAGCAACTGACTTGTTTGTTTTTTAAATTTGTTTTCTAAAATAAGTTGACATTTGCCTTGGACTAACTTTGTCATGATAAAAAAGCAATTACTTTTTTTTTGGTTACAGCGCACTCATGCCTGAAGGGTAAATACCAGCTTTTAGGATGGAAACCACCATGGCGATACAGAGTGGTATTTCGCATGCGATGGGTTCTGTGGTCTGATGCCCTCGAGAGCTGGCCTGGGAAAGCAGGGACTCAGTGTTTCACTCCCCCACTCTATTTATACACAGCTATTGAAAGTTAGAGGCTTTCTCCGGGTCAACTTCTTTAACTGGAGTGCGAAACACAATTCCCATTAAGATGCCACTTGAAGCAAGGAAACCGTATTCATATCCTGTGAGCAAATGTGGAGTTTTCCACTCATGCCCATTTAAATGTCTCAGTTCCTGAATGCAAGAATGGGGGTGTCAGAGGCCTTGCGTTTCCAGGATTTGGGATGGGGGAATCCTGTGAACACTGTCTCATGGCTTGAGGAAATGTATCTATTCTGAGAAACTCATAGTTATTTATCCCTATAATAATTACTCATTTGTAATTTAAGAAAGAGTCATTTGGGAGGCAAGAGTCTTTCTGCAGTGATTCATTTCTTTCCTTCATGGGGATTAAGTGCACTACTGGACAAAGTACAATGTGAGTTGCATCATGTTACACTACAAATGAGAGCAATATGAAATATTAAGACATGGGCTCTTTCCAAAGTGTAACTCTACTTTCTGTCAACAGCAGGACTAACTTTAAGGGTGTTCTTTCGTTCTCTCTTTCTTTTTTCTTTTTCTTAACTACCTCCAATTCTAACACCATGTGAAACAGGCTGTCAGAAACGCAACCAGTACAGAAAGCAAGTTGTAAAACTTCCTGTTTCTAATGGCACAAAGGACCCTTATGTGGTGGTCCTTTGGGGTTGGCCTTTGTACAGATTTTGAAAACGAGGCTTGGGGACAAGGACTGTCACTGAGTAAGGAAGCTCAGACCATCTGCATGTGTATACACATGCATCACATGGTGACCAGGTAGAACACCAACACTTCATTGGTAGAGGTGAAGACAGCTTTTGGAATAGAAAAGTAAGCTTATGAGACAAGGGCCATATGGAATATTAGGGGCCAAAATTATTAGAAACTGGATGCTAGATATAGAATAATAGTACAGAGGGGAATCAAGAAATCATAAAGGTGTCAAGATAAATACAAAAGTGTACATTTAATAGAAGACAAATGTCTTCAATTTGTGCAGTTTACTTACCTAGGGTTCAATGTACTTTGTATGCCCTTTCAGGTATTAATAAGAAACCCCTAAGATTTAAATGGGCAGAATTTTTACATTCCTTGTATAACCAATAGCAACTTGCATTGCTTAGGAAAAGGAAATCTTTTGGGGGTGGTAATGTGTTGGATGGATATCAAGAGATAAAAGTTTTGTCCTGGTTCTATCATTACATGAATCACCTGACCTCTCTGGACCTCAGTTGTCCCATCTGTAAAATGAGAAAGTAGAGCGAATGGACTCTAAAGTTACTTTCATTGCTGAGATAATCAACTTGAAAATACAATTTTTCAAGAGCATTTGTGGCTTTTGTTCAAACGCAAATGAATGTTCACGCATTCTTCTGACTTGCTGTACCTTTCCTTCAGAAGATAACGGTAAAAGATTTCTGTTTTTGAAAAAGCGGGCCTCCATTCAAAAGACAAGAACTTCTCAAAATGAAATAAACAGAAGTATTTGGGATTACAAATTGATATTATTGCTGTTATCTGAAGGTTTATTTATTTATTTCTAAAATTTGTACTTACACTTAATTTCTTTACATTACTATATTTCTTCCTGCTCACTAAAAATAATTTGCTATCTCTTCTTGAATAACAAAAGGGAGGAAGGAAGGAAAGAAAGAAGTGAGGGAGTGAGGAAGAAAGGGAGGGAGGGAGGGAGGAAGGAGGAACTGGAGGACAGGGTTGGAGGGAGGAAGAGGAAGGAACTACTGAAAATTTTAGGATGTCTAGTATCACAATTTTAGGTACCAATCTCATTCTGTCACTCTTAAACTAGAGCAATCAAACAAATGACAGTGGGTTGTTTTCTTTTTTGGGGGGGGTGGTGGTGATGGAGGGGGAAACCCTGGTGGCGTAGTGGTTAAGGGCTGTGGCTGCTAACCCAAAGGTCAACAGTTCGAATCCACCAGGCGCTCTTTGGAAACCCTATGGGGCAATTCTACTCTCTCCTATAGGGTTACTATGAGTCAGAATCCACTTAACAGCAATGGGTTTGGTTTTTTGTTTGGTGGTGGAGGGACTACGTAGATGTTACTTTACTCAGAAACATAATCACAGAGGCCTGTACATTCAGTAAACCCTCCCTCCTCTTCTAAAGACAGAGCTTCATGAAAGTCTACTATACTTGTTTCTGCATCCTCCCCTCTAATTAATTCTTCACCCTATCTGCAAGCTGACTTCAGATCCCACCCTACCACTGAAACTGCTCTTGCCAGGGTTACCCAGTGGCCCCATCTCAGTCACTCTCTTCAGCAATTAGCACTATCAATCATATTTTCCTTCCAGAAATTCTTTCCACCCTAAGATCCCATGACACCAATCTTCCCTGTTTTTTTTTTTCTAATTCTTGGTCATATGTTAGAATTCCTTTTTGTCTGCCCAGCCCTTGCATGTCTGTGTTTACTAGGCCCGTGTCCTTGACCCTCTTTTTTTCTCACCCTCTCACTGTTGTTTTCCCTCACACAGTTTATCTCAAGTCTAGATCTCTGCTCTGAAGCCCCAGGCCAGTGTTTCCAAATGACTCCCGGAATTCTCCACCCACAGGCATCTTACACATGAGTCTTCAAAATTCAACTCTTTATCTTCCAACAAACCTACTTCTCTTGGAATTCCTGTTTCAGTAAATGGCCCCACCATCCATCCCATCACCCAACTCAGTCTGGAATCATCCTGGACTCCTCACTCCCTCACGGTTCACCTCTGATCAATTACCTAGCCCACCCTCTCCTCTCTGTTTCCATTGCCATGGTGCAAGGCTTGGCCATTTCTCACTTGAATTCCTCCTGTTTGTATGTGTGATTGCAGTCTTCTCTCTCTGTGATCAATTCTCCACCATGAAACCAGGCAGATTTTTCTAAAAACAAATCACCTAACCACGTCATTCCACCCCCGCCCCCCACCCCACTTCTAATGCTTAAAAACCCTTTGAGATTCTCTTTTGAGTTAAAATCAAAACTCTTTATCCTGATTTTTAAGTAGCTCATCACCTTGCTCCTGCCAGTCCTTCCAGTTTGTTTTCTAGCGCAAGTCCTCTGCTCTGCCAACCTGTATTAATCACAGTCTCATGAAAGCAGCCCTCCAATCTCAACAACTTGTGTTTTACAAATTTTGTTTAATTACTGTGGAGTGTCCTTTATCCCCCAGCTTCGTGTGATGTATTGGGATTGCCTGCTTACCTTCTCCACCACTGTCTGTCAGTTTGTCGTACCGCAGCAGCTTGTGTGTTGCTATGACGCTGGAAGCTACACTATCAGTATTTCAAATACCAGCAGAGTCGTCTGTGGTGGACAGATTTCAGTGGATCTTCCAGACTAAGACAGAACAGGAAGAAAGAAAAGTCTGGCAATCTACTTCCAAAAATTAGCAAATGAAAATCTTACGGATCACAACAGAATGTGGTCTGATACAGTGCTAGAAGATGAGCACCCTAGGCTGGAAGGTACTACACGACGGCCACAACAATGAACTCAAATATGCCAATGATCGTGAAGATGACTAAAGACTGGGCAATGTTTTGTTATGTTGTATACAGTGTCATCATGACTTGGGACACTTGACAGCAACTAAACCCTGACAATGAGCTCCAGACAGTGATGCCTGGGTCTTACACCTCCAGCTCTGGTGCTCCAGCAATTCTGCAAAAAGCAAAACTCAATACATGAGCTGAAAACTGGTTTTTAAGTTCCAACTGGCCTTTAGAAGCAATTTCAAAATCGCTACATGACAGGAGCATGCTTTGTTTCCACTTCTGTTCTGAGTTTTATTATATACTCAGAGCTTCTTTCCCCCTTACAGAACAAATTGAAATTTTGCTCTACTCCCATATCAAATTCTTAACAGACATACTTAAATCCTCTCCTTCAATGGTTATCCACAAGTTCCTTTAGAAGATCCCAACCAGTAATCATGAATTGTCTGGAAATTTTTCTTTGCTATTCTGGTTGTAGTATAAAAACTTAGTTGCTTGCTATCGAATTGTTGTTGCTTTTAGGTGCCGTCCGGTTGGTTCCAACTCATAGCGACCCTATGCACAACAGAATGAAACACTGCCCGGTCCTGAGCCATCCTCACAATCGTTGCTATGCTTGAGCTCATTGTTGCAGCCACTGTGTCAATCCACTTCACTGAGGGTCTTCCTCTTTTCCGATGACCCTGTACTCTGCCAAGCATGATGTCCTTCTCCAGGGACTGATCCCTCCAGACAACGTGCCCAAAGTATGTAAGATGTGACCTCAACATCTTTGCCTCTAAGAAGCACCGTGGCTGTACTTCTTCTAAGACAGATTTGTTCGTTCTTTTGGCAGTCCATGGTATATTCAATATCCTTCGCCAACACCACAATTCAAAGGTGTCAATTCTTCTTCGGTCTTCCTTATTCATTGTCCAGCTTTCCCATGCATATGATACGAATGAAAATACCATGGCTTGGGTCAGGTGCACCTTAGTCTTCAGGGTGACATCTTTGCTCTTTAACACTTTGAAGAGGTCCTTTGCATCAGATTTACCCAATGCAATGCGTCTTTTGATTTTTCGACTGCTGCTTCCATGGCTGTTGATTTTGGATCCAAGCAAAATGAAATACTTGACAACCTCAGATCTGCACATGGACTCTTATATGTAATTTATCTTTACCTAGTGATCGAATTAGGTAAAGATAAATTACACGTACAGATTTTCTTCTAAGAGAATTAATATTTAACATAGCTCCTCAATTTATTTTATGGAAAAAGAACAATGTTTACCACACTACATTTTTCTTGCTCATTAAGTAGCCCATCTCTCCTGTGAGTTCCACAAGGCCAGGGATTACACCTATCTTTTCAGCACTGAGTCCCCAGCACCAAGCCTTACACATAGTAGGCTCTTCCTTAATAAATATCTATTTAATGAATGTTAAAATATATTGTTTTTGTTTTACGCATTTTCTTATAAAAAGCCGTATATTCACACACACAAAAATCAATGTTAATTTGCCAAAGACAAGAGAAAATGTCCTACAAGGTCATAAAAAATGTACTGGGCCAACTCTATCATGAGATACCAAAGAGATTTTTTCGTTTGTTTTTATCAATTTCATGTGCCAGCCTGAGCTTGACTCTTATACATAACTTGCTGAAAATTTTGAAATTCAAAGTAACGATTTGGTCAGCCACAGTCAATCCACTAAACGAATCTACTGATTAGACTTGGCTTTGCCGTCTCTCTACGGGAAAGGAGAGACAACAAAATGCATTTCTATTTAAGTCTAAGTCAGAAAAGCAAAGAAAAACTTTTCAAGAATTACTCCACCTATAACAGTATGGACGTTAGGCTCAGAAGAAGTTACCCATTAACTTGAACAGATTATTTAACAATAAACTTTCCCAGTATTATAAAACAAGTTTTCCTTCTGCAGTTTCTTCATTAGTGACCATTCATCAGGAAGTCTTGCCACATCAAGGGATGCCCTTAATAGACTCAATATTCTCCATTTAATAACATTTAAGCAAGCCATTGTGTTTGAATTTGTGGTTGTTAAAAAAGAAGAGAGTCTTTTCAAAGTCTCTGCATCTGGATAGAGAGAATAGGGTAAACCCAAAGTTACAAAAATTGACGTTTTTGTTTCCTGATTCAGTGCAAGGAAAGCCAGAAGCTGCAAGCCCTGAATTTTCCCTGATGTGAGGTCCTAGAGTCTAAGACCTGACCAGACACGGGTGCTCCAAAAACAGACTGTGATATCCAGCTAAGGTGGCAATGCTTGGAATGGTCAAAATATATTCCATCTTTCTGGGAAGTAGCACCCATTTTGTAATAAAGTTGGGGTGACTTCCCAGCCGAGATACTGTCAGTGAAGAAGAGCATGGGCTTTCCAGCTTTCCAAATGTAGGGAGAAAACATTAGATCATTGTTTATAAAAGTGAATTCAGTGGAAAGAGAGCTCTGTCAATGATAAACATTTATTTTATTCTGTGTGTTTAATATGAGAAGAGAACATATTGAAAGTTGGCCAAACTTGGTAAGTATGTTTCCTCAGAGTCCTCGACCTTTGTGTTGAGAATGTTCTTTAACTGAGGTCTTTCTATTTTATTTCCAGATGGATCAACATCAGGCAGACAGGAAAAAATGAGCACAAATTAAAGAAGCATAAAAACCAGTGTACTTACTGTGCAACTTATGCAATGTTGTCTCTTTTTTCTAAGCCTCTGTCTAAATTCTGTCTAATCTTAAATGCCAACTCCTCTCTGACTCAGTGATATGAGATCTCTAGTTCTTCATACACCTCAGATACATAGCTATATTCTGCTTCCCACCACTCTTATTGTGTACTTATACTTTTGAGCTCTATGCAGATACCCTCACTTATCTTTGCCGTATCTATCATGGTTCCTTATCAATGAAACATAATTTTCTTGAGTAATCATCACTTTGATTTTTTAAAGTTGTGAGCATTTGATGTGAAAATTATGCTAATATAGAAACATTTAATGATATATTTAATCCTTGTGAAATGTGAAACATTTGTTGTTAGGTGCCGTTCAGTCAGTTCTGACTATAACAACTCTGTGTATAACAGAATGAAATGTTGCCCAGTCCTGCACCGTCCTTTGCAATTGTTGCTATGCTTGTGCCCTTTGTTGCAGCAAGTGTGTCAGTTCATCTTATTCAGGGTCTTCCTCCTTTCTGCTGACCCTCTACTTTAACAAGAGTGACGTCCTTCTGCAGGGACTGGTCCCTGCTGATATTATGTCCAAAGTAAGTGAGATGAAGTCTTGCCATCCTTCTCAATAAGGAGCATACCGAGTGTACTTCTTCCAAGACAGATTTGCTTGCTCTTCTGGCAGTCCATGGTATATTCAGTGTTGTTGTTGTGGAACATAAAGCAACTTAAATAAATGAGAATAATTAGCATGACAATGGTATAATTAGCTGTCTTTCTTTTTCTTTTTACTTTGTTGGTTCCTAGTGTCTATAATGGAAACTCTGGTGGTGTAGTGGTTAAGTGCTATGGCTGCTAACCAAAAGGTCAGCAGTTTGAATCCTCCAGGTGCTCCTCAGAAACTCTACGGGGCAGTTCTACTCTGTCCTATAAGGTTGCTGTGAGTCAAAATTGACTTGACAGCAGTGGGTTTGGTTTTTGAGTTTTTAGTATCTATAATAAGCATTTCTTATTGATACTCTTTCCTGCTACTATGTGCTGTTTAAACATAACGGCAATTTTTAGATAGAATCATTCTCACATTGGTCTATTATCTTACTCTCCAACATTTGGGGTTCCCTTGTATCTAATCCCTCTGCTGTCTTGCCCTTAGGCAGCGGGTTCTCTGTCTCATTCACATTCCTGCTTTTCATTTTGTATATTCTCTGATTCCAAATACCCAGGGATTCTTGCTCTTTAATTCCGTGGTGGATATTTGGGTTCTGGGGAGTTTAAACCAAAGGAAGTTGTGGCCTTTACATGGTAGAGGAAATGGAGGTGACTGTTTGATTACCAGTCTGAAACAGGAGATGCAGGTTAGTGGTGATGTTATAAGGAAAGCCAAGGGAAATGGAGAAGATTCAAGGGAATGAGCACTGGATACCTGGGACCTGGTCTAAGAAGAGCTAAATGGGTTGTTGTTGGAAGTTGTGTCAAAAACCATAGTCTTCTTCTGTGAACTTTATTGGAGTTCTAACTAGAGAAAGGACTAACCCATGGCTAGAGGAGCAGGTTCTGGGAGACAGAGCCTACCAGCAGTGGGGCCATCCCCTAAGAAGGGTAGCCAGCAGTTCTCGATAACAGTGGCCAAGAAGTAAACTCTGTGGTAAACTCAGAACTGAGGCAGGCAAAAATCAATGGCTGTATAACTAGTAGTGGAATTGTTGGATTACATGGTAATTTTGCATTTAATTTTTTGAGGAACCATCAAAAAAAAAATTGAAAGCAGGAATGCAAACAGATACTTGTATACCAGTGCTCACTGGAGCTCTATTCACAATAGTCAAAAGGAAGAAAGAACCTAAAAGCTTATCAACAATGGAGTATTACTCAACCATAAAAAGAAATAAAGTCCTGATACATGTTACAACATGGACGAACCTTGGAACATACTGCTTAGTGAAATAAGTCAGTCACTAAAGGACAAATACTGTATGATTCCACCTACATGAAATATCTAGAATAGGCAAATGTATATAGCGACTAAAGTTTATTAGTCGTAACCAGAGGTGGGAGAGATGGGAAAAGAGGGAGTTATTGTTTAGGTGGTACTGAGCTTCTGTTAAGGGTGATGGAATAATTTGGAAATGGATACTGCTGATAACCACATGTGATAAGCATAACATGAAAAACTTTATTAATGTCACTGAATTGTACATGAGAAAATGTTGAAATGGTGGGAAAGTTTTGTTATATATATTTACCACACACATGCACACAAAAGAATCAGTGGCTAAGCTTCAAGTTTAGAAAGTGGGAAAATCAAGGCTACAGAGATCTGAGTGGCGTCTGTGTTTATTTTCCAGCAGGTGATATATTCAAGAAGGTCTTACTGTGCTAAGAAGGCGGTCCCCAGAGTAGCAGCTAGCTAAAGGCTCAGAGAAGATCTTAGGTACAACAGAACGTTGGAGTGAAAATTAGGAACCAGAGTACAAGTCCAGCCTCACAAAATAAGGGACAAATGCTAGAAGACTAGGGAGGGAATTATGATGCTGTGCACACGTGAATAGCCAGGGTACACCATAAAATCCACTTAGAAGACAAAGTTAGTGCTAGCCCCATGCCCTTTGGGGCAGATGCAGATTCTGATTTATTGTTTCTCTTGTTACAGTTTATGGGTCTATAGTTACAGGACCAATTTGTACCTGTGTTTCATGACCCAAGAACAGACAAATATAACAAACCGAAGAAAGGAGTTCGGTCTAGACTATAGTCCACCGTAGTGCTTAAGAGCTCAGCTGCTAACCAAAAGGTCGGCAGTTTGAATCCACCAGCTGCTACTGGAAACCCCATGGGGCAGTTCTACTTTGTCCTATAGGGTTGCTGAGTCAGAACCGACTCTATGGCACGTAACAATAACATAGTCCACCAAGAGTCTGGAATACCTGGCAAACTCTGATGTCCCAGACGCAGTGCCTCTGCTTGGATGGAGCTTTCCTCAAGTTCCACATGCACGTGAGCACTTGAGAAGGGAGAGGGATTACTACCGCCACCACTACCACCATCATCACCATCATTGTTATTGTTTTAGAGTCAATATCATCATCTCAGGATTTAGAATACAACCCTCCACTCACTTAAAATGTCATCCAATTGCTCACAATTGATTGATATTGTTTTAAAGGGTTTTCACTGTATTTTAAACAACATATAACTTGAGGCTTATCAACTGTCTGTGAAGTATAAATGGAGTGTTCCAGTTAGGATGCTTTTGGCTGGAGATAGCAGAAGCTCTGTCTAAAACTGGCTTAAAAAATTAGGAAGGCTGATTGACTCATGTGACTGAGAAGTCCACAGGGAGGGTTGATTTTTAGAAGAGACCTGGTCCGGTGACTCAATGATGTCATCAAGGACTGGGTTTCTCTTTTTCATTCCTCCTTGTCTTCTGAAGCTGGCTTCCCTGTGAGGCGAGCTTGCCAATATTTCTAGCCTACATGCATCTTAATTCATGTACAACAGGAAAGACAGAATATCTTTCCTTCAGCACTCCTAGAAAATATCTGGCACCTCACTCTGATGGAACCACCTTCAATAACTTGCCCACTCCAGAAACAGTCACTGTGCTGATTGGCTTAGCAGAGGTTATGGGCTCTACCATGATCCAGGGGTGATGCCAATTTCCCTAGAAACACATGGATCCTAGAGTGGAAATTGAAGTTGTTTACGAAAGGAAAGTGAGAATGGATGCTGAAAAGAGATATCAATTGGGGTCTTCAGATGCAAACAAGAAACCAATGCTAGTTCGGGAAAGGAATATATTAGAACATTGAGTAGCTTGTCAAATTGTCAGAAAGGCTGGAAAACCAACCAGTTGTTGCCGAGTCGACTCCAACTCATGGTGACCCCATCTATGTCAGAAGAGAATTGTGCTCCATAGGGTTTTTCAGTGGCTGACTTTTCAGAAATACATTACCAGTCCTTTCTTCTGTTAACCATTTGCAACAGCCAGGTTAGATAAAAGGGCAGGAATCAACTCATGTCACAGGAACCATATGGTTAGGCACCACCTGTGGCATCTCAGGTATGGATGTTTGATTCTGCCTCTGCTGAATCTTGAGGCCCCTACAGCAGTCCGTTGTGCCAGTTCCTCAACATCAGAGGGTGGGAAAAGGGGGCTTCTGGCTTTTTCTGTCTCCCCCTCCCCTTTCCCAAGCTTTACAAAGTGGCTTGTTCTCCCAACACAAGAAGTCTTCAGTTGCTGGATAGCCAAAAATGAAAACTTTCCACTACAGGTGGAGCTAATAAATCATCATGTGGAAAGGGTGGGTTCTTTCCTATTTTTGTATAAGGAGGTGTTATGAATTGAATTGCGTCCCTCAAAAATGTGTATCAACTTGGCTAGTCCATGATTCCCAGTATTGTGTGATTGTCCACCATTTTGTCATCTGATGTGATTTCCCCAAGTGTGGTAAATCCTGCCTTTATGGTGTTAATGAGGTGGGATTATTGGCAGTTAGGTTAATGAGGCAGAACTCAATCTACAAGATTAGGTTGTGTCTTAAGTCAATCTCTTTTGAGATATAAAAAAAAGTGAGCAGAGAGATAAAGGGACTTCAGACCACTGAGAAAACAGTGCCAGGATCAGAGCATGGCCTTTGGACCTGGGGTTTCTGTGCTGAGATTGAAGACAAGGACCTTCCCCTAGAACCAGCAGATAGAGAAAGCCTGCTCCTAGAGCTAGCACTTTGAATTTGAACTTCTAGCCTCTTAGACTGTGAGTGACTGAACTTCTCTTCATTAAAGCCATCAACTTATGGTATTTCTGTTATAGCAGCACTAGATAACTAAGACAGGAGGAAAAAATAAAAAAGCCCATTGCCATCTAGTCGATTCTGACTCATAGCGAGAGGGCTGGGAAATAGGTGCATACTGAATCTCAAAGGGGAAAGGGGACCTGATTCTGATAAAAATAAAGGACCGCAGAAATGGCAGGCTGGAAAGCTAAAGACAAACTTCTCCTGTTCTGCATTTTTTCCTTGAGGTGATTCAGTTTGTCATCTTCTATCTATAGGGTCTCTATGAGTCGGCATCGACTCAAGAGCAACAGGTTTTATCTATGAACAGAAGGAATCTATGTTCAGTGGTTCTTTCATCCTGGGCAGGACACATGAGCAAGCCTTAGCCAAACCATGTCGAAAAGTTAAGACTTCTGCAGATGGTGACCACAGAAGAGTGGCAGAGCATGCATTGTCTTGATATCTGCACATTTGCAACCTCACAGAACATCTTGAGGAATCTAACACTGACCCATGTGCTTTCGAAATAACACTAAGACACCTGTGTATCAGATAAGCCTACCCAGTGACTGGTTAAATCTTATATTCTACTAAGGCTATGATTTATTTAAAAATGTTTTGGTCCCACTTCTCCCTTGTGATAACTTGCCTCTTTATAGGTCCACCTCATTTATGAAGCTACAACTTTCTGGAGGTCAGAGGAGGTCTCTTTTACTGTAGTATTTCCAGTGCCTAAGACATTACCTGGCACACTTTTGATGCCCAGCAGATGTCAGATGACTTAGTGAGGCATTGGTGGAGCTCTGGTGGCCCAGTGGTTAAAAACCTCAGCTGCTAACCAAAAGGTTGGCAATTCAAATCCACCAGCTGCTCCTTGGAAACCCTACAGGGCAGTTCTACTCTGTCCTATACAGTCGCTGTGAGTTGAAATCGACTCGACGGCAGCGGGTTTGCTTTTTTTCTTTAAGAGGCATTGGTAGTTCGGTGGCAGAATTCTCACCTCCCATGTAGGAAGCCCAGGTTTGATTCCTGGTCAATGGTCTTCAAACACAGCCACCATCTGTCTTTCAGTGGAGGCTTGCTGTGTTGCTATGATGTTGAACAGGCTTTAACAGAGCTTCCAGACTAAGATGAACTAGGAGGAAAAGCCTGGCAATCTACTTCCAAAAATCAGCCAATGAAAACCCTGTGGATCACAATGGTCTAATTTGCAATGGATAATGGGAATGGTGCAGGACCAGGCATGCATGGGATCACCATGAGTCAGGGGCCGACTCCCCGGAAGCTAACAACAACATACCTTCCAAAGTGACTGTGAACTAAGTTTTCATTACATCTGTTACAGATCCTTACTCCTTGTTATGTCTTTTATTCATATCCTGGAAATCAAATAAATAATAATTAAAATATAACTAGTTCAAATCTGAACCGAGAGCAGAATTTGAAATATTTCGTCCTGTGTTGTATTTAAGTCTGAAAATGCATTATCTCCATCTTTTGAGTTGGATTTCCCTAGTAGTCCCAGAAGCAAAGAAGAATTAATTTCAAACAAAAATCTGTCTTATTTGTATAATACAAGTTTGAACTTAGTGAGGAAAAACATGTTTTTTAAATTAAATTTCCTTTGAAAAACAAAGGCTCAGTTAAGGGGAAACTGTTTTGGAAAACTTGAGGTTTCAAAAAACAAAGCTTGAAGGAAAATATAAACGGTTTTAGGCTTTCTGAAAAACTCCTTATACTCCTGCTTCCACTATCCCTGTCATGTTAGGACCTGGTCCAAACACTCTCGCCATCCCAACATCAAAATGGAACTTCTTGGGAGGTGTCAATAAAGTGTTAATTACTCTTTTCATTAATATGTTGATACCTCCCTTCCATCTTTGATTGTAATTTTTAGTTAAAATGAAAATGATTTGCTATTGTGAATAAGAAAATTTCAGACATTCACTTCCCAGAGTAAAGCAAGTGTGTGGGTGCGAATGGTCACTAAGAATCAGGAGTATACCAACTAGACACACCCATCATCTTTCATCCTAAATTATTCATTTGAAGTTTCTTCAAATTTGAAACTAAATACCTGGCTGCTTTGTGGTTATAAAAAAGATCACACTTTGGAATATTCATTTAACAAGCACATATTGAGCACTAACTGTGTAAATGGCACCCTGCCAGTTGCACGCCCAATGAGAAAGATTTGAAAAATATATTCCTGTGCATCTCTGGGTGTAACCTGTATTCATAGCTTCAGACCCAGCTCCTAGACTTCTGGAATAACTTCCCACTTCATTTTTATAAAGGTGCTTTGTTTCCTTTGTGTAGCTTTATGTGATTATTCTACAGCTCTTCCTTCCATCAGTCTCGTCGCATGGACCTTCCGCTTACGTTGCCATGGCAGCTTTTAGCAATGGACACATCAGCGTTCCCACTAGTTTATAGTAAAAAATAAGAATCACATTCTTATTAAGTCTCCAGAGGGTCTGGGTAGGGTTAGTAAACTCAAATGCATTTACTGGCCAAGAGGGTAATATAAAATGAGAAATACAGAAATAATAGAGAATGGTAGGCCTTTGACAGACTGAACATACACACTTTGCCTAAAGCCACTCAAATTGATTTAAGAGTATTTTACTGGCCAGACAGAACAAACCTGTGAATATCTTTTGTTTGTTTGGGGATTTCGGTTTTCTTTATTAACATTATGGGCAATAAGACAATATAGACTTCCCCTTTTAAAAAACATAAATACAAAGATTGATGGTCTGTAGCTTACCCTTGACTATGCTAAAAATAAGCACCTTAAAATCTTTCCTGATACCAAGAGTCCTGTTTACTGAAATAATAAAAACACTAATAACTAACAACTGATACGCATTGCCAAACTGACCTATCAGGGTCATATGGCATATTGAATTCCCAGGATATTCAATAAACTCTTACAATTGCATTACTCATTTTTGTTATGAATTAATGGTTTGAGAGCTCTTGTGGGCAAATTTTCTCTGTGTGTATTTACTAGGTACAATTAGATATGGTGTTTGTTTTCTGCAGAGTTCACTCTAAATTCAGTCCAACACTCTTCAAGTTGCTATTCAGAAGGAATGCTCAATTAACCACCACAGAGAAGGAGCCGATCTCAAAAGAATAATAGGATAGAACAACAGCTGCTTTAAACAAGTCTTACAAACACAATTTAGCACAGACATAGAACAGGAAGAGAAAATAAAGGCCAATCACCAGTGGACTCGGGTGTGCCTTGAAGCCTTGAATCTGGAAATTATTAATTCCCAGTTTTTTTCCCACCTCCCCAAAGGCTTGGTGTGTACACTTATGTCTGGAGTAAAATCCACACAAGATGCATTTTCACCACAGCATCTGGCTCTTTGGGAACGCCATTGCCTGCTTTCTTGATGGTTTTAAACTTTTTGTCTGAAGTATGTTCTGGCAGCCAAAGATGTTGTCTGAATTACTTTGTGCTTTCAGGAATCCCACTTTCTCTCCACTCATAAAATCTGCAACCTGGTGCAGAGATGTTTGAAATATGTTTCCTGAGTCCATACATTTTGGGGGAGGGTGATTGAACTGTTCACTTTAGATCCACCCACATTTCAGTTCTCGTCCTACCCAGAGATTGGGGTTTTCTTTTGTCAAACTGTCTGTAGTTGAAACCACAAACCCTCTGGTGATCAGTGAAATCATGTCTGTGTCGTCTTTTCCTGATGGATGAGGTAGCTATCAGATCTCTGTTCTTTTGTGAATAGAATACAAAATGCAGTTAGCATAAAAAGGAAAACCCATATAGCCTCTAAGAGCAAAAGTACTCAAGTTTGAAAAATACTTCGGAGTTATTATACTATTGCTGGCATCAAACATATAACGCCTTTTTAGATTAAAAAAAACCATTTTAGCAAATCAGCCATTTTAAGAAGAGTATGAAGAGTCAAAAATATATCCCTCTCTAAATACTTCTTCCTTTCTTGACCCATACTCAAATACGGTACCAAAAGTGAATAAAATAAAAAAACCGCAATCAGCAGCTTTCCTTCTCCAAACAAAGGTGATTTCTCAAAATGGCATTTTTCAAAATATTACACCATTTGCAGTGTTGGGGATCATGTGGAAGATCATAGCCACAGTGATTAAAGTTTTCCAGAGTTTGTTTTATAAATTCTGGTGGAGACAATTTCTCTTATTTCCATTCCAGGTTATGGTGGAATATTAATGGTTCAGTCTTTCTTTCATTCTCAAATGGTGCATTCCATTTTTTAAAAATAAATATAGAATATTTAGAAAATAGTCCTCTGAGAATTTAATAAAAGTAGCTCGGTGCATCAATTCACACTGACTAATAGGCAAATTTGCAAATTTAATGAGCTTCTAAGTGAACAGAACACAAAATTTAAATTACAAAGTACTTTTTAAATATTTGGGGAGCCCTATTTAAAGACATATGTTCATAAAGGAAGAAGCTACTCTGCATAATACTATGTAGCATTCATTCTGTCAGTAAAATACTATGAATATTGCGGATATGCTGGCATTTGTAGGTAGTGCTTGCTATTATCATATACAATCATTAAGCTAAAAAGCTACCTTTGAAAGACTTATATATGAATCATCCATAAGAGGTAAAACTACGTTTACTCTAAGAGACGAATGATCTCTCAAAGTGTTCTGGCCAAACCAGGAAATATTGCTTTATTAAAATAAAATAAAATAAATAATCAAACACACAATTTACTCTATATTTGAAAACTGAGAATGCTTCATCCAAGTGTCAAGTATGAATTTTACTCAGTCATTTGTATGAAAGTATTAGAAGAAAGTATCAGCTTAGGATGAATAGTTTAATTAATAACTAATGTCTGTCTAGCACTTTCACTTACATTGTCCTGTTTGAACTTCATGCATATGAGGAAGCTTGGACTCAAAAAATTTAAGTGCTGCTCTTTAAGGTCATTGATAGTAAGCGATGGAAATGGGGTTAAAACCCCTGTGTTCTGACTCATGGGCTGGCCCTTACAATAGTGGTTTCAATGACACAGTAAGAAGTAGATACACAAATATTCATATTTGAATGGCAAATTTTATAAAATAATGCTTATCTTATTATACTTAAATCACTTCTATTTTTAAGTTATCTGTGTGTTTGTGCATATACATATATACACACATATTAAAGTGTGGGTATGAGCCACAGCTAAATTGATGTCATAACCACCAATGAATCACAATTTCCAAATGGGGCATGAGCCACACTTTGAAAAACACTGCACTACATCATATGAGCCCTCATTGCAGGGCTGGCTTATGTGATTTGTGTAGCCCATGCTTGGTTTAATGTTTTGCTGTGGTCATCTTGAAATTCTTAATAATTTTATCTCTGAACTCGTGTTTTGTAAATGAGGTCCTATAGGGCAAAGGGGCATGCACGTAAGCAGAGGAGATACACACAATATGTGTATTTGCCATTCCTTGGCACCCCACTCACATATAGTGTTCCTGATGTCCCATGAGCAAAGAATTCTGGTGGATTCATGATGGGAGAGAGTTTAGTGAGATTCCATGTGAGTAAAAGGTAAGTGTATTACCTCTATGACTAAGTGAAGTGTGCTCACAGCCTTGAGATGTCACAGAATTTGCTCCAAATGATAAAGAAGGCAGTGGCATTTAAGAAACACAAATGACCAAATAACTTTATCATATCATTCCTTCCTTATGTTACTTCCCTCTGTTAACCAACCACTTACCCTGAAAATGATGACATACAAGGGAAACGGAAAGATAAGGCAACCCATAGTTTCTTTTCCTTTCAGTGCTTCCTTACTCATCAGTAACCCCAAGGTGGAGAGTGTTGGTAGAAGGCATGTGTAACAAGGAGTGAGTGAAATAAAAACAGTTGAGTTAGATCTGTGCAGCACTTTTATTGTTCTGGTAAGACTGAAATACATATGTATATACTAATTTTGTAGTTTTGGTGATTCTGCAAATGAGTTAAATGCTTTTATTATTTATCTTATGAATAATCTGAGAAGTTGGACTATATGAAGAAGAACATAGCATCAGGATTGGAGGAAGACTCATTAACAACCTGCAATACACAGATAATACAACCTTGTGAAAGTGAAGGAGACTTGAAGCACTTAATGATGAAGATCAAAGACTACAGCCTTCAGTGGATTACACTTCAAAGTAATGAACACAAAAATCCTCACAACTGGACGAATAAACAGCATCATGATAAGTGGAGAAAATACTGAACTTGTCAAGGATTTCATTTTACTTGAATCCACAATCAAAGCCCACAGAAGCAGCAGTCAAGAAATCAAACAACCTAGGGGAAGTCAGCACAACTTGAACAAGGCAAAGCCATAGAAGCTTCCTAGAGACATCTCAATACCTTAAGGGACCTAGTTACTGAGGCTGAGGGCTGGGGACCATGGTCTTGGAAGATATCTAGGTCAATTGGCATAACGTAGTTAATAAAGAAAATGTTCTACATCCTACTTTGGTAAGTAGCATCTGGGGTCTTAAAAGCTTGCAAGCGACCATCAAAGATACATCTATTGGTTCCACCACGTTTGGAGCGAAGGAGAATGAAGAAAACAAAAGACCAGCCTGAGCCAAGAAGAACTAGATGGTGCCTGGCTACCACCACCTACTGCTCTGATAGAGATCACAATACAGACAGCCAGAGAAAAACGTAGAACAAAATTTAAATTCTCAAAGAAAAAAGACCAGATTTACTGGTCTGATACGGACTAGAAGAACTTCTGAAACTATGGCCCCCGGGCACTCTTCTAACTCGGAACTGAAGCCACTCTCAAAGTCCACCTTTCAGCCAAAGATTGGACAGGCCTATAAAACAAAGTATAACACATGCTTCTTAGTTCAACCAAATATACTGGAGCAAATGGGCAACATCTGCCCAAAAGCAAAGACAAGAAGGCAAGAAAGGACAGGGAACCTGGACGAATGGAGAAGGAGAATCTGGAGTGGAAAGGAAAAGAAGGAGAGTGTTGACTCAATGCAGAGATTGCAACCAATGTTATAAAACAATTTGTGTGTACGTTTTTAATGAAAAACTAATTTGCGCTGTAAACATTCACCTAAAGCACAAGAAAATTAAAAAAAAAAAAGAAGAAACCAAACTTCATATTGCATTGGCAAATCTACAGCAAAAGACCTTTTAAAATGTTAAAAAGCAAAGATGTCACTTTCAGGACTAAGGGACCGCCTGACCCAATCCGTAGTATTTTCAATCGTCTCATATGCATGTGAAAACTGCACATGAATAAGGAAGTGTGAAAAAGAATTAATGCCTTGGAATTACGGTGTTGGCTAAGAATATTGAATATGCCATGGGCCGCCAGAAGAACGAACAAATCTGTCTTGCAAGAAGTACAGCCAGAATGCTTCTTAGAAGAGAGGATGGTGAGACTTTGTCTCACTTACTTTGGACATGTTATCAGGAGGAACCAGTCCCTGGAGAAGGATATCATGCTTGGTAAAGTAGAGGGTCAGGGAAAAAAAGGAAGACCCTCAACAAGATGGATTGACACAGTGGCTGCAACAATGGGCTCAAACATAGTTACGATTGTGAGGATGACACAGGACTGGGCAGTGTTTTGTTCTATTGTATGTAGGGTCGCTATGAGTCAGAACCAGACTTGATGGCACCTAACAATAACAATATTTACATTTAAAGCTGGCTTTGCACAATGTAAAGATGAACGGTAAAATCCATGCTAATAATTAAAAATTTTATTTTTCTTTGCTAAGGATGACATTAAATAGCAAACAAGAACACCAAAAGGGAGGTGGGATTTTTAGTACCTTTCAATGGTAGGTTTTTTTTTTTTTAACATTTAATGTGAGGCCCTTTTTTTTTGTTTTGCACTGAGCCCCACAAATTACGCAGTCTACACAGTAGCCAAACTATACAAGTCTTATTTAAAGGATATGTGGACCTTAATTTAAACTTTATTTTAATTGTATATAATTCAGCTTTTTAAAGTTTTAGGCAATGATCTAAATTAAATTTAGTTCAGCAAATCTTATTGAGTATGTTCTCTGGGAGAGATCTTTTACTAGTGAGATGTGATGGTTTACAAAAATGAGAAAGATACAGTTCTGATCATGAAGTAGCTGACTGTCTAGTAGGGCCAAGCAGTCACATAAATAACTTCAATTTTGGCACTAAGTTTGTTAAGGTAGACACACACACACACACATACACAAACTACCACATGCATGCCAGGAGAGTGCAAAGGGAGTGATTAATTCTGAGAGGAGTGATTGTGGATAAGTTCATTAGAGATTGTGATATTTGGGCCACATCTCCACGAGTAGAAAGTTCATCAATAACCAAACAATTTTTGAGGAAGGTTATTTGTTATGACTTGAATTGTGTCCCCACAAAAGGTATGTTGAGGTCCCATCTGCTGTACCTGTGAATGTGAACTTGTTTGGGGAAATGAATTCTTTCTTTAAAGATACTACCAGTGAAGTTAATGAAGTCATACCAGATTAGGGTGGGTTCTAATGCTATGTGACTAAACCAAAACAAAAGAACAGACAGACAAACCAAACCCCTCGCCATCGAGTTGATTCTGACTCGCAACAGCCCTATAAGACAGAGCAGTTGTACTGCCCACAGGGTTTCGAAGGAGTGGTTGGTGAATTCAAACTGCAGACCTTTTGGTTAGCAGCTATAGGGCTTAACTACTGCACCACCAGGGCTCCGCTATATGACTAACCCAACCAAGACTAGTGTCTTCTAAAAGAGGCTGGACCTGGAGAGAAAGTCACACGGGGGGTGGGGGGGGAAGACACCATGTGAAGATACATCTACAAGCAGCCAAGGAACCCCAAGAATTGCTGGCAATCACTAGAAGCTAGGAGAGAGACATGGAGCAGTTCCTCTTCAGAACTGTGAGGAGGAATCAACATAGCCAATACCCTGATTTGAACTTCTAGCATTCAGAACTGTGAGACAATAAATTTCTCTTTTTTAAGGCCACCTCCATTGTGGTGTTTTGTTACTGCAGCTCTAGGAAACTAAGACAGTAATCTAGGAAAAGGATGAGCACAAGCCGGGAGTATGTAAAGCGCCTGGTCTCTGTAAGGTTCTGCAAGAATATCGGTAGTATTTCCGGAGGAAGGCGTGCCTGGAAAGAGGAAGAGGAGATATGACTTGAAAAGATATTTGAGCTCAATCATGCAGAGCCTTAAAAACCAGCCTAAGAAGACCATACTTTAAAACATGAGAAGCTTTGCAGTCTTTTGAGCAAAGGAAACATGTAACCCAATCTGTATGTCATTTTAATGAAGTATAAAAAGGGTTTAGGTGTAGACCAAAAACCAAACCAAACCCATTGCCGTCGAGTTGATTCCCACTCATAGCAACCCTATGGGACAGAGTAGAACTGCCCCACAGAGTTTCCAAGCAGTGCCTGGTAGATTCAAACTGCCAACCTTTTGGTTAGCAGATGTAGCTCTTAACCACTGTGCCACCAGGGTTTCCTTAGGTGTAGAGGTGGGAGGTAACTATGATCTAAATAAGAAGTGCTTGTGGCACAGTGGTTATGCACTGGCCTGCTAGCAGACAGGTTAGCAGTTCGAACTCCCAGTGGTTCTGTGGAAGAAAGACCCAGCAATCTGTTTCCACAAAGACTGTAGCCTAGAAAACCCTAAGGGACAGCTCTACTATGTCACACTGGGTTGCTATGAGTCAGTAATAAGCGACCTCATTACTGAGCTGGGCACATAACTCAACAACAGCAACAAGGAAGAGATTATGACAGCATGGATTTGGGAAGTAGCTTGTTAGGGAAGACAGAGATATGAGATATGTATGAGAGAATTAAAAAGTAGAATCAACTAGATTTAGTGACTGATGAGCTATGAGTGTAGAGAGATGAGTTAAAAATTACTCCAGTAAAAGCAAGCTGAGAGGTTTAAATGAGGTATGTGGGAAGAATGGAGAAGGGGCAGTTCTGGAAAGAAACTAGCCAGAAGAGTGTAAATTTTAGGCATGGTGATTTTTATTTGTCAGTGGAGATTTCGAATTGGAGCTTAAGAGATGTAAATATCGAAGTCACCAGTAGAAAGGTCATGCTTGAAGTTATCAAGAAAAATGAGGTAGCCCAGTTTGAGTAAAGGGGGGGAAAAGTTTTTATGGCAGAAATCTTAACACAGGATCTGTGAACCACTTGGTATTTAGGGATCCATGAAACCCCTGAAATTGCGTGCAAATTATTTTTAGTCAAGTTTCTTGAGGTATAATTTTTACACAGTAAAATTCACCCTTTTTTGTAAATACCATGAGTTTTGATAAATACATATAATCATGTAACCACCATCTTTTTTAAAATTTTTAAAATTTTATTTTAGATGAATGTTTACAGAACTAGTTTCTCATCAAACAGTACATACATTGTTCTATGACATTGGTTAACAACCCCACAACATGTCAATACTCTCCCTTCTCAACCCTGGGTTCCCTATTACCAGCTTTCCTGTTCCCTCCTGCCTTCCAGTCCCTGCCCCAGGGCTGGTGCACCCCTTTAGTCTTGTTTTGTTCTGTGGGTCTGTTCAGTCTTTGGCTGAAGGGTGAACCTCAGGAGTGACCACATTACTGAGCTGAAAGGGTGTCCGGGGGCCATACTCTCAGGGTTTCTCCAGTTCCTGTTAGGCCAGCAAGTCTGGTCTTTCTTCTTGAGTTAGAATTTTGTTCTACATTTTTTTCCAACTCTGTCCGGGACCTTCTATTGTGACCCCTGTCAGAGCAGTCAGTGGTGGTAGCTGGGCACCATCCTTTTGTACTGGACTCAGTCTGGTGGAGGCTAGTGTGGTTCATTAGTCCTTTGGACTAATCTTTCCCTTGCATTTTTAGTTTTCTTCATTCTTCCTTGCTCCCTAAGGGATGAGACCAGTGGAGTAGGTGGCCGCTCACAGGCTTTTAAGACCCCAGACGCTACTCGCCAAAGTAGAATGTAGAGCATATTCTTCATAAACTATGTTATGCCAATTGAGCTATATATTCCCCGAAATCGTAGTCTCCACAGCCCTCAGCCCAGCTATTTGGTTCCTCAGGGAGTTTGGCTGTGTCTGTGGAGCTACCATGACCTTGCCTTGTACAGCTTGTGCTGGCTTCCCCATTATTGTGTACTGTCTTACCGTTCACCAAAGTTTCCACTTATCTGTTGTCTATTAAGTGTTTTTCCATTAATTTTTTACACCTCCACTCCCTCGTAACTATCAAAGATTGTTTCTTTTTCTATGTAAACCTTTTCATGAGCATTTACAGCAGTGGTCTCCTAACAATGTTTATCCTTTTGTGATTGACTTACTTCACTCAGCCCTCCAGATTCATCCATGTTATGAGATGCTTCGCAGATTCATCGTTGTTCTTTATCATTGCATAATACTGCATTGTGTGTATGTACCACATTTTGTTTATCCATTCATCTGTTGGTGGGCATCTAGATTGTTTCTATCTTTTTGCTATTGTGAACAATGCTGCAATGAACATGGGTGTGCATATGTGTATTCGTGTGATGACTCTTATTACTATAGGATATAGTCCTAGGAGTGGGATTGCTGGATCATATGGTATTTCTATTTCTAGCTTTCTAAGGAAGTGCCATATCGTTTTCCAAAATGGTTGTATCATTTTGCATTCCCACCGGCAGTGCATAAGAGTTCCGATCTCCCTGCAGCCTCTCCAACATTTGTTATTTCCTGTTTTATTGATTTGTGCCAGTAATGCTGGGGTGAGATGGTATCTCATTGTGGTTTTGATTTGTACTTCTCTCTTTTTTTTTAAAAGGCTAGACATCCTGAGCAATTCCTCATGTTTCTGTGGCAGCTTGAGTGTCTTTGGTGAAGTGTCTATTTATTTCCTTTGCCCATCTTTTGTATTGGATTATTTGTCATTTTGTTGTAGAGGTGTTGGATTTTTTTTTGTAGATTTTAGAGATTAGATCTTTGACTGATTTGTAATAGCCATTTTTTTTTTTTCCCAGTCTCTGAATTCTCTTTTTACTCTTTTGGTGAAGTCTTTTGATAAGCATAAGTGTTTAATTTTTAGAAGACCCCAGTTATCTAGCTTATCCTCTGGAGATTGTGTGTTGTCAGTTGTGGTTTGTATCCTGTTAATGCCGTGTATTAGGGCCTCTAGCCTAGCACCGATCCTGTTTTTCCTCTATGAATTTCATGGTTTTGGGCTTTATATTTAGATCTCTGATCCATTTTGACTTAGTTTTTGTATATGGTGTGAGGTATAGGCCCTGTTCCATTTTTTTATTGCAGATAGACAACTACTTTTGCCAGCACCATTTGTCAAAAAGACTGTCTTTTCCCCATTTGATGCACTTTGGCCCTTGTCGAAGGTCAGGTGACCATAGGTGGATGGATTTACATCTGGGTTCTCAATTCTGTTCCATTGGTCAATGTATCTGTTGTTGTACCAGTATCAGGCTGTTTTGACTACTGTAGCTGTATAGTAGGTTCTGAGGTCAGGTAGCGTGAGTCCTCCTACTTTATTCTTCTTCAATAGTGCTTTACTTATCCGAGACTTCTTCACTGTCCATATAAAGTTAACAATAAGTTTTTCCATCTCTTTAAAGAATGTTGTTGGTATTTGGATCAGGATTGCATTGTATTTGTAAATTGCTTTGGGTAGAATTGTCATTTCCTCAATGTTGAGTCTACCTATCCATGAGCATGGTATGTTTTTCCATTTATGTAGATCTCATGGTTTCTTGCAGTAGTTTTTTGTAGTTTTCTTTGTATAGATCTTTTACATCCCTCCTTAGATTTATTCCCAAGTATTTTTTTTTTTTTTAGGGGCTATTATAAATGGTATTGTTTTCCTGATTTCCTTTTCATCATCCTCTTTATTGGTAAATGGTATTGTTTTCCTGATTTCCTTTTCATCATCCTCTTTATTGGTAAATGGTATTGTTTTCCTGATTTCCTTTTCGTCATTCTCTTTATTGGTGTATAGGAATCCAAATGATTTTTGTACATTTATTTTGTATCCTGCTACTCTGCTGAATCTTTCTATTAGTTTCAGTAGTTTTCTCATGGAGCCTTTCGGGTGTTCTATGTATAGGATCATATCATCTGCAAATAAGGATGGTTTAAATTCTTCATTACCAATTTGAATGCCCTTTATTTCTGTTTCTTGCCTTATTGCTCTAGCTAGGACTTCTAATACAGTGCTAAATAGGAGTGGTGTGAAAGGACATCTTTGTCCGTTCCTGTTCTCAGGGGAATGTTTTCTGTCTCTCTCCATTAAGAATGATGTTGGCTGTTAGTTTTTCATAGATGCCCTTTATTAAGTTGAAAAATTTTCCTTCTATACCTATTTTATTGAGAGTTTTTATCCAGAATGGGTGATGGACTTTGTTGAATACCTTTTCTGCATTGATTGAGATGATCATGTGATTCTTTTCTTTCCTTTTATTTACATGGTGTGTTACATTGATCAATTTTCTAAGGTTGAACCATCCTTGCATACCTGGTATGAATCCTACACGGTCTTGGTGTATTTTTTTTTTTGATATGATGCTGAATTCTATTGGCTAGAATTTTGTTGAGAATTTTTACATCTATATTCATGAGAGATATTGGTCTGTAATTTTCTCTTTTTGTGGTGCCTTTGCCTCATCTTGGTATCAGGGTTATGCTGGCTTCATAGAATGAATTTGGAAGTATCGCTTCCTTTTCTATGTTCTGAAATAGTTTGAGTACTACTGGTGTAAGCTCTTCTCTGAATGTTTGCTAGAATTCTCCAGTAAATCCATCTGGGCCAGGGCTTTTTTTGGTTGGGAGTTTTTTTCTTATTACCTTTTCAATCGCTTCTCTTGTTATGAGCGTGTTCAGATTTTTAACATCATTTTGTGTCAGTTTGGGTAGGTAGTGTGTTTCTAGAAATTTGTCCGTTTCCTCTAGGTTTTCAAATTTGTTGGAGTATAGTTTTTCATAATACTCTGTTAAGTTCCTTTTTATTTTGGTTGGGTCTATTGTAATGTTCCCCATTTCATTTCTTATTTGGATTATTTGCATCCTCTCCTGTTTTTCTTTTGTCAGTTTGGCCAGTGGTTTGTTGATTTCATTGATCCTTTCGAAGAACCAACTTTAGGTTTTGTCAATTCTATTTTTTTTTCTATTCTCTATTTCATTTAGTTCCACTCTGATCTTTATTATTTTCTTTCTTCAGCTCACTGTGGGCTTCTTTTGCCATTCTCTTCCTATTTGTTCAAGTTGTATAGCTAATGTTTTGATTTTGTCCCTTCTTTTTTTGATGTGTGCATCTATTGCTATGAATTGACCTCTGAGCACTGCCTTTGCTGTGTCCCAAAGGTGTTGGTATGATGAGTTTTCATTCTCATTTGATTCTAGGAATTTTTTTATTCCATCTCTGATTTCCTCTATTACTCAGTAGTTTTCAAAAAAAAAAAAAAACTTTTTTTTTTTTTTCCAAGCAGGGTGTTATTCAGTTTCCATGTAATTGATTTTTTTTTTCCTTACTCTTCCTGTTGTTAATTTCTATTTTGATGGCATTGTGGCCAGAGAAAATAATTTGTATTATCTCAGTGTTTTGGATTTTGTTGAGGGTTGCTTTGTAGCCTAAGATGTTGTCTATTCCGGAGAACGTTCCATGTGCGTTGAAAAAGAATGAGTACTTTGCAGCCATTGGGTGGGGTGTTTTATATATGTCTGTGAGGTCAAGTTGGCTGATTGTGCTGTTTAGCTTTTCTGTATCTTTGTTGAGTTTCTTTCTAGATGTTCATTCCTTTACCAAGAGTGGTGTGTTGAAGTCTCCTACTATTATTGTGGAACTGTCCATTTCTGTTTTCAATGCTGTTAGAGTTTGTTTTATGCATTTTGGAGCCCTGTCACTGGGTGCTTAGATGTTATTATAGTTAAGTTTTCATGATGGATTGTCCGTTTAATCATTATATAGTGCCCTTCTTTGTCTTTTATGGTAGATTTTGTTTTAAAATAATTTTTATTGTGCTTTAAGTGAAAGTTTACAAATCAAGTCAGTCTCTCACATATAAACTTATATACACCTTACTACATACTCCGATTTACTCCCCGCCATGAGTCAGCCCCCTCCCTCCTTCCAGTCTCTCCTTTCACGACCGTTTTGCCAGTTTCTAACCCTCTCTACCCTCCCATCTCCCCTCCAGACAGAAGATGCCAACAAAGTCTCAATTGTCCACCTGATACAAGTAGCTCACTCTTCCTCAGCATCTCTCTCCAACCCATTGTCCAGTCTCTTCCTAGATTTTGTTTTAAATTCTATTTTATTTGAGATTAATATTGCCACTCCTGCTCTTTTTTGGCTACTGTTTGGTTGATATATTTTTCCCATCCTTTGCTTTTCAATATATTTATGTCTTTGTTTTAAGGTGTGTCTCTTGTAGACAGCATATTGATGGGTCCTGTTTTTTTACCCATTCTGTCACTCTGTGTCTCTTTATGGGTGCATTTAAGCCATTTACATTCAGTGTAATTATTGATAGTGTGATTTTATTGCTGCCATTTTGTAGTGCTTTTTTCTGTGATGGTAATGTTTTCTTTGTTCCTCTTACTCTCTTGTGCTGAGTTCCTTTTGTTCGTGGATTTCTTTTTCATTTGTTTTGTAGATTTTGTTGTTATTGAGATTTTATGTTTTTCTTCTTTATTTTGATGAGTAGGTTTGTTAACTTTCTTTGTGGTTACCTTGAAATTTTCCCTTATCTTCCTAGATTTGAACCAGTCCATTGTTACTTGGTATCACCTTGCCTTCCTCTCCATTAGAAAGTTCTATACGTACACCATTTATTCCCTCTTTTATTGTTCTGACATTGTCATTTACAAAGTAACCTCTCTGGTTCCCTGTTGCAATTGTTTTGGTTTTGAATAGTCCTTGAGAGTTCATTTCCTGTGTTGGTATCTGGCTGGTGCAATCTTGCGCCCTGGATTCGGTCTGTGGTCTGATGTTGTTTATTCTCAGACTAAAGGACTCCCTTTAATAATTCTTGTAGGTTTGGTTTTTACATATTTCCTTAATTTCTGTTTATCTGGAAATGTCCTAATTTCACTGTTATGTTTGAATGAAAGTTTTGCAGGATATATTATTTGTGGTTGGCAATGTTTTTCTTCCATGGCTTTATATGTATCATTCCATTGTCTGCTTGCCTGCATGGTTTCTGTTGAAAAATCATAGCTTAGTCTTATTGTTTCTCCCCTGTATGTGACTTTTTGTTTTTCTCAAGCTGCTCTCAGGATTTTGTCTTTGTCTTTGGTTTTAGTGAGTGTGATTATGATATGCCTTGTTGTTTTTCTTTTGGGGTCTATCCTATATGGAGTTCATTAAGCTTCTTGGATGGTCAGCTTTTCATCATTCATGATATTAAGCAAGTTTTCTGTCAGCAATTCTTCAGTGATCCTCTCCGTGCTTTCCGTTTTCTCTACATGTTCTGGAGCTCCGATCACTTGCAAATTTTTGCTTTTGATTATATACCAAGTAATTCTCAGGGTTTCCTCGCTTTTCTTCATTCTTTTTTTTCTGATTTTTCCTCAAACAGAGTTGTATCCAAATGTTTGCCTTCAGTTTCAGTGATTCTGTCTTCCCTTGTTTCAAACCTGTTCCTCAGCCCTTCTATGACACTGTCTATTTCTGAAATCTTGTTTATCTTTTTGATTTCTAATTGTTGTTTTGTGTGATTTCTAGTTGTGAATTTATTTTGTCATTTTGTCCCTGTATTATTTTCCTGAATTTTTCCTTTTTTTTCCTGTATTTTCCATGAATTTGTCTGCCTTTTCCATAAATCTGTCTATTTTTTCCTGCTTTTTGCTTCAACTTTTGGGTAGTTCTGAATATTAGAGATTTGAATTCCCTGTCAGGTAGTTCTCATGCCTTTATTCTACTGGAAAGTCATCTGGTGTTTTATTTTGGATGCCTAGTGGAAGAGTCTTGTCCTTTTTTTTTTTATGTTTTGATATTGTCTGCTATCTTCGGGACATTCAGTAGTTATTTTCTTGGTTTCTTGACTGTAGATTTGTTTGTTTCATCCTGCTTTTTTGTTTTATTTGGTTATGTCTGAGCAGGCAGGCTGTGCGTTCTTCATTGTGTGCTTGTTTGTAGTCATGATACTTTTCACCTCCTTGTCCAATGGGCAGAGCCAGTCACTCAGCTATGGTGTAGCAGGGCAGGTCCAACTGAAGGGGAGGGGTTAGGGTAGGTTGTTTGTGGCAGGTAGTAGGGCTGACAGGGCAGGCCAGAAATCAGTGCTGGGCAGGTTCTGGTAGGCCATGCCTGTGCTGCTTGGAGGTGTGATTGTCAGCTCACAGTGCAGCTAGGCAGGAAAGTGGGGGGAGATTGTGATGTATGGAGCTAGTGTGGATACTGAAAAGAGGAGAATCAGGAGCCAAAAACAAACAAAGAAAGGGGGAAAAAAAAAACGAGTGCAAAGGGAGCTCCCCATTGGAGTGGAGAGATGAGAACCTGAGAAATGGAGAGAAGCAAAAAGAAAAAAAAATGATAAAAATTTGGACAAGAAAGCCCCCAGGGGTCCCACCAGCATGGCTGCAAAGACCAGGGAAGGCTCCCAGGTTGTGCAGTATAGCCTGGCTAGAAGAAGTATAGATATCACACTGCACCAGGTATTCAGGAGACAGACAAGAACTGAGAAGTGAAGAGAGACAGAAAGGGAAAAAGAGGGAAGGAAAACAAAAAAAGAAAGAAAGAAATGCCCCCAGGGATCCTGCCTACGTGGCTGTGCAGGTTGGGGGACTGGCTCCTAGGCCAGGCAGTGTAGCCTGGCTAGAAGGGGCTCCCAAGTGTGAAAAAAGAAAGAAAACAAACAAACAAAACAAAACAGAACAAAGCAAAACAAAACAAGCAAAAAAAAAAAAAATCCCTGGGAATCCACCAGTGTAGTGTCACTGCCCAATCTAGTGGGGCTTTATAGCCTTTCAAGAAGAAGCAAAAATGTAACACGGAACCAGGTGCTTGAGGGAAAGGAGGGGGAGGTGGTGGGAGGCACGGAAGAAACCAAGAGATGGAGAGAAGCAAAACCAGCTCAGGGGCCTGGCCAATGTGAACGGAGTGAATCCAAGTGGCCCAGGGCAGAAGTAGTTGCTTCCTGGCCAAGAGACTGTGGCTGGCAGGAAGCAGAGGAGGCCAAAGGGGAAGGGTAAGAAGGGTTGGGGCTAGGAAAGCGTGTATTGCTCCTTACTGCATGCTCTGTCTCTTGGGAATTTCTTGAAGCTGTTTTCCTGTACTCCCTGTCTGCTGATCTGCAATGTGGGTGGGACGATTTCAAGTGGCACAGACACTGCACTTCCTGGCCATCTGAGATACCACGGCCAGCCAGGAAGCTCGGGGGTAGAGCAACAGGGAGAAGATGGAGGGTGGGAAAGCATGTATCACTGGCTACTAGATGCTTGGTCTCCTGCTGGGAGCTCCATGAAACTACTTTCCTGTGGTCCCTGTCAGCCCATCTCTGACAGGAGTCCAAGATGGTGAATCTGTGCCACGATAGCTGATAAGGAACTTCAGCAGGTATCTCTACTCACTCTCAGTCCTCTGTCAGTTTCTTATTCCATTTGGTGTTTGGTTGAGTTCTTTATCTCTTCATTTGAGACTTCGGGTTCCAGGAGTGTTTGTCTCTGTTTTAGTTTTTCAGGTCTTTGCTGTGGAGGGACAGTGCAGTGCTTCTGTCTATGGCGCCATGTTTGCTGGAAGTCCCTGTAACCGCCCTCTTGATCAAGGTCTACAACATTTCCATTGCTCTTCAAAAATTCCCACATGTCCCTTTGTATTCAATCCTCCATTCCCCAGCCCCTGGGCAACTACTAGTCAGTTTTCTGATCCTATAGCTTTGCCTTTACAAACTCTTACAGATGAAATCATACAGCCTATGTAGCTTTTTAAGTCAAGCTTGCTTTACCAAGCATAATGTACTTAAGACTCACTCAAGTTATTTCAGATATTAATAGTTCATTCCTTTTTATTGGTGAGTAGTATTCCATTGTGCAGATATACGGCAGTTTGTTTATCCATTCACCAGTTGATGGATATTTTGATTGTTTCCAATTTTTGGTGACGGTGAATAAAGCCAGTACAAACATATGCGTATGGGTTTTTTGTGAACATAAGTTTTCATTTCTTTTGAATAAATACTAAGGGGTGGAGACGTTGGGTCATATGGTAGGTGTATATTTAAATTCATGAGAAACTGCCAAACTGTTTCCAAAGTGACTGTACCATTTTGCTTTCCCATTTTTAGTAAATGAGAATTCTAGTTTTTTCACATTCTTGCCAGCACATGGCACTATTAGTACCACTGTTTTTATTATTATTAATTAGTTATTCCAATATGTGTGGGTAGTATCTCACTGAGGTAAAATTTTTTTGTGTATTAGATTATGTATCAAGAGGCGGTTGTTTGGACAGAACAAGTGGATTCCGATTGGTTTAAAGTCAGGAAAGGTGTGCGGCAGGGTTGTAGTCTTTCACCTTACCTATTTAATCTGTATGCTGAGCAAATAATATGAGAAGCTGGACTATATGAAGAAGAATGGGGTGTCAGGATTGGAGGAAGACTCATTAACAATCTGTGTTATGCATATGACACAACCTTGCTTGCTGAAAGTGAAGAGGACTTGAAGCACTTACTAATGAAGGTCAAAGACCGCAGCCTTCAGTATGGATTGCACCTCAACATAAAGAAAACAAAAATCCTCACAACAAGACCAATGAGCAACATCATGATAAATGGAGAAAAGATTGAAGTTGTCAAGGATTTCATTTTACTTGGATCCACAATCAACAGCCATGGGAGCGGCAGTCAAGAAATCAAAAAATGGATTGCATTTGGTAAATCTGCTGCAAAGGACCTCTTCAAAGTGTTGAAGAGCAAAGATGTCACCTTGAAGACTAAGGTGCGCCTGACCCAAGCCGTGGTATTTTCAATCGCGTCGTATACATGTGAAAGCTGGACAATGAATAAGGAAGACTGAAGAAGAATTGATGCCTTTGAATTGTGGTGTTGGCGAAGGATATTGAATATACCATGGTCTGCCAAAAGAACGAACAAATCTGTCTTGGAAGAAGTGCAGTCAGAATGCTCCTTAGAGGCAAGGATGGCGAGACTGCATCTTACATACTTTGGACATGTTGTCAGGACGGATCAGTCCCTGGAGAAGGACATCATGCTTGGCAGAGTACAGGGTCATTGGAAAAGAGGAAGACCCTCAACAAGGTGGATTGACACGGTGGCTGCGACAATGAGCTCAAGCATAACAACAACTGTAAGGATGGTGCAGGAGTGGGCAGTGTTTCATTCTGTTGTGCATAGGGTCGCTATGAGTCGGAACCAACTCGAGGACACCTGACAACAACAACACATGTATCTGGGAAAGTGTCCATAACTCCAACAGATTTTCAAGGGTCCATGACCCAGAAGGCAAACATCATGGAATTAAGGGCTTGGAGAAAGAAGAGGAGTCAGAATGGCACCCTGAGAAGACTGGAGAAGAGTGGCAGGATGTAGAGTCTATAATGCCAATGGAAGGAGAAAGCCTGTAAGTGGATTAAGGAAAGGATACTGTGCTTAGCAAGGAGAAGATTCCTAGTGATCTCTGAGAAATCATTTCAGTGGCATGAAAGGGAGGTGTATTAGTTAAGGTCCTCCAGAGAAATAGAACCAATAGTATACATATAGAGAGAGAGAATATGAGTATTTTAAGGAGTTGACTCATGGGACTGTGGGGACTGGCAAATCCATTATCTGTAGGTCAAGTGACAGTCTGGAAACTTCAGCAGCCTCATGTTTGGAATCTATAGGACTGGCAGCAGGCTGGAATCTCCAGGTATCTATGTTACAATATTGAGGCTGGATTCCTTAATTTTTGCTCTTAAGGCCTTTGACTGACTGGAGAAAGCCCACCCATATAACTGAGGGTAATCTTCTTTATTTTAGAGTCAACTGACAAAATGCTAATCACCTCAACAAAATACTTTCACAGCAACACCCAGACTAATATTTAACCAAACAGCTGGGCATCATAGCCTAGCCCAATTGACACATAAAAGTAACCATCGCAGGAGAAGAGGCAAGAATAGGAGTGTGTCGGTTTGAAGCATAAGTGAAAAGTAAGAAAATGGAGGCAGAGTATGTAGACCACTCTTCTAAGAAGTTTAGTAGTAAAGGCCAACCCCAACTAATCCCTGTTACTTGAAAAAATCACTTACGGGGGAGCCCCAGGGGAGATAATTTTGATTACAGCAAGCAAAGTTACTGGTATTTTATCATTATTTTTTGGGGGGGGAGGGGAAGGAGTGTAATGTGGTTTGTTGATGTGTATTTGATTTTACTGGCATTTACTTCAAGTTTCCCTGAGAAGCAAACTCACTTTACCACTGATGCCACTGACTTGGCTGAAAAGAACGCCGGGCACATGGAGTGTTATTGTGGCCACAATAGTTTTCCCCAAGTACACGTCCAAGGGTTTTACAACATGCAGTAAGTGTGCTGTCAGGAGATTTTACAAGTCAGCTGACGCGTGCTGCAGTGCCACAATGATTACCCTTTCCCGGACTGTGTGCTGCCAATGTACAACCTCAACTAATCTATCTGGGCAATTTTTTCCACACAGACAAAAAAATAAATACTCTGAAATAAGAAGGAAATCAGAATGTGGTCAGTAAGGATTCACCACTCAAATTTTAGCCTCTGCTCTGATAACAAGAAAGTAAAAGAGAGGAGACACAGATTTAGTAAAACTCAGAACACTTTTCTCTGGCATGAAGTGCGATCTCAATATAAGAATCATCCATTCCTGTGTCTTTCTTCCTTTCTCTCTCCCCACTCTTTGAATGCATGGTAGAGGCAAAAAATATGTAAATTGCCTCTTCCCTTCCATTTCTCCTCAGTCACACACACACACACACACACACACACACACACACACACGCACACTCTCTGCTTCCTTCATATTTTCATTCATGCTGAGTTAATATCTAGTTAGTATTTTTGTTTGGAACTAAATAAGCAGATGGGTGGTGTTGAGCTGTATGTAGTATGTAGTGCATTGTCCTCCACTAGACCCTATCTAAGGACGCTTGAATAAGTGCATCACATTTGTTGTTTCCAAGGCTGGAAATCTCATCGAACACCTACTTCCTCCCCTTTACTTGTCTTACATGCTAGGTTCACAATTGTACTTGAATTCTTTACATGCCAGTGCTAGACCCATGAGCAGATCACAAAATAGGTTGCTGCAGCAACTGTGATCTCATGAAAATAACAAAGGGGACAGAATCAAAAGAGATGGGTTTGAGGTACAGCTCTGTCACTAGCTATGTGACTATAAGCAAGTTAAAAATTCTTCCTCTGTCTCAGGAGTTTCGTCAATAAGATGGAAAGAAATAGCAACTCTTTCATAGGGTTTTTGTATTGGATCATATCATGAAAGTGCTTATGAACGCTAGCAAAACCAAAAAAAAAAAAAAAAAAGTTGCTGTTGAGTCAACTCTAACTCACAGCTACCCCGCATGTGTCAGAGTGGAAATTCTTTCATAGGGTTTCAATGGCTGATTTTTTGGAAGTAGATCACTAGGCCTTTCTTTTGAGGCACCTCCAAGTGGGCTTGAACTTCCAACCTTTTGAGGTTAGCAGCCAAGCACATTAACCTGTTGTACCACCCAGTGACACCATGAACTCTAGAGGCGTTTTACAATTACTGGGTATTGCTACTACCACTCTCCAAAAGTATAGATGCCAATGTGCCCCTTGCCAGCATGCTGGGAAGGCTGTCAGACTTCGACAGGTTTTTCTCACTCTGATGCCTCCTCAATGGGAGCTGCCATCAGAGCAGCTCTTCCCAGGACACCTGTCTGCTTCTCACCACCCACCCTGTGCCTGCCTTCCATCTCTCTGAAACGGACTTCAAATCACTTTGAAAGCTATACTTCTTAACTTTGACACCCCTAAGTCAGATGAGTTGCCGTATTTGCTAGGCTCTGTGGTTCTCTCTTTTCTTTCTCTCTCTTTATTATGATTAAGGATAACCTTTTCAAAGCATCCCCTGCCCTGCATTATCTACCACTCCTTTCCTCCATAGTACCAATTTCACTCAATGAGTGGGGTGCCTGTGAACGAAAAATTTAGAGAATCATCAGTGCAAGCAAACTGCTACAGCCATGGAGAGGAGAACTGAGGATCCATCTTTTTGAAAAATTTGAGGTCCGATGTTTATATTCCCGAGATGAGTTCTCTTTGCTGGCCACCATCACTCCACAAACATCCCCAGTCT
Source organism: Loxodonta africana (assembly GCF_030014295.1). Taxonomy (NCBI): domain Eukaryota; kingdom Metazoa; phylum Chordata; class Mammalia; order Proboscidea; family Elephantidae; genus Loxodonta; species Loxodonta africana. Next base: position 169,295,160 of record NC_087342.1, read on the forward strand.
CTGCTCAACCCTTTTATAAAAATGTTCCAGCTGGATTTATCTGATATTGAACAAGTCTTAGAAGGAAAAAAAAAAAGCTAATGAGAATGAAAGCTCTTATCATTCCAGAGTTTTAGACAAAGCACTGTATAGTCAGTCAGACAGATAGAAACAGAAAACTTGTCAAGGTACATGATCGATAAGATAACTTAGCTTATGAGAAGCCAGGACCTGAGATAATGCCAATGTGAATCATGTTTTTTTCTTGTAGAATTGGGACTACAAACTGCCCTTTGCCTATAAGACTATATTCCAATCATACTAATGAGAATGGCATGCTTGGGCCAAGGACAGATGTGGCCCTTTGGAATTTCAAAACTGGGTAAAGACTTTGAAATAATGGTTGAGAAGCTAGTCAATATGTTGATCATCACATGATTGAGTCACAGGTTATGATCTCATCTTACTTCAAAGTTCCCTTGAGGAATGATGCGTTTTTTTGTTTGCATTCTCTGATCTGCACTATGTCAAACAGTAATGTTCAAAGTGGAAAGAAAATAGGATGATTATACAAATCAAGGAAATTCTCTGATTTTTTTTGTCTTTTATTACATAATATTGGGCATGCTTTCTTTTTTTAAAAAAGCCATGATTTGATAAACCTTATTTCTATGCACAGAGTCCAGTAGATACAAGGCAGTGATAAATGTTAACTGAGTGAAAGAATATATAGAGTTGATTTTTGTAGGAGCCAGGAAGATCTATCCACTGAGTTATGCCCAGTTGTTGACTTGGCCTTTCTCCTCAGCTCTTTACTACTTAGGAAATGATGCTTGTGCTATTCCAAATCTTAATTGGAGCTCTGCAGTGCAATGGGTTTCTCTTATATATGGCCTTTTTGGCCTTGGGTTTATAATCCTGCCAAAAATAATTGGTTGTGACACAGCCTGTCTTGTGATTGGTCTATTTTATGTATTTTGCAGGGACTGGTCAATTTACTATGCAAATAGAATGTGTAAAACCACCTCATTAGGATTAAGTGACCGTGCAAGATTAGTCGGTTTGTGGCACAGCTGGGAGGGCCGTGCCTTGAAATGGAATAGAAGGGCCAATCCTGCAGAGGTTGAGGGGGACCTTACTACCATCAAGAAGAGTCTGGAGTGGAGCATGTCATTTGGACCTGGGATCCCAGTGCTGAGAACTTCCTAACCCAGAAGAGAGAGCTGTAACACTGAAGATAGCATGTGACAGCAAGAAACAGCAGTAAGCACACCAGAGCCCAGTGACAGAGAAACAGTGGCAGCAGTACAAGCAGCAAGAACCATGGGACTGGCAGATGGCTACTGTGGGTTTGTCAGCCCGCAGAGGAAGAGAGAGATGAGCACCTTTGGGCAGGAGATTTGCTGGTGGAGCAGAGTGCTTTCAGGTACTTGTTGGCAGAATTAAAGAGCTGTAATACTTGACAGGGCAGGGTAGAGGCCGAGAGGGCCTGGCAGCAGAGGTTGTTGACTGGCACAGCTGAGAGGAAGGCCAGCTGGTGGACATGGCCAAAAAAAAAAAAAATCAAAACTGTCTTGGCTGGAAGCTGTCCTGATTGATGAACTGAATCCTGTCTCCTGACTTGTATCCGGTTACTTTCAAGTTGATCCTGATCCCTCATTGTAGCCTATTTTCCTTCCTAATAAGCCACACAACCATTAGTATGGTCTGTGAGTTCTGTGTGGCCATTGCAATGAATTATTGAACCTAGCAGAGAAGTAAAGAGTGCCATGGGGAGGACAGATAGTGTCAGAAATGGTGAAAGAGTTGGAGAGTAGAGGTATGTCTGATCTCCACCTCATAGGAGCCAGTCTTATGCTGATCTTGATTCTCACCCCTCCTCCTAGATGTAGACCAGACCTGACCCTAGATTACAAGGGCAAAGAATGAATGGGCCCCCCAAAGCAGCTCTAGATTCTAACTTCTCAAATCTTTAACAATTTCCTTTTTCCATTTTACCCATTTCTAAAGTTTTCAAACTGCTTTGGGTGTAGATTATTCTGCAAAGCCCTGGTAGAATCAGCATTTGCACTGTGGAGTCTCTTAGAGATGTTCTACTGTAGTCACACATTTTACAGAGGACAAACTAACCCCAGAGAGATGAGGGACTTGGCCTGTCTTTGGTTACCTACATTAGGAAGATTTTTGTTTTGGACATTCAGTAATTATTGAATTGAAATGGTGATTTATGGTGGCATAGTGGTTAAGAGATATGGCTGCTAACTGAAAGGTCCGCAGTTTGAATCTACCAGGTGCTCCTTGGAAACTCTATGGGTTAGTTCTACTCTGTCCTATAGGGTTGCTATGAGTCGGAATTGACTAGATGGCAATGGGTTTGGTTTTTTGGTTTTGCTCACACTCACTGCCCAGAGACAAGCACCAGCTGAATAGTTCAGTGGCAACTCCATTCACTGGTCAAATTTCCTTTCAGGCTACTTGCTAGCATGGTGGTCCCCATGGGAGCTGGTCTGTGGGTGGCCCCACTGATGGCATGGGCATTGTCAGAAGGCAACAGGCTATCAGATTGGATGAAAGTGAATCTTTGAATATAGAATTTAGATTGAAAAAATGTTGCATGTCAGCAATAAAAATGAATACAGTGGGGTAAGCATTTTCATCTGCAGCTGAATTTATGAAATTAGCTTTATTGAATGAGTCAAAGGCACTTTTCAAGTCTCAGTAGAATTTTATTTAAACAATCAGCAAGGAGTACATAAAATACAGGAACTTTGCTTCTGAGAAGAGATTCATGAGTAGACATAGATACAGAGCTATGAAATAGTTAACACAGGCTAAATGCAATCCTAGGCCTTCAATTATGGTATGATTCATGAATGCCAAACTGAAGGAAAAAGGAAAAAGTTCACTTTTAAAGTCATTAGCCCTATGATAAAAATCTTCGAGAATTTCATCCAAACACCAAGAGTATCTTAATGTTTGTTGGAGATAACCTTTTGACTTTCTTTTTCTGCAGTATGCCTTGTTTGGTGGACCTGGAGTTCAGCAGAAAAATAGATAATGCCTTTGCTCCTGTGGGCTTTGAAAAATGACAAGTTCTGAGTCTACTGGAACTAGTTTACTCTTATCCAGGGAAATCTAAAAGTCAGCATATTCTTTTTGGTGAAATCACTCACTTTCTAATTTTTGTTTAACATTTATCATAGCATTTTGTTATGTGGCCAGGGATTCTTGGCAGTTTTAGCAAAGATTATGGTATTAATAAGGATAAAATCAATAATGATTTTGTGGTTTGGTGAAATTTAGTGATAGGAAGTATAAGTTACTTTGTGATCGTATGTGAAGCTACCCTTGTGAGACTGAAGGACACCAGTCCCTGGAGCGGAACATCAAAAACAATGAAACTTGAAATAGTTAAGCATATAAGACTGAGCTTCATCTGGTATAAACTGGAATATTTCCCTCTATTTCAAGCTAAAAAATGGCCATGATAGGGAGACAAGGGATATAAATCTAAATTAGAAACTGAATGGAGACAGAAGAGAGAAAGAAGAATAAAAATTGAAGTGGAAAAGAAAGCAGAGGGTACCAATTGAATAGATTTCGAACATGGTGCTATAGACAGAAGCACCATGATTCCCCTCTATAGCAAAGACCAGAAAAACTAAATAAAACAGATACAAACATCAATCCTGGAACCCTAAGCATCTAATGAAGGGATAAAGAATTTGATCAAGCACCAAATGGAATAAGAAACTGACAGAGAACAGAGAATGAGGATAGCTACGTAGTGGAGGTCCCCTACTAGCTAACATTGGAAGGATTCACTATCTGAGACCTCTGCCACCAAGAATGGAGGACAGGGAGTATGGAAAGGTAACTTAACGGAGCTCCCAACAGGAGACAGAGCACCTGCTCCACACATCACATCTTCTCCCTTCCCTTCTGCCTATCTGCATCACGTGCCAAGTGCTGCGCCCCTGAGCAGCACTGGCACAGACCACCAGACCCTGCCCTGCACTGCCCCCTGCCCCCACCCTGTCAGCCCCAGTATGTGCCACAAATGACCCATCCCAGCTCTCTCCACCCGCCAGTGGACCTGCCCTGTTGCACCACAGCTGAGTGACTGGAACTGCCAACCTGGACAAGGTGGTGAGAAATATAGTGCCCAAAAATAAGCAAGCAACAAAGCATGCCCAGCTTGCCTGCCCAAACGTAACCAAACATGCCCAAATAAAACGAAAAAGCAGGATGAAACAAACAAATCTACAATCAATAAATGAAGAAAATAATTCCTGAATGTCCCAAAACAGCAGATAATATCAAAACACACACAAAAAAATAGGTCAGGATGGCTCCAGAAAGTGACAAAATAAAACACCAGGCAACCTTCTGCTAGAAAAAAAGTACTGGAACTACCTGATAGGGAATTCAAAACTCTAATATTCAGGCCTTTCCAAGAGATGACAGAAAATACAGACAAAAATTAGAAAAAAATAAGAAAAAAAAATCATGGAAAATACAGATAAAATCAGGAAAAATACAGACAAAGCAGTAGAAGAATTCAGAAAAATAATATGGGAATGAATGTTTAAATAAACAACTAGAAATAATACAAAAACAGCAACTATAAAACAAAAAGGTAAACAAGACTTCAGAAATTGACAGTGCAATAGAAAGTTTTAGGAGCAAATCTGAAAAAATGGAAAGACGGGATCAGTGAAATTGAAGACATATCCCTGGATACCACTTTATTTGAGGAAAAATCAGAGAAAAGAATGAAGAAAAATGAAGAAACCCTGAGGATGATGTGGGATACAATCAAAAGCAAAAATCTGCTTGTGAACAGAGTTCCACGACAGGGGCAGAAAGCTAAAAACACAAAGAGGATCATTGAAGATTTGCTAACAGAAAACTTCCCTAATATCATGAAAGACGAAAAGCTGACCAACCAAGAAGCTCGATGAACACCATATAGGGTAGACCTCAAAAGAAAATCACCAAGACATATTATTAGCACATTGGCTAAAACAAAGACAAAGAAAGAATCTTGAGAGCAGCTTGAGAAAAACAAAAAGTCATACACAAAAGGGGAACAATAAGACTAAGCTCAGATTACTAGGCAGAAACCATGCAGGCAAGAAGCCAACGGGATGACATATATAAAACCTTGGGAAAAAAAATTGCCTATCAAGAATAATATATCCTGCAAAGCTCTCACTCAAATATGATGGTGAAATTAGGACATCTCCAGAAAAACAGAAATTAAGGGAATATGTAAAAACCAAATCAAACTTACAAGATTTATTAAAGAGGTCCTTCTGTTAGAGAACCAACATCAGACAACAATCCGAATCTAGGACACAGGTCAACATCAGCCAGATACCAACCTAGGTAATAAAATCTCAAGTATAAAATAAAACTAAAAGATTTGCAACAGGGAACCAGAGAGATCCACCTGTAAATGAAAATGATGGCAAAATAATAGAAGAGGGAATAAACAGCATAGATATAGAACTTTCAAATGGAAAGAAAGTCAAGGTGATATGAAGTAAAAGACTGGTTTAAACTTAGGAAGAGAGGGGTAAATTTCAAGGTAACCACAAAGAAAGTTAACAAACCTATTCATCAAAATAAAGAAGAAAAACATAAAGTCTTAGTAAACATAAAATCTACAAATCAAAAGAAACAAACAAAAAACCACAAACAAAAGGAATTCAGCACAGGAGAGTAAGAGGAACAAAGAAAACATCAGCACTACAAAAAAAAAGGCACTACAAAATGACAGCAATAAGTTCACGCCTATTAATAATCACACTGAATGTAAATGTCTTAAATGTATTCGTAAAGAGACAGAAAGTGACAGAATGGATTAAAAAACAGGGCCCATCAATATACTGTCTACAAGAGACATGCCTTAGAAACAAAGACATAAATATTTTGAAAATCAAAGTATGGAAAAATATATCAAACAGTAGCCAAAAAAGAGCAAAAGTGGCAATACTAATCTCAAATAAAATAGACTTTAAAACAAAATCCACCATAAAAGACAAGGACTTTATATAATGATTAAAGGGATAATCCACCTTGAAGACATAACTATAGTAAAAATCTATGCACCCAATGACAGTGCTCCAAAATACATAAAACAAACTCTAACAGCACTGATAAGAGAAACTGACAGTTCCTCAGTAATCGTAGGAGACTTGAACACACCACTCTCAGTAAAGGACAGGGCATCTAGAAAGAGATTCAACAGAGATACAGAAGATCTAAAGGCCACAATCAACAAACTTGACCTCATAGATATATGTAGAACACTCTAGCCAACAGCAGCAAAATACACATTCTTTTCCAATGCACTGGGAACGTTCTCCAGCATAGACTACATCTTAGGCCACAAAGCAAACTTCAACAAAATCCAAAACACTGAGATAATACAAAGCATCTTCTCTGATTACAATACTATAAAAGTAGATATTAATAACAGGAAGAGCAAGGAAAATATATCAAATACATGGAAACTGAGTAACATCTTTCTTAAAAACCACTGGGTAATAGAAGAAATCAAAGATGGACTCAAAAAATTCCTAGAATCAAGTGAGAATGAAAACACATCAAACCAAAACCTTTGAGGCACAGCAAAGGGAGTCCTCAGAGGTCAGTTTATAGCAATAGATGCATACATTGAAGAAGAAGAAAGGGACAAAATCAAAACATTAGTTACATAGCTTGAACAAACAGAAAGAGAACAGCAAAAGAAGGCCACAGCCACCCAAAGAAAGGAAATAATAAAGATCAGAGCAGAACTAAATGAAGCAGAGAATAGAAAAAAAAAAGTATCGACGAAACCAAAAGTTGATTCTTTGAAAGGATCAACAAAATTGACAAACCAAATTGACAAAAGAAAAACACGAGAGAATGCAAAGAACCCAAATAAGAGATGAAATGGGGAACATTACAACAGACCCAACTGAAACAAAAAGGGTCATAACAGGGTATTAGGAAAAACTGTACTCCAACAAATTTGAAAAACTGGAGGAAATGGGCAAGTTTCTAGAAACACACTACCTACCCAAACTGACACAAACTCAGGTGGAAAATAGGAACAGACCCATAACAAAAGAAGAGATTGAAAACTTAATAAAAAATTCCCAACAAAAAAAGGCCCGGGCCCATATGGCTTCATTGGAGAATTGTACCAAATATTCAGAGGAGAGCTTACGCCCTTACTGCTCAAACTATTTCAGAACATAGAAAAGGAAAGGGCACTTCTGAATTTATTCTATGAGGCAAGCATAACCCTGACACAAAAAACCAGGCAGACACACACACACACACACACACACACACAAATTACAGACCAATATCTCTCATGAATAGATGCAAAAATTCTGAACCAAATTCTAGCCAAAAGAATTCAGCATCTTATTAATATATATATATATACACACACACACATACACACACACCCTGGGATTCATACCAGGTATGCAAGGATGTTTCATCATCAGAAAATCAATCAACGTTATCTGCTGCATAATAAAACAAAAGAATCACAAGGTTATCTCAATGCAGAAAAGGCATTCAATGAAGTCCAGCACCCATTCCTGATAAAAACTCCCAATAAAATAGGTATAGAAGGGAAATGCCTCAACACAATAAAGGGAATCTTTACAAAACTAGTAAACCCTGGTGGTGTAGTGGTTAAGTGCTATGGCTGCTAACCAAAATTTGGTAGTTTGAATCTACCAGGCACTCCTTGGAAATACTATGGGGCAGCTCTACTCTGTCCTATAGAGTCACTAGGAGTCAGAATCGACTCAATGGCAATGGGTTTGGGTTTTTTTGTTTGTTTGTTTTGGTATACAAAACCAACAGCCAACATCATTCTTAAGGGAGAGAAGCTGAAAACATTCCCCTTGACAACAGGAACAAGACAAGGATGACCTTTATCACCACTCCTATTTAAGATTGTGCTGGAAGTCCTAGCTAGGATAATAAAGCAAGGAAAAGAAACAAAGGGCGTCCAAATTGGTGAGGAAGAAGTAAAACTCTCCCTGTTTGCAAATGAGACTGTATTATAGAGAATCCAAAAGACTCCAGAAGAAAACTACTGAATCTAATAGATTCAGCAGAGTAGTAGGATACGAGAAAACATACAAAAGTCATTTGGACTCCTGTATACCAATAAAGAGAACTAAGAAAAGGAAATCAGGAAAACAATACCGTTTATAAAAGCCCCTAAAAAAATAAAATACTTAGGAATAAATCTAACCAGGGACGAAAAAGACCATACAAAGAAAACTAAAAAACTCTACTGCAAGTTACCCAAAGAGACTTACTTACACAAATGAAAAAACAGGCCATACTCATGTATAGGTAGACTCAAAATTGTGAAAATGTCGATTCTACCCAAAGCAATCTACAAATGCAATGCAATCCCAATCCAAATACCAACAGCATTCTTTAACAAGATGGAAAAAGTAGTCATTAAGTTTATATGGAAAGAAAAGAGGCCCTGGCTAAATAACACTATTGAAGAAGAGGAATAGAAGTAGGAGGAGCCACATTGCCTGACCTCAGAACCTACTATGCAGCTACTGTAGTCAAAACAACCTGGTACTGGCACAATGACAGGCACATTGACCAATGGAACAGAATTGAGAACCCAGTTGTAAATCCATCCACCTATGGTCACCTGGTCTTTGACAAAGTCCCAAAGTCCATCAAATGGGGGAAAAGACAGCCTTTTTAAGATATGGTTCTGGCAAAACTGGGCATCCTGCAAAAAAATGAAACAGGACCCATACTGCACATCATACACAAAAACTAATTCAAAATGTACCAAAGAACTAAAGATAAAACCCAAAACTGTAAAGATCATAAAAGAAAAAATAGGGTCAACACTAGAGGTCCTAATACATGCCATAAACAGAATACAAACCATAACTAACAATACAGAAACACCAGAAGATAAGCTAGATAACTAACTGGAATCTTCTAAAAATTAAACATTTATGCTCATCAAAAGACTTCACCAAAAGAGTAAGACTGGGAAAAAACTTTTGGCTATAACAAATCTGACAAAGGTCTAATCTCTAAAATCTATAGGGAAATCCAACACCTCTACAACAAAAAGACAAATAATCCAATTAAAAAACAGGCAAAGGATATGAACAGACACTTCACCAAAGACAGTCTAACAGACACATGAGGAAATGCTCCCGATCACTAGTAATTACAGAAATGCAAATCAAAACTACAATGAGATACCATCTCACACTGACATTCCTGGCATGGATCAATGACAGAAAATGACCAAGGTTGGAGAGGCCACAGGGAGATTGGAACTCTTAAGCACTGCTGGTAGGGATGCAAAATGATGCATTTTGAAAAATGATATGGTGCTTCCTTAAAAAGCTAGAAATAGAAATACCATATGATCCAGCAATCTTCCTCTTATGAATATATCCTAGAAAAATAAGAGCTATGACACAAATAGACATACGCACACCCATGTTCATTGCAGCATTATTCACAATAGCAAAAACATGGAAACAACCGAAGTGCACATCAACAGATGAATGGATAAACTGTGGTATGTACACACAATGGAACACTACACAATAATAAAAAACAACGATGAATCTGTGAAACATCTGACAGCATGGATGAATCTGAAGGGCAATATGCTGAGTGAAATAAGTCAATCACAAAAGGACAAATACTGTATGAAACCACTATTATAAAAACTCATGAAAAGGTTTACATACAGAAAGAAACAATCTTTGATGGTTATGGGGGGGGAGGAATAGAGAGGGGAAAAACACCATATAGACAATAAAGTGGTAACTTTGGTGAAGGGTGAGACGATACACAATCCTAGAGAAATCAGCACAATTTGACTAAGAGAAGGTCATGGACGCTTCAAAGGCACACCCAAACTCCCTGAGGGATCAAATTACTGGGCTGAGGGCTGGGGACCATGGTCTCTAGGAATATCTAGCTCAATCAGCATAGCATAGTTTATAAAGAAAATGTTCTACATCCTACTTTGCTGAATAACATCTGGGGTCTTAAAACCTTGGAAGCGGCCATCTAAGATACTCCACTTGTCCCAACCCATCTAGAGCAAGGGAGAATAAAGAATATAAAAAAAAAAAAAAAAGGGAAAGATTAGTCCAAAGGACTAATGGACTACCATTGCCACAGCCTCCACCAGACTGAGTCCAGCACAACTAGATGGTGCCCAGCTATCACCACTGACTGCTCTGACAGGGCTCACAATAGAGGGTCCTGGACAGAACTGGAGAAAAATGTAGAACAAAATTCTAACTTACAAAAAAAAAAAAAAAAACAGACTTACTGTTCTGACAAAGACTGGAGAAACCCCAAGAGTATGGCCTCTGGATACCCTTTTAACTCCATACTGAAGTCACTCCTGAGGTTCACCCTTCAGCCGAAGATGAGATAGGTCCGTAAAACAAAGTGAGGCACATCAGCCTAGGGGCAAGCAGGAGAAGGCAGGAGGGGACAGAAAAGCTAGCAATGGGGAACCCAAGGTCGAGAAGGGGAGAGTGATGACATGTTGTGGGGTTGGGAATCAATCTCACAAAACAATATGTGTATTAATTGTTTAATGAGAAACTAATTTGCTCTGTAAACCTTCATCTAAAGCACATATATGTATTTTATTGACTAAAACCTGGTCGTACAGCTGTGTCATCTGTCCTGGTCTTTTCTTACCTCTATTTTGGTCCCTTCTCTGTATTTCCGAGGCTTTCATCCTGTCTCAGGACTGGCTATCGCCCAAGGCCTACTCTCCTTATTGTTTAGTTAATATCTTCTTGGTAGTATGGACAACACTCTTTAAATGGGTTTGTATAATCCTTGCTGCAGTTCAAGGAAAACATTTTCAGGGTCACACAAACATTATTTCTTGATCGCCAATATCACCAGATAATGTTTGTGTGACTGTTATGATCACCATTAATTACCAGGAAATTTCCCAGAGGAGGTGCCTGTCCTGGCTAAGAGCAAGGGCTTTGCAGCTAAACTCATTATGAAATGTTTATTAGCTGTGTGACATTCAGCAAGTTGCTCATCTTTTCCTCTCTGTACATTGGGGATGATAATAATACTAGCTAACATAAAGAGTGACTGTAAAGATCAAACGATGTAAAAGGTTCTTAACTTTTTGGCATTGACCCATTTGGAAGCTCTTTGAGCCCATCTGCAGAATAATATTTAACATAAAATAAGGTATATAATGTTGTTGTCGTTGTTGTTAGGTGCTGTCAGTTCGGTTCTGACTCAGAGCGGCACTACGTACTACAGAATGAAACATTGCCTGGTCCCGTGCCATTCTCACAATTGTTGTTATGCTGGAGCCCATTGTTGCAGCCACTGTGTCAATTCATCTTGTTGAGAGTCTTCCTCTTTTTCTGTTGGTGACAACGGTACCACTAATGCTACCAGGGTTTGCTGCTTGCATTCTTATTTCAAAGAGATGCTAAACTCCGGTTAACGGTTAACGAAAAAAATATGTAAATTTTTTCAGCCAAGTTCAAATGCCCTCCTAATTCTACCCCTACATCTTTTGATGGACCCCAGGTAAGAATCTTGGATTGATGGCATACAGGGTTTAGCACAGTGTCTGGCTCATAGTATGAGCTCTATAAGTTACTCATTGCTCAAAATTTTTTCCCAGGAATTAGGGTGAGCTACATGAAATTGCCAATTTTGTAGGTTAAAAAAAATCAAATTTCTGAAATTTCATTTGGTTGCATTTAATATAATTTAGGAACCCTACAAAATTTTTACAAAGTAACTTGTGAAATTATCTCAGTTCTTCAGCATACACTCTGAAGTTTTTTACTACAAAACTGTAAACTTAGTGGCTTTTTAAAAGCACGGACGACTAAGAATTACATGTTTGACAATTTATTTCCTTTTGCTTCTTTCAGTATTTGTCGACAAAGAGAAATGGATATATTTGGGGGTTATTCTGAGATTCATGGTGCCTCTTAATGTATGTCTTTATCTTCTTAATTATATAACGTTTGTTATGTCTGTGACTTACTCATTCCTAATGGTTCATTTATACCTGGAACATGTCTCCCATGTTGCCAAAAGTTTTAGTTTTATTAATTTGGAGGAGGCCCATGACCTTGCAGCACTTAGGTGTCACATATAATTTAGAAAGATACTTTAAATAAGATGCTTCAATCATCCCCAAGTTAGTATCTAGTGTAGTCCCGGAGTAACATGTTACCCTGGGCAGCCCATTACACTGTTCTAGAATTGACAGGTGGAGTCAGGGCAAGCTTTAAGTTACTTCATACGAATGCAAGTTCTTTCTTAGAACAATGTTATCATTGCCAATTTTCTGTAGTCCTCCTTACATGGTCAAATCTGGGGGAAGGAATCCTCTCTTGCCCGTTATGGTATCCTCAGTACCCACCTTTGTGCTTGGCAGTTTTAGGTAGTCAGTAAATATTTATTGGATGAAAGAATTTTAGATGAAGAGATAAATAGCAGCCTCAGCAACTGCTCTTCTTGCCTCCAGCTGGTAGAAGAGAAGAGTCAGTCCGCTGATTCAAATTCTGTTTTCCTTCAACACTGCAATGCTAAGTTTACACCCTCAGACATATTACCAATTCGGTAAATTGACAATCAAAAAGATGTAATTAAATTGGAAAGAAGTAGTTAAGAATTTTGTGAGCGTTTGAAAAGAAATTAGATTGAAGATTGTTTTCCCTATGAAAAAAAAAAGGACTCATTAAATATAAAAGTGAATCTTGAGAGAATGTTTGACTAAAGAAAAAAAAAAAAAAAACCCAACATTCAAGCATTATCAAGCTGTTTAGAGGTGTCTGTTTTTGTTCAAGCGTGTGATCATAGGATTAAAAACTGATACTTTACTATGGAAAATGTGCTCACAGAAAATATTATGAAAAATATGCTCAAAAGAAAATATTTTATATGACCTTAACACATAGTATGTGCACAAAAGCATGGCCTGATTAACCAGTAAACTCGGTATGCACCAGCTTGCAGAAAGCAAAGTACACACAGGTTTACTTTTGTTTACTTCCTAAGCGGTAGTACACAATTTCATCACTTCTTTGACGCAGTGAAAAACAAGTGAAATTGCACACTGCAGATTAATAAGTAAGCACGAGTAAACCCATCCATATCTTGCTCATTGGGTAATCCAACCCTGCAAAAGCAATGGGTTGATTGGATGAATTAATTTGATAAATAAAAAATAATACCACTTTGTTGTTTTAATTTAAAAAAAAATTATGGTAAACATGGGCATCTTTTCATGTTTATTAACCATGTGTATTTCTTTTATCCCGAGCTGTCTATGTCCCTTGACTCTTGTCATGGATTTAATGGTGCCCTCCCAAAAAGTCTGTCAACTTGGCTAGGCCATGATTCCCAGTATTGTGTGGTAGTACACCATTTTGTCATCCGATAGCATTATCCTATGTGTAGTAAATCCTAACCTCTATGGGTTGGGTGGGTATGATGTTAAAGAGGCAGGTTTAGAGGCAGTTATGTTAATGAGGCAGGACTCAATCTATAGGATTAGATTGTATTTTGAGTCAATCTCTTTTTTGAGATATAAAAGACAGAATCAAGAAGAGAGGATAGGGAACTCATGCCACCAAGAAAGAAGCACTGGGAGTGCTTTTGGACATGGGATTTCTGTGCTGAGAAGTTCCTAGACCAGGGTAAGATTGATGACAAGGACCTTTCCCCAGGACTGATAGAGAGAGAACGCATTCCCCAGGAGCTGGTGCCCTGAATTTGGACTTCTAGGCTCCTAGACTGTGAGACAATAAATCTCTGTGTTTGTTAAAGCCATCCACTAGTGGTATGTCTATTATCACAGCACTAGGTAACTAAGACAACCCTCTCATTAAAAATGGGCTCTTAATACTTTTAATTGATTTATGAGAGTTCAACCCTTTGTCTTAAAAATTCACAATATTCCCCCAATTTAACATTTGTCTTTTGGCATTGTGTGTGTGTGTGGGTGCGCGCATTCAACTCAATGATGAATATTATTTTATATTTTATAAGTCTTTCTAGTCCAATATTATAAAAATACTTACACTTTTGTATAGTCCTTTTATAGTTTTTTTTTTTACATTCATATTTTGATCCCACTGATTTTGGGAAAAGGAGTTATGTAGAGATCTTGCTTTATTGTTTTCCAGATGGCTGTCAAGATGTCCCCAAACTTTTGCTGAAAACCTTTTTTCCCCACTCATTGGCGATCCCAACTTTATCTAAGTTACCCTGTCACGAACTTGTGATCATTCCAGAGCTCTTTCCATTGAGCTCTCTATTGTTCCAAACCACAATTACAGTTGGTTAATCCACATTTGTTATTTTCTTTCCCAGAATTTTCTTTGCTATTTTCAAATGTTTATTTTTCAGATAAACTTTACAGTCATTTTGCAAATTCCCCTGAACTTGCACATAGCAAACCATCTATTATACTTCATCTAAGTGTGAAATGTAATTGTAATTTTAATAATAATTATCATTGTTGCATGGAATAAAATGTAGACATGAAGAGGATTAACATTTTTGCAATAATGAGTCTCCCTATCCAAGAGCAAGTCTGGATAATTTCTGTTTATTCAAGCTTAAAAAAAAAAAAAATCGACCTTAGTAGTCAAATTACTTTGCTAGTCTGTTTACTGTCCCTCTTTCTTACAATGACTATTTCATACCTTCTTCATCCTCCTCATCTCCTTTCCTCAATGTCCATATTTTTGTAGAGAATATAGATACCACCTGACTACAGCTTCTTCAACATTTTCAGCCAAATTTGTAAGTCTATTTCCATTTGCCTTTTCTCCTTCTTCACACTAGTTGCAAATGCTGCTTTTCTTTTTCTTGGGACAATTATCACTATTTGAAAACCATATTAATATATACATAGAACAGTGATAATAAGTTAAAAGCTATTAATATTTACCAAAGCAGAATATTATATAGAAATGTATGTGTTGTTGTGTGCAATCAAATTGATTCCAATTCATAGGGACCCTATAGGACAGGTCAGAACTGGCCCCATAGGGTTTCCTAGGCTGAAATCTTTACAGGAACAGATCACCAGGGCTTTTCTCCTGCAGTATCACTGGTAGATTCCAACTGCCGACCTTTCAGTGAACAACCAAGACCACCAGGGTTCCAATGTTTGTGTAGAAGACAAAAATACAAAAATAAGCAATATACTCAGCACTAACGAGCCCTGGTGACGCAATGGTTAAGTGCTTGGCTAGTCACCAAAAAGTCAGAGGTTCAGACCCACCAGCAACTCCATGGGAGAAAAGACTCTGGCGATCTGCTCCCATAAATATTTCAGCATAGGAAACCCTATGGGGCAGTTCTACTCTGTCCTATAGGCTCGCTATGAGTTGGAATTGACTTGATGGCACACAACAACATCAGCAATAGCCTTCTTTAAAATAATGAAAAATTGGATCTTTTCATAATAGCAAACACATATGTAAATAGGGATTATATTTCAAGAATATTTAGATAGAAGGGGCCAGGCTACGATGGCAGGTAGTCAGAAGCTTCCAGTGGTCCTTCTTCCAACAAAGACCTGAAGAAACAAGTGCATCAATTATATATATGACAAGCTAGGAGCCCTGAACATCAAAGGCAAAGTAGAGGAATCGGACTGAGCAGCAGGGAGAGGCAGAGACAGTTCAGAAGCAGGGAGAAGTTGCTGGACCTGACTCAGCAGGAACCAGAGACCCACAGGCTGGTGTGACCAAGGCAGGGTTGGCGGTAATGTTTGGGAAGTGGTTTCCTCAGCAGGACAGAGTGAGTGGCACAGTCTACTCACGTCTCTGAAATCAGCAAAGAACAGCATCCTTGGCAAAAGATAAGTACTTGTGTCTAATTTACCACGCGGACCAAAAAGCACCCCTTTTGAAAGAACTCTCTCCCATTTGTCTGATCCCTCCACCCTCTGTTCCAGCCCCCGAACTGGCTTCAGTGGTGGTTGCTTTCCCTGGGCCTGAGATGGGTCCTGCTGTGTGCTCTGGGCCATTCTCCCCGCCTTGGAGAAGGAACAAATTAACGAACGGAGAAAAGGTAATCTGCTGGCTCCTCTAAGCTGTAAGCTGGGAACTCAGGAGAGAAGTGGCTCCTTTGCCTGGGCACAGGCACAAGCAGTCTGTGGACTTTGAATGCCTTTCACCCCTGTATGGACCTGTGTGGGCCCATTTCATTAGCTTTTCTGGGTCAGGCCCTCATTAGCACAGTGCAACAGTGTATGTGCCTGAGGTCTGAATTTAACTGTTTCATCTGTGTGGTGGAGAGGTGGGTTTTCAATATTTGACACTGCTCTGCCTATTAAGAAGGGTCTTCACCCACATCAGGGGCCTGAGGACTCATGGCTCCGGCTGTGCCACCTAGCTGAAGGCTGGAGTAGCAGGGGTGGGGGTCTGGGGACCATGGTTTCAGGGTCCATTTAAGTCAATTGGCATAACAAAATGTATTAAGAAAACATTCTGAGTTCCACTTTGGTGAGTGGCATCTGGGGTCTTAAATGCTAGCCAGTGGCCGTCTAAGGTGCATCAACTGGTCTCAACCCACCTGAAGCAAAGGAGAATGAACAACACCAAAGACACAAGGTAATTGTGAGCCCAAGAGACAGAAAGGGCCACATAAACCAGAGACTACATCAGCCTGACACCAGAAGAACTAGATGATGCCCAGCTACAACCGATAACTGCCCTAACAGGGAACGAAACAGAGAATCCCTGTTGGACAAGGAGAATAGTGGGATGCAGACTTCACATTCTCATAAAAAGACCAGACTTAATGGTCTGGCTGAGACTAGAAGGGCCCTGGAGGTCATGGTTCCTGTACCTTCTGTTAGCCCAAGACTAGAATCATTCCTGAAGCCAGCTCCTCAGACAGGGATAGGACTGGACTGTAAGTCAGAAAATGATACTGGTGAGAAGTGAACTTCTTGGCTCAAGTAGACACATGAGACTATGTGGGCAGCTCCTGTCTGGAGGGGAGATGAGAAGGTATAGGGGGACAGGATCTGGTTGGATGGTCATAGGGAATACAGGGTGGAGAGGAGTGTGCTGTCACATTACGGGGATAACAAATAGGGTTACATAGCAAGATGTGTATAAGTTTTTGTATAAGAAACTGACTTGATTTATAAACTTCACTTAAAGCACACACAAAAAAAGAATATTTAGATAGAAAAAATGAAAATTTGTAGTTGTGCGTAGAAGATAAGCCAAACATTTAGAAATGGAAAGACTCTTAGAACACTACCTCTTTTTTAACAAAGTAAATTTCTTTTTATGTATTTTGTAATACATCAGGTATTTCAGACATCTGCTTTCCCCACCGCTCTTCTCAATGTATCAGAATGCCTTAGCTGAAAGGAGGGCTATGATTCCAAGAAGTTATTGTGTTCTTTCCCAAGTGTATTTTAGGGTCCAGTCTACCAAATTGAAAAGAATAGGAAAAAGCTGGTGAGAGACTGTAAAACTTTGTAAACAAGTGACTTATTACTCTTTACCATGGAGTCAATTCCAACTCATAGTGACCCTATAGGACAGAGTAGAACTGCCCTCATAGGGTTTCCAAGGCTGTAATCTTTACGGGAGCAGAATGCCTCATCTTTCCCCTACAGAGTAGCTGGCGGGTTCAAACTGCCGATCTTTTGGTTAGCAGCCACTTGCTTAACCACTGCACCACCAAGGCTCCTTAAGTAACCTATAAGACTAATTCTAAGACTAACTTAAGAATTCACCTTTTAAAAATTTATAGCATGTCATGGAAACTGGATTATATAGGCCAAGACTATCACTTGTTATCTTGTGAAACCACAACATTTTAATGATAGCAGAAAGATCTTTAAAATTTTTATTTATTAATAAATTACAACTATGTATTTATTAATCGGGATATAAAGAAAACTAGGCAAAGTGAGAAGATACCAAAAAACACGAAATTATTTTGCCAAATGATAACTTAGAATCCTTCATCAACACAGAGCTATATTTTCACTGTTGTATGAGAGGAAGCTTTGTGGAGGCTTGAACATAATTATGGAAATTAGAGAGACTTTGTTGAAGCTTCCTTCTCTGTGATCTACTAGGCTGTGGGACCTTGAGCAAGTTAATTAACCTCTCTGAACTTTGGTTTCTTCATCTGGAAATGCGGCTAATGCCCATTACATGGCACTTTTACAGTGATTGAGATAATGCATATAAAAGAGGGACTACCTGGTGGCACAGTGGCTAAGAGGTCAGGCTGCTAACTGTAAAGGTTGGAGTTCAAATCCACCAGCTGCTCCTTGGTAAACTCTATGGGGCAGTTCTACACTGTTCTATAGTGTCGCTATGAGTTGGAATTGACCCATTGGCAGTTGGCTTGGGTTTTATCTTAGTTCTTGGCACAGATCAGGTTCTCAAAAGATACTAATTTTTCCACACGTACACTTTTCTCCTAAGGTTGGTTTATTTACAAGTAAAAATAATTTAGGTTACAATTCAGAACAAATATCTGACTTGAAACATTGTGAACCTAACTCCACCAACTCTGAATGTAGTAGTTCAATAACTGTGACTTACAGTGATAAATTAAAAAAAAATAATAATTAAACAAACAAAAAATTAATTGATTTTTTGAAAGACATCCAGACAACCACCTTTTCTGAAGTTTTTTAATGTTAGTCTAAGCTAAGGCTTTCTGCTCCTCCTGGTGAAAAGATCTCTTTTTGCTTCTGACTCACTGGCAGTATCAATTAAAATGCCAATTTAGATCACAGGTGTTGCAGTACTAACTCTTTGGTGCTTCCTCATTGAAACGCTGGAAACAAAATGTAAATCCAATACTTTCTATTCTAATGCTCATTGAAGACCTGATCAACCACCACGGGAAAATTGTCTCCCTTGACTATTTTGTGAACTCCTGGCATCTTCGACCAAGTTTGCTTTTTCCTCAAGCAGACTGAGAGGATTCCAAAGTGTACTTCCTTAAGAGATGGCTTCTACAGCATTCCTGGGCTTTGCTAGGCTAGAATTTGCCTGAGACTATGAAACACACAGGTAAAGGCAGACTAATAGTCATTTCTCAGGCTTTCTGACTCTCAGTTCAGTTCTCTCTATCTCTGCTGGCTTGGTAACTGTCCTTGAGACAGCTACCTTCTCCCTAGGGTGATTATGTCTTGTTCTGATTTAATGGTGCCTTTTCTTATCTCTGTACTTCTTTAAAACTGAAGGCCAGATACTTTGACAGACTTGACTGGGAATGAACTTGTAGCCACCAAGTGCAAGCCTCTTGTAAGCCAAATCATTATTTAATCATGTTGGAAGAAAAGAGCAAAAAACACTTAATATGGATGATAATAGTGTCTGACCTCACCTCTACTTGTGAGAAATAATCACTCTTCCCAGTGACACATACAGTAAGTCAGAAGACTGCCATTTACTGCTCTTGCTTTTAGCATATTCCTCATCATTACATATGGCATTCCATCTATCATCAAAAAATTGGATTTCATTGACGTATAGGTTATAAATTCATCTTGGAAAAAATAAGTTTCCTTTTCTGGCATAGGGATGTAATACGTGAGTATATACAATTTAAGCCTTAATTATAATATGCAATACCTCGTAATTTATTTGTGTTTTCATTTTATGTACACTATTTTTTTTTTAATGTTCAAAAGTCTCTGAATGTGTGGCTTACTTTCTAGTCTGTATTTTCTAGTTGAGAGTTTTTTGTCCATCTCTTTTGTTGCTGAATTTTCTTCAGAAATATTAATTTTTGAAAGAGATATAAAAAATAAAGAGCTGTTGTTGTTGGACCTCTGGTGGTGCAGTGGTTAAGAGCTAGGCTGTAACCAAAAAGGTAGTGGTTCAAATCTACCAGCTGCTCCTTAGAAACCCTACAGGGCAGGTCTAGTTTGTCATATAGGGTTGCTAGTAGTTGGAACTGACTTTACGAAAATGGGTTTGGTTTTTTTTTGGTTGTTGTTGTTGTGTGCTGTTGAATCAATTCCAACTCACATCAACCCTATAGGACAGAGTAAAACTGTTCCATGGGGTTTCCAAGGCTGTAATCTTAATGGAAGCAGACTGTCACATCTTTCTCCCGAAGAGCAGTTGGTGGATTTGAACTGCTGACTTTCTGGTTCACAGCTGAGCTCTTTAACCACTGCACCACTTAGACTCCATAACAGTAATCAAAGACTTTAATGCATTTTTTGCAAGTTTTAACAGGAAATGAGATGGAGAACTTGCTAAAATTTCAGAGGGCCCAGCGGCCTCCTGGGTGGGCCTAGTGTGAAGGCTTTGGCAAGTGGTGTGTGTGAGTGGACTGCACAGAGAAGGGGGAAAGAAAGAAATGAGTGGGACTGATGGAGAGAAGAAAGAGAGAATTTTAGCAGCTACCGTGAAGAGGGGACTTTGGGGAGAGAGCTATCTAAAGAAAATATTAATTAAGTTTTGCTTAGTACTCCCATATGTCTCAGGAACACTTCCAGTAAAACTATGTTTTGTTCTTCAAAGTATTTGAATTAAAATTAAACATTTCCATGCTGAAATGGACTTAAAAGTGGAGATTAAGTGGTCCTGGGTTTTTCAGGTAGAGAAAAATAAAAATGATATAAGGACCTGAAAACAAATACCAAAACCAAACCAGTTACCTTTGAGTTGACTCTGACTCATGGAGACCCCATGTGTGTCAGAGTAGAACTGCACTCCATAAGGTTTTCAATGGCTGATTTTTCAGAATTGCCAGGCCTTTCTTCCAAGGTGACTTTGGGTGGATTCAAACCTCCAATCTTTGGGTTAGCAGTCAAGCATACCAATTGTTTGCACCATCAGGGACTCCAATATAACAAATAAGGCCTATTCAATAAATTCCACAAAAAGAAGTTTCAGTAAAATTTTAAAAAACAAATTATTTTGTCCAAATTTTTACTGTAGTTTGATAAAGCTGTAAATAAATAAGAACTGTTTAACTTTTACAAAAAAGATCTAAAAAGCCAAAGAGTTCAGAAAATTTTAAGATAAAAAAAAAAGATAGCCTCTTCTAAATAATATCCAGATGCAATACAGAAAAAAATAGAAAATAATAAGAATGAGATCACTATATATCAAAATGTATGGAATGTGACCAAAGCTAGGCTTAGAGAAAATCCATAGCTCAAAATGTGGAAAAGAAACAAACTTAGATCCCTTCCTCATACAATGTACCAAAATCAAGTCTAAAAAACCCGATGCCATTGAGCTGATTCTGACTCACAGTGACTCTAAAGTACAGAACGGAACTGCCCCATAGATTTTCCAAAGAGCAACTGGTAGATTCGACCTTCTGAACTTTTGATTAGCAGCTGTAGCTCTTAAAGACTGGGCCACCAGAGTGCCAAATCAAGTTTAGATAAATAAATATTTAATATAAAAAAACTAAAGCCATAGAAGTACTACATGAAAATATATATCAATAGCTGTATTATATCAGAGTCAGGAAGGCTCAGGACCAAAGGCAGAAAACTTCAAGGCTAAGCTTAAGAGATTGGATGTGTAATTGGGTAGATGATGGTAGCAGTAAGTGACTGTGGATGGTTGGGGGGAGTTGTATATGGATTTTATACGTGGTAAACTTAAGATCCCTATGTGGTATACATCCCTGGGTGGCGCAAATCGTCAAGTGCTTGGCTGCTAACTAAAGGGTTGGTGGTTTGAATCTACCCAAGAGGTACCCGGAAAGAAGGACCTGGCAATCTATTTTCAAAAAACCAGCCTTTGAAAACCCTGTGAAGTAGAGTTCTACTCTGACACACATGGGGTAGCCATGAGTTGGATTCTACTCAGTAGCAACTGGTAATGTGGTACACAAAGAGAGATCTCGAATAGCTATAAGGGTATCAAATTCAGGAGATAAGTTTGGACTGAAAATAGACTGTGCAGTTGTTGGCATATGGACACTATTTAAGGCAACTGAAATGGATGGGGGTCCCAGTATCCCTCAACACCCGCAGAACACATGTTTAGCACCTAATGGGCTTGTATTAGTTTCCTAGGGACACCATGACAAACTACCACAAACTAGGTGACTAAAAACAAGAGAAATTTACTCTCTCATATTTCTGGAGGCTCAAAGTATGAAATCAAGTTATTGTCAGGGCCATGCATTCTTCAAAACTCTAGCAGAGAATCTGTCCAATGCCTTTCTCTTAGCTTCTGATGTAGTTGGCGATCCTTGGTTTTCCTTGGCTTGTAGCAGCATCATTCCAGTCTCTGCCTCTGTCACATGGCATTCTTCTTGTGTCTGGCTCTGTGCCTCTTCTCCTTTTCTTAGGACACCAGTCATATTGGATTTAGGCCCGGCCTAATCCGGCGTGACCTCATCTTAACTTCATTACATCTGCAAAGACTCTATTTCCAAATAAGGTCACATTCACAGGTACCAAGGATTAGAACTCCAACATATCTTTTGGGGGAAGCAATTCAACTCACAACAGGACTCAATCATGGTTGCAAAATTAAAGAAAGAATGGCAGTGCATTTGAGTGTAAAAATCATATCATTTGATAGAACAACAATATGAAGATGTTTCATGAATCTATTAATATTTAGGGAGTATGATTTAAGGAAAGGCCCTGGATTCAAAACTCCAAGGACTTCACCCAGCTGTTCTCCCCCAACACCACCCTCAACATGTTACTTCAACTTTGTACCTAAAATTTTTTTTAGTTAATACTAGTATTAATCTAAATTTTCAGGGTGATAAAAATGTTTGATGAAACACTATCATCAGATAATTTACTATGTTAATGATTTCTAAAGACTGGCTAGCATTTGAAGATTGATGAACCTTCTACTTCCATCTGTAACTACACCACTAAGTATGTGTTTAATTTAGCTGACTTTTTTTTTAAATAGCAAGACTTTCTCAAGGAAGGAAGGAGTGTTTGTATTTTTGTATTTATATTCTGGAGAAAGCTCCTTATCCGTTTGTGAACTTGTACCAAACAGTTCTCAACCAGATATTATGAATAACACTGTCAAGAATTGATAAAATCAAAAAAGAAAAAAAAAAAACTGGAACCAATGAGAGCATAGGAATTGCTAACTCAGCATTTTTCATTTATTCCAAAAGTAATTACAGTAGTTTTAAGGAATTGAAATGGGGGAGGGGAGGGGAACAGGCAAAGTATACCATATTCAAGTAGTCAAAGGATTTTAGAAGAACTAAGGTAAATTTTTAATATTTATCATCAAACCATGATCTCCTTTAAATTACATTACTATGCTGTTCTCATTTGTTCTTCACTTAGATAGCACCTACTGAATGCCAAGGACGCAGACTACGGCCGGAGATATAAAGCAAGATAGACCCATTCACTACACTCCATGGAGTTAATCATTTAGTGAAGAAAACAGTTAAAAAACATGGTACATGTGAGAGCGGTCCCATCTTTAGGTGCCAAAACAGCAAAGCCCACACTGGCTTGGGGACGCCAGAAATGAGAGGGTCCAGAGAGCAGGCTGAAAGAATCTTTCAGGACAATAGACTGAAGAGGCATCACTGAAAAACTTTTACTTGAGCATCCAAACTCTGATCCAGTGTTTGCTCCAGAGAAGAATTTTGTACTCGCTGAATATAGTAGTTGGCAACTGAACCAGTTCTTTCGCCCTTGAAAAATTACATGCTTATTGTTTTGTCTTCTCATTTCCATTATATGCAATGTTAAGTTTTGGAGGCAGTATAGAACCTGAGTTCTATCTCTTTATTACAGAACCAAATTAAATGGGGAGATTCCCCTTGTAGTCAGTCACCCTCTCTTATTTTCAAAGCTACTTCATGGGCTTGAGACCACTCATGATGGAACACCATGGAAACCAGCTAAATAACAAGGTAGCTGTGCAAAGGTTTCCTGTATGACTCACTTATTTTCATTTAGAGGACAATCAGCAACTCCTGCATCTTTGCTTGTGCTTTAAAAAAATCCTTAAGGTCTATGTGTGTGCCAGAACTGGGCTAAAGCAGCAAACACTCACAGAACTGAACACAGGAGGGAGAAAGAGAGAGTTTAGAGAGCGCATGAATAATCATCTCAAAGGACTCCTAGGTACTGGGAAAGTGGATTCTACAGGGATGACATTGTGGGTAAATAAAAGGCTATTTCTGGTTCTGTTTGGTTTTTAATATATAACCTTCAATACCCAGCTGACTTAGAAAAAATTCACAAGAAATAATGCATGTCAGGTACCAAATTCTATTACGCATCCACGACTCAGCTGTGGTCTTTCCTTTCTTCTTTCTTCCTGCCCCTAACTCCTCAAGGCAAGGAATAAAGGCCTCTAGACAGCGCCAGATGAGTCAAGGTACCGCGGCCCAGACAAGCTAAGCACTGGCTCTGTCACCACGCAGACACAAAGGCATTCGAGAAACCACAGCCCTCTGTTTCATTGCCCCTGTCTTCTTAATCAAATTGGTGCTGAGTGTTTCTGTAGAGTTCACCCACAGCACAAACAAACCGGTGAAACACTTGCAGGTGGTTGGCCAGGAGAAATGCCCATTGAACACTGATTCACCGGGGAAGAGGAAGGCCTCCGAGGGCCACCAATCAAAGTGTAGCCCAGGGAAAAATGACTTGGCTCTTACAGGAAGCGGTCTAATGATGTTACTGTAATCCTCAGGCTTGCATTTTTCAGCCACCTCAACACGAACCCATGGACTTCAATGATTATGTAATTACGGAAAACTTCACAACAAACACAAAGATTCCTTCTGGAGGCCACATTGGAGACTAGGGATGTGCATTTGAGCGTGGGAGGAACGCACGGCTCACAAAGGGAAGAGCAAAGAGATTTATTGAACTTAAAAGGCTACATTTTAAAAGGGGCCTGTACCAGACCTCCCTTTTCGTGTGCACATTTTTTGCACCTGCAACTGTTTGTGGGTTCACAAGCAATAGCCCTCCCCCTTCTCCCAAAAGACCATGCTTTCATGCCTTGGCCCCAAATGTGCCATTTTCCTGCCAGGGGGGAGAAATCAAAAGCAACCAAGTTTTTAGAACTTTGCTGTAAAGAAAATAATAGTTCTGAAAAAGGATTGGAGCCACATTTTCAGGTTAGACACAGTTGTTAGAGAAATGTCGGAAGGGAAACATTCTTCTTCACTTTCTTTCCCCATTCCTTGAAGTTCTTCCTTTCACTGGGTTCTGCATCACATCTGTAGCATCCGATTCAGTGGGGGCTGCAGCAAACTTGAACTGCTATAGCTGCTCTCAGACCACGGTGTTCGGAGTCCAGATTCCAAATGGACCATCTTGATTCTTCACAGAGAAGACGCCATCTGAATTATTTCACTGGAACAAATCTTTAATACCAGAAGTGAATTGTGGAATCTTAATGATGCTCACGAATGAAGCGCTGACAAATGGTCTTGCTTTAGAAATGTTTATGGGCAAGACTTGGGTTATAGCTGGAACCAGAACTTGATTTTCGCTGTTGATCCACTTCCTCCCTCCCTCACCACCCACCTCACATGTTGAGATGAAAGTTAAAACCAAAAGGCTCTTTTAAACTATTGCAAACAGTTTGATTCAAAGCAGCATCTGTAAATTTTTATAAGACTGGCAAAGATTTGCCCAATTATTCCTCCACCCTACTTAGGGAATAGAAAGTTTCAAATAATAGATCATAGTTCAAGCAAAAGGATTATGTTCGTATTACATAGAATGCATTACTAAATGGACAGAAGACACAATAAAAGCCCTTTAGTACATATAACAGCAGAAGGATAAATTTAATTGAATACATTAGAGTAGCAGATACAAATCGAATACATTTACCTTTCTTTGGTTTAACTTGGAAACCCTGGTGGCGTAGTGGTTAAGCACTACAGCTGCTAACAAAAAGCTCATCAGTTCAAATCTACCAGGCACTCCTTGAAAAGTCTATGGGGGCAGTTCTACTCTGTCCTATAGTGTTGCTATGAGTTGGAATCGACTGGACAGCAACAGGTTTAGTTTAACGTGGAAAGTGTTGAGGATTTTCTATATGGTACAAATCTTGATGAACATTGAGGTATAGGGTTCTTATATACCTTGTAAAATAATAGTGTCCTATTTTTTTTTTATGCAGTCAGATAGCTGGAGATTAAAAAATTGTATGTGTATGTACATGTAACAACACATCTATATACATATATATATATTTGTTGCTGTTACGTTCATCAAGTCTGTTCTGAGATTCCTAGTGATTCTATGTACAACAGAACGAAACACTGCCCAGTCCTGCGCCATCCTCACAATCATTGTTATGCTTAAGCCCATTGTTGCAGCCACTTTGTCAATTCATCTCATTGAGAGTCTTCCTCTTTTTTGCTGACCCTCTACTTTACCAAGCATGATGTCCTTCTCCAGGGACTGATCCTTCCTGACAACATGTCCAAAGTATGCAAGACAAAGTCTCATCATCCTTGGTTCTAATGAGTATTCCAGCTGTACTTCTTCTAAGCCAGATTTGTTTATTCTTCTGGCAGTCCATGGTATATGTAATATTCTTCACCAACACCATGATTCAAAGGCATCAATTTTTCTTTGGTCTTCCTTATTCATTGTCCAGCTTTCACATGCATAAGAGGCGATTGAAAACACCACGGCTATATATGTATATAATCTTCTCAATGAGGGGGAAATAAATTGTCCCTTCAGTGAGTGATCTATTGTTCTCTGTCTCTAAGGCTGCATTCCCCTTTTTCTTTTCTTTCTATGTTCAATCTAGTATTAACATTTTAAAAGAAGGTAGTCTTGGGACTCCAGGTTCCTATAAATCAAAGCTTTTGATGTTCTATGTTTGTATATCTCATGGGGAAAAGAAAGGGAAGAGGCTTAAGTAGTTTATCTCTGGCTACAGAGTTACACTTACCCAGGGAGATTTACTGATGGTATGAAATACGTACGCTGGGGTGTATTCATTTCCTAGGGCTGCTATAATGAATTACCACCAGCTGGGTGGCTTAAAACAACAGAAGTGTGTTCTCTCACTCTTCTGGAGGCTAGAAGTCTGAAATCAAGATGTTGACAGGGCCATGCTCTAGGTTCTGGAAAGGCTCTAGGGAAGAATTCTCCCATGCCTCTCCCTTGCTTCTGGTGGCTCCCAGCAATCTTTCATGTTTCTTGATTTGTAGCTGCATCACTCTAATCCTTGCTGCTGTCTTTTCACGGCCTCCTCCCCTTTGTCCCTGTGTGTCTTCTTCTCTTCTTATAAGGACACCAATTACGGTCCACCCTAACCCAGTATGACCTCATGTTACCTAATAATATTTTCAAAGATTCTGTTTTGAAACAAAGGGTCGCTGGATGGCACAAACTAGCTACTAACCAAAAGGTTGTCAGTTCAAATCTGCCCAGTGGCGACGAAGAAAAAAATCTTGGTGATCTGCTTCAACTAGATTATAGCCAAGAAACCCCCACAGAGCACAGTTCTACTCTGAAGCACATGGGGCCACCATGAGTCAGAATTGACCTGACAGCAATGGTTTTTTTTCCCCCCAAACGAGGTCACATTCTGAGGTTCCAGGTTAGCTTGCATTTTGGGGGGGCACTCACCCACTACAGGGGTGAGTGGTTAAAGAGGATACACAGGCAGACAGAGGTATCAAGAACACAGGTGAAGGGATTAGAGAAAATGGAAGAGGAAGGAAAGAAGAGTCGACGTAAACGCCAGAGCAAAGCATGAAATAGTAATTTATTTTGGACTACTTGGTGGGGAGCATGAAAGGTTCTGTTTGAACATATGCTAGCTTGATTCCATTGCGATCTAAAGGAACAGCCAGGAAATCTGCCTTGAAAATGCCAAGAGAAGAGCTTTAGCACCACAGAAAGCAAGGTTCACCATTCTAGGAGCTTCCCATCCACATGCACATGTTTCCCAAGAAAACCTTATTTTAGGCCTCTGCTGTACAAATAAAATAATTCCTTTGTTGATGGGCTTATATCCATGGGAGGCAAAGGATCCGGGGAAAAGTGCCAAGGGGAGAAGTGGGTCCACCAAGATGATTAAACTCAGAGGGGTTTTTAGAAGGCCCTAGTACATTTTTAGTACATTTAGAAGCTAGAAATCAATATTCAAATATCTCTATGATTTGTACCCATAATGGAAAAAAAGAATAAAAAAGAGGTTTTTTTGTTTTTTTTTTCCCTCTCCTGTAAATGAAATCACAATTAAATCAGTGTCTGAGGCTTTGATGCTGCTTCATTTCACAAGGCTTTTTTTCAGACCTCACCATTGTACAAGTCAAGGTGGAAGAACTTCGTCCACAGAACAATCTTCAGAAAGTGAAAAGATGTGTTAGGGTTTCATGACCAGATAGAACTCCGCACAGGCACCTACATCTGCATAGTTGGAGCTGTTGTCAACAGTGCAAAGACATGGAACAGCTCCAACTATGCAGATCTAGGTGTCTGTGTGGAGTTCTATCTGGTCATGAAACCCTAACACATCTTTTCACTTTCTGAAGGTTGTTCTGTGGACGAAGTTCTTCCGCCTTGACTTGTACAATGGTGCGGTCTGAAAAAAGCCTTGTGGATGCTTCTGTTGCCTCAGAAGCCCCTTTACCTGTGTTTTCATTTACAGGAGGAAAAAACCAGACTTTTTTCTTTTCCATTTTAACTTTCTCCATTGCTTGAGAAAGTACATTATTTGGTTTTGTCTAGCTCAGCATTTCAGTATTTTAAATCCCCCTTCCACTCAGTACCAGGAGGTCTTTCTTCTTCCAATGAGAAGCTACTCCATGGGTTCCCCAGAGGAGCAGTGAAGTTCCTGGCTCTGGCACCGTACGTGGTGGCTGGTGTTGGGAAAGCTGGGGACACTAGGGGCCCTAGAGCAGCAGCAGCAGCAGCAAGTTTGGCACACACAGTCCCTTCTCCAACTACATGAAACTAAAAAATAAACTTAAAGCCTGCCTATGGCATCTCTCACTCTAAAGCATACGAAGGGTTTAAAACGTGCTGACCTTCACTACCAGGCATGAAAGGAGAGACATTTAAAAAAAAAAAAAAAGATGATAAACTCTTGAAGGGGGGATCTTTTCTTTCCATGATCGCAGATGCTATTGATCTGTTTTTGAATTGTACTCTGTCTCTTTTGTCTTTGGTCTTTTTTTTTTTTTCCTCCCTTCATTCCAAGACTAAAGGGCTGTGGGGTTTTAATGATTAAAGTTTCTTTTGGAGGTACTGCTGGATACCCTACAGATCATAGAGCAGTTTTTGCCTTGTCCAGAAGGGGAATCCCTCAGTGATCCCTCAGAAGCTACCTGGGGCTCCAGCCCCCCCACCCCCGCTACCTGTGGAGGAATGGTCTGATTTACAGACGCTGTCTGTCATAATCCAGAGGCTTTTTAGCAATTCTCCATTGCCCCACCCTATAGATTATCTGTCTGCAGTTGGGAAATTCCACCAGCCACTTCCTGAAAGCAAACTTTCTACTCTAGGGCTGTAGGTGACAACCATAAAGAATGCCCAGGCAACTCCTCTGCTTTCATATGCCTGGTTGTGGAAACAACACCAAAGCCTCTTTGGCCAGTATAATCCCTGACTCCTTCCCTGCTTTAAGCCACCTCTTGTCTGTTTTATGGATTATTCAGGGTTTCTCCTCATTTATAAGTAACAAGCATTTCATCTTTACAGGGAACCATCAAGTTGATAATTCCCCAAATGTTGCCAATAAGTACACGCACAATCAAGAGTAAGTCATTGTGGATACAAAGTTTAGGTTTTGTTTGTCAAAGTGTCCACAGTATTTATTAAGCAATCAATGTGTGCAGGGAGGGCTGGGAGGGGACACCCTTTGGAATTATACAACAACAATAACAACCACCAACAGGGTATATGACTATTGCAAGATCATGCACTCAGAAATAGAAAATTTGTGTTGCCTTCAGAAAGTAATCATTAATACACCTATATGACAAAAGAAACACTATTTAAAACATTTCACAAGGGTATATTGACTCACCACAAGTCAGTGTACATTCTAGTGTGTAATGGTTCAGTGAAACGTCCTTTCGACTTACTTATGCATGTATCAACATAAAAAGAAAAAGAAACACATAAGACTTGGTGCCCAGGTTTGTTGCCAAAGCTGAGCTCTTAAAAACTTGGTATATAAAATACATATATATTTAAAATATGATGCTTTTCTGTCACATTAAAGGAAATAATTACATTTGTGGGAACACTTAAATTGTATCAGTTTGTCATCTTTACGTATCTGAATCAGAAGAAAAAAAGTCAATGAATAGAATATAAAGATAATGTAAGGAAGCAGCCTAAAACTTTGGGGTGGGGTACAAAAGCAGCAGACAGATAGAGCAGGAAGATTTGCAGAGTGAGTGCTCATACAAGCAAGATAAAGGAAAGAAAGTCCTGGAAGTTGTTGCACAGAATGGAATATTGAAACCTAAGAATGCTCTTTCTGAGAAAGAGCCTTTTCGAACATAACTGTCTTGGAGGAAATTTAAACTGCCTTCTTTCAATGCTTCATTTTAAGATAATGTTATGTTCGCATATTTACCAAGTGAGAAAAACAAATCAAGAGTTCTGTCAGATGTCCAAAAAAGAGTTCTGTTTGGCAGGTCATGGGGCCCCATACTCCTACCCTTATCTCTTGAAACCAGCTCTGGCTTGATAAACTTGAGGAGAATTCAGTATCAAGACATCCATAATCTTGTCCAGCCAAGATCTTAACTTCTTGTTCTGTTATGTGGGTTTCTGACTTACAAGACCTGATCCTCACACATGGATCCCTGACTCAGGTGCTGAGCCTAAGCCACCCTCTCTAATCTGTTCTCACAGTTTCTCTGTGTGGGTTGGCTGCTGTTAGGGATTAAATTGTGTCCCCCCAAAAATATGTGTTGAAATTCTAACCCCTATACTTATGGATGGAGCCCTGGTGTCTCAGTGGTTAAAGAGTTCAGGTGCTAACCAAAAGGTTGGGAGTTCGAATCCACCAGCAACTCCTTGGAAACCCTATAGGGCGGCTCTACCCTGTCCTATAGGGTCACTATAAGTTGGAATTGGTTTGACGGCAGTGGGTTTGGTTTTTGATTATGCCTATGGATGTAATCCAAATTCCATCTTAGTTACCTAACAGAAATGGCACAAGTGGTTGGCTTTAACAAACAGAAATTTATTCTCTCACAGTTTAGGAGTCCAGAAGTTTGAGATCAGGATGCTGGCTCTAGGGGAAGGCTTTTTCTCTCTGTCTGCTGTGGGGGAAGCTCCTCATCAATCTCCCCCCAGATCTAGGAGGTTCTCAGAGCAGGGACCCTGGATCCAAAGGATGTGCTCCACTCCTAGCACTTCTTTCTTGATGGTACTGAAGTCTTTAATATAATGCAATGTAATTACTTTACATCTAAAGTACTGCTACGTAATTACCTTCCATAATGACATATAATGTAATGTGATCAATTAATCAGTTGAGATCATACCAGTGTAATGTGAATTCTAAACCTAACCACTTCTGAGTAATATAAAGAATGATATAAACACACACACACACAGAGGAAGATAGATGCCATGTAATTATTGCTAAGGAACACCTGTTGAGGGCTACCAACAAGGAAGGAGTCAAAACAACTGAGACCCTGATTTGGACTGTTAGTCCCAGAACTGTGAGAAAATAAATTTCTGTCCTTTAAAGCCAGCCACTTGTGGTATCTGTGTTACAGCAGAACTAGGAAATGAAGACAGTTGCCCTCCCAGGCACTGGAGAAACATTCCCATCTGTTTCTAATGCCTGCTTCTTTATCTAGATTGTGGGCTGCTCTCTACCTGCCCCAGACATTTACATACCCCTCTGAATGCCCCTTTGTCATCTAATAAGATTTTTTTTTTCCATTTATTGAATACTTGCCATGTAGCAGGCACCATGCTGAGCACTTCACATGCATTACCTCACTTAAACCTCACAGCGAGGCCACAATCATACTATTATTCCCACTTTACAGATGAAGAATATGAGGCTTTTAGGGACTAACTTGCTAGTCAGTGGTAAAGCTGAGGTTTAAGCCTTATTTCAGATGTATTACTCCTAACTGCTATGCTATACTTCAGCAGTGGGGTCTATCTTCTCTCCATTCAGGGTGGTCTAGTCTACAACGAGGTCTGTCACCTGTCACCTGTCTTTCCCTTGGTGGAATATCCGCTATTGTGTAGTCTAGATCTTTCTCACTGCATCTGCATTCTGAAATATGATGGACACTTTATGACTTTTCAATACATTTATAAATAAATATGCTTTTTCTCATCACCAATGTTCTCATTTGTTTCTGTTACTACTACTACAACTACTTCCTAAGTAACATTTAAGAATCTAACAAGCATAGTAGGAAGCCCACAAAGCAAGTCCCAAAGTATCCCTGCCTCTTAGACTCACAACAGTTCCTCAAAAGAGATCATAAAAGGAAAAGGATGAAAAATTCCTGAGAGGAAATTTTCTGAGAGTGTTTATGTGACAAAGAGGCCAGGACAATACGGTATTGTTGTGATTCTCCTCATCATTTCAGGATCTGAAGGGATTCAGAAAGAAAGACGCTCCAAAAGGAAGATGGACTTTGAAAGGATGTGACTCATGAGGAGGGATATGAAAAAGGGGAGAAAAGTGATTTGTCAGATGGACAATGGGGCTTTATCTGAAGCATATGGAGCCACATGGAAGGATGCACAGAGGTGGAAGTTCAAAAGGGAACAAAGACGATATAAGAAGATGTTTTTGGTTGGGACAGGCTGAGGGGGCGGGATGGAGTAGGGAGGCCAAGAGCAAAGGAAATGAGTGAGGAAGGACAGAAATACAGGAGACCTTTGTGTATAAAGTAGAGAAACAAATGCCCTACTTTTAACATCTTGACGAATGTTGCCTATTTATTAACAAGGCTGAAAATAATCCTGTAATGCTTTCTTCCAAATGACTCAAAGAGCTTCAGAAGCTTTCTGCTCATGCCACGTGTTTGCCAGGAGAAAATCTTAATCTTCTCTTCTCTGATAGGCAAAATGATAGCAGAAATTTTCCAGTCTTATAAAGGGATGGTTTCAAGAAAGAGACAGGTGAAGTATGTTTCCTAAAGGAGATACCAAAAGTATATATATTTTTTGAGCTTAGCTATTACCAGTAAGCCTCAAAGAGCCCAAAGAAAACAAACTGACATCCTCATCTGTTTCATTTTACCGTGTCTCCACAAGGACATGGTCATTTGTGTGTGGCTTCCTTCAGTGCCACTTATCGGTCCTCAAATAAAAATTCACGGATGACTTTTCCTGTGTCTCTGAGGAAATGCCTGTATCAGAAATCTCTGTTTGTAATACCAAGTACCTCAGAAGATGCCATCTGGTGCTCTTGAACTTACATTCTTGTACACGTTTATCCTGATGAAATCCTTGGCATTTTCCTAAGGCTCTTTTTGCCTTTCTGCCAAATGTTAATTGGTACCTGTTCCTGTAAGTCTTAAATTCTCCTTTCCCAGCTGTAGAGATCAGCCTTAAGGGTCCTTTTTACCTTCTAAACCGTTTCCCTGAAACTGTGTCCTGGTTTCTAGCGCTGAACTGAGCCTTTTCCCCAGGCTCTGCTTTTTCGTGGTCTTTTCATTGAGGCTCTTACAGTGTATTCTTTATTGCTTAGTCCCCAGTCTTCCTTCATTGACTCCACTTAGCAGAACTGATCTGCCATGCTGGTTATTTAACGATGAGCAAAATACATTCAAGGCATACCCTGTTGTATGTCATTTCGTGTTTGTTAGTCACCGCACGTGCCTCAATCTTCTATAATATCTCAGATTCTCATCCAGCTCCTCCCAGATAAAGAGCTCATACATACTTTCAAGTCTTCCTTAAACATCACTTGTCTGTCCACTGCTTTTTACATGATAACCTGGGGCTGGGAGATAGCATGATGGAGGGGAAAAAGCATCAACTTTGGTGTCAGGGAGATCAAGTTTTAAATCCTGGTTTCCTTTCTTTTCTCACTGATGTAACTTCTTACTATCTTTCAAAGGGGAGTGATACTGTCAACTTCATAGAGTTGTAAAAATTAAATGAGATAATATACTCAGGTGGCTGACACATAGCAGGTACTCAAAAAATATTGGTAGGATAATTAAAAAAAAAAATAGAATGAGTGAATTAATAAATTAATGAAAGAAGAGGGTAAAAGAAGAGAAACCTCCCCAAAAATCAAACGCATCGCTGTCAATTCCAGCTCATAGGAACCCTGTAGGACAGAGTAGAACTGCCCCACAGGGTTTCCAAGAAGCAGCTGGTGGATTCGAACTGCCGGGTTTTTGGTTAGCTGCCAAGTTCTTCACCATTGCGCAACCAGGGCTCCAAAAGAAGAGAAAGGAGAACCTATATTTTTTGCATATCCAGTATATACTGTCATTATGCTGAAATTTTCTCAGGTTTGTAAGGGAAGCAGATACTTATGTATAAAATTGCCAAGCAATGTAGTAAGGACAGAACATGGAGGAATGTGCAGGAGGTTGTGGAGTGTGGGGGAAAGGCACCTAACTTAGTCTTACAGATGAGGAGACTCAGGGGAGAATTCATGACTTACATCTATTCAATCTGAATCTTTTAGGCAGCAGCTTTGCTTGTGCCTTGTAGAGTGTCCTCTTACCAATATATTAGTATTTGAAGACAAAATTTTAATAGAAGTTTAGATACAATAATCCCATGTTGTATATACCACACCATAGAAATTCAACCACCTTGGTTGATGAAATGGTCTCTGAAGCGATGGAGCTCGGGCATATTAAACGTGTCTAAGGAAACATCCATATTTTCTTTCTAGGATCCACAGAAGATGCTTTCTGGAGACTTGATGTAAAGTAACAAGTTTGGGGATTTGCGCACAGGTCTGGAACACAGGAAAGTTGAATTTTGTTCCTGGTTCTATTTCCTACACTGTATATCATCTACTAAGGTAAAACCCCAAACTTCTATACTTCTTCTTAGCTTTTCCAGGCACCAAATGTCACCAGAATTATCAGTGTGATATGAGACAGTGTAAATGATGTGAGGTACAAATAACTTGGACGTGTCTCCTATATGTGCGTTGATTCCTAACCCTGACATTATTTGTTACCTCAATACAACAAAAAAGCTTGCTTTTATTTTTTAGAACTTTTAAATGATACATTTTTCACTTTTTAAAATAAAACCTTTTCTCCAAAATGAAAGTGCCAAAATGCTAGGACTGACCCCACAAATAGTTGACCCTCAGAATCAAATATTTTGATTTAGTAATCTAATAGCACTTGCTACTGACAAACATTTTCCCCATAAAGTTAGACAACAGCCCTGTGTTGTACATCAGTACGGTTTTTTCTATTTTACAGATGAGAAGATTGAGCCGTGGGTACAGCATATGACTTGCCTAAACCTTCATAGCATCTTAGGGGAAGATGTGGAAATCTAGTTTACAATGCCTGTGCCTTCAAGCCTGTTGCTTAGTCATGAGACATAAAGCATCCCAAGAACCACCAAGATCATTAAAAATGTTCTCTTACTGGAGGTCAGTGGTTCCATTTCCCAGATGTAAAATGTGATAAGCTGCAGGGAGGAAATAAACCACCTCAGAACTAGAAAACCACATTCAAGAGTAACGGAATGACAACCTCAGCTTTGGATATTGTTATTCAATAGTTGAACAATTATGTGACATGACTGTGCTGGGTTTAGCTACCCTTCAGTAATGCCTACGTCGTTCAAATACTCTTGTGCAAACTCAATTTCCAAAAGTTATGAAGGGAATTTTTATTTCAACAAAATGTTCTTGTAAAAGTAATTTGCTGTTAAACTGTAGACACAACTCCAAGGAATCTCTTACTAGAAAGCAAGGAATTATTCCAACATGAATCACAGGCTAAATTGACTATTTTCCCAGGATGTTATGACTGACCGCTGTACTCAACTGAAAACTTGGTTATTTGGCTCTATCTATTTTTTTTATGATTGAGATGTCCACTGAACAACTAACCAAACCAGATTTAGTGTGAGTTTGTTGAACCTAAAAGGGAACACAGTAGACTAAAAATTAGATACAATATGCACAGGGAACATAAAACACCACACCCTTAAATTGTACTTAAAGTAAGTCCATCAAACACATCTGGAACATTCTGCTTTTTTTCCATTTCGTGGCAGGTGCAATAAAATTCCAACATGGAAAAAAAAAATTCCAACATGGAAAGAAGAAGTCACTCTAGAATCAAGCCTTGTGAGACTGAATTCCTTTGTGTATAAAAATAGATCATACTCATCGTGTAAGACTCATTAAGTGCCCAAATGTCCATGGCACTGTAATTGGTAGTGCAGAGATCAGCCTCACTGCAACCACAATTTTTATGTAAGGCATTTGTGAGAGAAGGAAATCAGAGAAAGACATCATGTTTTTTCATAAAACTACCTGACATTCAAACAGTGCTTTGTTCTTTGAAAGTGGTTTTACATATCCGCTTATTCCCTCACAAAAACTGAGAATAGTAGTTAGAAAAGGCATTATCATCTCCATTTTTAAAATAAGAAAAACTGAGACCCTAATATAGCTAAGACATTTCCTGGCGGTCAAATAATAAGTGAGCAGTAGAACTTTGACTAAAATTCAAATCTCTTGTCTCAGACACCAGAGAATGTGCAATCCCACAGATAGTGTGGAGGCAAGAAAGTCCTTCCCCACTCCTTTAGGAAAAGCCCTGATGATAAAGCTAAAGTTATCAATGAGCCTTTCCCCCAAGTAAAACAAAACCCACAGACGCCAAATTTAAACTGCTGATCTTTTCCTGAGGTAATCATTGAATTGTTATTATCTTCATTTTTCTAGAACATTTTTCTAAAGTTTTGGGCAGTACCTTTGTCCATTCCGGCTCTCCAAGGAGCTTTTGAATAACTATTCCTTTTTAACCTTCATATATTTTGGTCACTCCCAGTGAAAGGGAAAGGGGAAATCACCTCAGGCAAAAGGAGTGGTGGTAGCTGTTACTTGTGGAAAGGAGAAAATAATTAGTTGTTTTTCCTTCTCTATTCAAGTTCTTCAGATGAGTTGTTCTGATGGGTAGGAGGCTGGTTTAGCATGTTTAGAAACTTAGGGGAAAACTGAGGTAATGTGAGACCTTAGGGTTTTTTTTTTTTTTTATGTTGAAAGATAAATACCATTTTACATTCAAGGCCTGTAATATATGTGGCATATGAACTGATGAATGACTCATTTGCTGTTGGAAAGTGAACAAACTTGTCTAATGATATAGTTTTCTTTTGTGTGTGTGTGTGTTTTCTTTCTGGACAATGCCTCCCTTTGACTCAACTCATACTTTGAATTATGACTTTTTTTACCTGGAAAAACATTTTCAAATTGTTTCTACCATTCACTAGTTTATTTGCATTTTAGTTATGTGGCTGGAGCAACAGAAGTACAAATGGAACCCCAAACTTTGATTGTTAGAGCCTTTGGGATATGGAGACAAATCAGAACAATGCAGACAGGATATTTCTGAAAATCTATACTTCAGAATAGACTGATGTTTAAAAGAACCCTGTGCTAAAAAAATAAGAGATATTGATGAAAGCACTATGCCTCATATCTCCTGTTATTAATATAAAATAAAACATATGCAGCTATAAAATATCCAATTTATTGTAATAATTCATTATATGACTTTTTTACTTCCTTATTTGTCATAAGGAAGTAAACAAAACTTATTTCTTTTTCTTCTATTTGAGCTCCACTTTTTTTTTTTCCTTTGTGTAATTCGCTTCAATGCTTTGCTAGAGATTAAATCAGAGATGAAGTGGTGAATTCTGGAATGAAGAATTGTCTGCTTCAGTGCACACGTATTTTGTTGAGGACAGTGCATTCATGACTCATGGGTGAGAAAGAAGAGCCCAGTAACTGGTGTCTTTATCAAAGCCCTGGGGTATTTCTGTGTGTGTTGGTCCTATTCTTCTATACATTTCTTTCCGTGAGTCTTCTCTTAGAGCAACTTGAATTTCTGTGCCTTCCCAAGCTTCCCTGGAATTCCCTTCTG
This sequence comes from Loxodonta africana, assembly GCF_030014295.1. NCBI lineage: Eukaryota > Metazoa > Chordata > Mammalia > Proboscidea > Elephantidae > Loxodonta > Loxodonta africana. The sequence continues at coordinate 169,333,248 of NC_087342.1, forward strand.
TGTTCTACCCTCTCTCGAATATGCTTATCTTTTTCTGTGCTGCATTCCCCTCTTTTGAGATGGTATCTGTCAACTCATCACCAGGTGAATTCCTGTGAGGTGCTACCCTGAAAAACTCTGAGTACATCTTTGATTGCTGCTCTTAAGCCCTGTATGTAGTTCAGAGGAAGCGGAAAGGTTATTCTGTAAATAAAAACATTTCGAAAGACTCCTGGAAGATTGGCTCTTCTAAAAGCAAATGATGGGTAATACGTCTTGATAGTTTTTTGCATCTTTACTTGGAAAAGAGAATATGTGACATCTTCCAAAATACTCAGTCATCTCAAATGGATAATGTCCCTCTGTTGATATCAGCTACTAAGGCCATTTAAATCATGGTTTATAGACCATAACGTATCCTGAGCCCGTTTTCTGTTGTATATGTTTTAAATAGTTTATTAATAACATGAGTGATGCTTTCAGTGCCATGAATAATACTTCAGCTGTTGATATTTGTCCCTTTGGGGACACGTGACTTTATTCATATGCTTGTTATTTGCCCTCATATAAACCCTCACATGGTATCATCTGATATTATCAATTACCCTGCCCAGCTTACATCTTGTGTGGGCTTGGCTGGCACCAGCTTATAGCACCTAGAAGGCACTTCCTTCTCCAGGGTAGCTTCATGGAAACAAGGGCTCTGTTGCAACTGGCTGAGGTTTGAATTAACTCCTCCTCTGTCTGAATTACAAAACAAGTGAGGACTCACTGGCCCAGGCAGGTTTTCTGTATCCTTGGATTCTTTTTGTCTCTTTTCAAGAGCTCTTTCTGTGTAATAGCCAGACTATGTCTAAATTTAGCAGTGTGATACGTTACAAACAGGCTTTTGTGATGCTGTGTCACCAAGGGGATTTCAGGATTGTCTCCCTGGCCTGCCTCGGCGAATCTGACGCAAGCTCCCATTGGTTTGTGCTCAGGAATCTGGGTGGGAAGTGAAAGTACAGGCAAGCCTGCCAAGGCCCACCTCTGCCATGCAAGGGCTTGCCACTGTGTGTGGGCCTGAGACCTAGATTCAGGCCAATTCAAAATGAAAACCTTCAAATTAGTGCTTGAAAGTAAAATGAAAACTGAACCTGCTTGCCACATCTTGATGAAGCCCAAAATACAGCACAGGTTTTGGGGTATAAGGTCAAGCTGAAGGGTTAAAGACAGAAGGGCCTTTTCTGCCTCAGACTAAATATCCTTTCCTAAAAAGGCAGCACTGAGGAGGTCAGCTGACCCCCACGGGATCTGCATGCCCACTGCTGGATGGCACCTGACCCAGTCCTTTCCCCTGTGATTATCTCCACAGAGGGCCTGGCTCCCAAATGAAGGTTCTGGATCTGAAGAGTTATGTGGAATCTCCTCTGATTTAGGACTTTTTTTTTTTTTTTAATTGTGCTTTCAGTGAAAGTTTACAAATCAAGTTGGACTCTCATACAAAAATTTATAAACACCTTGCTATGTACTCTAATTGCTCTCCCCCTAATAAGACAGCACACTCCTTCCCTCCACTCTCTCTTTTCGTGTCTATTCCACCAGCTTCAGACCCCCTCTGCCCTCTCATCTCCCCTCCAGATAGGAGATGCCAACATAGTCTCATGTGTCTACTTGACCCAAGAAGCTCATTCTTCACCAGCATAATTTTCTATCCCATAGTCCAGTCCAATCCCTGTCTGAAGAGTTGGCTTTGGGAATGGTTCCTGTCAAGGGCCAACAGAAGGCCTGGGGGCCATGACCACCGGGGTCCTTCTAGTCTCAGTCAGACCATTAAGTCTGGTCTTTCTACAAGAATTTGGAGTCTGCATCCCACTGCACTCCTGCTCCCTTAGGGGTTCTCTGTTGTGTTCCCTGGCAGGGCAGTCATCTGTTGTAGCCGGGCACCATCTGGTTCTTCTGGTCTCAGGCTAATGTTAGCCTCTGCTTTTTGTGGCTCTTTCTGCCTCTTGGGCTCATAATTACCTTGTGTCTTTGGTGTTCTTTGATTTAGGACTTTAAAGGGCAAAAGAGAATTGTGGGAACTGGGTGAACGTTTATGCTTACGGTCCTTCACCCACAAATATTTATAGATTCTTTGTTTTGGCACTTAAATGAGGATGAATTACCTCAGGTTGCTTGGCTTAAAGTGTATGCAATGTTTTACTTATTTTAAAAAAATCTTTTTTTTTTCCTGATTTTCAATTCATGCTCACTGAAAAAATAGGCAAGTGTTATGGAAATGTTTAACAGAATATGAGAGGTCTGGAAACCCTGGTGGCATAGTGGTTAAGTGCTATGGCTGCTAACCAAAGGGTCAGTAGTTCAAATCTGCCAGGCGCTCCTTGGAAACTCCATGGGGCAGTTCTACTCTGTCCTGTAGTGTCACTATGAGTCGGAATTGACTTGATGGCACTGGATTTGGTTTTTCTGGTTATGAGAGGTGTTCCCCTTCACTGAACCCCCTAGAGGCAATCATTGATAGCAATTTGTGGTATACTCTCAATTTTCCCCCTCTTAAAAAAAAAAATATATGTATATATCAAGGGAGTTGAATCCTGGAGGCATAGTGGTTAAGAACTACGGCTGCTTAACCACAAGTTTGGCAGTTCAAATCTACCAGCTGCTCCTTGGAAACCCTATGGGGCAGTTCTACTCTGTACTATAGGATTGCTTTGAGTTGGAATTGACTCAGCAGCAATGCATTTGGCTTTTTTTTGGTTTATCTTTCAAGGACCCCTGGTGGCACAATGGTTAAGTGCTCATCTGCTAACCAAATGGTCAGTGGCTTGAACCTACGAGCTGCTCTGTGGGAGAAAAGACCTGGCAATCTGCTCAACTTTGTCATATAGGGTTGCTAAGAGTCAGAATTGACTCAGTGGCATACAAAAACACCAATAACTCCGTGTGCCAATGTAATTATTTCTTTTACAATGCACTCTTCCTTGAACAGTTTCATAAATTATTTTTTATACCATTTGACAATATATCTTTCCATGTTAGTTTATAAATACATGCCTTATTCATCTTTTAAGACTAAACTCTTAAAAAATTGTAAGCTATACACAGAATAAAAGCAAAGAGTACAGAGAGATATATATCGAAAATAAGTAGGTTTTCCTCTCTTCCTTCACTCCACAATAGTACTCTGGTCTTCAGAATATTTTAAAAGTATCTACAATGTACTTGTTAACTGCTGTATGCATACACACACACACACACACACACACACGCATATATATATATATTTTCCGTCCCACTTAAACGGGATTGCACTGTATAATTCTTTGCCTCAGTTTTAAATTTGGTACTAGAATAATGTCCTTTCTATTAGGACCAAAAGGAGCCCCGATAGCCTCATAGCACAATAGTTAAGTGCTTGGCTGCTGGCCAAAGCTCAGTAGTTCAAATCCACCAGCAACTTCCCAGTAGAAAAGACCTAGTGATCTGCTCCCATAAAGATTACAGCCTAGGGAATCCTATGCAGTTCTACTCTGTCCTGTAAGGTGGCGAGGAGTGGGAATCAATTCAGGAGCACACAACAACAACATTAGGACCAAAGGGCATTTTACCTGAAGGCATGGGACAGTAGGCTGCAGGTAGGCCAAGGTCTTGTCTATATTGCTGACTGCTGTGTGCTTGGCCCTAGAACTTTGCCTGGTAATTTGTAAGCACCCAGTACATGGAAGCCCCATGAGTCTTCTGCTCCAGTCAGAAAACCTGTGAAAGAAAAACTGCCCCAGCCTCCTGAATGCCCAACATCACCATAGAAGACTCTCTTTAATGGACTCAATCTCAGGATCTCCTTGTGGGCTTCCTTGTACAGGTTCCAGGCTGTAGTGAGACCTGGTTGTGGGTGCTGCACAGTCTGGAGGGGAGTGTATGAACCTGGCTGGAGAGGGAATAAGGAGGTTAAAGAGGTCATCAAAGTTTGACTTTACTGAAATTATCCCTAATGTCAAGCAGTCAATGAAATATACTGTTTCTGTGAATCAGAAAATCCAACTTTAATCACAGAAAAAAGTGGATTCCTAGGTATGTTAAATATCAGAATTACTCCTCTAAGTGTGTGTGTGTAAGCTAAAATAGTCAAGTAACAGTTTTAAATAATGTGTGTATTTGAAGTCCTAGACAATGCATTACAATTTAATTAACATACTCACTCTGTAATATACCCCCAGTTGCTTTCTAAAGTGATATTTTGTTTTTAATTCTTCAGTGCTAGAAAAATGAGGTGATTCATATCACCAAATTTGAGCACGATTTCAGCCAGAAAAAAACTGAATCAATATTTCAGAAGAATTTCAGTCATAATTTTGGAGTTCATAGAAATTAAAACCAATATATGGTAGCCTTGAGTAAGAGAAAACTCATCTATTGTAAAGACTTTTCAAAGGTCAACACATCCCAGAAAGGCTCTAACTTATAACAAGAGACATTTATTATACACTGACTTTGGGACATTAAAATATCACCCATAGAATTTATGGTTTTTGCAAAATGTGTACAATTTCTGCAGAGAATTTTCCTCATCCTGAAGGACAGGGATGATAGAAAGGAAGTATTTTATTTTTTTTTACTTTTAAGCTGTTCTGACAGTGCTAAGGAGTGAAGTTGACTGGTGGCTAGCTGGCTACAAGAAGTTGGTACATAAATCAGAGGGAATTGGGCATAGTGAGCCCCTGTATGGAAAAGCTCACACAAATTGGCAACTGATCTCCTTTATTTCCGTGTAAACTGTTTACAAGAAAACTGTGCGGCAGAGTGTCCGAGAATAGTGACATTCTAATCCCTAGTGATTCTTAAGAAATGTAACCGTAGGAACAGATTTTGTAAAGTGCCTTCATCCTTCTATAAGTCTGTATAAGTCACACAGGCCCCATTAAATGCCATTTGGAGAACAGAGCTCCAGCTGGGATCGTAGGTTCACTTCTGTATGGAACTTACAGAAGTTTACTGCTGATTCCTCAATGGAGCCCTGGACTTCCTGGGCCAGCCAAAACTTGCCAACTGTCTTCAGTTACTTCCAGAGAATTTGGGACAATCTCACCCCATTTGCTGTGCCAAGAATTTGCCCCTGAATTTTAAAGGCATCTGCCTTTCATAAGAAAAACCCAACCCCTTGCTTGTGACTCATTTGCACATAGAGTTGTAGATGCCTAAATTGAAGTGACTGCTTACCTTTCCTGGCTGTGAATGGGCTCTGTCCATTGAACAGAAAACCTGTGTGGCAAATGGCATGAGTTCTGTTTAATGGTGCAAACTCCTCCGGCATCCCCCACTTTCCCCCCACCCCCTGCCCACAAACATCTTTAGGATAGATGAGGGGCTACAAAGTGAGAACTTGACATATTTGCTCACAGCTTCCAAAGCTGATGAAAGTCAATGAACAATCCTCTCAGAATGTGGGTGTCCACCTCCCTCCTTCAATTCACATATCATAAGAAAATAATAGCTTGTGTGTTCACAATTTGTGAATTTAAAGATTTAAGTCCGTGAAACATTCTGCATCCTATTTTGGAGAGTGACATCTGAGGTCTTAAACACTGGCAAGTGGCCATCTAAGATGCAACAATTGATCTCAACCCACCTGGAGCAAAGGAGAATGAAGAACACCAAAGACACAAGGTAAGTATGAGCCCAAGAGTCAGAATGGGCCACATAAATCAAAGACTACATCAGTCTGAGACCAGAAGAACTAGATGGTGCCCAGCTACAACCAATGACTGCCCTGACAGGGAACACAACAGAGAATCCCTGAAGGAGCAGGAGAGCAGTGGGATTCAGAGCCCAAATTCTAGTAAAAAGACCAGAGTTCATGGGCTGACTGAGACCAGAGGAGCTCCAGAGGTCATGGTCCCCAGACCTTCTGTTAGCCCAAGACAGGAACCATTCTCAAGGCCAACTCTTCAGATAAGGATTGGACTGGACTACAACACAGAAAATGATACTGGTGAGGAGTGGGCTTCTTGGATCAAATAGACACATGAGACTATCTGGGCAGCTTCTGTATGGAGGGGAGATGTGAAGGCCAAGAGGGACAGAAGCTGGCTGGATGGACACGAAAAAACACACGGTGGAGAGAAGGAGTGTGCTGTCTCATTAGGGGGAGAGCAACTAGGAATATATAGCAAGGTGTATACAAGGTTTTGTATGAGAGACTGACTTGATTTGTAGACTTTCACTTAAAGCTCAATAAAAATTAAAAAAAAAAAAAGATGCAAGTCTGTGAACACGGAGCAGGTAAAGTTTTCTTCTTTTTGTTTGTTGGGAAAATCAAATGTTCATAGAAATGGACACCCAACACGCGTCACTCTCTAAAATACGTCTCAAATTCCACTCCTTTTCTCCATCTGTACTATCATTGCCCTCAGGATCTCTCACCTGGATTATGTCTACAGCCACCTAACTTGTCTCTCTAGTCATGTTAATTGCTATCTAGTCAGCTCCAGTTTATGGTGACCTTATGTATAACAGAACAAAATGTTGCTGGGTCCTGTGCCATCTTCATGATCGTTGGCATGTTTGAGTCCAGTGTTGTAGTTATTGTGCTACATCTTCCAGCAATTAAAGTATACTATATTCTGTTGTGAGTTTTCATTGGCTTAGTTCTGAAATTAGATCACCAGGCCTTTCTTCCTAACCTGTCTTAGTGTGGAAGCTCCACTGAACCCTGTCCATCATGGGTGACCCTGCAGGTATTCAAAATACCTGTTCCCAGCGTAGCAACATGCAAGCTACAACAGTATGACAGATTGACAGATGGGTCTGTTGTTGTTAGGTGCAGTCATCTCCAACTCATAGCAACGCTATGTACAACAGAAGGAAACACTGTCTGGACCTACGCCATCCATACAATCATTGCCATGTTTAATCCATTGTTGCAGCCACTGTGTCAGTCCATTTCATTGAGGGCCTTCCTCTTTTTCACTGGCCCTCTACTTTACCATGCATGATGTCCTTCTCGAAGGACTGGTCTCACCTAATAACATATCCAAAGTACACGAGACAAAGTCTTGCCATCCTTACGTCTAAGGAGCATTCTAGCTGTACTTCTTCCAAAATAGGTATGTTTGTTCTTCCGGCAGTCTGTGGTATATTCAGTATTCTTTCCCAACATCATAATTCAAAGGCATCAATTCTTCTTCAGTCCTCCTTATTCATTGTCCAGCTTTTGCATGCACATGAGGTGATTGAAAACACCGCGGCTTGGGTCAGGTGCACCTTGGTCCTCAAAGTGACATCTTTGTTTTTTAACACCTTAAAAAGGTCTTTTGCAGACTGGACCAAAAGCAAAGAAGTTTCCTGGATAAACTGAATGCTTCGAAGGTCAGCAGAGCAAGGGCGGGGGTTGGGGACTATGGCTTCAGGGGACATCTAAGTTAATTGGCAAAATAAATTCTATTAAGAAAACATTCTGCATCCCACTTTGAAGTGTGGCGTCTGAGGTCTTAAATGCTAACAAGCGGCCATCTAAGATGCATCAATTGGTCTCAACCCACCTGGATCAAAGAAGAATGAAGAACACCAAGGTCACAAGATAATTATGAGCCCAAGAGACAGAAAGGGCCACATGAACTAAAGACTTACATCATCCTGAGACCAGAAAAACTAGATGGTGCCCGGCCACAACCGATGACTGCCCTGACAGGGAGCACAACAGAGAACCCCTGAGGGAGCAGAACAGTGGGACGCAGACCCCAAATTCTCATAAAAAGACCAGACTTAATGGTCTGACCGAGACTAGAAGAGTCCCGGTGGTCATGGTCCCCAAACCTTCTGTTGGCCCAGGACAGGAACCATTCCCAAAGACAACTCATCAGACATGGATTGGACTGCACAATGGGTTGGAGAGAGATGCTGATGAGGAGTGAGCTACTTGTATCAGGTGGACACTGGAGACTGTGTTGGGCATCTCCTATCTAGAGGGGAGATGGGAGGGTAGAGAGGGTTAGAAACTGGCAAAACGGCCACAAAAGGAGAGACTGGAAGGAGGGAGCAGGCTGACTCATTAGGGGGAGAGTACATGGGAGTATGTAGTAAGGTGTATATAAGTTTATATGTGAGAGACTGACTTGATTTGTAAACTTTCACTTAAAGCACAATAAATTTTTTTTTTTTTTAAAAAAAAGGTCTTTTGCAGCAGATTTACCCAATGCATTATGTCATTTGATTTCTTGACTGCTGCTTCCATGGGCATTGACTGTGTATCCAAGTAAAATGAAATCATCGACAACTTCAATTTTCTCCGACTATCATGATTTTGCTTATTGGTCCAGTTGTGAGGATTTTTGTTTTCATTATGTTGAGGTGTAATCTATACTGAAGACTGTAGTCTTTGATCTTCATCAGTAAGTGCTTGAAGTCCTCTTCACTTTCAGCAAACAAGGTTGTCATTTGTATATAATAGGTTGTTAATGAGTCTTCCTCCAATCCTGATGCCTCATTCTTCTTCTTATAGTCCAGATTCTCAGATTATTTGCTGAGCATACAAATTGAATAAGTGTGGTGAAAGAATACAAACATGACACACACTTTTTCTGATTTTAAACCATGCAGTATCACCTTATTCTGTTTGAGCAGCTGCCTCTTGGTCTATGTACAGGCTCCACATGAGCACAATAAAATGTTTTGGAATTCTCATTCTTCAAAATGTTATCCATAATTTGTTATGATCCACAAAGTCGAATGTCTTTGCATAGTCAGTAAATGCAAGTAAACGTCCTTCTGGTATTCTCTGCTTTCATCCAAGAAGCACCTGACGTTAGCAATGATATCCCTGATTCCATGTCCTCTCCTGAATCTGGGTTGAATCTCTGGCGGTTCCCTGTCGATATACTGCTGCAACTGCTTTTGAATGCTCTTCAGCAACATTTTACTTGTGTGTGATATAAATGATATTATTTGATAATTTCCATGTTCTGTTGAATTAATAGGCACAAATATGGATCTCTTCCAGTCAGCCAGATATTTGTCTTCCAAATTTCTTGGTATAGACTAGTAAGCACTTCCAGGATTGCATCCATTTGCTGAAACATCTCAGTTGGTATTCTATCAATTCCTGGAGGCTTGTTTTTTGCCATTCCCTTCAGCACAGTAGGACTTCTTCCTTCAGTACCATCAGGTCTTGATCATATGTGACATCCTGAAATGGTTGAATGTCAATTGATTCTTTTTGGTACACAGGCTCTGTGTATTTCTTCCATCTTCTTTTGATGCTTCCTGCATCGTTCAACTTTTTGCCCATGGAATCCTTCAATATTGCAACTTGAGGCTTGAATTTTTTTCTTGAGGTCTTTTAGCTTGAGAAATGCCAAGTGTGTTCTTCCCTTTTAGTTTCCTAACTCCAGGTCTTTGCATATTTTATTATAATTTGTTACTTTGTCTTCTCTAGCTACCTTTTGAAATCTTGCATTCAGCTCTTTTTCTTCCATTCACTTTACCTGCTCTATGTCCAAGAGCAAGTTTCTGAATCTCTTCTGGCATCCATTTTGTTTTTTTCTTTCTTTCCTGTCTTTTTAATGAGCTTTTGCTTCTTTTATGTATTATGTCCTTGATGTCATCCCACAACTTACCTGGTCCTCAGCCATTGGTGTTCAACGTGTCAAATCTATTCTTGATATGGTCTTTAAATTCAGGTGGGATATATTCAAGGTTGTACTTTGGCTTTCATGGACTTGTTCTAATTTTCTTCAGTTTCAACTTGAACTTGCATATGAGCAATTGACGGTCTGTTCTGCAGTCAGCCTCTGGCCTTATTCTGACTGATGATATTGAGATTTTCCATTGTCTCTTTCCACAGATGCAGTCAATTTGACTATTCAAATTTACACACCAACCATAAATGCCACAGATGAAGAAACTGAAGATTTTAACCAACTTCTGCAGTCTGAAATTGATGAAACATGTAATCAAGATGCATTGATAATTGTTGGTGATTGGAATGCTAAAGTTGGAAACAAAGAAGAAGGATTGGTTATCGGAAAAATATGACCTTGGTGTTAGAAATGACGCCAGAGATCACATGATAGAATTTTGCAAGATCAACGACTTATTCACTACTAGTATCTTTTTTTTGACAACATAAACACCTACTATACACATGGACCTTGCCAGATGGAATACACAGAAATCATATTGACTACATCTGTGGAAAGAGACGATGGAGAAGCTCAATAGCATCACTGAAGGACTACTGTGGAACAAAAATCAAAATTCTAGTCTAGACCCCTCTAAGTGATCCTTCTAGACCATAGTCAGATCAGAATTTAGCTATCCCTTAAATCTGTTCATGCCATTTCCCTGTTTATAATCTTCTGAATTTTTTCCATCACTTACTGAAAGAAGTTCACGTCATTGAAGACTCCCAGTCTCACCTCTGGCTGTGGTCCAGGCTTGGTCCCTCCACATTTCTATACTTTCATGCCTCACACTGACTATGTTAACATAGACTATGCTAACATATTTTTGTTGTTGTTTAATTTTGACCCATGGCAACCACCTGTGACAGAGAACTGCCCCATAGGTTCCCTAGGGTGTAATTTTTTTTTTAATTAATTTTTATTGCGTTTTAAGTGAAAGTTTACAAATCAGGTCAGTCTCTCATACAAAAATTTACATACACCTTGCCATACACTCCTAATTGCCCTCCCTCCAATGAGACAGTACAGTTCTTCCCTCCACTCTCTCTCCTAGTGTCCATTCGGGTAGCTTCTTGCCCCCTCTGCCCTCTCATCCCCCCTCTAGACAGGAGATCCCAACATAGTCTTATGTGTCCACTTGATCCAAGAAGCTTGTTCTTCACCAGTACCATTTTCTATCCCACAGACCAGTCTAATCCCTGTCTGAAGAGTTGGCTTTGGGAATGGTTCCTGTCTTGGGCTAATAGAAGGTCTGGGGACCATAACCTCTGGGGTCCTTTTAGTCTCAGTCAGACCATTAAATCTGGTCTTTTTATGAGAATTTGGGGTCTGCATCCCACTGCTCTTCTGCTTCCTCAGGGTTTCTCTGATGAGTTCCCCGTCAGGGCAGTCATCAGTTATAGCCAGGCACCATCTAGTTCTGGTCTCAGGCTGATGTCTCTGGTTTATGTGGTCCTTTCTATCTCTTGGGCTCATAATTACCTTGTGTCTTTGGTGTTCTTCCTTCTTCCCTGCTCCAGGTGGTTTGAGACCAATTGGTGCATCTTAGATGGCCGCTTTCTAGTGTTTAAGACCACAGATGCCACTCTCCAAAGTGAGATGCAGACTGTTTTCTTAATAGATTTTATTATGCCAATGGACTTAGATGTCCCCTGAAACCTTGGTCCTCAAACCCCCGCCCCTGCTACACTGACCTTTGAAGCTGCTAACATGTTTTTGTTTCTCACTCTCTATGTTCTTTCTCACGTATATGCCTTGATTGTACTGCTCTTTTGACTTGGGATGTTCTCTTTCTCTTGACCCATCTAACTCCTTCAAAGAGCCTCCCTGGCCCACTGTCCCTCAGGGTAGGTAAGGCACCCGCTCTTTGTGGGCTCCTAGTCTTATAGGCCCACATCCTATTTTACTTATATTGTAGCGTATTAACCTAATTATGTATCTTCTGGTTTGTAAAATACTTAAGCACATAAACCATGACTTATTCATTGGTGTGTTCTTACCCAAAGTATAGCTGACACATATTTGGCACTAAATAAATGGCTGATGAATGGATGAATGAGGATGGATAGGCGAAATGTAAGATGTAAAAGGGGGTTACATACATTTATAAATAAGTGAAATCATTTAAGGAGCCCTGGTGGCACAGAGGTTAAGAGCTCAGCTGCTAACTAAAGGGTCAGCAGTTCAAGAGACTTTGGAGAGCATCTAGGCCAACACTGTACTTTGACAAATGAGGAAACAGAAGCCCAAAAAGCAATGACCTGTCCTAGGTCCCATAGTAAGGTAAAAACTTAACCTTTGAACAGATCCTCATACAGCACACTAGGCAGTACACTAGGCAGTATACGAACCGAGGCCTGTCTAATACTTTTAATTTAATATTTATATCAAATAAAGAATCAATCTCATGATTCATCAATGGTATATTTAGACCTACATATGTACACAAATAAAAATAGTACAAAGTTTCTAATATTGGAAAATGTTCCTCAGCTACCACGCACAACTATCGTGACTACCTCACTGACTCCTGAGTCCCTCTGGAACCACCAGTTGGAAGTTCACGAGGAGAAAGAAAATAATGCTTGGCATTACTGGGAAGTGATACTTGGTTTTGCTATCTGGAAGTAAGGGCTTGACAAGTTAATTTGATTTGTCTTTTTTTTACGTAAGTGCTTCTGCTGTCCAAGCCTTCCCACGTTGCAAAGCAATGCCCTTCTCTGATGCCATCAGTGCCACGGCCCTCAAATTTTTGTGGCATTTGGTCATAGTCCTTTTGTTCTGAGGACATAGAGCCAGGATTGTATGGCAGTGTTTCCCTTGGCCTGAACACTGTTAATCATAAGTGCAGATATTTAGGGGTCTGGGCTACACTGTGCCAGGACCGAGCACCATGGGTTGGTTAGTTAGCGTGTGTGTTTGTGATATTTGCTGCTCTCTAAAGCCCAGGGTCAAGGGCAAGGGACTCTTGCCTCACTCTCAAGGCAGTGCCGAGTGTGAAAGAAATACCATGCTTCCTGTCATGGATTGAATTATGTCTCCCCAAAAATATGCATATCAAATTGGTTAGGCCATGATTCATAGTCTTGTGTGGTTGTCCTCCATTTTGTGATTGTAATTTTATGTTGAGAGGATTAGGGTAGGATTGTAACACCACCCTTACTCAGGTCATCTCCCTGATCCAATGTAAAAGGAGTTTTCCTGGGGTGTGGCCTGCACCACCTTTTATCTCTCAAGAGATAAAAGGAAAAGGAAGCAAGAAGAGAGTTGGAGACCTCATACCACCAAGAAAGCAGCACTAAGCAGAGCGCATCCTTTGGACATGGGGTCCCTGGGCCTGAGAAGCTTTGGCACCAGGGGAAGACTGAGGACAAAGACCTTCCTCCAGAGCCGACAGAGAGAGAAAGCCTTCCCCTGGAGCCAACGCCCTGAATTTGGACTTGTAACCTACTAGACTGTGAGAAAATAAATTTCTCTTTGTTGAAGCCATCCACTTGTGGTTTCTGTTATGGCAGCTCTGGATGACTAAGATACTTCCCATCAAAATGTCTTCTGATGGTATTATCTGAGGCTATATAATAAGGTAATAGTCCATGGGGTTCCCAATATAGGGTTTCTTGCATTCTTATGCTATTACATTTAGGATCATTCAAGGTATAAAGATCTAAGGGGGAAAGGTCAAGAAACTAGGAATTTGCAGTCCTGGATTATTTTCTTAAATCTGTTAATTACCTACTGGGTAACTTTGAGAAAACACAACCTGTTAATGGTTAGCAGTTTCGGTTTCTCTACTCATAAAATAAGCCATAAATTATCTACACCCTTGCAGAAGTATTGGGAGAATAAATGCTGAAATGAAAGGTATTGCATAATAACAGCACAATTCTACAAAGCTTGAAAGCTGTTCTGACCTTCACTTAAATAGTCAGCATGATGTCAGGTTCATATGGAGAGGATCTCCAGTATAATTGGTCTTCGATGGAGCAATGTGTTTTCTTTGAGCTATTCAAAAGAAAGGTGTTTTATAAATCCAATCTATTATCTGTGGGCAAATGAATTAAGTTAGTGTGCAATGTGTACCTATCACGTTAAATGACTCCATTTTAAAAACAAGACTGTTACCTGGGACTCTCTTCCGTACAGTTATATAACCCATCTGTCATTATTGGCTGGGCCTTTCCTCCTCTCAGCTTCCAGAGACTCCCTGCTTCTTCTCAACTGGTCATAAGCCTGACAGATACAGTCACATTTAAGCTATTCTGAGTCCTTGAGTTTCTTAGGACAACCTTTGATTTAAGGATATGTCAAATAACTCAAAGACCCTGAGACAAGTAAAAGCAGATGTTGCCTTGATTTAGGATTGGGTCTAGCTTCACAAACCTTATTAATGAAGCATTTTGAGAGAACTGACCACACCAAGATTGGCTAATCCTGTCTTGAAGGACTATGGGATCCCTACTGGGTGACTATAGTCACAGTTCCCTTACGAAGAACTGTGTAGCCTCAGAAATAGAGGCAATACCCCCTTCAACCCCCCACCAAGGCCAAAACAAACAGCACTGAGAAGGTCTTTAGGGATTCAGAGACTCTAGAACTGCTAGATAGAGGATAGATGGGATGCGGGCTACGATAACCTCTACGTTCTGGAGGTCCTGGGCTGTAAAGCTAACCACGAGAAATGGGAGACTCATGTTGGTGTTTGGGAGGTGAGCGGTTCATTTGTATTTCCTTTTTTCCACAGTAAGGAGGTTCTTCACCATGAGAGAACCATGATTCCCATGGTTGGGGTTTTCCATTCTTGATGACTCACTGAGCCAGATCCTGCCTTGTTTGCCATCATCACCTCAGAACCTGTCTCCACAATGGCCACGATACCAACACCAAACCAAACCTGTTGCTGTTCAGTCGATTCTAACTCATTGCAACCCTATGTGTTACAGAGTACAACTGTCTCATAGGGTTTTCTTGTCTGTCATCTTTATGGAAGAATATTGCCAGGCCTTTCCTCTGTGGCACTGCTTGGTCAGTTTGAAGAGACAACCTTTAAAAGTTAATAGTTGCACACAAACCATTTGCACCACCCAGGGACATTTATGGCCATGTGTGATGCTTGAAAATATTTGTTGAACAAACAAATAAATAATAGAACATCATTTTATTATTCTTCCTGTGGTAATAAAATAATTTTAAAAATTGACACCCCACTTAAAAGAACTTCAGAAAAGTTTTCCCACCCCGAACTTCCCAGAAATTCAAATGGACAAAATATTTTCATTTTAATTTTTAAATATTAGAAGAATGCAGTGACCACAGTTTATATTTTCCCTCCTTATTCTCCTCAGGGCGTGTGTTGCTCATTTAAACGCAATTTGCTGCGTGTTTGGGTCAGTGACTTAAATCGAGAGGCTCTTACAGGAACTCAGCACTGTGGAAATCCCAGAATTTTGGCTGGGGTCTGGAGAAGAAGCCTGGAATTTGTGGCTCGGGGGGCCATGACAGTTAAGCACCAGGCAGTGCTCCGGCCTACTTTGGGTAGCAGATCTTCAGCCTAAGCAGTTCGGTTTTGTATGGAAACAGTCAGCAACGCCTGAGAAAACCAGGAGGCCTGTCAAGATGACTAGGAAGGTTATAAACCAGAAAACTTCCTGCTTGGTATTTGAAAACCACACGGTATTTTACAACATTCCTGTCTATTAACTGCTGGGAAGGGCTTTACCTTATTGCCTTTTGCATAATGGAACCAGTCTTTCCCCTCAGAGGCCCCTGTGTTGCTTTGATCAAGTTCAAAAGATGAGGGAAATGATGACTAAGGACCTCGGGAACCAGACTGAAGACTCTCACAGACATACTCAAGGGATTTGGGGGGATTGTTTTTTTTTTTTTTATACTGACGCATCATTTTGGTAAACAGTTCCTATAGTCTGTGCACTTATCAAATTCCTTGCCCAAATATTTGCTATTTATAAAATGATCAAGGAAACAGACTTGTGTTTATTATTCCTAAATCAGCAGCAGTTTGATGAATTAGAAACAGTCTTACTTTTTCCTCTTCCCTCTCCCTTTTCCAGCCTCTTGTAAAAGTGCCAACATCATACACCCAACTCTCTCTCTAAATAGTAAAAACAGAAAATAATAGCGACCTTCTTGAACTGTACATTGCCACTGCACAGGTTAAACTTTGGGCCAACAGCCAACTCCCCTCAGCATCAGTGGTAGATATTTGGAACTGATTGAGTTGGGAAGGGATACAATAAATGTCTGTTTCCGGTTCACAGGGGCCTCAGCGTCACCGCATAGTTTGGACGTCTGACCAGTTTCCTGACTTTGAGAGTCTCTTACTTTAAACATTAGGGATCAGCCCTGGAAAGAAAAGGAAAGACACACGCAAGAGTCTGTCTCTGACTCCACCGACAGTCCCTCTCAGGACAGGACAGTTTCCCCAGAATGATTTTGATGTGGACGGTGCTTCCTGTTGCTGTCCTGTGGCAGGGTGACAGGGAGTTCACTGGGTGTGCTCAGATGTCATGAATGGGGGAGTCCAGCAACTGGGCAAGTTCTTGACAATGTCGCTTACAGGAAAGCAGTGGCGTCACTAGGGTTGGTGTCACCCAGTGTGGTAACTCATGGTGTCACCACCCCCCATGGACCTCCTCCTGTACCAAACCATACAGAATCCTTAGTAATACTTTTTTATACTACTGTTACTCAGAAATCGTAATTCCCATGTATCACTCCTTCTTTTCCTTTAATTACTACTTCATTCTCAAAAAAGTTATTGATATAGGTTCACAAATACAAATTACCAAGATATTGTAGCTAAAACCCCAGAAAATTTGACAAAATCAGTGACTATAAAAACACTGGCAGCAACGAAAACAACAGCGTGTGCTTATGGAGCATACAGATTCAAAGCATCGCTGTAATTGGGTAATAATGACACCTCTGACCGTAGAGCGTTAGAAGTCAGCATAGAGTTTTAGCCCCGCAGGTGTATTGATACATGGAAGCTGGGCTTACGAAAAATATTTTTATTGTTGTAACTAACTACAGGGATATTTTATAGACAGTCATTTTGGTGTCACCCCCTCTGGCAGTGTCACCGGCTATGGTCCACACCCCCTATACCACCCTAGTGACACCACTGCAGGAAAGTACCACCTTTACTAGTAGTGATCAAAGAACAGAGCAAACACAGACACTTCATACTCAGAAAACTCTTTAAGACTGATTCCTTTCTATATTGTGTTTAATTCGTTCTATTTACATTTTGCATGTGTCAAAGGCTTTGATAGGTGCACACATTTAAACTTTTCATTCTAAAAGGGACAAGTTTGCTAAATCAGTATGGGGAGGGAACCAAAGAATTCCAATAAATCATTTCTTTTTAAGATAATTACAGTTGTCCTTTATCAAACCAAAACCCAGGTCTACAATATTTCCAACTTTGCACAGAGCTGCCACAAAGCTTAAATACATGTTTATACAGCTAAGTCCCCTTAAAACCACTCTACCCTTGAATGTCCTCAATTTTGTCCTTATTTTCATAAGTATGTTTCTATGTTAATATAGGGAACAGGAAGTCTCCCTCCCCCCCACCTCTAGAGCTCTTTCAGTAAGTGCCTCTATTCCTTTGTAATATGCTGGGCTAGTTTTAAAAATAGGCTCCTGCTCTGCCAAGACAATACTGGTGTTGGCCAACCAGCATCATTGATGGAAATGAATTCTTTTAGGCACAATTTGGTTGAGAGAGGCCAAAGCACTCAGGCTTCCAGGGGAAATGGTGGGGAGAAACACCAGCAATGAACATAGGCAGGCATTTGTGGAAAATGCTGCACTGCATGTTTGGAAGTAAAAACTTCATTTTACACTGGGACCTTAGAGGCAAGAGTCACCTCGCTCTCAAAGGCAAGACAAGCTAGTAGAGACAATGGAGTAGAGACAACGCCTTAAGTTAGGAGGCAGTCACAGACATCCTAGCAACAAAAGTCAAGAAAAGAGCGGGAGGGAACTTTTTTTTTTTTTTCTTTTCTTCCATCGTTATGAAATGATTTAGGGAGGCTAGTTCCCTAGGATTCAGTTTAGGGCTTGCCCAAATTACTTTTTCTCAGGAGCTTTTGTCTTGAACCACTTTTAGGCACTGAACTAGTTCCTTCTTGCTGGAAGAACGTAATTGTATTGTCTGAATAGTGCATGCTTCCTTCTAGGATGCCAGCGGAAAACCCCAATGATGCCTTTTCCCACTAAACTATTAGAATTTCTCTTTCCAGTAAATGCAGAAAGAATATGCAGCCATTACTAACTGGCAGCCTAGGATTTTTTTTAATTGAAAAAGAACATTTTCATCTTAAAATTTCTACTACTATGAGTTTTTTGAGACCAGGCCAGGGCATATGTCTTTCTACCTCTACAATATCCGGTACTATTTATGCATATAGTTGAAAATAATGACTTTTTTAAATGAAATAATTAGTTCCCCCCAAATACAAAGCCTTTTTTGTATAGAACTTTGGCCAAGCAAAGGCCCATAATACCTATAAATGTTACGTAGAAGCAATAATGATAGTTCTTATCTCAGTCTAGTGTGAAAATCTAGAATAATGAATGACTCTACAGTTCATTAGAAGTCCCTGGGTGGTGAATATGGTTAATATGCTCAGCCGCTAACTAAAAGGTTGGAGGTTTGAGTCACCCAGAGGCACCTTGTAAGAAAGGCCTGGTGATCTACTTCTGAAAATTTAGCCACTGAAAGGCCTGTGGAGCACAGTTCTACTCTGACACACGTGGGGTCGCCATGAGGCAGAATCAACTCCACAGGAACTGGTTAACTGGTTACTCTTCACTGTCTATTCTAATGCGGGAAAGGACAAATGTAAATAATCTAAAACCAATTTACAATTAAAAAAAAAAGCTAAACTCATTACCTCGAGTTGATTCCAACTCATAGTACCTTATCTATAGGATAGAGTAGAACCGCACCATAGGGCTTCCAAAGAGCAGCTGGTGGATTTGAACTGCCCACCTTTTGGTTAATAGCCAAGTTCTTAACCACTGCACCACCAGGGCTCCTATAATTCAAAACTCATCTGAATTTGGCTTTGATTTGTGGTAAATCCCATACCTTGATAGTGCCCACAATCCCTTTTCATCCACCCTTAACTCAAACCTTTGTCTATTTGATTATAACCCAGTTGAGAGGGGTCAGAAGGAGACTCCAGAAGTCCAGAAAGAATAATCATCTGGAGGAAGATCAGAGGTCAGGGGAGTCATGGTGATAGAAGACTCAGAAATTGTTGTGGAAGCCCATCTCTACCACCGTTATCACTTGGTGTCCTTGGCAAATGCTTTTTCCCTCTTTATGCCTCAGATTTCTTCTTGAAACTGAGATGAATGGACTTTATAATGCATAAATTTCCTTCTGGGACAGTAATTGAAAATGTTACTTTTGTTAGCTTTGGTCATGTTGGCCCCTGACTCATGGCAACCCCATGCACAATGGGATTGGACCATTGTGATACATAGGGTTTTCATTGGCTGATTTTTCAGAAGAGATCACCAGACTTTTCTTCCTAGTCTGCTGTGCTCTCAAAACTCTGCTGAAACTTGTTCAGCATAACAACACACAAGCCTCCACTGACAGATGGGTGGTGACTGCACATAAGGTGTATTGGCCGAGAATCAAATCACGGTCTTCTGCATGGAAGAGGGGGAGACTTACATATAAATAAAATTTAATTGAACTTTGCATTGTTGTGGTATTATACCAAAGAAAGATAGAAAGAGCTTAAATATATAGTAGTAATAGCTAAAAATGGATAAACTAAGTCCAAATTAAAGAGTTATTAAAATCTCAAAGCATTTCTGCAAACAAAGTAAACATTTATGTGCTTTTAATTCAAGATTTTACCACTGTTTCATCCTATAGCTAGTTAAAATGCACATTTCAAAGTTACAATAATTTTGAGGAAAGCCCCTAGTTGGTTTGAATGTGTGTAAATTTAATCCTGGTCATTTGAACTTAACACGATCCAGCGATTTTTGAAATTCATATTCTAGTTTTTCAAGTAAATACATTGTGTCATTTGCTTATTTGATGTGATTTATTAAAAAAAAAATGGGTCCTTTGAGAAACTGCTTCTGGGTATTGATACTAAAATAAAAACACTGGCTAAAAGCAGGAAAATTAATTTCAGGGCATTTTAAGCTTCCCCAGCTTCCTGGGTTCAGAGGGCTTCAGAAGTTAAGAATTGCTCTCTGATGTCACTGTTCTCTGAAAGCTGATTCATTCGAACCCATATGGTGGACATCTTTGAATCACATACTGCTTACATTTCTCAGTGCCTTCAAAAATGGAATTTCCCCCTTTTAATCCTCAAAATCAAGTTCAAATGAATTATTTTTACCCACCTGCAGCTTCCTCTGAGAAACATAACTCTTTGATTCAATCCATAATTTCCTTATATTCCACAATCCCCAAATTATCCTATTTAGTTTTAAATTCAAATCAGTGTTACTGTTATTGATTCTGAGCTGGGAAAATGAGGAATGGCTTTGTGTGATGCATCATGAAGATATAATACAAATACGGGCCAGGAAATGTTCCTCGCTTTCCCTACTGCAGTGTACAACTGTATTAATTTATCAGTGTCACCATACTTCCATAGACTGCCAGTCCAGAAACTCTTGGCTTCTAAAAGCCTCATTCAAGAGGAAAGTCTCTATCTGCTGAACTATCAAGATCATACAGAGGAAATGGAGTGTGAGTCCTATTGATTAACGTCTCCGATGGAGGCCCCTGGTGGCAGGGACCTAAAAGAAGAGACTGTCTGACATAGGACTGTCACTGGCTCAAGAAGAAATGGTAATAAACAAATGATTGCTGGGCAGCCCCTCCCGGCTTCTGTCTCTTCCCGGTGCAGCTTACAACCCCTCTTTCTGTCGTCGCGTTGCTTCAATTAAACTTCGAGCTCTGCTTCCATCCTACCCCAATGCCTTTTGTGTTTCTAGACATCTTCCCCATCTGTGTTGTTGTGTTGTTAGCTGCCGTTGAGTCTGCCCTGGCTCATGGCAACCCCATGCACAAAGGGATGAAGAACTCCCTGGTCCCAACCTATCACTGATAGTGTCACAGATGGGACCACACAGGGTGATCCATAGGATTTTCATTGGCTGATTTTTGGAAGTATACCTGCAAGCAAGTCTCCACTGACAGACGAGCTGTGGCTGCCCTTGAGGTGCATTGATTGGGAATGAACCTGAGTCTCTGGCATGTTGCTGTTGTTGTCGTTGTTAGGTGCTATGAGTCTGTTCCGACTCATAGCAGCCCCGTGTACAACAGAACAAAACACTGCCCAGTCCTGTGCTATGCTCACAATCATTGCTGTGCTTGAGCCCATTGTTGCAGCCACTGTGTCAATCCATCTCATTGAGGGTCTTCCTCTTTTTCACTGACCTTCTACTTTACCAAGCATTATGTCCTTTTTCAGGGACTGGTTCCTCATAACACATCCAAAGTATGTGAGAAGAAGTCTCACCATCTTTGCTTGTACGGAGCATTCTGGCTGTACTACTTTCAAGACAGATTTGTTTGTTCTACTGTCAGGCCATGGTATATGCAATATTCTTCACCAATGCCATAATTGAAAGGCATTGATTCTTCTTCGGTCTTCCCTATTCGTTGTCCAGCTTTCGCATGCATATGAGGTGATTGAAAATACCATGGCTTGGGTCAAGCGCACCTTAGTCCTTAAAGTGCCATCTTTGCTTTTTAACACCTTAATGAGGTCTTTTGCAGCAAATTTGTCCAATGCAATATGTCCTTTGATTTATTGACTGCTGCTTCCATGGGTGTTGACTGTGGATCCAAGTAGAATCAAATCCTTAACAAATTCAATATCTTCTCTTTTTATCATGATGTTGTTTATTGGTCCAGCTGTAAGGGTTTTTGTTTTCTTTATGCTGAGGTGTAATCCATACTGAAGGCTGCAGTCTGTGATCTTCATCAGTAAGTGCTTCAAGTCCTCTTCACTTTCAGCAAGCAAGGTTTTGTCATCTGCACATTACAGGTTGTTAATGAGTCTTCCTCCAATCCTGATGCAGCATTCTTCTTTATATAGTCCACTACCTCTCAGATTATTTGCTCAACATACAGACTGAATAAATATGGTGGAAGGGTACAACTCTGATGCACACCTCTCCTGACATCAAACTATGTGATATCTCTTTGTTCTGTTTGAACAACTGTCTCTTGGTCTATGTACAGGTTCCTTAGGAGCACAATTAAGTGCTCTTGAATTCCCATTCTTCACCATGTTATCTATAATTTGTTATGATCCACACGGTCAAATGCCTTTGCATGGTCTATAAAATACAGGTAAACATCTTTCTGGTATTCTCAGCTTTCAGCCAGGATCCATCTGACATCAGCAATGATATCCCTCATTCCACATCCTCTTCTGAATCCGGCTTGAACTTCTGGCAGTTCCCTGTTGATGTACTGCTGCAACTGCTTTGGAATGATCTTCAGCAAAATTTTACTTGTGTGTGATATGAATGATATTTTTTGATAATTTCCACATTTTTTTAGATTACTTTTCTTTGGAATGGGCACAAATATTAATTTCTTCCAGTTGGCTGGCCTGGAAGTTGTCTTCCAAATTTCTTGACATAGATGAGTGTCCCTTCAGTGCTGCATTGGTTTGTTGAAACATCTCAGTTGGTGTTCCTCCAATTCCTGGAGCCTTGTATTTCGCCACTCCCTTCAGTGCAGCTTGGACTTCTTCTTTCAGTACCATTGGTGTTCTTGATCATATGCTACAGCTTGAAATGTTTGAACGTCGACCAATTCTTTTTTCCTGCAGTGACTCTGTGTATTTGTTCCAACTTCTTTTGATGCTTCCTGCATTGTTCAATCTTTTCCCTGTAGAATCCCTTAATATTTCAACTTGAGGCTTGAACTTTTTCTTCAGTTCTTTCAGCTTGCAAAATGCCGAGTGTGTTCTTCCCTTTTGGTTTCCTAGCTCCAGGCCTTTGCGAGTTTTTTTTCATACTTTACTTTGTCTTCTTGAGCTGCCCTTTGAAATCTTCTGTTCAGCTCTCTGGCATAGAAGGTGAGAATTCTACCACTGAACCACCTCTCCCTACCTGTACACATCCCTGTCCTCTCCCTACCTGTACAGATACCTATTTTGTACCTTTGTCTTGAAAAAAAAATACAGCATTCCTGACATTTTAAATCAGAAATAAGATGTGATTCTAAAAGTATATGCTCTCGCCATGTACTCATGAGTTCTCAATTCATACCCTGTTCCATCTGCTGGGAAGGTGTACCATTTGCACCCAGGCTCTAACTGCTGTATACCTATAACATACGGTTATGCCTTATGCTGTGTGAAATCTTCTCTGACTGCTTCCCTCCTCTGTGCTTCCCAAGAACCTTGGGAAGGCTCCATCATAGCTTCTAATGCAATTACTGACTTATCCATTGCTACTTCTAGATTGTGAACAGTCTTAAAAGAGATTGTCTTTCTCCCTATTTGCAAAACCTAGCATAGAG
The DNA here is from genome assembly GCF_030014295.1 of Loxodonta africana. NCBI lineage: Eukaryota > Metazoa > Chordata > Mammalia > Proboscidea > Elephantidae > Loxodonta > Loxodonta africana. The sequence continues at coordinate 169,356,438 of NC_087342.1, forward strand.
CCTGACATATATACAAAAAAATTTATTGCATCAATTAATGAAAGAAGCATCTTCCTAACTTTAAAATTTGATGATCAGCATCTTGTCACTTGCCCCTTTATTTTTCTCTGTATTTTTATCCATCCTCTATCATCCTAAAAGCAGCCCTCACGAAGCAGTGGTTAAGCACTCAGCTGCTAACCAAAAGGTCAGCAGTTTGAACCCACCAGCCACACCATGGGAGAAAGCTGTAGCAATCTGCTCACATAAAAATTACAGCTTTGGAAACCCTATGCAGAAGTTCCACTCTATCCTCCAGGGCCGCTATGAGTCAGAACCGACTTGAAGGCAGTGAGTATCATCCTAAGCCTAATGGTTTGAACACCTGTCTCTGTTTCGCACCTAAGTCGTTAATGCTGTCCGATTTATTCCTGGCCTTTAATTATGTCATAGAGGACATCAGCAATATCTGGAACCACTTCTCCCACACTGGACGCAGTTGTGCTCTGTGGTTTCACATCATGGCAATGTACCCAGTCAACAGATGCCAACCTACCCGAATGCAAACAGCAAAACCATGACATTCATGCCCCTTTTCTAGAGCCAGGCTAGCCACTCAACCTCAAAGAGGTTGAAACTTCTCCTAAGGAGAGCCTCTTCTGGCTCCCGTTCTCAAGTAGGTGATCAAAATGAGCGTGGAGATAGTAAAAATGGTGGGGAAGTGGCTCAACAGACAGTTGGGAGCTGCCTCATTTCCTGAAGTAATCACTGCAGTAAAACTTTCCGTATGACCAGATAGTACGTTTTTCAAATTATGGGGTACCTACGTATAACAACTCAGAGAGATCACATTTATGTGGCTAAAACATGATTGTACCTCAAAAGCTTTTCCTTTCAATGTCACTCCCTGCTCAAATCTCTTGGGCCCCACTGAATTCTGAATAAAGAAGAGCAGGACTGCATATTTACACATCCATAAAGGTTGTATTTGTTTTTGTGTGTGTGTGTATGAATTATTTTTTCTTTAAATTTTCTTTATTTTTTGTTGTTGATGAGAATATACAGACCAAAATATACGTCAGTTCACCAATTTCCACATGTACCATCTAGTGACACTGTTACATTCCTCCAGTTGTACAACCATTCTCACCCTCCTTTTCTGAGTTGTTCATCCCTCATTAACAGACTCGCTGCCCCCGAAGGTTCCATTCCAAACTTTCGAGTTGCTGTTGTCAATTTGATCCCAAATAGATAGTCCTTAAAAGAGCATAATGCTTAAGACAGATGTTTTTTACTAGTTACACTAAACTAATGTCCAATTTTAAGGAGACTTTAGGGGATATTTTTCCCCTCCCTGCCACCCCTGGTTTTCTATACATTTGCCTTTTTCTTTATATATATATATATATATATATATATATATATATATATATATATATATATATATATATGAAGTGATACAATATTTGTCCTTTTGTGATTGGCTTATTTTATCCCCTCTGCCTAACTCTTGCCAGTTCTTGCTTAAGAAACAGTATGTTGAAATGGAGTGAGATTTTATGTGAGTGAGGCTGCAGGCTGAGTTTTCTTATAAATTAGTAGCCTTGTCCTGATGCAGGTAGACTGGGGGTGACCTGCTGATCAGGCTGTTTGTTGGCAAAGTTTGCAGTAAGCATTATTCAAAACCCACATTTGAAGAAATATTTCCTCCTGTAACGTGGTTTTGTAATGGCAAGTTATTTCTATTCCCAGCTACTGTTTGTGTGTGTGTGTGTGTGTGTGTACGTGTATCTATATGTGTGTTTATTTCCCAGCTTAAATAGTAAGTCTAGCAATTACTGGTTCTTTTCCAAAAACAGGAATATTTAGGAATATAGAGTTCCTAAACATTCCAGCTGTACTACAACACTCTTGGCCAGTTTATTTTGACTCTGAAGAAGTGTTACGAGGTAAGGCTGCCCATTTAAATGAAGAAATGTTCTAAGGTTTAGCCTCAGGTGCCCTGAGGTGAGAAGTCAAGAACAAAAATCTCATCTATGACTTGAGGTAATGATGAAAGTCCTTCAGAAAATGCCCCTTTTAGAGATTCCATTGAGTAAATTCCGTATTAAATGTCCGTTGAGTGCAAAGCATGATGTGAGTGCTACAAAGGCCAAAGGGGATAAAAATATTTAAAATGTTTCCTGTACTCAAGAAGTTTATAGTAAAGTTGGGAACAAAATTTGTAATTACAAAATGAGCTAAATAAAAATAAAATATTTTAATAAAAGATCTAAATAAAAAGAGATGGAAGCTGTCACAAGATCTATCCATGGTTAATTACCAAGTGAATTCAACAGGCAGGAAGTGCTCTGAGTCCTGGGAGAGGGTACATATGGGAAGGCATCTATCAGGATAGACAGAATGTAGGCTGGCTAAGGAAAGGGAAAACCAACCCAGCCTGACCGTCTGTGAAATGTGAGGGCAGCAAGACCTGAGTTCAGCTCCACCTAGGATAACCTGGGACAAGTTCCCTTCCTTTCTGAATCTGTCCCCTCAGAAATAAATAGAGTTAATAAACTTACCCTTTTGAGTCCTTGTAAGGAGCAGATGAGATCTCTGTAAGTGAACTCTTGGTGTGGAGTTTCAAACACATTAGCATTTATGGCTACCAGATATCACATTATGTATTGATTGGTCTTTTAGTTTATTGTCTGTTTCCTCCACTCAAAAGTGAGCTCCTTGATGACAGTGGCTTGGTGTTGTTCCGCCCTTGGATCTTGGTGTCTATATTACTACCTGGCACATTAAAGATGCCTGGCACATACTGTTGACTGAATAATGAATTTAACGCTAAAAATTCCAGTAGCAAATTTTGTTCAATACTGTCTTCTTCGGAAACCCTGGTGGCGTGAATCGACTCGAGAGCACTGGGGGTATGGTCTTCTTCATATTTCTTCTCATCCACTTCCATATTCTTCATCCTTCAGAGCAATAAGAGATAATGCAAATAGCAGGCTACGTTCCAAATGAGTGGGATAACTTGGTGTTTTGTCACTATGAGGTTCATCTATTAGAACTTGGCTTATTTGCCTTCAGAAGAGTAGACAGTGCAATGGAGGGAAAAATTCATCTTCTCATTTCTTCTCCCTCCCACAACTCTTCCCCTCAGACTCCAAGCCAGGCCTATCCTCCTTGAATCTCTTGAGCCCAATGATAGCTACAAAGAACAAAGAAATCATGGCAACAGAACAAATGTTTCCCCACACAGACCCTCCATCTCCCATGAAGGGAGGATTTGAATTCCATTTCTCCCTTCTCTAACTCACCTCCATGTCTTATTTTCAAGTTTAGGAAGAGTTAGTAAAAGCACCCCAAACGAAGCATGATGGTAGAGAATTTTGCCTTTGGCATGACACTAGGTCAAAGGGAATGGGCTTCTGCTATGAGATCACTTGGATCTGTGCTAACATCCCAGTCATTGCCAACAAAGACAGGCTTATTTTGATCTAATTTTCTGTTCCGTTACTATTTTGTAAGCTAAAATTAAATTTGGTTTCTTTTAAGAACATTGATCATGGTTTACATCACTAGCAGGAGGGAGGGAATCAACAATCTACATTTTGTCATCTTATGTTGGTGTGTGACCTGTTAAAGAATCTCATTAAAATATTATTTGCAGGAAATGGACTCATTTACAGCTCCCCAACTGGTAGTATGTTTGTTAATAGCACAGAGGAGAGGTAAAATGAGTCACAGAATGTCAATTCTGGATCAAGTGAGCGTCATCCCAGACTGCAGATTGCATGATACCTCACTGAGTTTTCCATGTGTGACACAGAGCACACATCTCTGTACTTTTCACTCTGACCTCTTAGATAAAATCCTGTCTGCAGACCTGCAAAACCCATTATTGCCCAAGAAAAGCTAAAATTACTGAATGTTTTCCTTTCTTCTGACTTAAAATGCACGTCATCAACCACGTAAAGGAAAAGAACATAGTATGCAGTATTCACTGGGGTTTCTCAACCCTTCAACATATTCTTATAATGAGCCCTTAGCTTAAAACTTATTTCATCAGAGGATTTTGATGTCCCTGTGTGAGATATTCCAGAGCCTTAAATAAATAAAATCCAAACATCTTAAGGACATCTTGTGGAAGGTTGATTAGAAAACTTTGGTATTTTTGTTGTCCATGTTAAAAATATCTTAGAGTCTACTAGGACCTTTCTGGACTTTATAAGAATTTTTATAACATGCGTATACTAGTCAAGAAACAGAATTCACCTCAGAAGTTTCCAATGAAGACAGTTCAGTAAATGACTACTTAATAGAGGTATGAGCAGCTTAAAGGAATAAGTAAGGGATGTTGAAGCACACAGAGGCTAGCAACAGTAACAGAAGCTGTCACCACCCTTTGGCCTGAAAGTCAAGGGGAGGAAATAGTGCTACCTGAGCCCAGTAAAGCCTAGAGTCTGGATCCGTAAAGAACAATAGGTTGCCCAATAGGAACTGTGGTTGTGGAGGGCTGCAATCATTGCCAGACACTCATCCATCCACAGCAGGCAGGAATCTGGGAAAAAATACTACAACTGCTCTCTCCATTTGACCTCTGATCTCCTGCTTATGCTTTCAGTTGGTCATTGTCAACTGGAAGGCAGTAGCAAGGGAACCTCCGTGATATAGTCCATAGAGGTTAGCTTCCTAGGACACAGAGAAAGGTGGAGAAGGGTAGAGAAATTGTCTTTTGGGCTACTGGAGAACAACCAGTTATCATTCTTTATGTGCAATGATTTTGCTTAATTGTTTTTGCCAATATTTATGATAAATTTGTGGCCATTCATGCAGGCTTTCTCTATATTCCTGACCCTCTTTGTGGCCCTATGATCTATATCTGTGCAGTGCTAGCTGTTTTCCATCAGAATTAATCCTGATCTCTACGTCATCTAAATAAATTTTAAAATTATGAAAGCTTTTAAGTCTTTGAATTCATAGTCTCTCAGCTTGGCAGTTTTACCCCTTTAAGAACATTAGAACATTTTACTTTCATTATCTCTTAGATCTTTACCATATCTCTGTTGGGTAGGCATCTTGGTGTAGTACCTAGTACAGTGGCGCACAAAAATAGATGCTTAATAAATGTTTGTTGGTTGGATGATCACTATTAAATGCCTCTTGTGCAGATACGAGAGCTCATGCTGAAAAGTTAAGCAATTTACCCAATAGTTTATGGTGTACTCACAGGAATAGAAGCCAAGTTAAGGGCTTAAGCTGAATATGCTGCCTCCAAACACAAATTTTGCTAACCAGGGCAAGAATTTGAACAAGAGTTTATTTTCTTTCTGTACTTTGACTTAATCTTAAGAATAGCTGAGATATTCAGGGCATGGTTTTTTAAGCTGATTTGTTTCATAGATTGGCAGAGAAATTGATGCCTCATTATTTCTTCTTAGTCATTAGGCATGAAACTTTGTTGTCAGCAGAAACAAAACATCAAGTTACACATGTAGAGGAATTGAACTGAACTCTTGTGGTTTCTCTGCATCATTTCTAGGATAGACAAGAGTAAAAATAAAGAAGAGCTCAGCCCTGAGAATCGTCTGTGAAATTGGTTATAGCCAACTCTTCTTCATCAATATAAATGAAGACAGAAATGTCCAGTCTTTGTTACTTAGTGTTGCCATTAAAAAAAAAACCCACAAGTGGGTGTCTTTAAAGAATAAAGTCCTGGAGGCTAAAAGTCCAAATCAGGGTCCCAAATGTGTCGGCTCCTTCTGTGGCTTCTCTCCTAGTTTCTGGCATCTGCCAGCAATCCTTTATGTTCTGTTGATTGTGGTCAGGTCCTGAGACGATGTCTGCCCTCCATGTGTATGAGTGCCTGTATACATTCTGTTCTTTTTAGGAGACACCTTACATAAGTGATTAGGTTTAAGGCCTATCCTGCTCATTAACATAAGAAAACTATTTCCAAACAGGGTCATATTTACAGGTACAGGGGTTAGGACTTCTACTTTTCTTTTGGGGGGACACAACTCAATTCATAACATGTCCTGAAAAAGTAAATGTAGATGGTTTGGAGACCTCCACAGTTGTAAAGCCCTCTTCATCCAAGGCTTTTACTATATTCCAAAGTTCTAAATGCTAGTTTTTCTTGGATGTCACAGTTTTCCTGAACATTCCTTGGAGGAGTCACACAGAGAAGGAGAAGACAAGGGGTCTGGATTCACTGCAAACCAGATAAACTCTTTGCAGAATAATATTCAATCAGGTAGATTAAAGTTTGTATCTAGGGTAAATAATTCGTCAACTTGCAAAACATTTGTTAGTGCCTGAAATAAAGCTGGTCTGTAATCCTGGGAACTTTCACGTTGCCTTCCTTTGGCGAGTGTGGTGCCAGGCACTGTGTTTGTGCATGGCTCCTGTGTGCACATCCTCATGGTGGGTGCACACAGCATTACAAGAGAAACTAACAGACAGCTTGGTTATTCTCAAAATCACACTTATTTTACATCAATGATAACTTGTTTCTAAATAACACGGTCTTAAGTTGGGCATTAGTCTTAGCTCAAAATCACACTTATTTTACATCAATGATAACTTGTTTCTAAATAACACGGTCTTAAGTTGGGCATTAGTCTTAGCTCCTTCCTCTTTCTCCTCGTACCCATAATCACATTGGAATCCTATTGAAACCTCTTGAATTTGACATTTTTTTTCTCACCATCCCTCTGGCCTAGTGGTAGTTCAAGCTACTCTGTCATCTTTCACCTGAATTACTATGAACCAGACTCTTAATTGGTCTCCCTCTATCTACTTTCCCACCTCAATGTCTTCACATGGCAACCATCATCATTTTTTAAAAGTACCAATCTGTTCAAGTCAATTGCTGGCTTAAAACTCCTCAAAGGCTTCCCATTGCCTTGAAATTCATATTCCTTAGCATCATCTCTTCGTGTTTATCTCTTCAACCTCCTCCCTCACTACTCTCTCTCTACCTTAGACTCCCTTTTGGCAGCAAAATAACCAAACCCAAGCCCCTTCATAGTCGGATGCCAGTCTATTTCTTCACCTTCATCTCCTTCCACTTTCTTCCCTGCTGTCTATATTCAGGGGTGAGTTAGTACCTACTGTTCCCTCTCCATGGAAAATCATTCTTCTTTCAAGACTCAGTTCAAATGACACTTTTTCTTGGCATCCCCTGTGACACCACCCTTTTCTATGTCATCCTAGCACAATATACATATCTAAATTATTGCATAAACAATGCCATATAGTGTTCATTTTATGTCTGTCTCTTATTCTTACTGAAAGGTAAGAATCTTCAACCAATTCAAGATTATAATTCCTTATCCTACACAAGCAGTGCTCTTAGACCTGGACAAAGGGGCTGCATGCTTTAGGTACCCCACTCTGGCCCTCCTTCAGCAGCGTCCTTCCACATGAGGCTAGACATCCACAGGGCCAAGAGGAAATGCCTGCCTGGATTGCATACCTACCTGAATTCTGTAGTCTCTGCTTCTAGATCATGTCCTGCTTTCCCAAAAGAATTCCTTGTCCAAATGGTCTAAGCCCTCTTCCAGGGCCTGCACAGGCCTTTTTCCTAGTCCTGTCCTCCAGGAAACAGACCAAGCAGGAAAGATCATGCTCATCACTAGACCCTAGGGGTGGCCAAGGGCAACTATTTGCACAGGCGTATAGACAGACCTTGGATATACAGGCTTCAATATGCATGCAAGGTCCCTAGTGATGCAGAGCAGAGTCAGGGGTGGGAAGAGAAGGCAAGCAGGCTGAGAGCTGGGGCCTGGCACTTCAAGGAGGCAGGAAATTCTAAAGTCGAGCCTGGCCTTCCAGGTAGTTAGGAAGGTATATTTACCGTGGCAAAATGGTGGAACATACTCTATTATTTGCTACCTTGAAGTATTTAGGCACACATTATGTGAACCTCCATTTGTTCTCTGGCCTGCACCTGCAAGTGTTAGGGGGCTTACGTCTTGTCTGACACAGCGTGGAGCACCTCCGGTTTCTGTGGAGTTGATTCCAGCTCGTGGTGACCTCATGTGTGACAGAGTGGAATAGTGCTCCACAGGGTTTGCAAAGGTTGATTTGTTGGAAGTAGATCACCAGGCCTTTCTTCAGAGGCACCTCTGGATGACTTTGAACCTCCAATGTTTTGGTTAACAGCCAAGTGCATTAGTCATTTGTACCACCTGAGGCATCCAGGAGGTACTTAATGCATGACTGAGGACTGGGTCATGGCAAAAAGGGGAAATTACTGCAGCAATTGAGCAAAAGAGAATAATAGAAGACATTTATTGTAACTGAATTATCACACTACCTAGGTAATATACTTCCTAAAAATGCTTATGTACAAAGGGCCAAATTTAAACATTCTTGCTAGGAAGATGTGATTTACCAAATCAATGATCAGTTTCTTAAAAGTCTCTCTTGAATTTTTCAACATTGCTTGTATTTCTAAAACACAACAAAAATCTACAAAACACTCCATGCACAAGTTAAATAAAAGTAAAATAAAATAAACAAATCAGATAACAAACTCAATTGTGAGTGTTAGGCTTCATCCAGAGACAAAGAATTAATAAAAACTAGCAACAAAACTTTTAGGGACCAGCATTTCAGATATTTGCCGTTTCAAATGCCCCCTTTATTCTTCATAGACAAACAAAATCATTACTGAGAAGAGAAGCAATTGTCTTCCAGATGGAACCTTAAGTACGAAACCCCTGCTTGGATAAAAATAGATATGATGATTTAGATAAGCATAGGAATTCAATTTTTTCTCATATTTAAGAATCAATGACTAAACATGTTGAGTAAGCAAGACTTCTTTCTCTTTTCTCTATAGATAATAATTTTATTGTGACATAATGCAAAATAATTTTATTGTGACAAAATGCAAACGAATGCAAAAAAATTCAGCCTAAAATATATATATGCATATGTCTGTATGCATGTGTAAAAATGGCATGGGGGCAATGTCTGACCTTCTTCCTCTTCACAATGGGGAAGGAAAATCAAGATCAACAGCCCAAAGCTGATTTCTGTGAGGCAGGGGTCAGACATGCTTCCTCTCTCCACCAACTTCATCAATCCTGACACCAACTGTCCCTCACATGGCACTCTCTACTTCTCTGCTGGGTTCGATAATTCATTGCAATGGCCACACAGAACTCACAGACCATACTCATGATTATGGGGTCCATTAGGGAAGTAACAGGTTACCACTGGGGCTCAGGAACACTCAAAGATACAGTTCTTCCATCAGGACAGCATCTTCCCAGCTGTGCTTGCTGGCTCACCTCTCCCTGGCCCTTGGCCTCTGCCCAAAGACACTTAGCTTTCTCACTCTGTGAGCCAGGAAGCTCACCTCACCCTCTCCTGCTGCCAGCTGTCTCCTGTCGAGTTTCCCCTGCCACCACTTCTCACTCTTCAAGGTTACAGCTAACTCGCCACCACTTCTCACTGTCTTCAAGGTTACAGCTAACTCTCTGTCTCCTGGATCCAGGAGCTTCTCAGCACAGGGATCCCGGGTCCAAAGGATGTACTAGGTCCTGGCTGTTCTTCCTTGGTCGTGATGGGGTCCTCTCTTTCCTGCTCCTGGGATGGCAAAACTGACCATTCCCCTTGGTGGGCTACAATTACCCTATCTGCACTGTCCCACTCGGTTACTTGGGTGGAAGTTACAAGACCATGGCTAGAAAGGCCATATGAAACTGATCCATCACACTGCAGCATGATATAGGTGTGGCCAGAGAGAGAGACAGAGGGGAAGAGAAACAGTGAGAGAGACAAAGACAGAGAGAATGGAAAAAGATCTATTTAATCTGGAAAGTCAACTGAGAAACCTTCTTTTGAGTGACTACTCTATGCTCAAAATGTACAACGTTATGCGAAGCATAAAAAGACATGGCCCCATCCCCAGGACAGTTTACAACATTTCATGGTAGCTGGGTCTGAAGTGAATGGATAAGCACTGGGGCTTATGTTGGTGGGGGCTGGATGGAAGACGTGGTTCGGATTTACCAATTACCTGCCATGAGCCAGGCTCTGTGATAGATGCTTTGTATTAGAGTATTGCACTTAATTCTCACGAAAACACTATGTGTAATCATTGCCCCCGTTTTAAAGCTGAAGAAACTGAAGTTTAAAAAACCTGGATGAAGGAGAAGCCCAGATGGACATCTTCCAGGAGAACCATATAAAAGGGACTTAAACATTTTGAAATTAATATGGAATATGGTGCCTGTTAACTCAGGATAATTTTATCACATGGTTTCTTACATAACTTGTTGTTGTGGAGTTGATTCCCACTCATGGAGACCCCATGTGTGTCAGAGTTAGTGAAATGTAAATTGGTACCACTTCTGCATTGCACATGCATTAATCCCTCATTTGAATTTAATCATACGACATGGAAAAGAAATATATATATTTAAAATTTTTCCTCACTGCCTTCTAAGAAAGATAGAACCCTGTACTGAGCCCTGGCCCTTTGGTTTGTTGAACTCAAACAAAAGCTTTATTCTCAGTGTCTTTGACATAACTGGAGATTATTATATGGAAGAAAGTTGCAAGTTTAGAGATAGATAAGTTGGTCTGCCAAGAAAAGGAGAGAGATTTCAGGAGACATAAGACTTGAGAAGCCAGGAAGTTTGAGCCCTGAAAGAGAAAGGGAGAAAAAGAAAAGAGATTTGGGAGAAGGGGTATATTTGGAGAGACTCTGTCAAGTACCAGACCGTGCAGTCTGAATGTGCCCTCCTCCTTCCATTCCTCCACACTGTCTTCGATGAAGTCTCCGTGCGTTACTAATGCTTTTGACTTGGAGGAGCTGGAGTCATAGTGCAAGAGAATGGACCTATTCTTTAAAACAAAGAAACACTGAATTTTTATTCTTAGAAACTCAGTTTCTCTACACCTTCACTAAGTAAAGATAAATATTCAAAGACTACCAGTTTGAGGGGGCAGAGGGTTATCACTCTGCCTGGGGCGCTGACGAATCTGTCAGGACTCATGTTGGGTGAAAGCACCAAATCAGGCAGTGGGCCATTGGCAGAGTCGGGACTCACACCCAGCCCGTGATTTCTTTTGTCACGTACCACCTCTAGGAGGTGACCTCCTATATGATGTGTGGTAAGTTCTGAACCTGGAGAGGGGAAATTTTAGGCCTCAGCTCTGCTAATTACTAACAATGTGACCTTGAGTATACATTAGCCTCTCTGGGTCTGCTTCTTACGTCTATAAAATGTGAATAATCAAACCTTCGCAGTGTACCTCACCGGTCAATTTTGAGGCTCAAATGAGATAAAAAGCAAGAAAGTAAAAGAACAAAGCTTTAAGTGATTGGGTCAACTAACACCATAGGAATACCTGAGTAATCACAAACATATTTGCCCTGAATAAGAGGTCCTGGGTTCAGCACAAACTGATGTTACCAAAGAGGATTAGTCACTTGGTAAATGCCAAAATTACTGGAATGCTGAAAAAACAATACAAGAGATTAGGCATCTTGTTTTTATAGTCAGTGTTGAAGTACAGCCACGTGACTTGTTAATAGTTTAATATTTTATTGTTGACTCAAATTGATTTCTGGGAATAGAGTGGGAAGAAAAAAGTTGGGATCTGATATAATGTTTAGCTGGAAGTTCATTGGGTGAAACTCCCAGTAACGCTGAGAGTTCTGGAAGTTGTTTTGAACAATCTGAAGAGAAAGTGTTGCAGTGAAAGACTGCTTGGTTTCACGTGTGTCTAAGGCAAGTATGATCGAGTTTGATGTCCTGAGCCACTGACAAGAGGTTTGAGGTCTCATCATCACTCCTATCCTGGCACCTACACACCCAGTGTAATCTCTCTTGACCTTGATTGCAATGGCATAACCCTTTTCTTTCCATTTTATATTTTTCCAGGTATACACAATGCAAGTACTTTCCAAGATTCAGATTTTATTCCTCAAGGCAAAGGGGAAGAGTGAATGGTAGCAAGAAGTAATTTTGGGTTGTTCCCAATAATGTCACTTTATTTTCTCAGACATAAGAGTTTATTGAGTCTAACCAATTACTAGGTTAGCATTTCTCTTCTTTGACAAGCCAATAAAATAAAAGCAATTAAGCTGTAAGAGATATGAAGAAACTTCATGCAACAGTGTATGTTTTTCAAGCCATTTCTTTGGGATCCTTATCCTTATGGCATGGCAGATGTTAGTGCCAGGGAAATACGCATTTATGTCTCCCATAGACATGTATTTCTATAATAGACAATTTCAGATTTTGGAAAAATTGTGCTTGTCCTAAAACATATGAAAAATACATGAATCAGCTTGTGGTCCCACTCCTGGGGATTGTGTTTGTCATAAGAAAGGATTTGTATTGCACCATTTTCAGCTTCAGTTACAGTTTACATCGGAAACTTCAACTTCCATGCCTAGCATATTTTGTGACATTTTCATTAACCTCCTAACTGAGAAAAGGCCGAGCTATCAACTGTCAAAGACTAGCGGATAATCTTCGCCGACCTGTTACCAAAGCTGTACAATGAGGACATGAAGACCACACCAACACAGCCTTGGCATTTTCCTCCTTTCTGTCTTCCCCAGGGAGCACTGGTGGTGCAGTGGTTAAGAGCTCAGCTGCTAACCAAGAGTTCAGCAGTTCAAATCCACCACCCTCTGCTTGGAAATGTAATGGGGCAGTTCTCCTTTGTCCTATAGGATCCCTATTACTCAGAATTGATTTGAAGGCAATGAGTTTGGTTTGGTTTTGGGTATCTTCCACAGGATACATCCAGTGCTAGAAAATACCGGACGTCCATAAATACTGAATCAAATTGAATAGAGATTGTGGAAGGAGATGAGATAACAAGAGAGAAGTCAATGCAACAATTGAGAAGCAGAATATTGGAGAAACAAGGAAGACAAAAATCAAACCAACCTTTAAACAGGAGGCACAAAGGCAGCAATCAAAAGTCGGTCCTATTGAGCCCATTTGGACAAATCCCACTACCCATCTGTTCTTCCATTGGTGTTGTTAACCTTCACCAACTACAAACTCCAACCCTTTAAGATCTACTTCAAAATCACTTCCCCTGGGGAGGCTTTCTTGATTTCCCCAGACAAAATGAGTTGCTTCCTTCCCTACAGAGTTTGTACTTACCTAGGACTTTGTCTTTAACTTTGTTTCAGCATTTATGGTTGTGGTTTGTTTACGTATCAGTCTCTGCCTTCCTCCTCTCCCCCAACAATTCAGATTATAACCGTCTTGAAGATGTTACCTTGTTTTTCCTGTTATCTGTGCCTATTATCTATGTATTCAGTCCCTACCCCAGTCCCTGGCCTACAGAAGGTGCTCAATAAATGTTTTTTGAACAATGCCCAGCATAGCTTCTATTTGTGGGTTTCATTAGATGCATCAAAGTGCAAACGGAACTTCTTGAAAGCCCACTTGAACCCCAGGAAGGCTACAGCTCAATAGGCAAGGAAAAAAACCTGTTAGGCACAGAAACAGCACCCTACATAAACGTCATTCTTACCTAACCATGTAAGCCACAACCCAATACATTCTGAGGAACTTAATAGCGCACCTCCCTCTGGCACAGTTGAAACCGATAGACATTCGTTTATCAGAAAGTTCTTACAAAAGACTGACTGTTCCTGCCTCACATCAGAATTTGATGTGGAATTACTCTCTGGGCTGCTTTCTCAAAGGCCTGGTTTAATCTGTTTAAAAAAAAAAAAAAAAGCCCACTGCAGAGAAAAAAAAAAAAACTTGTTGCTGTGGAGTCCATCCTGACTCATAGCGACCCTATAGGACAGAGTACAACTGCCCCATAGTGTTTCCAGGAAGCTTCTAGTGGATTCCAACTGCTGACCTTTTGGTTAGCAGCCATAGCTCTTAACCACTATGCCACCAGCGTCCATTAATTCCCTAAAATGGCTGTCTCCTGAATTAGTAGACTTCTAGGGATCTCTTGTGGAAATAAACAGTTTGTGACACTGAACCGGGGCTAGTCTGGTTTGGTATTTCTCTGTGTGTAGCTTAACTGAAACATAGCTGGACTTGGAACATGTTTACGCAAACTAACTAATCCTACTAGATCATCATGACCTGCAATTACCCTGCTCTTCCCAGCCTGTATTCCACTTGTGCCAAACAAGGCAGTGGTTTCATAATGAGAAAGAGTTTTCATTAAAGAGACAGGTCAGACCTCTGCATCACTTTCCTTTCACTCCAGTGTCCCATGTCTCCCCATATCTAGCACTCCCATTATCAGTGATAGAGAACACTAAGGGCATCAAACTCCAAACAGCTGCTTTAACAAACATGAATGAAAGCTTTCCTTTGTTACCAGCTGGGTCAGACCTAGAAACTCTGAGTGCAAGAAGGGTGTTTTAGGCTGGGTTCACTAGAGAAGTAAAACCTGTGAAGTGTGTATAGAGAGAGAGAGAGAGAGAGAGATTTATATCAAGGATTGGCTCACAAAATTGTAGAGGCTGCAAAGTCCCAAGTCCATGGGTCAGGTGTCAAGCAGAAGGCTTCTCCTGACTCAGAGCTGCAGAGGCTGACAAACCCAAGGTAGGCAGGTCAGACAGCAGGCTGCTGGCTCATGGGCCACAGAGGCTGGCAAATCCAAGATCACCAGGTAAAAGGCAGGTTGCTGGTTCAAGTCCCAAGAACTGGAGGTCAGATGATGATGAACTGAATGCTGGCAGAGCAGAGCAAGAGCCAGGAAGCTTTGTCAGAAAGTCCATATATATAGGATGCAGGCCACACCTCCAAGAAAACTCCCTTTCAGTTGATTGGCTGCTCATAGCAGATCTCATCACAGAGGTGATTACATCATTATGTAACTGCCAAACTACATCGTAACTGCCAAACTACATCGTAACTGCCAAACCACGGAGAATCATGGCCCAGCCAAGTTGACACACAACCTTAACCATCGCAGACACCTACCTTACTTTCTGGTAGCAGCCATTTTGCTTAAATAGGACCTCATGGCCTAAGTAGTTTCATTCCACTCATGATAATGCTAGTTACTAAATAGTTCACTTACATACACATTAATGAAATGATATTCTGATAGGCTTACAAAGTCATACTTTAAACACGTACAGTATCATGAAATATTCTACATTTGGAATCTGATGAAACCTCATATATATTTTCCTCAAATGTCTTCTGTAAGTTTCTAACAGCATGAGTATTCTAAACAAAAAACAAACCCAGTGCTGTTGAGTGGATTCCGACTCATAACAACAGAGTAGAACTGCCCCTTAGAGTTTCCAAGGAGTGCCTGGCGAATTAGAACTGCCAGCCCTTTGGTTAGCAGCCGCAGCACTTAACCACTACGCCACCAGGGTTTCCATGAGGATTCTAGGGACATATTAATCCACGTGCTTTTGATTCATTCACACTCATACAATTAAAATCCTATATTATAAAAGCTAGCTGATGTTTAAGAAACCAGTTAAATTTTTTAAAATAATCTTTGTAAAGACCTTCTTTTTAACAACAGGAAGATGTGTTTGCCAGAAGAAAACGAACTCAAACACTAGAAAATCTGGGTTTGATTCAGAACTAACCCACGAGTTTTAAAAGGGCTGTAAACTTGGTGGGTGAAACGACTTTAGTTTCCATATACTGCACACCCATATGCCATGCTGATGCTTGGTGTGTACATACTTATTTCACACGTGCCAATGTGTAGTGTTAACATCTGGAAGGTCAGAGACAGTTGGCAGCTTAGGTTGCCAACAGGGTGTTAATGAGGTCAAGATTCCAAAATCAATCTTCCTGAGGATGGGATGTCACTTCTTTAAATCCAACCCCTTCCACTAAAGAGCTCAGTGGCCCTGGGTGATTCTGACCTAACAAGCTTATTGAGGCTCACAAATTGCCAGAACTGTACTCAGTGCTGGGGCTAATGTGAGCACTAACATGGTCCCTACACCCAAGGAGCTCAGTGTCTACCAAGAGAAACAGACAGGTGAAATTACAATGACAACGGTGTAATACAGGGGAAAAAGATAAGACTTATCAACACTTGGGGAACAAGGAAGACCTTATGGAAAAAGCTTTTCCACATCTTTCAAGCCTCAGCACGAGCATTACCCTCGTCTCTGAAGATTTCCCAGGCAAACATAGCTGTTTCTTTCCCTACAGTCCCAATGTACTTGGCAAAAATGTTGCTGTCATGTTAACTGGTCATGGCAAACTCATGTGTATCAGAGTAGAACTGTGCTCCATAGGGTTTTCAGTGGCTGGGATTGTTTTGTTTTGTTTTGTTTATTTTTCAGAAGTAGATTGGCAGGGCTTTCTTTTGAGACACCTCTGGTGGACTTGAACATTTTGGTTAGCAGCCAAGAACATTAACTGTTTGCAGAGACTCAGACCTCCATTATGTGCGCTCAAGAAAATTTGGTGGATAGATCATAGAGATTATCCAGGATTATAGATATAGTCTGGAGAGGAGAAGAATTTACCAGACAAAGGAATGGAGGACGGCAGGGGGTTGGAAAGAAGGGTCAATGGATGGGACAGTAGCAGGAGATGAGGCTAGGGAGGTAGAAAGGTACAATGTAGCTCTTTAAGGTTTCATACACCTTCTAGAAAAACTTAGATTTCATTTTGTAGGTTATGAAGAGTAATTGAAGGTTTTAAGAAAAATTGTACCCGTGTCTTAGCAAGATCAATTTGATGGGCTGCTTTGATACGAGAGAAAAGAACCTGAAGGTAATAGGACCAATTGGGAGCCTATTGTTACTCTTTAGGCTGGAACTAATGATGGCCTGATCTTAGGCAGTAGTGGCGAGGATGGAGAGGAGAAGGTGGGGCCAAGAGATGGCTGACAGACAAAGTCTGAATGGTTGAATGTGGTGGTGAGGAAAGGAAGGATTCCTGCATGACCCCAGGTTTCTCCTTTGGGAAACTAAGTGAATGATGGGGTTACCAGTCAGTGTGGACAATGCAGGAGGATGTGCAGGGTTGAATCAGGAGAAACCTAGAAGTTCAACTTAAGAAATAATGAATTTCATTTGTTTATGAGACATTCATGGGGAAAATATGGATTGTCAATAAGTAGTGAGCTTGAGAAACTAAGAGATAGAGATAGGTATCAAGGAGGGACCAGTCCCTGGATAAGGACATCACGCTTGGTAGAAGGTCAGCAAAAAAAGAGGAAGATACTCAATGAGGTGGTTTGACACAGTGGCTGCAACAATGGGTTCAAGCATAACAACAACTGTGAGGATGGTGGAGGACAAGGCAGTGTTTCATTGTGTTGTACATGAGGTCACTGTGAGTCAGAACCAACTCGACAGCACCTAATAACAACAACAGCATCCAGGCAGAGTGGGTAGAGTGAGGACAGGAATAAAGTCAGAGATCACTCAGGGATCCCAACATTTGAGAGATGGACAGAGGAAGTTGGTCCAACAAGCATTCTGAGAAAGAACTTTCAGAGAGGCAGAGGTATCAGGGACGCCAAGGGAGGAGGTCAGAAGTAGCCAGCAGTGTCAAATTCCCCAGAAGATCAGGAAAGGAATGAACTGAGAAGAGCCCACTGAATTTGGCATTAGGAGGTAATCAACAACTTTACTGAGAGCAGGTTCTGCAGTGTGAGGCAAAGTCCCCTTCAGAGGACTGGGTGAATAGATGTGAGGCTGTGAGCCATACCTATTCATGAAAACCTTAAGTAAAACGGACAGGTGAGAGATGAGGTAAAAACTAGGGGGCAATATTTGAAGGTTTACACTTCCTGTAGAATGGGCAAGACTTAAAAATATTTAGAGGCTGAAGGAAATAAGGCCTTAGAGATGGAAAGAGTAAATACAAGGTCCCCAAGAAGGAGGCAATGAGTACAAGGGAGGGGCCAGCCTACAAGGGAACCCTAACACCTCACCCACCCATAAGAAATTTCCCTCTCAGCTTTTAGGGTAAAGCTTCATAGTGTTTTCCATTATCAAAAATCTTCCCATTTCTGCATTTAAAAAATCCTTGTATTTGGCTTTTAGATACAAGGTGAACCTTTCTGAAAGAACACAGAACTAGGAGGCATGACTGTGGGGCAGAGAAATGAACCAGGGTGGAAAGATATTGGTTTGAGTCCCAGCTCTGCCACTTACAAATTAACCAGCCTCTCCAGGCCTCTTTTCTTCATCTTTATCAAGCCTTCCCAACAAGGCACCTGAAAGGGTCAAATGAGACCAAGGTGTGGAAGTCACTGGTAAGCTAGAATGTGCAAGACAGTGTTAGTAGTTATATTCAGTTTCTTGGCACACAGTCTTGCCTTTTCCCGTTTTATTTCCAGGCCCCTTTGTTTTAAGTGAGATGTCTTAGTCATCTATTGCTGCTGTAACAGAAATACCACAAGTGGATGGCTTTAACAAAGAGAAATTTATTTCCTCGCAGTTATAGAAGTCCAAATTCAGGGCATCAGCTCCAGGGGAAGGCTTTCACTCTCTGTCCGTTCGGGAGGAAGGTCTTTCTCATTAATCTTTCCCTGGACTAGGAGCTTCTCTGATCAGGAACCCTGGGACCAAAGGACACGCTCTCTTCCTGGCACTGCTTTCTTAGTGGTATGAGGTCCCCCTGTCTCTCTGCTTGCTTTCCTCTTTTATATCTCGAAAGAGATAGCCTCAAGACACAACCCAGTCTTGTAGACTGACTCCTGCCTCACTAGCACAACTGCCTCCTAGCCTACCTCATTAACATCATAGAGGTAGGATTTACAAAAACAAAGGAAAATCACATCAGATGACGAAATGGTGGACAATCACACAATACTGCGAATCATGGCCTAGCCAAATTGATACACATATTCTTGGGGGACACAATTCAATCCATGATGTGAGGTAATGCATATAAGGCCCTCAAAAGGTGCTTGGCACATGTAAGTCTTCAACAAAAGTTAGCAATTACTGAGGCTTTCCATCCCCCTCCACTCCCACCTCAGAGTGCCTCAACAAGTCACACAGAAGACACTGGGGCTACCTCCTGATGTGTCCACTTTACATGGTTTCTGGAGCTTCTCACCCTGACTGGAATGAAGGCTTATTGGTCTTGGGTTATGTTTCCTCAGATCTACCACTTCTTAGCAGCTGGAATTCAAGTGTTTAGTTAATCCTGGGTACAACAGTGATGACTGATAATAATTTAAATTATTAATCCTATTATTCCTGTCAAGAGTATTGTCAATTTAGTATACACAAAAGTATACATCCTAAGCCAAGGAATGAACTTCTAATGGTATGTAGTATGTTAGACAAGACATCACACTGCAAGTGAAAAGGAGTTTAAGCTTGATATATTTCAGACGATTGACATTTTCAAACATATATGAGAATTGAAGCTGAAGGTCCTTGGGAATGTCTTATTTAGATTATTCTTTGTTCATATATACATTTACAATTTGTTTATACCACAGCTGTTTCTGAAAAGGATTTGAGTCAGCTTACGACAAAGTACATATGTATAAAAAGTTTAACAAAATCGAAATAGGAAATCAAGAGCATGAAAAGGAAAAATATTTCAAATATAATAGCTAATATGTGTGTGTGAGTGAGTTACTGTGTGTGTGTGTTACGAATTTGACTTAGAGCTTCTTGATTGACAGGGCAAAAAGAAAAACAAGATAATTATACAGGGGCAGAAACTGCTAGTTGTTCATCAATGTCTATTCCTTTCTAAAAATTATGTTTCATATTTTCCTTACAGCTAAGCTTAGCCATGTCACTAAGTTCTGGCCAATGGGATATGAGTGAAATTAACGTGTGCAACTTATAGGTCATACCCTTTAGCATAATGGACATGTGCCGGGATGCAGATGTGACGGCCAGAGCTGAAGTACGTATATTGAACCCAGAGAGGCTGTGTATTCAGCATGGCAGAATCTGTCTACTAATCCTGGACTGCTGACCTTTGAACTATTATTTTGCTGAAGTTGCCGCCATTTTGCATCTTTTTGTTTCATCCGCTTAGACTGTACCCTACCAAATACAGAAATTGTTGTCTAGAAGTGAAATCATGCAGTAAAAATAGAAACTCTAAAACAGCTGGTAAAGCTTAATGATCGGGCAACAGACACTGAGGACACAGATATTAAAATCTATAAAGCTGTTGACACCCTTTGTGCCATGGTAAGCATTTGGTAAAACTACCACCAGCGACAGATGATCACTTCTCGCCAATTTCAGCAAAGTCCTATGAAAGTAATTAACTCAGATGAGAGCTAGTCAGCTATAGTCTACAGGCTGTCTCTCACCTATAGTCTGGAAACAAAATGGAAGCAAAGTTTGGTAATTTGGGCACTTACAGGTTTGAAAAAACAACTACCTTTGTAGCTC
This sequence comes from Loxodonta africana, assembly GCF_030014295.1. Taxonomy (NCBI): domain Eukaryota; kingdom Metazoa; phylum Chordata; class Mammalia; order Proboscidea; family Elephantidae; genus Loxodonta; species Loxodonta africana. The sequence goes on from NC_087342.1 coordinate 169,376,749, forward strand.
CAAATACCAAGAGATGAGAATGTAGTCTCAAGCCTTTTTCAGAGCCTAATACTAAATATTCCTTACTAGACAATGGTGCTATTCCCAAGGTAAAGATCAATTAAGGGTGTTGCCTTCTCACTCAAACCTATTCTTTCAGATGGCTTCCAGGGAGTCTCCATCAATGTGAGAGAGAGGTATGTTGAACATGGAGACCAGGAAATGAAAGAATAGAATCTTCAGGCTTAAGAGTTCTGGATAGATGAGATATTTGGCAGTGATTACTGACATCTGGAACTGATGGAAAGCAAGTAGACCATAAGTCGATTAGGTTTTAATGAAAGTGTATTGCCAAAGAAACCACATGCCTGGCCTACAAAAGCCTGTGGTTATCTGAATCCTAAAGTATTCTCCAACCTCCTAAACTTTTACCACCAGACAACCAACTATGTCCACTTCATATGTGACCAGAGAGGAAAACCTCCCAAAGGGCAAAACGAGGGCCAAGGGGACAGTGTGCAATACTCAAGGGAGTTTTCCCAGCACCTGGGTGTAACCAAGGACCTATTCAAGTGCTAGGGCACAGAATCTGCAATTCCTGCCCGGTGGGGTTTGACAACTGCTCTGGATGAGGGGCTGTTGGAGGGCGGTGGTCATTCAGTGGTAGAATTTTCATCTTCCATGCAGGAGACCAGGGGTCTATTCCCTCTGTCAGTGGAGGCTTGCACGTTGCTGTGATGCTGAACAGGTTTCAGTGGAGCTTCCAGACTAAGACAGACTAGGAAAGAAAGACCTGGTGATCTACTTTCAGAAAATCACCCAATGAAAACCCTATGGATCACAAGGGCCCAATTACAAATGGTTCATGGCCTTGGCACAGGATGGGCAGTTTTTCCTTCCATTACGCATTCAGTGGAAGGTGGGAGGAAGGGAGGGACTTGACAGTAGCTAACAAGTGGCTGCTGTATGTTCATCATTTTTCACTTTTCTGAATGGGAGTTGTTATTGTGGTTATTCACAATAAAATGGTCATAAAGTTTTGTTTATTGTGGTATTTTGGGTGGAAGGTGGGGTTGAAGATAATTTGCTTCTTAGTTTCTAGGTCACTAGATCATAGGAGTTAGATCTAGGTTTGCTGAAGAGGGTTGTACATTATGCAGAGATCACTGAAGTTAAGCCTGATGGAAACTGTTCTATGTGTGGGAAGAAGGGTGCACACAGATATTGAATGGCCAGAGGGGCAAATTTCAGCTGAGTCTCTGGTTGTCCACCAATATCCATTCCCCTTTTTTCTTTTCTAGTGCTCTTCTTATCATTCCTTACACCGAGGGTGGCCATGAAAATAATATCTGGCCAAAAAAAAAAAAAGAATCCAAACCCATTGCCATGGAATCAATCCTGACTCATGGTGAGCACATGTATATAGGAGGTGAATGGAAGTAATATAAGCCACTTCTGGGTTCCTCTTGCCCTTTCTTTCTTGGAGCAACCACTTTAGACCCAAAGATGAAAACTGCCCTGAGCACTGCAGAGCCTCTAACCGGCTCTGGACCACCTATCTATGGAGTATTGCTCAAAATAATAATAAGCTTCCATGTTGTTTAAACCAATATGTTTTGAGATCTCTTTGTTACGAAAGCTTAGACTAACACACCATACTTATTTGAAAGGAGAAATTCTCCCAGTTCCTTAAGTAAGGACTTTTTGTTTACCCCAAGTCTCAATTTTTCAAGTTTCAAATGGGGTCTTACATTGAATGTCCTGTGGACAATATCCTTGACAATACTTGTATAACAAATGAGAAGCAGTTTGTACGTGGTCATCCTCTTGTGCTCCTCCTCCCCCTCCTTTGCTTTGTTAAGACTAAAGGCATAGTTCTGAAGAGCAGCTCAGAGAAAGAGCTTTCACTAGACTTCTTCAAAATTAGAGATTCCTTCAGAGAGGAAAAAAAAGCTTGATTCAAGGGTAGATCTTAAAACATTTTGGAGTATCAGAATACACGGTGCCGCTCAATCTAAACCATCTAAAACCTCTCCAGTAAACTTGAGCAATGACAAGGAGGGTCTAGAGGGTGTGTATTTTATATTTCTTTGGAGGTCTGGGGAGTGAGTAAGGGATAATGACATTCTATCAGGAAACCAGGGGGACATGACCAGTATTCTCTTGTGCGTTAAATCTGACCCCACCCTGGCTTGAAGGGGACTAATGAGCTGCCAGCATGCCAGGAGTGAAGGGTTTTCTCAGGACCAGCTCCACACAAGTACCAAATTTCCTTTCCTCCATAGATTTCTTTCCACACAGAGGCATCATACCACATTATGGGCCCACAAATAACACAAGAAGGGTCTTACTCCTCTTCTATCTTTTCAAAATTAATCTCAGGGCCCAGGGCAGTGACACAAAACAAAACCACTCACAGAGTTGGAGAGAGGCTCCAAGTGAGAGCATTGCTTGAGTGAGTGGGGGTAGCCACTGAGTTTCTTTTAATGGTGGTGGGATAATTTGGAAATAGATAATGGTGATGGTTGCATAACGTGATGGTCACAACTGATGTCACGGAAATGTACATGTACAATGTTGAATTGGTGAATGGCTTGTTACATACATTTTTACCATGCACTAAAAAAAAAAAATGCACACGCAACATAAATAAATAAATATAAAAAACGAAACAAGACCAACTTACCTTTGAAGCACTGGTACCTGCACTTAGCTACCTAAATAAGCTTTTAAAAGCAAGCATGTCTTTATTGGAAACCCCGGTGGCATAGTGGTTAAGCGTTGGGTTGCTAACCAAAAGGTCAGCAGTTCAAATCTACCTTGGAAGTCAGAATGGACTCGACGACAAGCGGTTTGGGTTTTTTCTGTGTGTGTATGTGTCTTTATTTCACTATCAAAAGAAAAATATTTTTCAACAATAGAATTGAGTATTTAAAAAAAAATATACCATTGTCATCGAGTCATTTTCAACTTATAGTGACCTTATAGGTCAGCGTAGAACTGCCACATGGGGTTTCCAAAGAGCAGCTGGTGGATTCGAACTGCTGATCTTTTGGTTAGCAGCCATGGCTCTGAGCCACTGCATCTCCAGGGCTGTATTTTACAATAAAACAACACAAAACTATTTTAATATATATTCTTGTTTTTTAATAAAATTATCAATTTCTAAGCAGAATTATTTTAATATCAGTTAAGAAAAGCACACTAGAGGATCTGGGTAGACTGTCGCTCAGGGCACACACAAGCTTCTGCTTCTATACCATACCAAGACACAGCTCATTCAGGCTTGGAATATTTCCAGAACAGATGTTACTAAGATACCCACTTTGTTCACAGAAAATCTTCTGCAATATTTCTGTAGATTCTCAATCCCATAGCCAAACAGTGACTTTCTGGATATTTAAATATTTTGGCTTGCTGTATAGAGTTATTTCGTTTTAAACAATTTAAATACACAGATTATCTGCCAATGACAATGATTTTAGTTTCAACACAATATTGAGCCACATTTTTTTATTGTATTTTGATATTTGACTATTAGGTTCTTTGGGCCACCACTGTCCAAGGATCATAAAACCACAGACAAGGAGTCTCTTTGCTTCCTATTTGTTGCATGGCATAAGTGCTTCTAAACATTATTGGTTAACGTTAACTGGAAAAACTGAATATAAAACTGTACTCATAGCAATATAAATATAATATATATACAAACACATACATATGTATATATAAATAAATATAACATATATAAATATACATACAAAATTCAGTGGGTGGGAGTACATATCTGTATTTTTGAAATGAGCACATATTACTTACATATTTAGAAAAATACTCCTTAATCGATCAACCAAGATCTAATCACCAGTGTATAGGAAATACAGGGGTTAGAAGAACAAGTTAAATGATACTACTAGAAAGCAATCCACCAAATCCGGAAAGTAAGGGCATTCTACAGGATGAAGGAACTGGTTTCTTCCAGGGAAAAATAGAATGCCATGAAATAAAAAAGAAAGGGGATAATATTAGAGTTTTGAAAGGGACTTACAAGATTTAAGGATCATATGTAATGCATGGACCTTGCTTAGAACCTTGTTGAAATAAACCAATTATAAAAACACAGTTTTTAAGTAATTGGGGAGCTTTGAATGTTGAGTGGAAATTGGATGTATATTGAGAAATTGTTGTTGCTTGAGGAAAAAAGTGGAAGTGCCAAGGTAAATAACTGTAAACCTAGAGTTTTATACCCAATTAAACTATCCTTTCAGTGGAAGGGTGAAATAAAGACATTTTTCAGCCAAACAGCCTCCCAGCCACCCATGCACCCACAACCAAATGCAACAGGGCATTAAGGTGAAAATTAAGAGGTAAGTAGTTTCCTTCTACATTAAACGAGACTGTGATATAATCTGGCAGTTTCTGGTCTGGTATAATTCCTGTAGAGACTAAAATGCAAATTTTGAACAGCAATCACTGAGGACTGATATAAAGCACAGAAAACACGGTCCTCTCAAAAATGACTAATGTCTAAAACATGAAAGGTAAAATCATAGACAAATATGGTAGTAAAACAAGAAATAAAAGCAGAAAACAGACTCATGTTGTCTTGGACAGATATTTTCCATAATATGAAACAGAATATAATTTTAGCTAATATGCCTGAATTCCAACTGTTCTCAAGTCAGATTTTAGACAAAGAGATGCAAGCCTGCCTATAATAGAATGCTGAGAACTTGTCCTTCTTCAACCTGTTGCCTGTGGAGATCTGTGGGAAGAAGTTAGAAGGTTAGCCCCACAAGGCCAAAGAACTTCGTGTTGTTCAATGATTTTTTTCCCAAACATCTAGAGCAGATCCTGGCACTCTGCTCCCTACATTTTGGTTGAATTTTAAAATCCACATTGTAAGTGGGACAAGGGGAAAGAGAGACTATGACAGTCAGCCTGGGACTCTGGGCCCTCACTTAGCAAAAGATAGATTAGAGGTTGTATTTGTTTCCCAGCGCGGCTGCAACAAATAAATACAAACCTGGTAGATTAAAACAACACAAATTAATTTTTCTGCAGTTTTGGATGCCAGAAGTCCAGAATCAAGATATTGGCAGGGCCACATTACCTCTGAGGGCTCTAGGAAAGAATCCTTCTGTCTTAGTTACCTAGTGTTGCTATACCAGAAATACCACAAGTGGATGGCTTTAACAAAGAGAAATTTATTCTCTCACAGTTTGGGAGGCCAGAAATCCAAATTCAGGATGCCAGCTCCAGGCGAAGGCTTTCTGTCTGTGTCAGTTCTGTTGGGAGGTCCTTGTCATCAATCTTGCCCTGGTTTAGGAGCTTCTCAGTCCGGGGACCCTGGGTCCAAAGGATGCACTCAGCTCCCAGCTCTGTGTTCTTGGTGGTGTGAGGTCCCCCTGTGTCTCTGCTTGTTTCTCTCTTTTATATCTCAAAAGAGATCAGCTTAAGACACAACCTAATCTTGTAGATTGAGTCCTACCTCATTATTGGTAACTGCTGCTAATCACACTTCATTAACATTATAGAGGTAGGATTTGTAACACATAGGAAAACCACATCAGATGACAAGATGGTGGATAATCACACAATACTGGGAATCATGGACTGGCCAAGTTGAAACACGTTTTTTGGGGGGAACACAATTCAATCCATAACACCTTCCTTGCTTGTTCCAGATTCTGGTGGCTCCAGGTGTTCCTTGGCTTGTAGCAGAACAATTTCAATATCTAGTACAACTACTAATACAAAACTAATGTAACCTTCGATCCCTTTTTTAGCTGAGTGAGTGCCCAGAGCCCCAGGGCTGACCTTCATAATCTCCCCTTCTCTTTTTCTCTGTCTTCACATGGCTGTCTTCCCTGTGTATCTCAAATCTCTTTTCTCTTATAAAGGCATCAATCATTGAATTTAGGATGCACCCTGAATTCAAAGTGACCTCACCTCAAGATCCTTAACTTCCCTATCTGCAAAAACTCTATTTCCAAATAAGGTTGCATTTACAGGCACGACTCGATGGCACTGGGTGTTTTTACTGGGGGGAGGTTAAGACTTGGAATATCTTTTTTGGAGACGCAATTCAACCTAATACAGAGGTGGAATCACTGAGGGTTTCTTATCTAAGTCAGTCAGGATTACTTTGGTGAGCATTTGGGATAAGAAACATGGGAATATGTTTTGGGGAGATGATGTAAAAACAAGGGCTTTATGCATTAATTGACGTGCTAGGTAGAGCCTCTAGGCTTCCATGTATCTTGAGGCCAAGAATTAAAGAAGAAAATCCTCAGCTTTCTCCATTTTCAGAATTTCTTTGTAGGTGGTTGTGGTTCCTGGTCAGGGAGCAGAATAGTAGGATCACTATGTTGGCAGGAATATGGAGCAGTCCAAGTTGAATCATGAGTGCTTTTGATTCTGAGAGAAAAAACCCAAATAGGAACACTTGCCTCTGTCCTAGGAGTACCTGGGTGGCACAAACATTTAAGCGCTGAACTACTAGTGGAAATGTTGGTAGTTTGAACCCACCCACAGGCACTTTGGAAGACAGGCCTGACAATCTGCTTCTGAAGGGTCACAACCTTGAAAACCCTATGGAGCAGTTCTACTCTGCACACACGGGGACAACTCGACGGCAACTAGTAACAACACCTCTGCCCCCACAAAAAAACCTATGCCCTAGCCAGCATGACAAAGGAAGTGCATATTTACATATGTGTTCTGATTAATATCATATGCACATTCAACCTGCATCTGCAGACTTCCAGGCCACATCTGTAGCCCATCCAAACCCATTTATTTATATCTACATCTGCAGATTTCCTAGGGAAATCCACAGGCAGAAATCTTAACAAGTAGCATCATACCCAATACACTCAACCTGGGAAGCTTGGCATGGAAACTTCCTAGGGGCTCAGAAGTAGACCTGATCTGGGAACAACTCATCACTCCACAAGTCCCACTGGTCAGTTTATCCCTCATACTCCAGCAGTTTTAAGGTTCTCCCAATTTGTGAAATATTTCAGAAATGTTTGAAAACAACCAGCATGGACTTGTTAAATATAGGTACTGCCTTCCCTATTAATACGAAGTCTTTTCTACAAACAACATGTGGCCATAACAATGGCTATTAAAGCCATTTATTTTCATATTTATTTAATAGCCCAGATTGTACTAATTTAAAAAGAGAAAGGCTCTTTAAAACCTGGTGCAATCCAACAAATCATTCTACCTTGATCCTTCCTCTCTCTTGCCAAAAGGAGTTTTCATCTTAATAGCTGTGGGACAAAAAGAGGGGAGAAGTGCCCTTCTGCAGTTCTTGGAATGTTTTTGTCACTAAGTTTCCATGAATGTCCTGTTTGTACAATCATGTTAATAGACTGGTCTGAATTAGGATAAAATCTTATTTCACAATACTTATCACCGAAAACAAGTACATCGCATCACCCATCCACAGCACATATTAACATATGAAAAATCAAACACAAGTGTACGGTTAAACCTGAGATCCTAAGGTGGAACAGGGTAAACTGGTAGAAGAAAATTTTATAGGCTTTGATATCCTTACTTTTCAAAGTGTAGGTAAAACCTGTCAATTAACATTCCAACAAGAATCAGTTATATGTAAAATTTCAAGAATTCCCAAACAATTTTTTAAAAATAAGAAAGCCGAGTGAGGGAAAATATACCCTACTGGATATTAAGACATATTTTAAAGATATAGTAATCAAACTTGTGAAAGTGCTCTGGTGCAAAAGGATAAATCAATTAAATAGAGAATTCATGAAAACATATATGTATAGTTTTATTGAGAGAAAGCAAAGAAAATGAATGAACCAGATATGTAAATTATGGCCCCCCTGATGGTTAAGATTGTGTGTGAATTTGGCTGGGCCATGATTTGGCAGTTGTATAATGTTGCGATCACTTCCCTGTTGAAATTTGATATGTGATCACCCCCATGATGAAATCTGCTGAGTGGTGCCAGCAGGGGTGGGGCCCCCTCAGCCTTCATCTCTTCACCTTCCACCACGTACTTCCTTCCTGCTGGCTTTGCGAAGGTTGTTGGCTTGTTCTGGATCCACCAGATGTCTCTTGTCTGGCCTCTGGTTCTTGGGACCTGAGCTAGCTTCTTACCTGTCCATCTTGGGATTCCCTGATCTTCATAGCCTGCAAGCAGAGTCCTGCTCCCCGACCTGCCTATCTTGGGTTCACCCGCCCCTGCAGCTAAGTGACTCAAGGGAAACCTTGTGGTCTTGCCTGCTGGCCTTGGGGATTCCTCGACCATCACAACCTGTGAGTAGGATCCCTGCTCTCCAACCTGCTCATCTTGGGTTCATCAGCTTCCGTGCCTTTGTGAATTGGGAAAGGACTCTGTCCTGATTTAAGGACTTGGGATGTTCCAATCTGTACAATCACGTGAGTTGTTTCCTTGATATAAATCTATGTATATATTTATATGCATTACTGGTTTTGCTTCTCTACAGAACTCAGCCTAAGACAGCACCCTTAAAATGTCGATTATCAAAAATCTAAAACCATTCTCTTATATATCTGTCCCCAACAATTCTTTACTACATGCCTGGCTGTTTTTCAGGAATGACCTTTACGAAAATTTGTGTGTATAAGAAATGATATCAGGAGCATTATCAATGACAATAGGGTAAAGGGGTCAATATGGACTCTTTTGATTAGGAAGTGTGATGGTTAAGGTTCTGTGTCAACTTGGCTGGGGCATGATTCTCAGTGGTTTGGCAGTTATATAATGAGGTAGTTTGGCAGTTATGTATAACGTAGTTATCCTCCCTAATGTGATTTGATGTGATCAGACAATCAGTTGTAAAGGGAGTTTCCTCAGGGATGTGGCCTGCATCCAATATATATATATGGATTTTCTGGCAAAGCTCACCTTATTGCTCTGGATCCTACATCCAGCTCATCATTATCTGACTTCTGGTTCTTAGGACTTGAGCCAGTGGCCACCATCTTATCTGCTGATCATGGATTCATCAGCCTCCTCAGCCCGTGAACCAGCACCCTGCTGTCTGACCTGCCAATCTTGGGTTCTTCAACCCTCACAGCTATATGTGTCAGGAGAAGCCTCCAGCCTGATGCCTGGCCTATGGACTTGGGACTTGCCAACCTCTACAACCACATGAGCCATTTCCCTGAGATAAATCTCTCTCTTTCTTTCTTTCTCTCTCTCTCTGTGTGTGTGTGTGTGTGTGTGTGTGTGTGTGTGCATGCTTCACTGGCTTTGCTACTCTAGAGAACTCAGCCTAAGACATTTGGTACTGAGAATGGTTCTAGAGAAACAAAATAGAAAGGATAAGTTGCTAAATTGATTCTCAAGTCTGACTAGTCTTAAAGGGGCTGATGACTCTACCTCCAGTAGGAAAGAGGGTACTGCTAATCCATGGCATGAGGTGGCAAAAACAAACAAACCAAACCCATTGCTAGCAAGTTGACTCCGACTCATAGCAACCCTATTTGACAGAGTAGAACTGCCCCAGGGGTTCCCAAGGAACTGCTGGTGGATTCTAACTGCCACCGTTTTGGTTAGCAGCTGCACTCTTAACCACCAGAATATCTCCACAAATAAATCAAGTATTGCTGGGAAGCAAGGCTCTGGGTGATCGGGTGTTCAATATTTTTCTACAATTTTGTCAGAATGAGAAGCATAGGGAGGCTGGTTGCTTGGTCCCACTTTTGCTAGACAAAGTGCTGAAAGAAAGAGATGAGCTCAGGGTTTCAGAGTTACAGCTCAAACGTTGCATAAGCGACCTCAAAGTTGCCACTTTTGCCCTCGTTTCTTGTAGTAACAGAACTGATTTTGCCAAAAACCAAACCCAAAGTCTTATAGTAAGAGTGGCTGAATAACAATGCCAATTAAATTCCCAACCTCAAATGGTACCTGAAGTTAAAGTAAGGGCATTGATTGGGAAAAAATGGGATCCTGAACTTTAGGATGGGGGCTGATGGCAGATAATCAGGAAGCTGAGGACACTGAGCTCTTAGATTCTGTTGAATCACTCCTGCCAATGGAAATAGCACACTTGGTCCCATCTGAAGAGACCATTCTATCTTTGCTAAGCTTCCCCCCCTAGTAAAACCATGATCCTTTCCACTCCTATCTGATGAGATTAACCCAGGTGGGCCTGAAGAGCCTGCTTGAGATATTGCCTGAGGCAGTGCCTGGGGCATTACCTAGGGATCCTCTGAGGTAGATGCCTTATACAACATTGCTGTATATTTTCAGGACTCCCCCACCACTCATTCTTGTTTCTAGACCTGTAACTAGACTTAAGTCCCAGCGAGCCCCAAAATGTGAAGTATAAAGTGTGACCCAAGAGGAAGTACACTATATTCTAAACAACCTTCTGGGCAAACAGAAATCTGAGGAATATGTGTGGGAATAGCTATTAAGCCTGTGGGATAATAGTACAAAGAATATAAAGTTGAATCACTTTGAGTTTATTGATATGGGCACACTGAGCACAGATTCTCCATTCAATGTTTCAGCTGGAGAGGTTAGGAAAGGATCTAATGATTTATTTGGTTGCTCCATTGAAGCATGGATTAAGTGGTGACCTACACTAAACCAAGTTGAAGTACCAGACCTTGAAGAAGATATCCAAAGGCTTAGGGAAGTTGGGATGTTAGAGTGTATTTATCAGGTAAGACCCAAAGATCCATACATGGAGTGCCCAGAGGGCACACTTTTTACCACAACTATAAAGAACAAATTTGTGAAGGGAGCCCCAGAATCCTGGAAGACTGCTATGATTGCTATTTTATGTAAGTAAGATTTGACAGTGGGAGCTGCCCAACTGAATTAAGACGCCTAAATTCAATGAGGCTGATTGGACCGCATGGTGGTAGGGGCCAAGAAGTGGCACTCAATCAACAAAGTCAAGGTGAGTGTGGTTACCATAATGGACAGCAGAGTCAAAGCAGTAATCAGAATAGTCTGACTCCTGTGGACTTATGGCATTGGCTACTTAATCATTATGTTGTAGGAGGGAAATAGATGGGAAATCTACTAAATATTTACTTGACCTGTGCAAGCAGAAGAATTTTAGGTCAGGTGAACAGCAGTCTAATTTAAATCACTAGAATGAATAAATTGTCACTGTCTCTCAATCAATTCCCAGACTTGAGCGAGTTTACAGACCCACAATCCTTTGAATCAAGGAAGGACCTCACTACACTGCCAAAAATTTATACTGTTAATATTTCTCCCAGCCTCCCCCAAAGGGAACCATCGTGTTCTACAAGGGTGACTGTTCATTGAGGAAAAGAAAATAATCGGACTTTTCAGAGACTAGTGGATACTGGTTCTAAAGTGATACTAATTCCAAGAGACACAAAACATCACTGTAGACTACCAGTCAGAATGTGGGTGTGTGGAAGTCAGGTTATTAATGAAGTCTCAGCTCATGTCCATCTTACAGTGGGTCCAGTGGGTCCCCAAACCCATCCTGTAGTGATAACTGGAATGGATATACTCAGCAACTGGCAGAACCCTCACACTGGATTTCTGACAGGTGGAGTAAGAGCTATTATGGTAGGAAGGGCTAGATGGAAGCCATTAGAACTGCCCTTACCTAGGGAAGTAGTAACCCAAAAGCAATACCGCATTCCCAGAGAGATTGCAGAGATTACTGCCACCATCGACTAGAAGGATACAGGGGTCGTGATTTCCACCACATCCTCACTCAATTTGCCTATTTGACCTGTGCAAAAAAGACAAAGATGGATTTTGGAGAATGACAGTGGATTATCAAAAACTTGACTCCAATTGCAGCTGCTGTTGCAGATATGGTTTCATTGCTGGAGCAAATTAATATATCTCCCGGTACCTGGTATGCAGCTATTGATCTGTCTAATGCCCTTTTCTCCATGTCTGTTTCGAAAGACCACCAGAAGCAGTTTGTCTTCAGCTGGCAATGCCAGAAACATAGCTTCATGGTCCCGCCTTAGGGGTCTATCAACTCTCCAGTCCTATGTCATAATTCTGTCCACTGGGGCCTTGATCGCCTTTCCCTTCCATAAGACGTCACACTAGTTCATTACATTGATGACATATGCTGATTGGACCTTGTGACAGAGAAGTGTCAATGACTCTGGACTTATTGGTAAAACACTTGCATGCTAGAGGGTGGGAAACTAATCTAACAAAAAGTCAGGCACCTTCCACCTCGCTGATATTTCTAGAGGTCCAGTAGCATGTGGCATGTCCAGATATTCCTTCTAAAGAGAAGGAAAAGTTATTTCATCCGGCGCCTCTAACAGCAAAAAAGGAGGCACAATGGCTGTTGGGCCTCTTTGGATTTTGGAGGCAACATACTCCTCATTTGGGTGTGCTACTCTGGCCTATTTATCAGGTGACTTGAAAAGTTGTTAGTTTTGAGTGGGGCCCAGAGAAAAGAAATGGCTCTGCAACAGGACCAGGCTGCTGTGCAAGCTACTCTGCCACTTGGGGCATATGATCTGGCTGGCCCAGTGGTGCTTGAAGTGTCAGTGGCAGATAGAAATGATGATTGGAGTCTTTGGCAGGCCACCATTGGTGAATCACAGAGCAAACCCTTAGGATTTTGGAGTAAAGCCCTGCCATCCTCTGCAAATAAATACTCTCCTTTTGAGAAACAGTTTTTGGCTTGTTACTGGGCCTTAGTAGAAACTGAATGCTTAACCATAGGCCACCAACGCACCATGCAGCCTGAGCTGCCCCTCATGAACTGGTTGTAGTTTGACCCACAGAGCCATGAAGTCAAATATGCACAGCAGCACTCAAGCAATAAATGGAAATTGTATATGTGAGATCAGGCCCAAGCAGGACCTGAAGGCACAAGTGAATTGCATGAAGAAGTGGCCCAAATGCCCCTGGTGTTCACTCCTGTCACATTCCCTGCCCTCTCCCAGTCTGCATCTATGGCCTCATGGGGAATTCCTTATGATCAGTTGACTGAAGAGGAGAAAACTCGTACCTGGTTTAGAGATGATTCTGCACAATATGCAGGCACCACTCAGAAGTGGACAGTGGCCAAACTATAGCCCTTTTCTGGGACATCCCTGAAGGATAGTGGTGAGGGGAAATCCTACTAATGGGCAGAGTTTCGAGCAGTGCACCTGATTGTTCACTTTGCTTGGAAGGAGAAATGGCCAGATGTGTGATTGTATACTGATTTATGGGCTGTGGCCAATGGTTTGGCTGGATGGTCAGGGACTTGGGAGGAATATGATCAGAAAATTGGTGACAAGGAGGTATGGGGAAGAGGTATGTGGATAGGCCTTTCTGAATGGGCCAAAGAAGTGAAGATATTTGTGTCTCACGTGAATTTTTACTAAATGGTGATCTTAGCAGAGGGGGATTTTAACAATAAAGTAGATAGGATGACGCATTCCGTGGAAACAGTCATCCTCTTTCCCTAGCCACTCCTGTCATTGCCCAATGGGCTTATGAAAAAAGTGGCCTTGGTGATAGGGTTGGAGGTTATGCATGGGCTCAGTAACATGGATTTCCAATCACCAAGGCCAATTTGGCTACAACCAATGCTGAGTGCCCAATCTGCCAACAGCAGAGACCAACACAGAGTCTCCAGTATAGCTCCATTCCTCAAAGCCATCAGCCAGGAAGCTAGTGACAGGTTGATTACATTGGACTGCTTCCATCGTGGAAAGAGCTGCATTTTGTACTTACTGGAATAGACATTCACTGTGGATATAGATTTGCCTTTCCTGCATGAATGCTTCTGCCAAAACTACCATCCATGGACTCACAGAATGCCTTATCCACCATCATGGTATCCCACATAGTATTGCCTCAGATCAAGTGGCTCACTTCACAGCAAATGAAGTGCAGCAATGGGTCCATCCTCGTGGAATTCACTGGTCTTACCATGTTCCCCATTATCCTGAAGCAGCTGGCTTGATAGAATGATGGAATGGCCTTCTAAAGACACAATTATGGTGCCAGCTAAGTGGTAATACCTTGCAGGATTGGGGCAATGTTCTACAGGAGGCTGTGTATGCTTTAAACCAACCTGCAATATATGGTGCTGTTTCTCTCATAGCTGGGATTCATGGCTCCAGGAATCAAGGGGTGGAAATGGGAGTGGCACCACTCACTATTACCCCTAGTGACTCACTCACCAAATTTTTGCTTCCTGTTCCCATGACCCTATGTTCTTCAGGTCTAGAGGTCTATCTTAGTTCCAAAAGGAAGAAGGCTCCCACCTGAGACACAACATGGATTCCATTAAACTGGAAGTTAAAAATTCCACCTGTCCAGTTTGGGCTCCTCATGCCTCTGGATCAACAGGAAAGAAGGGAGTTACCACATTGGCTGGTATGATTGATCCTGACTACCAAGGGGAAATCGTATTGGTGTTGCATAATGGAGGTAAAGAAAAGTATTTCTGGAATACAGGAGATCCCTTAGGGCATCTCTTAGTACTACCATGCCCTGTGATTAAAATCAATGGAAAACTACAACAACAGAATTCTGACATGACTACTAACGGCCCAGACCCTTCAGGAATGAAGGTTTGGGTCACTCCCCAGGCAAAGAACCACGACTAGCTGAAGTGCTCGCTGAGGGCAAGGGGAATATGGAATGAGTGGTGCAAGAAGGTAGTTCTAAATACCAGTTATGACCATGTGACCAGTTGCAGAAAGGAGGACTGTAATTGTTATGAGAATTCCTTCTTTGTATGTGTACATCATTTTTTTCTTCTTCACTTGTAAAATATAAGATGTAAATGGGGATAATGGACTTTTGATTGTACGCATGTCAGTTGTATCATGTTAGACACAAGTATGACTTTACATTTTTCTTTATTTAGTGATTGTGTATGCTTTAAGTAGATGTGTACAGGTGCCAAGTTGACAAGGGGTGTACTGTGATGGTTAAGGTTGTGTGTCAACTTAGCTGGGCCCTGATATTCAGTGGTTTGGTGGTATGTAATGCTGTAATTTGGCAATTATGTAATGATGTAGTTTGTCAGTTATGTAATGATGTAATCTGGCACTTATGTAATGATGCAGTCATCTGATGTGATCAGCTAATTAGTTGTAAAGGGACTTTTGTTGGGAACATGGCCTCTATCCAATACATATATGGACATTCTGGCAAAGCTTGCTCACTTCCTCTGGACCCTGCATCCAGTTTGTCATCATTTACCCCTGGTTCTTGGGAGTTGAGCCAGTGGCCTGTTGCATTGCCTGCTGATCTCGGATTCATCAGTCCCTGCAGCTATGTGAGTCAAGAGAAGCCTCCAACCTGACACCTGACCCATGGACTTGGGACTTGCCAGCCTCTAAAACTGCATGAGCCATTTCCTTGAGATAAATCTCTCTCTGTATATATACATAGGCTTCACTGGTTTTTCTTCTCTAGAGAATTCAGCCTAAGCCAGGTAGCAACTTACACTTGGAGGCTTAGAACCTCGCAAGTACCCTGTAGCAAAGAAAATCACATAATATATCATTCAAATTGCAACACTTTTGAGAATGAATGGCGCATTATTGATTATACTGAGATATCATGTTTTGTAAAGTAGAGAGTCAGCAAAAAAGAGGAAGACCCTCAACAAGAATTGACACAGTGGCTGTAACAATGGTTTCAAACATATTGTGAGGATGTCGCAGGACCAGGCAGTGTTTTGTTCTGTTGTATATGGGGTTTCTATGAATTGGAACTGACTCAACAGCACCTAACAAACTAACAACAGCACCCGGAATGAACATGCCAGGCATTCTATTTCATGCATTACAAATATTATCGCATCTCAATCATCCCAGCAATTCTCTGAGATAAGTGTTAGATGCTCATTTTTATGATGGAAATATGAAGTTTCAAAGATGAGAAGTAAATTTGCCTAATATCAAACAGTTAGTGACAGCCTGTTAAAGGAACTTCGTTACCCTATGCTTTTCCACTTCCACCTGAGTTTCTTTGTTTCATTAGTGGCTTCATCTCACTCACAGTTTGTATTAGTTTATATTAGGGTTACTGTAACAAAATGCCATGAACTAAGTGGCTTATAAGAATATAAGTTTATCGTCTCACAGTTCTAGAGGCTAGAAGTGTACATCAACTGTCATCAAGGCCACACTCTCCGAATCTCTCTCAGCTACTGGTAGCCCCAGGCATTCCTTGGCTTGTAAAGCGTCTTCACATGGACTTTCATTCCTGTGTCTCTCTCTGTGTGTGCTCTTCTCTTTTGTAAGTACACTGTTCGGATTGGATTAGGACCCACTTTACTCCAGTATGACCTCATGTTAACATCTCAAAGACACTATTGCCAAACAGGATCATGTCAGAGGTATCAGGGGTTAGGATTTCAACATATCATTTAGCAGGACCCAATTCAATCCAAAGGAGCCCTGGTGGCTCAGATGTTAAGTGCTCAGCTGCTGACCAAAAGATCAGTGGTTCAAACTCACCAACAACTCCACAGGAGAAAGATGTGGCAGTCTGCTTTCATAAAGACTTACAGCCTAGGAAACCCTATCGGGCAGTTCTGCTCTGTCCTGTAGGGTCACTATGAATTGGAATTGACTCAACAGCAACAGGTTTGGTTTTTTAGTTTTTAATTTAGTTCATAACAGTATTCCAAGTGATAATGATGGAAACTTTGTTTAAAATACAACCAATGAAGGCACAACCAGTGGAGAGGAAGGTATCAAATCTCCCATTGCAGTGAAGGCAGAAACACCATCAGATGGTCATTTAAGATAAATACACTACTTAAAGAAAGCTACATATAATTGAGCATCATTTCCCAGACTACAGTTGAATCTAGGTGGGACTTCTCTACGTTGATGACCAACTATTCTCTACAATAGCGTCAGCATTTGTTCCCAGTTCTCAGAAACCATTGTTTTTTTCTTTACTCCTTAGGGTCTGTGTCACCCTGGTGGTGTGTGCTGTGCTTAAAAAACTGATGCTCCCCAGTGTCAGATGTGCTATTTACATGTGCCCACATTGGTCTCTTTGATTCTCAGTCTCTTTGATTCCTGTAGAACTGGCTGAAGAATGGCTGACTGACAAGTTGGCGGGGGGGGGGTGCAATTGTGCACCATGTCACAGCACACAGCAGTTGTAGCATGCCAGATTACATGCCAATCTTTTAAATTCCATTCTAAGGACCACTTTGCATTCTATATCAACTCACCTCTGTTGGATATAGGGTGCCTGTGAGTCAGGCAGATAAGTTCCTGTGCTTTTTTCTGATAGTTCCTCATCTCTGATTCTGATCCAATGGCCCAAATTCCCCCCACCCCCACCTCCAATTAGGCTAGATCTCATGAAAGAGGTACTGAATTTCAAACAAATGCTTATGGTTAAAAAATCTAGAAAGGAATGTGCACACAGTTCATCTAGGTTTTTAGCACAACCACTACCCCTCAAAATACTGGAAAATTGAAAAGCAGCTTGGGAAAAACTGTTCTGAAAAGCATATAGGTTTGACTTTTTGGTGTGGGCATTGCTGTTAGTTGCCACCGAGTTTTCTTGGACTCATGGCAACCTTTTGTATAATAGAACACAGCACTGCCTGGTTCTGTGCTACCTTCATGATTGTTGGTATGTTTGAGTCCATTGTGGGCATACCCATATTTAAGTCACAGGGTTATCCACTGTGCTCAGAAATTACAATAAACAGGATACTTGACAAACAAGGAAAATGGAACCGTAGAATTGCATCATTGTTCATTAGAGAAAACAATGACCCTTATGATGTTGTGACTACATCTATTCCAAGAGCAAGCACAAATATGGAAAAGAAGAACTAATGAGTTGAGATGCTACTTGAATTTCCATGTGTCACGTTTACAGCTTAGGACTGTAGCTTTATTAAATAGTGCCAAAACACTCCTACTTTAGTGACATTTTCCTTGGATAATCCTATTTGTTTTAATTTATTTTAATGAGGTAGTTTGGGATGGTAACCTGCAGGGGAAAACTTGGGAACAGGTGACAGCATGATTTGAAATGCCTCTTGGACTGAACATTAGTTAAAAGGCTAAGCTAAATGCTTAGCTGCACAGTGGTTATCCTGCACTATATATTTCACTCTAAAAACAGTGAGTCTAAAGTGCCAATTTTAAGAACATAGGACTTTATAACCTTTTAAAGCTTTCCTGCATGGATGAGTGGATAATAAGGACAATTGGTACATTTTTGTGGCCTGTTTCCACATGTTTGCCTTTCCCAATGATGCTTTCTTTATGGAAAAGAGTGTGCTGGGCACAACACATTTTCTTTCCATGCAGTGATTGTATGTCTATGATTCATTAAATCCTTCAGTATATACAGTCAGTAGTGATGCAGATGGCTAAAGGGTATGGATATTTGCCAAGCCTTTAGGTGTCCCAGCTCACAAAAGAGGTTTCTAACTTTGAGAACTTCAATTATGTCACTTAAACCCATCAACTTTTTTGCCTTGGCTAATGCTATAAATCTTTTGAATCTGTTACTTCTGTAACATCTGATGCCTGGGGTAAAAACAGACCATCTGTCATTTTAGTTTTCCAAAGCCTTACAGGATGAGAAAATGGATCTTCTTTAAGCTTCCTGATCAATTAAAAATGAAATGACTTTCCCCATTTCACCTTACACAAAAGCTAACTCAGCTAGTAAATAAGCTCTCACGTCTTCCAAGAGGCTAGGGTAAGAATCCATAATGAACCCTGGGGGGTGAGGCCCAAGTAATAAATACCAACAAGATAGTCCCACCCAAAGAACACCATTCTCAGGTTGGCTCCAGGTATAACATGAAAGATCTAGACCAATGTCCAAGTGAGAAGGCTGTGAGGTCAAGGAAAGGACCCTTGTTTTATTAGTCCATGTCCAGTCAGAAGACAAGTTACACCAATATAAGGAATTATTTACTAAGTATTAAATTACTGAACATGCAAAAAGGAGACGTTATCATGGGGAAGGAGCCGTGGTGGCGGAGTAGTTAAGTGCTTACCTGCTAGCCGAAAGGTCAGTGGTTTGGATTCACTGGTCGCTCCAAGGGAGGTAAATGTGGCAGTTAGCTTCCGTACTGATTACAGCTTTGGAAACCCTATGGGGCAGGTCTACTCTGTCCTGTAGGGTCACTATGAGTCTGCATTGACTTGACGGCAATGGATAGTTTATTGTGGAAGCAGGATGCAGTTATTAAGTGTAGGGCTGGGAATAAAGGGAAGAGATTGGAATTGTTAAAACTTTGGTGAAAGGGTTCCACAGGATCTGGAACTCAGCTGTCTAGTGAGATAGCTCTACTCTGATGGTATTAGTCTGACATTGAGGGATGGGTTCTACAGAGGTGAGACTCAGACCTCTGAGGAGGAGGTGCAGCTGGCTGGTGCTGGTGTCTTCAAGCCCAGTGGAGGAGTCTGTAGGGCTGGCTCACACCTCTACAGGAGGGGACGCTGCCAGATGATACAGGGTCTCTGAGTGGGCATCATGAGACTGGTTCAACGAGTGTTGGAAAAATTACAAAATGAAATCAACTGAAGCTACAGGAAAGAACTGCCACTACTTGGGTGAAGAAATGTTGTTGGGGCCATACTGAAAGGAACAGCCAGCAAAAACTGGAGTCAAAAGTTAGCAGGAAAGGAAAAACTTTCTCCTTCCACAGCTTTGCGGTCTCCCTCTACCACTCCCCCGCCCCCCGTTAGCAATGCCCAACAAGAAACTAGTGTTGTTAGTTGTAGTCCAGTCAATTCTGACTCATGGTGACCCCATGTATACAGAGGAGAACTGCTCCATAAAGTTTTCAAGGCTGTGACCTTTCAGAAGCAGATCACCAAATCTGTCTTCTGAGATGCCTCTGGATAGGTTTGAACCATCAACCTTTTAGCTAGTAGTGAAACATTTAATCTTCTGAGCCCCCAGGAAGTCCTAAGAGGAAGCTAATAGCAAGAGAGAAATAGATGTGTTTTGTAGAAACCCAGATCACGAAGCTGAATATAGAAGAATGGGTTCGATGCTGAGAGACAATAGCTTTAATAATGGTCCCAATCCATTTATACATTAAAGAATATTGGCCAAGAATGAAAGGAAAGCAAAAAGTCTAAGTGGGATTCTTATGATTGAACTCACACTTGACTGTCTAGTTCTTCTCCATTCTCCTCCTCATTGGCTCCTCCTGCTAAAATTTTTTTTTATATATAAAACTTGAGCCATACTTTTTTTCTTTCTAACTTTGGTGCATTATTATGTCATAACCAAAATGGAACTAGAGAGATCGTTTTTAAAAGGACCAAATAGCAAGCCATGGTCTTTTCAGTTGCCTCATGTGCAAGTGAAACCCGGACAATGAAAAAGGAAGAGAGAAGAAGAATTGATGCATTCAAATTGTAGTGTTATCAAAGAATATCGAATATTCCGTGGGCTACCAGAAGACAAAACAAATAAGCCTAGAAGAAATCCAACCAGAATATTCCTTAGAAGCAAGGATGACAAGACTTCAGTTCATTTACTTTGAACACATCCTCAGGAAAGACCAATTGCTGATAAAAAACATCATGGTTGGTAAAGAGCCTGAAAAAAACAAGAGAAATCCTTAATAAGATGGATTGATACAATAGCACAATAATGGACTCAAACATACCAACAGTCATGAAGATGGCACAGGACCAGCCAAATGTCTTGTTCTGTTATACATAAGGTGGCTATGAGTCAGAGCTGACTCAGTGGCACCTAACAACAAGAACAAAGATGACTTCCAGAGTCCTTTGGTGGTGCAAATGGTTAAGACACTTGGCTGCTAAACAAAAGATTGGCAGGTCAAGTCCAACCAGAGGTATCTGGAAAGAAAGACCTGACAATTTGTTTCTGAAAAATCAGCCACTGAAAACCCTATGGAGTTCTACTCTGATATACATGGAGTCTCTATGAGTTGGAATCAAATCGACAGCAACTGGCTAAGATGACTTTTACTTCGTTGAATTGTTTTCTACTCTGTGGAGGGATTAAAAGAAAAAAAGTGTGTTTTTACTTAAGGAGGAAAGGTAAACTCTACTTGGCAATGATTTACCATGGAGGTCTTATTTATTAGCAGAGGCAGCAGTAAAACTGCTCTCATCATGCCCTGAACTTGTGAAATACCTGATCAGGGAGACACTCCCTGCCATTCTTCTTGAATGTAGGATTGAACTTGTAACTCATATAGTTACCCCTTTTGAAATCCCTATGCTTCTCTATTGTGCCTTCTTTTCAGTTCTGAATTGATTTAGATAACAGAATGAGAAAGTCCTCTTATTGGGTTTTTTACTGTGGTTCCCAGCCCATTAATAGCATAGATTTTTCTTCTCAAGTGCATAAAGGTCTGCAGGTGACTCAAAATGGGAAAGCAGGATACCAGTTGGATTTTGCTGATAGTATCGACAGTAGCTGCTAAAACAAATATCTGATTCATGTAAAGAGTGATCAATCAGCTTTCACTTCATTTAAAGAGAATGTATAGCAAATCTATGGAGGCTGGCTTATGCAACAGTCTCTCACAGTAGAAAGCATGAAGGCCATCCAGAGGGTATAGTTTTTCAGTGTTTTACTTTGAGAAATTAGTTTGCTGCCTTGAGAGATGAGAGATGTACAAGTATTCTTAGAAATAACTATCTACCTGTGTACTTAGCACGGCTTCCACACTGGGAGGAGGTCCTTTTGTGAAGAGTAGTTATTAATTTCTGGGCTGCAAGAGCAATAGCTGGAACCCCCTGAAAGAGCTTGGAAAAATTTACCCAGGTCTCATTCCATACCATGAATCTGATTTTTAACTAAGTGCCTCAAAGCAAAGTGATAACAGGTGCTGTAAATGATGCTTCATTCAGTAACCAAATTGAAAAAGAACCCTGGGTGGGATTTATTTGCTTGAGCAAGACAACTGAATGTAGAAATTTTCAATCTAAGAATATCTTCAAATGAAATAAATAGTATCAAAAAGTGTTAGAGTAAAAAGAACAATATTAAAAAAATATATTATAACATGAAAACACTAGTGCCAATTTATTTATTTTGGAATGGTAGGTGTTAGAGGTTGTTTTTCTCAGTTCCTCTAAAACTGTATTTACTCCATGGTAGAATTTTTCCTCCATGGTAGAATTAGCTCAGATTTCATATTTGTTCTTGTGTACATACTGAGCTCTTTCCAAAGCTTGAAGAGTTTGAATTACTAGACATACACAGAAGGAATAAACTTGGGACAAAGGGGCAGGTTCTAGCATTGAAACAGAGGTCCTCTGTATTCCTGATGCCTCATAAAGTGCCCTGGAGAAATCACAAAAACATGCCAAGTCATAGGTCACTCCTCATGAACGGCTCAAGGTCACCCAGGCTTCATACTGAAAAAGCCACCAAAGGCACATGGCCACAAGCTAGACAGAAGGGGCTTTGTGGGCTGTTCCCTCGAGGGTACAGGGGGTGGTTTGAATTCTGTTAACAACCTGGAAAAACCAGCCAGCCCAATAGAAGGCACTGAAGGGCTATCTTACACCAAATGTATTGATAAACGAAGAGACCTGCAAGTAACCTTCCCACCAACACTAACCACACCAAAAGCGAGTCAAACCCAGTCTTCTCATAATTGGTTCTTGTTCCAACACAAGAGTGAGAAAAGCCATTACTGCGGCCAACCGTTATTATAGCTCACTTCTATAGAAAGCCACTGTCTTCGAAGAGCTTACTAAGGGTCTTCACCAAAGAACAAAAAAACATGGGTAAGACTGGTTTCCTCTCCAGTTATGACTCAACTTTGGTCACCACACTTCCACTTGGGCCTATTAACATTTGGTGGCCAGAATGTTGCTCTTCTTAATTGCCTGCTACAGCAAACAACAGCATCACTGCCTTTCAGTCATATAGAAAGCCACAAGACTATTTCCTTTTGACTCTCTTCTCTCCACATCAGACCCACAAGTCAGGCTAATGCTGAGGTCTATCTTCTCACAATCTACTAGAAAGTGGACTGCCTCGACTTGCTTATCCTGCTAAAATGAGAAGCAGAAGTAAACAACTTAATGTCAATTACAGATGGAGTGTTCTGGTTATTCAACCTACTCGTAGAATAACAGAGCAGGAGAGAATCCTGTGGCATCTCTGCTTGAGTCAGGAGCCATGGCCCTTGCTAACGTAGTGTCTATCCTGTAAGCAGAATCCCTGGGTAGTACAAACAGTTAATGCTCTACTGCAAACCTGGAAACCCTGGTGGCATAGTGGTGAATAGTTACCACTGCTAACCAAGAGGTCGGCAGTTGGAATCCATGAGGAACTCCTTGGAAACTGTATGGGGCAGCTCTATCCTGTCCTATAGGGTCGCTATGAGTCAGAATAGACCTGACGGCAACAGGTTTGGTTTGGCTTTTTGGTTACTGCTAGCCAAAATTTGGAGGTTGTTCTAGTACTCCTAAAGACACCTTGGAAGAAAGACCTGGTGATCTACTTCCAAAAATTCAGTCATTCAAAACCCTGTGGAGGATAGTTCTACTCTGACACATATGAGATTGCCATGAGTCAGAGGACTTAAGGGTAACTGGTTTACCCTGCAAGCAGCAGGGAAGGAGACATGGATCTAAGCAGAAACCCAGGGTAGGATCCTAACGATGGCTCATAGACTCCTGGGCCTGGGGAACACCCAGAGAACAACAGAAACGTGATATGGACTGCTTTGTATTTCTTCATCTCCTAATTCTATTAATAAAATTTGTAGTTTTATTTTTCTTGGAGGTCAGAAAACAATAGTAGATTCTGAGGGTCCCCCTGTTTTTACAAATTCTCTCCACTCCATTTACACATTAAGATTTTCATGATGCTTACTTGGCCTTTGAGGTCTTATTATTACCATTATTATTATCTTATGGTTATATTAATATAAAAATAATAGTTAAGATTTATTGAGCTTTTACTTCATGCTAATCACTATTTAAGCATATTAAATACTTTGTCTTTGAACCCTCATGACAACCCTATGAGTTATATACTAACATGTCCAATTACAAATTAGGAAACTAAGGTGTGGAGATAGGAACTTGTCTGACACCATGATGCTCATAAATGGCAGTGCCAGGGTCCAGCCCTAGGTCTGGTTACCCGCAAAGCCCATTGTATAAGCCACTTCTGGTCAATTCCTCCATTTTTAAAACAACAATCTGTTTCTATCCTAAGCAAAGCCAAATACTTAGTTTCAAGAGCCAAACAAAAATAATTGTTACAAATTCCAATATTTGCTTTCTTAAAGGCACATCTCAGGGTTATTAAATTTAATCCCCTGTCCCTTTGCTCCAGTAGTTTCTTTGTCCTTTGAGAAGTGTCCTTCTAATCCCCTTTCCCATTTCTTCACAATCCCTTGTCCCCACCCACCCTCGGCCACATTGCCTGAATTCTACTCAGCCTTAAAAATGAAACTCAACTTCCACTTCTTCCAAGAAGGTTTTCCCAACTTCTGCACTCCAGCTTCTAAATTCCTATAAAATTTCATATTTATACTAGTTACTTGGCATTTATGTTTTGCTTTTTACTGTTAGTTCTGTTTGAGAATAATTCATCTTCAGGCTGAATTCATTATGCCCATTTTTTCATTGATTATAAGATCCTTGAAGAAAAGGACCATGTATTAAAACATTTTTATATCTCTCCACAGATCATTGAAAGCTGTGTTAAAAAGGCCATCCATAGCCTATAATTTTAAACAGGCTGAAATGGCTAGAGCAAAAAGCTAGCATGTCTTCTTACAGCTCTGGTGAGCACCATGTTGTTGTTAGTTAGTTGCTGTCGAGTTGATTCTGACTCATGGCAACCCCATGTAGGAACGACTGTGGAATACATTTAAAAATAAAGTATAAGGAGTCTCCTCAGGAGAAGAGTGTTTTCTGACCCCTAAAGTCCTGGCCTTCCATGTCCAACACTTCTTACACATGGCCCACCCAAACTCCTAAATTTCAGACTAAAAAGCATGTGGAGTACCAGACTCTGAAAACAACACTTAACTTTTACTTGCCGGTTTCACTTACCTTCACACCTGTGGTTTTGAAGGTGTCAAATTTCCTCGGAAGTCTTTCTGCAGATGCTTTATCCTCTTCATTTTTCTATCCTGTCAGTCATCCCTGTCAACAGTGACAATCTCCTTGTCAAACAGAAATCACTTTAGCTATCAGTTTTCATTAGCTTCTTAGTTGGGATAATCCCTGCTTCCTACAAAACTGTTTTCTTTCTAGGAATTGCTAGTTCCTTCTTATTTAGGGTTTCTGAAACTTTTCTAACTAAAGCCCCCCAAATGATTTCTCACTATTTTCTGAAGATCCCTTTCAGCTAGAAAGATTTGGTAATATTTTGTTTCCTGTAGTTTGTATTATAAAAAAACAATTTTGGTACTTCCCCCCCGCCCCCCCACAAACTGCACGTGGCAGCCCAGAGAGTTTAATATGTCACTGAAAGGGAGTATCTTCCCACCCCTACTGAGAAAACTGTTGAAATTACAGTTTGTTTTAAATAAGATCTGTTCCTTTCCCCTTCCATTTCCTACTTGGGAGCCCACCCTTTGGTGATCTCAGTTAAGTGAAAAAACTTTTAACAACCCAAGAACTCTGTCATCTATTTCCATTCATATTATTAAATTCACTAGCTTAGAGGAAAGCCATAAGACAGTAAATGTAACCATGCAAAAGGACCCTCACTCATTCAGCTTGTGTAAGTGCTAATTTAGGGGACAATTAACCAACAAGGAATCGTACAAACCCCTCTTACTTCAGTCCTCCCCAGGGCCACTTCTTCGTTTTCAGTCCACCAATTCTTTGACCTCAAACTCAATATTTCAGAGAGGCTCATGTTTTTCAAGGATAGGTAGAGCTTCATCTTCATGGGAAATTCACTCTCTGAACTGCTGCATCTGACTGTCATCCCCACCCACATCTGCTCACTCTTACCAGCCACTGACCAGCCCCCAATCTCTTTCTGTCCCCATTTTCTATCCAGTTACTGAGAATGAGATGTAATTACAGAATCATTGAGAAAGGCCTAGGTAAGAAATGACAGGAATAATGCCCCACAGATGGCTTATGACAATCCAGTCAAGCTTTAAAAGTGGGACCTTCTCCC
This sequence comes from Loxodonta africana, assembly GCF_030014295.1. NCBI lineage: Eukaryota > Metazoa > Chordata > Mammalia > Proboscidea > Elephantidae > Loxodonta > Loxodonta africana. The sequence goes on from NC_087342.1 coordinate 169,402,817, forward strand.
CTCTAAAGCTAGGTCTTTATCTGACCGAAATTAATGCAAAAGAACCAGGTGGCTGGAGTAGACCGATGTGCGTGCAGATCAATGTATTTTCATTGACCAAGAGCCTGGAGTATCCATGTTAAGGTATAAAGACAGCTGTTCATCTTAAAGCAACCTGTTAAAAATCTTTGCCAGGCTCTTGCTCTTTCTTTTGATCTCTTATTTCCTTGAAATCAGCTAATGGCAAAGCAGAATTGCAAAAGTTTTATCTTTCTTTTTAAAGAAGCAGAAATGTAACGGTCACTGATTGGAACAATCAAAAGATGTATGTTCAAGCCCCAGATCCACAAGATACCAGCCTCGCAACCTTGGGGCAGTTACTTAACTTCCTCACATACCCATTTCTTCATACATAAAACACAGGTTTTTCTCATAGGGATGTTGTGAGAATGGACTGAGTTAATATGCAAAAATATTTTATAAGTAATTTTAAAGGTCTTCATAAATATTCCCACTTATAGTGACCATATAAGACAGAGTAGAACTACTCCATAGGTGTCCAAGGAGCACCTGGTGGATTCGAACTGCCAACCTTTTGGTTAGCAGCCTGAGCTCTTAACCTCTGTGCCACCAGGGCCCCTTCATAAATATAAGACAATATTATTATTTTCTTTATTTTCCCAATTAATCAATCTTGATTTCCTGCCATTTCTCAAATTTACTTTTTTAATAAATGATTAAATGATTCTTTCCTAAATATTAACAGATTTCTTTTTTCAAGTTTGAATGCTATTTCTAATTCTGTGCAAAATAAACTCAAAGAAAAAAACCAGCTCCTTCTTGAACTACTTCTGGCTAAATATTCAGGCATTCTTGTCTTTCAGTTTTTTAAGTATCTAAGGAGCTGGGTTTTTTTTTGAGAATTATTAAAAATAGTCTGGGCCCACAAGAAAGAGATGGCAATCTTTTTCAGCCTGACTCTGAGAACACACAAGCTCTCAATAACAATTCATATCACACTATTATAATATCAACACCTGCCTTTCATCTGCGGATCTCAGGAAACATAAACACCTCAACCTTTGCTTCTGTATTATTATCCTCATTTTTTAGAGCTGGAAAAAAATTGACTCAAGTAGCATGCAAATCCGTAAGTGAAATTCTCTAACACACATAAAAGTGCAAAATAAATGGAAAAAAAAAAAAAAAAGGTGATGATGCTTTGGCTAGAAATGGCAGAGGGTCTTTAACCCGGAGAAGCAAGTTGGATGGGGGCTTTTAACATAGAGAAGCAAGCTGGAGGGGGGCAGACACTATGACTGAACTCATTACTCTCATTTGGTGATATGTAAAAAACTTAATTTTTCAGTGCGTTTTTCTCACCTTTCCTGGCATATCAGTTTACCAGAGTAGCCATCCTTGAGTCAGCAAGAATAGCATGTTACCATCACAAACATATCATAATTATCTTCCACAAATATTTAATTGAATGGTTAAGATTGATAAGACCAACTTGATGCTAAAATAGACAATTTGTATAACCCAAACTAAGCATTTAGTTTGGTTAAAAAAAAAAAAAAAAAAATCAAAACCAGACATCAAAATTAGTGGCTTCACTTCTTCCTTAACTCTTCAAATGATTATTGTGGAATTATGCCAATACAGCTCCATTTAGAACTGATCTCAGGATGAAATCAAAAACTAGTATTAACACTAATTAACTTATTGCTCACTAGTTGATGCTAAACTTTTTACAGGAATAGAGACGTTGTAAACCAGATCTTTAAGGAACTCACAAGAGAAAACTGTAGAGTAGGCAAAAGGCTTTTGGTAAGTGGATTGAGTTCTGGTAGAATTACAATTCAGGGCGTGGTATTTCACACATAAAAGCTGATGGTTTGAAAACACCAAGCAAAACACTTTTCTTGTAAAATGAATTGACATTTCAAATTTAAAACTGTTAGACTTTAAGAACGATACAAAGCTACCTGAATAGATGAGAATTTTAAGGGCAATATTTCAACTGATAAGCAAACTACCCATGTTAAATATACAGAAATATCAACTCATTTTCTTATGATTGGGCCACACTGAATATTCACTACAAGAAATTCCCAGTCATGAGCAAAGAAAAGTAGGAAACTTTTATAAAACAAAATATAGAGGTAAAAACTGTTTCCTTTTATCAGACAAGACAGGAAGTACTCAGTGAAGTATGGTAAGAGATGAGAATGGCTGCAGGAGGGAAGCAGTGATGTAGACCCTGAATGTATATGCTGGTTGTACAATTCAGATTTGCGCTTCTCTGGCTTTCACTCTTCTTGAACAAAGAAAAAAGAAGTCGACGATTTGAAGTGCTCTTCTAAATGTAAAAATAAATGGATGGAGTAGACTTCTTTTATTGAGAGCAATCCCGAGGCAACTGAATCACAGTTTACACATTTTAATTAGTTTGAATTAGAAAACATATCCTTCATGGCCAATTATTTCTGACTCAGTTGTTTACTTTCTATGAGACTGACAAGTCACGCCTTGGTGGAGCCAAGCTAGATACACTGAAAAGTTTTCTTTTACAAAAAAGTGTGAAGGGCATCTCATGAGAAGTGTCTTTTCTGAGCTGGCATAATAATATCTAAATAAATAGTTCAATATATATGAGGGTATTTCAAGTAATCATATGTCACCTGATTAATCATTTAATATTTAGGAACTTAAGTTTCTTCTCGTGAGAATTACTCATAAGGTGTTAATTCTCACACCATCTTTGAGAGGAAGATAAGCAGTATTAATCATTGAGACAAGTTAAACTCCACCAATTCACCCTTTAAAAGTACAATGCTGAAAAGTTGAAGAGTCCAGAGGTCAACAACCATAGCAAGCAAACCGTTTACAACTGCCTGGTTCTCCTTAAGGAAGAAAAATATGAACAGGAAGAATGCAGAAAAGATAAAGGTCTAGTTAAGAAAAGACAGGCTAAAAAAACAAGAAAAAAAAGAGAATTAATGTATTTGTTTCACTGGGCAATGAAGTCTGTAAGTACCAACGGGGTTCTGAATCTTTGATTCTGGTTTACAATTTAGAGCAGATCCTGAAGGGAAATACTTTTAGAAGAACTCAGGATATTACTCCAGCTATGATTGCCCAAACATAACAAGATGATATTCTTTTCTGCTTTTAGAAGCTTAAAATGCCTGCATATGCAGGATTATTCATATCAGGGATTTCTGACATCGCTCTTTCTGGAAGCCAAAACACAAGCATCTGCGAAGTGAGCTGGGATCTGTAGTGGCTACCACCCATCCTTCTTTAACACAGCCACACCAGAGGGTACAAAACATTGCCATCAGTAATAGAGGTTTCCCATGGCCTTGATCCACATGGGAGGGTGGGGAGAAGGGTTGAGTCTGGCTAAGAATTGGTGGCAGCATTTAGGCAAAATAGATGCATACTGGTGTCTGTGCAGGTAAAAATAAGGGACTGTGGCACTCACTTCCCCTCATGACGGTTTACTGACCCAGGCTCAGAGGATGCCCTGTCCTGTCCCACAAAAATGAGATCAGCTCATCACGTCAGAAATATTCTCTCTCCTTTCAGTCACTGAGAGTCTAGGGCCTTCCCAAGAAACTATCACCAGAAGGGCAGGGAAGTTGACAGACAAGTGAATGACCACACCTTTAAGCACAGGGGTGGGCCTCAGAGTTCTTCTTAGAGGTGGGGAGGGGAGGCTGAGCAGGGGGTGGTGGTAGGTGGAGTGGGAAGGGGGGTAGCAACATGGATGAAGGCTTTGTCTCTGAGGAGATTGCCTAAACATGCCAGGAGCGGCTTAACCTGACTAATTAATAACAGAAGCACAAAAACAGAGCATATTAAGGCCAGCTTCTACCCATGTTTCCTAGACCAAGCTTATTGGGTTTTATTATGTAGTTAGACCAGTACACAGAGTAGGACCTGAAGGTACTATATTTTTAAAAATTGAGATATAACTCACATACTGTGAAGTCCACTCTTTAAAGTGTAAAATCAAGTGGTTAATATATTCTCAAAGTTAGCAACTATCACTACAATCTACCACTCTCTAATTTCACAACATTTTTAACACCTCAAAAAGAAACATCATACCCATTACCTGTCACTCCCTATCCCCTTTACCCATTACCTGTCACTCCCTATCCCCTTGGCAACCACTAATCTACTTGCTGTCTTTATGGATTTGCTTATTCTGAATATTGTAAATGAATGACATCACACAATCTACAATCTTTTGTGTCTAGCTTCTTTCAGTTAGCATAATGTTTTCAAGGTTCACCCATGTTGTAGCATGGATAAATACTTCATTCCTTTTCATGACTAAATAATATTCCATCATATCACATCTTCTTTATATGTTCATCAGTTGATGGACACTTGGGTTATTTCCAATTTTGGTTATTATGAATAATATTGTTATAAACATTGGTGTACCAGTTTTTGTGTGAACCTATTTTTCGATTCTTTTGGATATATAACTAGGAGTAGAATTGCTTGGGCATGTGGTAACTCTATATTTAACATTTTGAGGAACTGCCAAGCTGTTTTCCAAAGTGACTGCACTTACTTCCCCAGAATCTTTTTGAATTTTGAATCTCACCAGAAATGTATCAGGGTTCCAATTTCTCCAGACTACTTGTTATTTTCTGCTTTTCTGATTATAGCTCTTTTAGTGGGTGTGAGGTGGTATCTCGTTGTGGTTTTGATGTGTATTTCTTTAATAACTAATGATGCTGAACATTTTTCATGTGCTTATTGACTGTTTTTATATCTTCTTTGGTGAAATGTCTATTCAAATCCTTCACCTATTTTTTAATTGGGTTATTTGTATTTTTCATGGTTGAATAATTCTTTATGTATTGTAGATACTAGGTGCTTATCAGATATATCAAGTGCAAATAATTTCCCCAACTCTGTGGGCTGACTTTTTGTTCTGTTGATAGTGTCCTTTGAAATACCAAACTCTAATTTTGATGAAGTCCAATTTATCTATTTTTTTCTAGGAATATCTATTTTTTAACTAGGAGTAGAATTGCTTGGTCATGTGGTAACTCTATCTATATTTAACATTTTGAGGAACTGCCAAACTGTTTTCCAAAGTGACTGCAACGATTTGCATTCTTACCAGAAATATCTCAGGGTTCCAATTTCTTTTGAGAAGGGCGCCAAGGCCATTCAAAAGGAAACAAATACTCTTTTCAACTAATGGTGTTGGGACAACTGGATACGCACATGAAAAAAAATGAAGTTGAACCGCTACCTCACATCATATTAAAAATTATATATATATTTTTTCTTTTGGCGCTTGTATTTTTGGTGTTAAGTCTAAGAAATCATTGCCATATCCAAGGTTACAAAGATTTACATCTGTTTTCCTTAAGACTTTTATAGTTTTAGCACTTACTTTTAAGTCTTTGATCCATTTTAAATTAATTTTTTTATATGGTATGAGGTAGGGGTTCAACTTCATTTTTTTTTTCATGTGCATGTTCATTTGTCCAAACACCACTGGTTGAAAAGACTATTTTTTCCTATTGAAAGGCCTTGGCACCCTTGCCAAAGATCATTGGCCACGAATGTATGGGCTTATTTCTGGAGTCTCAATTCTATTTCATTGATCTGTATGTCTATCCTTATGCCAGTGTCACACTGTCTTGATTACCATAGCATTGTAGTAAGTTTTGAAACCAGATAGCATTAGTTTTCTGGCTATGCTTTTCTTTTTCAAGATTGTTTTGATTATCCTCTGTCCTCACATTTTGATATAAGTTTTAGGATCGGTTTGTCAATTTCTGCAAAAAAGGTAGCTGGAATTTTGATAGGGACTATGGTAAATCTGTAGATCAATTTAGGAAATATTGTCACCTTAACAATATTAAGCTTTCCCATGAACACATCTTTCTATTATTTTAGGTCTTTCAAAATTCTTTCAATGATGTTTTGCAGTTTTCAAAGTATATATTTTGTACTTCTTTTGTTAAATTTATTCCTGAGTATTTTACTCTTTTTGAAGATTGTAAATGGAATTATTTTCTTAACTACATTTTCAGTTTGAACATAGCTACCCAAAAACCTGCTGCCATCGAGTCGGTTCCAACTCATAACAACCCTATAGGGCAGAGTAGAACTGCACCATAAGGTTTCCAAGGAGCAGCTGGTGAATTTGAACCGCTGGCCTTTTGGTTAGCAGCCATAGCTCTTACCCACTGTGCCACCAGAGCTCCTGATCATAATTACTGCATAGAACTTGTATATTCATCTTTTATTCTGCAACCTGCTACGTAAACCAAACCCATTGCCGACAAGTTGATTCTGACTCGTAGTGAACCTGTTTAGGACTTCCTAAGGTTATGTCATTTGCAAAGAAAGATAGTTTTACTTCTTCCATTCTAATCTGGATGACGATTATTTCATTCTCTTCCCTTATTGTCTTGGCTAGAACCTCTAGTATAATGTTGAATACAAGTGGTGAGAGTGGAAATTGCATTCTTGTTTCTGATTGTAGGGGGAAATATTCAGTCTTTCACCACTGAATACGATGTTGTTGTTGTTGTTAGGTGCCGTTGAGTTGGTTCCAACTCATAGTGATCCCATGCACAACAGAATAAAACACTGCCCGGTCCTGAGCCATCCTTACAATCATTGCTATGTTTGAGCTCATTGTTGCAGCCACTGTGTCAATCCACCTCGTTGAGGGTCTTCCTCTTTTCCGATGACCCTGTACTCTGCCAAGCATGATGTCCTTCTCCAGGGACTGATCCCTCCTGACAACATGTCCAAAGTATGTAAGATGCAGTCTCCCCATCTTTGCTTCTAAGGAGCATTCTGGTTATACTTCTTCTAAGACAGATTTGTTTGTTCTTTTGGCAGTCCATGGTATATTCAATATTCTTCGCCAACACCACAATTCAAAGTGTCAACTCTTCTTCGCTCTTCCTTATTCATTGTCCAGCTTTCACATGCATATGATGTGATTGAAAATACCATGGCTTGGGTCAGGTGCACCTTATTCTTCAAGGTGACATCTTTGCTCTTCAACACTATAAAGAAGTCCTTTGCAGCAGATTTACCCAATGCAATGCGTCTTTTGATTTCTTGACTGCTGCTTCCATGCCTGTTGATTGTGGATCCAAGTAAAATGAAATCCTGGACAACTTCAATCTTTTCTCCTTTTAACATGATGTAGCTCATTGGTCCAGTTGCGAGGATTTTTGTTTTCTTTATTTTGAGGTGCAATCCATACTGAAGGCTGTGATCTTTGATCATCATTAGTAAGTGCTTCAAGTCCTCTTCACTTTCAGCAAGCAAAGTTGTGTCATCTGCATAACGGAGGTTGTTAATGAGTCTTCCTCCAATCCTGATGCCCCACTCTTCTTCATATACTCCAGCTTCTCATATTATTTTTTCAGCATACAGATTAAATAGGTATGGTGAAAGAATACAACCCTGATGCACACCTTTCCTAACTTTAAACCAATCAGTATCCCCTTGTTCTGTCTGAACAACTGCCTCTTGATCTATGTAAAGGTTCCTCATGAGCACAATTAAATGTTCTGGAATTCCCATTCTTCTCAATGTTATCCATAATTTGTTATGATCCACACAGTCAAATGGCTTTGCATAGTCAATAAAACACAGGTAAACAACCTTCTGGAATTCTCTGCATTCAGCCAGGATCCATCTGAAATCAGCAATGATATCCCTGGTTCCACGTCCTCTTCTGAAACTGGCCTGAATTTCTGGCAGTTCCCTGTAAATATACTGCTGCAGCCATTTTTGAATGATCTACAGCAAAATTTTGCTTGCGTGTGATATTGATGACATCGTTCTATAATTTCCACATTTGGTTGGATCACCTTTCTTGGGAATAGGCATAAATACGGATCTCTTCCAATCAGTTGGCCAGAAAGCTGTCTTCCATATTTCTTAGCATAGATGAGTGTGCACCTCCAACACTGAATCTGTTTGTTGAAACATCTCAATTGATATTCCATCAATTCCTGGAGCCTTGTTTTTCTCCAATGCCTTCAGAGCAGCTTGGACTTCTTCCTTCAGTACCATCTGTTCCTGATCATATGCTACCTCTTGAAATGGTTGAACGCTGACTAATTCTTTTTGGTATAATGACTTGTGTATTCCTTCCATCTTCTTTTGATGCTTCCTGCATCGTTTAATATTTTCCCCATAGAATCCTTCACTATTGCAACTTGAGGCTTGAATTTTTTCTTCAGTTCTTTCAGCTTGGGAAACGCTGAGCGTGTTCTTCCCTTTTGATTTCCATCTCCAGCCCTTTGCACATGTCATTATAATACTTTGTCTTCGCCCTTTGAAATCTTCTGTTCAGTTCTTTTACTTCATCAATTCTTCCTTTTGCTTTAGCTGCTCGACATTGGAGAGCAAGTTTCAGAGTCTCCTCTGACATCCATCTTGGTCTTTTCTTTGTTTCCTGTCTTTTGAATGACCTCTTGCTTTCTTCATGGATGATGTCCTTGATGTCATTCCACAACTTCTCTGGTCTTCAGTCACTAGTGTTCAATGCGTCAAATCTATTCTTCAGATGGTCTCTAAATTCAGGCGGGATATATTCAAGGACATATTTTGGCTCTCGTGGACTTGCTCTGATTTTCCTCAGTTTCAGCTTGAACTTGCATATGAGCAATTGATGGTCTGTTCCACGGTCAGCCCCTGGCCTTGTTCTGACTGATGATATTGAGCTTTTCCATCGTCTCTTTCCACAGATATAGTCAATTTGATTCCCGTGTGTTCCATCTGGTGAGGTCCATGTGTATAGTCACCATTTATGTTGGTGAAAGAAGGTAGTTGCAATGAAGAAGTCGTTGGTCTTGCAAAATTCTATCCCACTCAATCTCAGGCATTGTTTCTATCAACAAGACCACATCTTCCAACTACTGATCCTTCTTCTTTGTTTCCAACTTTCATATTCCAATCGCCAGTAATTATCAATGCATCTTGATTGCATGTTCGATCAGTTTCAGACTGCAGCAGCTGATAAAAATCTTCTATTTCTTCATCTTTGGCCTTAGTGGTTGGTGCATAAATTTGAATAATAGTCGTATTAACTGGTCTTCCTTGTAGGCATATGGATATTATCCTATCACTAACAGCATTGTACTTCAGGATAGATCTTGAAACATTCTTTTTGACGATGAATGCAACACCATTCCTCTTCAAGTTGTCATTCCCAGCATAGTAGACTATATGATTGTCTGATTCAAAATGGCCAATACCAGTCCATTTCAGCTCACTAATGCGTAGGATATCAATGTTTATGCATTCCATTTCATTTTTGACGATTTCCAATTTTCCTAGATTCATACTTCACACATTCCAGGTTCAGATTATTAATGGATATTTGTAGCTGTTTCTTCTCATTTTGAGTCATGCCATATCAGCAAATGAAGGTCCCGAAAGCTTTACTCCATCCATGTCATTAAGATCAACTCTACTTTGAGGAGGCAGCTCTTCCCCAGTCATCTTTTGAGTGCCTTCCAACCTGGGGGGCTCATCTTCCAGGACTATATCAGACAATGTTCTGCTTCTATTCATAAGGTTTTCATTGGCTAATGCTTTTCAGAAGTAGACTGCCAGGTCCTTCTTCCTAGTCCGTCTTAGTCTGGAAGCTCAGCTGAAACCTGTCCTCCATGGGTGACCCTGCTGGTATCTGAATACCGGTGGCATAGCTTCCAGCATCACAACAACATGCAAGCTCCAACAGTACGACAAACTGTATAATACAATAGGAAATACATGTGTCTTTCTTTTTAATTCTAGAATTTTTAAATTTGATAATAATGAACATTTAGAAGTGCCTGTAAATCTTAAATATACAGCTCAATAATTATCACAAAGTGAACTCACCTGTGGGACCACCACCAAGATCAAGAAACAAAATACTACCAGTATTCAAAAGACCCCATCGTTCTCCCTCCCAATCATGACACTTTCTTTCTTCTCCAAAAATACCCACTTTATGACCTCTAATTCCATAGGGTAGTTTTGCCTGTTTTTAATCTTATATAAATGAAATTATACAATTATATATTTTTTGAAGTTCTGTACAGTGGATTTGTTATAGGGTTATTTTCTCTAAAATATTTTCCATAAAATGTATTATTAATGTTCACAAACTCTTCCAAAAAATAGAGGAGAAGGGGATGATTCTCCACTCATTTTACAGCCCATTACTATCTTGATTCCAAAACCAGGCAAAGAAATCACAAGAAAGAAAACCATAGACCAATGTCTCTTATGAATATAAGTCCATTGCTGTCCAGGTTATTCCAACTCATAGCAACCCTATAGGACAGAACAGAACTGCCTCACAGGGTTTCTAAGGAGTGCCTGATGGATTCAAACTGATGACCTTTTGGTTAGCTGCTGAACTCTTTAACCACTACACCACTAGGGTTTCTCTTATGAATACAGACACCAAAATCCTCAACAAAATATTAGCAAATGAATCCAGAAATATATAAAAAAAAGGGTTCTATACCACTGTATTCTATCCCAGGAATGCAAGGTTGATTTAACATACAAAAATTAATTAACACAACATGCTACTGTGATAGTTAAGGTTGTGTGTTAACTTGACTGGGGTACGGTTCTCCGTGGTTTGGCAGTTATGATGTAGTTTGACAGTTATGTAATGATGTAATCACCTCTATGATGAGATTTGATATAATATAATCACCTCCATGATGAGATCTGCTATAAGCAGCTGATCAGTTGAAAAGGCAGTTCCTTGGTGGTATGGCCTTCATCCAATATACATGGACTTTCTGGTAAAGCTCACTGGCTTTTGCTCTGGATCCTACATTTGGCTTGTCATCATCTGACCTCTGGTTCTTGGGACATGAGCTAGCAGCCCACCATCTGACCTGCTGATCTTGGGTTCGACACCACCCACAGCTATGTGAGTCAGGAGAAGCCTCCTGCCTGATGCCTGACCCATGAACTTGGGACTTTCAAGCCTCTACAACCCTGTGAGTGAAAAACCGTATGCTCAGATGAGAAAAAAAGAATTTGACCAAATTCAGGACACCTTCATAAAAACATTCAACAACTAGGAATATAAGGCAACTTCATCAACCTGATAAAGGACATCTACAAAAAAACCGAAACTAACATCATATTTCCCCCCACGTGTCTGTCAGTTTGTCATACTGTGGGGTCTGGCATGTTGCTGTAGTGCTGGAAGCTATGCCACCGGTATTCAGATACCAGCAGGGTCACCCATGGAGGACAGGTTTCAGCTGAGCTTCCAGACTAAGACGGACTAGGAAGAAGGACCTGGCAGTCTACTTCTGAAAAGCATTAGCCAATGAAAACCTTATGAATAGAAGCAGAACATTGTCTGATATAGTCCTGGAAGATGAGCCCCCCAGGTTGGAAGGCACTCAAAAGATGACTGGGGAAGAGCTGCCTCCTCAAAGTAGAGTTGATCTTAATGACATGGATGGAGTAAAGCTTTCGGGACCTTCATTTGCTGATATGGCATGACTCAAAATGAGAAGAAACAGCTACAAATATCCATTAATAATCTGAACCTGGAATGTGTGAAGTATGAATCTAGGAAAATTGGAAATCGTCAAAAATGAAATGGAATGCATAAACATTGATATCCTACGCATTAGTGAGCTGAAATGGACTGGTATTGGCCATTTTGAATCAGACAATCATATAGTCTACTATGCTGGGAATGACAACTTGAAGAGGAATGGTGTTGCATTCATCGTCAAAAAGAATGTTTCAAGATCTATCCTGAAGTACAATGCTGTTAGTGATAGGATAATATCCATATGCCTACAAGGAAGACCAGTTAATACGACTATTATTCAAATTTATGCACCAACCACTAAGGCCAAAGATGAAGAAATAGAAGATTTTTATCAGCTGCTGCAGTCTGAAACTGATCGAACATGCAATCAAGATGCATTGATAATTACTGGCGATTGGAATATGAAAGTTGGAAACAAAGAAGAAGGATCAGTAGTTGGAAGATGTGGTCTTGTTGATAGAAACAATGCCTGAGATTGAGTGGGATAGAATTTTGCAAGACCAACGACTTCTTCATTGCAACTACCTTCTTTCACCAACATAAATGGTGACTATACACATGGACCTCACCAGATGGAACACACGGGAATCAAATTGACTATATCTGTGGAAAGAGACGATGGAAAAGCTCAATATCATCAGTCAGAACAAGGCCAGGGGCTGACCGTGGAACAGACCATCAATTGCTCATATGCAAGTTCAAGCTGAAACTGAGGAAAATCAGAGCAAGTCCACGAGAGCCAAAATATGTCCTTGAATATATCCCGCCTGAATTTAGAGACCATCTGAAGAATAGATTTGACGCATTGAACACTAGTGACTGAAGACCAGAGAAGTTGTGGAATGACATCAAGGACATCATCCATGAAGAAAGCAAGAGGTCATTCAAAAGACAGGAAACAAAGAAAAGACCAAGATGGATGTCAGAGGAGACTCTGAAACTTGCTCTCCAATGTCGAGCAGCTAAAGCAAAAGGAAGAATTGATGAAGTAAAAGAACTGAACAGAAGATTTCAAAGGGCGAAGACAAAGTATTATAATGACATGTGCAAAGGGCTGGAGATGGAAATCAAAAGGGAAGAACACGCTCAGCGTTTCCCAAGCTGAAAGAACTGAAGAAAAAATTCAAGCCTCAAGTTGCAATAGTGAAGGATTCTATGGGGAAAATATTAAACGATGCAGGAAGCATCAAAAGAAGATGGAAGGAATACACAAGTCATTATACCAAAAAGAATTAGTCAGTGTTCAACCATTTCAAGAGGTGGCATATGATCAGGAACCGATGGCGCTGAAGGAAGAAGTCCAAGCTGCTCTGAAGGCATTGGCAAAAAACAAGGCTCCAGGAATTGATGGAATATCAACTGAGATGTTTCAACAAACTTATTCAGCACTGGAGGTGCTCACTCGTCTATGCCAAGAAATATGGAAGACAGCTTTCTGGCCAACTGATTGGAAGAGATCCATATTTATGCCTATTCCTAAGAAAGGTGATCCAACTGAACATGGAAATTATAGAACAATATCATTAATATCACACGCAAGCAAAATTCTGCTGAAGATCATTCAAAAACGGCTGCAGCAGTATATCCACAGGGAACTGCCAGAAATTCAGGCCGGTTTCAGAAGAGGATGTGGAACCAGGGATATCATTTGCAGAGAATTCCAGAAGGATGTTTACCTGTGTTTTATTGACTATGCAAAGCCATTTGACTGTGTGGATCATAAAAAATTATGGATAGCATTGAGAAGAATGGGAATTCCAGAACACTTAATTGTGCTCATGATGAACCTTTACATAGACCAAGAGGCAGTTGTTCGAACAGAACAAGGGGATACTGATTGGTTTAAAGTCAGGAAAGGTGTGCGTCAGGGTTGTATTCTTTCACCATACCTATTTAATCTGTATGCTGAAAAATAATATGAGAAACTGGATTATATGAAGAAGAGTGGGGCATCAGGATTGGAGGAAGACTCATTAACAATCTGTGTTATGCAGATAACACAACTTTGCTTGCTGAAAGTGAAGAGGACTTGAAGCACTTACTAATGAAGATCAAAGACCACAGCCTTCAGTATTGATTACACCTCAAAATAAAGAAAACAAAAATCCTCACAACTGTACCAATGAGCTACATCATGATAAACTGGAGAAAAGATTGAAGTTGTGTAGGATTTCATTTTACTTGGATTCACAATCAACAGCCATGGAAGCAGCAGTCAAGAAATCAAAAGATGCATTGCATTGGGGAAATCTGGTGCAAAGGACCTCTTCAAAGTGCTGAAGAGCAAAGATGTCACCCTGAAGTCTAAGGTGCGCCTGACCCAAGCCTTGGTATTTTCAATTGCATCGTATACTTGTGAAAGCTGGACAGTGAATAAGGAAGACCGGAGAAGAGCTGACGCCTTTGAATTGTGATGTTGGCAAAGAATATTGAATATACCACGGACTGCCAAAAGAACAAACAAATCTGTCTTAGAAGAAGTACAACCAGAATGCTCCTTAGAAGCAAGGATGGCGAGACTGTGTCTTACATATTTTGGACATGTTGTCAGGAGGGATCAGTCCTTGGAGAAGGACATCATGCTTGGCAGAGTACAGGGTCATCGGAAAAGAGGAAGACCCTCAACGAGGTGGATTTACACTGTGGCTGCAACAATGAGCTCAAGCATAACAACGATTGTGAGGATGGCGCAGGACCAGGCAGTGTTTCATTCTCTTGTGCATAGGGTCGCTATGAATCGGAACCGACTCGATGGCACTGAACAATAACAACGACAGCAACAATTCATTACAGTGAATTCAAATTTGTTGGCTTTTATGGATGGTGTTTTCCAACCTCATTTTTGTACAGTTTAGCCAGGTTTTTCAACATGTGCCAGAATGGTAACAGACCAGAAATTTAAAAGCAAATATGAGTCAGGTCTCATTTAGTAGTACAAAATACTCATTTGACTTTTAAATTAATTTAATCATTTATTCTTTCGTTCAGCAACCATTATGAGTCGGAATCGACTTGACAGCAATGGGTTTGGTTTTTTTGGTTTAGTATGTTCTAAGCCTTGTGCTCATTCAGGGATATTCAATAATGGAAAGAAAGATTCTTGTTGCAAGGCATTCCTTTTTGTAACAAGCCTGACAAAATGGAATTCAATGAGATACCTCCTCTTGTAAGAGAAGCAGAGACTACATGCATTTGTGTAGCTTTGGAAATCCTCAACCCTAATAAAGTGGAGGAATTTAGCTATTGCTCTGGAAACTTATTTGGGACTTCCACAACGGTATGGGTTGCTTTAAGCCACTAAGTTTGTCACAGCAACAATAGGAATGTAATCTAGTAATCTAGTAAATGATTTCAGCTATATAATATAATATATATATAATATAATTGGGATCGACTCGAGGGCATATAAATGCATAAGAAAAAATAAGGAAGAATTTGATGAGTACAAGAAATTAAAGAGCAAGCCAAACAACCTATACTAGATGAAGTAAACTAAATTAACTAGCAAAAACATAAATATTAAAGGCAAATAAATATTATCACAGAAAACTCTTAAAAACATGAATCAGGAACTAGAAGTTATACAGAAGGTTAATTATAGAAATCGGATATGAAAAATATATTAATTAAGATATGATCTAAATAGAGTATATGTATAATTGAATGGTGCTGAAGTTAGTGATCTGGAAGATAAAGATGAAGGATGTTCCAGGCCTCAGAGGAGAATAAAGAAATAAGAGAAATAATGAGAAAAAAGTAAGGCGATTCAGAGAAAATAAGTTAAGGTGTCAAAATCCATAAAATGGGAACCCCCCAAAAATAACAAAGTGAATGAAATATTTGAGAAAATAATGACTCAGAGTTTGCTAAAATTGAAGAAAAATATAAGCTCTCAAGTTATATAGTCTCATAGAATATAAAAAATATAGACAAATTATATATATATACACAAAGAACATGCTAGACATAAAAAATAATAGCATTCAAGAATATCAAAGGAAAAAATTATAAAGGTGCCTGTAGAAAAAGAATATCATCTACCAAAGAAACATGAATCATATTGACATAAAACTTCTCAGCAGGATCCTTGGTCCCAGGTTGCAAGAGGAGTGTGGAGCAATATTTTTAAAGTATTGAGGAAAAGAATGATAAAACTAAAATATTATATCCAGATAAATTATTATTTAAATACAAGGGAGAAATAAAGATATTGTTACACTTATGAAAGCCAAGAATTTTATTACACAAAGTCTGAGAACACATACGGAGGATATTTTAAAAAAGAAAATTAAATGCAAGAGGAAACAAGGGGATAAGGGGAATGCATGTGAGTAAACAACACAGGAAGCACCAAAGGAAAATGGAAGGAATACAAAGCCACTGTACCGAAAAGAACTGGTCGACCTTCGACCATTTCAGGAGGTAGCATCTGATCAAGAACCAACCGTACTGAAGGAAGAAGTCCAAGTTGCACTGAAGGCACTGATGAAAAATAAGACTCCAGGAATTGACGGAATACCTACTGAAATGTTTTAACAAACAGATGCAGTGCTGGAAGTTCTCACTCGTCTCTGCCAAGAAATTTGGAAGACAGCTTCCTGGCCAACCAACTGGAAGAGATGCATACTTATGCCTATTCTCAAGAAAGGTGATCCTACTGAAATTATTGAACAACATCATTATCACATGCAAGTAAAATTTTGCTGAATCATTCAAAAGGGTCTGTAGCGGTGTATCGACAGGGAACTGCCAGAAATTTAAGCCGGGTTCAGGAAACGATGTGGAATGAGGGGTATTATTGCTGATATCAGATGGATCTTGGTTGAAAGCAGAGAATACCAGACAGATGTTTATCTGTGTTTTATTGACTCAACAAATTATGGATAACAATGTGAAGAATGGAAATTCTGGAACACTGATTTGTGCTCGTGCAGAACCTGTATATAGACCAAAAGGCAGTTGTTCAAACAGAACAAGGTGATACTGAATGATTTAAAATCAGGAAAGGTGTGCATCAGGGTTGTATCCTTTCCCCATACTTATTCAATCTCTATGCTGAGAAACGAAGCTGGACTACACAAAGAAGAACATGGCATGAGGATTGGTGGAACACTCATTGACAACACACGATATGCAGATGACACAACCTTGCTTGCTGAAAATGAAGAAGACTTGAAGCACTTATGATGAAGATCAAAGACTACAGCTTTCTCTATGGATTATACCTCTACACAAAGAAAACAAAAATCCTCACAACTGGACCAATAAGCAACACACGATAAACTGAGGAAATACTGAAGTTGTCAAGGATTTTATTTTACTTGGATCCAAAATCAATGCCCATGGAAACAGCAGTCAAGGAATCAAACGACGCATTTCTTTGGGCAAATCTGCTGCAAAAAACCTCTTTAAGGTGTTGAAAAGCAAAAACATCGCTTTGAGGACTAAGGTGTGCCTAAATTTTCAATCACCTCATATGCAGGTGAAAGCTGGAAATGAATAAGGAAAACTGAAGGAGAATTGATGCCTTTGAATTATCATTTTGGTGAAGAATATTGGATATAGAATGGACTGCTAAAAGAACAAACAAGTCTGTCTTGGAAGAAGTACAGCCAGAATGCTCTTTGGAAGCAAGGATGGTGAGACTTCATCTCATGTACTTTGTATGTATTTTCAGGAGGGACCAGTCCCTGGAGGACATCATACTTGGTAAGGTAGAAGGTCAATGGAAAAGAGGAAGACCATCAACAAGATGGATTGACACGGTGGCTGCAACAATGGCCTCAAACATAACAACAATTGTGAGGATGGCAGAGGACCAGGCAGTGTTTCATTCTATTGAGCATGGGGTTGATATGAGTCAGAAACAACTAACAATAGCAACACGTGGTGATCTCAGGTACTAAGTGACTTCCATGTAGTGGTTCCGCCATTACCCAGCGTGTCTGAGTCCTCCACCGGATCCTCTGCATCTGACTAGTAGGCAGGGTAAAAAAGAGGAGCACTGGAGGACACTTTTTGGGGAGTTTTCATAAGTCAGGACTGGAAGCATAGTACATTACTTCTGTTTACATCTTATTGGCCAGAAACCGGTCATATGGCACCCATCTAAGAGAGGCTGTGTAATGTAGTCCAGCTGTGTGCACAGAGAAAAAGGAGAACAGGGGCTGTTTACCACGTAACAGTCTTAGCCACACAGGTACATAACCTAGAGAAAATCTCATACATATGAATACAGAGAGATGTAAAAGTGTGCTTAATACAGCATTGTCTGAAATAACGAATGACCAGAAAAACTTAAATCTGCAATAGCAAAAGACTGAATTTTAAAAAATGGACTTCTTAAAAAGACCTCAAAAGCACAAATCATAAGACAAAAACTTACTGGATTTGGCTGCAACAAAACATCAATGACAACATTAAGAGAAGAATCACAAGTGAGAAAAGACATTTGTATCATCTAAAATGAAGAACATATTTGAGATTATGCTATTAATAATTAGCCTAGGGCAGTGGATATAAATCTTTATGTAGTCACCCTATCTAAAGCCAACGAGTTGCTAATGACTAGTTACTGTTGTTAGAGCCTATTCTGACTCATGGCAACTCCATGTGTGCAGAGTAGAATCATGCTCCATAGAGTTTTCATGGCCGTGACCTTTCAGAAGCATATTGCCAGCCCCGTCTTCTCAGTCATCTCTGGGTGGGTTCAAATTGTCAATGTTTGGGCTAGTAATCCAGTGCTTAACCGTTTGTACCACCAAGGGATTCCTGTTAATGACTTCAATATCCATGAACCCCAACAAATGGATAAGAAAAAGACAGGAAGCCCAATAGGAAAAGGGGGGAAAGACATAAATTGATAGTTCACAGAAAGAAAAACTGAGTGACTAGCATATAGATGAAGAGTTGTTCACCCTAAGTAGTAATTAGATAACTACAAAAAACTCTGATGTAATACCTCACACCCATCAGATTTGCAAAAAGCACAAAGTTGAAAAGTATCAAGTATTCATTGGAAGGTAAAAAAAATGGGAACCCTCATGCACTTCTGATGGGATATAAGCTAGTAATGCCATTCTGAAGAGAATATGGCAGTATTTTGTGAAAATAAGTATTCATTTACCATATCACCTAGCAATCCCATTTCCGTGTATATTTCACAACGGGGCATACGTGGGGATAATCACCGCATTAAGAGTTGGAGGCAATCTAGGTGTTCATTACCAGAGTAAGGGAGAATCAGATATGATAGATGCATACTATGGAAGCAGTAGAAGCAGTGACATTTACTAGATGAACACATATTGCAGTGCAATGAATTACTTTTGTGTGTGGCCTTTCTAGAGATGGTCTTGTAACTCTCACCCAGGTAACTGCGTGATAGGATAACTGCGGCCTTCAAAGGGAATTGGTCAGTTTTGCCTTAAAAGTGAGCCAATTCTAGAGCAGAGAGGAGGAGCGTACCACCAAGGAAGGAGAGACCCAGGAATGAAGACTCGGCAGCAGGAGATGGCGTGGTGGGCTTCCTGGCCCATGGAGAGAGAAAGCTGAGTCCTTTTGGGCAGAGACTGAGGGCCAGGGAAAGGCTGTCCTGATGAAAGGACTGCATCCTGAGTGTTCCTGAGCCTGAATTATAACTGTTACTTCCCTTACCATAAACCTACAGAATTGAGTTCTGTGTGGGCATTGCAATGAATTATTGAACCCAGCAGAGAAGTAGAGAGTGCTGCGTGGGGGAGTGTTGGTGTCAGAATTGGTAAAGATGGCAGAGAAAGGAGCCTTGTCTGGCCTTTGCTTCATGGGAGTCAGCCTTGTGCTGTTGATCTTGGTTCTCCTTCCCCCTTATGGGGATGGGGGAGGTCAGACACCTCCCCCGTGTTGTTTTGATACGTACACACACGTTGTCTTAGTCATCTAGTGCTGCTATAACAGTAATACAAGTGGTTGGCTTTGATAAAGAGAAATTTATTCTCTCACGGTCCGGTAGGCTACATGTCCAAATTCAAGGCATTGTTCCAGGGGAAGTCTTTCTGTCTCTGTCAGCTCCGAAGTGAGGTTCTCGTTATCAGTCTTCCCTTGGTCTGGAAGCATCTCAGCACAGGAACCTCAGGTCCAAAGGATGCACTCTGCTCCTGGTACTGCTTTCTTGGTGGCATGAGGTCCCCAACTCTCTGCTTGCTTCCCTTTCCTTTTATCTCTTGAGATAAGAGATGGTACAGGCCACACCCCAGGGAAACTCCCTTTACATTGGATTAGGGGGGTGACCTGAGTAAGAGTGGTGTTACAATCCCACCCTAATCCTCTTAACATAAAATTAGTCACAAAGTGGAGGACAACCACAACATACTGGGAATCACAGACTAACCAAGTTGATACACACATTTTTGGGGGGGACATAATTCAATCCATGGCACATATGTGTGTGTGTGTATATATATGTGTGTATTATATATGAAAGATTTTGAAAACATAATGATAAGTTTTAAAAGCAAATTTAAGAACAAAATCTATAGCAGAAAACCATTTGTGTAAATTAAAAACATACATGCACAAGACATTCTTAAAGTTTGTATACATATTCAAAGACATATAGTAAACACTCTACAGTAGCTGCCTTTGGAGGGAGAAATAAATAAATCATGATTCGTGGAGGCCTTGATTGGACTGATGATGATAATGGGTCTTGAACTGGTGAGATGATTAATTAGCTCAGAAACTTCACTTAAGCCTCCTCCCCTAAATAAAATGAGGGAAAAGCAAGGCATACAGGCAGCGGGACAGACAGTCTAGCTTTAAAAATTGGGGAAAAGAAAGTATAAGAGAATTCCTCAAATTTTAGTCAACTGTTGTTAAATAGGGATGTCTTTGAAACTTAAGAATAAAACCAACAGAGCACTGTCGTATGGCACCACTGGTTTTGCAAGGTGCACAAGGCTCCATGGGGTCTGTTGATGAGCTTTCCTCATATTGAGAAACACGTGGAGCGATTTGAAATGTTAAGCATGGTTTGTCATAATGAATGCCCTATAGAGTAATTAAACAACTGGATTAGAGGCCCGTTTTCACTATTTAATATGCTTTGTGAAACAAGGCATATGCATTTTGTTGTTGCTGGATCTTTCTGACAAGCAATTGGGAGAGAGGGAAGCCTCCATGAATCTTCTTGCACTACACTTAGGCACTGGCAGTAAAAAAGCGACTACCTGCCATGCTTATTTGACTTCAGTTACAAGTGTTGGCAGGAAATGCTCAAAAAGACAATAAGGGGTGTTTAGGATCTGTGGTCCTTTGACATACAAAATTACAATGCAGCCACAGAAATGAGTCAGCCCATTAAACTAGGCCATAACCATCACTAGCCAGAGTACTCTGGTTTTCTTAGTCATGAGAGGCACACAGCCCTTAAAAGACCCCAGTACCTCAGCACCCAGGGCCATATTCCTCCCATAGAGGCTCCTAAGTGAATTTTGTTGATTAAACCCATGATGAGCTGCTAAAAACTCACACAGAAACATAAACACACGAATTTGCATCTCAAGTCTGCACAAAAGTTACAATGTTTTGGAAGTTCTAAAACTGTTGAGAAGAGCTATTTTTATATTTTCTTTAGAGAACAGTCTGCAGAAGACAGCACTTGGCAAATACTTCAAATGATGCAAACTACCACAAAGTGATAAATGACAGGGTGAGGCCCCAGGAACTAATTTTAAAGGTCAATCTTGATTAGGGGGGAAAAAAAAAAGCAAGCTCATGAGTGGCAAGAGAAAATACCAAACTATCAGCTAATATGGAACTAAACGATTTAGAAGATTTCAACAAGATATAGAGGATAGTGAAACAAAGGGATTTAAGCAATGGGAGGCTCACCTTTTAACTTTTTAAAAATGTTCCTCTGGCCCCCTTAGTGCCTCCATCTACTGCATCATTTTTTCTGCTCTCCTTTATAGTAAAACTTTTCCAAATAATTGTCTATACCCACTGTCTTGATTTCCTCATTGCCCATTCTGTTTTGAAAATACTCAACTCAAACTTTTGACCTCACCACTCTATGAAATTGCTGTTAGCAAAGTCAATAATGAGCTCCATATTGCCTAATTAAATATTCAACGGCAAGTCCTCTTCTTAAATGACTTAGTAGCATTTGTTTGCTTCTCTTTTTGAAACTACTTTTAACTGTTTTTAAAATTTCTACTTTAAAATACTTTCATACCCAACAGAAGTTGCCAAAGTAGTTCAAAGGGTTCTTGTGTACTCTTCATCCAACTTCCTCTAATAATAACATCTTTCATAGCCATAATAAAATTATGCTCAAAACTTTCAAAAACTGCCCTGACCTTCTCAAAACTCTTTCTTCACTTGACCTCTGTTGTGCCACCTTTTTGGTTTTCCTCCTTTTCTCAGTAATTTATGGGATTCTCCTCCTCGTCCCTATTTCTAAAGAGGTCTGGTGGCACAGTGGTTAAGCTGGGTGCTTAACCACCCAGCTGCTAACTGAAAGGTCGGTGGTTTGAACCCACCAGCTGCTCCACGGAAGAAGGATGTAGCAGTATGCTTCTGTAAAGATTACAGCCTTGGAAACCCTATGGGCAGCTCTGCTCTGTCCTATAGGCATGCTGAGTCCAAATGGACTTGATGGCAATGGTTTGGTTAACAGATTTCCCTATCTCTAAATTGTTTAATGTTCCAGGGCTCAATCCTTGTACCCTTTTTTTTTTTAATCTAAGTTCACATCTCACATGGCCTCATCTAGTCCCATAGCCTTAGACAGCATCTATCTGAAGAAATTCCCAGATTATTATTTCCAACCTTGAACCCTCCATTGAATTCCTGGCTTATATGTGAAACTGCCTACTCAACCTCTCCACCGTGGTGTCTAATTGGCATTTCATTTAACATGTCTATAACTGCACCCATTCAAGCTTTGTCATCCAATCTCTTCCACTATCTTCCCCTTCTCAGTAAATGGTTTCATCGTTCAGTCATTCAGTTAGGCTGGAAGCTGGAATTGTCTTGGGATGTTCTCTTTTTCTCATACACCTACATTCAATCTAATAGAATATCTTATTGGCTCTAACCTTCATAATATGACCTATATCTGAACAGTGTGCACCACTTCATATCTCTACCGTTGAAGGCCAAATCATCTTTATCTCTTTCTCAGGCTGCTGCAGTAGCCTCCTAACTGGTCTCTGGGCTTTCACCCATGCTTTCTAAAGCTTATTCCCTACAAGCAGTCAGAAATTCTTTTAAAATGTGAATCATGTCATGTCACTCTTCTGCTCAGAAGCCCTCTCACTGTATTCCCATACATATAAACCTATTACCTCCTTAGACTAAAACCTATTGGCACTTGTCAAGGCCTTTATAGGTCATAATCTACCTGATTCACACCATCTTCTCCCTACTAACTCTCTGACCACGTTTGCTGCCTTAACTTGGCAGATCCCACTACACCTATTTCCAGAACACCCAAGCATGTTCCCTTTTGTAGTTAGGTTTCCATTTGCCAGAAACACATTTACCCAGCTATTCTCATGTAGAGCTCTGCTCATTCCATGCAGAAAGAACTTTGATCACCTTATCCAAGGTAGTACCCCCTGTCTTATAGCTCTATTTCCATCCAGGCTTACTGTTCTTAACAAGAATCTGACATCAGATGGTTAGTTGTTTACCTGTAGTTCTGTGTGTTTGTCTCTCACCCTGGAATATAAGCTCCAAGACTTTGAATCAAAGACTTTGCCTGATTCTGATTCACTGCTGATCAACATGACATATAGTAGAAATTCAATAAATATTTCTCAAATAAATAAATAAGTAAAAGACTTCATATAGAGACACTCTAAGAGAATATAAAGTATTTAAATTGGCCATAATCAATTTGAAATACAGGTTAAAAATACAACAGTTTTTACAAAGATTAGTTGAAGTTTCTGGCACTCATCATCACTTCTTTGTCTTCGGCCAGCCCAGCCTGTAGTTATAACACCCTGAATTATCCATATGCAATTGCGAATATATCCACATTGAATATTTCAGATGTAAAGCCATTTTCATTGGCTTACCTCGAATGATTTCTGGGCAACTTTAGGTGATATCTAAGGTTCACCAATTCCTCACAAGGCAAGCTTAGGAAATGTGGCACACAGTTTAATTTCCATTGGCATAGTCTACCTTCTGGGTTACCATTCCAATAATAATGGGCTCACCTGAGCAACAAAAGTATGAGGGCTTTTAATTATGTCCTCAGTTAGCTTAATAATGCTATAAATACTTTCTTCTTTTATGTTCAAAGAAGATATGTACACATGAATTTCATGTATGAATCCATTCTTATTATCTGTATTTCGCATTCTCCTTTAGGCAGTGTTCCATCCTTATATAATCTCTAAAGAGGAAAATCTATGATGGAGTTGCCAAAACCAAAATATAATCTCCCTACCCATTCTCATTTTCACTTTGTAATTCAGTATGTTATAATACAAACTCTAAGAATCTAGATCTAAATCAAAATTTTCAGGCTAATATCTCATATTTTCTTTCCTTGGGAATATTCTCTCCAAAAGAAACACCTGACACTTTGGTATTGTTTGTAGGTACCTGTAAACATTGGAAGAATTACTGCTAAGTCTCATATTTTCAAGTTTACTATGTCCAAGCAGAAAGAGGTCACCATCAGAATTGGGATTATCTCTATTCCTGCTGCATTCTCATACTCCATCTTCCCCGAAGTAACTTTCTCTCCCTGGGTCTGAGCTAGTCCCCTCTGTTGCCTCCATTGCACCTCACTTCCGGGGATGCACAGATCTTTCTTTTCATCCCAACCAGGATGTAGGAGAATCCCTTTTCTTCTTAGTTTAGTGCAAAAACACCAAGAGTTTACTAAGGAAACTGTACTAAGAATGTCAGCATTTTCCCCTTTTCATTTGGGAAATCACCTAAAAGCCACAAGGAAAAGTGTATGGGGGGGTGGGGTGCTGAGAGACAGGTGTAATCTGCAGTCTCTGAATTATGAGTAAGGACTGCCAAAGTAGTTAATATAAGACAAAAAAACAGTAGGAGGAAATAAAGAAGTACAAAGAGTGGTGATAGGGCCAAGCAGTGTTAACTCTCAGGAAGACTCACAATGAATTGCAAAAAATTATATCTTTTTATATATATTGCAACAGTTGATAAAGAACTGGGCTAAGAAAAGCTTGTGGAAGAAGTATTCCTGCATCTCGTTTGGTTCAGAGAAGCAGAGGAGCTGCGTAACAGACAAACCATATTTGTAGGAGGTAATCTGTCTTTGTGGCAGCAGAGAAGAAGAGAGTCTTTGGTTGTGAAACCAGCTAAGAGTACTCTGACCCTGAAATTAACACAATAACCTGTTCAAATAGCTGTTATGAGAAATTTCAACTCTTTCAATGATGAGTAGTAGAAAACTAACTGATATAGCATTGATACAAAATGCAAAAATGAACAAAAGAAAGAGCAACAAAATTTACTAACAATGACCACTCACCAGAAAAATGATGCCAAGGATAGCAGATAAAAAACATGATCAAAATGTTCTCTGTGAAAAAGTATATCTTCAAACTGTAATCTCTATAAGAGTGTCACAAAGCGAAAACACAAAAATTCCTGGAAGAACTCGTGTAACAACAGGAAGAGATCAAACTTGAACTTGGAAGAACTCGGGAAAGAAAAGAAAAAAGTCATAGATATGAAAGTAAAATTGGAAAAAGAACAAGGTGAAATCAACATTGTGTAAAATACAGTAACGCCCTTAGAGACCAGAAATCAGGAAAGTTAGCAAAATAAAATAAAAACAGATTTTTAAAGGATCAATACAAAATACTAGATCTAAAAGGACATCCAATGTATTCAAAAGTAGAGTCCCCAAAGAAGACAAAAAAGACAATGGAATAGAACAAAAATCTAAGTATGAGATTCAGGAAACTTTTTCTTCAATATAAGCATGTACCAGGTATCACTGACCTAGAGTTTTCACATCATATCACAGTAAAGTTATTGGACCTCAAAGGTAAAGCAAACACACTTTGCACAGCCAGGCAGAGAAAAATCAAGACACTTCTGAGAAAGCAAAAATGGGTCTCTACATCAATACTCTATTCAGAAGATAATGGTTTAATAACCGTTACTCAGGAAGAGAAAGTGTGATCCTAACATATTACATCCAGCAAGTATGAAGGATACAGACAAATGGCTTTGAACAGGGAAGAACTTCAGAAATATTTTTCCCATGGGCTGTTTTTGAGGAAACTCCTAGAAGATGAGCTATGTCCAACAAAAGGATGACTGGGAAATCTATGACAGTTGGAGAGAAAGAAAACATTGCATATACTTAACTGTGCCAAAATAAGGTGCAGATGTTTGACAAGACAGAAATGATAGAACTTTTTAAAAATGAGAGGAGGGGAAAACAGAAATTGTAATAAAGAAAAGAAAAATACAAGCCTTCCCCCCAAAAAACTGTACATATACATGTAAAACAAAGCAAACAAACTACATAGTGAAATATATTTTAATTGTGAAAAGATGAAAAGTAAAAAATAAATTTTATGCCAGAACTAAAATCAAACTTTTCTGTCATAAAAGCAACTGTAAATAGACTTAATGTACCCGTTGTGTTAGTTAGGGTCTAAGCTGCTACATCAAAAGACCCCAAAAGTCTTAAACGTTAACAAGCAGCCATCTAAGATGCATCAATTGGTCTCAACCTACCTGGATCAAAGGAGAATGAAGAACACCAAGGTCACAAGGTAATTATGAGCCCAAGAGACAGAAAGGGCCACATGAACTAGAGACTACATCATCCTGAGACCAGAAGAACTAGATGGTACCCAGCCAGAACCAATGACTCCCCTGACAGGGAGCACAACAGAGAACCCCTGAGGGAGCAGGAGAACAGTGGGATGCAGACCCCAAATTCTCATAAAAAGACGAGACTTAATGGTCTGACTAAGACTAGAAGAATCCCGGCAGTCATGGCCCCCAAACCTTCCATTGGCCCAGGACAGGAACGATTCCCGATGCCAACTCATCAGACATGGATTAGAATGGACAATAGGTTGGAGAGAGATGCTGATGAGCAGTGAGCTACTTGTATCAGGTGGACACTTGAGACTATGTTGGCATCTCCTGTCTGGAGGGGAGATGGGAGGGTGGGGGGGTTAGAAACTGGCAAAACGGTCATGAAAGGAGAGACTGGAGGGAGGGATCGGGCTGACTCATTAAGGGGAAAGTAGGTGGGAGTATGGAGCAAGGTGTATATAGGTTTATATGTGAGAGACTGACTTGATTTGTAAACGTTGACTTAAAGCACAATAAAAATTACTTTTTAAAAAAGACCCCAAAACACAGTGGCTTAAATAAAACAGAATTTTCTCTTTCTTATAAAATTATCTAGAAATGAACATTCTATCAGTGCAAGGAGATTTTGTTCCATAAGGCCATCCAGCAACTCAAGACCCATCTTCCTTGTTGCTGGGTGATGTAGTGTCTTGTCTTCATCGGTATGCTCTAAGTTGGCTCAGCAGCCCCATGCCCGTGGGGAATGAAGGGAGTTCACGGCAAGTGGCTTCATCTTTAAAAATAAAATTGCCCAATTTCGTTTTGCTCATATACTTAGTCACATGGCCAAATTTAACTTCAAGGGAGACTGGGAAATAATGTTTCTATGTGGGAATTTCATTCTGGCCTGTCTCAGAAAATTTTTATTTTTTCTGGACCCCAAACCCTAAGAAAAATTTGTTGAAAAAATAGGGGAAACATACAATTCTCCTGCATGAATTGAACCCTAACATTTGAAATAGAGACATCATTGATTTGAAAGAATCGACTGACATCAAGTTGAAAGCAAGAACAGGGAATGCTGACTTGCGGAGTTAAAGGTTAAGGCCGACATATCCGAGTAACTAGGACAGGAGTGCTTCGGAAGGAAGAGATCACAGTCTCATCAGTCAGTCTTGTTTGTAGCTGTGGCTGTTATAAGTGTGTGTTCATAGGCCTGCCTGCTGCTAATGCGGAGTTTTTCTTATAAATAAAAGAAATATTATCTTAAATGTACATTGTAGTATTATATTTTAAATAACATCTTTTATACAAATCCTTTATGTTGTTCTAAGAAATAAGTTTTGGAAGCAAAATAAATCGTAAAATTGGCTATGCTGACACATGATTCTGAATGTTACGTTATCCAAATACTTCCCAAAGTTTGCTGACATTTTCCAGATTTGAATATTTGCTATAGACATTAATTCTTCGCAAATACTATTAAACTTAATATTTGTTATTCATTAAACAACTATTTTTTATATTCATAATAATAAAGAATAAAAAGAATGTTGGAAATATTTTAAGAATAGTTATGATTTTGGAAATTTCCCAGAAATCATGGAATTATGATTTTTATTAGTCTTGAGTCCTAAAGACTAAGGAATTTGAAAACCTATGAGGAGATGTAGTCTTCTGTTGGGCAGCCATATGTCCAGCTAAAATTTAGGAGATTCTATTGCTAAATTCAGAAGAAGAGAATGTCCTAGAAAAAAATCAGCAATCTCTGGCAAACCTATTAAAAGAAAAAATATCTTTAGATTAGATTACAGAATAAAACATTATGCTATATAAAATAACACACAGAAAACAAAATGATTCAAAAATGTTGTTAATAAAAAAAGGACAAATATATACCAGACAAATGCAAACAAAAGTACTGCATAGGCTATAACAAGGAAAATTCAAGGCAAAAAGCATTACATGAGCTCCAAAAGAACATTGGATTCTCCCATAGGGTGCAATTCACGATATAACAGTAATGAATATTTTTGAACCAAATAAATAGCAGTAACGTTCATAAAGTAGAAGTTAAAGAATAAAAGAAGGAGATTGATGCATATTAAAAATCTTACTCTGAAAATAGAATATATGTTCTTTTCAAATGTCCATAAAACAATTTCTGAAATTAGTCCTATATTAAATTTAAACAAAATCAATAATTTTTAAAAAAGAAACATTGCAAGCAACATTCTCTAACAGCAATAAAATAAAACTAGAAATCAGTAACAAAATTAAAAAAAAAAGATTCTCCATCTATTCTAAAAGTCTTTTTTAAACTTTGAGCCAAAAAAGAAATGCAAACAGAAATGGCAGAATAGGTAGAAAACAAGTATAATGGAACATATCATAACCTATGGGAAGCAATATTGTTCAGAGAAAATTTCTTAGGTCTAAAAATTTACATCAATAGGAAAAAAAATCAAAAAGTTTAATAAAGGCACAATCAATTAAATAAAAGACAAAGAAAGAAAGGAGTTTGTAAGGATAAAAACAAAAATCAATTTTAGAAAACAAATTGTAGAACTTAGTATTAATAGATTAGTTCCTAAAAATATCAATAAAATCGATAAACTAGTAGTTAACCTAATCAAAAAAGAAACGTTGGTGGGGGAAAAGAAGTACATATATATATAAGAAGAAATGATAAAAGGGAAATAATCACAGAGACAAAAGGAATTAAAGGACTCATAAGAGGAATTTCACTACTAGACAAGATAGGCTAATGAGCATCAGCTTTACCCTTTCACCTGAAACAACTTTTAAACATACACAAAATAAGAAGCAAAGGTTTTCAAGACATTGGACATGAGACAAGAAAGGACATTGATCCCTGAGTGACAGGAACCAAGTGAGGTAAGCCTTCAATTGCCCCATCTTACTGCCTGGAGAAAGTTTTCGACACAGTGGAGAGAGGAGGAATCCTGGTTGAGTCTAGCTGTTTCCCCGAGTTGAGAACACAGACTTGTGATGTGGGTTGGAGTTCAGAAGCAGAGAGGAGGGAACTACAGAGAAAGACCTCTGGATATGTGCAGACGGTTTCAAGTCCTCATCTGAGTAATGATTGGTATATGCATGTGAGAAAACTATTCAAGAATGAAGAAAGAATCACCCAGAAGGATTGGAGAGGAAAATTCTTAGAGCTTACACAAGACTGGGAATAGTTCCTGTCTCCCATATCTAGAGTAGAAAACCTCATAATTCAAGGAGTATCAGGTGGAGTGTTCAGGAGTGTTCGTATTGGAGAAAAATCAGCCCTAAAAAAATGTCACTCTGGCCCCACCTAACACAGCTTAAAAGCAAGATCCAAAAATTTCAAACTGTTTCTAGGTAACTTAACTGTGTTCCAGAAAAAAGCTCAAAAATACTTATAGGAATACAAAATATCCAGCACATAACAAGGTAATACTCATAATGTCTGACACCTAATCAATAATTACCAGCATGAAAAGAAGCAAAACAATAACGAGGAGAAAAATCAATCAATTAAAACTGACCCAGAAATGATACTAGTGATAAAACTAGTAGACAAACACATTAAAACAGTTATTATAAATACATTCTTTACCTCTCACCCCAACATTACTGGCACTAATCAAAAAAACAGAAAATGTTGGAGAGGTTGCAGGGAGATTGGAACTCTTATCCACTGCTGATAGGAGTGTAAAATGGTACAACCACTATGGAAAATTATATGGCACCTACTTTAGAAGCTAGAAATAGAAATACCATATGATCCAGCAATTCCACTTCTAGGAATATATCCTAGAGAAATAAGAGCTGTCACACGAATAGACATGTTCTTGCAGTATTATTCACAATAGTAAAAAGTGGAAACAACGTAAGTGCCCATCAACAAATGAATAAACAAATTAAGATACACACACACAGTGGAACACTACACAACAATAAAGAACAATGATGACTCCTCAAAACATCTCACAAAATGGATGAATCTGGAGGGCATCATGCTGAGTAAAGTAAGTCAATCACAAAAAGACAAATATTGTATAAGGCCACAATCATAAAAACCCGAAGAAAGCTTTACACATGGAAAAAAAACAACCTTTGATGGTTATGAAGGATGGGATTTTGGGGGAGGGGAAATCACTAACTAGATAGTAAACAAGTGGTAACTATGATGAAGGGAAAGACAACACACGATATAGAGGAAGTTAGCACAACTTGACCAAGGCAAAGTCATAGAAGCTTCCTAGACACATCCAAACATCTTGAGTGACTGAGTCACTGGGGCTGAGGGCTAGGGACAATGGTCTCGAGGGACATCTAGGTCAATTGGCATAACTTAGTTCATAAAGAAAATGTTCTACATCCTACTTTGGTGAGTAGTACTTCGGATCTTAAAAGTTTGCAAGTAGCCATCTAAGATACATCTATCGGAACCATCTTGTCCAGAGCAAAGGAGAGTAAAGAAAACCAAAGACACAAGGAAAACATTAGTCCAAAGGACTAATGAGCCACATGAAACATGGCCTCCACCAGCCTGATCCCAGAAGAACTAGATGGTGCCCAGCTACCACCGCCCGCTGCTCTGACAGGGCTCACAATAGAGGGTTCCGGACAGAGGAGAGAAAATTGTAGAACAAATTCAAATTCACAAAAAAAAAGAACAGTCTTACCGGTCTGACAGAGACTGAAAGAACCCTTGAGACTATGGCCTCTAGACACGCTACTAATTCAGAACTGAAGCCACTCCCGAAGTTCGCCTTTCAGCCCAAAATTCCATCCATTGCCATCTAGTGGATTTGACTCATAGCAGCCCTCTAGGGCAGAGTAGAACTGCCCCATAGGGTTTCCAAGGAACGACTGGTGGATTCGAACTGCCGACCTTTTGGTTAGCAGCTGTAAGTCCTAACCACTGTGCCACCAGAGCTCCACCAAAGATTAGACAGGCCTAAAAAACAAGCAATAACACACATGAGGAATTTGCTTCTTAGTTCAACCGAATGGGTGAGACCTGCCCACAAGCAAAGACAAGAAGGCAGAAAGGGACAGGAAAACTGGATGAATGGATATGGGGAACCTGGGTGGAAAGGGAAAAAGGGAGTGCTGACACAATGTGGGGTTGCAACCAATGTCACTAATCAATTTGTGTACAAATTTTTGAATAACAAATTTTAAAAAATTATTTAAAAAAAGAGCCAAATGGAAATTCTAGGAATGAGAAATAGATTTATGAGATGAAAATATATTGCATAGAATTAACAGCAGATTAGACACTGCAGAAGGGAAAAAAAAAAGATTAGCAAACTTTAAGCACAGCAAGATAAATTACCCAAAATGAAATACAGAGAGGAAAAAGCCTGGGGAAAAAAAAAAAAGAAAGAAAGAAACAGAGCATTTACCAGATAGAGATGTACTTGGAGTCCCCAAAGGAGGTGGGGCAGGGAGTGGGTAGAAAAATAATTTGAATAAATAATGGCTGAAATCTTCAAAATTTGATGAAACTGTAAAACCCATAGATCCAAGAATCTCAATGAATCCCAAGTCCAAGAAACATGAATAAAACTACAAAGAACGCCATAATCAAATTGTTTAAAACCAGTGATAAACAGAAAATCCTAGAAGTATCCAGAAAAAAAAAAAAAAAGCCATCTTCTTGTAAGACACAATGCAAGCCAGAAGACAATGATGCAAGTGAAAAAAAAAAAAGTCAGCATACAATTCTAAAGGCAGTGAAAATTTCTTTTATAAACAAATATTTTTTAAAAAGACTTTTTCAGACAAATAGGGAGGAAAGAATTAATCATCACCAGAATTTTACCTCAAGAAATGTTAAAAGAAAGTCCTTCAGGCAGAAGGAAAAAGATAAAAGATGGAAATCTAGGTCTATTCAAAATAATGGTGAGTACTGGAAATGGTATTCATGTGGGTAAATATAAAAGACTTGTTTATTACTTAAATCTCTTTGAAAATAATTATTTAAAGCCAAATAAATACCAATGTGTTATAGGGTTTATAACAGAACATATTTTAAATGTTTCTGCTCTTAAAAACAGAAGTTCAAAATACATGGAAAAAAACTGGTAAGACTACAATAAAAAACAGACAATTCACAATTATAGTCAGAGATATCTCCCGAATCCTGTATCAATAATCGGTGGAATTAGTAGGCAGAAATCAGTAAGGACGTAGAGGACTTGAACAATGGTATCAATCAATATGACCTGATTGACTCACTACACTACGTTCGCAACAGCAGAATACACTGGTTCTGTTTGTTTTGTTCTGTTCTGTTTTTAAATTCAGGCAAAAATTTTATGAATGGGCCGTAAAACAAGCCTCACTAAATTTAAAAGGATTCAAATTATGTTCTCTAACTACAATGCAATTGAATTAGAAATCAATAAAAGATGTCAGAAATATCGCCAAATATTTAGAATCTAAATAATACATTCATCGAAATGTATTGCCTACTCAAAAATTAATACATGAAAAAAAGAAAGCAATGGAGTCAATATGCTTGCAGCTGATAATAGTTACTTGAGCATATAAGTTTGGTTAGTTTAATAGAATACAGCATTCTATACAACCACATACTATAAGCAAAAATCCTTAAAAATGATTGAAAAGAGAAAATTAATATCCTAGCAGTAGACTTGATCACTTCATTCAAAGTCGACTAAATTGACCCTAAGTTCAAAACACAAAAAAAAAAGAATATTTCCTTGTGTCAGTAAACCAGGAAACATGTTATTAGAGTGGATGGTCTTTACCTGTATCTCTGGGAAGGCACATACATTCTTATATTTAGTCTTTCTTTCATTGAATTAGTCTTGTATTCACCAGGTATGTATCAATCACCAAGTATGTGGCAGGCCCCATTTTAAGCACTGGAAATATAGCAGAGAGCAAAACGCAGTCCTTGCTGTCATGGAGATTACACTCCAGTGGGGTGAGTGGGAGGGATATACAATAAACAAATAAACAAAAATACAATATGTCAGGTGACAAGTGACATCTGGCAAAATAAAGCAGGCCAGGCAGATAGGGACTGATGATGAGCACAAGATGGAGGGAACATGTTTCCTGGTTTACTGACCCAAGGAAATATTCTTTTTTTTATGTTTTGAACTTAGGGTCAATTCAGTTGACTTTGAATGAAGTAATCATTTTATCAAATTTTCTGGACCTTTTAGATCAAAGCACAAAAGGGATAAGAACCCAAAACAGGCCAAAATTCAAGCATTTTTAATAAAAGATATAGGAAGTTGAGAGTCGGCTTCTAAGTCAGCAAATGGCCAACAATTTGGTCTCTGAGATCTATTCTTGTTACATGGACGTTTATAACAAGAAAACATAAATAGATAAAATAAATTATACGTATTTCTCAAGAAGTTATTACGTATCCCTAAGATTCCTTGGAAGTATCCTCAAAGAGTCCCAAACAAAGGTTTCCTTTCCTTTCAGATTTGGAACAATAAAAAATAAGGTAGTACATATAAAGAGGAGTTCCTGGGTAGTGCAAATGGTTAATAAGCCCAGCTGCTAACTGAAAGACTGGAGGTTTGAGTGCCTTAGAATAAAGACCTGGTGATCCACTTCTGAAAACACCAGCCATTAAAAACCCTATGGAGCACAGTTCTACCCCGACACACATGGGGTCTCCATGAGCCAGAATCGACTCGACAGCAACTGGTCACGTACAAAGATGAGAACTTTGCATGGTAGGAAGCGGCCCCATATCTTTTTAAACACAATTAGTACAATTAATTCCTCTGATTAATAGGGTTTTTGTTTTTTGTGTTTTTTTTTTTTTGGATATCTATATTTTAGAAAGTCTTTCAAGGTGATTCTTAATCAGTCAGCCCAGCAAAGGACTGGAAACTTCCCTCTGAGAACTGTTGACCTGGTGCATCTTCCACACAGGCAGAACGAGGATTGATTCATTGATAAAAGCCTGGGTGTCTGCTGTGTGCACTTTCCAATATAGCCATTTTTTGGAGGGAGAGTAAGTTTGGGGTCAGATTTAGTGAAAAGTTAACATACAGCATAGGGGCTTAACTTTCTTATCCACTTGAAAAATATTGTCTTATTGATTATCAAAAATCATAATTCTGTAATTATTTCTTTCCTTGGTATGGTATGTTTTTTCTCCCAACCTTCTGAAAAATTCCAGTCTTGCCTTGCACCTTAGTCAGTCCCAGATATCAAATGCCCCATCCTTGCAAAGGCCCAGTGCTGGTGGAGAGAGTCAGAAATGGTCAGGAAAATGGTTTTGTGTTTGTTTGCTTGCTTGCTTTAACCCGAAACTTCTGTTTATGAGAAACTCTGCCATTTTCCCCTCCTTCTCCATTCCCCAATTTCCTCCCACCACCACCCTTTACCCCCTACACATTCTCCAAAGGCATTCTAGGATCTCTGAGTTGAATACATAGCCAGGTGCCTGCCTAATTGAGCTTGAAGATATCCTCCCCAGGCCATTCGCTGCAGTTCGCACTCCTCAGAATACCAAAGTCTAGGTCAAATTGGCATAAGCATCCCACGACCTACTTCCATCTGTATGGCACATTCACTGGTCAGTTTTCAACTGGTGGTCAGCAGCCACATGAGACCTATACATGTTCCTAGGTAGGATATGGAACAATGACAGAGAATTGGCCCTAAGTGAATTTAACATCTTCTTCGAAATGGTACTGGTAACCTTGGACATGAGATGCTTCTCCTTTCCATGGTTCTCAATGAAAGACGTGCCGTAGCAATACTATTATGAAAATTATAATAGTGCTATTGAGAATAAGATTTATTGTTACAGCACAATAAATCTTATCAAAAGAGATCAATATAATATTGTTGTCGTCATTAGTTGCCCTCAAGTTGGCTCCGATTCATGGTGACCTTACATACAACAGAACAAAATTTTGCCTGGTCCTGTACCATCCTTGCGATTGTTGGTATGTTTGAGTCCATTGTTGTGGCTATGGTGTCAATCCATCTCATGGAGGGCTTCCTTTTTTTTCGCTGATCCCCTACTTTCCCAAACATGATGTCCTTTTCTAGTAATTGGTTTTTCCTGAGGATGTGTCCAAAGTAAGGAGTCGAAATCTTGCCATCCTCACTTCTACGGAACATTCTGGTTGTATTTCTTCCTTTAGCAGTCTAAAATATATGCAATATCCTTAACCAACACCGTGGTTTGAATGCATCAATATCCTTCTTCAGAAAAGTGAGCTTTTTGTATTCATCATGATAGAAACCCAGGATCTTTTATAGCATGGTTGGGGGGGGTAAAAGATTCAAGTTGAGAATGATTGGACTAGGTCATAAAGGCTTCTGAATGTTTAGAAGTTTTTTTTTTTCCAGAATTTACTATATTTAAAATGTCACATTCCTTTTTCCCACCACAAGAACGATGGCAAAGACTTACCACCAGACATAATGATCCTCCCTGGAAAACCGGTGGATCTGGTCATGGGGTTGGGTTTGTATACCAGGTAAATACGGAACTCATGCAACAAAAGTAGGGGCTGATGATCAGTCACCGTCGGTGCCACCCAAGGACTCCAGTCACTGGTGAATTCATTTATCTGACCCAGTGCCTGTATTTCTCTGTTCCATACGTTGCTTTGTTTTAGCTCTGGCCAAAAGCAACATATTTCACAAAGGGGTCAAAATTACAAGGAAGGGTCAGCTTAGAATCTGGGAGTTTCCTGTAGCATAAGCAAGCACTGCCGACATGCCACAGGTATATGTCACAGGAGCACAAAGAAAAATATGGCATTGCAAAGGGTGTGGGAGGGAAGAAGCAAAGAGCGACACAGTGGTTATGTTCAAGAAGAAAAACATTTTTTTCCTGAAAGACCATGATGACTTACCTCAAACCTAAAATCTATATGAGCTCTGAAAAGTTTTTATACATGGTGTCTTGGCCAAAGTCATTGGTGTGCATCATTGAAAAACAGAAGCAGCACACTGCTTTCTATAATGTTCTTCATACTTTAAAGTTCTGGGCACCTCACCCTGATTGGATGAGTGGCAGAGACACCCTCTAATTTTAACCACAGAAACCTCTGTTACAGTAACATAAAAGGCAGCAGCTATGAAACCCAAGTGCACTCACGACTTTGATGTGGGAGGGTTGCATGGTGCCTGAGTACCAACTTCATGGTACATTTTACCCCCTCTGGCCATCAGTGGTGACTGGCAGCTGTAATGTCAGTTGGCCCTTATTTTCTCAGGTTGATTCACTTACGGATACAAGGTATTTGAGCCCAACTTAAAATGTATATGTTTACATTCATATATGCTGTGCCTAAAGCAGACAATACACCCCAAAATGAATAATTCAGAGAGAAGTATGAATGTATGTATCTCACCCAACCTAATAATATCCAACTCAAGTTATAAAATTGGCTGATGTTTTAGTTCCATGTGAAATAGAGCACCTGACCATTGGCTTGGCTGGTTTCTGTAGTTGTATGGCATCAATATAATGTTCTAGTGCAGCTCTCTGGCATCATCAGCTGAAGCTACTGCAGCACTTTCAGAATGCTCTCCCCTCTCAAGTTCAAAAGAAAGTTCAGAGAATACTTAGTTCTATCACTTAAACTACAAGGCGGAAAAAGTCAATAGGTTGACATTACAATTTAAATCAAAAATTTGCACTTGAAATTAAGCTTATTAAAATCAGAGTTTTGGTCAAAGCCAACATCTACTGAAGTGTTATTCTGCTAAGATTGTAAACTAGATGTCTTTGTAAATGTTTTTTAACAGTTTTCATGGATATTTAGGTAGATTAGGCATATATAAACACTTCTCTGTAAATGATCTCAGAGTATAGAGAAGAAGGAAGGAGAGATAGTTAGAACTAAAAGGGATAAGAAGACTGAGCCCCAGTCAGGATACATGACTTCCCTTTGGTCACTTAGGGACAGAGTGACGACACTGAGCCTGGATGCCGAGTCAACTCTCCCAAGGTGGTTACTCTCCCCACACGTTTCCATAATTAAATTGCCTTCTCTGTATGTACACTCTCCTTATCTCCTGCTTTCTTCAAATTAGGAACTTTTTTTAAATAGATAAGATACCACATTTTCCGAACCCAAAATCAAAACATAGAGTCTAAGGAAGGATTTTGGTTTAATTTATAAATCAATTTATGTATAAAGTTGGACTAAGCTACAGAAGTTAGATTACATTTAGCTACATATTTAACAACTTTTCTGTACTGCAAAGGGTAAAATAACTTGAAAAGAGGCCATAACAGCTGACCTTGCTAAAAGCGGAAAAAGGATAAAGAAAGGAGCATGGGATTTGGGAGGATTAAATTCCACTGCTTAGGTTCAATCTTGGTTTCAGCAGTTACTACCTATGTGACCATGAGCAAGATGATTAACCAACCTAAACTTTGGTGTCCTTGTCTGTAGGTGGAGATAATAAACTATCTTACTGGATCATCATGAATGTGAAGGACATGATATATATAAGCAAAGCCTCCAGCCCAGTGCCAGTGTCTGGCATATAGACGCTCAACAAATGTCCCTTTCATTCTCCTTCTCTCTGTTTTTTTTTTTTCCCCCTGCCAATTTCACAAAGCCTTTAGTCCTTTCACAAGTTTTCACAAAGCTACAGTTGTTGGGATGTGTGCAAATTATAGTCAGGAAAACTAACATGACCAGTGGCCTCCTGACCTTCTGGTATCTATTAAAAAAACCCAACTCACTGCGGTCGAGTCGATTCCAACTCATAGCGGCCTCCCAGGGTTTCCAAGACTATAAATCTCTACCGAAGCAAACTGCCACATCTTTCTCTCAAGGAGCCACTGACGGTTTTGAACTGCCAACTGTTCAGTTAACAGTCGATCGCTTTAACCACTGTGCCTCCAGGGCTCTTTTAAGGTGTCTTTAGGGGCATCTAATACTCCACTTGATCGTGAAAAGCCACATTCACTTCTTCCACAATTACTTCTTTCCTTGATTACAGTAACCCTCATTACCTCTACTTCTGTTGCTGACATACAATACCTAAACCCTCCTCACATCATAACAGTACATTCTATACTGTCTAGAATTTGGGGTGATGATCTTGAATTTTTAATAAAACTGATACTTCTTAATGTTAAGGAATCATTTCTTCTTGTTTCAGCCTTGAGAATAAATAGGTATTGATGAATTAATCCACCTAAGAAGAATCATATTTAGTCCTGGACAATCACTTCAAGATCCTCAATACTAATAGAAACAAAAATGTGGAGGGTTTCCATAAACCCTAAAAATTAGCAAATTCCATTTGTAACCTTGAACAATTAAATATATTCTTGAATTAAATATAATTTAATTAAATAGAATTCAAATTTTTGAAATCTTGATTTAAATGCAATTCTGGAAAAGCTTTTCTAAGAATATATTTGCAAGTAAAGTGTGAAGTATTATTTTTTCAAAAGTATTAAGAAAAATTTAACAAATATTTTACATATTTTTATATGAGGAGCAATTAAAATGTAATTTTTCTAGGAATTGAAGATTTTAGAGAACCATTTATATCCAATTTATTAAAAAACTATTAGCAGGGTAAGTTTTAACAACCATGTGGTAGTGTATTCTATGTTTAACTTTTCTAATGCAAAAACACTGTTCTTCGCCAAAGATAATTTGAAGACAAAGAGCAGTTAGTAAAATTATGACAGTTCTAGACTTTTTATAGACCAAATGTATATATTGTTACAGAAATTACTATGTGATTTTTGCATTATGTATCCTTTTCTTTCTGATTTAAGAGCAATTTAGGAGCCCTGTTGGGGCAGTGGTTAAAGCTCTCAGCTACTAACCAGGAGGTGGGTAGCTGGAGCCCACCAGCTGCTCTGCAGGAGAAAGATTTGGCAGTCTGCTTCTGTAAAGATTACAGCCTTGGAAACCGTATGGGGCAGTTCTACTCTGTCCTATAGGGTCATTATGAGTCAGAATTGACTCCGTGGAAATGGGCTTAGCTTGTGTTTAAGAGCAATTTGGTGTTGGGGAAAGGTGTTGTTGCTTCCCTACAGAAAAGTAGTATAAAAAAAAAAAATAGGTCATCTAAAACAGAAGTTAATTTGTGAGGGTTCTGGGTGGAAACCTGATCACTAGTCACTTTTTGAGGTTTTTGAAAAGTCCCTTCTCTACTC
Organism: Loxodonta africana; assembly: GCF_030014295.1. NCBI lineage: Eukaryota > Metazoa > Chordata > Mammalia > Proboscidea > Elephantidae > Loxodonta > Loxodonta africana. The sequence goes on from NC_087342.1 coordinate 169,442,359, forward strand.
TTTACTTCCAAAAACTATGAAAAATAGGCATCATGTGAACTGGGATGTACAAAATCATATCATATTTTTCCTGTTGAGCAAATATTGGTCTGAGGAGACATCATTGACTCCTTAAATGTAATATATGTATATTTTGCTTTTGATGACCTATTTTTATACTACTTTTCTATAGGGAAGCAGCACCCCCTTCCCCAGCACCAAATTGCTCTTAAACCAGAAAAAAAAGAATACATAATGCAAAATCACACAATTTCTGTCTATGATAATGTATACCTTTCATCTATAAAATGTCCAGAATTTTATATGTATGGTTTCAACTCGCCTTTTTTCCTTTAACATACTTTAATATGTTGCTCAGTTAATTCTTAATTACTTAAAAAAATTTGTGTATTTTTTTAGTGTTATCATTGTCTAACAGTGTACAGAAACAAAAAAATGGTGGCAGGATTTGCTTCTTAAGTCATGCAAGCAAAACTGGGATCTTTTTAATTGGTTCAAATTGTATGGAAAAGAGAAGTGGCGATGATTGGAAATGACCTCAGGGAACATCCCGAGAGTCAAGTTCACCAGTCATAGGCAGATGGGTGGCCTTCCCTAGGAACCCTGAGTTTAATTAGATCTTCCCCAAACTACTGGCAGGGCCTGGGGGCATATATACAGGAATAAAATCACCCAACTTGTGTTGCTTCGGGTACCATGCATGCCTGACATAATTACAGCAGCTCTGTTTGGAGACCCTTATGGAGTTTCCACCCCACTGTCTGGGAATTAGTGTCCCAGGGCTCCCTTCTCGAAGCGTGTCAGGGCATCAGTTGGAAACTTACCACCACTACACAAAAGGACTATTGAGAGGGTCACGTGAGTCAACTGGAAAACATACATGGTACTTTCTCAACTTGTTTCCTTCTGTTGCTGTAAAATAGAATGTCTTTTAATTTGGATTTCCTCTCAATGAATGAAGGGCACCACATTTACAAGCATTGACAAGTGGGCCTTAAGGCAGGGAGGAGTCTAGTTCATTAGGAGCTAAATTTCTAGTAAACACTTCCATGGGCAGGTCCAGTTCATAAAAATAAGGCTGAGTTATTTCATGCCTATTTTATACCTAGCTGAACTCTTGAGCCCCTCAAAGCCAAAGGCCTGTGGAGGAGCTTCCTCAGGCACTTCCTGGGCATGTGAAGATGATTGCTCAATAGAAACTAATCCTATACTGCGTGTCACACATAACACATACTTGTGTCTTAGTAAACCAGTGTAACTGATTCAAAGAGGTATGTGTAAACAATAGCCACCCCACCCAAAAAAATAAAAATAAAAAATGCCCCCGGCAGATGGCAAAGGGAGATTCTGTTTCCAATTTATTCTTTTATTGAGTTCTGTGTAAAGTACACAAAGGAATTCTGAAGCTCTTCTCTCTCTCTTTCTCTCTCCTTTTCAGCTAATGCTGTTTTCCAGTCTCTGAGCTGCCAATGTACCGTGAGAAATCCACTCATTGACATGACAGAAAAGGCAGTTGTACAGCAGAAATGGTATGGTCTGTTGCAATAAATTACAGGTTTCCTTTTCATGTTCAGCACAAGAGGCGGCCCTCATGCAATTAGCTACAGCTGGTTAAAGAAAGAAAACATGCATCTGTGGACAAATTAGACTGGGAACTGGCTCTTATTTTCTGGCATATATCACTATCAGAACAGAGAAAAGACCTGATTCTTATTCCTGAGCATAAGCCATTTTTAAAATTTGTACTTCCCCTTCTGAATCACCAAGACAGCGTGCCATTTGAGGAAACAAATCCACAGTCATGTTTTTCCATCAAAGTCACTGGTTATGACAAAAAACCAAGTGCCTTCCACTTATCTGTCCCCTTAGGTCTTGAAAAAGCTTTCTTCAGAGTACCTTAGCCTAATGCCTACTCTTAATGATACACTTGCCACCGCGTGCTGTTCTCTAACTGGCAGTTTACATTGGTATGCTAGAGCTCTTCTAGAAAGATGACTTGTTGTGTGTCATGTCTTCCTGCTATTGTAGAACAATAATTTTCACAATATAATTTCCAGTTTATTTCAGAAAAATGAAATTCATGGGCATTCTCCACTATTCTATCTGCAATTATTCTAATAGCACACGTATTGGGCAAAAAACCAAACCCGTTGCCATCAAGTCAATTCTGACTCCTAGCGACTTTATTGGACAGGGTAGAACTGCTCTATAGGGTTTCCAAAGAGCGGCTGGTGGATTCAAACTGCTGACAATTTTGGTCAGCAGCCAAGCTTTTAACCTCTCTACCACCAGGGCCCCATGTACAGGGTACTAGGTCATAAATATAGTGATGTTATCCAATTATAAAAAAGATGTTAAAAAAATACTTCAGTGCACATTGCCAGTTGCTGTCAAGTTGACTCTGACGCATAGTGACCACACATGTGTCAGAACAGAGCTGCGCTCCACAGGATTTTCAATGGCTGAATTTTCAGAAGTAGATCACCAAGTCTTTTTTTCCAGGGTGCTTCTGGGTGGATTCAAACCTCCAACCTCTTGATTAGCAGCTAAGCACACTAATCATTTGTACTGCTCAGAGACTCTTCAGTGTATATATCAAATGAATAATTTGTCTTCCAAGAGATAGCCTAACTGGTTAATATCAGTTCAAGGAGGGTATGGTATTAATCTATATAATTAAAGTACTTTATAATCACCCGCTTCTTCATAATCAACGTAAGACTCCAAACAAACCAAAAAACCAAACCGGCTGCCGTCAAGTCGATTCCAACTCATTGCAACCGTATAGGACAGAGTAGAACTGCCCTATAGGGTTTCCAAGGCTGTAATCTTTACAGAAGCTGACTGTCACATCTTTCTCCCTTGGAGCAGCAGGTGGTTTGAACTGCCAACCTCTTGGTTAGCAGCTGAGTGGTCAGCCACTGCACCACCAGGGCTCCTCTATGTAAGAGTTCAGCTATGTTTATTCCGTAAAAAAAGTGAACCCTAGGAATTCTAGGACTACTTCCCAGACCTATGATTTTAGGATAACTCAATTTTTAAATCATTCAACATTTGATAACATCAGCATTCTTACCAATCCTATTGGAAGAAAGCTACTCTATAAACCAGTGAGGGAAAAAAGTCAAGAAGTTAAGGCAGTGTTGGGGAAGAGGGTAGGGGAAGAGGCAAAAGGAGCTGAGAGAGCTGTCCTGCCCTGAAGAAGTGAGACTTTGTCTAGATGTTTCCTGATCCTGAACTGGAGTTGGAGCCTGTTGATCCTGATCCCAAGTTGTAACCTGTTAACTTCCCTAATAAACCCTGTTACTGTGGGGGGAAAAATTAAGGTAAAATCATGAGTGGCATTGTCCACATTCATCTTCTGGAACTTTGTGGGAATCCTATAAAGTTATTAACAATTCATTTAGACACATTCAAACCTTATGAAAGTAAGAAAAGAGCTTTTGCCTTGGTGTCTGTTTCTTTGTTTAACACAGAAAAGAGAAACCATAATGGAAATCATCTGTAATTACTGATCCCCCTAAAATTGGTGCTGTTTGTTTTGCAGAAAGGCAGTACAGCTATTGATGTTTAAAAGGGGGGAAAGAGGCAAAAAATAACTTGACAGTTCAGCTAAAGATCATAGGGCATTTGTTGCAATGTCTGCAGAGCATTGGCCTGAAGATTTATTTTTAAAGTTGTGCTTAAAAGTAAAAAGCCGCTTCCCAGTTTCCCTCCCTTGTGTTGCAACCAACCTTAATGTGCCATCAAAACAAAGAAAACAACTATTTCCATATTTGGGTTTCATTAGGCTGAAAAGCAACATATACAGAGAGGACACCCCTTAAAACAGCTCAACAGCAAATCAATATTACATGTTTGGAGGAGAGGAAGGGAACCACCCAGACAACAAATTTCTGTAATCTCAAAACCTGTAATTTACTTGAGAACGTGGGGTTTCCTTGAACTGGACTTCCAGACCCTTTATGTAATGAGCAACTTAAGTGTGAATAGAAACAGGTTGAGGGGAGAGGGGAAATGACAAGATCTGAAGACAGACATTTGCAAAATTGTAAGAATAAGTAATATCTTTTAAACCTTTTTAGACTAGTCTCTTTCTCCCCCAGAAAGACAAATTTTACGCTTGAAGATCAGAAAGAAGAGGCTAAGAGACCCCAAGTGCCAGAAATTATAGCCAACTGGTGTCTATTTAGTAAAAATTGTCTTCCAATAAAAGCAAATTCATTATGGGGTTAAATGAGGAAAATTAAAATGCCAACAATCAAAACTATAGAATTTCCAGGGGAAATATCCCATTTGCTATCCCCGGAGATGCTTCAAGCTGAGAAGGAAAAACACTAAAATATAAATTAATCCCTAAAAAATAGCATTGGTAGGATGAGAGATTTATCCTTCTCTTTATTTTTTTTTATTTTGGCATTCAAAATTAATAAATATTCTCTACTGGCCATTTCTTCAGCATCATTTAGTGAAAGAAAGGTGACAAATTGTGAAATTATTGAAAAAATATTTCCCAGGAGTCACACCAATTACAAAGAAAAGATATGGCCTAGAATTTATGTCTGGAGAAAAATAAGAGCCTATTGGGGACAATATTTTAATTATTTCGAAACTGTTTTGCTAGTGCTTGAGATGAGGTTATAAAACACAGAAGAAAAGTATTTCAACCTTTCAAGTGTAGAACACTGAGGTAAATAAGTGGGCAAGGTAAAAACAGGGAGATCAAATAGGAAGAGCTTGTTACTATGATCCAAGGGAGGGATGATGGTAACTCCTATCAAGGCAGGGAGAAGTGGTCAGGTGTGGGATATATTTTTAGTGTAAGTAACAGAATTTTCTATTATATGAAATAGGAGCTTGAGAAAGAGATGAGTTAAAGCTACCTACTGGGTTTATAAGGAGCCCCAGTGATAAAACAGTTAAGCACTTGGCTGCTAACAGAAGAGTTGGCAGTTCAGACTCATTCAGCAGCTCTGCAGGAGAAAGACCTGGTGATCTGCTCCTGTAGGAATTTCAGCCTAGAAAACCCTATGGTGGCAGTTCTGCTCTGTCACATAGGATCACTATGAGTCGAGATCAACTCAATGGCATCCAACAACAACTATGCTTATGGTCTAAGCAACTGGAGGATGGAGCTACCATCAACTGAGATGGGAATTGCAGTAGGTACAGCAATGTCAGGAGGACAGATCAGGGAATTTATAGAGACAGGAAAAAAATATTTTTTGCATATGTCATTATAATTTAAATCAAAAAAAAAATTTTTTTTTTAAATCAAAGCAGTAGCAAAATTTTCACACGTGGATATAATGAAGGGAGAGAGAGAAAAAAATCTTTACTTACTGGACCATCTATTTAAATACTTCTCTTTGGTGCTAAAGGATAGTGATTTCTTTTTTATAATATTTTTTTTTTCTAATCCAAGAATCTCAATGTAGATACACGATGTGTGAATGCCTGCCCCACAAACATAAAGGATCATTTCTTGATTTAATTGAGTACATTTCAAAGGATGTCTCAATAACACTCTAAGTTATCATACTTTTCCTAAAAGGAATCTAACATTCTTCTAAAATAGTGTTATTACTCTAAAATAAGTATTAATACCAGTGGAAGCCCTGAGTACTAGAACTGCACTGCTTCTTACTCCTATCACAGCAATGACCAGGTGACATCACCATTTGCCAGATGTCTCACAAGTCACCCCCACCAGACATTGAGGTGTTCAAGAACATGGGCTGGAATTTATCCACTTTTGTATTCCCAGTGCCTATCACATAACAGATGCTCCATGTCATGGATTGAATTAAGTCCCCCAAAAAATCTGTGTATCAATTTGGCTGGGCCATGGTTCCTGGTACTGTGTGATTTTCCTATATGTTATAAATCCTGCCTCTGTGATGGTAATGAGGGAGGATGGTGGCAGTTGTATTAATGAGGCAGGACTCAACCTACGAGACTGGATTTTGTCTTGAGGCAATCTCTTGAGATATAAAAGACAGAAGTGAGCAGAGAGACAGGGGGACCTTTTACCACGAAGAAAGTAGTGCTGGGAGCAGAGAGTGTCCTTTGGACCCAGGGTTCCTGCGCAAAGAAGCTCCTGGTCTGAGGGAAGATTGATGAGAAGGCCAACAGAGAGAGAAAGCCTTCCCCTGGAGCTAACACTCTGAATTTGGACTTTTAGCCTACTTTACTGTGAAGAAATAAATTTCTCTTTGTTAAAGCCATCCATTTGTGTATTTCTGTTATAGCAGCACTAGATAACTAAGACACTCCATAAATGTCAAGTTATGAATAAGTAAATAATAGAGTGATTACAAAAAAGCCAAACCTTATAGTACACACTTACAGTAGAGCACTAGATACGTTAACCAGGTTCCACGGTGGCAGGAACCATGCCCTCAGCTCCCTCTTCTCTCCTTTCCTTTCTTTCCCTCTCCCCCTCGTCCTGACTGGTGTGGTCAAAGAAGACAGACTTGGAAATAAGTTAGACCTGAATTGAAATCCCAGTTCTCCCAGTGATTGGTTACGTGAATTTGGACAAATGACTCAACCTGGTGAAGTAGCTGCCATATGACAGGCCAGAGCTAGGTTATGTGGTAGCAAACTAGTTTCTGCTTAGGGCTCCAGCAAAGAAGCAGCTATGTGTCCCAAATTTTACCATCAGAAAACCTAAAAATCCAAAAAGTAACTCTTTTAATTTTCACATGCGTGGATATTATTTTAGTAATAATTATACTTCCTGGAGGATAAAAAAAAATTTTTTTTTGAGGATATTGACCTCTAAATGCTTTAAATGCTCCCTGTGGCAGGCACTGTTTAGGTCCTGAGAACACAGTAGTGAACAGGAAAGACTCATCCTTGCCTTCATGGACCTTTCTGCCCAGTGGAGGAGACAGACTTGAAACCAATAATTATATAGATATTTATTTGTGGTTGCAGTAAGTGCTGGGAAGGAAAAGAACAAAGTGCTGTGAGAGAAGAATCCAGCAAAATTGGGGGGTGGAGCAGGAAGGTTTTTCTGTGGAAGTCATTCAACTGAAAACTGAACAATGAGTTGGAGTTAAGGAATGGAGTGCAGAGTTGGTGAGGGAAGAAGCTGGAGAATTAAACAGTTGGTGAAGAAGAGTGCCCCAGACTTAAGGAGCTTAAGGATCTAGTGAGAGTCTGGGCCTCTGAGTGCCTTTATCAATAAAATGAGTATAACACACGTAGTATGTTCGCAATAGATATTTGATAGATGGATAAGTTCTACCCCTCATTCTGTTAGCTACACACCACACATCTCACGCACATTCTCACAGGCCCCCCAAAATTCCAGAGTTAACCATCTGTCAAGTCCCTTGCATAGTTCCCAAGGAACTCAGACCTCTCACGTTCCAGTTTTCAAATGGCCACTTCATCTTTCATCTAAGCCCTTCTAAATCACTCTTTGAACCACAGGACACTTAACAGCTATATGTATTGTAAATAAGATTCCACCTTTCACCTGCAGTTGGCCTAGTTGATCAACCTTTTCTAGTGTATGTTGTGTCTATGTGACTCTGATGAGGTAACCCATTCACTGGGTGGTTATGGCTACTGTTGTCCTCATGAAATCACAGCTAAACCTTTTAATCCTGGTGTTTGCTTTTAATTTTCATTCTTATGAAGCCTATAGACTACAGGTATTTTTCAAAGCTATAAATTTTTCTCTTGATCTCAGAGCAAACTAAATGAAAGGGGCACTTCCCTTTTATTTAAGGAATCATTTGAGGTGAGTGGGCTCAACCAAATGAGGGAAATAAAACATGAAGGCCTGTTCTAGCAGTCACCTCCTCAGTCCCTGGAGCTTCCGTGAGCACCCCTGTGGCTCATGTATGCATGTTAACACTATCATAAAACGAGATCTTTTTTGCAACATGGCATATAAAGTTTCTGCTCAGGGCCAAGTCTATTTCGTCCCCCAAACCACATTTGCAAACTGGCCCTTTTTGTAAACTATTCAATTATTAAATCAAGAGAGACAAAATCAGCAGCTTGTATTTTAATCTGCATTTCTACTGTCGTCACTTCACTATTATTAAAGGGCTTTTTTAAAAAAAGGAAATCTGGCAAGGAATTTGCCCAACTCATCACAAGTTTCTCTCATCGCTTCTATAATTTTGAAAAATAAAATTCCCAAGATATTTAAAGGTTTACAAATTGCTTAAATTCTTAAAATTTCATACATTTCTAGTCTCAACATCAGAAAGACTGCAGACGCCCCCCATTACTGTGGATAACCAACTACAATCATGCTTCACGTACCGTCTACCATACATTCTGTGAAACAGGATGTTATGTGAATTAGGTATTGTGAAAACACCACATTACAGGCAGTCCCCAGGTTCTGAACATCTGACATACGGACAACTTATACTTAAGAACAGACTGCCATGAAGCCTATTATATTTTAAATTCGAGTTAAATACACCTGGCAGTGCAATCACTTTGTGTACAAGAGACATGACATTTGTGCTGTGTGTTTGGGAAGCTATTGTGTTCTGTATGCCCAGTTACATCCTTTATGTCTGGCTACTTCCCCTATATCCCATTCTCCAACAGAGATTTCTAAACTCTATTATACCTGTATGGGATCATGGATGTACACGCAGTCAGACCTTGACCAAACAGATGTTATTCTGCTCATGACTGTAATAGTGCACATTTGTAAACTGTTGGCTTTTCTACATGTCTCGCTAACAATTTTTAAATCTAATTTAATCATCCATACTGCAAGGCATAAAAATATCATTTTATATCAGAGATCAAACTGAAATTAAATAGTAAATCTGGAAAATGCAACCCATAGCATATTGTTGCAACATCACTCATTCAACATTGTTGCTCATTCAATCAATATTGATTGTGGATGAACGGTGTGCATGCCATTTTAAAGGAATGCAAAAAGATAAACATATTATCCCTCTTTGCAAGGAGATCATGATCTAATTGAAGAAATGCATGCAAGGTGCACTAAGATGTATGCCCCGATGCCAGCTTCCCAGCTTGCTCTATTGCTATAATATGTCTCCATTTTGGAGAGCATTAAGGCTGACTTGCATGTTACAACAGCTCTGGCTACAAGGCACTGCTGATAACGAGCAGATTCTGGCTCCTCCTCCTCATCATCATCAAGTATCCTTTACAGAGCAACAGGAGGAGCAGTAATGGATGCTATCCACTCTCAAAGGGGCTGAAGGAGTAAATGAAAAGCCCTGGATCAGTCATCTAAAGGTATTTCATGTCAATGACTATGCTCAGGAAGTGGAAGCACAATTAGATATCCAGGATATTTCAAAACCTTCTGGGGAAGCATCAAGGTGTTATGGCCTGACCCTCAGCTCTAGAAGAACCCTGGCTGCTTCCACATTATATGCTATGCTTCAAAGGCTATATCTCAACAGGTCCCTTAAAAATCTATACACAACAAAAGGTTTTTACCCAACTTAGAAACTCGCTGCTATCGATAAAATCATCTATCCTATTTGGTTTATTATGTAACAGTATTTACTGTATTTAGATGTAAAATTACTAAAATGCTCAAAAATGAATGAAGAAAGCAAGGATGACCTTAGGAGACAGGTAGACTGCAGTGTTCATTACAGCATGTTTTTCAAACTACAGATTGTGACCCTTCCTGGGAAGTGAAGTCACTTTGGTGAAACTGAACACTTAAAAAAAAGAAAGAAAGAAACAGAATAGGACAGAAGAGGAAATAAGGAGGACAAGAGAAGAAGGAAGGGGAGAGGAGGAAAGGGGAAGGACTTAGAGGGGAGGGAAAGGAAGAAAAGAAAAGATATCTTATAAGGGTATTATTTTGTAAAATATTTGTTTCAGTTGTGTACATGTAAATATGTGTCAGGTCATGATGTCAAATATATTCGAACGGTTCATGGTGAAAACATTCAAAAAACAGTATAACATTGTTTCAAGATTCTCATCAAGCTAAATCCCCTCCCCACCTCCCCCAAAAAACAACTAAGCTTCTGTTGGTATGGCACTGGACTCTTTGCTATGACGGTGGCTTCATGATGCCATTTATTCTATGGAAAGGAACAAAAGAACATACTTAGACAGGGAATATTGATTCCCAGCCAATGCTCTGAGGCAGACCACCCTACAGAACTCTGTACATTTGTTTTTGCTTCCTTTGGACAGAGGCCATTTGTGTACTGAATCATGGCCTCATAATATTAGTATAATAATAACTAGTATGGACCCAGCACTTACTGTATACTTTGTATGCATTTTCTCATTTAATTTTTACAATCTTATAAAGTAGGTTCTAATATTATCTGCATTTCTCAGATGGCAAAATTGAGATTCAGGTCAAGTAACTTACTCAGGTCAAGTCTACATAGTGGTGGAGCCAAAACTCAAATCCAAGCCTATTTAAGAAAATACTGTTGTCATTCATGGCTTTGTTCACATAGAAAAGGCTGTTCGCTCCTTAAACAGTCTGCTTTGCTTTCAAGGCCAATGATCATAAAATAAAATATTAAATGAGGTCTTCTTCATTTCTTATTTCAATTTTTAGATTCTTCCCACTGGAGGGCAATTGGACATTTGCAATAAGTTAAGAATCAACCCAAACCGAATCCACTGCCCTTGAGCTGATCTGGACTCATAGCAACCCTACAGGACAGAATAGAACGGCCCCATCGAGTTTCCAAGGCTGTAAATCTTTACAGAAGCAGACTGACATCATCTTTCTCCCTCAGTGTAGCTGGTGGGTTCAAATCCCCGACCTTTTGGTTTGCAGCTGAGCACTTAACCACTGAGCTACCAAGGCTCCTTTAAGAATTGACTGACTGGACTAACGCTGTGCATAGCAGTCATGTGTACACCGTACTCACCAGCTATGGCTCTCCTTATGCAACTGGAAAAACTAATTTGGTTTATAGGAAAGAAAAGGGTTTTTAAATCTTATTTTATTGTTCTGCTTTAATACTTCAGGTAAAAATGTCTGTAGCATATTTATTAATAATCATCTATTTCATTCTCATATTAATAACCATGGCTCTCTCTTTTAAATTTCCCTCTACGCCTTGAATCTAATGCCTTGTTCTTTACTCCTCCTAATTTTCCTCATTTTAAAAAATCCCTTCACTTCTAATTTTGTTTTGTAGGTACTTGGACATCCAGTTTACTTTAAAACAATGAAGCAGATGGAATCCCCTGAGGGTAGCTCATTGGGTACTGGGAGGTCCTAGTTACACAATTAAACTGGCAACAAATCAATAGAAGCAGAAGAGAGGAGGGGAAAAAAAATAATCAAAACATTCTGTCAAAAAATAGACCAGTAATTAAAAGATGCAAACTATTGTTTTGCCACACTTACTACATTTTAATTTCCAATAAATTTCAGAAGACCATAAAAGACTGCCTTTTACAACATTCCCATGATTTGGTCCTCCTTGCTAGCCCAATAACACTATGACCTTGTCACAACTGAATAGCAAGGATTTTCACCAAGAGGGCATGGGGCAAAGACTAAAATGTTACCCGGCTTTTTATATAATGTAAATAAAATCTTTTATATGAAAATTCCAGTGTGGTCCATCCTTTATCGTGGCACATATGTTTACATGTGCATACATACATAAGATGATGTATGATGATAAGGGTGATGATAATAGCCACTCTCCACTGAGTGCCATGAGCCTGGAAATTTGTTAAGCACTTAACATGCTTTATCTCATTTAATCCTTATAAGAGCCTATTGTTGCAGCCACTGTGTCAATTCATCTCATCTAGGGCCTTCCTCTTTTCTTTGCCCCTCTACCCTACCAAACATGATGTCCTTCTCCAGGGACTGGTCCCTCCTGATAACATGTCCAAAGTATTTGAGATAAAGTCTCACCACCCTCGCTTACGAGGAGCACTCTGGCTGTACTTCTTCCAAGACAGACTTGTTCATACTTGTGACAGTCCATGGTATGTTCAATATTCTTTGCCAATACCATAATTCAAAGGCAACAATTCTTCTTTGGTCTTCCTTATTCATTGTCCAGCTTTCACACGCATATGAGGCAATTGAAAATACCGTGGCTTAGGTCAGGCACACCTTAGTCCTCAAAGCGACATCTTTGCTTTTCAACACTTTAAAGAGATCTTTTGCAGATTTGCCCAGTGAAATACTTCCTTTGATTTCCCGACTGCTGTTTCCATAGGCATTGATTGTGAATCTAAGTAAAATGAAATCTTTGACAACTTCAATCTTTTCTGTTTATCATGATGTTGCTTATTGGTCCAGTTGTAAGGATTTTTGTTTTCTCTATGTTAAGGTGCATTTCATGCTGATGGCTGTGGTCTTTGATCTTCATCTGTAAGTGCTTCAAGCCCTCTTCACTTTCAACAAGCAAGGTTGTGTCATCTGCATATTGCAGGTTGTTAATGAGCCTTCTATCAATCTTGATGCCACATTCCTGTTCATATAGTCCAGTTTCTGGGATTTTTTTCTCAGCATACAGACTAAGTATGGTGAAAGGATATGACCCTAATGCACACCATTCCAGATTTTAAACCATGCTATATCCCCTTGTTCTGTTCAAATGACTGCCTCTTGCTCTATGTACAGATTCTCCAGCAGCACAATTAAGTGTTCTGGAACTCCCATTCTTTGCAATGTTAGCTGTAATTTGTTATGATTCACACAGTTGAATGTCTCTGCATAATCAATAAAACACAGGTAAACATCTTTCTTGTATTCTCTGCTTTCAGCCAAGATCCATCAAACATCAGGAATGACATCCTTTGTTCCACATCTTCTTCTGAATCTGGCTTGAATTTCTGGCAGTTTCTGGTCCATGTACTGCTGAAACAGTTTTTTAATCATCTTCAGCAAATTTTATTTGCATGTGACATTAATGATATTTTTCAATAATTTGCCTTTCTTTGGAATGAGCACAAATATGGGTCTCTTCCAGTCAGTTGGCCAGGTAGCTGCTTTCCAAATTTCTTGCCATAGACAAGGGAGCACCTCCAGTGATGCATCCATTTGTTGAAACATCAATTGGTATTCTGTAAATTCCTGGAGTCTTGTTTTTTGCCAATGCCTTCAGTGCAGCTTGAACGTCTTCCTTCAGTACCATCGGTTCTTGATCATATGTCACCTCCTGAAATGGTTGAACGTTGGCCAGTTCTTTTTGGTATAGTGACTCTTTGTATTCTTTCCTTTTTTTTTTTTTGATGCTTCCTACATTGTTTAATATTTTGTCAGTAAACCATTATAAAATTCGTTGCCCTTGCTTCGATTCCAACTCATAGTGACTCCCTATAGGACAGAGTAGAACTGCTCCATAAGGTTTACAAGGAGCAACTGGTGGATTCAAACTTCAGATCTTTTGATTAGCAGCCCAGTGCTTAAACTCTGCACCACCAGGGCTCCATTTTGTCAATAGAATCCTTCAAAATTGCAACTCAAAGGCTTGAATTTTTTCTACAATTCTTTCAGCTTGAGAAATGCTGAGCGTGTTCTTCCCTTTTGGTTTTCTAACTCCAGATCATTGCACAGTTCATCATAATACTTTACTTTGTCTTCTCGAGCCACCCTTTGAAGTCTTCTGTTCAGCTCTTTTACTTCATCATTTCTTCCATTTGCTGTAGATACTCGATGTTCAAGAGTAAGTTTCAGAGTCTCTTCTGACATCCAGTTTAGTCTTTTCTTTCTTTACTGTCTTTTTAGTCATGATTTGCTTTCTTCATGTATGATGTCCTTGATATTATCCCACAACTTGTCTGGTCTTTGGTCATTGGTGTTCAATGCATCAAATCTATTCTTGAACTGGTCTCCAAATTCAGGGATATACTCAAGGTCCCATTTTGGTTCTTGTGGACTTATTTTCAGCTTCAACTTAAACTTGCGTAGGAGCAATTGATGATCTGTTCCAAAATCAGCCCCTGGCCTCATTCTGGCTTGTGATATTGAGACTTTCTATTTCTCTTTCTGCAGATGTAGTCAGTTTGATCCCTGTGTTTTCAATCCAGTGAGGTCCATGTGTATAGTTGCCATTTATGTTGTTGAAAAAAAAAGAATTTGCAATGAACAAGTTACTGGTCTTGCAAAATCCTATCATGTAATCTCTGGCATCATTTCTATCACCAAGGCTGTATTTCCAACTACTGATCCTTCTTCTTTGTTTCCAACTTTCACATTCCAATCACCAGTGATTATCAATGCATCTTGATTGCAAGTTTGATCAATTTCAGACTACAGAAGTTGGTAAAAAATCTTTAGTTCCCTTATCTTTGGCCTTAGTGGTTGGTGCATAAATTAGAATAATAGTTGTATTAACTGGTCTTCCTTATAGGCGAATGGGTATTATCCTATTACTGACAGCATTATATTCCGGAAGTGATTTTGAAATGTTCTTTTTGACGGTGAATGTAACGTCATTCCTCTTCAATTTGTCATTCCCAGTATAGTAAACCATATGTTTGTCTGATTCAAAATGGCCAATCTTACCTCACTAATGCCTAGAATAATGAGCCCTGGTGGCATGGTGATTAAAGGGATCAACTGGTAACCAAGAGATTGGCGGTTCAAAACTGCGAGCTGCTCTGAAGAAGAAAGATGTGGCAGTCTGCTTCCATAGAGATTTACAGCCTTGGAAACACTAAGGGGTCGGTATGAGTCAAAATCGACTCAATTTCGGCAATGGGTTTGTTTTTGTTTTTGTTTTTTTGGTTAATGCCTAGGATATCAATCTTTATGTGTTCCATTTCATTTTTGACAACTTCCAATTCCTAGATTCATTCTGCATACATTCCACATTCTAATTACTCATGGATGTTTGCAGTTGTCTCTTCTCATTTTGAGTTGTGCTGCATCAGCAAATGAAGGTCCCAAATGCTTCACACCATCTGCGTCATTAAGGTTGACTATACTTTGAGGAGGCAGCTCTTCTTCAGTCATATTTTGAGTACTTTCCAACCTGAGGGGGTCATCTTCCAGCACTACATCAGACAATGTTCCACTACTATTTATAAGGTTTTGACTGGCCATTTTTTTCCGGAAGTAAACCACCAGGTCCTTCTTCCTAGTCTGTGTTAGTCTGGAAGTTCTGCTGAAAACTGTCTACCATGGGTGACCCTGCTGGTGTTTGAAATACTGGTGGTGCCTAGCTTCCAGTATCACAGCAACACACAAGCCACCACAATACGACAGACTAACAGATGAGTGGTGGATCGTTCTTTCAACTAGAGCTGCATAAATTATGACAAGGCCAGCAGAAGCAGCAACAAGTTTGCTCTGCCCCTGGCTTAGACTATGTAAGTGATTCTAAGTGTTTGTTTAACGAAAGCCCTGATTTTAAAGCTGTTAAAAATGTGGGGGGGGGGGTGCGGAATGTGCTTACAACTCTTTCAAGAAGTTTTGCTTGCAACAGGAGGGAAAAAAAGGAACCCTAGTTAGGAAAAGTATGGTCGAGAGAAAGTTTAAAATATAAAGAACAGTATGTGTGTATGTTGATGGAATGATTCAGTACAAGGGGAATATTGAATGATGTAAAAGAGAAGAGAATTTCTGGAGGAATATCCTTGAGTGGGTAAGAGGAAATGGAAACTAGAATAAAAGTAAGGGTATCAAATTTAAGTGGGAACACAACAAATTTACAACAGTATAGGTGGTAGGCTGATTATATGGTGCATGTAGTGGTCGCTACGAGTCTGTACATGGTAGATATAGTGAAGAGAGTCTGTGGAACTTCTTTTCTGATAAAGAAAGTTGAAAAATTGAAGTACTCATGAAATCTTTGTTTTTCATGAAATCTTTGTTTAGAAAAAAAAACTACGAAATACATACTGGTGTATTTTTAAGTGAAATAATAATGCCTGGTATTGCTTTAAAAGACTCCAGAAAAATTAGAAAGTGCATCACAGAGTCAATGAAATATAGTAATAATAATAGCAACTGACATTTACTGAGTACTGGCTGAGAGTCACCTTATTAAATGCTTTACGACTGTGCATGATTTCTGGCGCTCTTGATTCTGTTTCCATTTGTGCCTGCTTTCCCAGGGGGCTAAGAAGGACTCATCTTGGCCGTTTTACCCTATTTCATAAACACTTCATTTCCAGACCTACCAGTCTGAAACCTCTTGGCCTTGCACTGGAAACCACAATGAATGTAGAGTGAGGTACAGGAGATCCCTTCACTGCCTGCAACTGTGCTGCCCTCGTAGGCTCCTTAGTGGGGCTGCGGGAAAGCTTGTACTGAAAACACGTAAATCTTTCTACTTGGGCAATTCTTTAGCCTTTAATTCTTCTATCTCCTTGTTTTTTACTTTACTTTTCTGAGGTTATAGAGACACTGGTAAGAAAGGAGGTAGCACAGAGGCCCATTCTGGGGCAACTGCCTTAATTTCTCTCCATATATGAGTAGCATGATGATGTTTTAAAAAATTAATTAAGGGTAGTTTTCATTCGTATTTCCATGTACATTGTTGGCCCTTAGTTCTCTCCGTTAGTCACATAAGCTGGTTCACATTCACTACCTTAAGAAGGGATTCTGTCCAGCATGCTCAGACCTGCCAGTAATCTGGATCCTGGCCTTCGAGAAAGAGAAAGTAACATTATTGCAATGTGAAGAGCAAGGAGATGGGAGGAAGTTCCTCAGATCCAATTCCCCGAGCTATGGGGAAGCAGGGCTTATACGTGATTTGGGCAGCAAGATGGCAGCCATGCAGGCATACTGGAGAGGGAAATTTCTAGAAGGAAGACATTGCAGAAATTATGGTGACCAGGAAACAGGAGGTGACACGGTTCTTATCTGACTTCTTGCTTAGAAATAGGGTCCAGGTGATAACCTTCCTTCTGATTCATTCCACTTGTTGCTGTGTCCTCCGTTGAGGTCAACTAGAGGTCACAGCTGGCCCTTCTGCACATACGGGCAGGCCAAATCTGGCTTAAGGACTAATGGAAATTTACTGGCGTTTGTAGGGTCAGGTTACAATATGAGCACAAAAAGCAGAGGAAAAACGAATCACTTGTTGGCCATTGAGTTGCAGAAGTATAGACCTTTAGGGGACAAAGCCTGGATTCATAGCCCTGAAACTTCTTGAGATGAAACCTTGAGAGAAAGAACAAGTCTTCCACTAGGCATGAAACTAGAAGTAAGGGAGTGGGAAAATCAGAGAGGGGGCAAACCTAGAGGGGTTGAAAAAGCAGAAATGTCAGCAGAGCTAGAATATGAGAATTTATTCCAAGGGAACATTTTGCATTTTGTTCTCTTGTGCCGGGGTCACCATGAGTGTGGCCCAACTTGATGGCAGCTAACAACAACTTGAAGGGACCCTATGTATGCACACCACAATAGCTCCCAGCTTCCCCCCAGAGAAGCCCTCCATCACTGATGCCTTGAACCACATGGGAGCTGAGGCAGCCTCCACAGAAAACTCACCTCCTTCTCACAAGCTCCTCAGGGCCACACAGCGTCTGTTACTCTCATCATCACTTGGTGAGAGTTTCCCTTTCTCCAACGAGACAGTCCATTATGCAGCGGGTGGGAACACAGGCCACCTTTGCCCCAACACACGGCATTGCCTCATCCAGCTTACCTATACAGACAATCCTCTTATGTCAATCATCAACAAATTTAGCCACCACATAAAGTCAGTTGTTGTTGCTGTCAGGTACATTGAGTTGGCTCTGACTCTTAGTGACCCTATGTACAACAGACCAAAACACTGCCCAGTCCTATGTCATTCTCAAAATCATTGCTACGTTTGAGCCCATTGTTGCAGCCACTGTGTCAATCCATCTCATTGAGGATCTTCCTCTTTTTCACTGACCATCTGCTCTACCAAGCATGATGTCCTTCTTCAGGGACTGGTCCCTCCTGATAACATGTCCAAAGTATGTGAGACCAAATCTCACCATCCTTGCTTCTAAGGAGCATTCTGGCTGTACTTCTTCAAAGACAGATTTGTTCATTCTTCTGGAGGTCCATGGTATATTCAGTATTCTTCACCAACACCATAATTCAAAGGCATCAATTCTTCGGTGTTCCTTATTCATTGTCCAGCTTTCATATGCATGTGAGACGACTGAAAATATCATGGCTTGGTTCAGGCGCATCTTAGTCTCTAAAGTGGCATCTTTGTTTTTCAACACTTTAAAAAGGACTTTTCCAGCAAATTTGTCTCGTGCAATGCATTGTTTGATTTCTTGACTACTGCTTCCATGGGTGTTGATTATGGATTCAAGTAAAATGAAATCCTTGATGACTTCAATCTTTTCTCCATTTATCATGGTGCTGCTTATTGGTCCAGTTGTGAGAATTTTTGTTTTCTTTATGTTGAGGTGTGACCCATACTGAAGGCTGTCATCTCTAATCTTCATCAGTAAGTGTTTCAAGTCCTCTTTTCTTTCAGCAAGCAAGGTTGTGTCATCTGCCTATCAAAGGTTGTTAATGAGTCTTCCTCCAATCCTGATGCCCCGTTCTTCTTCATACAGTCCAGCTTCTTGGATTATTTGCTCAGCATACAGACAATAAGTATGATGAAAGGATACAACCCTGACGCACACCTTTCTTGACTTTGAACCATGCAGTGTCCCCTTGTTCTGTTCGAATGACTGCCTCTTGGTCTATGTAGGGCCCTGGTTATATGGCAACTTGGTGGCACTTTAAATGGAAAATCCTTCTGTGACAGAACTACAGAGAACTAGAGGTATCATCAGCAGTGGAGAAGTGCTAAAATTCATTCCTATAGTATGTAATATGCAAGATAGGGAGATTTTTATATTTCTTTATGAGGATTTTCTTTTCATAGTTCTGTGTCTAGCTTTAATAATCCAGGATTAAAGAAAAGGCTTGACAGTTTGACTTCTAATCCTTTACCTGATTCCAAACATTCAATCCACTTATTAAACCCAAAATATGAAGAATACCAAATACAAGGATGGAATTACCAAAATGCAAGTCCCCTTTCTAATTTTATAGGAAGAAATCTCATTAATCATTACATGCTATATAAAATAATAAATGATCTATAATAACATGTAATGATATATAATGACAAGTAATATTCAGTATTATGGTTTTCTCCAAGATTTTAAAGGTCATGGCTTCAAAACTCAAAAGGAACTTTAGTGTAATTTACTTCCCCTCTTTTCCAATAATATTATTAGACACACTTCGAACACAAATTCAGTGAGCTCTGGAAATTAAACCAAATTTTGCCTCAGTTCAAGCCAAGTTAATACAAGTCTTAAAGAGCAGGAGGTGAGCAGGGTGAAGAAAGTGTCTGAAATCAGTTGAATTTAGGAATCACTTTATCATTGCAGTGATGGCTCTGAGGTATCAGTTTCAACCTGAGAGAGAGGTCCCGAAGCTTTGTCGATTAATACAAGCATTAGTAAGACTGTGGCCAAAAAGATTCACAAAATGCTGGGCATCCTCAAGTGGTTTATCCATATTAGAAGAAAAAAATATAATCATCGTTTGTATTGATGGTGTATTAAAAAAAATACAATTATTGCCTTTTTTCGTATTGTAAGTAGCTATAGTCACCATACTTCAACATAGAATAAGAGACGATCCAAGAAATGAAATTTTAATTATTATGGAGCCAGATTGGTTTTGAAATTAAACCCAAAAATGTTGCCATTGAGTAGATTTTAACTCATAGCAACCCAATAGGACAGATGCTCCATAGGGTTTCCAAGGAGCAACTGGTGGATTTGAACTACTGACCTCTTGGTTAGCAGCTGTAGCCCTTAACCATTGTGCCACCAGGGCTCCAGTTTCTAAATTAGGACAGGTTAAAAGAACTAGAATAGAAATATTTGATCTGGCAGATGAGAACAAAGACACAATAAAATCAAAATCTCTAAATCTGTGAACAGTAAATGTGACCACCTGGAATACTGGAACTCACGTTCCCTAAGAATAATTGGGAGTTCAACTCCGCCATTCCATTGGAATTGTTATTGCTAAGTCTCCAGTGACCTCTAAATTGCCAAATCTAAAATCCATATCTCAGTCTTTATTTTACTTTACTTTGACAACATTGGCCACCCTCGCTTCTGGACATGCATTGCTATTAGCTTTAGCTTTCTCCTAGGTCTTCTCCCGTCTATTGAACCATTTTTGTCAGGTTCCCTTCTTAGCTCCTCTTCTTCTCCCCAACTAGTGTTCTTTCCCCAGGGCTCCGTCCTTGACCCATGGGCAATCTCATCACCCATGCCTTCACCTATCCTCCATCTGTCATTATCCCCAAATCATATCACTCTCCTCAGCTTTAGTCCATATATTTACATACTTCCTTGCAGACACGGGTATCCTGTTGACATCTAAAACTCAAAGTTTTAACACATGTTTCACTTCATATGTTCTGTTAGTTAATAGTATCGCCATTCCCCCAAAATGGCGGTAATACCATTCAGAACCTAAGTCGTCTTGATTCCTCCTTTTCCCTTTTCCTCACAGCCAGTGAGTTTTATTGATGCTATTCTTTAAAAATATCTTATCTGTGTCACCTTGCTTCATTCTAACTGCTGGAACCAAAAAAAACCCATTGCTACTGAGTCGATTCTGACTCATAGCGACCCTATAGGACAGAGTAGAACTGCCCCAAAGAGTTTCCAAGGACTGCCTGCTGGATTCGAACTGCCAACCTTTTTGTTAGCAGCTATAGCTCTTAACCACTATGGCACCAGGCTTTCCTCAACTGCTTAGCAATTGATAAGCATGTCATTATTGCTTGTCTAGAAGTACTCTCTGAAATGGTGTCCCTGCCTCCATTCTTGATGCACCTCCAGTGCTTTGATCTCTCCTTCACACTAATGGTAAGTGATGATCCTTAAAAAACGCAAATCATATTGTGTTATTTTGGAACATGAAACTTTTCAATAGCACCTCACTCTCTATAGTAGATTCTAAACTATGTTCTTTGGAGTCTAGACACTTGCCTGAGAACCCTATAATATCTAGGGTGTGGGAGACCACCCTACTTCAGCTAGAACTGTCCCATTTGTATTAGTGGTCTATATAATAATGCTCCATATGATAATTAATGTGAAACAAGAGTGCTGGCACTAAAAAACAAAATTAAATCTTTGAAAATTCCTGATCAACAAGTTGAAGTTCAAGCTCCCTAGTGTAAGTGAAAATAAGTGGTGAGATAAAAGAAAACACTCTTCTTTGTTACAGAGTTATATAGAGGGGGCACTTTTCTCATTCCTGCTGGAAAAAAATAAAATTTAAATGACTAATACAACTTTTAACAAGACTATGAGAAAATATGGAGCTCTGGTGGCACAGTGGTTAACAGCTCGGCTGCTAACCAAAAGGCCAGTGGTTGGAATCCCCTAGCCACTCCTTGGAAACCCTAGATGGGGCAGTTCTATTCTGTCCTATAGGGTCACTGTGAGTCGGAATCGAATCTACTGCAATGGGATTATGAGAAAATATGAGTCAGAATAGACTCAGCAGCAACAGGGTTATGAGGAAATAAGCATCTAGAGAAAGACAAATGCAGACTGCTATTTTTGAAGCCATCCTCAATAAATAAATAGAATTAAATTACACTGTTTGTCCAAAGGGCTCTGATGGCAGTGCTTAGCTGCTAACCCAAAGGTCATCAGTTCAAATCCACCAGCTGCTGTGCAGGAGAAAGATGTGGCAGTGGTAGTCTGCCTCTGAAAAGATTACAGCCTTGGATGCCCTATGGGGCAGTTCTACTCTGTCCTATAGGGTTACTACGAGTTTGAATCAACTCCATGGCAGCTAGGTTTTTGTTTTTTTGTTTTTTTTTGGTCCAAAATTTTTTATAATATAATATCATTATTTGTCAAATAAATGAATGAAAAAGAACCTATAACTTTACTGTGTTATTATTTTTACCTCAGGGATTTTATTGTGATTTTAAATTAGTTATTTAATTAAATCAATAGTCTTGTTAAAAATTGAAAATATGCCCACTAAAAGTGTCATTAGTCAGATTAAGTAAACTTAGTAAAGTTTGCATAAGACATGATGTGGCATCTACTTTAAAAGGCAAGATGAAAACCAAATCACCTTTATTACCATATCTTTCCAGCATGAAGTAATTGAAAATTCTTTCAGAGGGTGAAAATAAATCTGTGAGATGTTAAAACAAATACTGGCCCCACCCAAAAGGAATGTTATTCCCAGTTACTAGCATTCAATCAAGAAGTCCTGGTGGTGCAGTGGTTAAGAGCTCAGTTGCTAACTGAAAGGTCGGTGGTTCGAACCCACCAGCTGCTCTGCAGAAAGATGTGGCAGCCTACTTGGGTAAAAATTACAGCCTTGGAAATCCTATGGGACAGTTCTATTCTGTCCTATAGGTAATGGCAATGGGAATCCATGGCAATGGCAATGGGAAAGGGTATTCAATCATCAGGCACACTCTGAAAATATCTCTTGGTTGCCTAAATACGGCCATTCTTTTCCTTGTATAAATCAAAATGGTGATTGAGTATAGTCATCCAACCATAGATGCTTTTCTACTCAGGATGGTTTTATTTTCTTGAGGCCCATCTATTGACCTCGTCATTTGTAGTTTCTCTCCAGATATCTTGGCCTCCTATAAACCTACTCCAAAGAACTTCCTTTAAGGATAGCCACCTTCCCCTCAATCACATAGAAGTTTAGTTTTCTCAAACTTTCCTTCCTCTCCTTCTACCGTTGTGCAAAATTAAATTCCTCCATATTTATCCCAACTTCATCCTTTCTTTCTTGACAAACTTCTTGAAAGAATAATGTGTATAGTTTATACCCACTGCTTCCATTTCTACAACCCTGATTCAGGTTTCAAACCACTGTCAACTTGTTTATTTCCTAAATACTCTCCTCAAATTGCATATATCAAAGTCGTGAGTGACCTAATAACCAACTCTAACAGCCTAGCCAGTTATCTAATAGCCTAGACAGTTGTCCCTTGGTATCACAGAGGATTGGCTTCAGGACTCCCCCTCCCTCCATACCAAGATCCTTGGAGGTTCAAGTCCCTTACATAAAATGGCATAGTATTTCCATATAACCTACCCAATTTTCCCATATACTTTAAATCATCTTTAGATTACTTATAATACCTAATACAATGTAAATGCGTGGTAAATACTTGTTATACAGTACTGTATTGTTTAGGGAATAAGGACAAGATGGAAGGCAAACAATGCTCAACTTCTCTGACTGCTGGAGACAGATTGAGGATCCCTGAAATGGTGGGAGGCTACAGCAGGGTAGGCTTACACATTATTTCATTTATGTGGATTCAGTGTAGTGCTTGGCAGGGCACATTCAAGTTTTACTTTTTGAAACTTTTTGTTTTTATTTTTTCTGAATATTTTCCATCTGCTATAGATCAAACCTGAGGATGTGGAGCCCATGAATAAGGAGGGCCAAGAGTATATTCAGACCAGATTCCTCATCTTGAAATTCTGTAGGTAATGGTGTCTAGGTTAAGATTCTAGCATGAATTTTCAATTACATTTTTTTACTGTTGCCCAGTGTTTTATCCTCCATCTTCTTTTCCCATTCTCTACATTCTCATAAATTCCCATTTTTATGTAGTTTACTCTCAAATCTATATGCCAAGTTCCTACTTTTCTTCTAAAATTAGAATTATATTTTTCAATTAGTGTTTAGTATTTTAATAGTATTTATTATGTTGTTGTTATTAGGTGTGTCTAGTTGGTTCTAACTCATAGTGACCCTATGTATAGCAAAAGCAAACACTGCCCAGTCCTGCAACATCCTCACAATCGTTGCTCAGCTTGAGCCCATCATTGCAGCCACTGTGTCAATCCATCTGGTTGAAGGTTTTCCTCTCACTAATCCTCTACTTTAACAAGCATGATGTCCTTCTCCAAGAACTGGTCTCTCCTAATAACATGTCCAAAGTATGTGAGACAAAGTTTCACCGCACTCACGTCTAAGGAGCATTCCAGCTGTACTTCTTCCAAGTATTTATTATACTGCATTGTAATTGTCGGCTTATATGTCTGTTGCTCAGTAGATTATAATTACATGAAGACAGGGTCCAGGTCTTCCTTTTCTTCTTCTGGTTTTAATCCCTCCATCATCCAACAGGTCTTCAGAGTTAGAGTGTTCAGTGTAAGTCTTATGGAGAAGGGGACATTTGACCAAACACTGGAAGGAAGTAATGGAATGAGGTTTGTGGATATCTGGGGAAAGAACAATTCCAGGCAGAGAGAACAACCATTGTAAAAGAACTGAGGTGTTAGATCTTTTGTGCTCTGAGTGTGCCTAGTGCGCTCTGGTTTTCACAGGACACCAAGGAAATCAGTGTGCCTAGAATGCAGTATTTGAGTAGAAATAAAGTCAGAGAGGTAACGGGGAGATAACAGTTTTATATGACCGCATAAGGGCTTTGGATCTTTCTCTGAATAAAGTGGGAGCCATTGAGGGGATTGGGGTATAGAAATAATGTAATTTTTCTTTTTCTTTTTTTTTTTTTCCCTAATCATCGCAATTACCACATTGAGATTAGACTGTACGGAGACAAGAATGGCAGGATGGAGGTGACAGGTCTTTGCAATAATCTCTGTAAATTAGGTGCCATCAAGTTGGTTCTGACTCATAGTGATCCTATGTACAACAGAACGAAACACTGCCCTGTCCTTCACCATCCTCACAATCGTTGTTATGCGTGAGCCCATGGCTGCAGCCGCCGGGTCAATCCATCTTGTTGAGGGTCTTCCTCTTTTTTGCTGACCCTCTACTTAACCAAGCATGATGTCCTTCTCCAGGGACTGACCCTTCCTGACAAAATGTCCAAAGTATGTGAGATGTAGTCTCGCCATCCTTGCTTCTAAGGAGCATTCCGGTTGCACTTCCTCCAAGACAGATTGTTTCATTCTTTTGGCAGTCCATGGTATATTCAATATTCTTCTCCAACAGCACAATTCAAAGGCATCAATTCTTCTTCACTCTTCCTTATCGTCCAGCTTTCCCATGTATATGAGGCCATTCAAAACACCATGGCTAGGTTCAGGATCACCATAGTCTTCGAGGAGATATCTTTGCTTTTGAACATTTAAAGAGGTCTTTTGCAGCAGCGTTGCCAAATGCAATGCATCTTTTATTTCTTGACTGCTGCTTCCACGGGTGTGATTGTGGAGCCAAGCAAAATTAAATCTTTGACAACTTCAATCTCTTCTCCATTTATTATGATGTTGCTTATTGGTCCAGGTGTAAAAATTTTTGTTTTCTTTATGTTGAGGTATGATCCATACAGAAGACTTCATTATTGTTTCAAGTCCTCTTCGCTTTCAGCAAGCAAGGTTCTGTCATCTGCATAACACAGGTTGTTAATGAGTCTTCCTACAATCCTGATGCCACGTTCTTCTCCATAGAGTCCAGTTTCTTGGATTATTTGCTCAGCATATAGATTGAATAGGTATGGTGAAAATATACAACCCTGAGGCACACCTTTCCTGAATTTAAACCAGTCAGTACCCACTTGTTCTGCTCAAACGGCTGCCTTTTGAACTATGTCCAGGTTCCTCATGAGCACAATGAAATGTTCTGGAATTCCCATTCTTTGCAATGTAATCCATAGTTTGTTAGGATCACCACAATTGAATGGCTTTGCATAGTCAATAAGACACAGGTAAACATTTTTCTGGTATTCTCTGCTTTCAGCCAGGATCTATCTGACATCAGCAATGATATCCCTGTTTCCACATTCTCTTCTGAATCCGGCTTGAATTTCTAGCAGTTCCCTGTCTATATACTGCTGCAGCCAGTTTTGAATGATCTTCAGCAAAATTTTACTTGTGTGTGATGTTAATGACATTGTTTGATAATTTCTGAGTTCACTTGGATCACCTTTCTTGGGAATAGGCATAAACATGGATCTCTTCCAGTCACTAGGCCAGGTAGCTGTCTTCCAAATTTCTTGGCATAGATAAGTGAGTGCTTCCAGCACCGCTTCTGTTTCTTGAAATATCTCAGTTGATATTCTGTCAATTCCTGGAGACTTGTTTTTTGCCAATGCCTTCGGTGCAGCTTGGACTTCTTTCTTCAGTACCATTGGTTCCTGATCATATGCTACCTCCTGAGATGGTTGAACTCTTTTTGGTATAGTGACTCTGTGCATTCCTTCCATATTCTTTTGATGCTTCCTGGGTCATTTAATATTTTCCCCATAGAATCCTTCGCTATTGTAACTTAAGACTTGAATTTTTTCTTCAGTTCTTTCAGCTTAAGAAATGTCAAGTATGCTCTTCCATTTTGGTTTTCTATCTCCAGCTCTTTGCAGTTGTCATCATTAATGGTTAACCCATTGCCGTTGAGTCAATTCTGATTCATGGCTCTAACACTTTACTTTGTCTTCTTGAGCTGCCCTTCCAAATCTTCTGTTTAGCCCTTTTACTTCATTTCTTCATTTGCTTTAGCTACTTCACTACTTCCAGTGGTACATCCATGTGTTGAAACATCTCAATTGGAATTTCATCAATTCCTGGAAACTTGTTTTTTGCCAATGACTTCAGTGAAGCTTGAACTTCTTTCAATATCATTGATTCTTGATCATACGCTCCTCCTGAAATGGTTGTACCAAAAACCACTTCTTTTTGGTACAGTGACTCTGTATTCTTTTTTGTTGTTGTTGTTGCTTCCTGCATCATTCAATATTTTGTCAATAAGCCATTATAAAATCCATTGCTGTCTAGTCAATTTCAGCTCATAGTGACCTCATAGGACAGAGTAGGACTGCCCCATAGGGTTTCCAAGGAGCAACAGGTGAATTCGAACTGCCAACCTTTTGGTTAGCAGCCCAATGCTTAACCACTACAACACCAAGGCTCCATTTTGTCAATAGAATCCTTCGAAATTGCAACTCAAAGGCTTGAATTTTTTCTTCAGTTCTTTCAGCTAGAGAAATGCTGAGCATGTTCTTCCTTTTTGGTTTTCTAACTCCAGATCATTGCACATTTCACCATAATACTTCACCTGTCTTCTCGAGCCGCCCTTTGAAGTCTTCTGTTCAGCTCTTTTACTTTGTCATTTCTTCCTTTCGCTTTAGCTACTAGATGTTCAAGAGCAAGTTTCGGAGTCTCTTCCGACATCCATTTTAGTCTTTTCTTTCTTTCTTGTCTTCTTGATAACCTCTTGCTTTCTTCATGTATGATGTTCTTGATGTCACTCCACAACTCATCTGATCTTTGGTCATTAGTGTTCAATGCATCAAATCTCTTCTTGAGGTGGTCTCCAATTTCAGGTGGAATATACTCAAGGTTGTACTTTGGCTTTCATGGACTTGTTCTAATTTTCTTCAGTTTCGACTTGAACTTGCATAGGAGCAATTGATGGTCTGTTCTGCAGTCAGCCCCTGGGCTTGTTCTGACTGATGATATTGAGTTTTTGCATCATCTTTTTCCACTGATGTAGTCGATTTGATTCCTGTGTATTCCATCCGGCAACGTCCATGTGTATAGTTACTGTTTATGTTGTTGAAAAAAGGTATTTGCAATGAAAAAGTCATTAGTCTTGCAAAATCCTATCATGTGATCTCTGGCATTAATTCTATCACCAAGGACATATTTTCCAACTACAGGCCCTTCTTCTTTGTTCCCAACTTTCGAATTCCAATTACCAGTAATTATCAGTGCACCCTGATTGCGTGTTCGATCAATTTCAGACTATAGAAGTTAGTAGAAGTCTCCAATTTCTTCATCTTTGGCCTTAGTGGTTGGTGCATAAATTTGAATAATAGTCATATTAACTGGTTTTCCTTGTAGACTTACAGATATTATCCTACCACTGACAGCGCTGTACCTCAGGATAGATCTTTATATGTTCTTTTTGACAATGAATGCTATGCCATTCCTCTTCAAGGTGTCATTTCAGGCATAGTAGACCATATGATCATCCAATTCAAAATGGCCAGTTCCAGTCCATTTCAGCCCACTAATACCTAGGATATCAATGTCTATGCATTCCATTTCATTTTTTACAATTTCCAATTTTCCTAGATTCATACATCGTACATTCCAAATTCTGATTATTAATGGATGTTTATAGCTGTTTCTTCTCATTTTGAGTCACGCCACATTAGCAAATGAAGGTCCTGAAAGCTTGATGCCATCCACGTCATTAAGGTGAACTTTACTTTCAAGAGGCAGCTCTTCCCTAGTCGTATTTTCAGTGCCTTGCAACCTGAGGGTTCATCTTCCAGCACTCTATTGGACAATGTTCCACTGCTATCCACAAAGTTTTCAATAATGTAGGCAAGAAATTATGACTCTGACAGAGGTAGTATTAATGGAGGTGACATTAAATGGTAAGATTCTGATTATGGTTTGAAAATAGAGTTAATCTGATTCTCCTGAAGGATAGAGAGGAGATAAAGAGAAGTATAGTGACAGGTGTTTAACAAGAGAACTGTATGGATGGATTTTCCATTAATTTAGATGGTTTCAATGTAGGGATGCAATGATCAGATTTGTTTTTTAGATGGGTTTCTACGGAGGCACATGGAAATTGTTTTGTGGGCACAAGACAGTGATAAGCTTATGACAAATTTCCAGATTATTGCAGTAGTCCAGGAAAGATAATTAGAACTTACACCAGAGCAAGAATAGATGATGTATAGAAAATAGAACAGATTTCAAGAAAAATTTCTGAGAAATAACTAAACCATATTCTGCATTTGTAGATAAATGTAGTAAAAGAAAATCAGGTTGAAGTATAGAAGCTTGAAATTTTAGTACTGAATAATCCAAAAACAAATCATCTAGCTCAATAAAATTTGTAAATTCTGTGTCCTTGGGAGTTCATTGATACACATCCTTGTTTGTAATAATAGTTAAATGTAATGCTGGCATAAAATTATTTCACTTGACTAGGTCTCATGTTTAAAAAAAAACAAAAAAGGTCTCATGTTTAGATAGTGTTAATTACTTAATGTAAATATTTTCTTTGTTTAAAAAAAGACCTCCCTACCTATATTTACTGAAAAATTATCTCCCAAGGGATAAACTTTTATCAGAATGACAGCATTATCATCACCAAATATGTATTGAGAATCTATAGCACCTTAAAAAAAAAGGTGAATGGTGCCTTCCAGGGGATATAATAAAATATAAATTCACCTCTACTTTTTTTAAGTAAATTTTTTATTCAAGTATATATCATTGCTGATGTCAGATGGATCCTGGCTGAAAGCAGAGAATACCAGGAAGATGTTTACCTGTGTTTTATTGACTATGCTAAAGCATTCGACTGTATGGATCACAACAACTTATGGATAACATTGCAAAGAATGAGAATTCCAGAACACTTCTTTGTGCTCCTGAGGAATCTGTACATGGATCAAGAGGCACCTGTTTGAACAGAACAAGGCGATACTGCATGGTTTAAAGTCAGGGAAGGTGATCATCAAGGTTGTATCCTTTCACCATACCTATTCAATTTGTAGGCTGAGCAAATAATCCAAGAAGCTGGACTCTATGAAGAAGAATGGGGCGTCAGGATTGTAGGAAGACTCATTAACAACCTGCGTTATGCAGATGACACAACCTTGCTTGCTGGAAGTGAAGTGGACTTGAAGCACTTACTGATGAAGATCAAAGACCACAACCTTCAGTATGGGTTACACCTCACCATAAAGAAAACAAAAATTTTCACAACTGGGCCAATAAGCAACACCATGCTCCAACACAGAGAAAAGATTGAGATTGTCAAGGATTTCATTTTATTTAGATACACAATCAACACCAAGGAAGCAGCAGTCAAGAAATCAAAAGACGCATTGCCTCGCGCAAATCAGCTGCAAAAGGCCTCTTTAAAGTGTTGAAAGCAAAGATGTCACCTTGAGGAGTAAGGTGCACCTGACCCAAGCCATGGTGTTTTCAGTAGCATCATATGCATGGAAAACTTGGACAATGAAAAGGAAGGCCAAAGAAGAATTGATACCTTTGAATTGTGGTGCTGGCGAAGAATATTGAATGTACCATGGACTGCCAAAAGAACAAACAAATCTGTCTTGGAAGAAGTACAACCAGAATGCTCCTTAGAAACAAGGATAGTGAGACTGTGTCTCACATACTTTGGACGTGTAGTCAGGAAGGATCAGTCCCCAGAGAAGGAAAAGTAAAGTAGAGAATCAGCGAAAAAGAGGAAGACCTTCGACAAGATGGATTGACAGAGTGGCTGCAACGATGAGCTCAAGCGTAGCAACAATTGTGAAAACGGCACAGGACTGGGCAGTGTTTTTTTCTGTTGTGCATAGGGCGCTATGAATTGGAACCAACTGGACGGCACCTAACAACAACAACATCCGTACACATAAGTTCACAAATCTTAAATATTATGCCTCAATGAATTTTTACAAAATGAAGATACCCATGTAACCAGCACTCAGATCAAGAAACAGAACATCATCAGTCATCCCCCTCCACCCAGACTCCTTCTTACTCCCTTTCAGTCCCTATACTCCCAAAAGTGATCATTCTATTGATCTCCATCACCATGGAAGAGTTTTGCCTGTTGTTGAACTTTATGTAAATAATACAGGTGGTACTCTTTTTTGTTTTGTTTTTTAATTTTTATTGTGTTTTAAGTGAAAGTTCATAAATCGAGTCAGTCTCTCATACAAAAATTTATATACACTTTGCTATATACTCCTATATATACAGCAGTTCAAATCCACCAGGCACTCCTTGGAAACTCTATGGGGTAGTTCTACTCTGTCCTATAGGGTCGCTATGAGTTGGAATCGACTCGACGGCAACAGAAGGGTTATATACTCCTAGTTGCTCTCCCCCTAACAAGACAGCACACTCCTCTCCACCCTGTATTTGCAAGTCCATTCAGCCAGCTTGTGCCCCCCTCTGCCTTCTCATCTCCTCTCCAGACAGAAGCTGCCCACATAGTCTCATGTGTCTACTTGATCCAAGAAGCTCACTCTTCACCAGTATTATTTTCTATCTTATGATCCAGTCCAATCTCTGTCTGAAGAGTTGGCTTTGGGGATGGTTCCAATCTTGGGCTAACAGAAGGTCTGGGAACCATGACCTCCAGGGTCCTTCTAGTCTCAGTCAGACCATTAAGTCTGCTCTTTTTATGAGAATTTGAGGTCTGCATCCCACTCTCCTGCTCCACTGGGGACTCTGTTGTATTCCCTGTCAAGGCAGTCATCAGTTGTAGCTGGGCACCATCTAGTTCTTCTGGTCTCAGGCTGATGTAGCCTCTGATTTATGGGGCCATTTCTGTCTCTTGGGCTGGTAATTACCTTGTGTCTTTGGTGTTCTTCATTCTCCTTTACTCCAGGTGGGTTGAGACCAATTGATGCATCTTAGATGGCCACTTGCTAGTGTTTAAGATACAGGTGGTACTCTTTGAATTTGTCTCCTTTCACTCAACAATATGTTTGTGAGTTTCAGTCATATTATTGCAGGTAGTCCATTCATTAGCATTGCTGTGTATATGTCGATTGTTTGAATATACCATAATTCATTTATCCATTCTACTGTTGATAGATTTTAACTTATTCCTAGCTTTTAGCTATTGTGGATAGTGCTTCTATGAAATATATTGTACTAAGAGTAGAATTCCTATGTTACTTTAGTAGATACTGCCAAACAATTTTCCAAAGTGGTTTATTGTTACCTTTATTTTTTCTGTTGAAATGCTTGGAAAACATTTCTTTATAGAACTTTTTCAGGAAATAATTTGATCCCACACCAACATTTTTTGATACAAACTGTATATCAGAGTAATAAAAAACAAACTAAATATGTAAATAAAAGATTCTGACTACTTAAGGAAACTATTTTATAAATTTAATTCACACGAAACACAGTAAGAGAGATCAGAAAATTAAGAAAAAGATAAAGAATATGCAGTGATAATGATTATAGCTAAATTTTTTTGTGCAGCTACTGGCTTCCCTCCTGAAGAGGAACACTTTTTCCAGTAACTCCTGCAGAAGAAAGAGGTAACTTCTCTTCACAAATGCCCTGACGTGGGTGTCCTTGCATCTCATTGGGCCAAATGCCCAGCTCTGAATTGAGCTGAATGTCTGTTTTGAAGGCTTGAGTGGAGGTAAGTTACTTGAATTGGCTTAAGCTATGCTAAGTGTGCTATGTTGTTTAGTGCTGTATCCTCAGCCCTTAACAAAATGTGTGGTGTATAGTTAGTGCTCAGTACGTATTTGACAAATGAATACATAAATTAATTATTAAAGTAACTGTTAGGAAAACAACTGATTGGGAAAGACAGTCCTAAAGATTTTATGCTACTGATGCAGCCACGCACCATAAAACTGTCTCTCTCTCTCTTTGTTCTTCAGAGACATATGTGACTTGAAATCACCTAGGTCACTCTGCCCTTCAAGATTCAGATGAGTTGAAAAGACCAGACTTACTGGTCTGACAGAGGCTGGAGAAACCCCAAGAGAGTGGAACCACACACCCTTTTAGCTCAATAATGAAGTCACTCTTGAGGTTCACCCTTCAGCCAAAGATCAGACAGGCCCATAAAACAAAACTAGACTAAATGGATACACCAACCCAGGGGCAGGGACAAAAGGGCAGGAGGAGACAGGAAAGCTGGTAATAGGGAACTTAAGGTGGAGAAGGGGAGAGTGTTGACATGTTGTGGAGTTGGCAACCAATGTCACAAAAAAAAGTGTGTTAAGTGTTTAACGAGAAGCCAGTTTGCTCTGTAAACCTTCACCTAAAGTACAATAAAAAAAAAATTTTTTTTTAATTAAAAAAAAACAAAAAGATTCAGATGAGTTGACTCAAACCACCATCACCTATGGGTTGGAAAAGTTTGTTTCTCTCAAACTCTCTTGAGAATGGAAACCCTAGTAGCATAGTGGTTAAAAGCTACAGCTGCTAACCAAAAGGTTGGCAGTTCAAATCCACCAGGTGTTCCTTGGAAGCCCTATGGGGCAATTCTAGTCTGTCCTTTTAGGGTCGCTATGAGTTGGAATCCACTCGATGGCAATGGGTTGGATTTGGTTTAGTTTTCTCTTGAGAATTTGGAGGTATCTCTATTTTCTCTCAGCACTGACGGTTTCATACTCCTGATTCGATTCCACTGGATTGGTTCACCTTGTGAATCATCCTGCTCTCTTTTCCTACTCCATGTGGCCACACACTGGACATCAGCCTCATTCCCTTCTTCCCTCAAAGTACCACTAATGTAGGATAGTATGTGCAGCAAATTTTTACGAAGTTTTTGGATAATAGAGGGGCCTGACATCACAGAACCACAGACAACTTAATACTGACTAGTAGACAGCCTTGGTTTTAAATGTCTCTCAGACAGAGTGACACCAGAAATTTCTATTTCTCACTAGATACTTTTCTCCATGAGCTCCATTTTCCTGACTAGTTGCTCAGGCCTCTCTCCTTTTCCCCATTTTCTCCCCTCTCCTCTTCCAAATGCCTGCTATGCATTTTGCATGTGCAGAGAATTTTAATTTTATGGATGATTTATTATAAAACCCTCTACCTGGTCTCCCACCTCCCATTATATCCAACCTAGAGTCTATTCAACATACAGCAGCCAGAAAACCAAAAACCAAACCTGTTGCCGTCAAGCCCATTCTGACTCATAGCGACCCTACAGGGCAGAGTAGAACTGCCCCATAGGGCTCCCAAGGAACAGCTGGTGGGTTTGAACTTCTGACTTCTTGGTTAGCAGCTGTAGCTCTTAACCACTACACCACCAGGATTTCCACATCAGCCAGAGTGATCTTAAAATATAAATCTAATTTTGACAGTCTGGTACAAACCCTGCAATAGCTCCCCTTCACACTTAGATTAAAATACAAACTCCTTATCACAGCCTAAACCAAAAAAAAAAAAAAAAAACAAAGTCTTAAGTCCTCTGGCCCCTATTTGCTTCTCAGGCCTGATTATCTTCCATTCTCCTTCTTGCTCACTATGCTCCACTTACCCTTGTTTGATTGTTATTCCTTAAACACACTAAGGAATTCTACTTACTCTTTACTATACTAAGGAATTCCATTTCAGGGTCTTTCTCAGCGCTGTTTCTCTCTGTTTTAATCTTCACAATTCTGTCTCTTTGTCATCATTCAAGGCCTGCTCAAATGTTAGCTCCTCAAAGAGGCCTTCACTAAACTATCTATATCAAGGTGCTCATCCCCACACCCCACATTTTCTCCTCGCCTCTTAAAACTATCTGTAATCCTGCTATTTATTTAAAGATATGTTTGTTTAGGTCTGTATCTCCCTCACTAGAATTAAATTGCCATAAGTGTATGGAATTTACAGTCTTGTTCACTTGCATATCTCTGGGCCTAAAAATGTAGAAACAGAACCTGGTACACATAAGCAGTCCTTACATATTTGTTAAATGAATGAATCTCTTATGGCAGTCTCTCCTTACTGAACTTGTAGTTGGAAATCCAGCTTCTACATTCAAAGAGGCTAATCAACACGATTGGCTGAAAAAAAAAAATCCATCCACTTCCAATACAAATTACGCCAATGCTACAGACATTAAAAACATAACTGTGAATTTCATGAACGCTTCATGCCAATTAATTCAACAATTTAGAATAAATTCCTTGAAAGTCATAAGCTATTAAAGCTCATTCAAAAAGAAATAGATAATCTATATAGCCCTATACCTATTACAAAAATTGAATTTGTAGCTAAAAAATCTTCTCATGAAGAAAACTGCATACTTCCACTAGATATTGAAGAATAAAATAATACTAATTTTACACAAAAACACTGAAAATAGAAGAGGAGGGAATCCTTTGTACTTTATTTATAAGGCCAGTATTACCCTGGTGCTATTACCACACAAAAACATTTTAAGAAAACTACAGAATATTAAGAGAGGGCACCATGAGCAAGTGTTGTTCATCCCAAGAGTTCAAGGTTGGTTTAACAGTCTGGATTCAAGTAATGTAAATTCACCACATTAACAGACTATAACAAAAGTAAACTATATGTCTTTGCAATAGAGGGAAAAAAAAACATTTAACACCCATTCTTTATAGGAACTCTCAGTAATTTAGGAATAAAAAGGAACTTCCTTAATCTGATAAATGACATATATGAAAAACAAGCAGCTAGTCATGTAAGGATAGACATATAGATTGATGGTACAGGACAGAAGTCCAAAAATTGATTCACACATATATGGTCAATTGAATTTCAATAAGTTGCCAAGATAATTCAATCAGGAAGTAGTTGTCTTTCCAACAAATGATGCTGGAAAAAAAAGGACATTCACATGAAAAATAAATGGACCCAATCCTTATACCATCTATAACAATTAATTACAAATGGATCCTAAACCAATATGTCAGAGCTAAAACTATAAAACACCTGGGAGAAAATACAGGAGAAAAGCATTGTCACTTTGGGTTAGTCAAAGATGTTTTAAATACAACATCAAAAACATGAACTATAAAAGAAAAAAATAAGTAAACTAGGCTTCTTCAAAATTAAGTATACCTCCTCCTCAAAAGACACTCTTCAGAACAAGCAAGTCACATGCTGTGAGAAAATATTTGCAAGCATATATTTGATACAGACTAGTATCTAAACTATATAAAGAACTCTTGCAACTCACTAAATAAGAAGCAACCTGATTTTTAAAATGTGAAAAATATTTGAATATGTACTTAATGAAAGAAAATATGTTATAATGAATAAGCACATGAAAAGATGATCATCACTAGTTACTAAAAAAAAAAAAAAAAACCCAAACCCAGTGCCATCGAGTCGATTCTGACTCATAGTGACCCTGTAGGACAGAGTAGAACTGCCCCATAGAGTTTCCAAGAAGTGCCTGGAGGATTCGAACTGCCAACCCTTTGGTTAGCAGCCGTAGCACTTAACCACTACGCCACCAGGGTTTCCTCACTAGCTGTTAGGGAAATGCAAATTAAAATTAGAACGAGGTACCACTATACAACTATTGTTGTTGTTGTTGTGTGCTGTTAAATCCATTCCGACTCATAGTGACCCTATATGACAGAGCAGAACTGCTCCATACGGTTTCCTAGGCTATAATCTTACAGGAGAAGATCACCAGGTCTTTTCTCCCACAGAGCCACTGGCGAGTTTAAACTGCCAGCCTTTGGGTTAGTAGCCAAGCACTTAATAATTGCGCCACCAGGGCTCCTTACACAATTACGAGAACATCTAAAATTAAAAAGATTAACAATGCCAAGTAGGTGAGAATGCGGAAAACCAGAGGCTCTCATATTTTGTTGCAAAATACTTCAATCACTTTGGAAAATAGCTCGGCAGTTTCTTAAAATGTTAAACATACCCACATCTTATGACACAGAAATCCCATTCATGGGGATTTACCCAAGAGAAATTAAAACAGATGTTCTTAAGAGGACTTGTACTCAAATATTATGACAGTCAAAAACTGAAAACAATCCGAATGTCCACCAATTGGTTAATGGATAAATAATAGAATGTTACTCAGCGATAAAAAAGGAATGAACTACTAAAACACACAACAACATGGATGAATCTGAAAAGCATCATGGTAAGTGAAAGAAGCCAAACATAGAACCCTACATATGGTATGATTCTACTTACACAACATCTTAGGAAAGGAAAATCTATAGCAACAAAAGCAGACCGATTGTTTACAGGAGGTGGGGCTACCAGGAGGGAAATGAGTGCAAAAGGGCATGAGGGACTTTTTGGAATGATGGAAATGTTCCGTAACCTGAACACAATGGTGGTTACATGATTGCATACATTTGTCAAAACTTATTGAAATGAATACCTAGAATGGATTAATTTTCTTTTATGTAAATTATATACTATAAAACAGTTTTTATTTAAAAAAAAATATTCTAAAGACATTCTAATAAAACAAAAATATGGAAAAGCATGTTAGTATTTTTTTGCTGTTATTGTTGTTAGGTGCCGTTAAGTCATTTCTGACCCATAGCAACCCCATGTTCAATAGAATGAGACACTGCTTGGTCCTGCACCATCCTTACAATTGTTGTTATGCTTAAGCCCATTGTTGCAGCCACGGAGTCAGTCCATCCCCTTGAGGATCTCCCTCTATTTCACTGACCCGACCCTACACTTTACCAAGCATGATGTCCTTCTCAAGGGACTGATCCTTCCTGATAACATGTACAAAGTCTGTGAGACATTGTCTCACCATCCTTGCTTCTAAGGACCATTCTTGCTGTACTTTCAAGACAGATTTGTTCATTCTTTTGGCAGTCCATGGTATATTCAATATTATTCTCCAACACCACGATTCTAAGACGTCAATTCTTGTTCGGTCTTCCTTATTCATTGTCCAGCTTTCACACGCAGTTTTCACATGAAAACACCATGGCTTGGGTCAGGCAGATTTACCCAATGCAATACATGGTTTGATTTCTTGACTGCTGCTTCCATGGGTGTGGATTGTGGATCCAAGTAAAATGAAATCCTTCACAACTTGAATCTTTTCTCTGTTTATCATGATGTTGCTTATTGGTCCAGTTGAGAGGATTTTTGTTTTATGTTGAGGTGTAATCCATACTGAAGGCTGTGGTCTTTGATCTTCATCAGTAAGTGCTTCAAGTCCTCTTCATTTGCCGTGAGCATTAACAATCTGCATAACACAGGTTGTTAATGAGTCTTCCTCCAATCCTGATGCCCTGTTCTTCCGCACAGAGTCCAACTTCTAGGATGATTTGCTCAGCATATAGATTGAATAGGTATGGAGAAAGGATACAACCCTGACACACACTTTTCCTGACTTTAAACCAGGCAGTATTCCCTTGTTCTGTTCAAAAGACTGACTCTTGATCTATGCCCAGGTTCCTCATGAGCACAATGAAGTGTTCTGGAATTCCCATTTTTTCCCAATGTTATCCATTATTTGTTATGATCCGCACAGTTGAATGCCTTTGCATAGTCAATAACACACAGGTAAACATCCTTCTGGTATTCTCTGCTTTCGGTCAGAATCCATCTGACATCTGCAATGATATCCGTGGTTTCATGTCCTCTTCTGAATCCGACTTGAATTTCTGGCAGTTCCCTGTTGATATACTGCTGCAGCCACTTTTGAGTGATCTTCAGCAAAATTTTACTTGCACGTGATAGTACTGATATTGTTTGATAATTTCTGCATTTGGTTAGATCACTTTTCTTGGGAATATGCATAAATATGGATATCTCCCAGCCTGTTGACCATGTAGCTATATTCCAAATTTCTTGGCATAGAAAAATGAGCACTTCCAGCGCTGTACCAGTTTGTTGAAACATCTTAATTAATATTCCATCAATTCCTGGAGACTTATTTTTTGCCAATGCCTTCAGTGCACCTTGGACTTCTTCCTTCAGTACCACCAGTTCCTGATGTATGTTACCTCTTCAAATGGCTAGACGTCACCAGTTCTTTTTGGTATAGTGACTCTGTGTATTCCTTCCATCTTCTTTTGATGCTTCCTGCATCGTTTAATATTTTACCTGTAGAATCTTTCACTATTGGAACTTGAGGCTTGAATTTTTTGTTCAGTTCCTTCAGCTTAAGAAACACTGAGCATATTCTTCCATTTTGGTTTTCTATTT
The DNA here is from genome assembly GCF_030014295.1 of Loxodonta africana. NCBI lineage: Eukaryota > Metazoa > Chordata > Mammalia > Proboscidea > Elephantidae > Loxodonta > Loxodonta africana. The sequence goes on from NC_087342.1 coordinate 169,480,918, forward strand.
CCAGGTCTTTGCACATGTCATTATAATACTTTGTCTTCTCGACCAGCCCTTTGAAATCTTCTGTTATGCTATTTCGCTTTATCATTTCTTCCTTTTGCTTTAGCTACTTGACATTCAAAAGCAAGTTTCAGAGTCTCCTTAGACATACATTTTGGCCTTTTCTTTCTTTCCTGTCTTTTTAATGACCTCTTATTTTCTTCATGTATGATGTCCTTGATGTCATTCCACAACTCATTTGGTCTTTGATCTTTAGTGTTCAATGTGTCAAATCTATTCTTGAGATGATCTCTATATTCAGGAGTGATATATTCAAGGTGGTACTTTGGCTCTCTTGGATTTGTTCTAATTTTCTTCAGTTTCAACTTGAACTTGCATAGGAGCAATTGACGGTCTGTTCTGCAGTCGGCCTGTGGCCTTGTTCTGATGATATTCAGCTTTTCCATCGTCTCTTTCCACAGATGTAGTCAATTTGATTCCTGTGTATTCCATCTGGCAAGGTCCACTTGTATAGTCACCGTTTATGTTGCTGAAAAAAGGTATTTGCAATGAAAAAGTCGTTGGTCTTGCAAAATTCTATCATGTGATCTCTGGCATCGTTTCTACCACCAAGGCCATATTTTCCAGCTATCAATCCTTCTTTGTTTCCAACTTTTGCGTTCCAATCACCAATAGTTATCAATGCATCCTGACTGCATGTTCAATCAATTTCAGACTGCAGCAGCTGATAAAAATCTTCAATTTCTTCATCTTTGGCCTTAGTGGTTGGTGCATAAATTTGACTAATAGTCGTATTAACTGGTCTTCCTTGTAGGTGTATGGATATTAACATACCACTGACAGTGTTGTACTGCAGGACAGATCTTGAAATGTTCTTTTTGATGATGAATGCAACGTCATTCTTCTTCAAGTTGTCATTTCAAGCATAGTAGACCATGTGATTGTCCTATTCAAAATGGCCATTTCCAGTCCATTTCAGCTCACAAATGGCTGGGATATTGTTCCATCTCATTTTTGACAATTTCTAATTTTCCTAGATTCAGCCTTCATACATTCCATGTTCTGATTATTAATGGGTGTTCGTAGGTGTTTCTTCTCATTTCGAGTCATGCCATATCAGCAAATGAAGGTCCCAAAAACTTGACTCCATCCACATCACTAAGGTTGACTCTTACTCTAAGGAGGCAGCTCTTTCCCAGTCTTATTTTGAGTGCCTTCCAACCTGAAGGGCTCATCTTCTGGCACTATATCAGATAGTGTTCTGCTGCTATTCATAATGTTTTCACTGGCTAATTCTTTTCAGAAGTAGACCACTGGGTCCTTCTTCCTGGTTTGTCTTAGTCTGGAACCTCAGGGGAAACCTGTCTGCCAGGGCTGACCCTGCTGGTATTTGAATACTGGTGGCATAGCTTCCAACATCACAGCAACACACAAGCCCTCACAGCACAACAAACTGACAGATGTATGGTATTTTTTTGGTAACTCTAGACTTTTGTAAAAGAGGAAAACCATGATCTGGCCTAAGGTGCTATCTTTTGAGTTCCAGATGAAGCAACTTGTTTTGTTCACCTCATTAGAATGAAATACTGAGTTAAATACATATCACGGGGAATAGAAAACAGTTAATAAGCCATACCTGTTGCCATCAAGTTGATTTTGACTAATAGCGACCCTCATATGACAGAATAGAACTGCCCCATAGGATTTCCAAGGAGTGGCTGATGGATTTGAACTGCCAACCTTTTAGTTAGCAGTCAAACTCTTAACCACTGCACCACCAGGGCTCCTAATAAGCCATACACATTATAAATGTTTGTTTCATAGGAAAGACAACAGGCTCATAGAAATTAAGCAAATTTCACAGGAAACCCCACCTGTAAGTTGCAGAGGTGTTCATCCAGCTAGGCCAAGTTTTCCTAACAAACAGTATGTGTTGTCTTCACATGACCAAGGCATCCAAAAAAGAAGGTGAGGAGGTGAGGCAGTAATAATTTTTAATACCAAATGTTCTTCATTTGAGATCTTAGGTGGGGGAAGGAAATTCTTTAAGTATGCAAGCAAAAGCTGGACTATGAATAAGGAAGACAGAAGAACTAATGTATCTGAATTATGGTGTTGGTGAAGAATATTGAATATACCATGAACTGCTAGAAGAACAAAAATCTCTTGGAAGAAGTACAGCCAGGACGCTCTTTAGAAGTGAAGACAGTGAGACTTTGTCTTACATACTTTGTACATGTTATCAGGAGGGACCAGTCTCTGAAGAAGGACATCATGCTTGGTTAAGTAGAAGATCAGTGAAAAAGAGGAAGACCCTCAATAAAATGGATTGAGAGAGTGACTACAACAATGTGCTCGAACATAGCAACAATTGTCAGGATGGCACAGGACCAGGCACTGCTTCATTCTGTTATGCATAGGGTCACTATGAGTAGGATGTCACTCAAAGGCACATAACAACAGTGATATGCAAGCAAAAAAAAAAAAGGACATTTGAATTAAACAGAAACGCAATAAAACCTTAGCAGTTTGTCCATGAACTACTTTTGGAGAGGTAAATCTCCCTGAGATTCAGTTTCCCTGCCTATAAAATTGAAATATTAATGTAGTTATTGCAAGGTTATTGTGAAGATTGAAAGCATTCTATGTATAGCTTAGCGTAACACCAAGCACATAGTAGCTCCTTAACAGTTAAATCTACTGTGTATTTTTACACTCTCTTCTTGGTGTAGAAGTGTTCTCTTTTCAAATAAATTTAGGAAATGTGGGATTAAACAGGTTTTTTCATGTTAGGATATCTCAGAGCTCTTAATACACAGTATTACTCTTTAATCTCCAGGAAGGGGAATGAGTTATTTCCCACATTTATTTTACCATGAAATCCTTTTCCTTTGCTACACAAATTATAAGACTCTGCCTTTTAAAAGGGCACATGCACTTTCTAACTTTTTTGTCCAATATTTTCTAGCCTGTTCCTATTAAATGCTTAAACAATTAAATGTCATAGTTAAGAGCATAGGCTTCACAGTCAGGTCCAGGGGCTCAAATCTCTGTGGCATCACTTCATAGCCATGTAACCTGAACCAGATAACTCTCAGTTTTCTCAACTGTAAAGTGAAGATAATAACCTAATGTTAGGGTTATTGTAAGGATTACATGAGTTCATAACTGTTAAGTGCCTAGTACATCATAGGCACTCAATAATTGTTACTTATCTCTCAGTTTTGGTGTTTAGAGTTAAGAAGAAGGCTGATGTTCAAAGTAGCCGCAAAGAGAAATTGAATCTGACTAGTGCTGCTCAGAGTAAGCCATGACTCTTCCCCAGAACTCGTGGCTACGTGCCTGCTAACCCCTTCCCACTTGTATGCTCAGGGTAATGCCTGGGCAGGAGATCCATAATATTCACAGCTACCTCAGGCATGAGGGAAAAAAAAAAAAAAATCATGCCCACGGGGCTACTCAGTTATCTTCTGGACAGGATGTGGCCTCCACATGCTTCATGATGACATAATATTATTGGATAAAGTTTGCTTTCCAGTTAACTGCAAAGATTTCCAGTGAGAGCAACCAACATAATAAAAGATTTAGAAACAAATCCCTATGAAAGGTGATGAAAAACATAGGCATGCTCAGTCTAGAAAACAGACTGATCAGAAGCATAGGTACGTCATGTCATGGAGAAGACAGATTCGTTATTCTCAATAATGAATAGGTTTTCACAGATGACATGGATTTCAGATCTGCCCAGAAATATTTTGGAGAAAATGGGAACATGCCACAATTAGGTGTTAGACAATATAGGAGACATGTAGGATGGCTACTAAACTACTTTCAAGAGGTGTGTTTAAGACTGGAGTCCTAAGTCTAGACCAAACGGTTTCTTGGAGTAAATCAAGGATAAAGAAATCAATCTCGTGAGAACTGAAAAGACTGACTATATGTAGCAGACAGATTTCTTTGGTTGTAAATGACACAAACTCCAGTCAACTTTTTGCTGAAGATTTTTTTTGGAAGGACACAAGGTAGCTCACAGAATCAAAGTACCATGTTTGAAAGAAGACAAAAATTGGGGCAGTTCCAGAGGTCCAGGCAGCAGGAATCAATAAACAGTATCTTCAGGATATTAATTCATTCAAGAGTCAAAGTCCCAAAAGAGAGTTTGATTGGCCTAGTTCCAGCCATAGACCCACCCCTGGCTTAGGAAAGAACAGAGAATTTTGATTAGCAATTACACCAAATCAGAGGTAAGAAAATCAAGATGTGTTGCCAAAAGAAAGGAAAATTCATCAAAGGATGAATGGATAAATAAATTATGGTATGTTCACACAATGGAATATTACACATCAATAAAGAACAATGATGAATCAGTGAAACATTTCATAACATGGAGGAATCTGGAAGGCATTATGCTGAGTGAAATTAGTCAGCTCCAAAAGGACAAATATTATATAAGACCACTAATATAAGAACTCGAGAAATAGTTTAAACAGAGAAGAGAATATTCTTTGATGGTTATGAAGGGGGGAAGGAGGGAGGGAGAGAGGGAGAGGGGTTTTCACTAATTAGATAGTAGATAAGAACTATTTTAGGTGAAGGGAAACACAACACACAATACAGGAGTTTTTTTAAAAAGTAAAAAAAAAAAGGAAAGAAAAATGGATGCTAGATAAAGAAACAAAAAAATTCACCTCAAACTGTGAATTAATATTAAGAGTAATAGCTATCATTTGTTGAGTTCTTATTCAATGTAAAATATGTGCAGAATGAAGTTCAGAGAGTTTAAAGGAACTCGTCTAAAGTCAGAGAGCTAATAATTTGGTAAAGGAACTTAGAATCAGGGCTTTCTGAATCCAAATTCCAATTTCTTAATCAATATACCATACTGCTTCCTTCTCATCTTTTCATAACCTGTTATCACTGTTACTGCTTAATGCAGGTTTAGCCCCATCACCAACAAATTAGAGGTAAAAAAAAAAATGTCACCGTAATCATCTTCTCCTCCATGGCATTATGATCCAACACAAGATTGAAAGTTCACGTTTCTCAACATGTACATGTAATTCCCATGCCGGGCTCCAGATTTGGAGGGTCTAGGCTAGGGAATCTAGGGATCTAAATTCCCTTGCAATGGGCCTGTATTTGACTTGAGGCCTTGAAGTAAAGGATGATTGGGAATATCCATTCCAGGATTGGAACTTCCTTATCCTCCTAAGAATCTTGAGGAGCTACTTGAAATAGCACACCAAACTATTTCACAGATAATTAGCATATAGTGGAAACCCTGGTGGCATAGTGGTTAGGAGCTAAGGCAGCTAACCAAAAGGTCAGCAGTTCGAATCCCCCAGGCACTCCTTGGAAACCCTGTGGGGCAGTCCTACTCTGTCCTATGGGGTCACTATGAGTTGGACTCGACTACAATGGGTTTGGTTTTTTGTTTTGGCTGCTGTCCTATGCAACCAGACTGTAATCCTTTGGTGGATATAAACCATGCCCCACTTCTTCTTGTACCCCTAGCAAACACTAGGCATTTAATTATGTGGATAAAAAAATAAGTTAAGAATAAAGGTGATGACCTTGACTTGGCCAGTTTTAGATCATAGTCTATAATCTAGATTCAGATTCTATGAAATCAAATCAGAGTCCTGGAAAAAAAAAAAAAGAGCATTGTGTATGTGCAGCCAAGAAATAGCACATTGTTGTTGGACCTCAGAATTGGAAGGGTCAGGAAAGGAAAGGTCATCCAGTCCAATTTAATGGTTAAATCACTACCTTTGGAATTATCCAGACCCAGTTTCAGACTCGTTAACAACCTGCATTGTGCAGATGACAAAACCTTGCTTGCTGAAAGTGAAGAGGACTTGAAGCACATACTCTCTCCCTATTCATAATTTGTTTTCTCTATTGAGGCCTTGCCTTCCTTCCCCCTCCCCTCTCACATCCCGAGTTCCCTCCTAGATGTGAATTGAAAATAAAATTTCAATGGCTGGTTGGTAGCTTCAGGAATAATTAAGAAACTGATGTCATTTATTCATCTTGGTGAAAGGACTTGCCTTTAGATCTTTTAACCTCTTTTGGTTAAGGTTCCCATTTAGCAAAAAAAGGTATCAAACAACCCTGGATTTTTGTACCTTCTTTACTGTTATATCAAATAAAAATTGGGGGTTCCAGGTAGAAAACTCGATTTTTATCCCTGAATCCTCCCTGCTATCCCTCAAAGATCCTAAGTTTTAATTATCATTATCATGGAAGCATCTAATTCTTTCAATTATTCCTTGGTTTTTTCTGTGATTGGTGAGATTTCAGCTGAGACTTGTTTTAAAAGACTTGGACAGTTGACTAGTTCATAATACATTGGAATAGTTGTATCCAAACTGATATGAATAAGCTGCACAGGAATTAGCGCTCAATATACATTGTATAAATTTGTTGAAATTTTTTAGCTGTAAATGTGTTACTTTGAGTGGCTTATACTGAGATTTTCTGACTTACTTAGGTGTTAAATTAACCCAAACATGTGTTTTTTGCTGTTGTTGTTATTGTTGTTGTTATTACGGAGTTCTGCTTTATAATTTTATAATGACGTTTCAATATAGATGCCCCTCCCCTGCAAAAAAAAAAAAAAAACCCACAGCTTAAGGTCTTCAGTATGAATTACACCTCAACATAAAGAAAACAAAAATTCTCACAACTGAACCAATTAGCAACACCATGATAAATGGAGAAAAGATTGAAGTTGTCAAGAATTTTATTTTACTTGGATCCACGATCAACACCCATGGAAGCAGCAGTCAAGAAATCAAACCATATATTGCATTGGATGAGTATGCTGCAAAAGACCTCTTTACAGTGTCAAAAACAAAGATGTCACCTCGAAGACTAAGGTGTGCCCGACCCAAGCCATGGTGTTTTCAATTGCCACATATGCATGCAAAAACTGGACAATGAATAAGGGAGACCAAAGAAGAACTGACACCTTTGAATTACGGTGATGGCAAAGAATATTGAATATACCATGGATTGCCAAAAGAACAAACAAATCTGTCTTGGAAGAAGTACAGCCAGGATGCTCTTTAGAAGCAAGAATGCTGAGACTTTGTCTCACATACTTTGGACATGTTATCAAGAGGGATCAGTCCCTGGAGAAGGACATCATGCTTGGTAAAGCAGAGGGTCAGTGAAAAAGAGGAAGAGCCTCAACGAGATGGATTGACACAGTGGCTGCAACAATGGGCTCAAGCATAGCGATGGTTATAATGACTGCGCAGGACCAGACAGTGTTTGGTTCTGTTGTACACAGGGTCGCTATGAGTTGGAACCAACTCAACAGCACCTAACAGCAACAACAGGCTCAAATACCCACTCTGCCACTTAGTAGCTGAGTCTCCTTTTGCAAGTTAATCTCTCAGTTTCAGTTGTCTCATCAGAAATGCCTGCGATGGTTAATTTTAATTTTCAACTTGGCTAGGCTATGGTGACCAGTCGTTTGGTCAAATACTAGTCTAGATGCTGTTGTGAAGGTATTTTGCTGATATGGTTTAACATTTACAATCAGTTGACTCTAAGTAAAGGAGATTACCCTTGATAATTCAGGTGGGCTTCATCCCATCAGTTGCAGCCCTTAACAACAAAAACTAAGATTTCTGAGAAAAAGCATTCAGCCTTAAGACTATAACGTAGGGATGAGGGATACTGCTGGAACCTGCCACCTGGCCTTGCCAGGCACGTCATGTGAAAAAAGTTCTTAAAATAAATCTTTCTCTCGCTGGCTTGCTCGTGTGTGTGTGTGTGTCCTATTGGTTCTGTTTCTCTGGAGAACCTTGGCTAATACAATGTTTAATTGGTGAATTTGTTGAGAAGATTAAATAAGATTGTCCATGTGGAACCCTTGACCAAATTCTTCCACCACATAAGTGCCAGCAAATGTTAGCTATTAATTCCATACTTAGTTACATGTCTTTCTTCCTCCACTACAATTATGTGCCTTGGAGTGGGTTGGGGGAGGGCTGCGTGCAATTATAAATTTACTAAACAATATTAGAGATCCTAGGCTAAAATTCTTGTACTTAATATAAATTTTGGCGGAAAAAAAACTTTACAATTAATATGGTTTATATCAATAATTTTATAACCAAGATATCAGTAGGAAAAAAAAAACCAAACCCATTGCCATCAAGTTGATTCCGACTCATAGTGGCCCTGTAGGGCAGAGTAGAACTGCCTCGTAGAGTTTCCAAGGAGAGCCTGGTGGATTCGAACTGCTGAACTTTTTGTTAGCAGCTATAGCTTTTAACCACTGTGCCACCAGGGTTTCCAACCAAGATATAGTTTGTAAAAATGGTGTCGTGGGGGCACCTGACCTCCTCATCTAACTTCACAAGGGGAAAGAGAATCATTATCAGCATCAACAACCCGAGGCCAGTTCCTATAATATGGAGGTCATATATACCTCCTCTCTCCAACCTTTTTAGCAATTGGTAGCACAGAGCCTGACACCAAACAGACACTGAATACATGTGTACTAAATATTTGTTTTTCCCTCTCACCATATTTTCTTTCTCGGAGTCTTTTTTGAAAAGGAATATCAGTTTGACACTGTGGGGGCATTAAGATCAGAAGATTGCTTTATTGTTTTATTCTAATATTGATGGTTGCTTCTGTATTTTGCTTGGCTCTCCTTAAAAAGCAAAACCTGTAATCACTTTTGATTCCTTAAAAAATGATTCATTTTTAACTCCATTTGTTATTAAAACTATACACACTTAAAAGTCAACATAATTAGAGAATTGGGTTTATGTGCATAAGTTACGCTTTTGCAATTAGTACCCCCAACTTAACCAGTTTGGAGTAAACCAAACTGTACTGTATATGTGTGTATGTGCTTTCCTTTTAAAATTTTTTCATTTGGTAAAGACAAAGCAAAATATTTTGCATATATTTTAATTGCCCCTTTTCATGAAGGGAAAAAAAAATGCTCTTCCCGCCCCCATGCTTCCAAAATCTGAAGAAATTTGCTGTCTCCTGATTAATCAGTTCCTCCCTTGAAGAATGCCAAGATCTCCAGCCCAGCCTTGGCTCATAGCCAGCTGGAGGATACTGGGAAAGCAGAGATAGAGCCAAGATTCATCTAACCAATCAGATACACTCTGAAGTGGGCTCAGAATGATCTGGTCCTTTGTATCACTTAGAAGTAACTATGCTTCTCTGAGAATCCTGTAAACCTAAGGTCACCTTGAATCTAGTGTATTCAAGACCCACGATTTCTAGACTCAGTACTCAAAGGTTTGGGTGGATTCAGATTGCCTTCAGAAAGTAGAAAGAAAAACTGAAGGCCACTGAATTCATTAGCTTTAGAATCAGGAGGGATGAAAGTTGGAAAAAAAAAAAAAAACACCAGGCTCGATGGAAGGCGGGTAAAATTCTATTACGACAAACTCTGTGAATCTGCCCAATCAGTTCATGAGAGGATAATTTTATGGTATTTACTATATTACTGGAAATAATGTTCACAGTCTTATGAACCTGAAGAGAAAAGGAAACCAAAGCCAAGAGTCTCTGAAAGTAATAAATCATAAATTAAGGAAACAAACACAGTTGATGGAAAGGGGGGTTTCACCTTCAGAGGGCTCTTCCTCATTCGATTTTTCCTAACTCCAGCTCCAAACCTTTTTTTGTGCACTGTTTTGTTTTGGTGGATTGTTTGAGGTTTATTATTATTATTCTTTCCTTGTGGTGATGGTTAGAATGTTTGATGTGGGAAAGGGGAAAGAAAGTTGAAAAGTTCTTACTACTTAATGGCAGGACATAAGGTCCGTTAAGTTCTGTGTTGCAATAAGTTTTTCAGTCTTTCTCCTCAGCGCCAACTGCCAACAATTAGTTAACTTTATTATACAGACTAGCAGGCGCATGGAGGGAGACTAATAAAAATATTTGTTAAGTTTATTATAGATAAAATGTTTCAACTAGTTTCCAAAAAGCATCGTTATCATAGACCAATGTCTGTCAGGTCATATAAACAGCTTTGCTATAAACACTGTTTTCTTTTAAAAGAATCTATTGTCATGAAATTTTATACAGCTGAAAAAACTATGTAGTTTTATCAGTGGAGAATATAAGATTGGGAAGCTTGTGATTTATTATCCAGAAAAAAAAATAATTTTAAAGATGTCTTCAAATGTGCTCAAATGATAAATTTAGTTTCAATAGAATGAAGGAAAATGCGCAAATCAATTTATCAGCATTTTAAAAGTTTTAATTACTTGAAAATCTGTAACATCTAGAAGAAGAAAAAGTTTTAAGACCTTGGCTAGTTTTATTAAACATTTATTTGGAGCCTGATAAAATATCTATTATATATATATATATACATACAGGCACTCAAATGACTGCTGTTGGGAATTCAAGGGTGCAAGAAAACAGTTTCCTATAAGCCACTTACCAAATAATAAGATCAATTTTCTGACTGCTTTTCAATTGGGCCTATTATTCTTTTCTTTTTTTCTTGAATAATGCTGCTACCTGCGTAGGCGTCACAGTTCACTCACAGCCGTCGCAATGATGGAAAAGGTTTAACAGTGACAGACTCACCAGTCCCAGGAGAATTTTCTCATCATCCTTCAGGGAGGTGTTCCTCTACTCTGAAATGGAAAAGTCAGTTGGGGTAGGCCACATCTACTCATCAGTTTTATTCAATGATTATACAGCTTCTGACAGTAATTATTGTTAATAATTTATTATTAATTTGAAGTACTAAGGCGATAAGGCAATGGCAGCTGAATGTAGAGCCCCACTGACTTCATAAAGGAAATCAATGATAATGGCACACTTAAATAGGTAGACTATTTCATCTGTAGAAAGGGAGAATTTCTATTTCCTGAGGGACTTTTGGGGCACTTTTCTTGTGGGTTCGCCACTAGAGGGCATCATGATGCTATACACCTAAATACTTTGCATATTGATTACTCTTTAATGGTTCAAAGCACTATTCTTCATGGCCACAGTTCTCATTTAAACGTGTAAAATGGAAGGTGTGAAAAATTAACTCATTTGTTTTCTATCAAATCTGCATTAAGAACCTTTGGCAGAGCTCAGGAAAAAGACTGAAGCCCCATATTACCAGTCTACTGGATCACACACCAAGAGAATTCATCTAGGAGTAGATAAGGACCAACAGAAAATCGGATGCTTCAACATGATTGGAGAAGATAAGTAAATTCATTCCCTGTTCTGCTTCTTTCATCGTAAGTATTATGAGCCAAGAACCAACATTCAACTAATTGCTACTCTGGAAATAGCCATGTTCAAAGTTCATCTTGTACTTCTCAGAAAATGCAAAGGGGTAATTGCTACATCTTGATGTTAAATCTCTTGGTCTCAGCCAATAGCTCGTCTCTAACCTGCCGGTTTTGGAAGAAACTGATGAGAGAGTTGTTAAAAGTTGAACCTGAAACTAATATCTTACTTCCTTGATCTCTTTCACAAGAGTTTCATGAAACTTGGCAAAGGATGGCTATGCTGCCTGTCACGAGGGATGAACAGAAGCATGGACTGTAATAAATTATACAGGCTAATATGAAATTCTCAAGACACCTGGGCTAATATTGGTCTAACTTTCACCCCCCTTGACTATCTTAGCTCTTTGAGGAACGGGAACAATGGTTCCTTAGAGTTACTGATGTTTGGCTGTTTTGGTTCTGTCAACTCAAAAAGCCATGTGGTTGTCAGAACTTGAAGGAAATTTGTTTGGTTAATCCGACCACTCACTCTGTACTTTAGGAAATTGAGGTACACTCATGTGGACTAGTTGTTACTCTGTCATTCTTTTAAAGTCAATACCTTCCTGGGTTTTTTTTTGTTTTGCTTTGAGATTATTTTTTAAACATAGCAACACTCCATTTACTTCAGTGCTACTGCAGACAACTCTCATCTTGCTAACTACCCAACTGGTACTGTCCTTCCCCCATTTCCCACCAAACAACCTTCAAAGCAGGACACTAACCTCCAAGCCAGAATAACCAGGCTAGATAGTATAATTCATTTATTAGGGATGCTAAATGAGACCTCTCCTATTATCTCCCTTTAAGCTGAAGTCTCCAAAATGAGAACAAAGGGTGACAACTAGCCCTACTTTTTAAGAGAGATGTTAAACCATCTCTGCCGAATTTGCCAAAAAAAGTGGCCCTTACCACAGCCTCATCAGAAGATGAAGAAAGTGAGGATTTTTCTGAAGCATACTGTTAAATAAGAGTATGGGGCTCCCCCTAATTCAAGATAAATAAAGAGTGCCTTTACAAGAACCATTTATACTGAGTGTGGGTCTTTCCAGAAGGGTATACTGAGATCTTACCCCAATCACACACCTTTCACCCTCTCCCCCTAAGCTTAACAGAGATCCAGAGCACAGGCTGATTACAAAGTTCTTGTAGAATTTGGCCTGCATTTCATGGAGTGTGAAGACTGGTGTCTAATTCTTACCTGGAAAAGCCTAAAGGCCAATAAAGTCTGTGTAGGTATTCCATTGAATGCAGAAGCTGGGTTGGCATGGCAAGCATTCAGCCAGAGGAGTGTTCCCTGCTTAGAGAATGGCAGCATTGGAAGTCCTCTTGGAAAAAGGGCATGGTCTTGTCAAGAACCCACAAAAGCACCTGCATGAGTCAGGGTTCACTGCAGGAAAGAGCAACCATGCTGGTTATTTTAAGCAGGAACAGATTTGATACAATTGCTTGCAAAGCTTTAGGAAGGGCTGAAGGATTAAGTCTCAGAAATGATTCACCAAATGATACAGAACTGACCCACTGAAAGTACTAGCAGCTTTGAGATCACCACTTGACCTGGAAGTGAAAGCAACCTCCACCACTATTTCTCTACATACCTGAAAGTGGCAGATGGACACAAGAACACTGCTACAAGAACGTTTCATGTTTCTACCATCTTGCTTGCTAGAAAATATGGTCTGGAGCCTCAGAAAGATGATCCTCATCTCATTCCTGCCTTCAAATATCTTGGTGAGTAAATCCAATGGGCAGAAATGAATTCACATTCAGAAACCTAGCTGCAAGGGAGTCTGAGAAGTGTAGTTTTTATTTGTATAACCTCTCCTACTAGAAGCAAGGTAGAAGAAAGTTGAGTGGGCCCATCTAGAGTTCCTAATACAGCGCCCCATAAGAGAAAGGTTCTGTAATCGTAAACCTGTTGCACACAGAGGGCCTCATTGCCAGAGTACAACAGCACTGGTCAAGTAAGATATTTTCCCCCTTTTACCTCATCTCATCTTCCTTCCCTTACTCCTGCTCTGGAGGAGCTAGAAGTAGAACCTAGCTGGGGATGAAAGTAGTACACAAACAAGGCAGAGAAATAGTAAAGAATGCATGTTCATTTCCCTCTGAGACTGGATCAGGCCTGAATGGTCTGGGAGGGGAAAAAGTTGAAATCTGAGTTTTGATTTGGGACATTTTAATTGGCGAAAACATGACTGGTCATTAATACTAGGAGGCGGGGTGATATTTAATATGTTCACCCACTAGGATACACCAGGAGCTGATGAATCAGAAGGCACCTTAGCCATAAGTGACCAGTATAACTTGACTGCTAAACTAGAGGTTGGCAGTTCAAATCCACCCAGTGGTGCCACAGAAGAAAAGGCCTGGCGATCTCCTTCCACTAAGATTACACCCAAGAAAACCCTGTGGAGCAATTCTACTCGGTAACATGTGGGGTCACCATGAGTCTGAATAGACTGTACAGCAACTAACAATAAGGACAAAACTCTGTGGTAGACACTGCTTAGACTGGCATTGGCATAGCCTGAAAGTTCCTAGAACTGGCGAGGGATCTTCCAAAGATTGTTTAGAGAAAGGAAAAGAATATCTACCAGAACAGATTTGAAAGTTAGGTGTGTGAAAAATACTTTGTTTCCTGCTTGTACCATACTATATTCAGCTCATTCGGCCAACTGGTTAAAATAGTCTTTTCACATGGGTTAATTCCATTGATCACTTTATTGCTCTATAGTGTACTGAACTTTTTCTTCTTGATCCCAGGTTTAAACAGTTGGATCTCTATACCTTCCTTGGACTCATCTGCCACGTGACTCATTCCCCTTTCAGTACTCCCAAATGAACAACAGATTTAACAGGGACCTTTTTTTTTTTTTTTTTTTGCTTGAGTGTCTCTATTCTACTAGTCTCTTTTTGATGCAAGGGTTACAGCCTATCAGCAGGGAAATGGTGGATGGATCTAAGAACTAGAGTATATAGATTTACCTAAGATTTCAATAGGCTAATTTTTCATGGGCCTCAGGCATATATTCCCAATGCTAAGAGCTTGTCTTCTTATCCATTCCATTGAGTCTGGCATTTTACAGTATTAATTAATCTCTTTGTAGAAAATCACTAAAGACATTCCTTTTGAAACTTTTGTGACTTTTTTTTTTTTTTTTTTTTTTTGTCTTGTATGTAATACACTTATTTTTCAAGTAAGGGCCATGTAGCAGTGGTATATTAAAAAGCAATAAAATCTCAAAAACTTCAAATTTGTTAAGCAAAGTAATTAATTCTGCTCTAGAATATGGTCAACCCTATTTGTTATTTTAAACAAATTCACTGAATTAAGGGACATTATCTCAGTATGAATATTGGCTTGGGGATTCTCCCTGTTACTGTGTGATTTCTGTGCTACTGGATCCCAGTGGTCTTTAGATGTTCATAGATGATGAGTCATTTGGCAAAACTAGTGTATATGGTAGTATGGTCCAAATTGATTCTAATCTAAGAGATTGTGGACTAAATCCCTAAGTAAAATGATGCACCTGCTATCTTTATTCTGGGACTCCATCCACAGAGTGTCATGGGGTGTAACATCTACTTGTTGGTTTTTTCCAATCATTGCTAGTGTAGCACAAGAAGGAAGACAGGATAACATTTACTTGTGAAGGAGAGCTGAAAGTACCTGGTATTGACGTAGCTTTCAAATAAATCTTCTAAAACTAGCTTTTAGACAAGTTTTAAAAATAAATCTATTTAGCTTTGCCTCCCCTCCATGCATACAACCTTCCCCCACCAAAAGCAAAGCCAAACCTAGATTGCATGTTTTCTTCTATTTTACTTTAAAGCTGTTCTCTGTTTTGAATCACAGAACTGAAGACTTAGTTGCTTCTTTTGTCATTATGTTGGCTTTCTTCCAAATTCTGACCCCACTCTTTTTGTTTGTTTATTTTATTAAGCAGGATGGCTACACTGGCAAGCATTTCCTACCAGGCAGAATATCCTAAAATGAATACAAGACAATAAGCATCTATATTCAGGAACACAAAATGAGATAATAACCAAAATTCATTTGATCCAAGTTAAATTAGGATTCTAATAAGAAAAAAAAAGGTTACTTAAAACAAAGAAAGAAAGAAAAAAAAATCTCATTCCCGTTTGATATGAGCCTGACCTGAGTTTTCAGATTTAGACGGAACTGTTACATCAGATAAGAAACCAAAACCTATTGTTGTCAAGCCGATTCTGACCCATATTGACCCTATAGGACAGGGTAGAACTGCCCCATAGGGTTTCCAAGGAGTGGCTGGTGGATTCAAACTGCCAACTTTTTGGTTAGCAGCTACAGTTCTTAACCACTACACTACCAGGGCTCCCTACATCAGATAGCATTCAGCAAATATGATGCCTGTGGTGGCTCCAAACATCACAGTCTGTACAAGTTCAGGCATAATTATGCCCCATCACGGGTTTTAAAAAACCCATTGCTGCCAAGTCGATTCCAACTCATAGCGTTTATGAGGCCTTAATCCTTGCCTTGTGCTTATCTTCAGAATAGACAAGCTTCCATGGTTCCATTCCCTTCTAAGTAGAAATAAAAAGGACTCAGGTGTGGAGTTCAGTAAAGAGATTTCCCTCTCAAACACAGTGAGGTCCTTGCAGAGGCACAATGTTTGAAATGTGCTATGTAAAACTTCTCTTTCTCTTCCCAAATAAGCTTCATATGCCAGTGAGGATGAAGTGGAGGGCTGTTAAAATTAAAGACAGTTTTGCCGTTCAACACAACAGACGAAACCCTGACTCATCCGGACACCCTAACCAGTCTCTCTCCCTCTTTCTCTCTCTCTGTTTCAAAACCTTCCTTTCCCTCTCCTAATGAAAACCTGGCTTTGAGATGGATTTTCCGTGGGAAGAGTTACAGAGCTGGACCAGGAACTACAACTCATCGTGGCTTCTCTGGTCCCACGGATTGATAGGTGAAATCAAGATAAGAAGTGTGAACCCTAAAGAGATGAAAATAGCTAAAAGACTAAATCAAACTGGGATGACTTCGACGGGTCAAAGCAGTAACATTACAACAGTTCACTTTAAGACCCATGATGCCACTATGGGAAATCTACAGCCTGAGTGTTACCCAGACCCTGGAAGTCTCCTGGGGCAATGCCCAGAATAGGGCCTTTATTCCTTAGTGCGTGCCGTGTCGTTTGTGAAAGCTCTGCCCACAAAGCCATCAGATGGTAACAATTTTCAGTCACTTCCAACATGAGTTGGTTTTGAACTTTAATATGCAACCTAATTATGACTGCAAACACTTTGTTAAACAAACAAACTTCAAACCCCTTTTTTTAAAAAAAAAGAAAAAAAATTTCTTCTCTGGTCATTTTGTCTCGTACAAAGGCTTTAAAAATAAAACTGTGTGGGGAATTAGGGAATCCAAAGATGAAAAAACTGCAGAAAATTAAATGGCTTTAATGTAATCACCAGTTGAGTACTGAGTATCGGAATGTTTTCTTTCAAATGAAAACCTAGAAAATAACCCATCCTAAATATCTTATTTCCTCTATTTAACCATTCAAGTGCTACCCCAGAATCACAGATAATATTCTGTTTCATCTATAATTAGACAGAGAAACAGACTTTTTCACTCATTCCCAAATTTTCCTTTGCTTGCCAGCCTCTTCTTTTCTGAGTCTGAAATACTCAAGCCATTTGAGTTTTCTTCTCTCTCTCTCTCTACTCCTCCCTCCCTCTTCTTTTGGATGTTTTCACGGTAGCTTTTCTTTTTGCATTTCTTAGTCATTTTTCAAGAACTGGGATCATGACATAGCAAATGAAAATCAACTGATACCTCACTTTGAGAACAAAAGAAGGGGATTCTAGAACAGTTGCAGTATGAGGGTTTATATTAGAAATAGGCTAAATGGTGGGAGCGAATGGTCCTTGGAATCAGTCACTTAAGAAGTATCTAGGTGGTACAAATGATTAACGGGCTCAGCTGATAACTGAAAGGTTGGAGGTTTGAGTCCACCCAGAGGCACCTGGGGTGAAAGGCCTAGCAATCCACTTCTGAAAAATCAACCATTGACAACCCTGTGGAGCAGTTCTACTCTGACACAGACGGCATCTCCATGAGTTGAAATTGACTCAAGGCAACTGGTTGATTTTTTTTTTTTTTAAAGGAGACTGTGCTTCTTCGTCTCCAAATTCTATTGGAGTCTGTGTTCTTCCCTGTCTTTAGGCAGTGACTGCCTTCCCTCCACAAAGTTAACTTACCTGTAGACTTCTCAATTTACCTGCAGTCTTTGATAAACTTCTTGAGTGTTTTTCTTCATTTTCCTTTGAGAGAGGTCAGAACATAGAGAGATAGAACCCTGATTCCTACATGTATCTTTCAATAAATTTAAGACAGGAAAGACACAATGTGTGTGTTCTCTGAGTACTCCTTACAAGAGATAAAATTTATCAAGAGATTATACACTTCACAAGGAACTATGGGAACCACCTAAGGTAACACCGAAAGCCCATGTTCTGTCGAAACCCCATCTCTCCCTGGCTTTTATTTTCAGAAAGGAAATTGCTTCAACCTTTCTGAAAATGACAAAAAGATGACGTCAAAACACTGCATAAAATCAAGCCCATGAGAAGGCCACTCTCCAAGGAAAGCCTATCGGTACTTAGTGGGGAAACTTCGATTCTGTGACAAACACATTTTGTTTCCATTAAACCACCATCCCTCCCTGTATCCCCTTCCCTCCAACAGTGAAAAAATATGAAATATGCTGGGAGCTCAGGGAAAGTGTTCCTTACTAACAACAAGAAACATACAGAGGAAAAAACCCTTTGCTGCCTCTGTATGTTACTATCTGCTGCTGCTTGGAATAATAGCAGCCATCTTGAGGCCATAAGGGAATTCAGCTAAAAGGCAAGCCAACTTGACACAGAAGAAAGGTAGAGAAAACCTGGGACCTTGGTGATTTCATTTAGACTCTAAATTAAATAAGTCTGGAACCACCCAGCTTTCAAATATCTTGTTGTGTGAAATATTAATCTTCCTTATTGCTTAGGTCACTTTTAGTTTTCTTTCTCTCCAGTTGCCCTCGAGTTGACTCCAACTCATGGCAACCTCATGTGTGTCCATGTATAACTGTGCTCCACAGGATTTTCAAAGGCTGGTTTTTCAGAAGTGGATCACCAGGCCTCTCTTTTGAGGCATATCTGGGTAGGCTTGAACCCCCAACCTTTTGGTTAGCAGTCAAACATGTTAACCACTTGCACCACTCAGGGGCTGCTGAGTTTTTCTTATTTACATCCAAAAGCATCCTAATATAGATAGTTAGATCAGAACTTTGAAAACAGAGCATGTCATGGATTGAATTATGTCCTCCAAAAAATGTGTGCATCAATTTGGCTGGGCCATGGTTCCCAGTATGGTGTGGTTGTCCTCCATTTTGTGATTGTAATTTTTATATTAAAGAGGATTAGGGTGGGATATAACACCCTTGCTTGGGTCACATCCCTGACCCAAAGTAAAGGGAGTTTCCCTGGGGTGTGGTCTGCACCATTTTTTAGCTCTCAAGAGATAAAAAGGAAAAGGAAGCAAGCAGAGAGTTGGGGACCTCATACCACCAAGAAAGAAGCACCAGGAGCACAGCGTATCCTTTAGACCCAGGGTCCCTATGTAGAGAAGCTCTTAAACCAGGCGAAGACTGATGAGAAGGTTGACAGAGAGAGAAAGCCTTCCCCTGGAGCTCACACCCTGAATTTGACTTTTAGCCTATTTTACTGTGAAGAAATAAATTTCTCTTGGTTAAAGCCATCCACTTGTGGTATTTCTGTTATAGCAGCACTAGGGGACTAAGACAAACATGGAAATTTATTTCCCTTTAAACTCTGTTGGCAGACATTTTTTTTTTTTGAGTTTTGAGTGAAGTCAAGGTGCTTTGATACATGGAGTAATTACAAATGCCATTGTGCACTATCTGTAAGCTAGAGAGGTGAAGTTTTAATGTTATAGATTCTAGTAAGTATCAGGTCCATAGGAGCCCTGATGGCACACTGGTTAAGTGCTCAGCTGCTAAGCAAAAGATCAGTGGTTTGAACCCACCAACTGCTCTGCTGGAGAAAGATACGGCAGTCTGCTTACGTAAAGATTACAGCCTAGGAAACTCTATGGGGCAGTTCTACTCTGTCCTACAGGGTCTCTATGAGTCGGAATCAACTCGATGGCGCACAACAACAATTTCAGGTACATGCCTTTGCCAGACTCCTGGACCTGCTTCTCCACACAGGAGAGCATATCTTAATGCCTCCATCCTCGCCAACCAATGAACCTTTTCCTCTTCAGCTCTGCTACATCTGACTGATTGAAAATGAACATAGATTTAGAAATTTTAAGAATGACATACTGAACACGTTATTTTATCAGCCTTCATAACAATAACAAGTCTTAGAACATTAACTTCAACTTAGAGGTAGTCTCCTCTTTTACTCACCATCTGCATCACCCGGCCAACAAGTCAACTTCAAAACAACAAAAGCTAACTTCTCCCGAAGACAGCTCAGCAGACATGAAAGGGACTGGACAGTGGGTAGGAGAGAGATGCTGATGAAGAGTGAGCTAATGATATCAGGTGGACACTTGAGACTGTGTTGGCATCTCCTGTCTGGAGGGGGGATGGAAGGATAGAGAGAGTTGGAAGCTGGCAAAATTGTCACGAAAGGAGAGACTGGAAGGGCTGACTCATTAGGGGGAGAGCAAGTGGGAGAACGGAGTAAGATGTATATAAACTTATATGTGACAGTCTGACTTGATTTGTAAATGTTCACTTGAAGCTCAATAAAAGTTAATAAAAAAAAAAGCTAACTTCTACTGGGACTGTGATGGCTTGAAAATAAAATCGTTTGTTTCCTATAACAAAAGAAGGAGGTTTGGTGCAGCCCTTCACATGTGCACTATTACGATGTGGGACCTCCAATAAGTTCCCTGTCACTATTTAAACTTTTGAGGGAGTTACACCAGGGTCATCCTGAAGTGAAGTTTTACAACTTAACTAAGATAAGCCCCAAATTCTGATTGTTTTTATAGTTTCTTTTTAAGTAGAGCTGAAGCCTTTTTTCCCTGTAGTCCCATACTAGGCTCTCCACCCATTTAGAAAGGGGGCACTGTGGGAGGGAGCCTGGAATAAGTCCATGAGAGAATGCTGTCCTTCCTAACTGGGGCAACATTGATCAGGCAACCACAGACCTCTTTGTCCCTCCTCCTCAAAAATGAGAGGGAAAAAGAGCTGCTTTACAGGCCCTTATCACTTAAACTAGATGGACATAGTTTCAGTAGTGGAGAAACCCCAGGGGCATTGAGAACACACTAGGTTTTCAAAATCTATTAAGTGGAGTATTTAGTTAAGAACTAACTGCCTTTACCTAACTATGGCTTTCTGGGTTTCACGTCCTCACACATGCAGATCTGTGGAAGAGATGGAGTCTAATTATTAACTAACTGTGGGAATGCCCAGAAACCCTGGTGGTGTAGTAGCTAAGTGTTACTGCTACTAACAGTAGTTCAAATCTACAAGGAGCTGCTTGGAAACTCTATGGGGCAGTTCTACTCTGTCCTATAGGGCCTCTATGGCAGGGTTTTTTTCTTTTGCTTTTTTGGAGGGGGGTGGTGGAGGTGTAGGGGGAATGCCCCAAGGAGGAATCCTGTCCTCTTTAGGAAAAGGGGAATGAAGTGTTCTACCTTGAGATGAACCATTAGTAACTCCCTCCTCAAGCTAGCCTGCCACTGTTTGACTGCCCCTTCCTGAATTCTGTGTAGTCCAAATTAACTTTCACCAGAACCTAAATAATTCCTTTTAGGACACTTTCTGGCCTTTTAATTATTTTTTATATCCCCTTTTGTTTTCTCTGTCTCAGAAGAGTTTTTTTTTTTTTTTTTTTTCCTCTTCCTCACCATCATTCTTTTTTCCCCCACATAATCACATGAAAATCTGCTTGGGAGGGGATTTGATTTAACCTAATGATTTCAGAGTTATGGGCATTGATGAGAGTCATTTCAATTTGTGAAGAGCCTTGGAGAATGAATACATTATTTAAAAGCTAACATCAATATTGTCCAATGGGAAATGTGTCTTCTATTTTTAAAAAAAAAAATAACGATGCTGTTGTTTGGTTTAGTTTGGGGGATTGTAGGTGAATATCTAGGGCTGTATTTTAAGGTTCAGTGCAGAGATTTTTTTTTTTTACTCTTAACGTCGAACAAACTGGCGGGTAGTTGATAAGAACATGTGACATAGGGCTCATTCATGGAAATGGCCATTTAATAGGTCATAAAACTAATTAAAACCAAATTAAAAAAAAATGCTAGCAGTACAATTAAGGATGTGCATGGCCAGCTTTGATTTGTTATATTACTCAAAATGACTTTTTTCATAAGGGAAAATACTTTTACTTCAAATAAATACAAGAAAGTATAATTGATCTAGACAAATAAAACAGGCAAATTAGCACATGCTTAAGTCCCTAGGGTCTAAAATAGGTCAAATTACAGAGGTGAAAAGAAATTCAGGAAGCTTTACCTTTTATTTCTAAGTTGTTTTTCACAGAATTTGTGTACGTGGATAAAACTTAACTTTTCTTGACCATGACCCCAAAGGGATTAGAAATGTAATTATGATGCAGTGGCAATGACAGTGAAACTAAAAGGAAAAAGAAGGAAAAATAAAGCAGGGCCCCTAAAACTGTGTTCAAGTAGATGGGTCCAGCTGTAATACAGCTAAGAGACCTCATGGGTTCATTTTAAACATGGATAAAATTAGCATACAAGTGACACTTGAATCAGAATTCTTATTCAGCAAGGGTTGTTTACAGAATTTGAATAGGTTTAGAAAAAGTACAGATTATTCACATTACTTTAAGGAGTCCCTGGGCAGTACAAACGGTTAAGCAAATGGCTATTAACCAAAAGATTGTTGGTTCAAATCCACCCAGAGATGCCTCGAAAGAAAGGCTTGGAGATTTGCTTCTGAAAAGTCATAGTCATTAACAACCTTATGGAGCACAGTTCTTCTCTGAAACATATGGGGTCACCATGAGTCAGAATCAACTTGACAGCAACTGATTTTATTCACAGTTCTTTAACCTAAACTTTTATTTGTTCTTTCACTGCATCAAATATCTAGTAAGAACATTGTGTGGCAAACTTTGGTGTTATGAGAACCAGATCAGTTTCCTGGCCTTATAGAGGGAGGCTAACATATAAAAAATGCACAAATAATTACTTTATCACAGTTATGATCAATGGTTAAAGAAAACTGCAGTGTGCTTTCATAGTGTATTAAGGGGATCCCTAACTTTGACTGAGGGCAGGAGCTCCAGGAAAAGCTCCTAAAGATTTGGGATTTAAAACTGAGATCAGAAGAGTAAGGAGAGTTAACTACAAAGCAAAGAAAAACTGGAAAAATTCCCCAGAAGAAGACACAGAATTTGTAGGGACTCAGGTATCCTGGAGCCCAGCACATTCCAGGAAACCAAAGGAGGGCAGTATGACCACAGGGTCAGTGAGCAGGAGATGAGTCTGGGAGGTGAGCAGGCACCAGGGCGCATAAGCAGGGGTGACAGTCTAAATATTTAGCAACTTAGAAAGGCACCAGCCTGACCAATTAGAAGGAAGATTGGCTGTCAACAACCAGTATGGCAGAACCTGTGTGACCTGCTGACCAACAGCTCTGTGTGAAGGGTTCTGGACTTCATACTTAGAGCAAGAAGAGAACATTGAACAGTTTTCAGGAAGGAAGTATCAGGATCAAATCTGAGTTGGAAGTGTTTTCTAGCAAGAACTCTCTGCAGAAGATGAGTTAAATTTACCAATGAGCACCCATCATATCATATGTAAAGTACTGTTGGAGGATGCTAAGACGGAAAATGGGACTGCAGTCACTGCCTTTGGGAAGCTTACAATTGATAGCTAATGCTACCTCTTGGATATTAATTGCTCAAAGATCTGCTCTGTTTGAATAAAAATAAAAAAAAAAATTTTTAGAAGGTTCTAAAAGCTCTTCAGAGCAGTCTTTGCCTGCAATTCATTGTTCTCTCTCTCTACAGCAAATGGAAATACAATCCATCCTGTTGTTGTTGTTGTTAGCTGTCATCAGTCGACCCTGACTTAGGACGATCCCCTGCACAATGGAACAAAACGCTGCCCAGTCCTGTGCCATTCCCACGATGGGCTGTGGATAAAACTATTGTCGATTGGGTCTTCATTGGCTGATTTTAAAAGTAGATTGTCTGACTTTTCTTCCTAATTCATTTTGGCCTGGAAGCTCCACTAAAATTTGTTCAGTAAATATCACGGGTACACACAAGCCTCCACATGAGGTGCATTGGCCCGGAATCAAACCCAGTTTCCCTCATGGAAGACAAGAATTCTACCACTGAACCACAAATACTATCCTAAAAAAAAGAAGTATTATACAGGGAATACAGATTAAAATGTTTTGAAGGACCTGTTTTTTCCTAAGAGCTCGACACTTCTATCTGAATCACTGCCCTCCAGGTCTGCATAAAGCACTCCCCAAATACAAAAGCCGTAAAGATCCTGTGAGAGTTTCACTTCCCAGTGTGCTGTCACTGGCATCACACTTCTTTCTGTGCATTTCAGCAAGAAATTGCCT
This sequence comes from Loxodonta africana, assembly GCF_030014295.1. Lineage (NCBI taxonomy): Eukaryota > Metazoa > Chordata > Mammalia > Proboscidea > Elephantidae > Loxodonta > Loxodonta africana. The sequence goes on from NC_087342.1 coordinate 169,504,841, forward strand.
GAATCTAAAGGCCATCCCCTTTCTGTCAGTTCTGGGATTGCCAGACACAGAGAGGCTAAGAACTGCAAGGAAACACCTCCCTGTGGGTGTCACATGTTTATTGACAGAGGAAACAGATGAGGAATGTCTTCCCAGAATGCCCCTATCAAGCCAAGGTAATCTCATCTTCTCACAAGCTGCATGAGACTCATTCTTCTTACTCTTGTCCTAAATAAAAGCTTTAGAAAAGCTATGCAAATCTGCATGAAAACAGCCAATCTAACATGAAAGAAAATAGACAAAGAACAGCTTTCATTTTTTTAATCTTTATTTGACTTAATGCAAAAGTAATTTAGTAACTAACTAAATGCCTAAATAAATGGAAAACCCATTGTAACACATTCAGAAAATGCAAAAATGTATAGTGTGTACAAAGTAAAGGGGGAGTTCTCCTTCCTGTCTTTCAATCTAACTCCATAGAGTGCCAATTTAATATTAAACATCAGCATTTTCTATGTTTATCATTACATACGTTAGTATAGTTTTTCTTTCACATGGAAGTGGGATTACACCAATATATCATTTGACGTATTGCTCTTATCACTTAACAATATATCCTGAACATCTTCCCGAGGTAGTCTGTATAGCACCAATTCATTCTTTCTAATAACCGTATAGTAGTTCATAGCCATGAACAGGACCAATTGGACCAATAAGCAATATCATAATCAATGGACAAAATATTGATACTGTCAAGGATTTCATTTGACTTGGATTCACAATCAATGCCCATGGAAGCAGCAGTCAAGAAATCAAACAGCACATTGCATTGGGCGAATCTGCTGTGAAAGCCCTCTTTGAAGTGTTAAAAAGCAAAGATGTCACCTTGAAGACTAAGGTGTGTCTGACACAATCCATGGTGTTTTCAATTATCTCATATGCATGTGGTGAATAAGGAAGACCAAAGAAGAATGGATGCCTTTGAATTGTGGTGTTGGCAAAGAATATTGAGTAGACCACAGGCTGCCTAAAGAATGAAGAAATCTGTCTTGGAAGAAGTACAACCAGAATGCTCCTTAGAAGCAAGGAAGGGGAGACGACGTCTCACGTACTTTGGACATGTTATCAGGAGGGATCAGGCCCTGGAGAAGGAAACCATACTTGGTAAAGCAGAGGGTCAGGGAAAAAGAGGAAGACCCTCAAGGAGATGGATTGACATAGTGGCTGCAACAATGGGCTCAAGCATAACGATTATGAGGATGGCGCAGGAACGGGCAACGTTTCGTTCTGTTGTTCACAGGGTCACTATGAGTTGGAACCGACTCAATGGCACCTAACAACAACGGTTCATAGCCATAGCATGGATTTATCATTATTTTGTTATGTGTTCCCTTATTATTGGTCCATTGTATTGTTTCTACTTTTTTGACTTTTAAACAATGCTGTAATGAACATCTTAATAATTATCTCTATAAGCTTAAGAAATAAGATTCCTACAAATGTGACTGTAAGATCATAGAGGGTTCACATTTTTATTTTTACAGAAAATTTCAAATTGCCCTCTAAAAAGTGGTTATGCTGACTTACTTTCCTAAACAAACCATTTTAAATGGAAATGGGGAGAAGAAATTACCCTATATTTTTAGCGTGACTGGCATTTCTTCACATCATGCTAACAGCTTTCAGATACATTACCTCCCTGCTCTTTACTACTCTCCTGGGAGGTCATTTTTGTGGCCATTTCACTGCTGAGGAACCTGGGAGTAGAAAGGTTGGGCTGTTTGTGCACAGTCATGCTGGCAACTGGCGTAGGGGAACAGGATTGTGGTGAAAGCCGTGGGCTCTGACATCCAGCTGTCTGAGTTCAAACGCTGACTCTATTTTACAGCTGAGTAACACCGGCTTTACCACTCTAAGCCTCAGTTTCCTCCTCTGTAAAATGGTGACAATATTGCTTCCTTTGTGGAATTATGGTTCAAACTAAAGGAAATAATCCAAGTTAAACACCTAGCCATGAATTTTTACTATTATTTTTAGAAAAATGAATTTAGACCCAGTGTTCCATCCAGCTATCCTCACCCCTTTCCTCCACCTTACTCCCACCTCCACAACACAAACACACACACACACACAAGTACCTCTGGAAAACACTGAACCCAGCCCCTACAGACAAGAAATAGAAGTCCATGAAGAAATTTGTTAAAGAGCTTCTTGAACAACATTGAAACCGAGAGTGAAATCTCTTCCATCCTTTGAAGACTCATTCCTCACTGCAATAGTGACTCTCTACTGTAAACTGAGCATTTCTTGTTTCATTAATTCATTTAAGTGTTTGCTTCACAACTACGTAGGGTATCCACCTTAGCCTCTGCATCATGCATTAATGACATCATGCAGTTTTCATCTGATTCTGCGGTGTGTCACCTCCAGAGAGGCCTTCTCTCTATCTCTGCTCCTTTCCCCCAGGTTTCACTTCAAGAAATCACACTGCACCAGGTAGAAGGAGAAGAAGGAGGAAACACTGATCAACGACAAAGTAGGCTAAGTCATTACCTAATACCAGACAGGTCGAGGCTCCACCTTTGCCCAAAGGAAGGAGGTAGACTCTCACTACCCTGGTTTTGTGATAACAACAGACATGCTGGAGTTAGAGCTAGTGCTGTCCCTACAATGCTCTGCTGTCTCCCAAATGCAAATGGTCTTGTGTAACTAGCAACAGGTTCTGGGCCACATTCACTCCAGCTTCAACTTTGTGCTTTCAAAAATACCGCTATTCTGTCTTTTTATTTGTGGTGCTTCAAACATGTGGGCTTCCCAGAATATGCCCAAAATATGCAAAAGAAATTTGAAAACCCACTCATGGCAGAGTTGTTGACCCAGAGTGACATTCAAGAGTGGCTCAAACTCAAATCTATTCATACATTCTTAGTGAACATATTATGGCTAATTGAAAGGATGTTTTTGTATTTTAAAACTCATTCTAAACATGGAGGTGGATACTCTCCTTGTCCATAAGTGGCTTCCTAAGTAGACAGCTGAGAGGAATCGAGGGAGATCTGCTCCATTGTATTTGAAGCAGACCCCTCAAAAATTATCTTTTACCCAATGCTGAGAAACTGAAGTTTGAGCATAAAATGATGAGAAATAAAAAAAGTGTGGTATTTATCGCTTTTCAGCACCAACAAGGCTCAGGAGAAATTTCTTAAGTATGAGTAAAATTAATGAATAAATGGTATGAATTACGAACAGGCTTTGAAATGCTTAACCCTTTCCCAAGTGAATACATTTCTGTAAACGGTATTTCAATTCTTAGCAAAATTCAATAAAAATTAAGCCTTTAGATGAAGATCATCTTTGTGACTATGCATAAGGCAGCTAATGGCCCATAACTAATTCAGCATGGTGGGATGAAACTGGACTGGATTGGACTCCAGACACCTAGGATTTTTGTTTGTTTGTCAGTACATCTCTTAGGCTACATTGCTTAAACAATGTCAGGCCCTGAGTGTGGCTAATTAATCACGTGCAAATTTAACTGGACAGACTCTTTTCCAAACCAGAAATACAAAGGGAGTAAAATCTCTTTTATTTATTTATTTTTCAGTCTAACCTACCCTGTTAACCAACCAACTGGTAATTCCCTCTTGAGGAATATCAGGCAAATGATCAAGAAGTCCAGGGGCATGTTGTTGTTATTGACAGCTGCCCTTGAGTCAATCCTTCTAATTCATGGTGACCTCATGCTCAACAAAACAAAACAAAAAAATTCCTTGTGGATTGTGATCCATAGGGTTTTAATTGGCTAATTTTCAGAAGTAGATCAAGCCTTTCCTCCTAGTCCATCCGAGTCTGGAAACTCCACTGAAACCTGTTCAGAGTTATAACAGTGGGAATATATGCAGGCCAAAACCATGCAGACAACTAGAGTGTGGCCAAGTCACAAATGATGCTGTTGCTGAGTGTCACACGGAGACTTCTTTCAAGACTGCCTTTGCACACTTTGGTTATTCTTGCCCACTGCTTCAAGACTTCCCAGCCTGGGGAAGGACTCTCTCAGGTCTTCAGCACTGAGCTCTTCAGCTGACTCTCACATACTGCTGCCAAAGCATGCCCACAGTCCTAGGGAGGCCAGTCAAAATGAACATCCAGATTCAGCCGAGCCAAAGGCTGGAGCTTCCACACCACCACTGGGCCCACCACATTGGGTCTCCAAGACCTGGAATCTCTAGAAGCAAAAGTAGTGGTCCTGATTCTTCCTCTGCCAGAAGGCCATTTGCTTCCTTTGCATATTAGTCCACTTTCTCCTCTGAGCCAAGATTATTACATCCAGGTCTTTACTGTCTTGACAACATCACAATATTTTACTCCCAAGCAATGGCTGAGATGATTTGTGTACATTTCCAATACTGAGCCCTACTCGAGTGACGTGACATATCAGCTCCCTTCAAGTTTAAAAATTTCTACATAAAATTGAGATAATTACATCTGATTTGGCCACCTAGTAAGCTTGTTGTAAAGATTTTATGAGATGGTAGGGAAAAAAAAATCACTTAAAAAACCCTAAAGCACAACTCATGTGTAAACCCTTATTATAGAGCAAGAGTCGGCCATATTTCTCTGTGGATCAGATAGTAAATATTTTAGGCTTCGTGAGCTAGGAGGCAAAATTGAGGCTATTATGTAGATACTTATATAATGAGAGGACACTAATATCAATAATTTTTTATTGACAAAAATTCAAAATACAATAATAATCGAGTATATTTTTTCATAATAAGGATCTGATAATGAGAAGAATAAAATTTTGTGGGGGGCAATAGGGTTAAAGTTAATTAGGGTTAAAGTTAGTTTTTCCTGTCATCAAAATGGATTGCAAATGTTCATCATTAATGCTGACCTGTAAGAAGATTTTATATATTTCGTCTTTGAAAATATCTTTCTGCACAGAGAGGTGATAGACATGGCACTCAAAACGCTGTCTGTTTGTAACTGTGTCACTGTAATTTTCGGTGTGCCAAGCAAGTGGCAATGCAAAATGACCAGAGTGCCATATGTGATTTCTGTCACAACCACTCAATTCTGACCTTGTAGCACAAAAGCAGCCATAGACAACACGTAAACAAGTGGGTGTGGCTATGTACCAATAAAACTTCATTTTTAGACACTGACATTCGAATTTCGTAGAATTTTCACTGGCCATAAAATCTTCTTCTTCTTTTGATCTTTTTTTTTTTTTAACCACATAATAATATAAAAACCATTCTGAGCTCTCAATCATACAAAAACAGGCAACAGGCCTGATTTGGTCCAAGGGCTGCAGTTTGCCAACTCCTGTTACGGAGGATTCTTTAACTGGAAAAGAATTAAGCCTTACCTGATTACTTCTACTTGAGTGAAATAACGTCTTCATCTTAGTTTCCACCAACTCACCTCCCCTGCTAATAATTTATAAGTGTTTTCTTATTAATATAGTAAGTGCATTTTACTTCTAAGTTGAGTTGTTTGTTCTATAAATTGCTTCTTACAAGCCGCTCAGAAAAGACCTTGAATGTGTGGAAGCAGAAGACCATGCTTTGTTTCTTTTACAACACCTCTCAGAGGTAAAGCAATTGTTATAGAGTGGTTTATACAAATCAAACTTTAGGAAATCCTCATATGGAGACTTTCCAAATCATACCCACTGTTCTGGGTCTAGTGTGGGTCCTTGCACCCCACCCCCACCCCCAGGGAGCCTTCTCCTGCTGAAGCCCAGATGTGTTCCTAGGACATAGCAGGTATGGCAAATATCACACCTGCCCTGGGCACATGGTGCCACTGAGCAGTTCCTATTAACCCAGTACAACCAACAGCTTATCTACAGAAAATAGTGCCTATGGCAAGCACTGAAATTGTGTCACTGTCTAAACACCTGACACCTTCTTTTAAATAACTTTACCATAATGTTGCTGTCGTTCTAAGGTGCCGTCGAGTCATTTCCGACTCACAGAAACCCTATGTACAACACAACGAAACACTGCCCAGTCCTGTGCCATTCTCACAATCATTGCTATGTTTGAGCCCATTATTGCATCCACTGTGTCAATCCATCTCCTTGAGGGTCTTCCTCTTTATTGCTGACCCTCTACTTTACCAAGCACGATGCCCTTCTCCAGGATAACATCTCCTGATAACATGTCCAAAGTACAAGAGACAAAGTCTTGCCATCCACTTCTAAGGAGCATTCTGGCTATACTTCTTTCAAGACAGATTTATTCATTCTTCTCGCAGTCCAAGGTATATTCGATATTCTTTGCCAACATCATAACTTAAAAGCACCAATTCTTCAGTCTTCCTTATTCATTTCTTAGCTTTTGCAGGCATAGGAAGCAATTAAAAATACTATGGCATGGGTCAGGCACACCTTAGTCCTCAAAGTGACATCTTTGCTTCTGAACACTTTAAAGAGGTCTTTTGCAGCGTATTTGTCCAATGCAAAATGTCGTTTTTTACCATAATATCAGCTCAAAAATACAAGTCAGGATCATTAATCTTTTAGTTAGCACATTACCATACTTGAGGAAGGACCTCGAGCTGTTAATAGGATATGCCACATACCCAGGGCCAGTGCAATACCCTAGATGCGCCACTGCAGCTATCCCAGCCCACCCAATGTCTACCTTCTCTATTTTGCCATTAAGCTCATGATCCAGGCAACATAATTTACCCTTTATGTCTCTTGGAATTCTCGCGTTTGTTAGTTTTCACTGTTCAACTAGATCAAAAACACTCCAAGAAAGAAATCAAAGTCATCCTTATTTTTCTTTCCCTCAGAAACTAATTAACTCAGTACTAAGCACAAGCAGAGGTTGTGGGCTCCCCAATGGGCAGGATTGGCTACTCCCTGGCATTCCTTTGAAGATTAGGCTGTGTTACTCTCTGCCCACCTATCTGGCCCAGAGCCTCTCTTGCCAAGGCCTGATTATGCTGAATCAGCCGTGAAGCTACCCTCTTGGGCACCAAAACCCTGAGGCTCAAAGAAAAGGACCTGTCCCCTTCACTCCAAACATGACTGAAAGCCATAATCTGTACCCACCTCAAAACTGATCAATTAGAGAAATTATTAATTACAGAAAGATTTTTTTAAGCACAGAGTTTCAGGGAACATTGACCAACTTCATCCCTTAACATTACCCTCCCCAAATACACAAATTTCTAAAGGAAAGAGGAGAGTCTAACATCTCTTCACTTTGATCTCTTCAACTTGGAATTTTCTTTCTTAAAAGATATTGCATTAATTAGCATAAGAAATTGAAAATCCATGAGAACGGTTGTACAACTTGAAGGACACAACCCATGTCACTAAACTGTACATGTCAAAATTGTTGAATTAGTATCTGTTTTTTCCGTGCTGCATGTTCGCAACAAGAACGAAATAAATTATCAAAAAAATTGAAAATTAAAAGCCCAGTTGTTGATATGTAATATGAGATTTCAACCCCACAACAACAACCAATATTTTGAAGCTTTTCAAAGGAAAGGTTTAAAGCACAAGACCAGTATGTTTTCTTTTTGGATGACTTACAGTGAGAGATTAGTAAGACACTCCAAGATGTGGTAAGAATAGACGATATCACCACACCTTGGGTGGGTAAAGCCACTTGGCACAGGCACCCTGTCTTGCCACACCCCTAAGGTGTGGCAAAACACCAGAGTATCACCACGCCCATCAAGTATGATGGTTCAGTGAAAACCAAACACTTGTGAAGGTGAAGGAGAGAAATCAATAGAGGTGCCTCAGGAAGTGATACTAGAAAATAACATTATGCTGACAAGATTTTTACTGTAAGTGAAAAAACAACTTTAAAGACCGTTTTTAACTTGGGGATGTTGGGCACAGTCACCAGGATTACCTGTGAATTCCACAGCCTTGTTTTATTGGTGGGTTAGGATTCATTTCCTCTCCGGTTAGTCTCTATTTATGACATTTCCTCAGTTACTTGATTGTCTAAACACTATACGAGTTTGGAGGCTGAGCTGAAAACTTAATTAGCATTATGCAAACTGTGGGCTTCTGGTATTTCTAGTAAGCTTAGGGAGCTGCCAAGCAATCCTGCCAAGTTTCCTTGAGCCTGGAAAAGCCTGCAAACGCTAATCCAAGAAAGCAGCTGGCTGGGACAACAAGAAGATACTAATTCTCTTAAGGGCAGAAAGGGAAACACTTTGAGACTGGCAAGGTGGACTTCCTTTTGTGAGGGAACAATTAGGCCCTAAGGATGTCAACTTTGGAAAAAGCTCTAGTTGGAATCAGACAGCGTTTAGAATAGTATGTTAGACCTTGTAGATACGGGTAAGCAAAAGCAAATCTTGGGCTGTGACAGAGCCCATCTCCTCCAAAACTGAAAAGCCAAACCTGTTGCCGTTGAGTCTATTACAACTCCTAGTGATCCTATAGGACAGAGTAGAACTGCCCCAAATAGTTTCCAAAGTTGCTATCTTTACAGAAGCAGGCTGCTACATCTTTCTTTTGCAGAGCGCTGTTAGGTTTTCACCGCCACCCTTTTGGCTAGCAGCAGGGCACTTTAACCACTGCGCCATCACAGCTCCTTCCACCTCCCCCAGACCAGAGTAAATACCTGCGGAGTTCAAAGACACCAAGCACAGTAGTCTATTTTCCTCAGTAAAATGGGAGGTTTGACTTATTTATAGTTTATATGAATGCACCTGACTTCCTTCTTTTTATTCTACATTATTACTTAGAAGGCTAACTAAATGTTATGAAGAATCTATTTCTACAACTCTTTTTAAGGATCACACATAATTGGTATTAACAATATTTTTTGGTGAAGAAAGAAATGGAAACACAAAGCAAATGTGTTGAGTGTTATGTATGTGCCAGGTTCTGTGTTAAAGCGTTTTTCTACCGTTATTTCACTTCCTTGAAGAAAGATATTTTCAGATAATTTTAGAATTGATACAAATTGGAAAATTATTAAACTTTAAAAGACTGAAGAAATAAGTAACAGAAGTAAAAATTTATCAGAAGGAAAAGTTCTTCCGCTCAAGCCTGGCCAGATAGAGAAGTCACCATTGTCTTGATTAGCAGGTAGGTAGGTGGTGGAACAAAGTAGTATCACAATCCAGTCTTCAAATGGCAGTTATCCAGATCTCTATATTCTCCCCCCATGAGCTACCACTGATGAGTTTCTCGTTAGAAGCAAAATGGAGGATCAGTTATTTTTGGTCTTCCTAAGGAGCTCATTCCTTGACTTCAATTTCCACCTAATTATCCTGTTCACTGGTTATCACTGCTTCTTCCAATCATTCGTTCATTCAACCGTTATTTAGTGGAAACCCTGTGTGCCAGGTGGAAACCCTGATGGCGTAGTGGCTAAGGTCAACCTTAGCTGCTAAATCAAAAGGTCAGCAGTTTGAATCTACCAGGTGCTCCTTGGAAACCCTATGGGGCAGTTCTGCTGTCCTATAAGGTTGCTATGAGTCGGAATCAATTCGATGGCATTTTTTTTTTTAAATGTGCCAGGTGTTGGGCTACATGTGCTGCAAACAGGGCACATACCCTTCCCTCAAGAAGTCTGCTGTCAAGCATCTTCTCCATAGGAAACAAGAGGTGGGAACGCTGGCCAGAGCTGGTGGTGCCTAGGGAACCTGGGCCAAGTTAGACAGGTTACACTCAGGGCTTTAACGTGTGGCGCCAGTGGTGATTCCTCTAATCCCGATCATGAACCAGACTATTAGATCTGGAGAACCGAAGACAGAAGTCAGGCAGTGGAGTCTGTAATGTGGAAGAAAAATCCAGTTAGAGACCAGATATGGAGGAAAATACATGAGAGCAGTCATTCCCGTTTGGGGCAGGGAAGGATGAGGAGGACTTGCTTCAACTGGGGCACAGATTTCTCCAGGGCAACTAACACCTACACTGAGAAGGGGCATAGAGTGTAGTCGAAAGATCATGGGTTGTGAAATGGAACCACAGTTTTAATCATGTAACCACTGCTTCCTCACATAACTGACTTCAGCTGCTTGAGCAGGTTCCTTTTTTTTTCTTATTAATTTTAAATTTTCTCTTTTTTATTGTTCTTCAGATGGTTTATAGAGCAAATGAGTTTTTCATTAAAAAATTAATACACACTGTTTTGTGACACTGGTTGCCCACACCACGAAATGTCAACACACCCCACTTACGACCTTGGGGTCCCAATTACCAGTTTTCTTGTCCCTCCTGCCTTCTCATCCTTGCCCCTGGGCTGGTGTATCCATCTAGTCTTGTTTTATTTTGTAGGGCTGTCTAATCTTTGACTGAACTGTAAACCTCAAGAGTGACTTCAGTACTGAGTTAAAAGGGTGCCAGGGGGGCCATACTCTCAGGGTTTCTCCAGTCTCTCTCAGACCAGTAAGTCTGCTCTTTCTTGGGGAGTTTGAATTTTGTTCTACAGTTTTCTCCAGCTCTGTCCAGGACCCTCTATTGTGACCCGTGTCAGAGCAGTCAGTGGCAGTAGCTGGGCACCATCTAGTTGTGCTAGACTCAGTCTGGTGGAGACTGTGGTAATTGTGGTCCATTAGCCCTTTGGACTAATCTTTCCCTTGTGTCTGGTTTTCATCACTGTCCCTCACTCTAGACAGGGTGGGACCAGCGGAGTACCTTAGGTGGCTGCTCACAAGCTTTTAAGACCCCAGACACTACTCACTAAAGTAGGACGTAGAACATTTTGTTTATAAACTATGTTATGCCAATTGAGGAAGATGTCCCCCAAGACCATGGTCCCCAACCCTCAGCCTAGTAATTCAGTCCCTCAGGGAGTTTGGATGTGTCTATGAAGCTTCTATGACCTTGCCTTGGTCAAGCTGTGCTAACTTCTCCAGTATCGTGTACTCCCTTACCCTTCACCAAAGTTACCACTTATCTGTTGTCTAGTTAGTGTTTTTCCCTCCCTTCCACTCTTTCGCTAGTAACCATCAAAGATTGTTTCTTTCTGTGTAAACTTTTTCATGAGTTTTTACGATAGTGGTCTCATACAGTATTTATCCTTCTGTGATTGACTTATTTCACTCAGCATAATGCCATCTAGATTCAACCATGTTGTAAGACGTTTTGCAGATTCATCATTGTTCTTTATTGTTGCATGGTATTCCATTGTGTGTATGTACCATAGTTTGTTTATCCATCCATCTCTGTGAGCACATTTCTTATATATATAATAGGAATAGTGTTTCCGTTGTGAGGACTAAATGAGATGATCTATGGAAAATTCCTGATACATTCTAGACATCCAATAAGCAGTAGTTATTTTCCATTACTATTAAGTGTAGTAGGATAAGTCTTAGAATTGAAAAAAACACCAAAAAGACATCTTCAAGTCTTCCCTGAAGAAGTCCAGGTGAGGTGTCACTGGTGCAGAGCCTAGAAAAATGAAGGGTACTCCCCATATGGTCATAGAGGGAAGGGAGAAGAAACCACATAGATGAAGCATGTCTAGGCCTAAGTGTGGCTGGAGCCCAGAGGACAGAGTGCATGAAAGAGAACGGTGAGAGAAGAGTCTGGCAGCATAGAGAGAGACCAGGTTATGAGGAGGTCCACGCCATGCACAGGAGCTACATCTTCCTTGACCAGACGATTGTCAAGAATTTTAAGCTAGAGCCCATCAGAATTGGTTAAAAATAGCTAACACTTATTCAGCCAATACTTAATTAGAACTTCCTAAATCCCAGGTAGATTTTAAGCATTTTGCATATATTAACGCATTTAATCCTCACATAACCCTCTGAGCTTGTTACTAGGGAAACTGAGACACACACAAAAGTTAGTGAACTGACCCAAAGACATGTATAGTAAAAGACCTTCAATGTGTATTTCAATGAATAAGGCCACCAGTGTATATAAATGTATAAGAAAGTTTGGAGAAAAGACAGATTAGATACGAGAAGGGATTAGAAACGTGTTAGGAGGGAACATACAGATGAGACATGAAGGTACCGGAACTAAGGCAGAGCGGAGGAGAGAAGAGAGGACACGCTTAAGTGGAAAATCCAGAATCCATGGAACCTAGTGGTCAGTTGGATGTGTAGACATGCTATTCCTTTAGGAACAATTCTTTTATGAATTCCCTTGGTCAGTTTTCCTCTTTAAAAACTGTTTCTATAATATTGTCCTTTTCAGGAGGATGGCTTTGCAGAATGACAGCTTGCGCTTTTACCGATACCCATTCATTCATCCCTAACCCTCAAATCTAGACACTCATTAGGACTTCAAAAAAAAATCCAACCTAGTGTTTTAGTTTTCACCTTGAAATGGAGTATCTAATCTTCACTTAACAGTAGACATGTTGTTTCTGTCTTCTCAGAGTTTCACTTTGATGTGTCAAAGGAAATGTCATGAACTGTAGGGGAGAGTCATCACTGTGTTAATTCAGGATAAACAGCAGGTGTGGCTGGGGCTTTAAGAGGGATGCCAGTTCACCTATTCCATTTTTAGGGCTAAAACAATGAATATTTCAAATGCTTTCATTTTCAGAAGTCAAATACAGGTTCCAAAGGTGTCTGTGAATAGAACCCCAACACTTCGGAGTGAAGCTGTGTCAGAGAGAGATGCCTCTCGATGCCCTGATGATCACGATTAGGAAGCCAAACCAACACATTTTTCTTTGCATTGCTTAGATGAAGCAGGTGGGAGGCAGATGTACTGTCTGCACACCTGGGTAGGTTGAAGACAATTCTTTAGTTTAAACATTAAGCAATGACCTTCCCTTTTAAAGAACCTTATAAATTACTGTATTTTATGCAAATAACGCACACCTTCTACATTTGTTTGCCAAACATACCCTCTGCCCGCTAGGTATTTTTGTAAGTGTGCTATGCTAATTTTTGACATCAACATGTAAAAAAAAATTGGCACAGCAGTGCTTATGAAAATACCTTGCAGTGGGAGGGCACGGTTGGCAAACAAATGTAAGTTGGCAAACAAATGTGGAAAACCAAAACCAAACCAAACCCACTGCCGTCGAGTCGATTCCAACTCATAGCGACCCTGTAAGACAGAGTAGAACTGTCCCGTAGAGTTTCCAAGGAGTGCCTGGCAGATTCAAACTGCTGACCTTTTTGGATAACAGCCATAACACTTAACCACTATGCCACCAGGGTTTCCAACAAATGTGGAAAGCAAGTGTTATTTGTGCAAAATACAGTAAATTGTGTCCTAGGCACAAGTAAACAGATGACCTACAACAGCCTAATGCAGGAACAAGAAAGAGATAATAACAATAACCCCTTACACTTGTATTGCTTCTCTATCCTTCACACAGTGGTCTCACTGAAATGATGGTGTGCATATTCTGGTCACCATTTAAAAGCTAAGGAGCCCGGGGCTTATAGAGATGTCTCGCTCCTGGTGATAGCAGGATGGAGGCAGAGCTGGGGCAGGTCTGCTGACTCTAAGCCTAGTGCTTTTGCTACCACACCATGACCAAGTAGACTGCGATAGCCTTGGTTCTTTTAACAACAGAATCCTCTTTCTGGCAACAGAAACTTCTCATTCCTGTACGGATCCCACTCCCCTCCTTAGGAATGGACATGTGACCTAGGCCCATGAGAGCAGGTCTCCTCATTTGGTCAAAGGATAAATGACTGATCCAAACTCAGTCAATATTAGTTCTCCCCCGTCTTTTCTCTTGGAGAAAGATGCTTGTTTTCTGCTGATGCCATGAGGCTGATAGGCTGGGAGTCTTTAGCAGCCTCTGGTCATCATACTCACCCAGAAATAATCATATTTGAGCCCCTGAATCCAGCCGTATCAGAAACTAGTCCTACCCTTAGACTGTTCAGTTACATTAGCTAATAAATTATTTTTATTGCTTAAATTCACTTGAGTGTTTGGTTTGGTTTTATTTTATTTTTTCCTTTTAATTTTGATCACTTTCAATGAGAGTTCTGGCCAACACATACCCCAGAGAAATGACAAACTTCTGTACGAACGGCTCAGGCAAGGCCTCCTGAACACGCTATCCAGTGCTACTCTCCCACTTTCTACTCTCAGGCCCCACCCTCACCCATGATGTGAGTTCCTACAATCTGGGGTTCTATCCTTTCTGTAACCAGCACATGGTTTCTTTCTCTCTCTGTGTTGTAGTCTCAAAAACAAATACTTGCTAGTCATGATGGTTGCACAACATAGTGAAAATGTAACTAATGTTACTGAATTGTATGCTTAAAATAGCAAATGTTTTGTTATATATATTTTAACCAAAACCAGACTCATTGCCATAGAGCCAATTCCAACTCAGAGTGACCCCACGTGTTACAGAGTAGAACTGCTCCCTAGGGTTTTCTCGGCTGAGATCTTTATGGCAGCAGATCGCCATGCTTTTCTTCCATAGTGCTGCTACGTGAGCTTGAACGACGAGTCTTTATTTAGGTTAGTAGTGGAGTGCAAACCCCACAATAAAAAACCAACCAAACAAAAAAAACATGCTTCGGATCAAGTCCATGCCTGGGGTATGTGTTCCTGGGAGCCCCTTATCTCCCAGAGAGGGAAGGAAAGTATAGGGTGGGCTGTGGTGGGCTGGCACGGAAATATTCATGGAAACAGAGGGAAAGGACAGCTTCTGTACATCTTACTGTTTTGCACTCTTTCCGGTAGACTTTCAGGCACCGCATCAAAAATGTAGAATCTTTTGCAAAATCTCCATGAGGCCAGGAAGGACCATGAGCATTTGCCTGTGGAAGCCTTCAGCCCAGCACCTCGCCTGCGTGTCATGTGGGAAGGTTACCCAGGAAAGACTATGACAAACTCCGTGCCCCTCCATGTCTCTTTCAAAGCTAAACAGAGACAACGATGAAGCCTAAATGTGTTTTGCTTTTTCCTGTTTCTGCCAAATATACACAGTTTCCAAAGAATTGCTTTGTGTAAATACAATAACAAAACCTAATAGGCACATAACAAAGTTGAAAGGAAACCAAGCCCTGTTTCACTACTGCAGCTTACAAATTGCTTCTTTGGCAATGATCAATTCTGAAAAAACCATAGCTATTTTGGGACATGAATTCCAGTCCCCACCCCAAAAAAAGTATCTGTGACTTCTTTAAATAACAGCATTTACGAGGCTTAAGCCCATCCAAAGAAAAGCAAAAGCTGCCTCCTCGCCCCTCAAGGACACATACACCACTCCCACAGTCTTGTAGAGCGTGTGTGCACTTTGACTTGCATGCTCTGACCTTCAGAGCATTTCTGGCATATTGTTGTTTGTTTTACTCAGGATTAGCAGAAAATTTCTGTGGGTGTTTTACGTCACTGCAGTAGGAAGCACTGAAAAGCTGTACCCGCCTGGTTGATATTTCTGGAAAGAGAACTCTAAATTATTAGAGGAAGGAGGTGGGGTGGCAAGGAAAGCAAAGAATGAGTAAGACTCAAGAAAGCCCCATCAGGAAAGTCCCACTTGGAAAACCGAATTGATGGCAAATGGGATTTTTTTGCACGAAGCAGCACTCAGCTCTGCTTGGCGCGGAAATATAAGTTCTCATTGTCTCAGAGGGGATTGAAAAAAAGTGTGGATCTCTTTTCAGGGCCGAACCAATTTGTGGAACTGAACTTTGGCAAACAACAGTGAGAGTTATTACAAAGCAGTAGAATTTCCCTTTCTATAAGCTACAGATTTGTATATAATTGCTTGGAGGGGGCTGTAGAGTTTAGTCTGGAAACATTTGGTATGAAGTTTGAGATTTTTCAGATACTCCGAAGAAGTGCAGCAGTCACGGAAATCATGTCTAGCCCACATGTTTTTCTTTCTTTCTTTCTTTTTTTATTTTAAGACATAAGAAAAACACTAATGCCGCAATCGAAGACTGGGCAAAGGATGTGAATATACAGGTTGCAGAAGAAGCACAAATGACAACACTCAAAAAAGAAAAAACAAAAAAAAAAATCAACCTCATTTATAATCAAAGAGATGTGATATAAAACAACAAGATTCTATTTTAAATCTATTAAATTAGTAAAAGAATTTTTATGGGATAAATTACTCTTTGGACAGAGCATGAGCAGACAGGCACACTTGTATACTGCTTCAATTAATACTACCATTATGGAAAGTAATTTGCCAATATTTACTTGAAAAGGCGTGCCCTTTGTCCCCCATAAGCCACTTGTAGGAATTTGCCATAAGGAATGTTATGAGAGACATACAAATATTTACATTCACAGTACCAAAAAAAAAAAAAAGCAAACCCGTACTGTCGAGTGTTTTCCTACTCACAGTGACCCACTAGGACAGAGTAGAACTGCCCCATAGGGTTTCCAAGGAGCAGCTGGTGGATTTAAGCTGCCAGACTTTTGGTTAGCAGCTGGGCTTTTAACCTCTGTGCCACCAGGGCTCCACGTTCATAGTTGTTTTGTTGTAAGGTGCCATCAAGTCAGTTCTGACTCACAGCACTGTTTAAATGTTGAAAAATGGACAAAACTCAAGTGTCTAACAATAGGACAATAGTTTAATTAAAGCTTACTCACAAATTAATAAAGTTAATTAAAACTTACAAAATTAGATATTACAAAAATGCTAAAAATCCTTTTTTCAAAAAATGTTTAAGGTCATGGAAAAATGCTCAAGATGAAAGATTAAGAAGAAAAACCAAATTCTAAAATTGTATTTAAAATAAGACCTTACATATCACGTGTATAAAATATAAATATACGTACATGCATGTATTATATGAAGGCTTTCTGGTAGCACAGTGGTTAAGTGCTCAGCTGCTAACTGAAAGGTTGGCGGTTTGAACACATCAGCCACTCTGCAGGAGAAAGATGTTGCAGTCTGCTTCCTTAAAGATTATGGCCTAGGAAACCCCATGGGGCATTTCAACTCAGTCCTATAGGGTCTCTATGAGTCAGAATCGACCCGACAGCAGGGGTTTGGTTTGGGTTGGGTTATATATTATATATAGTACATATAGTATATCAGGCCCCTGGGTGGCACAAATAGGTAAGAGCTTGACTACTAGTCAAAAGGTTAGTGGTTCAAACCCATCCAGAGGTGCCTTGGGAGACAGGCCTGGAGATCTGCTTCCAAAAGGTTACAGCCTTGAAAACCTTGTGGAACAGTTCTGCTCTGCGTGCTTGGGGCCACATGGGGTACATCGGGCGTAGGAAACCTTAAAAAAAAAAAAAGGGAAAGAATGTACACCTTAGGTGCCATAAGCAATATTTCTAAGATCATCAAATAGCCAGACAGGCAGATACAATTGGGAATCATTTACTTTTTATGCTTAATTCTTGCATGTATTTTTACAAAACAAGATAGAGGTGTGGTGTGAAGTGCTAACAGGAGTATTGGACTCAGAATACACACACATACACATATATAACGCATTCGTGAAAAAAGATTTTCACCTCCATAATAATAAGACATAGGAAAAGCAGGTAAGTTACAGATAATTGAAAAGAAACTTAGAAACCATTTCAACTTAGAGGAAAGTGAAAGTTCATACAACCAGAAACATGGAGTATACAACTTTGAGCACTATATTTAACTCTGAGTCTCTTAGAAGTCAAGCCAAATGTGGAAACGTAACGAGTTAAAAGTTCTAATTATCTGATGAAAGGAAGCACACAAGTTTATCTGGAAAGGTAGATTTCTTTTTCTAACAGGATTCTTGTAGAAATTTGCCACATGCGCCTTTATAAGGGAGTCCCAGGGTGGTGTAAAGGGATAACGTGCTCAGCTGCTAACCGAAAGACTAGAGGTTTGAGTTCACCCAGGGGCACCTTGGAAGAAATGCTTGGTGATTTACTTCCGAAAAATCAGCCATTGAAAACTCTATGGAGCACAGTTCTACTCAGACACACAAGGGATTTCCATAAGTCAGAGTCAACTCAACGGCAGCTAGTATCTTTATACATGAAAAGTTGCACAGCAAAATGGACATTAGTCTTTGATAGAAGTCAAGGACATCATGTTAACACAAAGATCAGTGGCTCTTTCTGTAGGTGTCGTCTAATGTAGCCTCTATATGTTACCTTCTGAAGAGCTTGATGCAGGAATAAAACAAAGAATCCAGAGCAGCAGCAGCCAACTAGCTGCCATGGGCTGAATTGGGTACAAAAGGTGTTTCATAAAATTTTAATTTATCACTAACATTCAAATCAGATTTTACATGAAAGTTCAGCTTTTGATTTTTTTTTCTAAAGGCTGCAATATTTGGCAAATAGAAATCTTTTCCCTTCAATAGCCATTGCTGGCCTTGAGTAGCCACTGACCTTTGATGGGGGGTCATTTGTGCATCATGGTCTCAGACAGAGGCTTCCTTTATTTGCCACACCATCCTAGCCACTGGAGACTGGATCTAGATTAGTGAATAGATAGCCTGTCCTTTGGATTATGTCACTCAAGTATAAATTGCTTCATTTTGTCTAAAGCTAGATCACAGTCGGTTTAAGATAGAACACTCATATGGCTCGTTAAAAGGCAACATAATTGATTCCATGAATCAGGAAAAGTTCATGAAATAGCATACTTGGAGCTGTGATCCAATACAGCTGAGTATCAATGAAGCGATTGTCTTAAGTAAGTCATGTGTTTAAATCTAGGGGCTTTGGAATTCCCAGTTCCTTTCAAGACCAAGGTGCTTGGCACACAATCAAGCAAGCACTGCCCCCCACCCTGCACATTATTACTTCTCTTCCTTTCTTCTGCCTTACTATTTTGACTGTTCCCAGCACTGCCATGAGGCATTTGTCTGAGTTTTCCCAGTAGAATTTATATGGTCACATATGCACGTTCTCACCAGATTTACCACCCTATCCCATACACAAACATTGTGATTCATGCTATAAATTTATGAAAAGATAGATGGAAGTTCAGAATTCAACTTATGACACAGAAATGAAAGAGGATGAGGATAACTAATCCGTACAGAGACTAGGCCATAAAAAATACCATTGATCTTCTTAGTCAATGTTATACCCAACAGAGTAGGATGGTTTCCAACACAGGGAATAAGAAGATATTTGCCTACTGGATCATCTTTGGTTTTCAAGAAAACCGATAAAATTCTCTTTAGTTAAGTAATCTGTGGCAGGCCCTGTTAGTTGCATTCTCAACAAACATCCCCTCTTTTTTTTCTTGCTCATGGGTTTGTGAGTCAGGAATTTGGGAAGGGCTAGCCTGAGAAAATCTTGCTTGGGGTCTCTCATGCAGTTGTAGACAGATGTTCACTGGCTGGGACTGCTGTCACCTGAAGGTTGGATGTCCAATGGCTCATTCACATGGCTGGAGTTGATGTTGGCTATGGATGGGGTCTCAGCTGGGGCTGACTATTGCAGAACCTATAAATGGCCTTTCCAGCATGATGGTCCCAGGAGAGTCTGACTTCTTTCATGGCAGCTATCTTTCCCAGAGTGAGCATCCCAAAAGAACGAGGCAGAAGCTGCATGGCCTTTTATAGCCATGTATCAGAAGCCACACAGCATCACTTCCACCGTACTCTATTGGTTGAAACAGTCCATGCACACCCTGAGTTAAAGAGATGGAACATAAGCCTCGCCTCTCAAAGAGAGGCATATCAAAGAATTAACAGACAAGTTGTAAATCTCCTACAAATTGCAAAGCATCAAAATGTTGTTAGAATACTCTTCAAAGATAGCTTGCAAGGTACATGCTGTCCAAGTCAGATGTTCTTTTCAGTACAAAAAGAATCCATTTAGAATTTGCCAATTTTAAGAGGGACTGTGGGGTAAAGGAAACCCTGGTGGTGTAGTTCGAATCCACCAGGCATTCCTTGGAAACCATATGAGGCAGTTCTACTCTGTCCTATAGGGTCGCTATGAGTCAAAACCGACTTTATGGCAATGGGTTTGGGGTTTTTTTTGGGTGGGGTGGAGGGGTTTATGGGGTGAAAGCCTTCATTACTTGCCACCTCATTTAATCAGTAATTTTTTTATTACCCATAGAGGGGGCTGCACTGGGTTCTTCTCAGGCTGGCACAGGTTTCGCTGCTCCTGAGTCTTATACTCTCTTGCTTTTGTCCTCACTCTCAGTCTCTGTCTCCCTCTGTCCATCTCTCCCTTTCCAGTTTTCACCTTGACTGGCTTTTCTGCTCCACCTGCACACAACTGAGGTGTGGTTGCCCCACCACCGCCCCGATATCACCCTTCTGAGATTAAAGACATTCTCTGGGTCTCAGTTTCAAATTCTGAGATCTAAGAACCTTATTAATCCAGAAGGAAAGAAAAAATATACTGCTTAGCCAGGCCTGTTAGAGCAGAACCTGTGAGAAAGGGCATGGAAATTTAGGAAAGTTGTCTATTGAGGAGCCCTGGTGGTACAGTGGTTAAGCGATTGGCTGCTAACCAAAAGGTCAGTGGGTTGAACCCACCAGCTGCTCCACAAAAGAAAGACATGGCAGCCTGCATCCAATACAGCTTTGAAAACCCTATGGGGGCAGTTCTACTCTGCTCTATAGGGTCAATATAGGGTGGCTATGAATTCAAATTTGACTCAACGGCTACAGGTTTGGTTTGTTTTTGGTATCCATTATATTTGATAAGCAGAAAAACAATTAATCAATATACAGAAATTAGATTCTGGTAACACAAAGGAGATAGTGATGGTTCAATGGCAGCATTCTTGGCTTCCATGTGGGAGACCTGGGTTCATTGCTTACTCAATGCACTTCAGGCACAGCCACCGCCCATCTGTTGGTGGAGGCTTGCCTATTGCTATGATGTTGAACATGTTTCATTGGAGCTTCCAGAATAAGATGGACTAGGAAGAAAGACCCGGTAATCTACTTCTGAAAAACAGCCAGTGAAAATCCTGTGGATCACAATAGTAAGATTGAGAAGATGGTGGACTATTAGGCAGTATTTCGTTCCATTTTTAGTGGGGCTGCCATGAGTCCAGCCAACTCAGCGGTAGCTAACAGCAAAAATAACAGTAGCACAGAAGAGCTCTCCCAGAATCAGCATCCCTTTCACTGGCTTTAGGTTACCTTCAGCAAAAAAAAATTGATTTGCAGTCTACTCCGCCCTTTACTCTCTGCATCCACAGCATTTGCTGATGGTTTCCACAGGCAGCTTCGTTTACTTGCAAAGTGACCTAAGCTGATATAAGCTCCCAGTTCCCACCAGGACACACTTCTAATCATGTAAAACTAATATCAAATCTTACTTACTCCAAAAAAGTATTTGCAAACAAATGATCAGATTGATGGCCAGACTCAGATATTCTTGAGCCTAAGGCAGAATCCTATCACTGACAACATTGTATTTCAGAATATATCTTACAGTATTTTTTGTTTTTTGACTATGAGTGCTATACCATTTCTCTTGAATTGGTCATTACCAGCATAATAGACCACATCATTGTCTGATTCAAAATAGCCACTACTAGTCCATTTTAGCTCACTAATCCCGAGGATATCAATCTTCAAGTGTTCTATTTCATTTTTGACAATTTTCAAGACCTACTCTGAAGTACAACACTGTCAGTGATAGGATAATTGCCATATACCTCTAAGGAAGAACAGTTAATATGACTATTCAAGTTTACACACCAACCACTAAGGCCAAAAGAGAAGAAAGTGAACATTTTTACTTACTTTTGCAGTCTGAAATTGACCAAACATGCCATCAAGATGCATTGATAATTACTGGTGATTGGAATGCAAAAGTTGGAAACAAAGAAGAGCGATAAGTCTTTGGAAAATATGGCCTTGCTTTAGCATCTTTCAATAAATGATGCCAGAAATCACATGATAGAATTTTGTGAGACCAATGACTTATTCATTAAAAATACCTTTTTTCAACAGTATAAATGATGGTTATAAACATGGACCTTGCCAGATGGAATACACATGAATCAAATCAACAACATCTGTGGAAAGAGACAATGGAGAAGCTCAATATCATCACTCAGACCAAGACCAGGGCCAACTTTGGAACAGATCATCAATTGCTCTTATGCAAGTTCAAGTTGAAGCTGAGAAAATTAAAACAAGTCAACGAAAGCCACAGTATGACCTTGAGTATATCCCACCTGAGTTTAGAGACCATCTCAAAAAGAGATTTGGCACAGTGAATACTAATGCCCGAAGACCAGATGAGTTACGGGATAACATAAAGGTATCATACATGAAGAAAGTAAAAGGGTCATTAAAAAGACAGGAAAGGAAGAAAAGACCAAAATGGATGTCAAAAGAGACTCTGAAACTTGCTCTTGAACACAGAGTAGCTAAAGCAAACAGAAGAAATGATCCCATAAAAGAGCTGAACAGAAGATTTCAAAGGGCAGCTCAAGAAGACAAAGTATTATAATGAAATGTGCAAAGACCTGGAGTTAGAAAAACAAAAGAGAAAAACAAGCTTAGCATTTCTCAAGCTAAAAGAACTGAAGAAAAAAATTCAAGCCCCAAGTTGCAATATTGAAGGACTCTATTGGCAAAATAGTGAATGACACAGGAATTATCAAAAGAATATGGAAGGAATATACAGAGTCACTGTACCAAAAAGAACTGGCCAATGTTTAAGCACTTCAGGAGGTAGCATATGATCAAGGACCAATGCTATTGAAGGAAAAAATCCAAGTTGCACTGAAAAAAAAAAAGGCATTGGCAAAAAACAAGGCTCCAGAAATTGACAGAATTGAGATGATTCAACAAACAGATGCAACACTAGGAGTGCTCAGTAGACTATGCCAAGAAATTTTGAAGACAGCTACCTGGCCAACCAGCTGGAAAAGATCCATATTTGTACCCATTCCAAAGAAAGGTGATCTAATGGAATGTGGAAATTGATTGTCGAACGACATCATTAATATCACATGTAAGTAAAATTTTGCCAAAGAAAATTCAAAAATGGTTGCAGCAGTACATTGACAGGGAACTGCCAGAAATTCAAGGCAGATTCAAAAGAGGACATGGAATAAGAGATATCATTCCTGATGTCAGATGAATCTTGGCCAAAAGCAGAAAACACCAAAAAGATGTTTACCTGTGTTTTATTAACTATGCAAAGACATTCGACTGTGTTAATCATAACAAATTATGGATAACATTGAGAAAAATGGGAATCTCAGAACACTTAATTTTCCTCATCTGAACCTGTACATACACCAAGAAGCAGAGTTTAGAACATTCTTTTAAAATCAGAAAAGGTATGTGTCAGAGCTGTATCCTTTCACCATACTTACTCAATCTGTATGCTGAGCAAATAATCTGAGAAGATGGACTATATGAGAATGAATGCAGTGCCAGGATTGGCGGAAGACTCATTAACAACCTGCAGTGTGCACATGACACAACCTTGCTTGCTGAAAGTGAAGAGGACTTGAAATACTGATGAAGATTAAAGACTGCAGACAGCACTCGGTATAATTGCCATCTCAACACTAAGAAAAGAAAAATTCTCACAACTAGACTAATAAGCCACATCATGAAAATGGAGAAAAGACTGAAGTTATCAAGGATTTCATTTCATTTGTATCCACAATCAACACCCATGGGAGAAGCAGTCAAGAAATCAAATGACATGTTGCATTGGACAAATCTGCTGCAAAAGACTTCTTTAAAGTGTTAAAAAGCAAGGATTCTACTTTGAGGATTAAGGTGCGCCTACTCCAAGCTGTGGAAACCCTGGTGGGGTAGTGGTTAAGAGCTACGACTGGTAACCAAAAGGTCAGCCATTCGAATCCACCAGGTGCTCCTGAAACCCTATGGGACAGTTCTACTCTGTCCTAAAGGGTCACTATGAGTTGGAATCGACTCAACAGCAACAGGTTTGGTTTTTAACCCAAGCTGTAGTATTTTCAATTGTCTCATATGCATGTGAAAGCTGGACAGTGAATAAAGAAAATGGAAGAAGAATTGATGCATTTGAATTATGGTGTTGGTGAAGGATATTGAATATCTTATGAAGTACCAGAAGAATGAACAAATCTGTCTTGGACGAAGTACAGCTAAATGGTCCTTAGAAGCGAGTATGGCAAGACTTAATCTCACTTTGAACATGTTTTCAGGAGGCACCAGTCCCTTTAGAAGGACATCATGCTTGGTAAGGTAGGAGGCCAGCAAAAAAGAGGAAGACCCTCAAAGAGATGGATTGACAAAGTGCCTGCAACAATGGGTTCAAACATGGCAATGATTGTGTGTATGGCACAGGACCAGGCAACATTTTGTTCAATTATATATAGGCGTGCTATGAGTTGGAACTGACTCTACGCCACCTAATAACAACAACAACAGCAAAGCAGAATCATAAAGTCCCTGGATGGCACAAAAGTTAAAGCACTCAACTACTAGGTGAAAGGTTGGTGGGTCAAACCCACCAAGAGGCGTCTTGGAAAATAGGCCTGATAATCTGCTTTCGAGGGGTCACAGCCCTGAAAGCCCTATGGAACAGCTCTACTCTGCACACATTGGGTCCCCAAGAGCCAGAATTGACTTGACAGCAACTAACAATAACAATGAGGCAGAATCATGCTACTTAGGGCCCACCCTCCTAATGCCCACTCTTCCACTATTGGCTACTTAAAATTGCAGGGTGTCTTATGGCAAAGTCTCCATTTGCCTTTTCCTTGTATGTTTGGGTTTCTTATTAAAGAGCAATATAGAGGGTGAAAACGAATCTAGTCTTGTCTAACTTACACATTTCTAGCATCACACTGCCCCAGGCAAGTGTAGCTAGGTCACTTAGTCATGGAAGCTCTCAGAATTTAGTAGCTTGGTATTATGTATATCACTATATAGGTGCTTAATAAATACTCAAATGAATCCTTTACTGCCTTCCCCAAATAAAAAATGCTGATGCTCTTTGTCCCAAACAGCTGCCATATACTATACCCTGATGTAGGTCATCTTCAGTTATAAAGGAAAAGAATGCTACAGAAGCAGCAGCTGTACCCAAGGTAAGGGCATACATGCTTTTTGATGAGATGGGGGAAGGGTGCTAATTACTATGAATAAGAACTTGCAGATCGTCTGTGATTGCCTTCTTCCTGATGAAGGGAGGAAGGGGCCACACAAGAATGCTGGGAAATTTTAAGAAGTGAGCTATAGTAACTTTAGAATCTCAAAGCATCTAGTACACATCTCAGGCCCATTCAGCTTCTAATAAAGTTCGTAAACAGACGACCAAACTAAAAATCAAACCTGTTGCTGTCAAGTAGATTCTGACTCATAGAAACCCTATAGAACAGAGTAGAACTGCCCCATAGAGTTTCCAAGGGCCACCTGGTGGATTTGAACTGCCAACCTTTTGGTTAGTGGGCATAGCACGTAACCACTATACCACCAGTGTTGCCAAACAGACAGCAGTGTCAAATATTAGAAGAAACTAGAAAACTATACTACTTTTATAAATTTTTAACAACATGGGGATTTTATATTCTACCAATCTGCAGATTATCAATGGCCAAGCCTCAAGTTAAAAAGAAAAATAGTGTCATATTCAAAACAAGACCCAGCCAATTATCGTAATTGCTGTCAATACCTTGTACACCTGTAAAAAATTGAATGGGCAAAAGTTGTGTGATAGATAAGTTTACAACAATGACAAAAAAAAAAAGAGTATCTGCTGAGGCTATTTATGTACAACCAAACATCTTATGGGATTTGGTTCCTTGGTTTGAGGGTTTAGGATCATGGTTTCATGGGACATTCCAGCTAATCGGCCTAAAAACATGTTTAGTGGTTCTGCTCTAGTGCCCAGGATCTTAAAAGCTAGCAAGTGGCGATCCAAGACACAACTATTTGTCTCTAGTCACCTGGAGCAACAGAGGAAAAAGGAGAGTCAAGAATAGGAGGAGAATATGTAATGTGGCTAATTGCCTCTATGAACAACTAACTACCTCTTTTGCCATGAGACTAGAAGAGCTGGATGGTGCCTGACTACCATTACTGAACATTTTGACCAAAGATTCAATAGAAGAATACTGATCAAAAGGGGGAAAATGAAGAACAGAATTTCAAATTTTCATGGACTACAGACTTTCTGGAGTCATGGAGGGTAGATGAACCCCTGAAACCATTGCCCTGAGATAATCTTTAAACTTTAAACCAAAAATAACGCCTGAAATCATCTTAAAAGCAAACAGTAGTTTAGATTTACAAAAAAAAAAAAAACGATTCAACTAACAGAAGAGGTTAAGTTCTAAGGATCGGCTACTTTGCAGGGTTGACAGCAATGCTTCATGTGAAGTGGGGTTATCCCTGTAAATCTCTTTTCCATATCCAGATCTCTTTCCATATCTGGTGAACCAAAGGAACACCTGATCCTCACTCAATCAAGTTTTATTATTTTACTGTGCCTTCAATCTCTCTCTAAAGATAGATAAATTTTACCTACTGAATAGAATGTAGCAATATCACCTTTTTCTAATAAGATATCTTTAACACTATATTAAAATAAATCATGTTTTGATTTATTATCACTTATCTCTTTATATACTTATGTATTGATATTATAATTATACATTATATTTTTTTAACAAGTTGCCATCAAGTTGAAGCTTCAACTCATGGTAACCTCATGTGTGCAGAGTAGAGCTGCTTCCTATGGTTTTCAAGGCTGTAAGGTTTCAGAAACAGATCCCCAGGCCTCTGGTTGGGTTCAAACTGCCAGCCTTTCGTTTAGTATTCAACCACTTAACTGATTGCGCCACCCAATTATATATTATATCCTTGTATTATCCCCTTATGTGCTTATATTTTACATACTTAACGCATGCCTCAACCTCTTATTTCACTAAGGTTGAAAAGACAAGTTAATGTATTTTGTCTTTTTGATTTATTCTGGAAAACACAAGAACTTTTCCCCACAATATTCTTTTATTTCTGTAATTAGGCTTTTGAATAATTAGATTCATTAGGGATTATTGGAGGAGCCTAGGTGACACAGTGGTTAAGCACTCGGCTGCTAGCCAGAAGATTGGCAGTTTGAACCCACCAGCCGCTCCTCGGGAGAAAGACGTGACGGTCTGCTCCCGTAAAGATTATAGCCTTGAAAACCCTATGGGGCAGTTCTACTCTGTCCTACGGGTTCTCTATGAGTCAGAAGGCAGATTGAGATAATGGTTTATTATAATAGTTGGTCAAAGAACAGTAGGATCAAAGAGAAAGTAGTGATCACATCATTGCTAAAGACTTTTCTCCAATCATCTCTGTCTTCCAGAGAGCACTGTTAACAGTGTTCTCAATCTCAAATGTGATCTCTCTCTAAAAGAACATTGCCAGAAGCACTGAACCATGACAGGATTAAAAAAAACTTCCCTCGACTGCCACACACGCTTGCAACTACTGCCCATTTCTCTGCTCTATTTTACAGGAAAACTCAAAGCAATCTTCTATGCCCACCAACTCCATTCCCATACATCCCACACTCTTCAGTCCATTCCTATTGGGCTTTCATCAGCACCCTTCATAAAAACTTTTCCTCATGATAAACACGGGTTTTCCTGTTTTGCCAAACCTAACGATTGATCTTCAGTTTTCTTCTGACTTGTCCTCCCAGCAGCATTTGACATGGCAGATCCCTGCCTTCTTCTTGACCTTTTTCACTTAGCTCTCAGGACACTCTCTCTTTTGGCCTCCTCCACCCCACTGGCCAGTCCTTCTCAATCTACTTTGTGGTTCCTCCTAGAGTTCAGTCCTCAGACCCCTTATCTTCTACACATACTCACTCCCTCAGTAATATCCGCTAGTCACATGCATATGGTTTATAACTTACAGGTCCCAACTTACATCACCAACATCAAACATGCTCCTACCATCAAGATTCATAAATCTAACTTCCAATTAGACATCTATATCTGATCATCTAACAGAAGTTCCAAACTTCAAATATTCATGGTTGAACTTCTCATTCCCTGCTCCTCCTCAATATAAAGTAAAATATTTACCCCCTTTGGTCTTAATCATCTCACTCAGTGAATGGCACTTCTATCCCTATGTTTCCAGTTGCTCAGACTAAAAGCCTTCAAGTGGTCTATGACTTTGCTTTTCTTTTATATCTTATGAATATTCCTTCAGCAAATCCTGAAGGCTCTACCTTCAAAGTACATTGAGAATCCAACCACTTCTCACCTCTCCAACATGATAACCCTTATCCAAACCACTCTAATCTCTTGGTTCTTGCAACGGCCTTCCATCTGTTTTCTCTACTCCCAGCCTTGCCCCTACAGTCTCTACTCTCACAGCAAAATGTCAAATCACTCGTCTGCTTAAAAACCTCCAGTGGCTTCCCATTTTACTCAGAGGGAGTGATCTGGCCCTGACTACCTCTGCAAAATCATCTCCCACCAGGCTTTTCCTTGCTCACTTGGCTGTCTCAGCTGGGCCGTTGCAAAAGCCTCCTAACCATTTTCCCGCCTCCACTCTCGGCCACCTTCCCACTCTGGTCTCATTAGTCTCCTTTCTGACCACAAAATTCTAAGCCCACTCTTCACTGTAGGACCTCTGCTGTTCCTTTGGCAAATCCATTTGACTTGTATCCTCTTCCCTGGGTCTCTGCTCAAATATCACCTAATCAGAGGGCCCTTCACTGACCACCTTAAATAAAGGAGCCCCAATCACTTTCCATCTTTATTCTTTCTTCGTAGCACATATCAACACCACAATATTATAAGTGTTTATTTGTTGATTTTTTTATTGTCTATCTGCCCCACAAGAAATTAAGCTCTGTAAAGATAAGGTCTTAATCACTGGGTTAGCCCTTGTGCCTGAAAAAGTGCCTGTTGTTGTTAGCTGTCATGGAGTCAGCTCCTGACTCATAACGACCCCATGCACAATGGGATTGGAGCTTTACGATCCGTAGGCTGAGTTTTGGAAGTAGATCACCAGGCCTTTCTCCTTAGTCTTTTTTATTCTGGAAGCACCACTGAGACCTCCTTAGCATCATACTCAAGTCTCCACTGACAGATAGGTGGTGGCTATGGTTGAGGTGGAAACCCTGGTGGCATAGTGGATAAGTGGTACAGCTGTTAACCAAGAGGTTGGCAGTTCAAATCTGGCAGGCAATCCTTGGAAACTCTATGGGGCAGTTCTATTCTGTCCTATAGGGTCACTATGAGCCGGAATCAACTCGACGGCAGTGGGTTTTGGGTTATGGTTGAGATACATTGGCCAGAAATCAAACCCAAGTCTCTGCCATAGAAAGCAAGAATTCATTCTACCACTGAACCCCCACTGCCTTCAGAAATAGTGCCTCATCAATAGTAAATGCTCAATTAATATTCACTGAATGAATGAACTGGTATTCCAGTCAATGTACAACTTGTGGTGAGCAACTGAAAGTTTTTAAAAGTCAAAGTAGATTTAGACTTGAGTGAGTTAGAAAAATTTATTGTGAAATTGGTTAAGTGTCCAGGTGATGCCTCCAGAAGCTGCTTTTTCCATTTTGACATTTCTGAATGAAGAGTCACTTCCCGCGTTGACGAAAATCTGCCACCAGGCTAAATCACATGGAACATGCTGCTGGGACAGTTTTTCTTCTGTCTGACCCGAATGACTCAACATGCCAATGACAATGCTGGCTTTATGACCCTGGAACTCCAGTTGGAAGTCCTGAATCAACTACCAGCTTCATTCAAATGCATCTTGCTCAACTTGGTTAACTTGAAACTGCTCATTCCTTGAACAGGATTGCTGTTGTATCTTTTGTCATCCACTAGCTGTGTGACTAATTTGAATGTTTACTTTCTTAAGTGAAAACTCTTTGAAGCTAAACAAAACCATTTGAAGAGATTTTCAAAATGTCTGGATATATTTTGGGGGGGGGAATGCAACTTAAGACTTGCTAATCATAAACTAAATATAAAAATATATATATACATGATTTTAATTCAGTGTCAGGAGTCTAAACCTATTATTTTAGCATAAAAGCATATTACCAGCTAAGCATTGTGGCATGGTGTTTGAATTTGTGCCTCACATATTAATGACCCATACGCTAAATTTTTGTTTTTCTTTTTTTTTATGCTAAATTCTAAGGCATGAAAATTTCCTTTCTCCCTCCCACCACAAAGTGAGACTAATAGTGGCAAGGCATCCAATCTGAAAAAGAAGTTATTAGCAGTCTTACTATTATTATTTATTATCATTATTTGTTTTAGAAAGGTATTTTTATTTTAATATTTTAATGGACTTTGTCACTATCTTCACAATCGGTTTAAAATCTATATTGGTACTAAATAACTAGACATAAGTCTTTTTGATAAAAGA
The DNA here is from genome assembly GCF_030014295.1 of Loxodonta africana. Taxonomy (NCBI): domain Eukaryota; kingdom Metazoa; phylum Chordata; class Mammalia; order Proboscidea; family Elephantidae; genus Loxodonta; species Loxodonta africana. The sequence goes on from NC_087342.1 coordinate 169,535,009, forward strand.
ACCAAAGATTTTGTGTTCCTAGAGATTCTCACTATAACAAGAAGAGAACAAAGAAATAAAATGGCTACCATCATCAGAGCCAAGTGAAAAAAATAGGCTCAGATGGCCTGGGAAGATGGCATAAAGTTGCACACAAACTCCTCATTTGTGTAAGTTTTTGGTCTTGCCTTAGGGAAGATATTCAGCTTGTTCAATTTTTCCAGGGAGGAGGGGAGGTGGAGAGGTTGGGGTATGCAGGTAAAATCTCTAAGGCAGTGATCCACGTACTTCCTTCAATTTTTCCCAACCTGAGGTATTGGTTTGCCACTTCCTGAAACATTCGCTTTTAAATATATAAAAATTAGACCACCGCTGGCAATAATGAGCAAAGAGCTGGGCATTGTAACCACCAAGTGCCGTGTTAAGTTCCCCAACAATATTAAGAGAAATTGTAGCCTCCAATACGATCATTTTAAAAGGTGCCACATAATGACACTCATTTCTCTGGGTGGGTCAGAAGTTTCCCTTAGGTAAATTCAATTGAACTTTTTATTCATTGATAGCATCAGTGCAACATTCCACAATTTCTCTCTCACTTTGTCAAAGGATCTTACAATCAAAAGCTGCTCCTGCTCCAACCCTATTCAGTCCACAAGGAATCATTGGTCAGCTACAGTGAAGTGTGTTAGGTAACTTACAGATTCAGAGACACAGTCCAAAAAGTCACAAAACTCCCAGTCCGACGGATAAAACCTTTATTGTAATACTGCTGGAATCAAAGAAAGACATATTATGGGTACAAAAACGGAACAATAGAACCATATGGCGTTAGAGGGAGAAGGTGCAGCGAGGTTTCCCAGGAGACTGAGTCTTAGGGCTTGGAAAATGAGTAGGTGGTGACCTAACAATAAGGATCTAGAAGCTGGGGAGGAAGGCAAGAAGGCAAAGAGCATCAGACCCACTCTGTCCAATATTGGAGCCACTAGCCGCTTGTGGACATTCAAATTCATTAAAACTTAATAAAATAAATTTTAATTTCTCTAAATTAAGATATTGCTTAATGCCCACACACAGCTAGTGGTTACAGTATTGAATGGTGCAGATACGGAATATGTCCCTCATCGAAGAAAGTTCTATTGGGCAGCACTGGCTCTGAGCAAGAAAGACAGCAAAAGCACAGTGGTCTAAGAAATGTTGATGGAGGTAATTGTAGGTGGCTTTGAATTTACCGGAGGGCAGGGAACACAGGCAGGGAGAATGGCAGGTGATAAGGCAGGAAACAGAGGTACTGCAGGCCAACCAGTGAAGTTCCTTGGCCATTGTCACATTATTCAAGAGAATCTGAGTCCTGGCAAGTTCTACCTCTCATTATCAAGCAGTCACTACACGCTGGAAAGCCGTGTAGCCAAAATTTTTGAACAAACATCCTTACTTCACCAATTACGTTTATGAAACCATGTGTTTTATGGTAATGAAGGCAACTCACCACATCATGAAATCATTATTTTTCTTTGAATAAAGGAGATTGAATTTTTTATTTGGGCATCTTATCCTTTTTTTAATATATAGTAAAAATAAAATACTGTAACATTTTGCACTTTAAAAAACTGAGTTTTTGTAGTTTCTTGGTTCTACAACACACTGGTTTTGTAGAACTAAGTTTTGACTATAGAAAACATATGACTGTGTTATTAAGAATTCAGGAACAGTTAAAAGTAAGCTCCATCCAACATCAGCAGACAATTTTCTTCTAACAATTAAAAAAAAAGTTCAAAATGAGATTTTTGGTTTTTTTTTTTTTTCATGAAATTCTCCATTTCCTTAGCAGACTAGATCAGTAGATGCATGGGCACTGTAGTCCAAGGGACCAGGATCAAACACCCATCGTTTAGGTACATGGCCTTAGTCTAGTCCCTTAACCTCATAAACCTGTTTCTTCATCTGTAACAAAAGTGTTAAAAAAAGTCTCTGGGGTTAGTGAATTTATGTTAATGGTGCAGGAACAACTCAGAAAAGGAGGGTGAGAATGGCTGTACAACTCGAAGAATGCAATCAATGTCCCGAAGCGTTACATGTAGAAATTGTTGAATTGGTGTGTGTTTTGCTGACACATTCTCAACAACAACAAAATAAAAAAAATTTTTTAAAGTCTCTGGAGATTTGGACTAAGTAATTTAATATATGTAGAGCACTTAGCATGTAAGATCACTCTGTGTTTGTTGGGGAGGGCAGAGGAGTATGGAGGTGGCTGTCCCCCAGGTGTTTTAACCAAGTGCTGGTTAGATGGGGAGAAACAATAACTCCCATATGTTGCTGGTAGAAATGCAAAATGGTGCAACCACTTTGGAAAACAGTTTGTCAGTTACTTATAAACATACATCCCCACAATGCCACTCCCAGGTGCTTGTTGTTGTTAGTTGCCGTCGAATTGATTCTGGCCCTTGGCAACCCCGCATGTGCAGAGTAGAATGGCTCCATAGGGTTTTCAAGGCTGTGACCTTTAGGAAGCAGATTACCAGGGCTGTCTTCCAAGGTAGCTCTGAGTGGGTTTGAACTGCCAACCTTTCTGCTAGTAGTGAGCGCTTAACCAGTTTCGCCACCCACGGACTCCTTACCCTCCCAAAAAATGAAAGCATAAGTCTACACAAAGACAAATTTTATAGTAGCTTTATTCATGATGATCATCAAAAACTGGAAGCAAGCCAGTACCCTTCGACTTGTAAGTGGATAAACAAATTGTTACATTCATACAATGGAATACTACTCAGCAATAAAAAGGAAAAAATAAGATACATGCAGTGTATCACTGCAGTAACAAACTTTTACCCTTCATTTCCCTTCAAATAAGTCCTGCAAGCATCATTGCTAACATCATATTTGCCATCATACTATTAAATAGACTGCAACTTTCATTTTTATAATCACTTATAAATTTCAGTCTTATTTTACAGAACAAATAAGCAAGTCACTTGAATTGGCTAAGTGTTCTAGTCTCCTTCATGGGGTTCATCACGTACGCCATAATCATCAGCAACACATTTACAAACACCAGCTAACTTGGTTTATTGCATTTTTCCCAGATTCTATTTCAGAAGGTGCACTTAAATATGTCTTCAAATTCTAATGGAGTCTAACTGTAGCACACTAAACACTGAATGTTACAGAGTAGTAGAAGACAAAGTCCCTGCTTTCAAGTGGTTTACCAACTAATCAGGGAGATAAACTTCATGATCTCTTTGGAAGAACCCAATTGCAGGTCATTTTATTCTTTGCAATAAAATCCAGCGATTAAATAATTTAGTTGTTATCATTGTAATAGCAATTTATATAAATGACTTGATAAAATCCCATGTTCAACTATACGTCCAAATTTCGATAAGAAAAATGTGGAATATGTGACACTGCGTAATATATGACATATATTCCATACAGCTCAGAATATTCCAGCCTCTATGAAAAGAAAACCCCAATTCTCTTTCTAAATCTACTTGAGGCCTGGTGATCTGCTTGTGAAAACTAGCCAGTAAAAATCCCATAGATCAAAACAGAGTATTTTCCAATATGGTGCTAGAAGAGGAGTCCCTTAGGTTGGAAGGTACTAAACAATAGCCACAGCAGTGAACACAAACATGCCAACGATCTGAAGACGGCACGGGATCAGGCAACATTTCACATTCGTTCTGTTGTACATGAGATCGCCATGAGTTGGAGCCAACTTGGCTGCAACTAACAACAATAACATTAAGTGGATCCTGACTAGCATTTGTGTAAAAAAAAAAAACAAAAGTTGCCCCATCAAGTCAATTCCTACTCATAGCAACCCTATAGGACTGAGCAGAACTGTCCCATAGGGTTTCCAAGCAGTGCCTGGTGGATTCGAACTGCCGACTTTTTGATCAGCAGCCATGGCTCTTAATCACTATGCCAGCCTGGTTTCCTAGGATAGGATAGGACAGGATAAATAGAATAATAGGAAAAAAGAAAAGAATACAACCCACGCCTGAGTTCAAAATGGGTTTTGCTACTTAATAGCTCTGACTTTGGAGAAATAACAAACTTTTGACTCCTCAGTATTCTTATCCATAAAGCGAAGCTAATAATAGTTTCTACCATGTAGGCCTATGAGGATTTACTGGATTAATATTTGTAAGGTACTTAGAACAACATTTGAGACAAACTAGGCATTTTAGGTATTTGTTAAATAAAACATAAAGTGTGCGTGTGAGACAGAGAATTGGGTTGTGATAAAGTTTGGAAAAACCAAAAATTAGAGGAGATGAGCTGTAAACGTAAGCTTCAATGAACAGACAAAACATAGATAAGCAAAAAGGAGTGGGGACATTCTAGGTAGGGAGCATGGAATTTGGGGACCTGGATTGGAGACCCTTCTTCCAGTCTGGGGAGCTGGCAAGAGTGAAAAGGAAGCATTAAAGAGAGGAGAAAGTTGTTTTACCTTATGTAGAACTCTTTTGTATTCAAATCCCCTTTATCAGGACCCAGATGTTTTAAACACGGTGCCAAGCTGTGACAGAAACAGATGTACATGCAGGAAACACAGCACATCTAGCAAGCAAGGCTGTTGGGTAACTCAGTTTATTAACAACACAGCACGTATTATGTAGTAACCATTTGCAGATGATCATTAAAATATATCCCCAACAGTCCTTTCTTTTGGTCGCTTTGTTTTCAAAGTTTCATCTCTAAAAAACTCTTTAAAATGCTTACCCAGCTGAGCTGAAAGAAAATTACAATTGTAGTCATTTAACCCTACACTGGCACAAGGCGGGTAGACAATATGGTTCAAAGATCTCTGCTCATAAACCCAGCACAAAGAGGATGTCTTCCCCTTGCATTAACCAGCACAAACAATCTGAACTATGAGAACAAATAATAACCAGTTGCATCAAGTCAATTCCGACTCATGGTGACTCCACGTGTGTCAGAGTAGAATGGTGCTCCATTGGGTTTTCAATGGCTGATATTTTGGAAGTAGATCAGCAGGCCTTTCGTCTGAGGCACATCTGACCAGACTTGAATCTCCAACCTTTCAATTAGCACCCAAGTGCATTAACTGCACCACCCAGGGACTCCTGGGCCATGATAAGGTCACTCTGAATTGGTTATGCCCATCTAACTTAGGTCACTAGACAAAATTTTGAGCCCAATAACCTTGACATGAGAGCTCACTGGGTGACTCTGTGTGTGATATATAACCATCCAAAGCCACCTGACCTATTTCTGAACATGGGCAGGACAGGGGGTAACAAAGGTGGAGGCTGGTTATGTTCAACTGCACCTAATCTCCGTATCCATGAATGTTCCCTTCATTTTAATCAGTTAAAAAAGAGAGAGAGAGAGACCTGCAGAACGATTCTGCCCTGCTGATATAACAATATGACCCAGAATGAGATGTTAAGGAACCTTAAAAGATTATCAGTCAAGCAGGCTCTCTTGAGATGAATAATGTATTATTATTACCCCATTTTATAGATGAATTAACTAAGACCAAAAGACATTAAGCAACTTGGATCATGAAGCTCATAAAGGGCAAGGAAAATACAGCAACCAATCCCAAGTATCCTGGCATGTTCTTGGGGCTATATTGTATTGAGGATTTCCCCATATTCCATTTCTATTATTCAAGAATACAGTGTGTTACAAGTCAGGTATCAGCTGTGTAAATAGGTGTCTGACCTGAAAGAGACATGTACCAATTATCTGTGGGGCTGGATTGTCTGAATTGCAGTCCATGCAACCAAATCTAGTTGGTTGTGATGTAAGTATAAACTCACTGCTGATTTCATACATAAGTTTAATAATAACAGAAAATACTTTCCTTCAGGTTGTCTGGTAATTTAGGTAGTGGACATCCACCAAACTCACGGTTAGGAAAGATGAACAAGTCTGTCAACATTATACTTTGTGGAATGTCACAAGCTTTTCGTGGAGAAGCAAGTTGTTTGTGTTTTTTTTCACGACATGTTTACATGTAGTTAGGAAGGGGTGTGCCCATTCAGATCTCTGACTGTGACACCAGGAAGGACAGCATTAGAATGAAACCCATGAGGCAATGACCTTAAGTACAGGTGGTTGCTACAATGTCTATTATTAGGATCAGTAAGACACAGAAATAATATTGCAAAATGGCAGGATGGAAGGCCAGTTTTCCCTGACAAAGTGCAAAGGCATGCTATAAACACTTGCATGAACAAACAGCCTTAGCAGGAACCACAACTAAGAGAAAAATTAGAGGAGGTTTTCCACAGCATAGGAAGTATTGTTCTCCCGTGGTCACCCTTAAATTCATCCCTTTTTTTGTAGAAGACGCTTAGGCTCCACCATGGAACTGTGGCATCTCACCCAGCATTCTCCCTGTGGGCCAAAGTGATGGGATGAATTGATTTACCACGAATTGTTCCTTCTGACTGGGGAGCCTACATCTTTAGTTCAAAAGCAGAGTTCTCCAAAGTACAATGAGGTACAGTAGGCCCAGCTGCCAGATGGTAAAGCAGATGTGGGCACAGCTAATTTCCCTCTCAGAAGACTGTCTGACCTAGAGCAGGACAGCCTACCTCAGGGTTTCCATTTCTTTATCTTGATGGTGGGGCTCCCCATGCTGGGATAATTATCACTCTACAAGAGTATAAAGCCTTTTCTCCATGAGGCTTTGGGTGTGTTTGTTTTCAAGTTATGAAAACTCAAACCTGTCAGCTAGTGAAATCAGAAGCTTACAAGAAGCCACCTTTTGGTTATGTAACAGGCATGGATGGTGTCAGACAACTGTATGAGTTCATGTAAAGTCAGAGGGGGAATTACACAAATAGGGATGAGGAGGAATCTCGATAAACCCCCCTGCTGGTGAGGCTGCCATCACCCTATGACTCCTCAAGTGCTCTCTCCCCACCCAGCCCTGCCCCCAGTTGGGTCATTAATCATCTCTGCCTTGTCATCAAGGTGTGCCTGCTCTGATTTTTTTCTCTTCTTGGTATCAAAGTCCATGTGATTCAAAAATGTTTGTTAATTCATCAGGAATGCCCACTGAGATTCTCTTAAGTTCTTTGGCAGGATGAGACAGGATATAAAAGAACAATAAGGTAATAATTTAGCCATCTCTAACACATGCGGGAAACCCTGGTGGCGGAGTAGTTAAGAGCTATGGCTGCTAACCAAAAGGTTGGCAGTTCAAATCCACAAGCTGCTCCTTGGAAACCCTATGGGGGAGTTCTACTCTGTCCTATGGGGTCGCCATGAGTTAGGATCGACTTGACGGCAATGGATAAACAATATTCTAGGCTCTACCCTTTTTTTTACCCTAGTCACTGAGGAAATAAAAGGTGAAATTATGTGGTCCCGGGTTTCCAAAGGCTCACTATCTAGTGAGAAGCCTGACAGGCAAACAGATAGCTCAGGGTCAGCACTATCCTAGAGGGAGCCACAGAGGGCTGTAGAAGCCACAAGAAATTCCCTGCATGTTAAGGTACATTTATGCCATTTCTCTGCCCTGTTTTTGGACTAGCCAAAATCCTCCAGAATAGTATGTTGTTCTCACAGGGCTCCCACCCTCCACCTCCTCATCTGGTCAGGTAAGACTGAAAGAAAATAATTACAGGCGGGGTTCTGAGTGATATGATTTGTTGTAAGTTCAGTTAAGCTGTAAAGCCCGTATGTGAAAGAACTTCCTGTAAACAAGGTCCCATGACTGTCTCCAGCTCATGATGAATAAATGAAATAATTTATCACAACTGACACATTACCTCAAAGAAAGTGGCTCACACAGTAATACATCCTTTATTTTTCCTGTTCTGGGGTGTGGTTAGGTGACTTTCCCTGGGTCAAGGGACTTTTGGGCCTGGTATATAAGGTTAAGAGCAGTTGCAAAATTGAAAGAAGCCAGCCAGAAAGTATTTGCTATGTGGTAGGAAATAAAATCCCTTGATGTTATGAAAAAAAAAAAAACTTTCTGAAAATATTTTTAGCTTGTTTGTTTAAACTTTAAATCCTGTGATTATCTCAGCTTTTCCCAATATTTTCTCATTCATAGATATTGTATAAAACACAAGGACAATGAAAGATAGTATGACTTGCTTAACTTCCCCATCCCCTTTCCAGTGTAGAAGACTCCCCTGAAAAAAACAAAGCCCTTTGAAGGTAGAAATGTTCATTCCACTCTCCTTTTAAGCTTTTCTCCTTCAGATCTTCCAGTTCCATACAGACAAACATTTCTGAACACTGCCGAGTAGTTTTCATTGTCCTGCTTCTCCACTGCGTAGAACAATGAAAACGCCACCACTTTCTTTCTTTCCAAGACTTTGGTGGATTAATTCAAAAACGAAATCTGAAAATCAGCTCTCAAATTCAAAACTGAACTTGAAAATTCAAAAGGGAGTATTTGTGGTTTAAAATCCTCTCCTGAAGTGAAGGCAGGGCTGGAGGAAGACAGCGGCCTGTGAGACGAGAAGAAAGTCCCCCGAGACTTCTCCCAGATTCTGTTTTCATTCTGTTCCCTAGCAATCCTAAGAGAGGAAAAATTAATTAATGACAGATAATGGAATTATCTATAGGAGTGACAACATTTCATTTTATTGTACATGAGGTCACAAGGCTGTAATCTTTACGGAAGCTGACTGCCACATATCTTTCTTTTGAGTGCTTTAACTGCTGCACCACCAGAGTCAGTTTCCATCGTCCTTCTTTTCCCCTACTCTTGCCCCCATTTGGGAAGGACCGTTGCGGTCCTTCCCAAATGGGGGCAAGAGTAGGGGAAAAGAAGGACGATGGAAACGCCTCAGGTTTGTCATTACTGACTCTGTACAGCTGCTTTTTGAAGAGCTCTGGTGGTGCAGCAGTTAAAGCACTCAAAAGAAAGATATGTGGTAGTCAGCTTCCGTAAAGATTACAGCCTTGGAATCCCTATGCGGCAGTTCTACTCTGTCCTATACTGTCGCTGTGAGTTGGAACTGACTCAAAGCAATGGGTATCAGCTTTTTCTCTTTTGCAAAAAAGAAAAAAGGAACACTGAGAAAAGAAATTTAGAGAAAAAATGTGAGAAGTTAGAAAGTAATAGCAGCTATTTATATTTTATGTAGCACTTACCGTGTACCAGGCATTCTTCTAATCACTTTACACTTATTGACTTATTTGGTTCTCACAGTCCTATGAAGTTAGGAGGATTATTAGCCTCACATTGTTGTCGTATGCTTTCAAGTTGACTCCAACTCATAGCAACCCTCATTTTACAGGTGAGGAAACGAAGCACAGGCAGATTAAGTAACCTCCCGCAAGGACACACAGTATGCTTGTGTTTGAACCAAGGCAGTGCAGCTCCAGAATCTTGTTGTTATTGTTCTGTAATCATCAGGCAACATCGCCTTGTTACATTTTACCACCATTTCATACGGATTTATTGAGTTACACATGTGTAGTAGGGTAACAGGTCAAAATACTCAAAGAACGTTGAAATACTAAGTGGCTAAGGTTAGAAGCATCACAACCATAGGGCTGAGGGGCTGATTACAGGAAATCCCTGGACAAGGGTTTCCCGTTCAAATAGTCAGGAGACAGTGCTGATTTGGAATCTTGTGGAAACAACTTTGAGACAGGGTTTCTATTATATTCTGTTACGTTTCTTCCTTGGAGCTGGAGAGATAACATGGAACCTCCCCAGTGTCTCCCATGTGGAAGGAGCCACCTGTGTAAGAAGGAAGGAGCCCTGGTGGTGCAGTGTTTAAGAGCTTGGCTGCTAACCAAAAGGTCAGCAGTTCAAATCCACCAGGCGCTCCTTGAAAACCCTATAGGGTAGTTCTACTCTGTCCTACAGGGTCACTATCAACTGACTTGACAGCACCGGGTTTGGTTTTTCGTTTTGTTTCGTTAGTTTTTTTTTTTTTTTTGGTAAGGGGGAAAGTTCCTACTCCAAATTCCCTAAATTATACTCCTTCAACTCACTAGGTAAGAGGTCCCGGAGACTGACACAATAGTCACAATAGGCTCAAACATACCAGCAGTTATGAAAATGGCACAGGACCAGGCAACGTTTCCTTCTGTTTTACGTAAGGTCACCATAAGTTGGAGCTGACTCGATGGCAACTAACCACAACAACCCTGACTTGGACTTTTTCCATTAGACAATTTATTCTGGAGCAACATCCACATAAGAATTCATTCTGAGCCTCTCTGCCATTATTTTATCACCATCCTGGGAACACATGTTGTCCTTACTTCATAGGACAACCAAACGTCAGCATGGAGGGGCCTGGGTGAGGATTTAGTGTTGGTTCTTAAGTGGAGCTGGCACTTACTGAAAAGGGCCAGGTATCCAAACTGAGAAGGAGAAAGGGACAGGAGATTCTGATATTTTTCAAATGGAGTATGGATTCCTTAAAAAGCTTAGAATTGACATTCTGGTTCAACTCCTTCTCAGCTAGGAGTTTGAGACCAGAGGAGCAAAATGACTTGTAAGGATCATGTTGCTGTTGTTAGCTGCCTCTAGTCAACTTCGACTCATGGTGACCTTATGTACAATAAAATGAAATGTTGCCTTGTCCTGAATGAACCATCCTCATAATTGCCCCCATGTTGGAGCTCATCATTATAGCTATTGTTTCAAACCCATCTCAACAAGGGTCTCCCTAATCTTCATGGGCCCTCTCCTTTACCAAACATAATGTTCTCCTCTAGAGATTGATCCTTCCTAACGACGTGCCCAAAGCAAGCAAGTCAAGGTTCTGTTGTGATCCATAGGTTTTCATTGGCTAACTTTTGGAAGCAGATTGCCAGGCCATTTTTTCTAGTCTGCCTTAGTCTGGAAGCTCCACTAAAACCTGTCCACCATAAGTGACCTTACTGGTATTTGAAATACTGGTGGCATAGCCTCTAGAATCATAGCAACATGCAAGCCACCACAGTCCAACAAACTGACAGATGGGTGGTGGGTAAGGATCATAGAACTGATTAAAGACAAACTGTAAACTAGAACTCAAACTTCTGTCCTTGGGTCTTACTGCAACTGCTACCATGACTTGTTGTAGGGCTGTATCTACACTCAGTATCCATGATCTCTTATTCAGAATTCTTCATCTCTCCAGAGTCAGGCACAGGCCAATGTTTTTGCAGACATCTATTTTCAATTCTCACTGTCTTCAACCATAAATCACCTTTTAACAGGTGAAAGATCAGAAGTTGCCTATCTCACCCTTCCCCACATTTTGGTTTCTAAATTCCTTTTCTATCCCATACCCACCTACTGATCTTCTGGATTATTCCTTTCACTGTCCTCTTCATTTATTTTTTGTAACTAGCTCTTGTGAGCTCTCAGATTGCCAATAGAAATTTGGGTCAGACCTGTATCAACTGCACCTGTCCTTTGTAGCCAGCATGTCATGGCCTGCCTTTGGGGATCTGATCTGTACTCTCCTTTTCAGTTGTACAGGAGGCAGTGGGAGGGCTGTGTGCCTCCTCAGTGTCCCTGCTAGTGCCATGAAAACCTTTAAGTGGGCTGCGTTTGTACAGTCACTACCTCTACAACACACAAGTAGAATAACTGACTTATCTTAATGTCCACTCCCCAGACTCCTCCATAACACCAGACAAATATAGAAAGAGCTATCCTGATTCTCTAATACGTTCAACCAAAAAGTACCCTCCATGACCAACATTTCATTCAAAACAAGATGATAATAATGAAACTTTGTTGAAAAACAAACAAAAAACAGTTGCTATAGAGTTGATTCTGACTCATGACTACCGCATGTGTGTCAGAATATAGCTGTGCTCCGTACGGAAACCCTGGTGGCGTAATGGTTAAGTGCTAAAGCTACTAACCAAAAAGTCGGTAGATTGAATCCACCAGGCGCTCCTTGGAAACTCTATGGCACAGTTCTTCTCCATCCTATAGAGTCGCTATGAGTCTGAAATCGACTCAGCGGCAATGGGTTTTTTTGGTTTTCCATAGGGTTTTCAACAGTTAATTTCTCAGAAGTAGGTCACCAGGCCTTTCTTCCAAGGCACCTCTGGGTGAACTCAAACCTCCAGCCTTTCAGTTAGTAGCTGAGTGCATTAACTGCTTGTATCACCCAGAGGTGCCGCTCTTTATTGAACACTAACTACGTGACAAGGATCTTGATAGGTCCTTTGCATACACTGTCTCAAACTTCATAAGAGATCTATGAGGAAGTTATTATTATCAGCATTTTACAGATGAGGGAACTGAAGCTGAGCTGTTTTAAGCAATTTGTCCTCAGTTTCACATTAAAAGCTGAAGTTGGGCTGAGACTCAGGTCTGTCAAGGGCATGGTCCAAGCTCTTTCCACCACCAAACCAAAGAACCCATTGCCATCGAGTCGATTCTGACTCATAACAACCCTATAGGACAGAGTAGAACTGCCCCACAGAGTTTCCAAGGAGGTCCTGGTGGAATTGAACTGCCGACCATTTGGTTAGCAGCCATGGCACTTAACCACTACACCACCAGACTTTTCATCACAGAACCCTGGAATTTGTCTTGATTAGTGTTATAACTCATTCTAATTTCAGGCATTATACTTGGGGAACCTTTTAGTGAATTGATCTGCCACATAATTTCTATATAGAGATTTGCTCACTTTATCTTTCAATGGCATCTGTTTATAGGTCTTACTCATCACGCTTCTCTGCCACTCTCGCCTGCCCTTCACCACCGGCAAGTTCCTCTTGTCCCCTGGCAGCTGAGACCTTCCTTCTTTCCTCCTGTAGTCTTAGCAGAGGAAATAATTAAAGCTCGCAGAGGACTGAAAACTTCCTGCTCTGCTCTGGGTCTTCCCTCTTTCTCCACTCGAGTTTTATTTTCTCTATGAATAGGGTCCTCCCAAGCCTGCCTCTTCCCTTGAAAGCCTGAAATTCAGCCTCTTGCCTCAGATACTTCAATGAGCCATCAGCTCCTAGAGGCAGTTGGTCGGGTTCTTGATCAGCACCACAGTTTGCCTTACTGCTGGCTGGATTCCTCTCTGCTCTCAACAAATAACAAATAAAAATAAATAATAAGATAACTAATAAAAAAATTGCTTGACAATTTTCTCCAATAATTACATCTGCCTCCAAGGCAACTGAGAAGTCAGCTTGAATCTTCACCGCACCAGCAGGCTGCTGTGGACCAGCTGTGTGAGCATCGTTTTTCAGGCACACACAGGGACTGAGACTTTGTCAAAAGCCACCCAGCTTGTCAGGAACAGCGTGCTGACCTGAGTTTCAATGTGAAATGGTGTATGTTTTTTTTCCTTAGACTCTAGCAGTTTATCCTTCACACCAGAAGTTCTCAAACTTGGCTTTGAAAGTGGAACTGAGGTGATTTTCCACTAAATCTGGCATAATGGTAATCTTCTCCTGATCTATAGGAGAAAAAAATAATGGGAAAAAAATTATCCTGTTTATTTGTTTCTTCCACAGAAGTCTCTAAACTTTTAAGATACCGTCTACAATTTATCTGAACAAAATGAATAATTCACAAGCAAAATATTGGCAGAGATGTATAAATATATCTTTAACATTCGGTTACTATGAGTTTTTACATTATGCAAAGACATGCATGTATGTATGTATAGGTATGTATATATACGCATACATATACGTATGTATACATGCATACATACATGCTTGTCTTTGCAAAATATATATATATATACATATTTATGCATACATACATGCATGTCTTTGCACTATGTATATACGTAATTCTGGTTTCTACTGTAAAATGACTATTTCCTAAAATAGAATTTATGAGATCCGTGTTTTATTTCATGCTTTTTCACATGGGAACTACTGGACTGAATTTCTGTAAAGGGAGAGTAGGGGGTGGTAACTACATTTTCTTTTTCCTCTGTAAAATAATTCAGATGCAAGATCAGCCTTGGGTGATTTGGTTCAGGGCACCTTCCCTAGCTGCCAAGGGTATCGGAACTTCCTCCATGCTGCTAGGGAAGTATCAGGCCAAGTGGGGTGGAGACAGGCCAGCGAGGAGCCGATGATGGGGAAAGGAGGCCAGAGCTGGTTGCCTGAAGAGTGTACAGCTCCTGCCTCACCGTTACCCCTTTGTCCCCCAAGTTTTTTTGACCTTTTGCTTCATGTCTCTTCCCTCTCTTTTTTCCTGCTAGACTTCCCCAGATAATGATTTTACTCAGCTGTCACTCTGTGAAATGCTGGGCTGTGCTTGAGAGGGGAAGAGGCAGCACCTAACTGTGAGGGGCCTCGGGGCCCAGCTCCTCCAAGGATGGGCCAACATTTTGGGCAGAGATTACACTGACCTCCACAGTTTGGGATCGCCTACTGGGTTTTCATAATGCCAATGCCTTTGAAATAAAAGTGAGGAGAAAACAACAGCTGCCTGGCCACATATAGTATTTTGACATTTTGTGGGTACCCCTCTTCGGTGAGTTTCAAAGATATTGAAAATGTTCAGAAAAACACCACCTCGTCTTACAGCAAAAAGTGAGAATGCAAAGGACTCCCTGGGCACACCGAGGAGTGCGCCTCGTGCAGGCTTCCATAGCAGGTTCTCACCTCTCTTGCAGAAGTACTAAACTCGATAGTAAACCTACTCGACAGCAAACCGTCTCTTCCTCTGGGTGTATGAGAAATGAGAAAGGTCACCCAGTGATTTCAGTAGTGAAACTTTTGCTCATGGAAGGCCAGACAGGCAGTGCGGTGGGCAGTGTACAGACAAGCAGGAAGCTGCATGTCGTAGAATTACTCGCCCCTCATGAAGTCGGAGATACATGGTCACCTCCCTTGGTGGGCAGTACACTCTCTTTCTCTAACAAAATCAACAAGTTCTCCTTGAAATTTTGAAGCTAGGCCTGTGTGGGGTGCTGCCTTTTCCTGTAGAGCAGAATCAGGCACCTTAATTCAGTCTTCAGATCAAGAGCAGAGCAAGATTCCATGAGCAACGTCTCCGACGGAGCTTGGAGTAGAGCTTCGCCACCCTGGCTTGTGAGAAGTACCCGGCTTGATGCTCAGATGATCTCCCCCATCCCACCCTCATCACTCATTCTGATTTAACGGACATGGGTTAGGGCCTGGGCCTTGGGATTTTTTATCCAAACCTAGGTAGCTGTAATGGGCAGCCAGAATTGAGAAACACTTGGGCCCTAGTCTATTAGATGATTTGCCAAAGCCTCACCCGGAAGCGTGGAGGCTCCTTTAAAAGCAAAACAAAGGGGCCTCTTTTCACTCATTTGGCACCAGAGACAATGTCCTAATACCTCGCTTTATGCATAAGCTCTCAATACAGGAAACAGCACTGTTCCCAATGAAGATGATGCCTGGGTTCTCAAGAAGCTTAAAGTCAGCCACTCACTGTGCTAGTGAACAAGTAGGGGACACAAAAGATTTTCGGCTTAGAGACTCAAAAAGAGAAAGCCCACAGTCCTCAGGCAAGTGGACTCTCTCTGGTTTCAAGGTCCTCATCTATAACATAGAGTGACAATCTCTGAACCACTTCTAGCTTTAAAAATGTGTAAGTTTATGGCGCTTTAACCAATGCACCTGACCATTTCAATCTGTACTGACCTGTTCTTTCCTTCTACAAAATGGGAATGGAACACATACATCTCAAGGAGTTCTGATATATATAAATTTCTTAGTTTTAAATGCCAGAGGATTTTAAAGATCTCTTTGTAGCTCAATTTCATCTTACTTGCATGAGTTGAAAATAATCAAGTCATAATCAGTGTAAACCTTGACCAGGAGAAAGGTAGTATGACAAGGCCTGGCCCTGTTTTGATGTGCCCAGCAGTGGCCTGTTCTAAGGAAGGGATATGGGGCTAGATACAGCTAACTTCTCTGTCAGAACCCTGAGTATGATACATTAATACTGATTCCTGAAAGAACTTGCTAAACTCTTCCTGATGCAATTCTCTTGAGAAATTGCTAAAGAATACGGACTTCCTATGGCAGATTTCAAGCCTTGGGCTTCCAGGTATATGTAAATCCAACCTCACCTGCCATCTGTCACCAGGCAGGAAAGGGACACAATGAAGTGGTACCAAAAGCCCTAGGAATTTAAAATTTGCAAAAGTGAAACTGGCAGTTTGCCAGCCTATGCACATGGATTTCCTTTTCTGACTAATTTCTTTTGTAGAAGGAGTAATTAGCTTTATTACTAACATCATCTCTATTAGTACCTTTAGGCAAATCATTAATAGCCCACTGTATCACTTCAGTATTACAGAGCTTGAATTTTTACTCCATAAAAGTTATGTGTATAAATGTAACCAATGTCACCGAACAACTTGTGTAGAAATTGTTGAATGGGAACCTAGTGTTGGGTGTTCTCAAGTCAGTTCCAACTCATAGCTACCCTATGTTCAACAGAATGAAACATTGCCCTGTCCTGTGCCATCCTCACGATTGTGGCTGTGTTTGAGCTCACTGTTGCAGACGTGTGTGTCAATCCATCTTGTTGAGGTTCTTCCTTTTTTGCTAACCCTCTACTTTACCAAGCATTATGTCCTTCTCCAGAGACTGGTCCCTCCTGATAACATGTCCAAAGTACATGAGACAAAGTCTCACCATCTTTGCTTCTAAGGAGCTTTCTGACTGTCCTTCTTCCAAGACAGATTTGTTTGTTCTTCTGGCAGTCCATGGTATATTCAATATTCTTCACCAACACCATAATTCAAAGGCATCTCCCTTATTCATTGTCCAGCTTTCCCATGCATATGAGGCTATTGAAAATACCATGGCTTGGGTCAGGTGTACCTTAGTCCTCAAAATGACATCTTTTCTTTTGAACACTTTAAAGAGGTCTTTTGTAGCAGATTTGCCCAGTGCAATATGTCATTTGATTTCTTGACTGCTGCTTCCATGGGCACTGATTGTGGATCCAAGTAAAATGAAACCCTTGACAACTTCTGTCGTTTCTCTGTTTATCACAATGTTGCTTATTGGATTTTTGCTGTGAGGATTTTTGTTTTCTTTATGTGGAGGTGTAATCCATAGAGAAGGCTGTAGTCTTTGGTTTTCATCAGTAAGTGCTTCAAGTCTTCTTTACTTTCAGCAAACAAGGTTGTGTCATCTGCATATCAAAGGTTGTTATGAGTATTCCTTCAAATCTGATGCCATGTTCTTCATTTAGTAAACCTTCATTGAAAACACAATACTATTTTTTTTTTAAGCTATGTAGATAGCTATAGATATTGTTGTGTGCTGTTGGGTCCATTCCAACTCATAATAACCCTATATATAACAGAGTAGAACAGCCCCATGGAGCCTCCTAGGCTGCAGTCTTTATGGGAGCAGAAGGCTAGATCTTTTCTCCCATGGAGTATCTGCTGGGTTCAAACCACCTGCCTTTCAGTTAGCAGCCAGGCACTTAACTGTTATGCCACCAAGGCTCACTTTCTCTCTCCCTATATACACATATATATATTTTAATTATTATGAATACATGCACACACACCATCATCATCATTGTCAACATCAGCCATTTTTATTGAGCACCTATCACAGTTTCTGTGTTCAAGGACCTGGCAGTGTTATTGGAGAGAGAAAGAATACAGAATATCCATAAAAAGAGATGGGAAACCATGCACAGCATAAACAGGTGGCTCTTAAAGTGTAATCCGGGGACCTCTAGGGGACCTTGAGACTCTCTCTGAGAGTCTGCCAGGGCAAAACTATTTCCACAGTAACACTAAGAAGCTATTTGTTTTTTTCACTCCCATTTCTCATGAGTCTGCAGTGGAGTGTCCTAGAGACTTCATGACCTGTGATATTGCAACAGATTGAATGAAGAAGCAGATAACAAAAAATCCAGTTTTGTTTTATTAAGCCAGAAATTAAAGATAGTTGCAAAAATGTAAAGCAACGTCACTCTTTTCACTCAGTGGTTTTGTTTTGAAAAGTATGATTATTTTTTATTAAAAATACATTATTAATGTTAACATGTAATGAGTTTTTATTGTTATTTTAGAATGAAATAATAACATCTTAATTTCTAGGTTGAAATTTTTAATAGAGCAAAATTGTTAAATACAGTCCAAATAAGAGTTCTTTGGAGTCCTTAATATAGTTTATGAGTGTAAAAGGTCCTGAGACCAGAAGGGTTGAGGATCACTGGCCTAGACTAAGTTCCTTTGCCTGCAATGTTCTTCCCCTTCTCTCCACTCATCCAGGTCTTACCTACTTGATCAGTACTGAAAGCCATTTCCTCCATGAGGCCTTCGCTGATTCCCCTACCTCCTCCTCAGCTACACAGAAAAGGGCTAATAATTATTCACCACCTCGTATATGCCAAGGACTGTCATAGAGGCTCCCATGTATATTAGACATTACCTCTCAGTCATGTGCTCTCCTACTCCCTTATTTGTTGTGGAATACTCTTACTTTGCAGTGTAATTTGTTAAGCATAGACTATTGTCTCTTTAAACTCTAAGCTCCTAGAGAGCAAGATCTATGCCTACGTAACACGATCAAAGGCACCAAGTTAGAAATTCTCAAAGTACACACAAAAACAATAGGTAGATTATTGCCAAAACTGGTATAATTAATATTTATATAAGGAGGTATAAAGGAAGAGATAATGAAAGGAGTAAGTTTTGATAAAATTTTCTTTGTAAACTTAATTTGAAAAAGTGATCACATAAAGTCTTCTGATTCCCAGAAGATGAGAAAGACAGAAGTATTAACCTTTTGTAGCTTACTTTGTAACATGAAAGCTCTGCAATAAAAATAAAACTAAGGCAGAATTTTGTAGTGAGGCCTATTAAATGAGGTCTCTTCCACCAGAGGTCAAGCCAACACTTGTCGTTTGTTTAAAGACTCAGTGTTCAACCATCAAATACATAACGTACTTTCCTGAAAATAACATAAGTTGAAGTTTGGGGATTTTTATTCTTTTTTTTAAAAAATCATATTTTTTTCATAAAAACTCGATTAAAATTAGGTCACTAGATTCTCATAAAAATGCCATCTAATTATTTTTTCAAAAGCCTGTTTTGAGGATCCAAAATATTAAAAACTGATCAAATATTTTAAAACTCTATAACCAATTCTATAGGGCAGTAAAATTTGATTTAAGTGTACTTTGCTTTAAAAAAAAAAAATTTTTTTTTTTTTGCTTTTAGTATATTTTTAATACATTATCAGTTAGCAAAAAGAAAAGAAATGAAAGCTCACATTCAAACTCCTTGGAGTGCATTCAGAAGTAAAAATGGCACACCTCCTTAACGGCTAACTTACAGGGTCGCTGAGTTGGAATTGACTCAACAACACGGGCTTTGGAGCCCCTGAGAGGTGCAAAAAGGTTAAGCACTGGACTAGTAACCAAAAGGTTGGCAGCTCAAGCCCACTCAGAGATGCCTAAGAAGACAAGGCTGGCAATCTGCTTCCGGAAGGTCACTGCTTTGAACACTCTGTGGAACAGCTCTACTCTGCATCATGGGTCACCTTGAGAATCAACTCGATGGCAACTAACAACAACAACATGGACTTATCACTCCCCGTGGGAGACATTGCTGAAGCCACTGACTGTTTGGTGTGTTCTGTTTGTTTTGATAATGTAACAATAGCAACGACAAAAGGGTGGGAGGTAGTTTACATAAAACATGAAGACTGATGGAAATATATGACTATTTGCTACCAGCTACTGAATAATCGAGCTGCAAGATCATGAGGTATTTTTGTTTGTTTTTGTTTTGGGGTTTTTGTTTGTTTGTTTGCATATTTTAGACATAGAGAATGCTATTGTTCTTAGCTACCGCCAAGTCACCCCCCTGAATCATGGCAAGCCCACTCACAACTGAATGAAACGCTGCCCGGTGTGACTCACAGGGTTTTCATTGGCTGATTTTTAGAAGTAGATCTCCAGGTCTTTCTTCCTATTTTGTCTTAGTCTGGAAGCTCCACCAAAAGTCATTTAAAAAACCTGAAAAAACAAACCCACTGCTGTCAAGTCGATTCCAACTTATAGCCATTAAAAAAAAAAAAAATTACATGTTAACAATTAGGGAAAACACTGTACAGCGTCATACATCATAGACATTTTCTTATAAACAGTTCACAAAACACTATTTTCTTAGATGCTATGAGTCTATCAAGAAAAATAAGCTTCTAAAATTATTTGCACTGCTATTCCCTCGCTGTAAAGAAATGTTTTCTATACATTTTCAGAGAATGTAGCTTCCTAATTTTTACTGATTTACCATGCGTGATCCATAGACAAACATTTGCAATGTCGCAATAAGCATATTGAAAGTTCTTCTTAAATAAAAGCCCTTGTATCCCGGCACTGGCAAACACACTGTCACATACATACACCCCACGACACACAGAGGCAGCAGAGAGAGGGTGGAAAGAACCATGGACTTAGAGGCAGGAGACCTGGGAGCCAGTTATGATTCCATTTACTTAATGGTGTGATATGGAGTAAGTCATTTCATTTTCCTGAACCCCAAATTTATTTTTTATAAAGCAGTTATAATAATAACCACTCTGCCTACCTCAGAGAATTGTGGTGATACCACCAAAAGATGACATATTAGAAAAATATTTTGTACTAAGATATGATTTTCACAAAATATTTAAAGATACTTCTTATGCTGTAAAGGCTGTTTCGATAAGAGCTGTCTTTGTAAGGCAAAAGTTGAGTCATGAAACTAAAAGTACAACTTTCCACATGATGTGGAGTTTCCGGTTCTGTTTGACAGGGCCATGTTCCAGATGGGCGACTATTTACTACTGTATGACCAACCCAAGCTTTGAGTACATTTATTAGGACATGAAAATATTGACGGAGCTGAGATCCTGTTGTGAAATATAAGGACCATTAAATTCTAAAACATCATGGGCACCATCCTTTGCTCATGGGTTCTAATAGCTAAGGATGAAGATGATTTCAATGAAATGATTAGTGCTGGTGACAGAAGATTAAATATTAAAAAAATATTGATAAATTTATCAACTTGACTTCCGTGCCAGCGCTCGGAGGCCATGCTGAGACCTAGACTTAGATGAAGCCATGGGTTGAGCCAAGGCAAGTAAGAAGAAAAGCAGGTCCTCCCTGCTGGGGCACCACCCCTTCATGCTGCTGGGCTCCATTCCAAGTACCTGCCTGCCTCACTGCCCTGGCCTGGTACCTTCGTGGTTGTCCAGGGCTTGCAGTGGGACTTCTCTCCTGAATCTCCTCGCTTGTGCATGCTTCAAGCTTCCCTTCACCCCCAATGGGCTTCTCAGTGTCTGTGAAATTGGTGGTCTGGACCCAGGTTTTCTGTGGTTTATGCAAGTGACAGTCAACTCAATTGATCAACTGAATCCAAGGTCACACACTGAAAAGCCTAAAGGGGCCAGGCACATAAATAACTAATAAAATAGACCAGGTAGGATCTGTCTCCCTGGCAAGTGCCAGAACCGTGAAGAAACAGTGGCCTCTGAGCTCTAGCTAGCTGTAACCTAGCAGAAATAAAGGTCTCAATGTGACCAGATCTTCCATCTTTTCAGGAAAAGTAAAAAATCTGGATTTTTCTTTACGATCTTGAATTTACGAATGTTGGCCAAGTAAATCAAAGTCATCTTCTGAGTTTTGTGTGGGTTTTTTTTTTAAATCTCTTTATTTGTTTTAAATAGTATTTATGTAGTCAAAATAAAACACATCAACAGGTCATATACAGCCAACAGGCAGCCATTTTACCACCTCTGATTTAATGGGCGCAAAAGGGAGAATCTAAAAGAGGCCCCCTTCCCCATTTACACAAAGAGTCCCCTTTCCCGTCAGTTAACATAGTTGCATCTTAGGACCAATCTGTTGATGCCCCATTTTTCCTGGTTGTAAACCAAAAGGAACCAGTTCTGATGAATAGTTAGGAGGAAACGCTGGCCCTGTGACACAGAAGAGGAAAGATTGTTGGAAACTGTGTCCTCATTGCTCCCCTTCACCTACTCCACTGACAGTCTGCTGACTCTATGTTAAGCCATCCACACAAACTTCAGCTATGGCACAGACATGATCTTGTTGCTCCACTGGGTACTGTATAGCCCCTCCTCCGGGCATTCCGATAGTCTAGAGCCTCTGGCTGAAGGGAGAAGGAACATACGCCAGATGGCAGGAAGTCAACACACATGTCAAGTGTCTAGATGAAGAAGTCATAGGTCATTTGGCAAGTTATTAGCAAAGGTAGAATTAAGAGTAGAGTCCATTATTTCTAGTTAATACAAAAGACTGTCATTAATTCAGAGAATTATAGAGTATTTTACTCTACAAAAGACCTTGAAGATCATCTTGCCCTGTCTCCTCATTTTTCAGATGAGAAAACCAATGCCCAGAATTTCTAAGTCCAACACCTGCATTGCTTACTGTCTAAAACAAATGGATTAGAGAAAATATGTTGCCCTGCTGGCTAATCTCCTCCATGTAGGTGTACATGTTGCTATACGCCACACAACTGTCAGGCCAGGCATTTCTCAGAAATGGAGAAGGTCAAAAGACGTTATCAGTGGTCAATCAATATACTACTCTGTTGTTGATTATAACACCAACACCCAATAATTGTCTCCATTTCACCAGAAAACTGTTCAAGTGTGACAAATGTACCCTTGTTACCCAGGAGGTCTCTGGAAAGCTTTGCTGTGCTGATTGTGACTTTTGAAAATGAAAAATGACTCAATTGGATTTGATTTAATTACTTTGCAGAACCCACCTTTAAAACCAGTGAGCTTGTGAATTGCAAGTGGGATCTCAATTCGTCTGGAAGTAAGCCATAATAGGTTTTCCTGAAAAGAGTCAGTCTGTCTGCAGCCACAGGGAAAGTGAGATCTAAATTTCATAGACCAGCACATGAGCTAAGTCTGGCAGCTCTGCCTTGGTTAGGGAAGGAGCCACTCTTCTTATGTAATGGGAAACAAGCTTGCAACACAGGGCACCAAGAGTGGCTCCCAGTGAAAGCGACGTGTGCTGGATGGTGGTTGTCACCCACAGGAACTGGTTTAACAGTCATGTCCTGCTTTTTAACTCCATAATTTATCAGGAGGGATTTATAAGCCTTTCATTATTAAAATAAAAAATAAAAGGAAAGATTTTTAATCAAGTCAGTACCAATCCTCTTAATTTAACCAATGGAGACACTAGAGTGAGCATTTGACAATTCTAGCCTCTTTTAACGTGAGCCACTTTGAAGCATCATGCCTGAAATTCTGTGACCCACCTCCCTGGCCACAGCAGGAACCCAGCCCCCTAAATTGTGCTGAAAATATAACAAATATAGTGGAGGATCGAGCTCTGGGAAGGGTTTTTTTTTTTTTTAATCGGGGAAGGGGAGTCTTCACCATTTCAGAAAAAACAAATTTTGACCAAAACTAGTGTCTTTCATTCCAGAATAACAAAGACTTCCTTTTTTTTTTTTTTTAATTATCATGGGACCGTATTCTACATTATGAACAATTTCCGACAGTGACTTCAACTGGAAATTTTATGAGCTCACTCAGGCACTATACGTGTCATTTAACAAAACACTGCTGCGCTGTAGTAAATAAATGTCCGTTTAGGGGTACATTATTTCCAACAGACACAGGGATTCTTACTCTGCCCACAAAGAACTGGCCTATCACCTATCATCACATCCTCAAGAGGAGGTAGCAACTACTCAAGCCAAGTTTTGCAGAGGTTAAAAAAAAAAAAGTGACATGCCCTATAAAACAAAGTCCTTCACATTTGTATAATAGAAGTTTAAGAAGCATTTTCACATAATATGAGCATAATATTACAGAATTTTTAAAAGCTTTTACTTGACATTAAGCGAAATATTTGCTTAATTAAATTTAATTAATTAAATTAATCCTCACAACCACCCTTATTTATAGAGGAAGCATCTGAGGCTTGAGGGCGTTCAGTAACTTGCCCAAAGGCCTGTAGCTTCTAAAATGGTCAAGTCAGAGCCTGAATACGTCTCCAACTCCAGTGCTCCTTCCAACACAAGCTCCTGCCTCCTCAACTCTACTTTCCCAAATAAAAAA
Source organism: Loxodonta africana (assembly GCF_030014295.1). Lineage (NCBI taxonomy): Eukaryota > Metazoa > Chordata > Mammalia > Proboscidea > Elephantidae > Loxodonta > Loxodonta africana. The sequence goes on from NC_087342.1 coordinate 169,558,961, forward strand.
AGGAGTCAGTCTTTCTCCATCTAGTACTCATCTCTAAGTATGAAACAAAATGCCATCATCCCTTTTTTCCAACAAGTTCTTCCCCTGCCCTAAATTTTTGGTTAAATCTTAAAGCCATGACAACAAGAGCTACGTCTGCCCTGTTCACTGATCTATCCCCTAACCAAGCACAGGAAGGAATAAAGAAAGAAGGAAGGCAGGGAGGGAGGAAAGGAGGGAAGACAGAAGGGAAAGAAGGAGAACAGGAGGGAAGGAAGAAATAAGAGAATGAAGGAGGAAGGGAGGAATCTTAGAAAATTCTTTTAGTCTCATTACCATGGCTAGAGTCCCTGGAGGTGCAAATAGTTAAGACGATCGGCTACTTATCGAAGGGTTGGTAGTTTGAGTCCACGCTGAGGTGCCTCAGAAGAAGGGCCACAGCCATTGAAAATCCTATGGAATTCTACTCTGACACACATGGAGTCGCCATGAATTGGAACTGACTCAATGGCAACTGGTGTATCATCACCACAGCAATCAACCATCCACTAAGTAGCACTTAGTACGTGCTCTGCACTCTGCTAGGATAAGACGGAAATGCCAATCAGGATTCCTCCCTTCAGGAAGATTATCATGTAGCAAAAAAAGGTAAAAAAAAATGGATCGGCCAGAGAAGAAAGCAACTTGGTACAGACTCTCAGAGAGGGAGTTTAGAGACAGGAGACAGCAGAAAGTCAGAGAAGCTCCACGGAGTAATGAGGCCTGAGGGAGCCCAAAGCTGCAGTGAGATCTGGCTTAGGGAACAAAAGAAAGTAGCCTCCCAAGAGGGCAGACTAATCCAGAAGGAACTCGATTCCTCCTTTTGACGTGTTTTACGTGCAAAAGGTCCAAACCAAATCAGCAAGGCAGAGGCTGAAAACACCAGAAGGCAACACTGGCTACTCCGTGGGCATGAAGAGACTCCGTGAGTCATTGCTAGAATGTCAAAGGTATTTCTTAGTCAGGAAACAGCCTCAACAACTTAGAACAAACATAAATCTAAAGAGCAAAGAAGCCAGCACAGAGTCCAGGTCCCTTGACAGCAGGCCTGCGCCCTATTTACTATAAAAGGGACCTCAGCTGCCATCAGACCCTTCACCCTTGCAGTGAAGCATACGACTCCTTGATTTATGCCTCTGCTCTTGCTGAGCACTTCATTCAAGGGGGATGTACTAACATCGATCCAAAACACAATGCACGTGCCACATCTTAAAATAACAATTTGTGGAGTAGCTTTGCCAGCTCCTGTCAAAAATATTGCATACGTATTTACCTTAGGCAAAAATCCTGATCCAAGCCACTCTACATTATTTTCATCAGGCAAATAATGACATAGACAGCTTAAAATTTAAAAATGACATTCTTTTCGCTTACTTGAAATAAGCAAATGAAATAAGTGAAACCAAAAGATTATTAATGGTTTGAGAGAAAGGGAAGTTTTTGTTCAGGGGGCATTGATTTTATGTTAGTGGGGGTAGAACAGTTCAGGTAAGAAGAGCCATAATGGTTGCACAAGGTGAAGAACATAATAGATGTCACTGAATTATATATACATGCAGAAATTATTGAATTGGCTAATGTTTTGCTGTATTTTCCCCACGATAAAAACTTTAAGAAGAAATGAAATAGAAACACACACACACTCACAAAATGGCATTCTTCACTGGAGGAAAAGTGACTTCATTCTTTACAGTAATTTTTTTTTAGTGCAGTTTATCTTCTACTGACATAATGTATAATCTTGAGTAAATCACTTAGTGTTTTTGGCATCAGTTTCTCATGAGTAGATGTTTAAGTGGAGAGAAGAATGATCTCTTAGCTTCCCTTAAATCTCTGAGTTGCAGTGAAGCTAATCTCTGTGTACCCTTGAAGTAGAAAATAGCACAAAAAGGCATGCAGTCTCCTCTTGAGGAACACTTGGGTCCCTGGATTATTTTAAATGATGGGTAAAGCAATATCAGCCTCAGAACTCCCTCAGACAAAAGACCATTTTTTCTCTCCCTATAACTGAGAGAAATCAAAAGACATGTAGCTAGATGTGGAAATGCTACCATCAGATTATTTTAGTTGTGCTTGTCTTCCTGAAGTATTATTAAGTCATTTCTGCCCTTAAAAAGTCATCAAATAATTCTGCAACCAAATGTTTGAAGTACTGGCAAAAAAGAGACCTAGTCTTAGAACTAGAAAATCTACATTGCTGGGCTGGCTTTGTTACTTACTACATAGGTGACCTTTGGTTCTTAACATGCAGAGCCTCACAGCCTCACTCCCTTAAGAAGGGGGTGGAGGGAGGAAGAATGACTCTCATGCTTAGCTCACAGGTTTGTCTGAGGACAAGGAGATAGTTGGTGTAAGAGTGCTTCCTAAACTTAAGTGTTCTTCAATTGAAAGGGGTCATCTTTTTTATTGCAAACCATTGTTCTCGTGATAGGAAGTCGGATCTATAAGCACAGCACTAGCCTAGACGTGTCATAAATTTAAACTTAAAAATTAATGCCATCAGCAAGAGAAACATTTATCATCATCATCATCGTTATTGAGAGGACAGAAAGGATTCAGTGTTAACAATCTGAAGAAAACTCATCAGAGGGAGCTCTACCCTTTGAAGATTATTAAACCATGTGACAACATAGGCAACCACGCAACCTCCTACACTGAAGCAACTCAGTGATAATGGTATAACTCACTCTTTCCTTGGTATCAAGTGCCATTGCCACCAGGAACAATGCCCATGCCCAGGTGATAACAGCACCTTCGTGGGTCAGCATCTCATCTCTTCACAAAGAGCAATTCCAGGACAGAGACCTGCGATGCCATGGTGCACTCTCCACCTAAAGACCTGTTAGAAAACTAAAAGGGAAGAATAGGCTCAGAATTTCTCAAGCCGAAAGAACTGAAGAAAAATTCAAGGCTCAAGTTGCAATACTGAAGAATTCTATGGGGAAAATATTGAACAACTGACGAAGCATCAAAAGAAGATGGAGGAATACACAGAGGCACTACACCAAAAAGAATTGGTCAATGTTCAACCATTCCAGGAGGTAGCATATGATCAAGAACTGATGGTATTGTAGGAAGAAGTTCAATCTGCACTGAAGGAAATGGTGAAAAATAAGGCTCCAGGAATTGACAGAATATCAATTGAGATGTTTTAACAAAAAAACGCAACGCTGGAGGTGCTCACTCGTCTACGTCAAGAAATTTGGAAGACAGCTTCCTGGCCAACTGAATGGAAGAGATCCACATTTGTGCTCATTCCAAAGAAAAGTGATCCAATAGAATGCAGAAATTATTGAACAATATCATTAATATCATGCACAAGTAAAATTTTACTGAAGATTATTCAAAAGCAGTTAGAGTGGTACATTGACAGGGAACTGCCAGAAATTCAAGCCAGATTCAGAGGAAGATGTGGAATGAGGAACATCACTGATGATGTCAGATGGATCCTGGCTGAAAGCAGAGAATAACAGAAAGATGTTTACCTGTGTCTTATTGACTATGCGAAGGCATTCAACTGTATGGATCTTAACAAATTTACGGGTAACATTGCGAAGAATGGAAATTCCAGAACACTTTATTGTGCTCAGGAGGAACCTGTATATAGACCAGAGGTAGTCATTCCAACAGCACAAGGGGATACTACATACTTTAATGTCAACACAGGTGGGTGCCGGGGTTATATCCTTTCACTATACTTATTCATTCTCTATGCTGAGCAAATAATCCAAGAAGCTGGACTATATGAAGAAGAATAGGGCATCAGGATTGGGGGAAGACTCATTAAAACCCTGCAATATGCAGATGATACAAACTTACTTGCTGAAAGTGAAGGGGACTTGAATCACTTACTGATGAGGATCAAGGACTACAGCCTTCAGTGTGGATAACACCTCCACATAAAGAAAACAAAAATCCTCACAACCGGACCAATAAGCAACATCATGATAAACAGAAAAAAAAGGCTGAAGTTGTTACTTGGATCCACGGTTAACGGCCATGAAAGCAGCAGCCAAGAAATCAAATGACATATTGCATTGGGCAGATCTGCTGCAAATCTGTTCAAAAGCAAAGATGTCACTTTGAGGACTGAGGTACACCTGACTCAAGCCATGGTATTTTCAGTCACCTCACATGCATGTGAAAGTTGGACATGAATAAGGAAAACTGAAGAAAATTTGATGCTTTTGAATTATGGTGTTGGCAAAGAATATTGAATATTACATTCTGCCAGAAGAATAAACAAATCTGTCTTGGAAGAAATATAGCCAGAATGCTCGTTAGAAGCGAAGATGGTGAGACTTCATTTCACATACTTTGGACATGTTATCAGGAGGGAACAGTCCCTGGAGAAGAACTTCATGCTTGTTAAATCAGAGGGTCAGTGAAAAAGAGGAAGACCCTCGAACAGATGGATTGACACAGTGGCTGGAACAATGGGCTCAAACATAACAATGATTGTGAGGATGGGCAGTGTTTCGTTCTGTTGTACATAGGGTAACTATGAGTCCAAACTGACTTGAGAGCACCTAGCAACAACAACACAGATCTTGGTCAGCCAAGAACACATGCATTAAAGCTGAGCTTCAACAACTTATCTGCTCTTCCAGGCCAGAAAAGACCTTTTTTGCATAGACAAGAATGCAACCCCTTAGCCACCTCTCTTGGGAGAATCATGACAAGTAGCACGAAGAGTCGCCAGTCACAAACAACAGGTGAGCTGAGTCACTCTTGCCTTTCCACACGTCTTGCAGGACAGAACTTTTCCTGAAAATCCTGAAGCTCAGATGTTTACAATTATGAGTAATGAGGCTCAGAGAGCAAGCCTCATGGATCACTTGTGTTTTATTTTTGGTTTTGTTTTCATTAGATGCAACACTGAACTGAGCCATGAGCCTTCCAGGGAGTTGCACAATCTCAGCTTTTAGAGATTGTGTTTCATGGTCACGGAAAAAAATAATAATAATCGTATTTAATAGGTTTTCACAATCATATTATCTGCTTAACCTTCCAAGTTCATTACTCACTTAATTGTAAGCCCTAAGGAAAGATTACAGGGTATGGACCATACCACACATTCACAACAACAAAAAAGTTGATGCTTCACAGTTGATGTAAAATATAAATGCAACATCAAAAATGATTTCAAGTGTCCTGATTGAAGCCCCTTCAATTTGAAATAATTGTACTCCTTTGATAATAGTTTCCATTATAAAATGGATATTTCCTGATATATAGGATGTTTATATGTTTATAAAGAGTTATTGATATGTGATATTTATATAAACTCATATGTGATCTTATGAACAGTTCATATAGGTCCAAAGTGACAAAATGCAAGCCTCAAACTGTGAGTGACAGGCTTTTGCTCAGTTAAACTGTTCTATAACTTTGTGCAATTACTCTTGTTCCCTTATTGAAGAGTAACTACAACTAGCGATTTGGGGGTCCGTTAGAACATAGTGCCCCATGTCAGAGTGGACAGCACAGAGAATGCATCCCATGTACAGGGCAAAGGTGCTTCTGCTCTGCAGGGAGTGAATCCTTTGCTTAGCTCTTAGAGTATCACGACAGGCCATGCAGGTTATAAAAAGCTTTAATTAGCTGTTCTACACATTAGAGCACTCTTCAAGCTCTAAAAGATGTTTTCCATCTTGACACCGTCTAAAGGAAAACTCTCAATCTGTTTCTAATTCTCTCATTTACTTCTATGGGATTAAAGCACAACAAAAGCTTTTTTTTCTTTTTTTTAAAACTCTATACAGAGTGTACTAAAATTGGATTCCTTGTTCCTGTTCTGAGCCAAGGCATCAGATCCACGTTGCTTCTGCCAAGTTTTTTTGCTTCAAGCTGCAACGTCCTTGTTTGTGTTCACTCCCAGTATTCCAGGTTACACTATCAAGCCAGGCTGACACTGTTCCACCCCCTCCCACAGAGGTCCAGTTGTGTTATTGAGAAAGGCTCAGCATGGTTGCAGGAGGACGAAGTCCTACATGTTCACAATGCAACCAAAAGCCGAGCTGCTGTGTGCTGACAAGAACAATCGCACCAAAGCAAACCAAGCATTAGCAGTCTCTCTTGGGCTCACAACAGTTCACAGGGCCAGGGCTGGTAAGGATATTTCTTCCAGGCCTTATAGCTTTTTCTGAGTCTGCCCAGAACCTGACAAGGAAAGAGAATCACAGAACTTGGGTTCTTCTGTAGTGAGTTTCTGCAGTAGGATAACAAAGGAAAGAAGGAGAAAAAATAAATTGTCTTTGTTGAAAAACTAGTTTATGAGTGTTAAATTGAGATAGAACAAAGAAAGAGTGTAGACTCGTGATTAGTCATTTCTTTCAGAGATGGTGGATGGAGGTGGTATTGTAATAAAATTAAATCCTTATTTATTCCTTAAAATGTTAAAAAATCTATTTTATGTTAGATAAATCCCTTATTGTCCACCACTCTTCTGTCAGTTTGTCATACTGTGGTGGCTTGCAGGTTGCTGTGACTGGGCCAATAAGCAACATCATGGAAAAGGGAGAAAAGATTGAAGTTATCAAGGATTTCATTTTACTTGGATCCACAATCAACACCCATAGAAGCAGCAGTCAAGAAATCAAATGACGTATTGCATTGGGCAAATCTATTGCAAAAGAACTCTTTAAAGTGTTCAAAAGCAAAGACGTCACTTTGAGGACTAAGATGCCCCTGACCCAAGCAATGGTATTTTCAATCATCTCATACTCACGGGAAAGCTGGACAATGAATAAGGAAAACCGAAGAAGAATTGATGTGTTTGAATTATGATGTTGGCAAATAATACTGAATATACCATAGATTGTCAGAAGAATGAGCAGACCTGTCTTGGAAAAATTACAGCCAGGATGCTCCTTAGAAGTGAGGATGGTGAGACTTCTCTGGAGAAGGACATCATGCTTGGTAAAGTAGAGGGTCAGTGAAAAAGAGGAAGACCCTCAATAAGATGGATTGACACACTGGCTGCTACAATGGGTTCAAACACAGAAACAGTTGTGAAGATGATGCAGGACCTGGCAATGTTTCATTCTGTTATATATAGGGTCTCTATGAGTCGGAACCAACTCCAAGGCACCTAACAACAACAAATTCCTTACTGTAGTGGCCAAAACAAAAAAATACTTGGTTGTTACTATTTTAAATTTCAAAGGACATTTTCAGTGAAAAGACTTCTTAATGAACACATAAGGTTGGTGTTCAGTTACTTGGTCAATACAATTGAAAGAACATACCAGAAGTCTGTACTAATCCACACCAGTGGTCACTGCAGGGGCATAGGACAGTGACAGTTTGCTCCAATCATCATCTCCTCCCTACCCCAGTCCACCTCTTCTTACCTCTGGCCTGTAGCTAATCCTGGCATAGCTCACTTTCTGTGTCTCTTTTCCAAAAGCCATCCGCTTTTCTCAGCGTACTTCCCAGAGTATCCTTTCAAGTTTCATTCCTAATCCTAAGGTTGCTGTGTAGTATCTGGGCATTAGTGTCCCAATAACAGGGCCACAAACAAGCATCTCATCAGATCTATCTGTTCCAGGGGGTAATGCAAGCTGAGTTTTGCAGCCACACACTTCGGAGGCTCAGAACCACAGGGGGTTCTAGAACAAATCTATCCTCGGAGGCCCCTCCAGAAGGGACAGTCTTCACCTCTGTACCCACCACACTCATCCACAGCCACATGAAATGTTTTGGAGCTATTTGGTATTCACTGCCCCAGCAAGCAACTAAACAATGATGATGGCGTTCATTCAAAATCATCTCTTGAGAACCCACTTTGTCAAGCACTGGGCTAGATGCTGAGGATATAGAGATGAAAGGACAGGTAGACCAAAGTGTTGGTAGGTGTTAACAATAGTCATTAAGGTCATCCTTGTTCCTTTGTTCTGACTCCATAATCCCTATTAAAGCCTTGGTTTTATGTCGGCTTTAAAAGATTTTGACATACCTGATCTTATTTGATCACCTCAACAATCTTGTTGGATAGGAATTGTTCATTTTTTACGTGAAGAAACCGAGGCTTGGAGATGCTGAGTGATTAACCTCAAGTTACATAGCTGGTGACAGAATCAGGAGTCAAACTTAAAACTTCTACTGTAAATTCAGGCTTCCAACATACATCACCCAGCCTCTTGAAAGTCAAGACGGGAAATATTTTTTTCCTTCTTGTGGTAACACAACAACAAACAGGTCTTGAACACCTATCGTATGCAAAACTTGCCCTGGCTTCTGGTGAGAAGATACAGCAATACAAACAGTTGAATGAAACATTGTCCCTATTCAAAGGAGTTTAGTGAGGGGAAGAAAAGTTATTGACTATGAACAACTAATTCAAGGGAGTTAATCAATTGGAGTGGAGAGAAAGTGCACTGTAGTGTTGGAACGCAAAACTTTCAGGGTGAATTTGGATATTATGTTTCATAGGGGCTCTCTTTTATACCCCATCCCAATTACTCTCAGGCCAAGAAGCAGGCGATAGCAATATGGTTGTCCATGTAGACTTTTCCACAGGATAGACAGTGTAGTGCCCAACTGTCGCAAGCGTTCTGATTTCTAAAAATTGTCTTCTAAACTGGTAAATTGGAAGCACATTCTATTTTAAGAGCAAAAACAACAAAAGTTCCTTGGAATTTGGTAAATGTGCGTGAATCTTCAAGAACCTGAAAACCTTTAGAAAACTGATCAAGTATGATGACCTACAAAGTTAAAAAATAGATCTTGGACCATTATAATTATTTCTTATATTTTACCAAAAATGGTCACCTAGTCTCTTTAACATTTAACTAAGCTTTGAAAAACCTCACAATGGTATGGCAGGGAAAACTGAGATTGTTGCCATTTCTTTTGGAGGATCAGGAAAAATTCAATTGGAGTTGGAATTGGCCATCCTGGATGGCTGAGAAAGTGCCACTAATAGTAATTCTGGTAATAAAAGAGGCTCTGGACCAAGTCAAGTGCTCCTTAGCACAGTAATACCAGGATAACTATTACGGAAAGGGGAGGAGCAAAAATATGCTTCCTTTGTATGGGACTACACTGCGCTGCCTCTGTAGACAATCAATGTTTTCTCTATGTTGGGATATTGTTTCTATGAGAAAACAAGACATGTTATTCACTGCTTGAAAGACCGGACAGGAATTGAAGCCCCTCATCAACTGCGCTCATTTGCCCAGAGTTCACCCTGACCCATCCAGACTGCAAAGCCCGGATGAAGAACATCCATTAACACCTGGTATATGATGAAGGCAATGGAAAGACAAGGCACCTGAAGATAAATGCTCTGCTTCTTGAGGAGAAAGCTAGAACCTAGATCCTGAAAGTCTTGAGAGTGGAAATGGTGGGAAGAGAATGAGGACTGAAAAGAGGGGTGGAAGAGAGGAGGAAATATGTGACACCCTCTTTTCAAGACTTCTTATTCCTGTGTAGTGAAAGGAAATGAATGTCTGGCCCTGTTTTGTTATCTTCTCTGCGAGATACGCTAGATCCTCAAGTGAAGAACTACGTTCACCTGCTTCTCTGTCCAGAGGTCTCAAAGGGAGTCAGAATCCCTCTGGATTATCAGGAGATCTATCACTGAACATTAACAGTCCTTTATTATTACTTTCTTTTTAGCTATGCAGAATTCTCTGAATCATTTATTTGTTAGCTTAAGTTAATCACAGTTACTTTCTTTTGCTTGCAACCAAAAAATTCTAGTTACTCCCTCCCTATTCTTTCCACCATAACACTTCTAAACCTACCCAGAGCAGCATCTATCTTCTCCCATCCCAATGGCTACAGTGAAAGAAATCTTTCTCCTATTGAAGTCCAATCCCTTTTGATGGGCCCTAGATCCCACCCTCTTCCATACTTTCAGGGACCCGCACATCTTGGTTTATCTTCTATTTTCTGAACCATTAGTTTCTCCCTGTCTACTAGATCAGTCCTGTAACCTATAAAACAAGCTCTTCTATTAACCGTCTTAAAATACCCCCTTGTCCCTACAATCACCATGCCTTCTCTCTGTTCCATTTCATAGCCAGAACTTTGTAGAGAACTATCCAAACATGCTGTTTATTAAGTGAAGAACTGTTTAAAAGTTGCTTTAGGTTTTTTTTTTCCAACTATGTAAAGTCACTGTAGTACTTAAAATAGGGAGGAAGGGGCACAAACCCTATCAGCTATTGAATCACACAAACAAAAGTCTATCACTGCCAATGACGTTTGGGAAAGTAGCAGGCCCATGCCCATCCTGGGAGCCCTATGGTCTTTTAGGAAAAGCCACAATCACCTTCTTATTATTCAATAGCCAATGGTATTGGTCCTGCCAATAAAATTGGTATCAATCTTTTTTGTCATCTCACTGCCCACAGGTCACCTCGATCGAAGACAAAACAGACACGCTGTCTTATATTAGGTAGAGAAGACCTCACAGAGCCCAAAGTTTTATTTTATATAAATCAAGATAAGGCTCAAACCAATGTGTAAATTGTTAGTCACCTAATAAATCTGATAAAGCAGTTGACTGAAACTAAAGACAAAGTTTAGATATAGAGGAGGCAGGCCAAGATGGTGGAGTAGTCAGATGCTTAATGTTGTCCCTCTTATAACAAAGACCTGAAAAAACAAGTGAACTGGATATATATGACAATTTAGGAACCCTAATTTTTTTTTTAAGCATCAAAGACAAGGATGAAGAATCAGACTGAGTGACAGGTGAAAGGAGAGACAATCCAAAAACAGTGGAAATGGAAACTTATAGGTCACAAGCATCCTGCTAGGCGAACCTGCACAGCACAGACATATTGAGACAAGCAAGCATAAATCCCAGCCGAAACCCACCCTACCTGGTACAGTTAAGCAGGAGTGACTCTGTACACACCTCCAGAGTCAGCCAGGAGTGCTTCCAGCCCTGCAGAAGTTAAGTGCACACACACAACCCACCATGCACACACCAGACCCCCCACCACCAGAGCTTCACAAGTCTGAAGAACACTCCCACCTCCTCACCCATACCCTCTCCCTGCTAATGACACTAGCCTAACAGCATTCAACACCACCACACTCCCTAATCTGGGAGCTCACGGCCCCAATCTAGAGGCATCTGCCCCTTCACCCAACCACTAGTGCTGGGGTCCACATATCTGCAGCGTCCTTAACCCCCTCTAATCACCTATGCACAGCACTGACATATATAGACAAAGCAGGCAGCATTCACAGCTGAAGCCTACTTCACCTGCAGTAGCTAAGCAGGAGCAACTCTCCACATAAGTCAGGGGCCTGATAGAAGGGTTTTCAGCCCTGTAAAGGTAGGTGCAGGCACTCCACACAGTGTGCACACCAGCCCCCACCCCAAGCACTGGAGGTCCACGGGCCTGAGGAGCACTCCCACCCTTACCTTCCTTGTCCATCTGTTCTCCCCACACCTCAAAGCTGTAGACATGTGGTATTCAACACCACCCCACCAGCTAAGCCAGGTACTCTCAGCCCAGTCCAATGTGCCTGCCCCTTTGCCCAGCCATTGGCACAGGGACTCCATGGACTTGCATCACCTTCTGACCCCTCCGGTTACCTGCGCCAGTACCCTGCTGGCTGAACTTGTGCAGTGTGGCCATATTGACCAAAGCAAGCAGCATTCCCAGCCAAAATCCACTCCATCTGGTACAGACAAGCAGGAGCAACTCTGCACTCATGGCCAGAGTCAGACAGGAGTGCTTCATGCCCTGCAAAAGTTAACTGCATCCACCCTACTCACTGTGTACATGCCAGCCACCCATGCTGGAGGTCTGAGGGCTTGAGGAGCACTCCAAACCTACTCATCCAGCCTTTCTCCCCACTCCTCACACCTGCAAACCTGCACCCCAGTCCCTATGACAGGAGCTCAACCACCCACATGGAGGGCCTGAGGGCTGGGGTTGCTGCCCACTCCATCCAGTCACTCAGTTGGGTGATTGAGGACCAGTGGTGTTGCCCAGTCCCTCTATGCAATGGCTCTGGGCACCCAGGGACCAGCTGTACAACCATTCTCATGATGCTTTCCAGTGGACTGGGACACCCCTCCAATAGGGCATCCATAGTCAGGTGACATTCCCCTGCCTTCCCCCCCCCCCCCCCGCATTGCTCCCCTCTACAACCAGAGGTTTGTACCTGCTTCAAACACCTCCACTCAGCCCTGCCCACCCAGGACTGTCAGTGAGAGTTTCTACACCACTGACTGAGTGACTGACAACCTGAGCACCTTCACTGTGATCAATCGGCAAGCAGCAGTGGGTGCACACAACATCCAAGCAATGACCATGGAGAATACCCCCTGCACCTAGAGCCAGGTGGCCAGCAAGACAAATACATCACCTCACCTACATGCTCAGCAGCTCTGCAAGGACAGTGAACAGGGACCTGTGCTCACACACCAAGTCACCTGGAGACAGGAGATGAGTTTCATCATGCCCAGATTAGCAGCCAGAGTAGCACATATACTCACCCTACTTGGATATATCAAGACAAAACAAAACAAAAAGTTAGGACGCAGCAAATATACAATAATCCAGTACCCAGTGTCATCGAGTCAATTCCAACTCATAGTGATCCTATAGGACAGAGTAGAACTTCCCCATAGAGTTTCCCAGGAGCACCTGGCAGACTCGAACTGCCAACCCTTTGGTTAGCAGCCGTAGCACTTAACCACAACGCCACCAGGGTTTCCAGAAAACACACAATAGATAAATATAATAACTCCTTGACATCTCAGAGACAACAGACAATATCAATCACATAAAGAAGCAGAACAAGATGGCTCCAGCAAGTGACCAAAATAAAAAACCAGAAAACTTTCCGGAGGGAGATAAGGCAATGGAACTACCTGATAAAGAACTCAAGAGAGTAATACAGAGCTCTACAAGATATCAAGAAAGAGAACAGGGAAAACACAGACAAAACCAAGGAAAATACAGACAAAGCAACAGAAGAATTCAGGAAAACAATACAAGAGTGATAGAACAAATAGGCTACTGGGAACCATACAAAAACAGCAACTAGAAATCTAAAAGATTAACAAGAAAATTTCAGAATTAGACAACTCAATAAAAGGACATAGGAGCAGAATTGAGACAATGGAAGGCAGAATTAGTGAGATTGAAGACAAATCCCTTGACACCAATTTGTTTGAAGAAAATGAAGAAAAATGAAGACAGCCTAAATATTATGAGGGACACTACCAAGAAGAAAAACTTACATGTGATAGGGACAATGGAAAACACAGAGAGAATTGTTGAAAATTTGTTGGTGGAAAATTGCCCTAATATCATGAAAGACAAAAAGATATCTATCCAAGAAGCCCCATGAACCCCCTACAGGATAGACCCAAAAAGAAAGTCACCAAGACATATTATACTAAAACTTGTCAAAATGAAAAACAAAGAAAAAATCCCAAGAGTAGCTTGGGAAAAAACAAAAAGTTACCTACAAAGGAGAACTAATAAGACTAAGCTCTGATTACTCAGCAGAAACTATATAGGCAAAGGCAATGGTATGACATATATAAAGCCTTGAAAGAAAAAACTGCCAGCCAAGAGTTACATATCCAGCAAAATTGTCTGTCAAATACAATGGCAAAATTAAGACATTTCCAGATAAACGGATAAACAGAAATTAAAAACATTGGTAAACATCAGACCAAAATTAAAAGAAATATTAAAGACAGTCCTCCAGTTAGAGAAACAACAACACTGGACAACAATCCATGGTTAGGACATGGGACAGATCAACAATATGCCAACCTAGATAGGGAGTGCTCAAAAATAAAACAAATCTAAAAGACTGAAAACAGGGAAACAAAGATGTCAGTGTGTGAATGACAGCAAAGTCAAAACAAAAAAGAAGGAATACATGGTGTAGTTATAGGACTTCCAGATGGAGAGGAAGCCAGTGTGATATGAAAAAATTAAAAACTGACTTAAACTTAGGAAAATAAAGGTAAATTTCAAGGTAACCACAAAGGAAGCTAACAAACCTACCCATCAAAATAAAAAAGAAGAAAAACATAAAGACTCAGTAAATGCAAAATCAGTAATAACAAAAGAAATGAAAAGCAATCCATAAAAAAAGAACTCAGCACAGAAAATTAAGCTAAGCAAAGCAACTGTCAACACTACAAAAAATATATACAACAGAACAACAGCTGTAAACTCATAACTATCAATAATTATGCTGAATGTAAATGGCTTAAATGCATAAGTAAAGAGACAGAGAGTGCAGAATGGATTTAAAAAAACACAGTCTATCTATATGCTGTCTACAAGAGACATGCCTTAGACACATAAAGACATAAACTCGAACTCAAAGGTTAGAAAAAATATATTAAGCAACCGAAAAAAAACCAAACCCACTGCCGTCGAGTCGATTTCTACTCATAGTGACCCTATAGGACAGAGTAGAACTGCCCCACAGAGTTTCAAGGAGCACCTGGTGGATTCGAACTGCCAAGCCCTTGGTTAGCAGCTGTAGCACTTAACCACTACACCACCACGGTTTCCATATTAAGCAAAGCAAACTGAAAAAACCAAACCCACAGCCGTTGAGTCAATTCCAACTTAGAGCCACCAGATAGGACAGATTAGAACTGCCCCATAAGGTTTCCAAGGCTGTAAATCTCTGTGGAAGTAGACTGGCACGTCTTTCCCTCACACAGTGGCTGGTGGGTTCAAACCACAGATCTTTTGGTTAGCAGCCGAATGCTTTAACCAGAGCTCCACTGAGAAAGCAACAACCAAATAAAAGAGCAGAAGAGGCAATATTAATCTCTGATAAAATAGGCTTTAAGGCAAAATCCATGAAAGGATGAGAAAGGACACTATATAATGATTAAATAGTCAATATACCCAGAGAACATAACCATAATAAATACATGTGCACCCAATTACAGGGCTCCAAAATACATAAAACAAACTCTAACAGCATTGGAAAAAGAAACGGACAGTTCCACGATAATAGTAGGAGACGTCAATACACCACTTTTGGTGAAGGCTAGAACATCTAGAAAGAAACTCAATAAAGAACATCTAGAGAGAAACTCAGACCTAAGTGCCACAATCAACCAACTAAACCTCATAAGCTATACAGAACACTCCATCAGACAGCAGTAAAGTATACATTCTTTCCCAATACACATGGGCCATTCTCCAGAATAGACCACATTTTACACCACAATGCAAGGCTGAACAAAATCCAAAACATCAAAATAATACAAAGCATCTTCTCTTCTCACACCACCATAAAAGTAGAAATCAATAACAGGAAGAGCAAGAAAAAAAAATCAAATACATGGAAACTGAACAGCACCTTGCTTAAAAACCACTGAGTAATAGAAGAAATCAAAGATGGAATAAAAAAAAAAATCATAGAAACGAATGAGAATGAAAATACATTTACCAAAACCTTTGGGACACAGCAAAAGTAGTGCTTAAAGGTAAATTTATAGCAATAAACCCACACATCAAAAAAGAAGAAAGGGCCAAAATCAAAACATTAACCCTATAACTCAAATAAATAGAAAGAGAGCAGCAAATGAAGCCCACAGCCACCAGAAAAAAGGAAACAATAAAGATTAGAGCAGAAATAAATGAAATAGAGAACAGAAAAACAACAGAAAGAATCAACAAGACCAGAAGTTGGTTCTTTGAAAGGATCAACAAAATTGACAAACCATTGACCAAACTGACAAAATAAAAACAGGAGAGGAAGCAAATAACCAGAATAAGAAATGATATGGGTGATATCACAGAGAATCAACTGAAATAAAAAAGATCTTAACAGAACACTACAATCAGTCGTACCTCAACAAGTTTGAAAACCTAGAGCAAATGGACAATTTTCTAGAAACACACTACCTGCCTAAACTAACACAAACTGAAGTAGAAAAACTAAACAGACCCATAACAAAAGGTAATAAAAACAAAACTCCCCACACAAAAAAAAAACCCTGGCCTGGATGGCTTCACTGGAGAATTCTACCAAATATTCAGAGAAGAGATCAAAACCAATACTACTCAAATATGAGTACAAATTGATTACAAACCATAACTAACAATGCACAAACACTAAAGGTAAACATGATAACTGGGAGCTTCTAGAAATTAAACAATTATGCTCAGCAAAAGACTTCAGCAAAAGAGTAAAAAGAGAACCTACAGACTGGGAAAAAAAAATTGGCTATGATGTATCTAACGAGGGTCTAGTCTCTAAAATCTACAGAATACTTCAACATCTAAACAACAAAAAGACAAATAATCCACTTAAAAATGGGCAACGGATATGAACAGACACTTCACCAGAGAAGACATGCAGGCGACTAACAGATACATGAAGAAATGCTCACGATCATTAGCTATTAGAGAAATGCAAATTAAAACTACACTGAAATATCTTCTCATTCCAACAATACTGGCACTAATCAAAAAAACAGAAGATAATAAATGTTGGAGAGTGTGATGGTTAAAGTTGTGTGTGAGCTTCGCTGGGGCCATAATTCTCAGTGGTTTGGCAGTTATGTAGTCTGGCAACTATGTAAAGATGTAATCACCTCCATAATGAGATCTGATGTGATATAATCACCTCCATGATAAGATTTGCTATGAGCAGCCAATCAGTTGAAAAAGAGTTTCCTTGGGGGAATGGCCTGCATACAATATACAAGGACTTTCTGGCAAAACTTGCTGGCTTTTTTATTTATTTATTTATTTTTGCTTGCTCTGGATACTGCAGCAGCTCCTGTTCCTCTGACCTTCAGTTCTTGGAGCATACCTGCCAGTCTTGAAATTTGTCAGCCCCCACAACTATCCTGGGATTCATTATCCTCTGTAGTCTGTGAGCCAGAGGCCTGCCGTTTGACCCGCTGATCTTGTGTTCGCTAGCCCCTGCAGGTACGTCAGTCAAGAGAAGCCTCCAGACTGCCTCACGGACTTGAGACTCATCAGCCTCTACGGCTGTGTGAGCCATTTCCTGATACATACGCACACGCACACGCACACGCACACACACACTCACACATATATACATGCTTCACTGGTTTTGCTTCTCTAGAGAACCCAGCCTAAGACAGAACGTTTACGGGGAGATTAGAACTCTTATGCACTGCTGGTGGTAATGTAAAATGGCACAACCACTATGGAAAACAATATGGAAATAGAAATACTATATGATCCAGCAATCCCATTCTTAGGAATATATTCTAGAGAAATAAGAATGATCACACAAATAGACACAGGTATATCCATGTTCATTGCAGCATTATTCACAATAGCAAAAAGATGGAAACAACTCAAGTGCCCATCAACAGATGAATGGATAAACAAACTATGATATAATCACACAATGGAATAGTACACAATGATAAAAGAACAATGATGAATCTGCAAAACATCTCACAACATGAATGAATCTGGAGGGTATTATGCTGAGTGAAATAAGTCAATCACAAAAGGACAAATATTGTATGAGATCACCATTATAAAAGCTCAAGAAAAGGTTTACACACAGTAAAAAAAAAAAATCTTTGATGGTTATGTGGGATAGGAGGAATGAGGAGGGGAAATCACCGACTAGATAGTAGTAGAAGTGTCAACTTTGGTGATGGGGAAGACAGCACACAGTATAGGGGAAGTCAGCACAACTTGACCCAGAAAAGTTATAGAAGTTTCCTAGACACATCCAAACACCTTGAGGGATCAAGTTACTGGGGCTGAAGGCTGGGGACCATGGTCTTGGGAGACATCTAGATCAATTGGCATAACAGTTCATAAAGAAAATGTCCACCTTCTACTTTGGTGAGTAGCATCTGGGGTCTTAAAAGCTTGTGAGCGGCCGTCTGAGATACATCTGTCGGTCCCATCCCATTCGGAGCAAAAAAGAATGAAGGAAACCAAAGACACAAGGAAAATATTAGCCCACAGGAGTAAAGAACTACATGAACCACAGCCTCCACCAGTCTGAGTCCAGAAGAACTAAATGATGGCCAGCTACCACCACCAGCCGCTCTGACAGGGATCAAAATAGATAGTCCCAGACAGAGCAGGAGAAAAATGCAGAAAAAATTCAAACTCACAAAAAAAAAAAAACAGACTTATTGGTCTAACAGAGACTGGATGAGCTCCTGACACTATGTTCCCGAACATCCTGCTAACTCAGAACTGAAACCACTCCTGAAGCTCACTTTTCAGCCAAAGATTAGACAGGACTATAAAACAAACAATAACACACATGAAGAATGTGCTTCTTAGTTCTATCAAATATATGAGACCAAATGGGCAGCTCTTGCCCAAAAGCAAGACAAGAAGACAGGAAGGGACAGGAAAACTGGATGAATGGACGCAGGGAACCCAGGGTGGAAAGGGGGAGAGTGCTGTCACATTGTGGGAATTGCAACCAATGTCACAATTTGCGTATAAACTTTTGAATGAAAAACTAACTTGCACTGTAAACTTTCAGCTAAAGCACAGTAAAAAAAAAAAAAAATTTAGATAGACATTAGCTCCAGATTTCTCTTTTCCTTGGGCCTCATTCCATGAGTTCTTGAAATCTGGCTACAATCCTGAAAGTATATACCTGCATTTCAATTCACATTTTTGCGTTTTACCACCACTCTCCGAAAGAACATCAACATCCATGATCACATTTATACAGAGGAATTGTCCCACCTCTTCACTTTGTACCATTTTAATGGATAGTGTACCTTATGTCCTTTTACAAAATTTGTAAACATGACTGCAAACATTGCTTTATTGGACTTTGTCTGTTGGTAAAGACACTCACATATTCATTAGAACAAAAAAGAGTTGTTTTCTATGAGATGAGAAGATGGGCCAAGCATGGTGATTTTCAAGGAGAAAAGAATTGAAATGACTCTAGCATTCTAATCTCCTGTTTGCAGTGGTCTATGTAGGGCATCAAGAGGGACAGCCTCACTCTGGAAAACTATCACTTGACAACTACCCAGAGGGTTAATCTAGCTAAATATTCATCTGGATTTTATCAATGTAGTGTAGTTAGGAAAATAAAAGTGACTGCAAGAACAAAGTACAAAGTCACACAACAACTCCCTTTTTTTAAAAAAAAGATATTTTTAACTCAATGACATTATTTTAGACTCTTTTTTCTCTTAAATTAATTTGCTTGGTTATTTTATCTTCTTCCAACATCCTCCTCAATATCTGGACATAAATGAATCAAAAGGTTCTTTCTGGTCCCTTTTTTCTGAAGAAGGTGCATGTAGACATCACAAGTCTAACCATCTGAAACAAGACATAGGGCCTGCTATTTCACCAAAGATCATTCAAAAGCCATTGCAGCTACATTGATAGGGAACTGCCAGAAATTCAAGGGTGATTCAGAAAGGGACGTGGAACAAAGAATATCATTGCTGATGTCGGGGGATCCTCGCTGAAAGCAGAAATATCAGAAATGGGTTTGCCTGTGTTTCATTAACTATGCAAAGGCATTCAACTGTATGGACCATAACGAATTATAGATAACATTGTAAAGAATGGGTATTTCAGGACACTTAATTGTGCTCATGTGGAACCAAGAGGCAGTTGTTCGAACAGAGCAAGGGGATACTGCGTGGTTTAAAATCAAGAAAGGTGTGTGTCAGGGTTGCATCCTTTCATACTTATTCAAATCTGTACGCTGAACAAATAACCTGAGAAGCTGGGCTATACGCAGAAGAGCGCAGCATCAGGATTCCTGGAAGGCTCACTAACAACCTGTGATATGCAGATGACACAAACTTGCTTGCTAAAAGTTAAGAGGACTTGAAGCACTCAATGATGAAAAATCAAAGATCAGAGCCTTCAGTATGGATTATACCTCAACATAAACAAAACAAAAATCCTCACAACTGGACCAATAAGCAACATCATGATAAGTGGAGAAGAGACTGACATCAAGAATTTCATTTTACTTGGATCCACAATCAACACCCAGGGAAGCAGCAGTCAGGAAAAATCAAAAGGCGTATTGCTCTGGGCAAATCTGCTGCAAAAGAACCCTTTGAAGTGTTCAAAAGCAAAGATGTCACTGTGAGGACTAAGGTGCGCCTGACCCAAAAAAAAAAATTTTTTTTTTTGAAGCCATGGTATTTTAAATCTCTTCTTATGCATGCGAGAGCTGGACAATGAATAAGGAAGGCAGAAGAAGAATCGATGCCTTTGAATTACGGCGTTGGTGAAGAATATTGAGTATACTGTGGACTGCCAGAAGAATGAACAAGTCTGTCTTGGAAAAAATATAGCCAGAGTGCTCCTTGGTAGTGAGAATGGCCAGACTTTGTCCCACATATTTTGAACATGTTATCAGGAGGGACCAGTTCATGGACAAAGACATTATGCTTGGTAAAGTAGAAGGTCAGGGAAAAAGAGGAAAACACTTTACAAGATGGATTGGAACAGTGGCTGCAACAATGGGCTGAAACATAGCAATGATTGTGAGAATGGTGCAGGACCGGGCAGTGTTTGGTTCTGTTCCACATAGGGTCGCTATGAGTTGGAACCAACTCAGTGGCACCCAGCAACAACAATGTATCATTGGTATCATTACATTATAAAATTTTAACTTCAAATAACTTAAGCTGGTCTTTGGGTGGTGCAAATGGTTTGCACTCGACTACTAACCAAAGAAGAATTGGTGCCTTTGAATTATGGTGTTGGCGAAGAATACTGAATATACCATGGACTGCCAAAAGAACAAACAAATCTGTCTTAGAAGAAATAAAACCAGAGTGCTCCTTGGGGGCAAGGCTGGTGAGACTTCATCTCACATACTTTGGACATGTTGTCAGGAGGGAACAGTCCCTGGAGAAGGACATCATGCTTGGTAAAACAGGTTCAGTGAAAAAGAGGAAGACCTTCAACAAGGTGGATTGACATGCAACAATGGGCTCAAGCATAACAACGATTGTGATGATGGTGCAGAACTGGAGAGTGTTTCATTCTGTTGTCCACAGGGTCACTATGAGTTGGAATAGACTCAATGGTATCTAACAACAACAACTAATCTGGCAGTGCTATGCAAAAAAGGCCTGGCGATCTACTTCTGTAAAGATTGCAGCCAAGAAACCCATGGAGCAGTTCTAGTCTGTAACACATGGGGTTGCCATAATTTGGAATCAACTTCTTGGTAATGGGCTTTGTTTTGTTTGTTTGTTTGTTTGGGGGACTTGAGCTTGGGCTTCAGTGATTGACTGAGTCAGTGGAAGTCACAAGGAAATTCAACAATATTGACTATAATTGGTTAATCAAACAATGAATCAATAGGAATTTGCCAAAACTACAAGGAGTTCAACAATTAATTCAGCGTTCCAAAATTTACTGAATACCGTCTGGTCCCTTCTTCAAAAAGCCTGAGACATAGGATGACTAACATGATCAGTAGCAAATTTTTTTTGTTTCCTTCACCAGGTCAGTTATTATTCCCCTGATGTTAGGAGAATTCCACACCAGTGGAGCCTTAAGATAGGTAGAGCTTTAAGTATGGATTTGGCTCCCTGGGGCTTGCTATTCCGTTCCTAGCACACGGCAGCACTTCCTATTTTCCCTCATTCCTTTATCCTTTCTATTATTTGGATATTGGTCTATTTCCCCAACTGGGAGGTTGGGTGGCAGGAGTGAGGTCTTCCTTTAAGTGCTAGGATGGTGCAATTTATTCAAAATTGTATCTACTACCAACTAGCATTTAACAATGGTACGTAACACATAGTTGATATTCAATGAGCAATTACTCTAAAATTTGAAAACGAGAAAGAACAATGAACGGTACGGAACCATCAAAAGCTGGATACAGGGGAAAGAGCAGTATTTAAGGAAAATGTACCCATACGAGATCAGATTGCGGGGTAGGAGTCAGGCAGGTTAGCCAGGAAGGAACTCTCAGTGACCTAGCCCTAAGATGAGGACCTAGATTAGGAAATGAAAAAAAAAAATTTTTTTTTCCAGAAGATGGGAGAGATTTGGGGGAAAGAAGGTAGAACCTGATATTATCTGATGTGAAGTGGGAGGGCTGTGGGACAGGCAAAGATAAAGGCAAGGGAAGCATTAGAGTTGACTTCAAAGTTTTGAGCCGGAATAATCATGAGAGAAGAGTACTGTGGCAGAAAGAAGGAACTTGGGAGGGGGAACTGGTTTTGTGGGGGAGATGATGAGCTCAGTTAGAGACGCTGAATTTGAGGCAATGGGAAGACTTTCAAGTGAAAATGACCAGTGGGAAGTCAGAGCTATGGGAATCAACCTTGAGTGTGGGACAGGACATGAGCTGGAAACCTGTGAGTCATCAGCCCCATGTGTTTGCAGCCGTGAGAATAGAGAGGGTTTCTGTGCGTTGCAGTGCTGGTAAGGAGAGTGGAGGACCAAGGGCTGTGAGCCTTGGGTAGTAAGAGGAGGAATAAGAGGCAAAAGGGAAACTTCGGAAGCAACTGGAAAGTTTTCAGAAAAACAAGGACAGTATAATGCTGGAACTGTGAAAGGATGAGAAATTTCCAAGAAGCAAGGGGTGGAAAAAGTAATCAGTGCTGTGGATGGCATAGCAAAACTGGGATTGAAGAACGGACATCAGAGGTTGCAGTGGCAACTGGCAACTTCTAGGAAGCAATCTGGATAAAGAGAGGGGAGTGGAGACCAGATTTCAGGAAGTTAAAGAGAGAAGGATTATGCAGAGAAGAAACAAGAACAAAGGATAAGAACCACGTACTCAAAACAACACACACACACACACATATCAGTGAAAGACAAATCGAATCCAAGCTAGAGAAGACTTAATATTCGTGGGGGATTCTTTAGGAAATATTTACTTATATTTGTTAAATGAGGTATTTAATTCCTAAGTCCCTTGCCGACGTGGAAACTAGAAGTTGAGATAGACATTTATTATCCCCGAAGTAGAGCTTTATACTCCCTCTCCCCACCATACACACTCACACACACACACACACACCCTTTAAAGAAGTTTCTTAGACACGGATGCCTTCCCTTGTCACGATGGTTTTACCCCCCAGAATTTGAGTCTCAAAAACAAAAATCAGACTGAAACTTATCTCAAATGAGCAATTTAAACTTCTAATGATATCAAAGCTGGGTAGCGCCCAGTGCTCAGCACTCCCTGCCCCTCACAAGAATACTTGTATTTGGGTATTTTGTCTCAGGCTTTTGCTTTGGTGTCTGCAGTCCACCTTTTGTGTAAAAGGTACTATATATTCAATGTTAATGTTTATCTTTTAACTAACTAGTTGCCATTGAGTCAATTCCAATGCTTGGTGATTCCCTGTCTATCAGAGTAGAATTTTGCTCCATAGGGTTATCAGTGACTGATTTTTCCGAAGTAGGTCATCAGGCCTTTCTTTTGAGGTGCCTCTGGTTAGCAGCCTTTTTGGTTTGCACCAAGCACATTAACTGTACCCCCCAGGGACTCCATCTTGTAACTAGCCTAGCCAGCCATATTAGGGGTTTTTTAAAAGTGACTAATTGTATCCTTCTTGAGTAGTCACGCCTACAGTGGTTTTTCAACACAGTCCCTTAGAATATGGAGAAGTTTAAAGAACAAACTGTTAAGCCTGTGCCAAGAAACAGCAAGAACATGCTGACCACGGTCTTCAATTTCCACATGTCCATCTGTATGTCTAAAGACTATCCTATCTCCCATTACCTGCCCTTGCTTTGTCCCAAACCGTAATTGCCTTTTGCATTTCCAAGGTTAAGGACAAAGCAACATGTGAACCTAGAATATGTATTTATTGTGTAATTATATAGCATCACTTCAAATCTGAGCACCCATGATGCTGCTTGAATCTAAGTCAAATTTAGATTTGAATATAGATGTGATTATGTTGTGCTTCCATGAGTTTAGTTTGGAAAAGTACACATGCAGAAAAGTACAAGGATTGTAAGGGTAGAGCTTAATAAACTTTCACAAAAGAGGCACACCCATGTAACCAGCCAGCACCTAGATCAGGGACTAGAACATAGCCAGCACCCTAGCAGCTCCTCCAATGGCCCTTCCCAGTCACCAGTCACTACCTCCCTGCAAAAGGGAACTATTATCCTGATTTCTAAGTATTATGTACTAGTTTTGCCTGATTTTACGTTTTATAAAAATAGAATTATAATATATATATATATCCTTTTGTGTCTGGCTTATTTTGCTTAGCATTCTGTTTGTGAGATTCATCCACGTTGGAGTAGTTTGTCATAGTTTGTTCACTGTATAAACATATCACAATTTATTTATCCATTCCTCTGTTGATGGATGTTTGAGTTGTTTCCATTTTGGGGCTATTGCGAATGGTGCTGCTGAGAGCATCCTTGTGCATGTCATTTGACACCCATGTGCGTTCGTTTCTCTTGGGTATAAATGCAGGAGCAGAATTGCTGGGCCATAGAACGTGTGTGCTCAGCTTCAGTGCATAGTGCCAAACAGTTTTCCAAAATAGTTGTACTGTTCACCTTCCCATTAGAGGGTATTGAGTTCTGATTACTCCATATTCTTGCAAGTACTTGGTATTGTCAAGTTTTTTGTGTTTTTGTTGGTTTTTGTTTTTGCCATTCTGATGGTTTCAGCACTTTTTGAATTCTCTGCAGAGAACTCAGTGTAGGGAACAATAATACAATCACCCTTAGCCCTCAATGAATATTACCAATATTGGGAACTATCTTTGTTAAAATTTATACTTATGAAAATTATCCTCTCTAATATCTGAAACTTATTTGTGTTTACATTGAATGGGGATTTTACTGAGTTTCAAAGTCGTATAGCTCCTAAAGCTAAACTGAAGTGCTAGGTTCCCTCAACTCTACTTTCAGATCTCTTAAAAAATAAAGGAAGGAAAGGCATTGCATATTTTCACTAGCCAAAGTGGTCTCATGAACATGATGATATTTGAAAAAAAAAAAAGGATTTTGTAGGAAAATCTTTGACTATAATTCCCTTTAGAAATAAAATAAAAACAAAGCAGTTGCTGTCGACTCGACTCTGCCTTGTGGCAACGCCATGCGTGTCCTAGTAGAACTGTTCTCCGTAGTGTTTTCAATGGCTAATTTTTCATAAGTAGGTCACCAGGCCTTTCTTCTGAGGCAGCTCTGGATGGACCCAAACCTCCAACCTTTCAGTCAGCAACTGAACACATTAACCATTTGCATCACCCAGGGACTCCGTATTTTATAAACATATTTGTACACATATAAAATAAAGTGAAACAATGACATCTGCAAGAGAGTATTCCAGACCAAACATCTGTCTAACATTGAATATTGCTTGATATGGATAATAGTTGCTGGCAAAACCCCTGAAATGCCTGAGATCTATGCCGTCAACACTCGACCGTGTACACCTCCTTAAAAGACCCCAAAAAATTTAAGAAAAAAAATAAAGGGAAAAGAAACAAGCCATCTGTCACCTAGTCTTTACCTGGATCCATATCCAGGTGTAGACATTCCTCAGAAACCAGTTCCAAAGCCAGCCTCCTAGGTAGATTTTCAGATCACTGTTGCTCTGTCTATTTTATCTCCAGAAGCATGGAGAAGGCCAGTGCCTTCTTCAGATTCCTGGAACAAATGGGGTTTCTCCTCCATCTTCCTAGAATGTGCTGCTTTCACCCCATCATCACATCAAAATCCACTGAGTGTTAGAGCCTCTAATCTACCCGTAAGTTTCTTCTGTGAAACTCAGAAGGGCTGAGCTCAGCTTTTATTCATCTTTTGAGTTGTCCAGAGTCATACATACTTTGCAGGCACAGAACACTGGCCTGAGAAAACTTATTGAATTGAATTGCCCACGCCAACAATGTTCATGCTGAGGGAAATAGGCTGCCTTTAAGTTAAAAAGGAAACTCTGGTAGTGTGGTGGTTAAGAGCTACAGCTGCTAACCAAAAGGTCAGCAGTTCAAGTCCACCAGTTGCTCCTTGGAAATCCTATAGGGCAGTTCTACTCTGTCATCTAGGGTCACTATGAGTCAGAATCAACTTGATGGCAACAGGTTTTGGTTTTTGATAAGTTAAAGATGGTAGACATTGTTTTCTAAAATGTGGAACGATTTTGATTATGTTCATATCGTTTCCATAATTCTACCCCCCAACACACACACGTTCCTCCCTTTCCCAATTCTCCCTTACTTACAAAATGTGCATAAGTACTGAGCTCAACAAAATCACTATTCTCTCACAGATTAATTACAGCCTGGCTAGCACAGTTGGAAGTGGTATGGCAAAAAGGGCCAAGATTGGCAGAAGGAGCAGAGAATTCTGGTCTATGCTAGCCAGCTGTGTGGCCTTTGCCTTTGGGGCCTCACCATTCTCTTGAGCTTGGTGGTCTCTTAGTTCCCTCCAATGACATTCCAAAAATGCACATTTCCATAATTCCTCAAAAAGAGGGACATGCCATTGCCCTTCCCCCAGTTTCTATAAGGACTCTGTCAAGTCAGAGTAAAATCTGATTTTTTGTTTGCTGAGAGTGCAAGTTGGTTCCATCCAAGATCAGTTTATTAAATAAAAGCATGATGACAGTGCTTCCTGTCTGTTTTGGCAACAAGGTACTTGAAATGGGAACTCAACAACTGAACTTGCCACACTTAAACACTCACTCTCCCTTCTAAACCAAGCCTGCTTTGATAACTGAATAAGAAAAAAGGAAGAGACACTTCAAACAAGAGCAAAGGATTGTACAAGTCCTATGGTGGCGTAGTGGTTAAGAGTTCAGCTGCTAAGCAAAAGGTCGGCAGTTCAAATTTACCAGCTACTCCTTGGAAACTCTATGGGGCAGTTCTACTCTGTGCTATACGATCGTTATGAGTTGGAATGGACTCGACGGCGGTGGGTTGGTTTTTTCTTTCTTTTTTTTTTTGGTTTATGAGGTAAAGAGTTTTAGAAAGAGTTCAGCAATTCTTCCTTTTGTGTATCTGAAGAATCATAATTTTCTAAATTACTCTTTGCCAGATTGTTGCCCACGATAGCAGATGAGGTCTTGGCTTTCTCCTAATCCTAAACATGTTAAATCTTAAGAAGCCTAAGAAGATTTTTTCCTCAGAGCTGTCTGATCCACAATGAAGACTTCAGCAACCCCACCTGTGAGTCCATTTGCCTTTTCTTGAAAAGCCAAGACAAAAGAAGTTACTCTGGGAAGGCAAGAGGCACTTACTTAGATTTATTTTTCCAGTGGAAAGTCAAAACCTGGAGGTGGAGACTGATAGAATGTTGACTGAACAAAAAATCATTGATGTTGGTTCCCTTCCAAAAAGCATGGGTCTAAAGGTATACCTGGAAGTTTTAAAACGATATCTAGAAAAATTTTACAGCACTTCACCTTTTGTAAAAATAAAGCAGAAAATTAATCCTGGCTTCCGAGATCAGAGCTGAGGCTGATCTGAATACGGCTTTTTTTTTTTTTTTTTTTTAATTCCAGTCAACACTGCCAAGCACCAGATGTTCAAAATGGTAAACTACTGGGAGTTCTTTGCAAAAGCTGTTCACCCAATTGCATTTGGGTGGTGGTTGTCACTGCTATTCTCCTCAGGGACCCCAACCCCCCCAAATTGTTTTTTGTTTTGCTTTTAAGGTTAAAGTTTAGCCCAGCCAAAGCTGCATTCAGAGAGAAGTAAAAGTCTGCCCAAGGGGTAGAGGGAGGTGGGGAGGGTAATTCTCTGTAGTTGTGTGTCCTAGATTTTCTGAAATGATTACATTCTGAGGACTCAGAGACAGTTCACACTTTCAAGTCTGAATGCTGACTCATGTCCTCCCCTTCAGGGCAACGGAAAGGAAGGGTGGAGTTGGAGGATCTGGGGTTGAGGAGTGAGGTAGGAAGGGCAGTGGGGGAGATAGTGGGGAGGGAAACAGAGAGATAGGGAGTCAGGGCACCACCAGAGTCTATTCTTTTCAAGCCACAGCAAGCTTCGGTGGCGGTGTCTGCAAAACTTCCCAGATGGTATTTTCTTGTCCTTTTCAGCCCACTCCTTTCCTTGTTTTCCTATGAGACCTTTGGGACCCACACAGTTAATAAAGGCTCCAGGAGAAAAAAAAAAGGAAATGTCAAAAGGCTATTTCTGTCTTGTTTGTAGGACTGGTGAAATGAGTCAAATAAATTGAGGAAAACAAATAAACAAACAAAAAAAATCCCCATAACTCAGACTGATCCAGATGGGAATCTTCACTGAGATTAAAAAGTGTCATTTCCCCCAGTGGCTTAAATGGGTTCACAAAAGTTTGGTCACACATGCAGGTGGCCACTCCACAGGGACTTTCTTGTTTGAGTAGCTTAATCCTTTAAATAGTCTCAGGAGTTTTGTAGAGTCATTAATCTGACCATTGACAGGAAGCACACACACTCTTTCCTAATCTCAGGTACTGTTGAAGTTCTGTCAAAAGGGTCATCTATACTGGGTCCAGATACCATCCTGTGGTGACCCAGAAAAGTTTCAAAACCAACATTTTATGGTATATTTCTGGTATTTATACAGGTGTGTCTTCCACAAAAAGATTATGATTTTTTGGTGGTTTTATAGAACTCAGATACTTGCTTTGTGACTGCTGACTCTTTTGCTCAGCAAATATTTATTCTGTACCTATTAAGTGTTGGGTACTGTGATAGGAGCTGAGCATACACGGTCTCCAACCTCCTCAAGCTCACGTCTAATGAAAATAACCACCTACACTCACATACATCCCCACACAAAGGCAAATACTTAAATCACACATTGTGACGGAGGTTGTCAGGAAAATTAACAAGATGCAGCGATAGAACTGAAAGATCAGGTGGAGTCTGCTGAGCAAAAGAAGAAATGATGAACTTCATTGGCTGGAGTAAAGACTGAGACAGGATCTCCTTCATCTTTATACTCCTTGTGCCCAGCACAATGATTATCATACGCTGGACAGTGAATTGTGTGGTTCTTAGCTTCAACCCCACTCACTACAAATGGCCTTAAACCAACCAGTGGCCATCACGCAGATTCTGACACATGGTGACCCCAAGTGTGTCACAGTAGAACTGTGCCCCATACGGTTTTCTTGGCTGTAATTTTTTTTTTTTAATTTTATTGTGTTTTAGGTGAAAGTTTACAGTACAAATTAGTTTCTCAGTCAAAAACATAAACACAAATTGTTTGGTAACATTGGTTGCAATCTCCGCAATATGTCAGCACTCTTCCCCTTTCCCTTTCCACTCTGGGTTCCCTATGTCCATTCATCCAGTTTTCCTGTCCCTTTCTGCCTTTTCATCTTTACTTTTGGGCAAATGTTGCAAATTTGGTCTCATATGCTAGATTGAGCTAATAAGCATGTTCTTCACATGTGTTATTATTCGTTTTACAGGCCTGTCTAATCTTTGGCTGAAAGGTGGACTTCAAGAGTGGCTTCGGTTATGACTTAGCAGGGTATATGAGGGCCATAGTCTCAGGGGTTTGTCCAGTCTCTGTCAGATCAGGAAGCCTGGTCTTTTTTTGTGAATTTGAATTTTGTTCTACATTTTTCTCCCACTCTGTCCAGCACCCTCTGTTGCAATCCCTGTCAGAGTGGTTGGTGGTGGTAGCAGGGCGCTATCTAGTTCTTCTAGGCTCAGGCTGGTAGAGGATGTGGTTCATGTCGTCCATTAGTCCTTTGGACGAATATTTGCCTTGTGTCTTTGGTTTTCTTCACCGCCCCTCCCCCCTTTTCTCTGAATGAGATGGGACCAGTAGACATATTTTAGATGGCTACTCTAAAGCTTTTAAGACCCCAGATGCTACTCGCCAAAGTAGGATATGGAACATTGTCTTTATGAACTGTGTTATGCCAATTGACCTAAATGTCCCCTGAGGCCATAGTCCCCAGCGCTCAGCGCCAGTAACTTTGTCCCTTGAGGTATTTGGATGTGTCTAGGAAGCTTCTATGCTTTGCCTTGGTCAAGTTATACTGACGTCCCCTATATTGTGTATTGTTTTTCCTTTCACCAAAGTTGACACTTGTCTACTATCTAGTTAGTAATTTTCCCTCCCCATCCCCCCATCCTTCGTAACCATCAAAGATTGTTTCTTTCTGTGCGTAAACCTTTTCTTGAGGTTTTATAATAGTGGTCTCATACAATATTTGTCCTTTTGTGATTTACTTATTTCATTCAGCATAATGCCCTCTAGATTCATCCATGTTGTGAAATGTTTCATGGATTCACCATTGTTCCTTATTGTTGTGTAGTATTCCATTGTGTGTATGTACCATAGTTTATGTGTATGTATCACTCAGGTCATTTCCATCTTGTTGCTATTGTGAATAATGCTGCAATGAACCCGGATGTGCATATCTCTATTTGTGTGATTGCTCTTATTTCCCTAGGATATGTTCCAAGGAATGGAATTGCTGGATCCCGTGGTATTTCTATTTCTAGCTTTTTAAGGTGGTGTCATATAGTTTTTGGCTGTAATTTTTATGGAAGCAGATCACCAGTCCTTTCTACCTGGGTACCTCTGGGTGGGTTTGAACCACCAACTTTTTGGTTAGTAGCCACATTCTTAACCATTTGCACCAAAACTTAACCACAAGTGACCAATCACTGCTGAGCTGAAGTATAGATTTCCTTGTTGGTTTTAAGAAAGCTCTTTCCAATCACTGCTGTTTCTTTCTGCCCAGGCTCCTGCATCAAGGGCTTCACCATTCTTTTAGACTTTGAGAGAATCAAGGACCTACCTGTTCTCTCCCTGCTTGGTTAACTCTCCTGTGTCTCCTTTAAAGAAAGAAAAATTCCTCATCGCTTAGCTGAACCCCATTTCTGCTTACTCTCTCAGCAGAGAGGAAAAAAAAAAAAGCAAAAGACCATGGGGTTGTGACCAAGATGTGCGTTCCTCCCAGTAGCATCTTTCTTACCAGAAAAGTGAACCTTTTCTTCAACTCATTTCTCCAAGTTTTTAGAAGCTACTCTGTGCCTTTAAGGCCAGAGTTCTTTGTATGGAGCTCAGAATGGCATTCATCTAGAGTAGCAGGAATGCTTGTTTAATGGATCTTATATGGTCCTGAAATAGCTGTTAGTAGCACTTTATACTCTGCACCTTATGTATTTTAATCACTTCGATTTTGCCTCTTCTGCCTAGAGCTCTACCACTCAACTAAAGTAGTTACAATTCAGTTACTTCAGTCAATTCCAATTCTCATGTTTTTGTTGTTAGGTGCTGTCGAGTTGGTTCCGACGCATAGCCATCCTATGTGCAACAGAAAGAAACACTGCCTGCTACTGCACCATCCTCACAATCATTGCTGTGTTTGAGCCCATTGCTGCAGCCACTGTGTCAATCCATCTTGTTGAGAGTCTTCCTCTTTTTTGCTAACCCTCTACTTTACCGAGCATGATGTCCTTCTCCAGGGACTAATCCCTCTTGATAACATGTCCACAGTACGTGAGATGTAGTCTCACCATTCTTGCTTCTAAAAAGCATTCTGGCTGTACTTATTCCAAGACAGATTTGTTTGTTCTTCTGGCAGTCCATGGTATATTCTTCTCCAATACCATAATTCAACTGCGTTAATTCTTTTTTGATCTTCCTTATTCATTGACCAGCTTTGCATGCATATGGCCTGGGTTGGGCGTACCTTAGTCCTCAGAGCGACGTTTTTGTTTTTTAACACTTTAAAGAGGTCTTTTGTAGCAGATTTGCCCAGTGCAATAAGTCGTTTGATTTCTTGACTCGGTATTAGGTGGGAGAATATCTGTGAACGTACTTTGTAAGAGGTAAAATATTTCAAAAATGTAAGTTATTGTTACCAATCACCTATTATGTGCTACTTTGTTTGGAGGGTTGGCACAAATGGTTTGTGCTCAA
Organism: Loxodonta africana; assembly: GCF_030014295.1. Classification (NCBI taxonomy): domain Eukaryota; kingdom Metazoa; phylum Chordata; class Mammalia; order Proboscidea; family Elephantidae; genus Loxodonta; species Loxodonta africana. The sequence continues at coordinate 169,590,777 of NC_087342.1, forward strand.
CTACTAAGGTTGGTAGTTCAAATCCACCTAACGGTGTCATGGAAGTCTGACAATCTGTTTTTGTAAAGATTACAGCCAAGAAAATCCTATGGAGGAGTTCTAACACATAAGGTCACCATGAGTCAGAATCAACTCAATGGCAATGAGTTTGTGTCTCTTTTTCTCTTTGCTGGGGTACAGGAAGTGGTGAAGGAAAAAAAGATGAAAAGTTTTGGCCCCGACATTCCAGGAGGTTGATGTCTAGTATGAGAGATGGAAGATTATGGTAAGAATTACAGACCATCAGTTGTGAAAGTAGTCTTCCAAACCTCCTTAAAAAGCATGAAGAGTCTTATATTGGCAGAAATAGTAAAGACATTGAAAAAATATAACACATATAGTGTACATCTTGCTCAAGGATTCAAAAGGTAGTCACTGAAAATAAAGGAATTCTATCAGATCCGTGATAAGCCCGAGAAAGAGAAGATGAGTAAGGATTCCTGGTCATTTGCCATATCCTCAATCCTCCGTGATGTTGAATGTAAGGATTTTTAAGTGTCCAAGTTACATCTCTGTTTTGAAAGATGTCAAGTTACACGTGAAGTCCTTGAATAAATATGACAAAAATTCACCTGTGCACAGAAAGGTGACAAGTCCCCTTCAGTCTGGTTGAGAACTTGAAGAGACTAAGTGTTTCTTTGAGCCATAGAGCATAGCCTGGGAGTTGGAGGTTAGGCAGTAACATTCTTTTCTAACCAAAGTTCCAAACACTCTTTTATAAAGAAAGGTGCATTTAGAAGGAATGCAGTCCCCATACATCACCTGTGATTAGCTTTGAGGAGACTTTCATGAGCAGGAAGGTTTCCATTCAGGAGCAGACAAATCACCCAATTACCTCGTGGGTCTTAGGTCATTTCTTAAGAATGGGAACAATGCCCCTCAGACCTGTAGAGGAAACTCAATCAACCAACTTGAGGTGAGGTGTGCAATGAAGCATTTGAAGAATCATTGAAGGTGCTGTTTACTCTCATTGGGTTTGTTTTTCTTTTCTTTTCTTTTTTAATTTTATGGATGGAGGTAGATAACATGATGTCTTTTACTAGAACCTACATCTGGGAGATTTTTGTTTTTCTGTTTGGGGCTTTTACAAGCACTGTATTCAAAGACCAACACAAAACCCCTATTTACTTTCTGTCCTGGAAAATGCTGTCAGCTCTGTGTGCAGCGCTTCCTAGAAAATTTCCCCTCCCCCCACAACAGCAAGCTTCCTCAGTTCTGTTACAAGAGGTTGTATAACTCTGACACCATCAAGGTTCAGCCTTGTCAACCTTTGGCCAGCCCTGAACACATCAAGCCGCACTCACCTTGAAGCATCCTGAACTCTTCTGGTTGCATTTCAACAATTTTATTTTTTAACTTTTGTGTTTGGAAAATTGCAGAGAACCAGATCTCATGCCCATCAGAGACCATTGTGTCAGCTGTGATTTCCCTAAGCAAAGATTCAGATTCAAATATGGGAACAAGAGGAAATTTTAGCCCAGACATTAAAGAAAAAAAGAAAAGGAGTGAATAAGCTTTGATTTGCTGCAAAGTTTTCACTTTTCCAAGGGAAAGTGAGGACAGAACTGCATATAATCAGATTCTCATATTATAAAGAATCTCATTATATCCTCTTTTATTCTCTTTCACATCCATCCAAAATCACTATCTCTTTAGGAAATTGAAAAACTGAATAATTCTGGCATATTCTCTCTTTGAGTGATTGAAAATGGAAGCCAGAGGGAGAAAACACTCTCGAAATTTCACTCAAAGAAAAACTAGCAAGTGAGAGAACTAATGAGTGAAATAAGTCTCCAGAAGATATAAAAGAGAGGGAGTGAGGACAGGGGCTGTCTTAAAAATTCTCTTCCAGATCTACAATTTGTGGTGTTGAGCTGGCGAGTTAGAGTTGAAATTAGATCTGCAAAGAAAGAAAGAACAAGATAGACAGTAGGATCAGACAGCACAGGGTGGTGTTTTTGTGCCAAAACACCTTGTAGAGAGAGAATGCTCATCGTTATTCTCATGGAGGGGAAAAGAAGAAAAAAGAGAAACCCTTCTAGCATCCACCCACACAGAAAATTTTTGTACTCCTTACCATGGAAATATGAACTTAGAGGAAGGGAACAGACCCTTGGGGACTTCCATCCCAATGCCTTTCTGAAAGGGGAATGCCCAGAAGCACATCCAAAAAGGAAGGGACTGGCAGATGAATTTGGGCAGAACTGTCAGCAGAATCAGGACACCAGATGTGTCTGCACACTGTGAACTTACAAAGAACACAGGCAGATCAGTTTCTCACCATGCGTAGCTTAGCTGTCCTGGTTGCTTTCTGTCCATGGCTCACACTGGTCAAGTCCTCAGCAGAGCCCACAGTCTATGGAAGCATCACACTCCTACGCCTTTCCTATTCTCCCATCCTTACTCAAGGCACACCAACTTGCTGCAGCATCCAAGAGATTCTTGTCTTAGCTGTCCTTTGATCCCTCGGGGACAGGCATCAGGTGCTAGATCAGCTTTTGGTGTCTTTGGTAGCCCAGGTTACTCTGCAGCTAAATCTCTTCACTGTATTATAATCTCTATCTTTTTAAGGTCTCATGGTGTGTGGTATCGGATAGGGGAGAACTTTCCCCTATTTGAGTTCTCGCTATTTCTTTTTCCTTCAAAGAAAGAATTCATGAAAACATTTGCATGAAGTCACACAGAGATTATTGAATTCAGAATTTATCCTCCTTTTGCAAACACCTTCACATTCATCACAGGTCAATGACTGATCATAATGGGATGCGGACATGGGAGTACTCACAGAACACTCTGCTGATTTAGGGATGCGTTTTCTCCAGGTCCCAGGTGCCCATGTGCTTCAAGTGCAAGGTAAAATGGAGAGACTGGAAAGAAGCCACAAAGTGTGCATTCCTTCCCCAGTTCCCAAGTACTTGTTTCAGAGTAGAACTGAGCTCCACAGAGTTTTCAATGGCTGTAATCTTAGGTTATTCTCAAATGAAAGGCACTGAAGAAATACAAATAAAATATTTTTACTGGAGAGAATTTTGATAAGAGTGTTTAAAGTACCGAGCTTCAGGCCCTACTTTACCTCTAACTACCTGTCACTTAATTTTTCTGGATACGACGTTCTCATTGAAACATGAACAGCTGATAAACCCATTTTGGAAAACAATAGGTACTTTCTTAGAAAGCTAGAAATAGAAATACCACATGATCCAGCAGTCCCACTCCTAGGAATATATCCTAGAGAAATAAGAGTCGTCACACGGACACACGCACAGCCATGCTCATTGCAGCATTGTTCTCAACAGCAAAAAGATGGAAACAACCTAGACGCCCATCAACAGATGACTGGATAAACAAACTGTGGTACATATACGCAATGGAGTATTACGCAATGATAAAGAACAGTGATGAATCTGTGAAGTATCTTGTAACATGGATGAGTCTGGAGGGCATTATGCTGAGTGAAATAAGTCAATCACAAAAGCACAAATATTGTATGAGACCACTACTAATAATACTCATGAAACGGTTTACATACAAAAAGAAACAACCTTTCACGGTTACTAGGTAGGGGAGGTGTGGGGATGGAAAAGCATTTAATAGATAAGTGGAAACTTTGGTGAAGGGTAAGACAGTACACGATACTGGGGAAGCCAGCACAACCTGTACAAGGCAACGTCATGGTAGCTACATAGACACATCCAAACTCCCTGAAGTACCGAATTGCTGAGCTGGGGGTTGTGAGGACCATGATCTTGGGGAACAGCTAGCTCAATTGGCATAACATAGTTTATAAAGAATATGTTCTACACTCTACTTTGATGAGTAGCATCTGGAGTTTTAAAATCTTGTGAGCAGCCATCTAGGGGGCTTCACTGATCTTACCCCTTCGGGAGGAGGAAAACTAAACATGCAAGGGAAAGATTAGTCCAAAAGGCTGATGGACCACATCTACCACAGCCTCCACCAGACTGAGTCCAGTACAACGAGATGATGCCCAGCTATCACCACTGACTGCTCTGACAGGAATCACAATAGAGGGTCCCCGACAGAGCTGGAGAAAAATATAGAATGAAATTCTAACTTGAAAAGAAAGAACAGACTTGCTGGCCTGACAGAGACTGAAAAAACCCAGAGAGTATGGTCCCTAACACCCTTTCAGCTCAGTAATGAGGGAACCCCTGAGGTTCACCCTTCAGCCAAAGATTGAGCAGGCCTGGAACAAAACTAAACTACAGGGGAGCACCAGCCCTGGGGCAGAAGGGAATAGGAAAGCTGGTAATAGGGAACCCAAGTTTGAGAAGGGAGAGTGTTAACATGTCGTGGGGTTGTTAACCAACGTCATACAACAATGTGTGTACTGTTTGATGAGAAACTAGTTTGTTCTATAAACCTTCATCTAAAGTACAATAAAAAGAAAAAGAAAGAAACATGAAGGGCTGATTCCTGAAGCGTCTTCCAGAATTAAAAGCCCGTAACTTACTTTCTTCATATGTAAATATTCAATTACCCACAACCACTAAAACTGACCTTTCCCACTGCCCAGCCCACTGCAGTAAGTGCCCAGCTGAAAAGGGCTCCTAGCCTGTGAGGGTCAGGATTTTGTTATTTCCAAAGCAACATCAGGCTGCATCTTTTATTTTTAATTGCCTACATCTATTCTTTTTCCTGTCAGTAGAGTTCATCATAATCATAACAAATTATGGACAACATTGCAAAGAATGGGAATTCCAGAACACTTAATTGTGCTCATGAGGAACCTGTACATAGAACAAGAGGCAGTCGTTCAAACAGAACAAGGAGAGGCCTCGTGGTTTAAAGTCAGGAAAGGTACGCATCAGGGTTGTATCCTTTCACCATACTTATTCAATCTGTATGCTGAGCAAACAACCCAAGAAACTGGACTACGTGAAGAAGAATGGGGCATCAGGATTGGAGGAAGGCTCATTAGCAACCTGCAATATGCAGATGATATTGTCTTGCTTGCTATAAGTAAAGAGTACTTGAAGCACTTACCGATGAAGTATGGAGTACACCTCCACATAAAGGAAACAAAAATGCCCGTAACTGGATCAATAAGCAATATCATGATAAACAGAGAAAAGATTGAAATTGTCAAGAATTTCATTTTACTTGGGTCCACAGTCCACACCCATGGAAGCAGCAGTCAAGAAATGAAAGAACACATTGCATTGGGCAAATCTGCTGCAAAAGACCTGTTAAAAGTGTTAAAAAGCAAAGATGTCACTTTGAGGACTGAGGTGCACCTGACCCAAGCCTTGTACTTTCAATTGCCTCATATGCATGTGAAAGCTGGACAGTGAATAAAGAAGACCAAAGAAGAACTGATGCCTTCGAATTATGACGTTAGTGAAGAATATTGAATACCATGGAGTGCCAGAAGAACAAACAAATCTGTCTTGGAAGAAGTGCAGCCAGAATGATCATTAGAAGCAAGGATGGCGAGATTTAGTCTCACGTACTTTGAACATGTTATCAGGAGGGACCAGTCCTTGAGAAGAACATCTTGCTGGGTACAGGAGAGGATCAGCAAAAAAGAGGAAGGCCTTTGGAGAGATGGAGTGACAAAGCGGCTGCAACAATACGCTCAAGCATAACAACAATGGTGAGGATGGTGCAGGACTGAGCAGTGTTTTGTTTTGTCGTACATAGGGTGTCTATGAGTCAGAACCCACTCGACAGCACCTAACAACAACACAGTTCCCTGAGTACACTCTTTATTTGATTCAGCCAAGAATCACCTGGAAGATGTGTATTCTGGGCGGTTTAGGACATTAGAGCATTGAAGAAACTTAGAAACTGTCAAGACAAGTGACCTCAAGAGTCTCAAGGGGATGTGCAAGAAGATTCATTGGAATGTAGAAAACTATTAAATCACCTGTTTTTATTTATTTTATCATATCCTTTTTAAGCTCTATTCCAAGAGTGCATTTTATAATGTACATGTTTTTTATAAATTAATATAAATCTATTGAAACTTGCATGATAAAATTTTATTGTTATTTTTAATAGGAGTGTGTGATCAATAACATTCAAAGGTTAATTACAGCTCCTGAACTAAGTTCTGTCTACCACCTGTTTTTGTAAATAAACTTTTATTGAGGCACAGCCATGCCCATTCATTTGCACGGTGTCTACGGTTGTTTTCACATTACAATGACAGAGTTGAGTAATTTTGACAGGGATGGCCGCAGAGCCTAAAATATTTACTATCTGAAAAAATTCAGTGAGCCCTGACCTAGACTAACAACCTCATTTTTACAGGGGAAGGAACTGAAGCCTAGAGGTATGAAATAAATTGTCAAAGTCAGCAAAGCAGAGCTAGGACCATGGGTTTTGATTCTTTAGCTAATTCTTCTGCAGAATTTTACACCGTCACCTCCATGCCTTGTGCTCTTTCAAGTCTTTAGCATCCATACTAAAATGTTACTGGACTAAAATTCTATTTCACTCTCCAAAGGGCTGCTTCTACCTGAGCTCATCTTTTAGCTTTCACCCCCATGCTACAGTCTCGCCTGCTGGGTTGTGTCAGCTTGCATTGTGCCACAATGGGTGGTCTATCCCTGCCAAAAGATCTCGTCGTAATACTCATCTGTCATTCAGCACAAACAGAAGATCACCTGTGTTTTTTCTTTTTCCTTTTCTTAACACACTCTAATTAGTACACTGTATTTTTTAAGACATCTGGAAATGCAGTAAATAGATAACGTGTTTACTTATTTAGAGTATCTGACAGAGCTGTCAGTTCTCATAAAATAATTAAAATCAGTCAGAACTTTCCTCTGGTAGAATCATCAAGGGATCACACCTGCCCACCCAATGCCCACTTCTTCAAGTTCATGAAGTTGATAGCCAGAGCCACAAGAAGGTGGTGGTGTGGGAGCCCCTCCTTATGAAGGACGGTTAGTCTGGACTGAGCTTCATGATGAAATTCCTGAAGGCAGTGGTTCTCTAAGTGTGGCCTGGGACCAGCAGCATCAGCATCACCTGGGAACATATTAGTAATTTAAATTTCTGGACCCCACTCCAAACTCACTGAATTAGATACCATGGGGATGGAGCCCAGCAATCTGTATTTAAAAAAATAATGTTCCCATACTGGGACCACAGAGTAAGGGTTACTGTGACCTAAGAGGAGGCAGACAAAGCAAGATGTCCCGTGTAAACATTTTGTTCATTATTTTAACAGTGAAATCACTCTGGCTGCTGCATGGAAAACTGGAAGGAAGGAAGACCCTCGTGATTCTTATGCACACTAAAGTGTGAGAACCACTGACTTCAGGAATTTGGCATCACAAACAAGGACAGGATCCCCACTTTCACTACTGTCCTCCTCTGAAATCTAAATCATGCTGACATTTACTGCAGCTTTACACTTTTTGAGGCCCCAGGAAGAGACACTACTTCCTTGCCTTTGCTGGGGCAGTAAACTTAAGAGTGAGCTTGGGCATTGAATGGAAAACGAAAGAGATTCCAGCTTTCCCAGTGCCCACAGTGCCTTTCCTCAATCATGGTCATTTTGCACTGTCTTTTTTTTTTTTTTAAATGCTTATAAAGGACCTACTAAGTGCAAAACTCCATGTAAAAATGGATCCTGTCGCTCCATTTCAGTGAACGTTTAACCAGCGCCATGGAATTTACAGTCTGATGAGGGAGATCTATTTTTAGCTAAATAATCACACAATCCAAGTCTAGTGCTTTGAAGGAAAAGAACAAGTTGCTACGTGGGTATATTATGGAGGAACTTGACCTAGAGGGGAGGGTTGGAGGTGTTTTTCTGTGGAATTGACATTTGAGCTAATCTGTCTGCAGTACAAGATTTTAAAGAATGGGAGAAAGTATTGTCCACACAGAGGGAAAAGTTTGAGCAAAATCCAATGGAAGGAAGGAGAATGATATTTTGAAGAACTGAAAGCAGACCAGTGGGTCTGCAGCACAGAGTGAGGGCGACTGGGGCCTAAGAAGAGGCAGACAAAGCAAGATGCACCCACGTAAAAATTGTGTTCATTGTTGTAACAGTGAGATCACTCTGGCTGCTGTGTGGAAAAATGGAAGGAAGCAAGAGTGGAGTAACTGTTGTAGTCATTGAGGCCAGACATGATGGTAGCTTAGACTAGAGAGAGGTGGAGAGAAGTAGACATATTTGGAAAGATATTTAAGCAATATAGAATATAGAAAACATAGAAGACTTGGTGATATGAAGTGTGAGAAAGGGTACAGTGTCAAAGATGATTCCTTGGTTTCTTGTGTGGGAAACTGAGTAACTGCTCACAGATGTAGGGGACACTGAAAGAGGAGCAGGTAGGGTGCACTTGAGGTAGGTCTGGGAAGTCAGTGAAGTCAGTTTCCAACAGATATGTTCAAGGTTCCCTTGATATACATAAGTGGAAAGGTTAAGTGGGCAATAGTAGAATTGACATGGAGCACAGAAGAAAGATCTGGGTGGGAGGTATAAATTTAATAATCATAGGCATGATTATCATTGATGATAATTAAAGTAATAGGTTCATATTAAATTACCCAGGGAGTGTGTATAGTGTGAGAAATGAAGGGGACCTGAGACAGGAAATTCCTCAGGAAATACAACTTGTAACAAAATACATGAGAAAGAGCTTCCTCTTAGAGAAGACTGAGAAGAAAAACTAGAAAAGTTGGGGGAACCAAGAGAATAATGCATCACAAAAACCAATGAAGAAAACGTTTCCAGAAAGAAGAGATGTTCATGATCTCTACTCCCAGGGTAGAACGCCAAGAAGAGTCACCATTTTGTATGAGATATAGTACAAAAAAAAAAAAAATTTTTTTTTTTTTTTAGTGATAGGTAGAAAACTTTGGCAAGGAACGCTGAAGCTGGAAAAATCATCAGAACTTAGTTCATAAAAATGATTCTGCTCTAGTAAATCTTACCTCTCAATTTTGGAGATACCATTCTTTTCTAAGGATTGATGCATTCATGAAAATCCAATCGAGTAAAAAGATATATTTGACTGTGTTAGTCATCTAGTGCTGCTGTAACAGAAATACCACAAGTGGATGGTTTTAACAAAGAGAAATTTATTCTCTCACTGTCTAGTAGGCTACAAGTCCAAATTCAAGGGGTCAGCTGACACAACTCAAATATTGTATAAGTTGTGTTCTTTCCTGTATTTTAGCCTCTCCCTCATGTTACCACTTTCTTTTCTTTCTGTGACTTCTGTCTGTGTTGCAGGCAATTACTGAAAAAATAGTAAGTTAAACTTCTGATCCTTTCCTTTGGGCATGGGAGATAACGGCCAGAAGGGCTAGAGCCTTGGAGCAACAGATTTTGTGGGGTCCCCAGATCACAGGAGAGGTGGAGGGTGAACATAAGCATATACCAACCATCACCATCCAGGCAGAAGAGCAAAGGCTCACCTTCTAAAGAGTGGTGAGGTGAGGGGTCAGGTAGAAGGTGAGAGTGTCCTGTGTGCCACATTGGCCACTCAAGCAACAGAGAGCCAGCACCAGCCCCCACCTTCAGATACAAGATCTGGCTAGTGACTAGTTCTTTCACTACAATAGGCAGAGATCAATATCCATTTTCACAGGGACCAGAGTTTGTCACCTATTTGAATGAGTGGACTAATGGGACATCCAACACTAAAGAGATTTTTTCCTATGTTATGAAACTTGTGTTTAGGAATTAAGACCAGTAGCTTTTAAACTTTTTCGTTCAGGTATGCCGTTGCTACTCAGTAACTTTTCTCTACAACATCAATGTCATTGTTGTTAGCTGCCATCAAGTTGGCCCCAACTCATGGCAACCCCATGCTCAATGGAACAAAACACTTTTCTATCCTACACCATCCCCATGGTCGGTTGTGGGTCGGACCTCTGTGATCCATAGGGTTGCACTGGCTGATTTTAAATCTCCAGGCCTTTCTTCCTAGTCCTTCTTAGTCTGGAAGTTCCGCTGAAACCTGTTCAGGATTATAGCAAAGCACAAGCCACTACTAACAGACAGGGGGTTGTTGCACATAAGGTGTATTGATTGGGAATCACACTTAGTCCCCTGCATGGAAGGTGAGAATTCTATCACCAACTCACCACTGCCCCTGTAATATCACTAATGAAAGGATTTGAAAAATCAGCAGCATCTCCTTCACTGAGGCAGTGAGTCTTTCATCAGATCTGACTTCCGACTTCCCGTTCCTTAAATCTCTCCTTTGCAGAAGGTGGAGAGCGACAAGAATGCTTCTCAGCCCACAGAAGAATCACGAGCCCAGGGAATATTCAAAGAATTGAGTGCAGAATACAAATGAACTCCTTTGCAACCTCTATCAGGTGATTTTATTAAAGTATTCAAAATATTTATGTACACATGAGGAAATTAGGCATAAATATGGTACAGTTTTTCAAATAAAAAATAAGTACTCATTTAATTCTTTTCTTGGTTCTTCCGATGTGCTTTCTGCACCTGTAGAGACTAAGCCAGAAGGAAGCTGGAGACTTCACTAACCCCAGGCAGAGTCTGATAGTCAGGTACACTCGTTCTGCAGTGAAGGCTGGCCACTGGTGAGTAGATGTCACCACAGGCATATAGCTGACAATATTAAAAGAAAGTGAACCTCCCTTTTTGAAAGTAACTATTGTGTTGTATTTCTGTGCTAATAGCATTGAGAGATACTGTGCATCAGAAGGCAGTCAGTCTTCCTACCCACGCTGCTCTGGGTCTTCCGGTTGAAGGCAGACATGGTTTTCCTGCCTCTCCTTCACCAGCAGGCAGACAAGGAAAGGCAGTCCAGACTCACATGGGAACTAGGAGATGGGAACTTGGCTTAGCGTAGAAGCCAGTTTTTAACATTTTAGATTAAGAAAGGGAAGAAGGGGGAAGGAAAATCAAATTATGCCTGTGAGACTAAGAACACAAGAATAAAAGGAACAAAGGAAGCATTTAATGCCGAAGAAAATGTGCGTGGAAGGTGAGAGATTGTCCTCCCAAAAGCAAGGTGTGAAGTAAAGATGCAAACTTAGCAGGGATTTCTGGAGAGTCGTTTTCTAAGACAGGGTTTAGTCTCTGAATGCTGCTCACTAGCAGTGTTTTCTTTTGGAGTCATGCCTTTGCTTTGATGGAAATAGTCACAGCCAAGATATTTAAGAAGTTTACTATTTAAAGAAGAACAAAAACTTATTTTTGTTCACCCTATTTCCTCACCTTAGGGAACTTTTAAAAGCATAAACTTCAGCAAGCTGGGTTTTTATGCAACTCTTAAAAGTGCGTATCGTGGTCAGTGACGCTTAGCTCTACACAGACAGAAAGTGCTATCATCAGAGTACATTTTTAATAAATCTCTCTACATCGGCTCCCTGTGATACTCAGACCCTCCAGGGACAAACATCTCCATATCACCGAACACACCCAAATACTGTATTCAGAAGATCCAGGAGCTGGAGGGAGAAAGCAAATAAATCCAGGAAATGTGTAAGACACATTACCTCTTTCTCCAGTGACTTAACTGATTCGCTTTATCAAGAGTCAGCACCCCATAGCCCACAGTCAAATCTGGCCCACAGGCTCTTTTTCTCAGACTGCAAGATAAAAATGGTTTCACATTTTTATCATAAAAATAAAAACAAAAAAAATTATGACGTATGAAAACTACATGAAATTCAAATCTCAGTGACCATAATGTGTCATTGAAACACGCCACAGTCATTTGTTTACTTATTTCTATGGCTTTTCCACACTACAACAGCAGAACTGAGTAGTTTCTGACAGAGACTGTATGACACACAAAGCCTAAAATATTTATTCTCTGGTCCTTTACAGAAAAAGTTTGCTAACCCTTGCACTGTATAAAGTCTGGTGATCACCACCCTCCAATCTGAGTGCTTCATATTTCATAATGCATTTGGCATAACCCAAACGCAACATCATAAAAACCTACAAAGGCAACCATTTATTCCAGATTTTGTGGAATGATCCTTATTTAAAGCATTTTGCTGTGTTGTCCAAGGAGCCCTGATGCTGCAATGGTTAAGCGCTCAGCTGATAACGGAAATGTCAGAGGTTGGAACCCACCAGCCGCTCAGGGAGAGAAAGATGTTTCATTCTGCTTCTGTAAAGATCACAGCATAGACAGTTCTGCTCTGTGCTATAGGGTTGCTATGAGTCAAAATCAGCTCGATGGTTACAGGTTTTGGTCATGTTGCCCATATATACTATTCTAATGTTTAAGTGAAACCCTAGAGGCACAGTGGTTAGGAGCTCAGGCTGCTAACCAAAAGGTCAGCGGTTTGAAACCACCAGCTGTTCCTTGGAAACCCAATATTTAAACTTTCATACTGTGTCTCCAGGTTACCTCTTGCATCTAGAAAAGGCACAAAAATCCTTGGTGCGAGAGCATGTGTCCTGACTTTGGGTTAAGAACCATGCTCATGGAGGCTGTGGTCCTCCTCGTGATTAGATTTAACCTGAAATTAGGAGTGTAATCGAAAATGATTAACCAAAGAAGATTGCCACGAAGCACATAGAAACGACTTTCTTTGCGTGATGTGGAAGAAACCTACTCCATCTACCCGCAAATGTTTTTCGCCTAAATTTCCTCCTCAAAGAGTACCCACATCTGCCCAAAAAATAAATATCACCTGTGAATACTGTGCTCCTCAAAATAATCATCTAGATGAAGCCAAATGGTTAACATTTATCCACAACCAAAGATGAGAAGGCTAGAGGGGACAGGGAAGCTAGACTAATGGAAACAAAACAACCAAAATGGAAATAAAGAGAATGCTGATATATTGTGAAGAATGTAACCAAGGACACTGAACAATAGGTATAGAAATTGTTAAATGAGAACCTAATTTCTTGTGTGAACTTTTCTTAAAAACATAATAAAATGTGTATTAAGACAAAAAAGAGTTGTCACATCTATAGTAGTTAAAATATCTGTTTTTAAGAAGTTTTAAAATCTTTGCAGATTGAGGAGTTGGGGGAGATCTGCTAGAGATTAATGTAGAATGTAAAATAGCAGCCATGACAAGAAGAAATTTCATTTGATTCAAATAGGGGCCTAAATGCTTTGCAAAAAAGGACTGGAATATCCAAGGGAGCACCCTGAAATGTTTAGAGGTTGGTGATATAAACCACTATCAATCACCCTCAGCTTGTTTCTCAGAAGGGGCAGCTGGCAGAGGGAACCAGGCCAACTGGAGCTCCTGATCAGATTATGTTTTAAAGGTAGCGAACCCCTTGATTTTTCTCAGGTATCTAAAACAATTACACAGGAAATGGTCAAACAGGGGAGGGTTTTACTTAGACTTCAAGAGAAAATAGTTTATTATAGTCTCAGAATTCTCTAGCCAATGAACCACAGAGTATAATCTGAGCATGCCCCATTCATTACCCAGGGTCCACGTGACACATGACAAATAAAAGACAAACAAACACCAACTCCCAAGGGGCTTACATGCTTATTTATGAGACAAGACAAAATATCACATTAACAAGCCTTTCTATATTAAACTATTAGAAAACAACATAGCATAATTCTGAAATGGGTGGTACAGACAATAAATAATGTTACAGTCAGAGGAGACCCAAATGTACTTTTTCTGGAATGTTCTCAGTTGATTTTGCTAATGAGGCAAATAGCTCTGCTCCATAAATTTAAATTTAGCTTCTATTGGTATTGGGTCAGGAAGGAAGTAGAAATTGCTGTATTTTTCTCTTCACCTACAGGGAAAGAAATGAAAGGAAACACATTCTACACCTAATCCAGTGACTGAGCCTAACAACTCCAGGTGCCAGGAAAACTTCATCTAGGAAGACTGAGCATGGAGGGGATTCCATAGTGGTGTGTAGATGCGGGGTAAGCCAAGCAGGGGAGATTCACCAAAAATTATCCACAGCATGAGAGAGATTGAAACTGATAAGACTTCTCTGGAAATATACCCACAGAGATGGCCAAGAACTTTAAAGAAGTGTTCTAACATTCACATATTTGCTGCAAAGACGGAAGATGAAGGAAGAGAATGATAAAAGAATGTGTGTGATTGGGCGTCTTGAGGGAACATACTTTTATCAATGTAGCTGTGCTCTCTGTGCAGTCTCATGGACTTATCCAGGTCAGTTCTCAGACTCTGACTCAATTTTCCTCATTATCAAGTTGTTGTTATTGTTAGTTGCCCTTGAGTCAGCTCCAACTCATGGCAACTTTATGTCTGACGGAATAAAATATAGCCTGATTCTACACCGTCTTCCTGGTTATCGGTGTGTTTGTACCTTTCAGCGCTATATCAGATAATATTCTGTTGGAATCCATAAAGTTTTCCTTAGCTGATTTTCCAAAGTACATTGCCAGTCCTTTCTTCCTAGTCTGTCTCAGCCTGGAAGCTCCACTGAAATCTGTCCACCATAGGTGATTCTGCTGGTATTTGAACACGTTAGCCATCGTAGGAACACGCAAGCCAATCACAGTACAAAACTAACAAATGGTGGTGTTTCAACTCCAGTGTTCATTTTCAAGAGGATCCATTTAAGTGGGAGCTTTCCAAGGGATTATGGCCTGTGATCTTGGGGGAAAAAAAAACCCAAGGAAGCGGCGTATAGGAACAGACCAGGCTATTTGGGTCCGTTTTGCTCCTCCAGCTGAGGAGAACATGGCGCCCAGCCTTTCTGTGCTGTTTTCCCCTTCCCTCACTCCATCCTAGGTCACAAAAAGTACACAGGCAGGCAAGCTCCTCTGTTGCATACACACACCACAATCTTAACTCTCACCACCATTGAGGGTAACGATTTCTCAATGCACTACAGGCCCTTTGGCACTTGCCTACTTAAGTATGTATTTCTTGTCCAGCAAGTACCTTAGGGTTACTACACTTAATAATTCTTGCTGTTTATAACGCTAATTGCATCTGTGGCTGTTTCTACACCCTTAGGTGCCATGGTGGTCTGTTTTTTGGAAATGTGAGCACTCACTCAAACTATCTTGAGAGCTGTAACTTATGGAGCCGACCGACTCACTGTTCTCAGCTGCTGCCTTTGTCCTGGTGCACTTCCTTCTTTTCTTAAGAGCATTTTTTTTTTTAAGAAAAGAAAAACTCACTTTTACATCACTTGTCGCAGAACTTTTCTGAAAGGGCATTTTCTTGGAAAATTAGATGAATCCAATGGTGAAGTTCTCATAGAGCAAAAATTCTACTCGTCAATACATGCTGTGCATATTTTCAAAAGGCCTAGAGAAAATCATCTTCATGGAGATTGTTTTTAAAATACTTCAATTAAAAAATATCTTCTCAGAATAAAATTGATTGAGGGGTATACAGTTTTGCAATGACAGTAATAACTAAAAAATCTGTGTGTGGTTACATAGATACATACATATGGGTATATATGTACAGGAAGGCACATATGAATATTGGATGTGCACATATAGGTGTGTCTGTAGGCATATGTATACACATTTATGTGCTGCATGTATATTCATATATAAAATAAATCACATGGGGGCATGGTTATGGATACTTCCTAGATATAACCAAACACCCCACAGGATTGGTTTGCTGGGTTTGAGGACTTAGGACCATAGTCTTGTGGGGCAACTCGGACAATTGGCACAATATAGTTCATAAAGACAGTGTTCTACATCCTAGTTTGATGAGTAAAGTCTGGGGTTTTAAAAGCTTGCAAGTCGCCATCCAAGATACAACTATTGGTATCTACTGGTCTGCACAAAAGACAAAGAAGGAAACCAAAGACTCAAAGAAGAAACTAGCCTACAGAACTAATAGTCTACGTGAACAATGGCCTCACCTACCTTCAGACCAGAAGAACTACATGGTGCCCAACTACCACTACCAACTGTCCCAACCAGGGACATAGTAGATGGTCCCAGATACAATAGGAGAAAAATGTAAAACAAAACTCAAATTCCTAAAAAAGGCTAAGCTTACTGGGTCGGTAGAGACTAGAGGAATCCACAAGACTATCACCCTGAGATACCCTTTAAACTTGGAAATCAAACCACTCCCAGGGGTCACCTTTAAGCCAAATGACAGATTGGCTCATAAAATAAATAATGTCACTCTTGAGTACTGTGATCCTATAAATAATCATCCAAATGAAACCAAGCGGTAAACATTTACCCTAGATAAAAGATGATAAAGTAAGGGCGACAGGGAAGCTAGATTAATGAAAACAGAACAACCAAAATGGAAATAAGAAGAACGCCGATATATTGTGAAAAATGTAACCAATGCCACTGAACAATAAAAATAGAAATTATTATGTGAGTATCTAATTTGCTGTATAAACTTTTAACAAAAACACAAAATATTTTTTAAAAATTGATTAGGGGATCAGTCACTACGAGTCAGAATCAACTCGGTGGTTAACAGGTTTGGTTTTTTGGTTGCTATCTAGCTCTTCTCTTTCCGTGGCCCATATGGGGATAGAACCCGCAATCTTGGCATTATTAGCACCACGCTCTAACCAACTGAGCTAACCCTGGTGGCATAGTGGTTAAGTGCTATGGCTGCTAACCAAAGGGTTGGCAGTTGGAATCCGCCGGGTGCTCCTTGGAAACTCTATGGGGCAGTTCTACCCTGTCCTATAGGGTCGCTATGAGTCAGAATCAACTCGAGGGCACTGGGTTTGGTGTTTGTTTTGTTTTGTTTTGCTTTTACCTAGCTCCAGTTATTTAACCTCTCTGGGCCTCAGTATTCACCCACCAGGAAATAAATTACTTAGATTACATAACTGCATTCTATCACGCCAAAAATAAGCATAAAATAAAAAGTGTTTTTAATACTAAAATTAAAAATCAGGTCAAAAATAAATTCCAATTTATGAGTTAATACAACAGGAGGCAAAGACAAATGCTACAGGGCAATTTCCCACCGAGACCCTTTTAACACCCGTTTCATGGAGAATCTCTCAAACTGTGATCCAATTCACGAAATTGATCCAAAATCTTACGAATATAACCACTCTGGAGTCTTTATACCGCTTGTATACAAGTTAAAAGCTGGCAGCTCAAATCTACCCAGAGACAATTCAGAAGAAAGAGTTGGCGATCTGCTTTCAAAAGACTAGGTTACAACCATTAAAAACCCTATAGAGCACAGTTCTACTCTGCCATACATGGGGTCGCCATGAGTTGGAATTAATTTGATGGCATTTGGTTTGTTACAGAGAGAGAAAGATGTAAAACAGATACACTGATATTCTGGGCATTTCATAGATGTTTTCTAATTTACTCATCAGTCACTTGAATTTTATAGATAAGAACTGAGGATTGACTGGGTGACTTGTTCAAGGTCACACAGTAAGTGAGCTGGTGCCAGGATTTGAACCCCACCTAGGTCTGTCTGATAAAAGCATCTATGCTAACTCTCTGGGCTGAGTAGAATTTGGTTCCAGTGAGTCCTTATTTTGTCATAAAAAAAAGATCTGGTCAAGTACATTTATTCCAAATCCTGATTAAAAGGGGGGAAACGAACAACAAGAACTATATATGTGGGCTCAGACCGACAAAAGCAACTGGAAAGATGATAGGAACCTTAGGGGGCAGTGAATTTAAGTTAATGGGGAAGGGACAACTCAAAAAAGGAAGATGAAAATGGTTGCACAATTTGAAGAATGTAATCAATGTCACTAAATGGTACATGTAGGAACTATTGAATTGGTGTGTGTTCTACTGTATATATTCTCAACAACAACAAAAGAAATAAATTTTTTTTTAAATAGATTTTTGGTTTAAGCTACTTTTTCTTCTACGGCCTACCCCTACTCCTTTCAATTTTAATTTTTTTTTTTTTCTTTTGTGGCTAGCCTCGATTTTAAACAGACTACTTAGGAAAATTAAGTTCGTGTAAAACTTAAGGGTCAAAGTGTTTCCTAACTGGAGCAGGCAGGTCCTATGTGAGGGCACTGTTGCCCTTGACAAGGGGAAATCGTCCATCGCAGTCAGCCCTGAGATGGGGTTTTCTTACATAAATATGTGTGTTGCAATATAGCTCTGTACTTTACTCTGATTAGTTTGCACAAAATGTTATGTTTCATTTTCTAAAGGAAATTATTAAATGATTTTACCTGCACCCTACCTCACTTACTGGGCAGGAGTGATCACCAGGCCCTGAAATGTCATCCTAGAAAAGCAATTAATCCCAATGGTTTCTTCCGAATCATTGTCTTCCCAGTTCTAAGTCTATAAGAAAATTGAGCCCTGCCAAATATCAGCCCCAAGTATCAGTATTTTTTCAGCATACACAACTCCTAGCACTGAAGCTGTGGCTTGAGAACAAAAGGCATTTGGTGCCAAAGCCTGGGGAATATCACCTTTTTTTTTTCCCTCTCCTTATTTTTTCTAACCTGGTATTCACAGAGTCACGGGAATTTTGGAGATTTTCTATTATAGACATGATCTTTGAAGGAGAGAAATTGACAGAATGTGATCTATTTTAGATGGGATTTATCTTAAGCTGATGTTTTTCCTGTTTAATATTCCAGATTCTGATTGAGAAATGTGCCTAGGAAATTCCAGAAGTTGGCATGCTGGCGGCTTCCTCATGTTCAGATCCTTTCTGGGATATTGACAGTTGCTGCTTCTTGTCTCTGGAGGATGACAACAGTTGTACCACGTTCCCTCATTAGCCAACACGATCAAACCAACCGTCCTCAGATGTATCATCTACACTGTGATAATCTTGACTGCAAATTCTCTTCTGCTTAAACAACTTATTTCACTGACGCAAACCGGATCTTCTTACCCTGGCCTACCAGAAACTAAGAAAAAAGAATTTTCAAAACATATATTTCTCTGTTGCAGAGACAAATATTTGAAAAGGGTCCTGTGTTGTAAAGCTAGTTCTCGGCATTACTCCAAAATTCATGACACCTTAGGAGTCCAGGTGTGCAGCCAATAATAACAGCTTTCATTTCTGTAACACTTAGAATCTACAAAACTCGTTTACATACATTATTCCATTTGATTCTAACAATAATCCTGTGAGGTAAACAGGACAGAAACTATTAGTACTATTTTACCGGTAAGGAAACCACAGTTCTAATAAATTGTTACTGTATTTGTTACTGTTACTAAAATAATAGTAACTGACATCCATATGGGGTGTTTGGTACACAATGTCTTTCATATGAATTACTTCCTTTGCACTCTCAGCAAAACACTGCAAGGAAGTCAGATCAGCATACTTATTCCAGAATTTCAGATGAAGAAACAGATGAAAAACACAACCTTTATTAGTATTTCTGCGAACAAGTATCACCTCCGCACTTCATGGATTGAGTTATGGCCACTTGGCTAAGCCATGATTCCCAGTATTGCATGGTTGTCCTCCATTTTGTGATCTGATGTAATTATTCTCCATTTTGTGATGTGTCATAAATCCTAACCTCTGCCTATGGTTATAATCCCATTTGTGAATAGGTTGGGTTTGCTATGTTAAAGAGGCAGGATTAGGTTATGTCAACGAGGATTTAAAAAACCAAAACCAAACCCATTGCCATCAAATCAATTCCGACTCATAACAACTCTACAGGACAGAGTAGAAGTGCCCCAGAGGGTTTCTGAGAAGTGGCTGGTGGTTTGAACTGTTGACCTTTTGGTTAGCAGCCGAATGCTTAACCACTGAGCCACCAGGCTCCCAATGAGGATTAAAAAAAATTAGGCTATGTTTATTATGTTAATAAGGCAGGAATATGGTGTATCTTAAGTTAATCTCTTTCGAGATATAAAAGAGATTAAACAAGCAAGGGAGAGAACAAGAGGTAGGGGAAGAGAGATGCCAAGCCACATGAAGATTTGCCTAGGAGCAGAAGCTGAAGAAACAAGGAGCATCCTCTGAGCCAACAGAGAGAGTAAGCCTTCCCCTAAAGCCAGCACCCTGAATTCAGACTTCTAGCCCCCTAAACTGTGAGAAAATAATTTTCTGTTTGTTAAAGCCATTCGCTTGTGATATTTCTGTTACAGCAGCACTAGATAACTAAGACAAGCACTTTTTACAGACCACACTTCCCTCAGTAACTGTCCCTCCCCATGGGCAGCTATGTGGAGAGGGCAGGCCAGAGCCTTCTGTGCCTGTTCTGCTTGCTAGCTCTAACGTCACCCCTTCCCTCCCACTCACTCCCATACCCACTGGTAAGCCTCAGCACAGCTGTGGAGAACAACTAAACTAGATATATTTTTATTAATCATTTGAATAAAAGTAATATAAATAACATGACTGAAATTTTGGAAAATAGAAAAAGAAAAACCACCAAGAAGTCCCATGACCCTAATTCAACCACTGTTAGTGTGCTTCCTTTAGCTTTTTTTTTTAAATACGTGTTTGCTTTTCTCCTATTTGTAATCATAAAATAGATTCATATATATTTTAATTTTGCATTTTCAGTTAACATTGTATCCTAAGCTTTTGTCCTGGTCACTACACAACTTTCATGTCTACGGGTCGACATTGGCTCAGTGGCATAGAACAACAACATCATTTTTAAAGGCCATTAATTCTATCAGGCAGATAAAATACGATTTGTCATTATACTAATGCTGGTCACAAGCTTTTTCATGGGTGTATCTTTCCCCATATTTTGGTTTGCTTCCTCAAGACAGATTTCCAGAAGTGGGATTACAAGGTCAAAGATCATGGACATTTTTCTGGCTCTTGATATTGCCAAACTGCTTTCTTAAGAATTTATCCTAATTTAAAATACCACCAGTAAAACATAAGAGATTCATCTCCTCAGGGTAACTATTGAGCTGCAATTTATGCTACTGTTGTTTCTTATTGCTTTATTATTTTAACGCGTGTGTTGTTGACTAGTATTCAGCATTTTTTATATCTTCATATGCCCTTTTTGTGAATTATCTGTTCCTGACAACTCGACTTTAACAATATAGTTTCACTGAATAATTAAAACTATTCATAATTTCCAGAGCATGGGGGCGGGAAGAAAGCATAATTAGGAACAAAAATGACTTCCAAAGTGGTATTTAAATGATTTAGGAGTTCCTCCTGACTCTCCTCTCACGTAATGTATCAAATGTTGATTCAAGCACATTCCCCACAGGCAGCACAGTTAAAATCTCATCAAGGTCCACAAGCAGTCTTTAAACGAAAACATTTGCCCCATCTTTACACTTGTTGCTATTCTCATCGATCAGTACAAAATGGTACAGGTGCTGTATCATGGGATCAAATCCAGCTTCTACCTATCAACTGGGTTCACTTATTTCAGTAAATCAAGTAAAAATGCTGAGCCAATGTCCCCATCAATAAAAAGGAATAATATGAAAGCCCATGCAGGCCTGTTGGGAGGCCTGGGGAAACCTGCAAATATGTATTCAAATGTAAAAAATTTAAAAGCTTGGCTTAGTTTCGAAACACAACTAAAAGAGCTAAGAACACTTAGTAAGACAACACTTGGACACTAGAAGTTCCAACACAGATACAATCTTCTAATTTTCTAATAATTGAGAGCATTATTTAGCTTTGACATACAAAGGATAGATAATACTTTTTCTTCTCTGTTTGAAAGTTTAATATCATTAAGATATTCTATAACATTTACAAAGCTTTACTGTACCCAGAGGGAGCCCTGGTTGTGCAGTGGTTAAGGGCTCACTGCAAACCAAAAGGTCAATGATTCGAACCCACCAGTGGCTTTGCTGAAGAAAGATGTAGCAGTCTGTTTCCATAAAGATTATAGCCTTGGAAACCCTGTGGGGCAGTTCTACTTTGTCCTGTGGGGTTGCTGTGACTCGACGGCAATGGGTTTGCTTTTTTGTTTTTGAGGGGTGCCTCAGAAAAAAGGCCTGGCGATCTACTTCCAAAAAAATCAGCCATTGAAAAGTTTACGGAGCACGGTTCTACTCTGACACATGTAGGGCCGCCATGTGTTGGAGTTGACTCAGTGGCAACTGTTTTTGTTGTTGTTGTTGCTGTCTTTGCTATTTTTTATTGTAACCACCCATCAGAGCCTTCAGGCACCAGACAGCGCTGGTTTCAAATCATAAATGTTTCTTCTTTTTTCTAGACTCCATAGAAGCAGAAACTCTTGCATTCACTGTTAAATCTCCAATGCCAATCGCGATGTGTGGCACAGTAGATGTCCAATAAACATGTATTGACTGAATAAAGAAATAATTTACATCAGAGTAACTAAAAGTTATTGGCTCCTGCCTCAAGATAAACAGGCTGACTGGAGCGACTTACTTAGTTTGTTGAAGACACCTGTTTGGGGAGGAGCGAGCATTAAATGATCTAACTAACTAGTGTAAAACAATAAAATATGCAAACTGAAACACCAAATATACACAGCCTGACTAACAATAACCATAAAGGGCATCACGCTAGCCCACTGGACCCTCCAAAACCAAAGAATATAAATGCAAAGCACAAGAGGAACTAGCATGACTTTGAAGTCCCATCACCATATCCTCTTGGTATTCTTCAAGAAGCAAATCTACTGAGCTTCATAGGAAGATTCAAAGATTTTCATTCCAAAGGGGACCTTGTGAAACAAAAACGTATAAGACAGTAAAAGGATCTGGTCCACTGGGACATGTTCAAACGTTTTAAGGAAAGCTATTATTTCAAGCACATGTCAAGATGATGGGAGAGGGTGTAATGAATTACAGAATAACTGGTGTTTATGCCTGAGAGGTCCCTGGGCTGTTCTGTACCTCCTGGAAATTGTTTATGTGTACAAGTCCTGTGATCATGGGGCTATGATTAGCGGATGCTGACAGTGTGACAGCAGAGGAAGGCATGAATCACCGCTGCTCCATATAGGACAAAGCTGAGCAACATAACGCTGACTTAGAGATGGGCTTCTTTTTCCACATTCTAAGTTTTAGTGACTTGGTGCTAGAGGGCAGGGTGGGGAAAGCTGGGGAAGACAGATGAGAGATGAATATCACCATTTTGGTAAATTCCACTTCTTCCTATAACTCTCATCATTTGAGAAACAACAATTTCTTAATTTCTACCTGACAGCAATTCTTCCATCTTTTTTTTCCATATTGATCATCGATGTTTTATTGAGCTCCCCAAAGTACCCAGCACTGTATTTCTGAAATGGTTCTATCAACAGGAACACATTTATCTCACTCCATGCTTTCTCTGCATCAAGAACACAAGATAGCCCAATAACAACAAAATAAATAAAATTAAAAAAAAGAATCTCGGAATAATCTAGGTGGAAACAACATTGCTACGAGTTTAAGAGTGAATGGAGATACAGAAACAGACATACAGAGTGTGAACTACTCTTCATCTGTCATCCAC
Organism: Loxodonta africana; assembly: GCF_030014295.1. Lineage (NCBI taxonomy): Eukaryota > Metazoa > Chordata > Mammalia > Proboscidea > Elephantidae > Loxodonta > Loxodonta africana. The sequence goes on from NC_087342.1 coordinate 169,614,090, forward strand.
ACAGACAGGGCTTATATTAGATAAACTGGAAGAAAACAAAATGTTTGAAACCTGTGAATCTTATGTATGTGAAGCAAATGTAGAATAAATTCAGACAACATGAAACATTAAAAAAAAAAAAATACAAGATAGTAATACTACCAGTCAAGGGAGGATAAATAAAATTCAGTGATTTTCCCAAATTTCTAAGAATTATCTACCAATGAATTCACTGGATGGTTGAGTCATAGTAACTATGTCACAGCATTAGAGACATTTTGTCATCATCTGGAGATAAGAGGAAAAGGTAAACATTAAAAGGTCTTTCTTGAATACAGGTAGAGATATCCATCCTTGGCCAGGTCAATACTATATTGCTTGGTCAAGATACCCTACCTACCTATCTTTAGTCATAAAAACAGAAATATGAATTTCAATTGAAGCAACTAACTAGAGAAAAATGTGGTGATATATAAAACTGCCTGAATCTGTCACAAGACATCAGCTTGCTTCAAGTATGGCCATTGTTTGATTAAGAATTTGCAGCTCTGAATAACTCCAATTTATCATGTCTGTCCCTTTGAATGAAGTATAGACATTCCATATCTTATTGTCCACTCAGGAGGAGTTCTTGAACAAAAGCAGATGCACTTATTGTTGTAGAAGTCAGTGGTGGATTTAGGAATGTAGCCTCCTCTTATTATCTCCCAGAGGGTCTTCTCATGTCTGAATCTGATAAATTGACCCAGGTTCACTCTGAGTTGACTTCGATTCATGGTGGCCTCGTGTGTGTCAGAGTAGAACTGTGCTCCATAGAGTTTTCAGTGGCTCATTCAGAAGTTGGTCTTTCTTCCAAGGCACCTCTAGGTAGACTTGAACCTCCAATCTTTTGGTTAATAGTTGAGTGTGTTAACTGTTTATACCACCCAGGAACTCCAATCTAGGCCTAACTAATGTGTAATAGGAGCCCTGGTGACACAGTCGTTAAGAGCTCAGGCTGCTAACCAAAAGGTCAGCAGTTTAAATCCACCAGCTGCTCCTTGGAAACCCTACAGGGCAGTTCTAGTCTGTCCTATAGGGTATTATGAGTCGGAATCGACTCGACGGCACACAACAACAAACAACAATGTGTAATAGACTGGGGAAGGCTAGCTAACTCAGGTAACAAAAAGGAAAAACACTCTCGGAATGACATAAAGTAGGACATTTGAAGAGAGTTTATATCATCTTCTGATGTCTTTCCAATGATTTCCTTAGAAAAAGTCTGCCCATGATCACTTACATAGGGGCAGGAAAAAACCCTGGGGTTAGATGAGGCCTTTCTTTATCCACAGCTGAAACTGATGAAGCCTGTTGGCAAAATCCCAAAGCACTTTGTTTCCTGTCTTCTCAAAGTCCTGACCTCCAGTATTTAAGGAACCAATAACATTTTCTCATTTCTTCAGTTATTTTTCTCATGCAACCCGTGGCAGCTGTCTGCCAGCTCAGCATTCAGACTAATTTGTTACAGAAAATGGGGTTAATGTGTGTTTACCCAGGTCTAAAGATTAGCATGAGGCCTGAATACACATTATATGCAGGCAAACAAGGCATACAGCACTTTCATCAGCTTGTGTGTTACAAAACTGGAACTGTAGGATTCAGAACATTTGATTTCTAGAAATGTCTCGGATTGGCACATGTGAACTTTTTTTTTTTACAAAATTGTCTGACGAAATATTCTGATAATAAGTTATCTTTATAAAAACACTTCCTGAAAAAAATACCATTTCTGTATTAGCAACGTACAAGTACTTCTTGACAGCATATTTCTTCTACATTTGTAGTAAACTTGGAATTTATATATAGCTTAGCGATCTTGTATATTTATTTTGGGGCCTGAACACCTCCACCCAGAAAATGGGAAATAACAGAATGCATACATTTTGTTCATTTTTTCAAATATTAAAATTTTGCTACAACTCAGCCTACATATACCATGTTACCCTCTGCCCCTGCTTAAAAAAAGTAGTTTTATTTGTTTGTTTACTATTCAGTCATTTATTATTTGTATTATGTACTCAAGTACAAGGGGAAAAACTGATACTTCACAGCTAAAATCCATTAGATCAACATACATTCACTTCCCTAAACACAAGTTTCCAGGAACTTTCTCAAAAGAAAGAACCAGAAAGCTTCCCAAGCCATAGGCAGCACAACAACCCCACGTCCTATTCGGGGTTTTGTAACATTTGTTCACGGGGAAAAATGTATTGAACTGTGACAACATTTTCTCAGGTTTAAAGCCTCCTAGAATATTGGCATTTGGGTCCAACTTAAGTATTTTGGTGTAGAATTGTATATTCCTGGCCAAATGCAACTACTTCCTGATTCTAAGAGGGGGAAAGGAGTACAACAGTACAGTAAAAAGGATCATAAGGCTTCTTGGACATCAAAGAGTGCTCATAAAACCACATTTGGATGAGTTAGTTAGGTATAAATGAATCAGAAACTTACGGCTTACGTTTCCCTGAAGACACGCACCCATTTTTTAAAAAAATGAACGAAGAAAAAAAAAATGTCCCTAACACAATACATTCGGTATATTGCTCACAATGTTTAAAAGAAAATAATTCCACACTTGCAGCAGCCATGAAAGAGAATTACCCAGGCCTGGTCGGAGAGTGTGGGCGTGGATCTCAGCTGTCCCCAGCTCAGCATGTCTACCTTTACACACTCAGCGCCTGTGAACAAAGCCAATTGAAGCACAAAAAAAAAAAGTACTTTTTTCTACTTAAAATGATAAACATTTTCTTAATTGCTTAAGATTTTCTTTATAGAATAAAAGCTGACAGGCACCAACTACCTGAGTGAAATAATACATAATTCATTATTTTCTCTCTTAAACAACTTATTTATTCATCTTTCAATAAATATTTATTGAGTACCTACCATGTGTCAGGCACAGTTCTAGGCTTGAGGGATTCAGTAGTGAATATGACAAATGAGACACTACTTATTTATGGAGTCTACGGAAACAGGAAATGTTCTCTGTCACTTTAATGTTGTGAAGCAATTCTTTAGCTATCATCAAAAACTTGGATTTAGGCGTCTAGATGACTAACTTTGTGAACCTCCTGAACATCTGGGGAAGAGGGAGGAATAAAAAGTCCCAGAGGGCCCCAAGTAGATGTTATGATAGGCAAACTTCAAGCTTGCTTGAGTTAGCTTTCTAGCAAAGATGCTGTGAACAAAATAATGTAATTTGATCTGATTTTCAGAGAGAAATCGATGTTATAAAAGAAGCCATGGTCCTTTTAATCAGCAATAAATGATACAAGAGTACCCTACTGAACTTTAACAAAATATAAGTCCATTCAACAGGACAACCACTCAAAGAGCATTTTACTTCTTTCCAGTCCAGGAGAGGTGCTATGAAGAACTGGGGGAGAGATCATAGGGCCTAAGGAACAGCTTTAGTGTTGCCTAGCACTTAGACACCCTGGCCTACCCATGCGCCATGTAACGAGCAGCATGTTAACATGAGTCTCCATCTCCCAAAAATTGTCCATAGCTTTCACTCTAAACCACTCACTCCATCCCACCAACACTGCTCCTCATCACCTGTTCCAGCCTCTGACCTCCTGATTTTCCATCTCCCTCCTGGTGTGGCTCTCCCTGTGGCTACACAGCCTCCTCCCAAATAGGTGCCCCCATCCACCACCCTCAGCATTCTTCATCTCAGCCTCCCATAGTTTCCCTCACTTGTTATATTCTCAGTGCCTACCCCAAGGCTTGACTATAGTAAGTAGTAGATTTTTGGATGGATAGATGAAATGAATGGGATGGATGGGATGGGTGAAGGGAAGGATGGATGGATAGATGCGTTTGGATAGATAGGTGGGTGGACGGACGGACGGACGGATGGGCGGACGGACGGACGGACGAATGGATGGCTAGGTGGGCTTTCCTATAAAAATTCCTGACCTGAGGCTTCTGGTCTCTCACGAACTAATGCTTCTGTACTACCCCCTAGTAAGATGCCCCTACCAGGTTTTCTCTGTCACTAAAACACTGATAGAAGTCAATACAAGTGGACTTCTTGTCAAAGAGACTGGGGTTCAAATTTCAGCTCTTCTATATTAGCTCTGGAAAACCTGGTGGCATAGCGGATAAGAGCTACGACTGCTAATCAAAAAGGTCAGCAGTTTGAGTCCACCAGGTGCTCCTTGGAAACTCTGTGGGGCAGTTCTACTCTGTTCTATAGGGTCACTATGAGTTGGAATTGACTCCATGACAACAGGTTTGGTATGATATATTAGCTCTGTTGCCTTGGGCAATTGCTTACTATCTCTGAGCCTCAAGGCCTCATATTATCTGCGCCTCCTCAGGTGGTTGAAGATGGCATGAGATGGGCTCTGTAAAGCACCGGGAGCATAAATGCTATCTCTTCACCCAGACATTTCAAAAGTAAATTCAAGTCAAAGAAGCTAGGAAAAAAAGTAATCAATCATGTACAATTAAATTTTATTTATTTAAGAGCTCCTGGGAAGGAGGGTTGGGAAGGACAGAGAAAAAACTGTGAGGTCTTGAGAAAATTGTGTTCAACAACACTTGTGTTCCACACTTGAACAGGTGTACCTGGGTGTTTCTTGGTGGATGGTGGGGGGCTTAGCAGGACGGGGATTGCAATATACAGCAGCTCACATGTGCCTAGGTGATTGAGCTTATAGTTCATATTACCTAGTATTAACTAAATAAACCAAAAGCCAAACAAAACCCACTACAGTCAAGTTCATCCCTACTCATAACAACCCTATAGGACAGAGTAGTCACTGAGTCAGAATCAACTCAACGGCAACAGGTTTGGGTTTTTTTTTGAATAGGGTTTCCATGGCTGTAATGTTATTTGGAGCAGGCTGCCACATCTTTCTCCCTTGGAGTGTCTGGTGGGTACAAACCACCCACTTTTTGGTTAGCAGCCAAGCACTTAACCACTGTGCTATCAGATCTTTAACTGAATAGCCCTCTCAAAACAGACAGATGGCAACAAAAAGATTCCTTTAAAGAAACTGTGGATTCAAAATAATACTTCTAATACAAGGATCAGCAAACAAAAAGAAACTGGCAAAGTCAACACCTCTTCCACTCCAAGTAAGAGCTCTTCATCATCCAAATTATGAGATTAAAAATCATGGTGCTCTCATCTGAATTCACTTATTAAATCACACTGCTCTTATTAAAAATATTATTAACAAATTTGGAAATGGGTAGTGGTGATGGTTACACATTACGACCCTAACCAATGCCACTGAATTGTACATGTAAAAATCACTGAATTGCCAAATGTTTTATTGTATGTATTCTTACCACAATAAAAAATACATTATTTTAAAAAGTAAAAAAAAAAAAATTTCTATGTAAGACCAAAGCGTCAACAGCTCTTTTAAAAGATAGATGAGAAGGTTGGTGGGCAGGGAGATTAAGTAAATGGAAGTGAAATAACTAGAACAGAAATAACAAGAATATTGACACAATGTGAGGAATGTTACCAATGTCAATGATCATTATGCCTAGAGACTGTGGACTGGGAGCCGGTTTGCTGTGTGTATTTTCACCAAAAGGAACCTTGGTGGCACAGTGGTTAAGCGCTCTGCTGCTAAACCAAAGGTCAGTGATTTGAACCCACCAGTTGGTCCACGGGAGACAGATGTGGCAATCTGCTCCTGTAAAGATAACAGCCTTTGAAAGCCTATGGGGAAGTTCTACTCTGTCCTACAGGGTCGCTATGAGTCTGAATCAACTTGATGGCAATGGGTACTTTCACTAAATACATATATATAATAACAGCATTTATCTTAATGAGCTCAAAAAGGTCTTTTGTATCATTGAGTTAAATAAAATAAAAATTACACTTAAAACTTGTTTATTGCATTCTTGGCCCAAACCTGTAAAAGTTATATATTATATAGGCTTTATAAAATGTATCATATTTTGGTACAGTAGAACATGCATATATTTTGTACATTAATAAACGTACAGATACCAGAGGCATGTACTCATATTTTTTACTGATCAGGATTTCCAAGGGAAGTTTGGAGACCCTTTCTGGAAAATAGTTGTCCATGTACACACTGCAGGGAATCACCTGGTTGCAATGAGCAGAGCCCTGCAAGTGTCAATCAGTGTGAGCCAAGCCCTGTCTGGGTTCCTGAAGACCACCAACAGTCAGGCCGCTGGGACAGAATCCATACTGGCAGGCGCCCAGAGCTGTTCAGTTTACATCCCAGGAAACAGTCGTTCGGTTTACATCCCGGGGAAACAGCTGTCTGGTCAGCAGCCAGGAGGTGGGCCCAGGGCAGAAGAGTGGTCTGTTTGAAGACCACTAACATTAGTGGACATTTACAGCCCTGTTTCCATCCCTTACTTATGAAGAAGGTCAGTACAAGACTCTGCAGAAGTTTTATCTGAGGAAGTTGAAAGAAAAATGGAATGTGGCATTTTGGACTGGAAGAGGGAAACTTTCAATTGTAGCAAGCAGCCTGGTGGAATGCAACAAGATAGGATTTGAAGACAGTGAGATAAAATGAGTCAGCCAAGTGCAGAGATGAAGAATGGAACGAATGACTACTGTCCTCGAAAACGAAAAAGGGAAGGAAGTGCCCTGGATGCCAGGACTTGAAGATTGAGACAACATTTAATAATGGCATGCTTCACAATGACCACATCAATCAGGGATGGCACAGGACTGGGCAGCGTTTCTTTCTATTGCACATGGGGTCACCTTAAGTCTGGGGCCAACTCAACAGCAGCTAACAACAGCAACAATGTCCTCGTGCATCAGCTGGGAGCAGGTGTGTCTACCAATGCCCTGCTTTAGAAAAGAGACGCTTTTCCTTTTGCCATGAAACCACCATTATCAGAACAAACTCAGCAGTCTACTTTAAATCTGGAATAAATGGGTAAGCTAAGTTTGGAATTGAATTCATACATTACTTGCTGAATTCTTTATTGGAGGGAGTTTCATAATGAGCTTTGACAGCCTTGTCTTCACTACAGCAGATAAATAAACTGAATTTTTAAGTGCCCAAAGGAATTAAGGGCAAGTGGGCAAGAAGATAGAACCAATGTCTCTCTACATGTATATACCACAGAACTTCATTTTCTAATTATTTTACGTTAAACTTGTTATTAAATACTGAGCTAAACCTATCGCCTAAAAGACAGCAAGAAGACTGCTTTTTATGCCTAAGTATTTCTTAAATAGTTAAAGCTGTTAATTTTTCTTTTACTAAGATCAGTCAAATGAAATGTGAATAAATCATGTCAGATGCAAGACCCACCCCGCCCCCCCCAACTCTTCAGCTGACATGGAAAAACTATTTAGATCTTATGTAAAATAGGCCTTGAGTTTTCCCTCATTTTCATATTAAAATATTCTGTAGGTGTTAATTAGATAAAAGCCAAGGTGAGAAGAAAACGATATGAGAAACACATAGTGTGTATGAGGAAGGAACCATCTCATGTGTTATCTGAAGTCCCAGGATATACAGGCTAACTCTCGCCTTTGCTGAGTAACATCATTGTTACTCAAGGGTGAGACAGATGCCACCGGAAGTGGTGTCTGATTTTAATGCTGGGAAAGTTATTCCTTCATTCAATCCTTTTTCAATCCTTCTGATTCCATCAACTAGGATGTCTCAGACTGGGCTAATGTGGCCTTAACATCTCTATAACAACTGCTTTTCTCCCCTTTTATTTTTAGGTAAAAGGTCCCCCTCAGACTCAGGACATTCAGTGCGCAATATTAGCTAGCTTAATTTAATAACTTTTTTTTAAACTATAGTTATTTTTATAGTTACCTTCTATTTCCGCAAATGATAGTGGATTTCCAGCAGTAATGGTTACTTCAAACTATATTTAAGTTAAAAATGAGTTAATGTAGAGAAAAGTATTAACTAAAAAGTAATTAAGGGGGTAGGGCTATATGCAAAAACCATGAAGGTGGGAGAAAAATGGCTCGTTGTCCTAAAAAGCAAAGCAAAAGGGTCACTCTTAGCTTGGATAGTCTAAATGGAGACAACCAAAGAGACGCATCCCTCATTTGCTATGTGGCACGGTACAGTTTCCTGGCCATAAATCACTCAGATGCAAGAAAACACGGTGTTTATCAAGACCATTCAGGCAAGATTCAGACACCGGGCAATCTGAGACGGTTCTAGGAAAACTGCTCCAGATGTTGAGGAAAATCTTATTTTCAGCAGCTTCTCTTTGCTAGGCCAGATTCCAAGTAAGTTTGGAAACTAGAAAAAGATTTCCGAGATGCACGATGGAGCAGTAGAGAAACTTTCACTATGAGGCTACCCCGGGGAAGAGCACCTGTATTAATCAGGAGAGGCACACCCTGAGCAGCAATGACTTATTGAAAGGTTTTTCTCACTGCTGGAGAGTCTGCTGTGGATCCTGCAGCTCTTCAAGGCGGCTCCTTCCCACCTGCGACAGAAGAATCAGGCTGTACCCTTCAGAATTTTAACCCATGGTTTCCAGGCTGCTTCTGCAATGGACAAGAGAGCTTGAACTTTGCATAAGGGCTTCCCACTGCCTTGCTTTAAAGTGGCACATGTCCGTTGGCCACAAGGCTGGGAAATGTAGTCACCCACGTTCCCAAGGAGAAGAGAAAATAGAATATTAGTGAGTGTTATGGATTGAATTGTGTGCCCCCCCCCCACACACACACAGCAAATACACATTGAAATCCTAACCCATTTTACTTGGATGCACAATCAACACCTATGGAAGCAGCAGTCAAGAAATCAAAAGACGCATTGCATTGGGTAAATCTGCTGCAAAGGACCTCTTTAAAGTGTTGAAGAGCAAAGATGTCACCTTGAAGACTAAGGTGCGCCTAACCCAAGCCATGGTATTTTCAGTCGCATCATATGCATGTGAAAGGCTGGACAATGAATAAGGAAGACCGAAGAAGAATTAATGCCTTTGAATTGTGGTGTTGGTGAAGAATATTGACTATACCATGGACTGCCAAAAGAACGAGTAAATCTGCCTTGGAAGAGGTACAGCCAGAAAGCTCCTTAGAAGCCAGGATGGCGAGACTGTGTCTTACATATTTTGGACATGTTGTCAGGAGGGATCAGTCTCTGGAGAAGGACATCATGCTTGGCAGAGTACAGGGTCAGCAGAAAAGAAGAGGACCCTCAACGAGGTAGATTGACACAGTGGCTGCAACAATGGGCTCAATCATAACAATGATCATAAGAATGGCGCAGGACCGGGCAGTGTTTCATTCTGTTGTGCATAGGGTCACTATGAGTCGGAACCCACTCAACAGCACCTAACAACAACAACATACCTGTGGATGTAATCCTATTTGGGAATAGGGTTTTCTTTGTTATGTTAATGAGGTCATTTCAGTATAGGGTATGTCCTAAACCTAATGACTCTTGAAATACAAAAAGAGCTAATCCATTGCTGTCAAACTGATTACAACTCACAGTGACCCTATAGGACAGAATAGAACTGCTCACAGGGTTTCCAAGGCTGTAATCTTTACAGAAGCTGTAATCTTTATGGAAGCAGACTGCCACATCTTTCTCCCACAGAGCAGCTGGTGGGTTCAAACCACCAACCTTTCGGTTGGCAACCAAATGCTTAACCACTGTGCACCAGGGCTTCTTACCCAGACAGGAGCAAGCACAAATGGGTGAAAGATAGAAACCTTGCGAAGATCACCAAGGAATCAGGAATGTCAAGTCTCGTGAAGCTGAGACAAGAATTTCCCCCAGAGCTGACAGAGAGAAATCCTTCCTCTGGAGCCTGAATTTGGACTTCTAGCCTCCTAAGCTGTGAGAAAATAAATTTGTGTTTATTAAAGCCACCCACCCCGCTTGTAGTATTTCTGTCACAGCAGCACTAACAACTTAAAATCCAGGGTATACAAGTCCTCATGTTGAACTAAATCATGAATTACGTGGACAATCAGTGAAAAAAATTAGGAAATGCACCTGTGAGCGTGAAATACACAACCTCTATTTTCTCAGGAATACATTGCCAGAAGGTCTGGGTTCCCTATCAAAGGTGACGAATACCCCATTAATATCCTCGGACAAAGCTGCATAGTTGGGCAGGTACCTCATGTGTAAGTGACCAATAGTAATTACCAACTTCTCCCTGGCTAAAGATAAATTCAAGTTTTTAAAAAAGGTCAAGTAAGGGATATCCATGGACAATAAAACTATTTCCTCTCCAAATAACTTGTTGAAAACTTTACTTAGAATCAGAGTCAATTCAGTGAGTGATGGTTCTCCATCGCATCATCGTTTCTTGGATCTTTACATTTCCATTCCATAAGCTTCCTGTTACCGTTCCACAACCACTGTTTCTGTCTCCAAAGACTCCCTGTGTTCGCTTACTACACTTTCATCTTGACCAGAAGCCTATAAGATCCATTGGAATTGGAGGATTGGCCCAACAGGTAAAGTCTACATCTTCAAAGGTTAGAGTAGAATAGCTGAGGTTACCCACCACAAAAGACAAGGAACAGTGACAGCACTGCTGGTAGTAACTAAAGCTTCCATCTGGCTTTTTCCACTCTGGACTGCTTCTTGAGAATGTGGTGGGAAGTCACACTCCTGAGAGAATTACCGTATGCCAGTAAAACTTCAGTTTTCCCTCACTGTTCATTCTTTGGCTTACCTTAAGCAATTTAAAGGTAAAGATGGAGAAATGCTTCAAGTCCTAACTTCACCAGGGTTGTGTAAACTGTTGGTGACCTCAGGGTCCTAGACACCCTGAAAATTAGAGCAGGTTCTATTTCCATGCACAGAGAAATGCAGAGACAGCTGTTTATGATTAAACATACAATATGGTGGTTCTCCTGGTAAACTCATGTGGGCCAGAGCAGAACTGTGTTCCACAGAGTTTTCAATGGCCGATTTTTCAGAAGTAGATGACCAGGCCTTTCTTCCACAGTCCCTCTGGGTATACTCAACCTTTTGGTTAGCAGCTGAGAGTGTTAACCTTTTGCATCACCCAGGACTATATATGGGGTCATCATGTATATGAGTCAACTCGACTGCAACTGGTTTTATGGTGGTTCTCAAGTGATTCGTAGAAATGCTCAATCTTTGTAGAGGGCCCATAATTTGATATCCTGGCCTAGGGAGGAAAATTATCCTCCAGTCTAGTGACTCTGCACCCCCTTTTAGTCATAGATAATTGAGGGGAAAAATACCTAGTTCAAATGGTAGTTGTGAGTGTTCAATGAGATAATAGAGTAAAACATTAGGGCAGGGCTCAATAGATATCTTGTCCTATTATTATTAGTAGAGTTCTGGTGGCTCAGTGGTTAAGAGCTTGGCTGCTAACCAAAAACGGTCAGCAGTTTGAATCCATCAGCCTCCTCGGAAACTCCAGGGGCAGTTCTGTTCTGTCCTATAGGGTCACTATGATTGGAATTGACTCAACGGCAACTGTTTTGGTTTTTTGGTTTATTATTGTTAGTTGAGATGGAGAACATTCCTAATCACAGTAGACGAGTTAGGTAGAACTCAGGGAACTTTTTCCTTTGTTCCTATTTCTCTTTCTCAACTCATATCCAGCCTTCTCATTTCACGCTGGCTGCTCTGAAACACAGCCTTTCCGCTGAGATTAATAAATTATGATAGCTCCAAAATTCAGAGAATTAAATGAAAGCATAGGGTGAATAAAACTAAATTCAACCTAGACAGGAAGAATCACAGATTTTATGATCCAGCCCTAATAGAGCTCTTTTTCTTTCTATACTGCAATCTTCCAGCTCATACAGAGGCCTCCTATTGGGGCACATCATGGGCAGTTTTGAAATTCAACTGAAAAAGGACGCAGAGACCACAATCATGTCCACACATGACCCAAAGCCTCTGTTTGACCTAGTCTCTTCAGAGGAAAAGAGAATATTGCATCAAGTGAACGTGCCGGCACCTAGACCTTTAATTACGCAGCTTCACCATCCTCAAGGATGCCTCCACTAATTTAAAATTGTCTGGCTATTGCCTGTACAAGTAGTGCTTGCAGGACAGCAGAGCAATCCCAAACTGGGCCATAATGACCAAGGTCTGCACCATTTAATACCCCCAAGTAGCTAAACCAAGACACAAATCACCTTATCTTCAGTAGGATTGTGATGTGAACTATGAAGTGATAAAGACTTCAGGCTCTGTATAAGACATCTTACGAACCAGTAATCCACCCTGGTTATTTCTACTCTAAGAGAATGTATTAGTTGTTGGTTCCAGGGAAGAACTTGCTCAGAGGGCCTAACTCATTTAGAAATTTCCAGCAAGAACTGCATAATAATAATACCCTTACTTTGACCAACGAATTTTTTGCTGTATATGTTTATAAAATGTTAGTTATAATTTTTGGTGCCCCTCTAAGCTTGAAAAGATGTCATGACTTGTTCTTCTTGATGAAGAGTGATGCTGGCTTAGCATGTGGTCCAGTGGTACAATACCTGTTACAATGTTTTATAATCATTTATTTCTTATTCTAATCATTTAATAGAGATTGTTGTACTGGCAAATGTTTTGGAGTGTATATTTTCACCACAATCAAAATAAAATTAAATTAAAAAACGGTTTTCATTGAAAAGGTAATGACGGTTTGCTGCAGAAATTTTGGGAAATGTGATAGACTAAAAAATTGACTATCACAGACAATCACTGTTAACATTTTGTTGCATTTCCCTTCTTCTATGCATGTTGTTTCAAATAGTTGAAACCATACTATGCACACCCTTTTATATGCTGCTATTTTAGTATCGAAACTGTTGTTTGGTGCTGTCAAGTTAGCCTCAACTCATAGTGACCCTATATACAACACAACGAAACACTGCCCAGTCTTGCGCCATCCTCACAACACAAACCATCATTAAATATCATCTCTAAAGATAGTTTTTAGGGCTTCATTCCTTTTCATTAGGAGGGTGTGATATTATTTACTTCTCCATTCTCCTAAAGTTGGGCATTTAGCTCATTTCAGGTTTTCTGCTCTTATAAACAATGCTGTGTTGAACATCTTTATACATACGTTTCTGTCTGCATTTTGAACTATTTCCTTAGGATGTAGACTCCCAGAAGCCAAATTATTGAAGCAGAGCATATGAACATTTTGTAAATAAGTGTTTGTTTATGACTTGTAGCATACATACAGGTTCACGCTTGTCTTATTTTTTAGTTGACCAATAATGTTTGGCTGGTCTAACACTGAAAAAAAAAAAAACATACATTTTAAATTAAGTTTAAGTCCCAAGTGAAGCATGCATGCACACAGAACAACAGTCAATACATAAGTATTGCTTTCAGGTTTTGCTTCAGCGACAAAGACAAAAGCACTTACGTATTTAATGGATGTGGTTTATAATTAAGAATCCACCTAATTATAAACCTAGGCACTATAACGGGATTAAGGGATGAAGTAGTTCAGGCTTGGGGGTGGGAGCAGGGAACTGCAGAGAGGCAAGCAGGAGCCCCGAATTCTGTTTACCCCTATGAAGCATTCCTGCACCTGTACCACCTGTGCCAACTACCCTACCACAGAGCTCCCCGTGTGCAGGATGCGTTGACAGAGCAGCAAGAGGGAAAAAGCAGACTCTCTCTCATAAAGAAGTCAGGATACAGGACGGGGAAAATGTGGATCTTCTGCTTGTGAGCCTCCACAGCTTCTAGAGAATCCCTCCTGTTCACAGCCCCTCTTCTGCTAGAGGACAGAAGGTGTTCCTGGCTTACATTCCCCACAATCCTTTGCGAGTAACACCCATGCAGCTTCCTCCTCTGTCCACAGCAGCCCTTCGCGTTTAGCACTGAGGAAGCAATCACGCGGCTATGTTTTCATCCAAGTCACTTGCAAGTTCAGCAGGTTTGTCAGGCCTGTGAATATGGCAGCAATCCCTTCCACTGGGCTTCCCTAAACTCACCTCTTAGGAATGTTTATGCATGAAGAAACTGTTTATTTCCTCTTTCCTTTTATTCGGTCATTCATTTGCCAGTTTGTTCTTTTGTTATTGAATACCTACTCAGTAATAAATATAAATGGTTAACATGCTCAGCTGCTAACCAAAAGTTTGAAGGTTCAAGCCCCTCAGAAGTGCCGCGGGAAAAAGGCCTAGTGATCTGCTTCTGAAAATCAGCCTTTGAAAACCCTACAGAGCACAGTTCTATTCTGACACACTTGGGGTCGCCATGAGTCAGAGTTGACCAGACAGAAACTGGTTGTGTTTGTTTGTTTGTGTGTTTGTTTGTTTTACTATGAAGTAGCTACTGTGCAGGGCATAGAGAACCCACAGTAAACATGAATGCCCTTCCCCCACAAGGCTTATGGTCTAGCTAAAGAGACAAGCCATTAGACAAGCAAGGGCAACACAGAGCAAACACAGTACCATAGCAGCACTCGGGAGTCAGCCTGGGGAAGCAGGGGAGGCTTTCTGGGGGAAGAGAGACTGAGCAGAGGCCTGATGGTTAACACAGAATAGACGTTAGCCAGGCATCAGGGTAAGGCTGCAGGGGTAGGGGAATGGAGAGGGAGAAAATACTCTTCGCAGGGAGGGTAGCCAACAGTCACTGTTGCACCCACCATCCAAGAGACCAGCTGAACATCCTCAACACCTATTGATAGTCATAAAATGACAGAGCATTAGAGCAGAAAGATACCAACTCAAGTCCAACTAGGACATTTGACGGGGTCAGAAAGTGGGACCCAGAACGGGAAAGGCTTTGCCCTAGATCCGATACGGAATTGACTTTGTACAAAGTGAATCCATAGGTCTATGCCAGTAAAAACGGTGGGGGTGTGGGGGGGACAGTTCTCTGTTAACTTTCCTATGGGGACTCAAAATACAACACTGAAAAAAAAAATCATACGTTTGAAATTAAATTTTAGTCCCATACGAAATACATGCAGTCAATATGTAAGTAATGCTTTTAGATTTTTCTTTAGCAACAAAGAATAATTACTTAGATATTCAATTGACACGTGTATCAATATAAATAATTGTATAGCAATACAGACACATATGTAATACTAACCTTTTGAATTAAAGCTAAAATTGCTCACTTCATTAGTACCCTCTGTGAGTTTGGCTGAAGCCCAATATTTGAACTGCATTAAAGAAATCGTCAGTGCTAGAGGAAAAGCAGCTGCATTTGTAACCGCCTCCGATCTGAGCGGATGTGCTTCCCTGCTGAATCAGAGTGGCAAATCCCCTTATTTGAGAGCATTGTGTGAATTCATAGGCAAGGATGAATAGTGAACACAGGAAATTCTGCTGAAAATTAAATGGCTGCTGTACAGTAGCCACAGGCTGAAGCCCTCCACCATACCATGAGATAGTGCCCAAATGGGAAAAGGTCCAAACAAGGATGAAGCATAATGTGATTATACACTTATTGCATTATCTTAACTCTCCCGAGGCCACAAAATCTTACTCCTTTGTATCTGCCTCTCCATCCTGCTAACCGGACGACTTTAATGGATGTCAGAGCAGTCCTTGTGTTTTTTTTTGTGTGTGTTTTTTTTTTTCCTATCAAATCTGTTAAGAGGGGAGGAAGGTTCCTGTTGTTAATTGCAGGGGATCTCCCACTCTTTGTTTTAAGGAAAGTTTAAACAAAATGATCACCCACTCTGGGGCTTTAAACAAAGTTCAAACAGAACAAATTTCTCTTGCCAAGGTTTAAGGCATATTTCCTCTGTCCAGATGGCTTCCTCAGGCAGGCCAGGGTAAGAACCGAGACACTCAGCCCTGCTGCCTTTTAATGCTGCTCCTTGATTGTTGCTAACAATCCCCAGCTGTATCGGTGAGCTCCATGTTCCTTAATCTCCCTCTGCTGCCACATCTGCCTGCAATGCTGAGAAGGGAGGGATGCTGACAAAGAAAGGACTTTCCCCAAATCAAGACAGGTGGGGCCCTGAGTCGTGGGACCATGCACCAGAATATGGTTAGGAAGTTGTTTCCCACAAAAAGCTTCAGGGGGAAAAACCACTGGATCATTTTGAATATCAGGTAGATGAATATGATGACAAGAAATGCCACTAACTACAGCAAGAACGGAAACCCTGGTGGCATAGTGGTTAAGAGCTATGGCTGCTAACCAAAAGGTTGGCAGTTCCAATCCACCAGGCGCTTCTTGGAAAGTCTATGGGGCAGTTCTGCTCTGCTCTATAGGGTCACTATGGGTCAGAATCGACTCGATGGCAACGAGTTTTTGTACAGCAAGAACTGCCAGAAGAGCGCACAAATCTGTCTTGAAAGAAGGACAACCAGAATGCTCCTTAGAAGCAAGGATGGCAAGATTCTGTTTCACATACTTTGGACATGTTATCAGGAGGGACTAGTCCATGGAGAAGGACATCATGCTTGGTAAAGTAGAGGGTCAGCAAAAAAGAGGAAGACCCTTAGGAGATAGATTGACACAGAAGCTGCAACAATGAGCTCAAAGATAGCAATGATTGTGAGGAGTTGCCTAACAACAAAGTAGCAAACCCACTAGGAGTCCAGGAGTGTGGCCATAATACTTGGCAGGTCACTTTCCTTTTGACTAGTCCACACATTTATTTGGGCATCGGTGTGGACTGGAGTGGTGGCCAAGAGAAATCTGTTGTGTCCTAGGAGCATGTGACCACCATCCAGTTTCCTTCCCAGCTGTGCACTTGATTGAAGCCCATCACGCATGGGCACACTCACTTTTGATCTGTACTAGATACAAGCAGGTCATGTCCATGTCCTGTTGTTGTTGTTGTTAGATGCCGTCGAGTCAGTTCCGACTCATAGCCACCCTATGCACAACAGAATGAAACACTGCCAGGTCCTGAGCCATCCTTACAATCGTTGTTATGCCTGAGCTCATTGTTATAGCCACTGTGTTAATCCACCTCATTGAGGGTCTTCCTCTTTTCCTCTGACCCTGTACTCTGCCAAGCATGATGTCCTTCTCCAGAGACTGATGTCTCCTGACAACATGTCCAAAGTATGTAAGATGCAGTCTCGCCATCCTTGCTTCCAAGAACCATTCTGGCTGTACTTCTTCTAAGACAGATTTGGTCGTTCTTTTGGCAGTCCATGGTATATTCAATATTCTTCACCAACACCACAATTCGAAGGCATCAATTCTTCTTCAGTCTTCCTTATTCATTGTCCAGCTTGCACATGCATATGATGCAATTGAAAATACCATGGCTTGGGTCAGGCGTACCTTAGTCTTCAAGGTGACATCTTTGCTCTTCAACACTTTAAAGAGGTCCTTTGCAGCAGATTTACCCAATGCAATGCATCTTTTGATTTCTTGACTGCTGCTTCCACAGGTGTTGATTGTGGATTCAAGTAAAATGAATTCCTTGACAACTTCAATCTTTTCTCCGTTTATCATGATTTTGCTCATTGGTCCAGTTGTGGGGATTTTTGTTTCCTTTATGTTGAGGTGTAATCCATACTGAAGGCTGTGGTCTTTGATCTTCATTAGTAAGTACTTTAAGTTCTCTTCAATGCTTCCCCTCTGTTCTCTATGTGTTCTGTAGACTTCCATCTATGTCAGACAGTGTGTTCACAGGCAGGGGGAGGGTCTTAAGACATAAGCTGTTCACAGATCCATACAGGTTTAATAGTCAAATCCATTTCATCAATGTTAGTCTAAATGCCCCTTATATACCCCATGCCTTTCCTTCCCCAGATCTTATTTCTCAAGGGAAGCAAGCCCATTATCTTTATCTGAAAATCCAAACATAAGTTTGAAGCTGATTTAGCAATGTTTGTTTGTTTCAGCCCAGTGCTATGACATCATCATCTTCTTTTCTACTTCAAAAATATTGAAAAAGAAGTTTGGGCTCCCTGACTCAGCTGGTAAATGCAGAGCATGAGAATGATAAGAGGCACAGAAAGGTGTACTGAAGGGAGGATCCAGGCTTTGCTTTCAGACCTGAGTTGAGATTCTGTTCCTTTGATGACTTATCCTGGACATTGGCCATATTTGTTATCCATGAAGGTAGAGGGCCTCCTCTGACTGTCAGGATCATGGTAGGGATTAGAGATTTTTTATCTAAAGCTTCTATCTCAGTGCCTGACTTATAATAGGCACTATGGGAATTCTTATTAGATGTCAAAAGGTCTTTAAATTTAGTTGAAATGTGCACCATTCTCTTCACAGTAGGTGGCCATCTTTATCCACAGCATAGATGATGTGTTAAAGTGCGGATGGGAGGATTCAGTTAAAAAGCAAATTTGGTTTGGTCCTATGTTTCTACCAATAGATGCAAAGCTGCTGGCAACAGGGCTGCACACACACACTGGGCCCCGGGGAAGGAGCACCCCATAGTTCCCCCAATCATTCTCCGAGTTTTTTATTCAGTAGGACCATAAGGAGACTTCAACCCCACAACTGCTTCTGAATACAATTTAACCTATTAACAGGTTGGCAAGGTCAATGTAGCTCTTGAGGGTGGAATAAAACCTTCCAAACTTGACAGATTTGACCACTTCCTCACGTATTCAGTGCCTGGAACAGAGCACCTGACCACAAGTATGTACAAATATCACCCTGCAAAGAAAAGGAAATCCTAAAATGAAGCTTCCTGATATACTCCTCACATTTGTATTTACTCTTGCTACCTGCTCCTAACAAAAGCTCACTGCAAATGATGTGAATACTTGACTGTCTCCTCACTTGTTGGTATAATGCCCTTATTCTGTCTGCCCCACACATGTGTCCTAGAGTGTTAACAATTAGAAGTGGAACCCAAATGCTGTCCAGAGCCTTCCATAGTCACAGGCTCTAAAAAGCTTTTTTTGAAAAAAGTAAGGGCAATGTGGAGAACAGAAATCTTTGCTCTCTCACATTGTCCCAGTAGAAACATGGTAAGATCCTTTGGGCCTCCTAATCAATGATATGTTGTTGTTGTTAGTTGCTGTCGAGTCAATTTCAACTGATGGTGACCTTGTGTATGCAGATTAGAACTGCACCGTGGGGTTTTTAAGACTGATCTTTCAGAAGCAGATCACCAGGCCTGTCTTCCAAGGAGCCTCTGGGTGGGTTCCAGCTGCCAACCTTTTGGCTAGTAGTTGAGCATTAAACCATTTGCACCAGCCACAGACTCTTAATCAATGATATATTGATGAAACAAACATTTCTTACAATGTTAGAAACAAATATAAAGAAATACATTTTTTCCTTCTACAGAGATTGCTGAACAATCATTTTCAGAGTGCTATTAGGCCAAGGAGCCCTGGTGGCTCAGTGGTTAAGAGCTTGGCTACTAACCAAAAGGTCAACAGTTTGAATCCACCATCTGCTCCTTGGAAACCCCATGGGGGAGTTCTACTCTGTCATACAGGATTGCTATGAGTCAGAATTGACTCTATGGCAACAGATTTGTTTGGTTTGGATTAGGGCAAAGAAAGGAGCAGGGAAAGAAAGTTTAAAAGCAGTTTATTCTTCATTCACCACAACATCCCCTATATACACATATACATTCTGAATATCGTTGGTTTATATTTTCTAGACTTCCTTCAGGTTCTCAACATCACTTAACATTAAAGAGGATTGTGATGGAGCTTGACTCTATCAGTGCACTTGCATATGCTTTTCCTTGAAGGTAAAACAGAATTATAATTGGTCCCTTCCCCCAGCTCTGAACTTCCCTCCCCAGGGGATCCAGAGGTTTCCGTGTGTCTGTTGAATTCCAGGAAATCTGCACTTTATTCAAAAGAACAACAACGTGGTATAAAGTTTTTGTGAATATAAATAAAACATTATGTAATGATGAACCAACAATAGTAATAAGTCCTGTAACACAAAATAAAACAACACCAGCTGTAGCCTGGAACAGATGGTGAAGAACCATACCCCGAAATCAGAAACAGGCTTTATGCTGAATCAAGGAAATGGAGGCACGCTGGGCATTCCCGGGGAAATCCCCTTAGACTTCTAGGGCTTGACCAGCAGGAGCTCTGCCCTTCTGAACAGCAACAAACACAAAATCAAAGAGAGAGGTGTTGTTATGAAGGGTTTGTTTTGATCCACGCTCACTTCCATCTTGGCCAGCTGTTCTGGGTGACACCCCAGCAGGACCAGCCCCTTCACAGGTCAGGGCACCATCAGTGACTCCAGCCACTGCCTCAAAGCACACAGTCCTGCACATCTGCAGGTCCTTAGGTGAGATGTTTCCAGAAACCTGGCTTGGCCTGATAAATAATCAAAGTCAGCTCTGGCAACCATGTGCCAAGGTCAACCCATCAGAATGGGAAGTCTGGAGGCTAATGTCCTATCCAAGGTTATAGAGACCAGAAGGTCATGGCAATTCCAGGTGTTATCTGCTCATGGACACAAGATAACAACAGTGTTGATCATCTCTCTGACAGTTATTGGGGCCTTCTTTGGGTCAAATGTTGCAGATAAGATCAATTCAGCATGCCGAGGTTTGGAGAGGAAAGATCCTCTCCCATTCCTTATGCTTTCACCCCACATTTAAAGCTCCCCTGCAGACATTACCCTGTGGCTAGCACAAAAGCAATTGAAATAGCATTACCTTTTTCTCATTTATTTATTTTTTAAATGTTTAAAGGCACTCAGAGAAACAGATTTATCACACATGAACACGGCATCATCAACTTTAGCAAAAAAAGAATTGATCATGTAACAGGCAAATAATAAATGATTAGACCCTTGATAATATCACATTTTAAAGTCAATTATCTTTTATTTGTTGAGACATTAAATAAGCATATCAGTTTGTAATCAACTTGCCTTAGTTACCTAGTGCTGCAGTAACACAAATACCACAAGTGGAAAGCTCTAAAGAACAGAAATTTGTATTCTCAGTTTATACCACCAGGGCTCCATCTGGAGGCTAGAAGTCCAAATTAGGGTCTTGGCCATGGTCTTGGACATGTTGGTTCTGTCCTTGTCAGTAGACCTGAACATTCCTTGGTTCCTTGGCATTTCTTCACTTGTGGTGATGCTCACATGTCATCTGTCTTTTTTCACGTGTGTCTGTGTTCATTCTGCTCTTTTTATAACTTAGAAGTGATCAGTCTTACATCCCATCCCATTTGGATGCGATGTAATTAACATAATAAAGAAAACCCTATTTCCAAACTGGATTACAATCACAGGTACAAGGGTTAGGATTCCAACACATATTTGGGGAGGATACAATTCAATTCATAATATTTTAGTAATTACTATTTTAGTAATTAAAATATACATACGTATATATTTTATAACAATATAAAAAGAGAAAAATGTGACTTGATTAATGGGAAAAAAATAAGCTCAGCTTAATACACACCTAGGCGAGAAACTGATGTTCTTTGTGAGCAAGTCTGAAAATCCTGTTTGCCTGCAATGTCCACTGAACCCATTAGAATTGCCACTTCTAAACACATCCATCCTTCTAGCCTCAGGAGTAACTATCACTTGAGCTCACCATAGCCTAATAGAAGGAAACCGTAAAGACATACTTCCAACCCTCTTTATTACTATCTTTCTAGAAGAGACAAGTGCAGGAACTTAGGCTGGCTGCTGGGGGGAAAGACACAGAGCAGACTGCACTGGACAACACTGATGCATGCATACCTGGGCTGGGGTATGAAGAAAAAATGAGGAATTACAGACCCAGACCAAAAAAAGAAAAGTAAAGACATTTTCCCATCAATAGTAGAACTGAGAGCTCCTGACACAGCAAGTTTCCTTCCTCTTATCCTCCACCCAAGGGCTCTCTTGGTCATTTGAATCATGTGGACAGTGCAATGGTCTTTGGGCCAATGGGTGATTCTTCCTATCAAAGAAAATGAAGATGAAAATATAGTCATAATAATTGTCAGCAGCACTTGCTGGAATAAGTTAACACGCACAACTTGGGGCTACCTGCCCCTGCTGCAAAATGGCAAATTTTATAGTATATATAGTTTACTATAATAATTTTTTTAGTTCTGAATTGAAATACAGTTTATATATTATGTTAAAAATTTCAAGATTCTTTAAAGAAAAAAATTCTAGTGTCGTCCAAAGAAAATAAACAGATTACCAGCAGAACAGAGTTAGAAGAGCAAAAGTGAAAGGAGATACAGGAAGGGAGAGGGAGAAAAGATAGGCTAGTCCAAACCAGTGTAAGGCCTCAACCAATTCTTACTCAGCAGAAAATCCTCCTTTCAAGTAAAATCCGCTTATAAGCTCTACTTACCTCTCTTCCATTCCTTTTTCCCCTCTTCTTTTTCTTTTCCTCCCTGCCTTATCTCTTCTTCCTTTGGTGTCACCCAAAGGACTTGAAATGGCTTGAAAGCAATCCAAAAAGCAAAATTTTAAAATATAAATTATGCCTCAAAAAGTTAAACATAGAATTACCATGTTGTTGTTATTAGGTGCTGTCAAGTCGATTTTGACTCATAACGACTGCATTTCAACTTACAGTGACCCCGTGTGACATAGTAGAACTGCCTCATAGAGTTTCTAGGCTGTAATCTTTATGGGAGCAGATCACCAGGTCTTTCTCTGTGGAGCCGCTGGGTGTGTTCAAACCACCAAACTTTTGGTTAGTAGCTGAGTGCTTAACCATTGTGCCACCAGGACTCCTTAGAATTACCATAAACCAAAAAAACAAAACAAGAACTGTTGCTGTCAATTCCAACTCATAGTGACCCTATATGACAGAGTAGAACTGCCTCATAGGGTTTCCAAGGCTATGCGATGGCACGGAGGCAGGGGGAGATTCTTTATGGAAGCAGGCTGTCACATCTTCTCTCATGCAGTAGCTGGCTTGTTCAAACCACTGAGCTTTCGGTTAGCAGCCAAGTTCTTAACCACTGTGCCATCAGAGCTGCTTGAGAATTACCATATGACCTAGCAATTCCACTCCTAGCTATACACCCAAAAAAATTAAAAGCAGGGACTTATGCAAATACTTTTTATTGCAGAACTATTTACAATAGCCACGAGGTAAAAACAGGCTAATGTCCATCAACAGATGAATGAATAAACAAAAATTGGTACTTACATATAATGAAATATTATACGGCCATAAAAAGAAATGAAGCTCTGATACATGCTATGACATGAATGATCCTTGAAAACATTATGCTTAGTGAAATATGCTAGACGCAAAAGGACACATATTGCATGATTCCACTTATATGAAATATCTAGAATAGACAAGTCCAAAGAGAGAGAAAGTAGATTAAAGGACAGCAGAATGGGGAGTTATTTCTTGATGGGTGCAGAGTTTCCATTTGGGGTGATGAAAAAAATTTGGAAGTAGATAGTGGTGAAGGTTGCACAACATTGTGAATATAATTAATGCCACCAGATTATATACTTGAAATGGTTAAATTACAAATATTGTTACATATATCTTACGACAATAAATTTTTAGTTCTGAATTTATATACATATAATTTATGTATTGATATATATATTGTACTAGAAATTTCAAAATTTTTTAGATAAAGAGAAAATTGTAGTAGTTTCCAAAGAAAATAGATTCTAAGTAAAATTCCAGATCTTCAAGTAATGAGAATCAGTCTGACATCAGACTTGTCATCAACACACTAAATGCTAGAAGAAGAGACAATGTCTTCAAATTTATAAGGGAAATTTATTTTAATCTAAAATGTCTATGTTCTACCAAGTAACCAATTAAATACCAAATACCCACCCAAAAGAAAAATTCCTTGCGACTGAGTCAATTCCAACTCACAGCAACCCTATAGGACAGAGTAGAGCTGCCCCATAGGGTTTCCAAGGAATGACTGGGTATTCCAACTGCCAACCTTTAGCACCCAAGCTCTTTCCCACTGCATCACCAGGGCTCCAGAAGGGCCAAATAAAGGGACAAATAAATTTTAAGTTCTGAAAGAACTAGAAGCTTTCCCATCCAAGAATTCAATACGAATACGTTACTCAAGAAAGTATAACAGTAAAATCAAGAAACAATTTTAGAAGAAAGAGGATGGCAAGTGAATCAACAAAACAGTGGTATCTGAGTATGACCCAGAAGAGGTAAAGGAAGCTGAAAATAATTAGAAGAGGATTCCACTGGACCTTGACATTTGAGATAGTCTATTCTGAGCAACAAGATTTTTAGTTGACTCAGGGTTGCATTTTCTTCATTATGGGCCGAATCACATGATTTAACTTTTGCTGATTTGTTGGAGTTAAATTATTAGAAGAAACATTTAGAGTAAGAACAGAAAAGTTTAACATTATTAAAGGAAAAAATGTAAATGACATAAACCTCGACAATTTAGAAATTATAAATTTCAGGCAAAGCAGTAAAGGGAAATGAGAGGTAGTAAAATGCTCTCAGTTCCTCGTGGGGGAGGTAACATACATTATAAAATAATAAAGCAGGAAATAAAAGTTTAAGGATGAATATGTTAGGTAATGATATAATGAATTTTCTAGATCAAAATGGCCAAATGAGAGCAGCTTGCTTTTCCTGGGTAAGAATGAACCAAGCTAGGCTTCACCTGGTTTGCAGTTGCAAATGGAAACTTCTCCCCACAATTCAGTTTAGGCGGGTACTCTTGCGCTCTTAAATCCAAGCAGTTTAATGAAGAATTTGGAGAGATCTTTATTCCCACAGATTTTCTTACCTCCAAACTTTCATTTTTTCCATTTTGTGTAAGGCAGACTAAGGGTTAGAAATATCGAAGATCAGAATAAATTCAAAGAAAGAAATGTACCAGAAAATCAAATTATAGAGTAGACATAAATAAAAACAAGCTAGTTATTGAAAAGGCAACATGGATTGCTGGCCGCTTGGTTAAAAATATTTGCGTAGTTACACTCATAGATATAGCGCTAACAAAATATCTAGTATCTACTATATATTAAAAATTTATTATGTGCCAGGCAGTGAGTTAAAAACCCTTGCATAGATGAAGACAGTATAATTTTACCTTATCAGGATACTAAGAGCCCTGGTGGAGCAGCGGTTAAATCACTTAGTTGCTAACCAAAAGGCTGGCTATTGGACCCACCAGCTGCTCTGAAGGAGAACAAAGATGAGGCAGGCCGCTTCCATAAAAGATTACAGTCTTGGAAACCCTCTGGAACAGTTCTACTCTGTCCTATAGGGTTGCCATGAATCGGATTCAACTCAACAGCAGTGAGTTTTGGGGTTTGTTAGGTCAAACCAAAAAAAAAAAAAAACCAAACCCGTCACCAACAAGTCAATTCCAACTGACAGCAATCCTACAGAATGGAGTACTATGGCCCCATAGGTTTTCCAAGGAACAGCTGGTGGATTCGAACTGCCAACCTTCTGGCTAGCAGTTGAACCCTTAATCGCTGCACCCCAAGGCTCCTTCTTAGGTCAAGCCAGGAAGAATTCAGCTCTTATTATATGGAAGAGATAGTCCAGCAGTTGGTACCCTGTTGTGAACGAATAGAACGATTCATTTCCCCTTGTTCCTGCTAAAATTTCCTTGCCAGGAAACTGGGTGTTGGAAAGTTCTGAAATTCTGAGAAATCACAGGTTACAAAGATGAATGTAAGATGCAATGCCTGCCTTCAAGTTGCTCACCATCCTAAGTAGGAGAGACAAAGAGATAGTCTAATGCAATGCAGAACGCTAAGAACTCTAAAGGGAATAAGTACAAAGCAATGTACTGTGTAAAATGGCACTCTATTTCTGAAACGCAGTAGCCAGTGAAAGTCTTATGAATAGCAGCAGAACATTGTCTGGTATAGTGCTGGAAGATGTGCCCCCCAGGTTGGAAGACACTCAAAAGATGACTGGGGAAGAGCTGCCTCCTCAAAGTAGAGTCACCTTAATGACGTGGGTGGAGTAAAGCTTTCGGGACCTTCATTTGCTGATGTGGCATGACTCAAAATGAGAAGAAACAGCTACAAACATCCATTAATAATCAGAACCTGGAATGTACGAAGCATGAATCTAGGAAAATTGGAGATCGTCAAAAATGAAATGGAACACATAAACATCAATATTCCAGGCATTAGTGAGCTGAAATGGACTGGTATTGGCCATTTTGAATGGGACAATCATATAGTCTACCATGCGGGAATGACAACCTGAAGAGGAATTGTGTTGCATTCGTTGTCAAAAAGAATGTTTCAAGATCTATCCTGAAGTACAACGCTGTCAGTGATAATATCCACACATCTACAAGGAAGACCAGTTAATACGACTATTATTCAAATTTACGCACCAACCACTAGGGCCAAAGATGAAGAAATAGAAGATTTTTATCAGCTGCTGCAGTCTGAAATTGATCGAACATGCAATCAAGATGCATTGATAATTACTGGCGATTGGAATGCAAAAGCTGGAAACACAGAAGGATCAGTAGCTGGAAAATATGGCCTTGGCGATAGAAATAATGCCGGAGACCAGATGATAAAAATTTGCAAAACCAATGACTTCTTCATTACAAATACCTTCTTTCACCAACATAAATGATGACTATACACATTTTTTTATACACATGGACCTCGCCAGATGGAACACGCAGAAATCAAATTGACTACGTCTGTGGAAAGAGACGATGGAAAAGCTCAATACCATCAGTCAGAACAAGGCCAGGTGCGAGCTGTGGAATGGACCATCAATTGCTCATACGCAAGTTCAAGCTGAAACTGAAGAACATCAGAGCAAGTCCACGAGAGCAAAAACATGAACTTGAGTATATCCCACCTGAATTTAGGGACCATCTGAAGAATAGATTTGACTCATTGAACACTGGTGACCGAAGACCAGATGAGTTGTGGAATGACATCATACATGAAGAAAGCAAGAAGTCATTGAAAAGACAGGAAAGAAAGAAAAGACCAAGACGGATGTCAGAGAAGACTCTGAAACTTGCTCTTGAGCGCCGAGCAGCTAAAGCAAAAGGAAGAATTGATGAAGTAGAAGAACTGAACAGAAGATTTCAAAGGGCCTCTCAAGAAGACAAAGTATTATAATGACATGCGCAAAGAGCTGGAGATGGAAAACCGAAAGGGAAGAACACGCTCGGCATTTCTTAAGCTGAAAGAACTGAAGAAAAAATTCAAGCCTCTAATTGCAATAGTGAAGGATTCTATGGGGAAAATATTAAATGACGCAGGAAGCATCAAAAGAAGATGGAAAGAATACACAGAGTTATCATACCAAAAATAATTAATCGACGTTCAACCATTTCAAAAGGTGGCATATGATCAGGAACCGATAGTACCAAAGGAAGAAGTCCAAGCTGCTCTGAAGGCATTGGTGAAAAACAAGGCTCCAGGAATTGGTGGAATATCAATTGAGGTGTTTCAACACATGCATCACTGGAGGAGCTCACTCAGCTATGCCAAGAAATAGGGAAGACAGCTTCCTGGCCAACTGACTGGAAGAGATCCATATTTATGCCTATTCCCAAGAAAGACGATCCAACTGAATGCGGAAATTATAAAACAATATCATTAATATCACAGGCAAGCAAAATTTTGCTGAAGATCATCCAAAAATGGCTGCAGCAGTACATCGACAGGGAACTGCCAGAAATTCAGGCCAGTTTCAGAAGAGGATGTGGAACCAGGGATATCATTGCTGATGTCAGATGGATTCTGGCTGAAAGCAGAGAATACCAGAAGGATGTTTACCTGTGTTTTATTGAGTATGCAAAGGCATTCCACTGTGTGGATCATAACAAATTATGGATAACACTGCGAAGAATGGGAATTCCAGAACACTTAATTGTGCTCATGAAGAACCTTTACATAGATAAAGAGGCAGTTGTTCGGACAGAACAATGGGATACTGATTGGTTTAAAGTCAGGTAAGGTGTGCGTCAGGGTTGTATTCTTTCACCATATCTATTTAATCTGTATGCTGAGCAAATACGAGAAGCTGGACTATATGAAGAAGAATGGGGCATCAGGATTGGAGGAAGACTCATTAACAACCTGCATTATACAGATGAGACAACCTTGCTTGCTGAAAGTGAAGAGGACTTGAAGCACTTACTAATGAAGATCAAAGACCACAGCCTTCAGTATGGATTGCACCTCAGCATAAAGAAAACAAAAATCCTTACAACTAGACCAAGAGCAACATCATGATAAACGGAGAAAAGATAAAGTTGTCAAGGATTTCGTTTTATTTGGATCCACAATCAACAGCCATGGAAGCAGTAGTCAAGAAATCAAAAGACGCATTGCATTGGGTAAATCTGCTGCAAAGGACCTCTTTAAAGTGTTGAAGAGCAAAGATGTCACACTGAAGATTAAGGTGTGCCTGACTGAAGCCATGTATTTTCAATCGCAACATATGCATGTGCAAGCTGGACAATGAATAAGGAAGACCAAAGAAGAATTGATGCCTTTGAATTGTGGTGTTGGCGAAGAATATTGAGTATACCATGGCCTGCCGGAAGAACGAATAAATCTGTCTTAGAAGAAGTACAGCCAGAATGCTCCTTAGAGGCAAGGATGGCGAGGCTGTGTCTTACATACTTTGGACATGTTGTCAGGAGGGATCAGTCCCTGGAGAAGGACATCATGCTTCGCAGAGTACAAGGTCAGCGGAAAAGAGGAAGACCCTCAACGAGGTGGATTGACACAGTGGCTGCAACAATGAGCTCAAGCATAACAACGATTGTAAGGATGGCTCAGCACCGGGCAGTGTTTCATTCTGTTGTGCATAGGGTCGCTATGAGTCAGAATCGACTCGATGGCACCTAACAACAACAACAACATTGTGAGAGCATGGCCTTATCTGAGGAAGTGATATCTAAACTGAGTTCCTGAAGGAGAAATAGGAGTCTGGAGGAAAGTTTCCTTCCAGGCAGAGGAGCCAGCACGTGCAAAGGTCTAGCTGTGGGAAAGGGCATCATGAATTAGGGGAACTGAAAGCAATCCAGTACTGGCTAGAGCACCGAGAGAGGAGGGGGTGGCAAGACTTGTTCAGAAGTAAACAGAGCCCAGACCACGAAAGCTTTCTAAACCAAGCTAAGCAGTTTGGAATTTATTCTGTGGGCCATGGGGAGTCACTGAATAATTTAAATTGAGAGAGTGATGTAATCAGATTGTGTTCAGAAAAATCCCTTTCAGAAGATGAGGGTGGATGTAGGAGTGGGTAGTGGTTGCAAGGAAACCATGCTGATGGTAATATGGGCCAAATTAGAAGCAGTACAAATGAAGAAAACAAAACAAGAAAATCAAGAGAGAAAGAAATTAAGGATGATTCCTATTCTAGAAAAGGACATTGCACTTTGCAATATATGATCAAGGAGGCTTCCACATCAAGAATGATAGGTTCATTTGGTTTTTTTAAGACTCTGAATTCCATTAATCCACAATTACAGCGCTACTAACTCCCTCTGGGGGCTTGACCATTGGTCAAGAGGAAGCTCGACACGCCACTTTGTGGTAGTGGAGGAATTTTTGGACTTCTAGTTTATTTCATCTGAGGAGGAAAAGGACTTAAAAGGAAGTTAACCTGAGGCACCGAATGATTATAGTCTAGGGAAAGGACTAGGAAGAAGAAAATCAGATGTTGGTCAATCTGAAGAATAGAGCTTCTTGGCAAGAAAGCAAAAGGAAAATTGAAGAGAAGAACAGAATGATTAGTACTAATGACATGTAACCAAGTGAGTGCCACTATGGGCAAAACTTCTCAACTGGCTGCAAGCTCCTGGCAGAACAACATAGCACAAGATTTGATAGGATGGGCTGATTTGTTGAGAAAGCTGTTAGGCAAGCTGTGAAGAGGACAGTGTTAAAACTTAGAACCTGTACTTTAGTAAGCTCGTTCAGAAGCATCTCAGGTGTAGTGGAATAAGCAAAAAAGAACCTAGGAGATCCTGTTCACCCAGGTAATTTCTCTGTGGAAGACTAGAGCTCTCATACTGAGTGTTTGTATTCCAGAATATTTTGTAGACTCTGATACGACTAGGACCACGAATGCTAAACCCTCTAATTCTGAATCAGCCAACTACTGCCAGAGATTCATAGGGGAGACATACCAAGGAAAGCACCAGGAAACAAACACCATGGTTTACAAGGTTTGTGCCTTAAAGCCCGTCATCTTCTCCTGGTAATACAAGAGACCCAAAAGAAGCCAGGAAGCCTCTTTTTACCTAGAGGCCTGCAAAAGTTCCCCAGTTGGGGTTTAAAAATTCCCACATCTCAAGAAGTATTCTTAGGGGGTCCTCAAGTTCTCTACATGGATTTTTTTGGTTTTGTGTTTCCATTTCAATAATAATTGTAAAAATTAATATAAATATTTTAGATTATTTCATAACCTCCTTAAAATTTAGTACTGCCCTACAATGCCGGTACTTCCTCTTGTTTCTAGTTTATAGTCACATTGGTGGCAAGTACCAGCTCTTTATTTGTCATAAGCTAATGAGCGGGGGAAAAAAAAAGGTGAAGTATGCCATAGCTGTAATTCTCCAGGCAATACTAACAAGGCGGTCAAGGAAAGAGCTACATTCTGCTTTGATAAACAACAAGATATATCACAAAGCTTGGCTAGATATGCCACGGGGAGAACTTGGAGGACACACACAAACCAAAAGGGAGAAAAGATTGAGATGGACCTGCTGGGGCATGGCTAAAAGCACTAGAGGTTAGATTAAGGAGGGGCAGAGGAAGTTAGAGTTGAGACCAGAACAGGGCTGACCAGAGAAGGAGGTGCTGGGAGGGGTGGGGGGAGACCTCTTAGGTATGTAGTAAGAACTTTGTCTAAAAGAGAGTCCGTCAGGAAGTTTGGAGTTCTCTTTTTTTTTTTTTTTCTCTCTCTCTCTCTCTCTTTAGGTTGGGTTCAGGTTGATAGCCCCTTCAGGCAGTGGTTTCACTGCTCTGTGAATTCAGTAATACCTGCGTTTAAGTTGAGTTTCTGCGGATAAATCCTGAAGGTCCAGGTAACCTTTGTTGAGACTACAAGACTCTTGTGCTTTTTCAGTTTCTTCTGTTTGTGCAAAGAGGAAAAGCATATCACTTAAAGGCATTCTCAGGCCAACACTAAATGTATTCATTTACTTAAACATTTATTGAGCATCTATTGTGTGCTAGCTACTAGTACACAAACAAAAAACAAACCGTACACATTGCCATCGAGTCAATTCCAACTCATAGTGACCCTACAGGACAGAGTAGAACTGCCTTCATAGGGTTTCCAAGGAGCAGCTGATGGATTCAAACTGCTGACCTTCTGGTTAGCAGCCAAACTCTTAACCACTGAGCCACCAGGGCTCCACAGCTAGTATAAAGTGGCAAAGAAAAGTGGCTCAGCCCCTGCCCACAGCAGCTTTCTACAGTCAAATAAACTAATGAGTGGTCAACATTGCTGGACCATACTAAAGTACAAAGGCTCCTCTCTACCCTGACACTGCATTCATTTTCAAATAAAATAAATGCCAATGTACTATAAATGTGTAGCACCAAAGGCCACTGTGCTGTTTTCCAGTATCTTACTACTCAAAGTGTGGCTCATGTTTCAGCAACATCCGCTTTACCTGGGAGCCTCTTAGAAACTCAGAATCCAGGCCCTGTCCCAGGCCTTCTGAATCAGAATCTGCATGTGGATACCTAAGGGATCCACATGCACAACAAAGTTTGAAAAGCATGGTACTAATATTTTTAAGAGAAATGGCTGCAATTTACCCATAAGAGATTAATCATCAAATATATATGCGTTATTTGGAAACAATAATTTAGATTTGATTATAGTTTCTCTGGATGAGCACTCTTTCAATGGGTCTTGAACCAGCCAAGAAAAGTGTGTCTGGTTAAGAGTCTAAAAATAAATTGTCAAGTTCCCTTTATAACTTCTGCATTTCTCATACTTGGTTTTTAACTTTTACTTCCAAATGGCCTATTGAAGGGACTCAACTTCTGTGACTTTTCTTGATATGATTATGAAATTTTTTCCTTGGAACTCACTTATTTAGAATATTTATTAAGATTTTTAAAAAATAATAATAACCACAGATCTGATTATTGACCAATAAAACTTACATTTGAAATCTTTAAAAATTACAACTGTAACTATTACTAACTTTTCTACCAATTATATTAAAGACTGGTATTTCTTATTATTAACCACAAAGGTAATCAAGGGAATTAGTAAGAAGTTTTAGATATAAATATATGTATATGTGTGTGTGTATCCACCCAAATACACATAGAAGGAAAATGAGAACTCAAAAAAAGTGCTAAATAAAATTATTTCAGAACTCTCCTTGTTGCACTCTCAAATAACCAGGAAAGTAAAATTATTTGGAAAACACTTAATTCTTTCTAATCCCATCAGTATTTCACTCTTCCACTTCTCTGCCTCAGGGCTTTCTCCCCTATCTTTCCAGTCACCAGTGGGCCTCCTCTTCTCAGTGGCTATCTAAATCTCTGATTACCTCAGGTGTCTTTTACTTCTTTCTTTCCAGGACTCCCCCTACTATCACTCCATTATGACATCACACAATTAATCAGCACTTCATTACACTCAGTCCTCTATTGTTTGTGGCAAATATTTTAAGCTCTGTAAGGCAAAAAAAAAAAAAAAAACTACAGATATAAGAAAACTCTGAGGACATAATAGATGCTCGATAAATACTTATTAGCTGATTGACAGATTATGTAGAACTACGCTTGAATTGAACAAACAAGAAAAGTCTTCATGTTATTTAGTTTAAATGAAGCTGAGCGCCAAACATGATTAGAGTAAATCAGATTTTCAACAGACGCCTGGCCTAAGGTCAAGAAATTTAGGGGCTTCACAATATCTGGTTACTCTTTTTTTGTTCAGTTTCCCCTTTATGTTAGCTAAAGAACTAAAAAAAAAAAAGTAGAAAAGGTTGTTTTCAACCTGTTTCTGTACCCACAAATCTTATCAGTATTAGTAAAGACCTTATGAGCACAATCAAATGGGAGCTATAAATAAAAGGAACACAGTCTAATAAGAATTCACAGGCACATGTCTACCTTAAGAAGGCATAGCTCAACTTGAAACTTATCTACACATGACTCCATGGTTGACCCCAAAAAACCCAAAATTAATTTAAAAATTTCCCATCTTGTTGTCTTTTTAGTATTTTATAAATCTGATAGTAAATTACCAAATCCACTAAAAGTCCCATCTCTTTCATGAAGCTTTCCTCTATTTCTACAGACAATGACCCCTCCCCTCTATAAGCTGTAATTAACTAAGATTTTAAACCACTCCCAAAAAGTATTTGTTCTCATAAATGCTTTGTGCTTATATATTATCTACCCAGCTAGCTTAGAGACCTTCTGACAGATCTATACAGAGCTAGGAGTCCCTGGGTGGAGCAAATAGTTAATGCTCTCTGCTGATAATAGAAACATTGGAGGTTCAAGTAGACCCAGAGGTGCCTTGGAAGAAAGGCCTGGTGACCTACTTCTGTAAACTCAGCCATTAAAAAACCCTATGGAGTGCAGTTCTACTCTGACACACATGGGGTTGCCATGAGTTGGAATCAACTCAAGAACTGGTTGTCATGGTTGTTGTATACAGAGCTAGGCACGTAGGCATACAATAAAAGTTTGTAAATCAAACAGAATGATTCTAGACATGTTTAATAAAGAAAGAAAACTGTTTGCTCAAGTTTAGTAGGATAGGAAGCTTTAGAAATGAATTAAAGTCCTAAAGACAAAGATGGAAGACTGAAAAATGCGAGACAAAAATAATCAATTATTTTGTATTTCAAAAATGTTTGGAGCGTGTGGATTTTTATGAAACTAATTGGTTGTTGTTAGGTGCCGTTGAGTCATTTCCTCACAGCGACCCTGTGCACAACAGCACGAAACACTGCCCAGCCCTGTGCCATCCTCACAATCACTGCTATATTTGAGCCCATTGTTGCAAACACTGCATCAGTGCATCTCATTGAGGGTCTTCCTCTTTTTCACTGACCGTCTACCAAGCATAATGTCCTTCTTCAGAGACTGGTCCCTCCTGGTAACATGTCCAAAGTATGTGAGACAAAGTTTCATCATTCTCACTTCTGAGGAACATGATTAGAAGCTGTACTTCTTCCAAGACAGATTTGTTCATTCTTCTGGCAGTCCATGGTATATTCAATATTCTTTGCCAAAACCGTAATTCAAAGCATCAGTTTTTCTTCAGTCTTCCTTAGCATTGTCTATCCTCAGTACAAAGATGCACAATTTTCATAAGCACACCATTTTCTATGTTGAAGCATCAGCTGGAAAAAACACACATGATTTCGACTTGTGGGCCAGTCTTAGAGAGTCCAGTAAATTCAGCTCAGAGCTATACTTTTCCAAAATCAAATGCCAAATCTTTTAACACTGGCCAGTCCTCCTAAACCATAAAACAGCCTTCAGTCTATCAAACATGATGGAAGAATTTTAAAATGTTCCTGGAATAAATGTCATTCTGAGCACATTTTTTTCTTGTCGTATGAGAAAATAGCGTAAGACTCAATTTTATTAAAAAACTGTGACATTCCAAATTTTGCCACAGTCAACTCACTCTTAGCACCCAGGCACAGTCCCATGAACCTCATTCCACCACCTCCACTCCCCAGTTCCCAGTGATTTTAAAAAAAAAAAAAAAGAACTTCACCAAAATTCTGCTGACGTCAAGGGGATGTTTGCGTGCAAGGTCAGTCTTGTGGATGGATTGAACACAGTGGTGTTGAAACTTTTCTTAAGGCCCCGATTATTCAAAGAAACCTCACTTCTAGATGGAAATGTCAGAAAATTCAGAATAATTTTTCAAGGAAAAAGCAAAAACCAAAACCAGACCCATTTCTATCGAGGCAAATTCAGACTCCTAGTGGCCCTATAGGACAGAGTAGAACTGCCCTGTAAGGTTTCCAAGGCTGTATATCTTTACAGAAGCAGACTACCGCATCTTTCTCCCTCCTGCAGAGTGGCTGGTGGTTCCGAATCACCAACCTTCTGGTTAGCAGCCAAGCGCTTTAACCATTGAACCACCAGCGCTCCAGTAAATCTTAAAATAACTGAGTATGTTCTTAAGCATTTTCTTCAATTCTAAGTTTACATTCATATCTTGATAATGTTCTAAATCTCATATAACAAATGCTAATCTCACCACCTTAGAGGCGGAAATGTAAAGGAAGAGAAATAAAACGTAAATAAAAATAGAGTAATAAAATAGAGATCTGTAAATCCTTATATTTGAGGCTTGGTTTTTTTGTTTTGTTTTGGTTTTTGGTTTTCCATTGTTTCTTTTACATTTTCCCTGAAACCAAATGCCATCTATGAATCTAAGTTCTCATACAGTTTTCTCACTGTGATGCTAGATATTTAGATACCTACAAAGAGTACTTGCCCAAGGCAGTAAATTAATATTTATCAAGAAATAATAAATATAAATGAATAACAAATGTCACATGTTGAACTTTGTGCTACATGGGGTAGGAGGAGGGGTGGGGTGGGGGTAAATCCTGAGTATCTAAAAAAAATAAATAAATTGAAGGGAGACATTCTAGTTAGGGTGATAGGTGTATATTCATCTTATTAATTCAACCAACTTTTGCTACAGGACTAAATGTAGTATGAAATAAGTGAATAACACTTTCAAATTGCAGTCCATCAATATAGGCAATATAGGTTCATGTGTGCTGGATGGTACAACCAACCCAAGTGCCTTCTAAGAAGTGTGAGCAAGGACTGGTGGGTATCTGAGGGCTGGAGAGTGCTGCCCCCAAGGGAAATATTTTATTTGGTCAATCCTTAGGTCTGTTTATTTTCCACACTGTACCTCCTCATGGGATGACAGACTGGAAAATCATTTCTGTGACTTGGAAAACTGTTCTTGTTTACAAAGCTGCTTCAGCTATAAGTTCAAAAAAAGGGCGTACTCCTTTTTCAATTTCTATATGAAAAGGAATCGTTCATTCCGGGAAAGACAGTGTTACCCAAATGAATCACAAATTGTTCCTTTGACACACTTCAGATTTGTGGTTGTTGTAAACAACATTCAAATAGAAAATGCTGTTTCATTGTCAAGTAGCTTGTTCCTCTGAGTCTTTTATTAGGTGTAGGTACAGATCAGCTGACAAGTTATTTCAATTCATTTCAGTTCCATAAACCATGTGTAAAGATCTGTTCTCAGGGCTGAAGTGATACAAAAAAAAAAAAAAAAAAGAATAAAACAGAGTCTCTGCTCCCATCTCTCCAGTGGACTCACTTCTATTAGAACCATGTTGATAACTCAGAACAGCACAGTCTGGTTATCTTAGCCCTTATAGTTTGCTTTTGTTTTTTCATGCATAAAAATGACATTACATGAGCTAATTGTTTTGTCCAGCATTTGAATTTCATGACTTTTGTCTTAAAGGATAAATCTGCCTATATAGATACCTTTTCTCTGAAATCTCAGAGCACTTTATCTCAACCTCTCTTAAGATACTCGCCACTTTCTACCATGCCTGATAGTTGTTTTCAGGTAAGTGGCATGTTGCCATATTTGAAGTCTATTTCCTCCACTAGAATATAAGCTGCATGAGGGCAGAAATTTTATCTTGTTCATCATCATAGC
Organism: Loxodonta africana; assembly: GCF_030014295.1. Classification (NCBI taxonomy): domain Eukaryota; kingdom Metazoa; phylum Chordata; class Mammalia; order Proboscidea; family Elephantidae; genus Loxodonta; species Loxodonta africana. Next base: position 169,650,564 of record NC_087342.1, read on the forward strand.
CCCAGAGGTTAACGTGGTGCCTAACACTGAGAAAGTATTCAATAAAGAGTTAACTTTATTTGCCCGACAAAGTAGATGAATCAATCAGTGGAGGATGAAATCTCCCCTTCTAGATTCCATGCTTTTTGAGGGCAGGATGTATATCTAATTATTCTCTCATCCCCCAAACTACGTAAAAGGGGTTCAATAAATGTGTGTTATTAGTTAATTAAATCATAGTATCTTAGAGCCAGTCCAACTGTATGCCTTTTGCAGCATCTCACAGGGATGGTCACTCAACCTCTCCTGGAGTGCTTTCAGGGATAAGGGCTTACTATTTTTCCACTATAACTTCTACCCTCAGGTAGAAACAAAAAATAATAAATTGTTTTCTTATCCAAATATGGTGCTGTTCAAGTAAGTTAAAAGGCATCAACCTTGTCTGCCTAAAATATGGTATTTTGTACCAGAGTAGCCTAGCTGAGACCAAACTGATGATCCCGCCAGGTGTCCATTTAGAGGAGCTGATGACCCAAGGCAGTGTGTTTCACAACACTGCATGTACCTCGGAACCTCTGTGAGCCGTGTCAAAAGACAAATGACAAGAATTCATGTCATATCCACTGAGTCAAAATAGCTGAGGGTGGGCCTCAGACATACATATTTTTCTAAAGCCCCCCAGAGGGCCTGATATAGAACCACAGCTCAGAAACACTAAGATAAGGATATTTTTGGTTTCTGGCTCAAGAAAGAGAGGTTTTTTGTGCCAGGGACCCTTAAATCTTGAGGCAGGGACAGATTCCTCAATTAGCAAGGTAGGTATGGGCTTACTTGTGTTTACTTGCTTATCTGTAGTGTACAATTTCACCTGAGATAAGTGAAATTGTATACTACAGATAAATAAGTAAACACAATTAAGCTTGTGTGTGCCTCGCTTTCTATGTATACCTCGCTTACTGGTTAATCCACTCCTGAATGGAAGCATCAAGGACATGGAAGGGAAAAGTTTAAAGACTTCTCCCTGCCCCACTCCACAGACTGCTTGGGCTCCTATGAGAACAATCAAAGGCACGGGTGAAAACACTGAGAGGCCCAGTGAAACTAGAGGCAGTACAGCTCCAGGGGGCCAGGGCATAGTGAAACAGACAGGAAGCATCATGAGAAAGCTGAGACGCTGGCATTCTCAAGGTGATCAGTAGAAGCACCAGCCTTGGGGCACCCTCAAGCTACAGGGTAGGAGAACAAGAACAGGCAAGAGGTCACACGGTGGCCATGGTTGACAGACTGACTTGAGCACATGGCAGACACTGTCCTGGGGACTTCCAAACCAAATGGGGAGGAGAGGAACTTTGCAGGGAGATTCATTCATGCATTTAATACATGCTTATTGAGTATCTACTATTTGCCAAGCACTGTTGGAGGTTCTGGGTTGTAGGAGAGATTAGGAACAAAGATAGAATCGAGCTCGGGAAATGTGTTATTAATGCTAATGTGACTGACTGAAGTTCTGACTAATAAAGCCAGAAAAAAACCAAACCAAACCCATTGCCGTCTAGTCAATTCCGACTCATAGTGACCATATAGGACAGAGTTAGAACTGCCCCACAGAGTTTCCAAGCAGAGCCTGGTGGATTTAAACTGCCTAGCTTTTGGTGAGCAGCCTTAGCCCTTAACCACTATGCCATGAGGGTTTCCAATGAAACCAGAAGGCTTTAGGAATTCAGTTTTAACACATAATATCAAATTAGATACACACAAAAAGGTAAGGATGGGTATTTCTTTTTCTGACCTCCTACTGAAAGAAATCACCTCTCAGCTGTCAGTTTGTGGTACCGTGGTGGCTGGTGTGTTGCTATAATGCTGAAAGTGATGCCACCAATATTTAAAATAGCAGCAGGGTCACCCATGGTAGACAGGTTTCAGCAAAGATTCCAGATTAAGGCAGACTAAGAAGAAAGGCCTAGTGATTTACTTCCAACATTGGCCAGTGAAAACCCTCTGGATCACAACAGAATATTGTCCAGTAAAGTGCTGAAGGATGAGCCCTGAAAAAATCTAGGTTAGAAGAACTACTCGAACATGCCAAGATCATGAAGATGGCGCAAGACCAGGCAATGTTTCATTTTGTTGTACATGGAGTCACTATGAGTCGAAGCAGACTTGACAGCAACTAACAACAACAACACTTTTTAAAAAAGGAAATGATTTCTTGGCCATGCCTATGTTTTTTTTTTTAAAGGAGACAATTCCACAGCCCACATCTGCGGTTTCTCTGGGATGCCAGGCATCTCTTACACACTGAATTGTACTTTTTTCCTTTCCTACTAGGCCCTACTGATCGCTGAAGTACTGCAAGTGGAGTCTAGCCTCCCTTTTGTTCTGACTGCAGCTGTCTCTGCGGGGCTTGAGCTCTCCAAGAGCCTAGGGTAACGGTCTTGCCCGTGACTGCTAACAAGAGGCTATGAAAGGATAAGCAGGCAGCCACATGAACACGATGCTCTTTAATTATGAGGTCCCACCATGGAAGGAAGGCCGGCAGACAGGCAGACACATTCCAATTACACTAATACACCTTGTAAACATCAAATATTTTTATTCTGAGATTAAAGAGAACCCGTATCCTCACAACACTCCTGAGACGACTGCGCATCTCAGGGCTGTTGCCAGCACTGCTGGTGAAACAGGATTTCCTTTGGTTAAAATAGACTTTCAAAAAAATAACAGCCTCAAGTCTGGAGGTGGTCAAATGTGACTTCTGCCACAGTCTGTCAAAAATTTCAAGAGTAGTTCTTAAAATCTTTCATAAAGGACCGAGTTCATATTCTAGAAGGAAACTGATTAACCTGTCCTTTTCTCCTTCCACTTTTTACCCAGACCGTACAGAGTCTGTGGTCATCTGGTTCCCTCGGTCAAGGCATGGTGGTACTGGGCCTTGATGCTTAAATCTGGTCCCTATGTAGGTCACCTGGAGCCCTGGTGGCACAGTGGTTAAGAGCTCAGCTGCTAACCAAAAGGTCAGCAGCTAGAATTCACCAGCCACTCATTAGAAACTCCGTGGAGCAGTCTACTCCGTCCTATAGGAATTGACTCGGTAACAATGGGCACAGGTTGCCTGCCTTTGCTCAGTGTCAGCTTTTCCTGGGTCATAGACAGACATGGAACTGATCCAGCCATATCCTTTCATCCATAACAGCTGGGGACCAGTGGTCTGAATAAGAGGATGAATTTACCCCTGGTTCCCAGCTGAAATGAGGAGAGAGGATGGATGACAGGCTATGCATGTGGCTTTCTGACAGTGAGTGGTGTATGTGGATTTCTGACCCATTTGGTGGGTCACCATCAGATGAAAAAATTTGAAAAAGTCTTTGAAGCCCTAGATCATGTATAACAAATAACTCCCAAAGGAACAGGTTCCCTACTTGAAACAGTAAAAGCATTTGAACCAGTAAAGCTCAACTCTTGTAAGATGAAAACTAGCATGAATCTCACTGTACACAGGAACCAAAAATCCTTCTTAGTGCAAATAACTCCACATTGCAAGTGTAGCTGTTTGAGGATGGTCTGCTGAATCACTGCTGACAAACTGGTCTTTCCCTGAGCATCACAGTTTCAATACCTAGAAACTGTCAATACATTGAGAAGACCGCAAATCCTTGACAACTATCTTATTGTGATATGAGCCAAACCCATTGCCATAGATTCAATTCCGACTCAAAGCGACCCTATAGGACACAGCAGAACTGCCCCATGGGGTTTCCAAGAGGCAGCTGGTGGATTCAAACTGCCAACCTTTTGGTTAGCAGCTGAGCTCTTCACCACTGTGCCACCAGGGCTCCGTGACATGAACCAAAAAAAAAAAAAAAAAAACCAACTCGTTGCTGTCGAGTTGATTCTGACTCATAGCAACCCTCAGGACAGAGTACACTGCCCCACAGAGTTTCCAAGGAGCACCTGGTGGATTCAAACTGCCAACTTTTTGGTTAGAAAGAAATTCATCAGAAAAAAAGGAGGAAATACACATTGTGTTACAAAATACAACTCTAAGACGATGGAACAATCAATGGAAAGGCTCAGAGGTGTGAAGTAATTTGAAGCACTCAGGAAACAACAGAAATTTCAGGATGCTGAAGGTAGAGCAGGAGGCCAGGTCATAGGGATCCTTCAACACCATGCTAAGGAATTTAAATCCCATTTCTTACTCCTGGGGAGCCACAGAAAGTGGGGGGAGGGGAGACAACAGAGTCACTTAATCTGAAATGTGTTTTTAAGCAGTTAAAGAGAACAGGATAGATTAGAGGAAGACCAGACTGAAGGCAGGAGACCAAGTAGAAGGCCATTGCCCAAATTCAGGGACGAACAACAAGGGCCTACACTATGATGGTGTCCATGGGGATAGAGAAAACAAGAGAGGTGGGAGCCTCATTTATGATGGAGGAGGAACTGTGTCTAGAATGACTCCTAGGTTTTTGGGTGCTGGAAAGGGAATCCAGGGGGCGCAGTTTGGAGGAGGTAGGTTGGATGATGAGTTGAGATTTGAATATTTTGAATTTGAGGCTCCTGTTGCATGTTCAAGTCTAAAACTCAGGAAAGAGGTCTATGCTCTGAATAGATATACTTAGGAGACATTGGGTTGTTAAAATGAAGATAACAAATGAGATCTGGGAACTAGGAGTGGCACGGTCATCTCCCTTCTTTAAGTGATCAGAGCCTCAAGCACTGAGGATAGATAGATGGTAGATAGATGATAGGCAGATAGATGATAAAACCAAACCCATTGCCGTCGAGCGGATTTCAACTCATAGCGACCCTATAGGACGGAGTGGAACTGCCCTACGGAGTTTCCAAGGAGCACCTGGTGGATTTGAATTACTGACCTTTTGGTTAGTAATTTGGTTAGTAGTAAACCCTGGTTACACCACCAGGGTTTCTAGACAGATGATATAGACAATTTTTAATTAGAAAAATCTGTGAGAATGAGAACACTGAAGGAATCCTAAAGATTAAGAAATTGTCCTGTAATGAGCATGTGAATTTCTCCTAAAATTTACTGTATTCAACTATAAATACCAAATTCTCACTCTTTAGTAAATTTGATGAGACTCTTCTAGTTCAAATTTTTTTTTTAACCCCTTCTCAAACTTTATGTGGGGATCACTGCATTAAAACTGATTGCAATTCCAATTCCCAATTTGTTTTTACTTTTCATAAAAACTGAAAGTGATGCTTTCTGAGCAGATATGAATAAGTACTTTGACTGCCTCCTCTTATGAAATCAGGTCCAAGTCATACATTATTTTTACTAGAATTATTAATACTTCAGGAAGGCTTTTATTTCTTTACTTAGAAAATACAAATCCACTTTCCCATAACTTAGATCAGAAACGCTGCTGCTTGTGGTTGGGGGGTTTTTTTAAGTTTCAGCTGAAATTCGGGATGATTTTTACAAGGCAAGGAAGACGTAGATCCTTTTGCAAAAAAAAAAAAGAGGAACTTTCACAATTAGTGAAAACCAAGACTGCTGACACGGGGGCTGGGGGGAGGACAATATTACCACAGCCCCGTGTGGAAGGGAAGCAGCCAAAGTCAGGGCAGCGGTCCAGTCCATTTGGCCTCCCCGGCCCGCGCTGCGGACGCACAATCGCTCACGCGCTTGCTGACGTTCTTTACACGTTTGATCTGATTCGTGAAGCAGGTACCACAAGAAAGAGTAAAACGCCTATCTCTGCTTCTGATATTGAAACCAGCTGTGTTTATTCCTCACCGACCACCTCCCCTTCTTCCTCCCCCAAGTATTATGCACAGACGAAATGTTTTCAGGCCAGACAGGCAACCTTTCAACTTCATGGCCGCGAGATTTCTTATTAGCAACAGCCTTTTGTTTTCAAAACCTGCAATTGCTTGGTAGAAGCCTGCATGAAATATAAAAGGATGTCCTTTGCTTTGCAGGAAACTTCAAAGCAATCCCTGGAATCCCAGAATTCACTGTTCTTCCAGTAAATGCTATCTGCTTTGGCCAGAGAGTTTTAGATTTTGGGATAAATTCTAAGATGAAGAGCCTGTATTTGGTGTAGCATTTCTAGGAAGTTTGTAGTGTAAGCCAGAAAGCTTCATCAATGGGTAATGTATAACGTCAAAAGCTGATCACTCAGAGAATGGGCCAAAAGTTAGCCTTGGCTTTGCTGACCTTTCCTTGAAGATCAATCAGCTCCTAAGTGGGTAGGACCCTGGGTTAGCTGTAATAGCACACAAAGAAAGAGGAGTGGGACGAAGTCTGTGCTCTCAGTGAGGGTTCGCTGCAAATTAGCAGGGCAGAGACATTGTAGGAAGGCTAGTTTGAAGTATCTGATACACAACTTTTCAGGACACAAGAAGTTCTGTAAAATAATTGTTGAATTAATTCTGAGTAACTTGTATGTATTTGTCAAAGATGTTATATTAAGAAACTGCAGAGGCTTTTTTTTTCCCTTTTGCTGAATGTGTGTCCTCAGCCTCAGTCATAAGATGTACTTTCTGTACTCAGCCTGGTCTTCAAATTCCCCATCTTTCATACAATCTTCCCTCATAAGCTTCACCAGCAGTTCTCTGTAGCTGGTAATGGACAATGGCATTGGGCCGTTGCTGGGTTTTCTGCTGGCACAAGTTACCTACCATTCTGTAAAGAATCAGCCTCAAGCAAAGCCCATGAACAACATCTTTTTGGTGGAGGGGAATCGTTCACTCTGTCCATTGCTAGAGCTGCCCCAGTGAGATCTGTATCTCTCTAGCTATGATCCTGACAAGCACAGCATGCAAGTTCTTCTTTACCGTAGGCAAAATAAAACCCCAAGGCCTCTAACACAAAGGAATGAATATACTAACCCAAACCGATGCAGTAAGAAGACACCGTCTTGAGGAACAAAATGGGGGGAAAATATAGACAGACACTGCCTGGAATATTTGAGATTTAATAGAACTGAGCACAGGATGAGGAGTCAGAAACACAGGCATTCTAACCCCACTTTTGCCACTGACTCACTAGGCAGCCATTCACTTCCGCTTTGCCCCCAAGCTTTGATTATTCAAACTATCCACCCACTTCTGGGATACACAAAGCTATCTTTTTTTTTTTAATTCAACTACATATTTGTACCATATTTTGTATTTGGTTCATGTGAAAAGCAGACATTTTAAAAATCTGTTCCTTAAGAGAAAATGAAGTCTCCAATCTGCATAGTGTCCAAAAAATAGGGTCACCTGGCACTAGAGGCCCAGGAGCCCCTTGCTGCAAGCCTGGACAAATGAGCTAAGAAAGTCTGGTAGGTAGTTCTAGATTGGATTTCACAAGCATCAGTACTGGAAGGAGGTCACTTTAAGTTCATATTCTAGTCTTCAGATACTCGACTTCAATCAGTTGAGTCAATGGGGATCACACTCTAGGCAATGGACTCATGCTCTTCAAACCCATCAGAGAACAACTGATAAAGCAGAACACAAATGAATAAAGGAACTGGACTTTTTTGAGAACTGACTTCACTTGTTTGCAGAGGTTCCCCTTTCCTGGTGGAGTTAGGCCATCCAGGAGACTCACTAAGGATCAATTTCTTACTGAGCTCAACATTAGATCAGAGAAAGCTGGCTGTTGTTAAGGAATAGATCCTGCTGAAATACTCAGAGTGCCCGTCTCCTCCCAGGAAGATTTCTATACCAAGAACTGAGGCTGGTTGCTCAGAAATAGAACACACTCTCATCTGGAGACACTTCTTATTTCTTGGCTCACCTTTTCATAGGCCCTATACAGAACACAGAGTTGTATCCTTTTACCATATTTATTCAGTCTGTACGCTGAACAAATAATCTGAGAAACTGGACTGAATGAAGAAGAATGTGGCATCAGGATCGGAGGAAAACTCATTAACAACCTGCCATATTCACATGACACAACCTTGCTTGCCAAAAATGAAGATGACTTGAAGCACTTACTGATGAAAATCAAAGACTGTAGCCTTTAGTATGGATTACATCTGAACATGAAGAAAACAAAAATCCTCATAACTGGACCAATAAAAAACATCATTATAAATGGAGAAGAAAATTGAAATTGTCAACAATTTCATTCTACTTGAGTCTCACCAATCAAAGTTCATGGAAGCAGCAGTCAAGAAATCAAACAACTTATTGCATTGGGGAAATCTGCTGCAAAATACCTTTTTAAAGTTTTAGAAAGCAAAGATGTCACTTTGATGACTAAGGTATGTATGAGCCAACCCATGGTCTTTTCAATCACCTCATATGCACACAGAAGTTGGATAGTAAAAAAGGAAGATAAAATTGATCCATTTGAACTATGGGGTCGGCGAAGAATGTTAAATATACGTACCGCACCCAACTTATCTGGAGCAAAGGAGAATGAAGAACACAAAAGACACAAGGAACATATAAGCCAAGAGATAAAAGGGCCACATAAACCAGACTCCATCAACCTGAGACGAGAAGAACTAAATGGTGCCCAAAACAGCTACCACCAATGACCACCCTGACAGGGAACATAACAGAGAGTCGCTGACAGAGCAGGAGAAAAGTATGGTGCAGAATTCAAATTCACGTAAAAAGACCAGAGTTAATGATCTGACTGAGACTGGAGGAACCCCAGAAGACATGGCCCCTGGACTTTCTGTTAACCCAGAATCGAGACCATTCCAGAAGCCAACTCTTCAGACAAAGATTAGACTGGACTATAAAACATAAAATAATATTCGTGAGGAGTGTGCTTCTTAGTTCAAGTAGATACACGAGACTAAATGGGCAGCTCCTGTCTGGAGGCAGGATGGGAGGCCAGAAAGGTATAGGAGCTGGTTGAGTGGATACGGGAAAAGCGGGGTGGAAAGGTGAAGTGTGCTGTCACATTGTGAGGATTGCAACTAGGGTCACACAACAATGTGTGTATTAACTTTTGTGTGAGAAATTAACTTGAGCTGTAAACTTGCACGTAAAGCACTATGTGTATATACATATATACACTGCAGACTGCCCCAAAAATGAAAAAATCAGCCTTAGAGGAAATACAACCAGAATGCTCCTTAGAAGCAAGGATGGCAAGACTTTGACTTTCTTACTTGTTATCAGGAAAGACTAATCTCTAGAAAAGGATATTATGGTTGGTAAAGTAGAGGGTCAGCGAAAATAAGGGAAAGTCTCAATTAAATGGATTGACACAATAGCTACAAAAATGGACTCAAACATACTAGCAATCATGAAGATGGCACGGGACGGGGGAATGTTTCCTTCTATTCTACGTAAGGTCGGCATAGCTCGGAGCTGACTCTACAGCTAAAACAGTAACATCACACAGAACACACCCTTCTATTATTGCAGTCCAACAATTACCTTGAATTGAAATGCAGCTGAATATTTCATTGCTTTCTTAACACGGTACATTCCAGTCACATTTGCTTAGGATATCCTAGGATCACTGGCAGCATTTTAACAAACCATCTCTTAGGGCAATTTCCTTCATTTCCTGTGGATCCGTTCCAGCTTCTGTTTCACAGAAGAGGTTTCCTCACCTGGTCCCCAAATTTTAAGATATGCCTTCTGAGCCTGCAACCTCCACATGGACTGACTACACAGACGTGTCCCATGGGTGTCTCTGAAGACAGAGTTGAAACATGCCTCACATGTATTACACACGACTGGGCATTCCTAAATGGGCTGCACCATGTAATAAGAGAAATAAGACTCACAAAGGCTATAATTAGCTTTATCTCAGAAAAGAATGATATATCACTTAGTTCCCAAAGGATAGTCCACAGACCACTTGATTCAACAAACGGGCACTTATTAAAAATATACAGTAAAACTTGTGAAAGCTGGAATCTCTTTAAGGCGGAAACCTGTCAGGGAAAACTCGAATATTTTCCACTAAATAGTGATAGAAAAGTGGTGACTGCACCCCATCAAAGGCAGAAAGCTCGCAAGACCTGTGAAAACAAGGGAGTCCTGTCGAGTCCTGGCTCTCACAGGTCCCCACACTAAACCTACAAATTGGAGTATTTTTTGATAAGATTCAACAATCTGTATTTTCTTAATCTCCTAGACATTCCTTATGTTTTTTAGCTAGAATTCCAGTCTGCTACTACTTAGGGACACACTTTGGACAATTTACTAAACTTCTCTGAACCTCACTTTCCTTATCTGTAAAATGTTCATGCTAATACCTGCTCCTTAGGGGTTTTGTGAGGAATAAATGAGATAAGGTGAGGGAAGTACCTGGCACAAAGTAGGCAACTTAGAAATGGTAGCTATTAACACCAATTTAAAAAAAAAAAAAGTAACCACATGAATGAAAATGGCCCAGTCTCTGGAGTAGGGAGGGCCAAACCAAGAGGGAATGAGCACCACGGTGGGCAATACACTGAAGGGCAACTGAAGGTGCCGGAGCATCATTCATCCCAAAAAGCAGAAAACAGCATCCTAGCGTAGGCCAAGATGTCCGCATGAGAAGTACTACAGGAAATCTTAGGGTGTGTCCCATCCGGAGGGAGGAGCCCAGCAACAAGGAATCCAAGAGTCTCGAAAATCCAGGCCAACAGGCTCAAGGAAGCAGGTAGCCAAGCCTTGGTTACTCCGCTGGGATTCCGCAACAGGATACCAGGACCTCGCAGACAGAACGAGGGAATGTGGTACAAGCTGGTCCCAAAGACAGGGAATTAGTTACAAAGAACAGGGCAGAAGCCCAGATATCAAAACTCTAGAGAGGTGAGCTCCAGAGGGCAGGACCTAGTGCTCCTTAAATTTTTCCAGGGAGGTTCAGGATAAGTCCTTGTTGTAATTGGGTTGGCACAGGCAAAAGCCACACTAGGACACAGCAATATAAGCAGTGGGGCTGGTCCCTGGCAGAAAGTCACTGCAGTTATTACCTTGAGAGAGCAGTTGGCAAACGAAAGTGCCACATTCTGCAAGTTCACAAACCGGGTGGGGGTTACTAGGAATCCAGGCTATTGGTCATAGTCGTGTGATGAGAAAAAATAAAGGTCTTCTCCTTCCCCTGCTAACAGAGCATTAAAGCATTTCTTGTTTAGCTTCTTCCTCCTTCCTCATTTTCTAAGGAAAGAAAGGCAAAAGGCACGCAACCACGTTCCCTAGGGAAAAACAGAGAAGAAGAACTAAACTGGTTGGAGGCTGTGCAAGCATTTGTAACAAATTGGGAGGCACAAGCTAGGGGCTATAAGGCAGACAGAAGAGGTGATCAAAGCACAAGACATCAGGTACTAAGTAAGTGAGATAGAGAGTTTTGGGCAGGGGGAAAGGAGAGTAAGAGGCTCCTTAAAATTCAGGAGCACTAGAGAAGAAAGCAGAGAATGTAAAAAAGAATTGCTGTGAACTATGTATTGGAAAACTCTTAAATGTCAGCAAGAGTCTGACAGAAAGATTAGAATTGGAACTCCTGTTTGTGTGGTGCTTCTTTGAATGCAGCACTTGGAGACTGGACCACGGAGGTTACAGCTGTCTTAACAGCTGAAGTTAAACGGGAAATGTAATACTAAACAGTGTAGCCCTACCCCTTTACCGTATCTACAGAGCAAGAGCCAAACTTGTGGAGAAGGAGTACAGAAAGAACTAGGCACCCGAGCCAAAGGCTCCTGGGCCGTCAAGGCTCAACCTGTCCAACCTCACCACTCCCCAAAGTGCTTGTCATACCCTAGGCCTGGCCACGCCCAGTCAAATGGCACCGATCTTTGGCCCGCCTCCATACCAAGTGTGATCATGCCCTAGGGCCCCCGAAGTGCCTACCCCTCCCTAGAGTATTAGCCTTCCCTAAGAGAAGTATTAGTGCTGTAACCCCATTTCACTGGGCCAAAGACTCCCAGTTTGGGCTCCACTCACCCTTTAGTTCATACCCTCACCCCAGCACCCATGGAGAGACTGCAGGGGATGTCGCTCCCCCCAGTAGATAATGACTTAATAAAGATGATTCTGACTACATACATACATAGGAGCCAGGATGAGTGTCAAAGCCCTCCAACAACAGGAGGCCCAACTCCAGACTCAATAGAAAAATGGAGAAATGGAGGACAGGGTGGTAAACTATCACAGACACCCAGACTAGTTCAATTTGGTGAGGAAGGAGAGAGGGTGAAGGCTACACAAGGCTACACAAGGATCCAGGGTTCTCATTTGGACCCCACACACCAGATCTTTGTCAGTAAGAGTAATTCTAGGCCTCACTCACTCAGTGGCAGAGGTGATATTAAGTTCCTGCCCTGTCAAACTTGGCTCAGGAATAAACCTGCTGCTATAGCGACTCAATAAGGCAGAGTAGAACGGCCCCCTAGGGTTTCCAAGGCTGTAAATCTTTATAGAAGCAGACTGCCACATCGTTCTCCTGAGGAGTGGCTGGTGGGGTCAAACCACTGACCTTTTGGTTAGTAGCCGAGCACTTAATCGCTGTACCATCTGGGCTCAGGAATGAATATTAAAAAAAAAAGAAAGAAAGAAAATCCATTACCGATTCTGACTCAAGGTGACCTTATAGGACGTCATAGAACTACCCCATAGGATTTCCTAGGCCGTACTCTTTGCAGAAGCCAACTGACACATCTTTCTCCCACGAAGCAGTTCACAGGTTCAAACTGCCTACCTTTTGGTTAGCAGCCAAGGGCTTAACCACTGCACCACCAATGCTCCAGACTCAGGAATTCCAAAAAAGCCAAACACATTGCCCTTGAGTCTACTTAAACTCATAGTGGCCCTGTAAGACAGAACAGAACTGCCTCATAGGGTTTTTGAGGCTGTAACCTTTACAGAAGTAAACGGCCACATCTATCTCCCTAGAAGTGGCTGGTGGGTTTGAACCACAAGCCTTTCAATTTTCAGCCCAGTGCTTAACCACGGTGCCACCAGGGCTCCCGGACCTCAGGAACAGAAGTGTTCAAATCCTCCGTAGAAGGAGTTGGAGAGAAGGAAACTTCTGTGAGGGACAAGGATCACGAGAGCGGAGCCCCAGGGACTTCAATGAGCAAAAGTCAAGGTCAGTCCTAGGGAGGAGCTCTCAAGAACAGGGAACAAGGTTGGAAGTGAGGGGAGGGATATAATACTTATCAGGCACCTACCTATTTAGGGGAACATCCTCTCCCTTAATTCTGACAATAACTCCATTTTACAGCTATGGTAACTGAGGCCCAGCTTCTCCTAAATCATAGCTAATCCGTGGTCATGCTTAGATTTGAACACCTGTGTGTCTGCTACTAAAGCCTTGGTTTGTTCTCACAGCACCAGGGAGTGTGAACCACACACCAGAGAGCGACACATCTTCACCATGTGTGAAACTAAACTGTATCTGGGATTTATGTCAAAATAATGTGGGAAGTTGGTGGGTGGTGGTGAAATAAGTGGGGTGGAGGGGTGGGACAGGAAAACCAAGATGGGCCATGTGTTCACAATTGTTGAAGCTGGAAGAAAGGTAAGCCCAGGAGCTCAGTATGGTATCCTCTCTATTTTTGCATATGTTTGAAATAATAATACAAAACAAAATTTGTAAAAATATACTGTGTGAATAGTCAAGTTAACACACCATTCCCCTGGCCTTACTGGTCACCAAACAGACGCTCTTTGATTTTGTGCTTAATTTTGATTGTAAAACTGAACTTTTTATTTAACAAAGAACTTTCTCACTTTCCTAGGAATTTGCTACCGTGTTGGGTAAACACACACATTAGGCATAGGTCCATCAAAGAGAAATTTTTCAGGAACTTCTTGTTACTTGAAAACAAGAAACTTAATCTTTTTTCATTTAACATGAAGTGAAAAAAGCAGGATATAAAACCATGTATAAATCATAAAATCAATTTTACTTAATGATAGCTATTATAGCTATCAGAGTCCTGGTGGTGCAGTGGTTAAGAGCCCAGCTGCTAACCAAAAGGTTTGCAGTTCGAATCCTACCAGCCACTCCTTGGAAACTCTATGGGGCAGCTCTACTCTGCCCTTTAGGGTTGCTGTGTATCAGAATTGACTCTATGGGTTTTTTTATTACAGCTATCAGGAGCCATGTATTGTGCATAGTTATTTCTAATCTTTACAACTCTGCAAATTAGTTGTTTTTAATTCCCATTTTACAGATGAAAAACTAAGACACAAGGAGTTAGAAAACTTGATCAGGGTAGACACTGAATTTGAACTCAGATCATAGCATGCCTCCTGCCTCTTATACTCTTAAGTGCAGAAAGCAAAGGAGATGCAGATCCCTGGAAGACAATGACTAGAGGTTTATAATACCCTACTGTGGGTTGGGATTCCTCTGTCCTGTCCTGGCTATATTGCCCCGTTGCCTGAGTCTGGCCAGGACTGGGCTGATTAACCACCATCTGGCCAAGGAGACAGACTAGCCTGTTCTTTCCTCCAAGCTGATAAACTGTAAATCCCAGCACACTGCTCCATGAATTGATCACTTCTAATTTATACTGTAGAGTCCTTGGGTGGTACAAACGGTTAGTGCTTGGCTGCTAACTAAAATATTGAGGGTTCAAGTCTACCCAGAGGCACTTGGAAGAAAGGCCTGGAGACCTACTTCCAAAAAATCAGCCATTGACAACACTATGCAACAGTTCTACTCTGCACACATGGGATCATCATGAGTCAAAATTGACTTGTTGGCAACTGGTTATTTTGTTTTGTTTAATTTACACTGTAATATTACCATTCTGTCAAAATAAAACTCACACAATTTACCTATGATCTAGTAATGAACCGGAACGAAAGAACTCTTCCCATAAAATACTGTTTAATTAAGGCAGGAATAGGACAGGATCACTTTTCCCTTCCTCCTTCTGGCAGCAGAAGCCACTACAGTCAGCCTGGTAACCCTGATGAAGCACAAAGTGCCAGGGGTGGGACGAGGGGTGTCCAAGGAGCCTAAAGACAGACAATGAAGCCAGAGAAAAGTCTGAAATCTGAGTCCAGATGATAAGAAGAGGTTCTGGACCCTCACCTAAATGGGCTACTGGTGTTGGCCACCCCTGTACAATCTCTTTAGTTAAGTGGGCAGGTTGGCTAGTTTATAACCAGCCACAAAGATGATCCAGGGAGTAAGCCAGGTCTAGAAGGCACAAACTCTTTTGGTCATGGAGCCATGCTTTCTTCCTAGACACCACCACTCTATGAACAACTGTGAGGTGTAAAGCAAACTTCACTTATTTTCCTCCTGGTGAAATATGAAGACACCTGCTACTTGACAGGATGGTTTCTGGTTCTATGAAGTGTGTTGAACAACTCAATAAATGGTATTATATACATAGCTCTATTTTACAGCAAATTCCCCTAGAAATGGCCATGTCATTTCCCCTGGTAACTAATGCTGCCCACCACACACCAATTCCCCTGAGGTAGGTTAACCACTGCGGTGGCACAGCTGTGTACAAGTCCTGTGGCCTCCAACACCTCGACGTCAGCTGGGGTGCTCAGCTCAATCTGTTTTCCAGGCAGTGGGAGATCTGGGTGTTAACAAGTAATGAATGCTACCTATTCTTGGCCCCTTCTTATTTCTCCTCAAATTAAAACCACCGAAAGTACCGCTATCCTGGGCGGGGGGTGGGGCGGGAATCTCACAGCCCTCTACCCTGTAACAAGAGAGAGTAAGAATCAAACTTGGGAAAAAGAAGCACAAGAAAGTGTTTGGGATTCACTTTTTTTAAAAGAACTGGAAACCTAAGAGTTGGTGCATCTCATAGAAATAAACCATCTACTTTGCCATATGCATGTGAAAGCTGGACAATGAAGAAGGAAGACCAAAGAAGAACCGACACCTTTGAATTGTGGTGTCAGCGAAGAATATTGAATATACCAGGGACTGCCAAAAGAACAAACAAATCTGTCTTGGAAGAAGTACAACAAGAATGCTCTTTAAAAGCAAGGATGTGAGACTACATCTCACATACTTTGGATATATTATCAGGAGGGATCAGTCCCTAGAGAAGGACATCATGCCTGGTAAAGCAGACAGTCAGCGAAAAAGAGGAAGACCCTCAACGAGATGGATTGACATGGTAGCTGCAACAATGGGCTCAAGCATAGCGACAATTATGAGGATGGCGCAGGCCCAGGCAGTGTTTCGTTCTGTTGTGCATCGGGTCACTCTGAGTTGGAGCCAACTCGATGGCATCTAACAACAACAATCTTTGCAAAGCAAGAGCAATCCAGGCCTGAGTTGGGTAGAAGTTAATTCCAAAAACAGATTCTGCTGAAGAGACTGGGCAAGTGTCTCTGTAGGTGGGCAAGAAATGAAACCTCAGGAAAAGGATTAAAGTAATTCATTGCTATTGTCCACCCTGTGCGCAATGGAACAAAATGCTGCCCCATCGTATACCATCCCCATGATTGGTTGCAGATCAGACCATTGTGATCCACAGGGTTTTTACTGGCTGATTTTTAGAAGTAGATTGTCAGGCCTTTCTTCCTATTCTATTTCAGTCTGGAAGCTCTGCTGAAAACTGGTCGTCATGATAGCAATACACAAGCCTCCACTGACAGACAGGTGGTGGCTGCACACGCAATGCATTGTCCGATAATCCAAACCACGTCTCCCACATGGAAGGCAAGAGCTCTACCACTAAACCACCACTGCCTCCATAAAATAACTCATTGGTCATTGCTAAATAATATTAAAAAAAATAAATAATATGAGCTGCTTTAATTGTCTGCTTACTGACTTTAGTTAGCCAGAGCAGCTGTTTACTCTTTACAGGTTTTCCAGGTAGCTAATTGACTTCTAATTCACTTTCCAATCAGTTGCCACGGAGTCGACTCTGACTCACAGTGATCCCATGTGTATCAGAGTAGAACTGTGCTCCATAGGGTTTTCAACAACCGATTTTTCAGAAGTAGATCACCAGGCCTTTCTTCCGAGGGGCCTCTGGGTGGACTTGAACCACTAACATTTTGGTTAGCAGCTGAGCATGTTAACCGGTTTTATCACCTAGGGTCACTACGAGTCGGAACTGACTCGTTGGCAACGGGTTTTGGTGAAGGATTTCCCAATTCATTTTGGGTCACATGGATTTAACCATCTTACCTCAGATTTGGCTGCAATTCCAAACACTAATCCTGAAATCTACAATGCCTTTAAAAAACCCCAAAACCAAACCCACTGTGGTCAAGTCAATTCCAACTCATAGTGACCCCATACGGTTTCCAACGCTGTGAATCTTTACAGAAGCAGATTGCCACATCTCTCTTCCGCGGAGTGGCTGGTGGTTTCAAACTGCCGATCTTTTGGTTAACAGTCAATCACTTTAACCACTATGCCACCAGGGCTCCCTACAGTACCTTAAAGATAATTAAAATAAGGAAGAAGAAGGCACTTGAAGCTTGGTTAGGAATTGTTAACTAAAGTGTTGCTTGCTCTATTTTTAAGGGTCAGGGCATTTATAAAACAACTTAAAATAACTCAAAGGACTACGCATTGGCTCTTGGTTCAATGCTATACATTAATAATTCAAAATTTAGTAGTCATGAAAAAAATCAGCAGCTATCTACCAATTTAACTCACCTTAAGAAGCACCTAGGCTGGTGCGTACGTGGTTTTGGTTTATGTGGCTTTTTTGTTTTTGTTTTTGTTTTTGTTTTTTTTGGGTCTATTTTTTAGCATAAAGGGAAAATGGTGGGGGAAATACGTATTTTATCAAACCCCAATTGTGAAAAATAGTATAAGACTCTGCTGACCCAGTCACAGCTGGGTTCATTGAAGCCTAATTAAAAAGCCAGTAACACATGATCCTGCCCAGAAATGCTGACGACCACTGGGCAGAAACCATGGCCACTTTGCTTTACAGTATTAATAACAACAATAGGGAGAACATTATCATAAATGCTTTTGAGTGAAGCCCCAAGCTCTATTTCAAGGTTTATGAAAATTTATCATTTTCCAGGCAGTAGTAACCACAGAGAAGCCAGGCTGAATTACAGAAGAAATAAGAAACCAGCAACTGAATACATGGCTTAGATGGCTGGACTCCTCAATCACTGCGGTTCAGCCCTTCATTCATTATTCTGGTAATGCACTAGAAGCTGGGCACACAAAGTTAGATAGATAAGGTCATGATCCATGACCTCAAGGAGGCCAAAGTCTAGCAGTTTAATGTGTTTAAAATCTTGGACTTAGGTCATAGAATGTTTTCTGAATCACAAGACGCTGGTGGAGAAATGAATGATAGATTAACCCCAGACAGAAAGGTAACATAAATGGCTGAATAGAAGAAAACATAGAAAAGAAGTTGTATATAAATTCCTTCACCAAAGTGATATAAGAAGATAATTAAGTAAAAAGAGGTAAGGCTGCTATTCAAAAGTAAATGGTACCCCAATATACCTGGTACTGTTCTGGTAGCAATTAAAATAGATGTTATTTCTGCCCTGTAACAATAATAGTACATCTCTCAGTGGCCCAAATGGTTAAGAGTTCAACTACTAGACAAAAGGTTGGTACTTCGAACCCACCCAGAGGTCCCTCTGAAAACAGGCCTGGTGGTCTGCTTCTGAAAGGTCACAGCCTTGAAAACCCAATGAAGCAGTTCTACTACGCACACATGGGGTCGCCATGAGTCAGAACTGACTCAACAACAACTAACAACAATAACAAACAAGAGTAGCTAAGACTTAGATAGTGCTTACTGTATGCCAGGCAATATTTATTCTAAGCACTTGATATTCATTAAACCCATTTAGCTCTCAAACACTCCTATGAAATAATGCCATTACTATTCCCATTTTATACATAAGGAAAGTGAGAGGTTATTCAGCTAGTAAATGGTGGAGACAGAATTTGAACCCAGGCAATTTGGCTTTAGAGACTGTGTTCTCAATTACATTATAACCCTTTTTTTATAAAAAATGATTACAGTAAAGACAAAAGATATCATACATAAACACAGCACTCTAGTTGGTTAATTTCTTTCTCACAAGGGAATGGCTTAACAATTCTGAAACTGCTTTACATTTACACTAGGGTTGAACAAATAATGAAATGGCTGGTGGATGGTGGGAGCTAGGTTTTTCACTGTGGGTGACAGAATTACAGATAAGCAAGAAAGGAAGGCTCAAATGAATCCTGTGGCACTGGGTTAAAGTCAGAGACAGTAAAAACTCATGTTTACAGATAGGTAGATACAGAAACAATTATAGAAATGTGTGTATATGGCCAATATACACACATAGTATTTCCTAGCTCCATCTGCTGAGGGACTACAATCCATGAGACTCCAATAGCAATAAGCAGACCCAACACCAAGATCTTGATTTTTAAATGTTATTTTCCAATAAAAGGAACCAGGACTCCTTGGAGAAATGGCTGATTCTAGGGCTAAGCCATAGAAATACTAGATGAGCCTGGAGCATCCTGTAGTTCCAGAAAATAAGGAAGTGCTCAAAAAAACAAAACAATGGGAGCATGTCAAAGGGACCCAAGAACTAACCTGAAAGTACTCCCAATGGCCAAAGCCGTAACCATTTAATCAACAAAATAAACAACATGCTGTAAAATTATAACTCAAAGTATAAAATAAACATACTTGAGTCCATACTGGTATAAGGGAAAATTCCAAATAAAGCATGTAGACTTTCTCCACTCCAGGATGTGGAGCTTCTCCCTTCCCTCATCTCTGTTGGGGATGGGCTAAACTTAGTGACTCACTACCAAAGAATACAGTAGGAAATTGGAAAAATAATACCTTTACCATGTAGAAACCTGGTCAATGATACTTTAACCAAGTGATGTAGGATAACATCGTCAGTGATGTCATGTGGGCTCATGCACCCCTCATATGATGTGATGAGAAGGGCACTTCACTTCTTCGGTTTTCCTTCCAAAAACTAATAACCCCACTCTAATCATGAGAAAAACATCAGTCAAACCCAGAGTGGTGACATTTTACAGGATATCTCAAGACTGCCTAAGTCATGAAAAACAAGGATTAAGTGAGAAGCTGTCACAGACCAAAGGAGACTGGGAAGACAAGACAGCTAAATGCAATGTGACACCCTGAATTGGAACCTGGAACAGAAAGAGGACGTTAATGGACAAACTGGTGAGAGCCAAACAGTCTAGTGTCTGGTTAATAATAATGTACGAATGTCAGTTTCTTTGTTTTGACAAAGGTACCGTTGTAGTATAAGATATTAGCTAACATTCAGGGAAACTGGGTGAACCGTGTACAGGAACTCTCTGTTCTACCTTCGCAACTTTTCTGTAAATCTAAAATTATTCCAATAATAAGTTTGTCTAAAAAATTATTATATTCTAAAATAACCTATGCAAAGTAAGTAAAAGAACACTATATGTCCTGTCAATGAAAGCAAGCTAGAAATAAGAGCATAACAATCTTCATGTTAATTTTAGTTTTGTGCTACCCAGAACTACCAATGGGACTCTTAGTCCCTAATTCTTCATAAGGTGCTTCGGGGGGACACTAAACCCATTCAGACTCATTCATTCACAAATGTTTATCGTGTACATACAATGTGACAGGCAACATGCAAGGCACGGGGATACACTTGTAAATAAGACATGGCCACTGCCTCCAAAGAACTTCTAGTCTAGTTGGACAGAGAAAGACAAGTCAACACAAAAGAAGAGACAGCATGATACGTGCTGCCTAAGAGTTAATTTCGAGATGGTAGTAGGACACCCAGGAGGGACATCGGACCAAACTCTTTCCAGAGCACAATGTAGGACAGAAATTAATATCCTGTAGGAGTTTGTGAATGTTCTAATATGTCTTTGGACCATAGCAAGAATATCTGGTCATCATATACACCAAATTTTTGATAGCATAAAGTGCACTTGGGAAATGTAAATCTAAACATGAGCCCTTCAAGGGCTTTCCATTACTCTTAGAATAAAGACAAAACTTTCCATGATCTGGCTCTTACTCTCCTCTCTTGCCTCACCTTCCACTGGGATCCTCCTCACTCTGTCCCCTCCACTCACACTGACCTTCTCTCATTCTTTCCTTATCCTGAGTCCTGTCTACTCATCCTGTCCCTCTTTCTACAGGTCGTTCTCTCTGCCCTGGATCACTATTCCTTCTTAACCTGATTACTACTCATGCCTCAGCTCTAAGCTCAACTGTGGCTTTTTCAGGGGAGCCTTCCCTGACCTCCCAATATCAAACTCAGTATAAGCTCTCAAAGCATCTCACACCTCTTCTGCATAGCTGGACGGGTTGCAATTTCATGTTTGTTTATGCGACTATTTGATTAATGTCCATTTTCCCCACCTGTAAGCACCATGAAAGCAGGGATCATGTCTGTTTTTTGCTCATTTTTGTTATTATATTTTCTGGCACAGTGCTTGGCACCTAAAAGCTCTCAAATGATATTTGTTCAATGAGTGTCAACACAGATATCATCAGAGAAAAAAACTGCATCTCTCTACAGCCACCATCTTTGGAGTTCTTCACAGGTAGAATCCAATGGCCCAGTCCTCTTGATAACACATCAAGTTGAAACTCAAGGTTAAAAAAGGGGAACTCAGGAGAGGCAGTCAAAGCAGGCAGGGGGAGGGGGCTTTACTTGCCAGAGACAGAAATGTCTCTGCAGCTGGGCTGGGGGCGGTCGGACAGTGTAGCTACAGCCTCGCGTTGACACCGACTTCTCCAAAAATACCACCTGGGGTTTATGTAATGACATTTCTCACTTATTACCAGCTGCCAAATGTCGAAACTCTCAGAAGCACCTTTTTTAAGACTGAAAAGAAATTTCAAGTCTAGTCTATTAACAAAGAGAAATAGAAAACAAAGACGACGTTCTTACCAGATTTATTTTTATAAGAAAAGCCTCAAACCAAAAAAAAAAAAAAAAAAAAACTAGCCCTGACTGAATTTTGATAAGTATAAGTAAGTGATTATTACATTTCTTCTTTAGGTTCTTTTTCTCCTGAGTTACCTAAATCAAATAAGCTGGGAAAATTACCAAAATACTAGGCTTCTGGATCAAGTTTCCAAAGATGGTAGCTACCTCTGATTCCTCAATTCATATACGTGACAATTTAAAAATACACCTGCAAACTCTTTGACATTCCTTCCAGTTGGTGTCTATAAGCCCTTCTCTGGAATCCTGGCAGCTTGTGACTCACTTGTATCCAGTACAATGCATTGGAAGTGTGCTGTGTAACTTCCAAGGCTTGGTCATAAAAAACGATACAATTCTGTATTGTCCACAGAAACACTCACATTTGGAGCCCTGAGCAAACAGGTAGGAAATCTGACTCTCCTGAGGGTGCCATGCTGAGAGGAAGCTAAGCCACATGGAGAGGCCATGTGATGGTGCTCCAGTTGGTAGTCCTAGTCTAGTCTTCAAATCCTCCCGCCCAGGTATCAGACATGTGAATGAACAAAATCTCTGATGATTCCAGCATCCCAGCTGTTGAGTTACCCCCAGTCTTTGAGTCTTCTCAGTTGAATCTCCAGATGTAGAGGGTGGGGGAGCAAGATGGTGCTGAAACAAGTCATCTGTCCTGTGCCCTTTATGAATTCCTGACCCAAAAGCATACTAAAAGTTATTGCTTTATACCAATGTGTTTATGGTGGTTTTTGTTATGCAGCAATAGTAACCAGAAGAACATAGTAAAATGGGAGTTAATCAGCCTGAGACCGGAAGAAGTAGATGGTACCCGGCTACAACTGATGACTGCCATGACAGGGAGCACAAAACAGAATCCCTGAAGTAGCAGGAGAGCAGTGGGATGCAGACCCCAAAATCTAGTAAAAAGACCAGGCTTAATGGTCTGACTGAGACTAGAGGGACCCCGGACATCACGATCCCCAGATCTTCTGTCAGCCCAAGATAGGAACCATTCTGGAAGTCAACTCTTCAGACAGGGACTGGACTGGACTATAAGACAGCAAATGATGCTGCTGAGGAATGGACTTCTTGGATCAAGTAGGCACATGAGGCTTTGTGGGCAGCTCCTGTCTGGAGGGGAGATGTGAAGGCCCAAGGGGACAGAAGCTGGCTGAATGGACGCAGAAACACAGGGCGGAGAGAAGGAATGTGCTGTCTCATTAAGGGGAGAGCAACTAGGAGTATATAAAAAATAAAAAAAAAAAACAGTGTCATAGTGACCCTATAGGACAGGGTATAACTGCCCCGTAGAGTTTCTAAGGAGTACCTGGTGGATTCAAACTGCCGACCCTTTGGTTAGCAGCCGTAGCACTTATCCACTACACCACCAGGGTTTCCTTAGCAAGGTGTATATAAGGTTTTATATGAGAGACTGACTTGATTTGTAAACTTTCACTTAAAACACAATTTCAGAAAAAAAGAGAATTAATTCTTAGGTGTGAAAGCAGATGCCCAAAGATCCATCTCAACAGAGGTCAGGTTTTACCTCCAACAAGCCCCTCAATCGTAAACAAACAAATAGGAGCTGGCCTCAAGTTTTCAGGAGAGGAGTGGGTTCCAAGCAGCTTTACCTACTCAGAAAGAGAAAAGAATTATGTGTGGAGGAGGAGATGCTCAATAAATATTTGATAAATTAATAAAGAAATAACCCAAAGAGCTATAAAATGTTCAGACAAGAATGCATTTTCTGTGATCTTGCCTGAAGGAGACGGAAAAGAATCATTTCCTGTGACCCAATGGCAACTTTTTCCCCCTGTTCAAAAAATTCAGGTATCTCTAGGGTATGTCATCGTGTTTTTATTCCATCATATTTCATGGTATTTATCAACAAGAAAATCAAATGCAAAATATACTTACATATGCAACTGACACAAAACTGGGCTAGATAACAAGCACATTCAATGGCAGAAAGACTCAAAATTATTTTGATAGCCTAGAGTAATGAAGCAAGATAAAAATGTGTGGCTCCTGTTACCTTATCCCAGAGGGCACTGAAGAGAGTGTCAAGTCTTCTTTTGGGGGGAGATTTTGGGCTAATCCAGAGGATAATAGGAAGATTTGGAACACTTAAGAGTCTTTGGATAGGGCAAACAGCCAAGTGCTTGACTACTAGCAGAAAGGTTCTTGGTTCAAATCCACCCAGAGGCACCTCAGAATACAGGCCCAGCAATCTACTTTCGAAAGGTCACAGCCTTGAACACCCTATGCAGCAGTTCTACTCTGCACACATGGGGTCATCATGAGTTGGAATCGACTCAACAACAAAGGAACACTTTAAAATAGGGAAGTAGAGGTAGTCCCCAACTTACAATGCGTTTGAGTTACAATGATCCACATTTACGACCTTCCATTTTTTTTTACACCTTATCATTAGTAATACGTACTACATACACTGTTGCAGCACATAATTTACTTATGTTATCATTCTCATGCCAACCCTTAACGACAAATAAAGATTTGATTTTTAGAGACACTGATGATAAAAGGAAATAATAATGAAAACTAAAAAAAATTAAAAATAAGATATTTGACTTAGAACCGACTTATGGAATCATCAGAATGGAACCCTGGGTCCCCTTATGCTGGGTTCTGTAGAGAAACAAAAACAGTAAAGCTTATAAATATCTGTATAAAGAGATATCAAGGAAATGGCTCACGTAGTTGTAGAGGCTGGAGCGTCCAAAATCCATAGGTCAGGCTGGAGGGGTCCCCTGGTTCACGTAGCTGCAGGGGCTAGCGAACCCAAGATCGGCGGGTCAGATGGATGAATCCCATGATCGCCAGACAAGACAGCAAGTAAGCTGCTAGGTCGAGTCTAAGAACCAGAGGTCAGACAAACAGGTGCTAGTTGCAGGATCCAGAGCAAGCAAAAACCCAACAGCCTTGCCAGAATGTCCACTTATATTCAATGCAGGCCGCATGCCCAAGGAAATTCCCTTTCAACTGATTGACTCCTTAAAGCAGATCCCACCATGGAGGTGATCACATTATATCAAATCTCATCACAGAAGTGATCACGTCATCATACAACTGCCAAACTACATAATAACTGCCAAGCCACTGAGAATCGTGGCCCAGCCAAGCTGACACACACTCTTAATTATCACAAACACCATGATAAGTCAGGGAGTACCCACGTGATAATGAAACATAGTGTTTTATTTATTTGAGATCTCTTTATGTAATGATAGATTCAAAGGAGAACAAATAGAAGGAAGAAAGGCCTCTGAGGAAATGTTTGCAGTCCCACAACAATGAAAGTATAGGGACCTGGGCTGGGCTAGCCACAGTGGGAGGAGAAGGGGGCAGAGATGATTGGTATGAGCAGAAGGACTTGGGCAACAAATACACTGGTTATGAAGATATGGATGGAGGAAGAGTAGCAGAAGACTCAAAGGCCTTGAGTGACAGATTTGTAGGTTTGATGGGAACAGAAAAAGTGGGAGAGGTAGGGTGTTTGGAGAGGTGGAAAATGAGCTCAGTAGGAAATCTATAGACTTTGAGGTAGTGCTTGCAAGACATTTAGGTAAAAAAAGAGCCCATGGATAACTGGAGACCTTGAATTCAGGTTTAGAGAAGAAGGTTGACCTACAGAAGTGGATTTGGGAATCAGCACCCTGAAGGTGATATCTCAAGCCAGGAATGAATTTCCATCATTTTGCCATAATAGATTCTATGTTAGATCTGAGGCCTTCATGGCATGTTATTGTTCAAAATAAAAATTCTATAACAATATACTGCATCTTTTTCATGTACTTGGCTGCATTAACAGGCCTAGCAGCACACCACAGCCACTTTATGGATAATTTAATAATTAAGAAACAAAATAAGAATTGCAAGAGTATCTACATTCATTTTGGTTTCCAGTATATTTTCTAATTATTCCTCCTACTCACTTCAACTGACAGGATTGGCCACAGACATTATAAAACCGTTATTAATGCTTTTAAAGAATAGCTGGGTGGGCCACCATCCCTACTGCTCTCCACTTGATTAATCTGTAAGAACACCAAGAGCTTTTGTGGAGCCAAAAAGAAAGAACTAAAGAATGTGCAGCTGGAGGCATCAGCTGTGCACATCTAATTCTAGCCAAAATAACTCCCCAGAGTGTCCAGCTGTTGAGAGAGAAAGAAAGAAAAAAAAGAAGAAGAAGAAGACAGTAATTCAGTCGGGGAAGTCAACAGTGGCTACAGAGCACTTCTGGGTACCAGAAGAGGCGCTGCTGCCACCACAACATTTGGGTAACTTGCAATTGCAAAGTGCACATCTGTCTGTGACCATCTGTCTGAAAGTCTGCTGGGTGTCAGAGGACACTGAAGTACAGTGAGCTGAGAATGACTGAGATAAGATAAGGAAGAGAGGGAAATACGTAGGGAATTTCATTGATTTCACTTAGAAAGAGACAGTGAGTTGAAAGCAAGCATGGGATGGGGTCTCCTGAAGTAAATTATGACTTGGCAAGTGCCATTTTATCTGTATAAGAAAATAATTACAGGAAAGCAATGTTTCCTGAAAAGTGTCTCTCTGTAAACAAGCCTGTTTGGAATAGTGACAAGGGTTTCCGGCAGATGAAGCGTAGCACTATGCGACTTCCCTGGAGATGAGTTGGTTTCATCTCAATCAGGTACAGAACTGAGACTGTTACAATCATGCACTTCCAGAAAGCATTGAAACCTTCTTTCCTTGCCTTCCATGACATCTCCCTGTGCTGATTTTCCTCCTACCTCTCCTGGCCATCCTTCAGTGGCTTTCATAGGTTTATCTCTTCCTTTGCCTGTTTCTTAATACTAGAGTTCCTCTGAGCTCTAAGCCCTCCTTTCTCCCAGCTCAAACACTCTCCCTAGGTGATCTCATTTGTTTCTCTGGCTTCTGTTTCATCCATGTGTTGATGACTCTCAAATATTTACTCTCACTCAGACCTCTTGTCTGAGCTCAGACCTGGATAGCAATTGCATGCTGAGTATTCCTTCTTGGACATTTTACAAACTCATCTTGTCCAAAATTAAACTCATGGCTTTCTTCTAAAGACTTCTGCCTACTCTAATGTTTTCTGTCTCAGTGAATGGCACTTCCATTCATATGTTGCCCAAGCTATAAACCTGGGTCCTCTTTGAATGCCCTTTCCCTTGGTTCACACATTCAACCACTCATCAGCATCCCAAATTCATCCAATGTTTTCCAACCCTATTTCCATTATCCTAGGTCAAGGGACCACCATCTTTCATTTCATTACCACAACAAATTTCTACGTCATCTTCATTTCATTATCACAACAGCCTTCCAACTTGTCTTCCTGTCTGCGATCTTGACTCTCTGCCCTACCTCATGCCCAATTCTGTCTGAATCACTCATTCTAAAACAAACCAAATCATCTCACTTCCTCTGACTAAAATTATTCAGTGGATTACTATTGCTCTTAGGATAAGGTTCAAATTCATTAATATGATTTGCATAATTTGGCCTATCTCACCTTTTTACCTCTCCTCTTCCCCTCCATTTAAGCTCTACAGTTCAGTCATACTGAGTTTTTTCTAGTTCTTTTAACCTACCAAGTTCTCCTACAACTATAGGCTTTTGTATATGCTGCCTATCGCTCTCTTTTCCTTTTCTTTGCCAGATAACTCCTATCCATCCTTCATGTCCCAGCTTAGACAGACTTCCTCTGACAAGCCTTCTTTGACCAGTTATCTAGTGCTGCTATAACAGAAATACCACAAGCGGTTAGCTTTAACAAACAGAAATTTATTCTCTCACAGTCTAGAAGGCTATAAGTCTGAATTCAGGGCACCAGCTCTCTCTGTTGGCTTTCTCTCTCTGTTGGCTCTGGGGGAAGATCCCTGTGATCAATTTTCCCCTGGTCTAGGAGCTTCTCAGCATATGGACCCCAGGTCCAAAGAATGCCCTCTGTTCCCGGCTCTTCTTTCTTGGTGGCATGAAGTCCCACCCCTCTCTGCTCATTTCTCTGTTTTATATCTCAAAAGTGATTGACTCAAGATACAACATAATTCTTTAGATTGAGCCCTACCTCATTAACATCATAGAGGTTAGGATTTACTACACATAGGATAAATATATCAGCTCACAAAATAGAGGACAACCACAAAAATACTGAGACTCATGGCCTAGCCAAGGTGACACACATTTTGGGGGAACACAATTCAATCCATACACTGACCAACCCAGTCTGGGTGGGTTGCCCCTGCTGTGAGCTCCCCCAAATATCTTGTATTTCCCTCATCATAGCACACTCTACTATTAATGCTTATTTACATGTCTTTATCTACCACTGGAAACCCTGGTGGTGTAGTGGTTAAGTGCTATGGCTGCTAACCAAAAGGTCAGCAGTTTAAATCCACCAGGTACTCCTTGGAAACTCTTTGGGGGCAGTTCTACCCCGTCCTATACAGTTGCTATGAGTCGGTATCGACTCAATGACAATGGATTTGGTTTTTTGTTTGTTTTTATCTGCCACTAGGCCTTAAGCTTCAGGATGACAGAAAGTATGCTCTTTTTATGGGTGATCGTATCCCCAGAACCCAGTCCAGTGTTGTTATATGTTGAATGATTAAAGGAATTTATGAATATATGATTTGCATACTCTCAGATCAGCAGAAGAACTCTACCAGGTCTATGTCAAACAACGTCCCTTCTGAAAAAGTGAAGGTTTCCCAAAGCTCCTCAGTCTAGGATGTACCTGGTAGCTGCAGTTCCTCCAGAGATATTCATTTTCTGAGGCAGGTCAATAGGAGCCTACCAGGGGATTCTCAGCTGCAGGCCACTACAAAGTATCTACTCCAAGCACAAAGTAAGCTCCTCTTCACTTCTAGCAAGGGGCATCAAGAATTAATGAGTCTTTTGTTCGTATCAAATGCCTCAAAGAATATAAAACAGAAAAGTCTAGATAGACTAAAAAGTCTTCCTAGAGTAGATTGTATTGGACTAATTCCTTACATCAGTGGTTTCAAAACTTTGTGCATCAGAATCACCCAGAAGACTTATTGAAGCACAGAGTTTTGGGCCCCATCCTCAGAGTCTCTGATCAGTAGGTCTGTGGTGGTGCCCAAGATTTTGTATTTCTAACCGGTTTTCAGGTGATACTGATACTCCTGGTCCAAGGACCACAACTTTGAGAACCACGGTGCTAAACATTTGAGTCACCCCTCTTAGTCATATAAACATAAAATAAGTAGGCCCTCAACACCCTGGAGGAGTGGTGTCACTCCTTCCTAAACATCAGAAGAGGAAGATCTAATGGCTGGACAGGAAGTGGTGAAACTTGCCTAAAGATTAAAGAACCCCCTGAGAAACAAGAAATCAGAAATCCAGCCCCTTCTGTTTTGAGGCTGAAGGCTACTAGAACCACTCTGATGGCTTGTTGTTGTTGTTGGGTGCCATCAAGTTGATTCTGACTCATAGCAGCCCCATGTGACAGAGTGCAACCCCATGGGGTTTTCTAGGCTATAATCTTTACAGAAGCAGATTTCCAAATCTTTCTGCTGTAGAGTTCCAGCCACCAACCTTTTGGTTAGCAGCCGAGTACTTAACCTGTAGCACCACCAGAGAAGTCAAAACTAACGTAACTCTGCAAAAAAAAGGTATCAGGAGCCTTGTGATGAAAATGCCTACCCAGTACTCATTCTTCTTCTGGGAACAGCTACTCATTCTCCCTTGGGGAACTACCTCTCTCTAGTTCTCAGTCCTTATGAATCAGGTAAGACTGACTTCATCCCTGGGCATGGGGAGAGCCCAATACTCAGACCTAGCCAATAAACGTGAGCCTTACTCAGCCTGTAGTGATTGGTTCAGAGCTGGCATATGACCCAAGTTGGTCTGATGAAAGTCAGCTCTGGACTACCATTGAATCTGTTGGGACAGGAGCCCTCTCTTTCGTGTGGGGTTGTCAAACTAATAGAGCGGGGCTTCTGATGGCCATTGACCACCAGAGAAAGAGCATGCCAGAGAATGACACCAACACAGAGGAAAATCCAGTGAAGAGATGAGAAAGATATATTCCTGATAATATCATCTGGATCCAGCAGGATCTGGAATTAGAATACCCCTGAATTTGAGCTGTGTTTCAGTCACTTGCAACTGAGAGTCTTGACTAACGTAAAAGGGAATTCTACTAGCAAATTCATGCGTTGTTCTGGTCTAGGACAGTTAAGTAACAAATAGCTCTAATTTTTTCCCTCAAGATGGGCAGACCTGTCAGGTCTACTGCTCTGCCAGCCCCTCTGTAATTCTAGTGAATAAAATTTTCACTAATGCATCACTTATTTAATGTAGCACTTAGAACCTTGCCTCACCACTGTTAACTTGTCTTCTTTCCTTCTTGGGTGAGCTCCATAAATATGAAAACTACGGCTCTTATGCATGCAAAAGCTGGACGATGAATAAGGAAGACCAAAGAATTGACGCCTTTGAATTGCGGTGTTGGTGAAGAATATTGAATATACCATGCACTGCCTAAATGAGGGTACAAATCCATCTTTAAAGAAGTACAGCCAGAATGCTCCTTAGAAGCAAGGATGGCAAGATTACGTGTCGCATACTTTGGACATGTTATCGGGGGAATCAATCCCTGGATAAGGACATCATGCTTGGTAAAGTGGAGGATTAGTGAAAAAGAAGAAGACCCTCAATGAGATAGACTGACACAGTGGCTGCAACAGTGGGCTCAAGCATAACAATGATTGTGAGGATGGCACATGACCAGGTAGTGTGTCGTTCTGTTGTATGCAGGATCGCTAGGAATTGGAACCAACTCAGCGGCACCTAACAACAACAACATGGCTCTTAACAGTTTTCTTGGTTGCCATGCAAAGCAGCTGGCTCACAGTAAGTGTTCAATAAGTGACTGCAAACAACCTTTAAAAGAAAAACGACAAAATTGAACCCCGTTGCGCTGCATCCAAATAGAACGGAAGGAAAAAAGGGATGGAGAACAAAGCACACTGGAAGAATTATTAAACTAAAACACACTGTTGTTTTTGTTCCAATCACTAGAAAAGGACATCGTGTTTAGTAAAGTAAAAGGTCAGTGAAAACAAGGCAAACTCTTAATGAGATGGATTGGCACAACAGCTACCACAATGAACTCAAACATACTAAAGATCATGAATATAGCGCAAGACTAAAGCAGGTAGCAGCCCTAAAAGGTGAGCTTGTGAAGTCAGAGTGAAGTCAGAAAACTTTCACCCATCTCTAGAATACTTCTAAGTAAATTCCAACAGCTCCTAGAAGATTCACCATCTTTCTTTTCTTTGAAAAAGCCATTATGGGGGAAGGGGTGCCAGAGAATGACAATGGAGATGGTGACTCCCACATAAGTCAGCTTCCTCTTCCCCAAATCAGTTTCCAGAAACTCTGCCACATCATGCAATGAGAACCCTCTGGCTTCTAACTCAAAGGAAAGTCTCAGAGGTCTTGGGCAAAGACAACAGCAGCCCTCCTTTGGTGGCTTTCAATGATAAATAGCTTCCTGCCAGATCACCCACAAAACCTGAAAACCAGAACTCATGAAAAAGACTTAACTACATGGGAA
This sequence comes from Loxodonta africana, assembly GCF_030014295.1. Taxonomy (NCBI): domain Eukaryota; kingdom Metazoa; phylum Chordata; class Mammalia; order Proboscidea; family Elephantidae; genus Loxodonta; species Loxodonta africana. The sequence continues at coordinate 169,681,957 of NC_087342.1, forward strand.
ACAGTACGTAGGAAGGATTTGTAAGCGGCACGCGGCGCTGGGTTCGTCACTCACATCTTCATAGTTAAATGTGCCTGTTGCCTTCTGAGGAGACGAAAGAATTGCTGGGTATGGCTGTGGTCATGGACTCTCCAGCCAACAACCAGACCTGTGGATTCGGTCCATCTTTCTGGCATCAAGAGACCTGCCTTGGAAGAAAAACAGAAACAGCACAGATGGAACTGTACTTTCAAATCCTGGTAGATGTCATGAGATTAGCAGCTTTCCTCTGAGTCTGCCTCAAAGACTTCCTTTACAATTGTTCGTAAGCTAGCTCAAGGGATAGGCAGCAAAGTTCGCTAAAACAAAAACATAACCTCAAACATCCAAAACAGCTGGTGGAAACTGTGACTGTGTTAGAGGAGCTGACTTATCTAGCTGAGTCAAAACAAGTGTGAGTGCTTCAAACAGGCACGAGATCAGAAACAAAATGAGGTGTTTACTGAGTGCTGTCCCTCTTGATTTTTTTTTCTCCTTCGCTGGACATGAAATCTTGGCTTCATCCTGACAAGAAAAAAATCCTTTATGATATAAAAATGGATACTTGGAAAATAAGGATTTTTTTCCTAATTATAAAAGTAATATATGTTCTTTAGAGAAAATTTAGAAAAATGCAGAAAAACACAAATAATAAAACAAAAATCGTCTGTAATCCCACCACCACTGTTTCCATTCTGTTCATTTTCTTTTTACTGTGATTTTAGACACAAACACACATTTTTAAATATATATACATATGCACACACACATATCTTTATTAAACTTGATTCATTTTAAGCTTGATTTTTTACCTAACATGTTGTCATTTCCCACGTCATTTAAATATTCTTCTACAACATTTTAGATGTCGGCATAATATTATATTATATGATCACCACACACTATTTAGCCAATGCCTATTTTAAACATTTAGGATATTTCCAATTTTACAAACTATGCTGTGAGGAGCATGGTCATGGACAAACTTTTATACACGTACGTAGTTCAGAAATTTAGGGCAATGCAATTCAGGAAATAAAATGGATAGCAACTGACGTTGAAGGAGTCTAGCCCCTTTTTCCCTGCGAGTCTCTGACAATTGCCTCCTACTGCATATTTTCAGACCCACTGAGCAGCTACTGTTAGACCTTCAAGGCTTTCCTGGCTTATGTAGGGCTTCAAATCAGTTATTCCCAGTTTAGACATGGCCAAGGAAGCGAAACCAGAACAAACCCAAGTTAATAAAAATTGGTGAACAAAAAGAATTACAGGCCAAAATCCTGCTAGAAATTTAATCTCCCTCTCAGGAAACAAGGGCAGCATACACACTGCATAGCAACCAAGTCTCTGCCCCTCAAATTTTGAGCAGAGATGGAAACAGCAGTGCCCTGCTCACAAATGGAGGTTGACTGTGCTGCGTTGAACGTGTGTTGCTCTCTAAGTCCCACCAATAATTCAGTCTTACGCATCAGATTCCTCAAAGGGTTCACTATGCCTCTTTCGAGTCTCTCTTTCCAGGGCCTTGACCCATTATTTTTCCCATTCCAGTTACCCTTCTGGGACACCCAAATTGCAAAAATTCAAGTCTGCTCCAGTTTTACTTTGTCAGTCATGACTGAACCAGCTTGAAACCCTGAGTCTATGGAAGCCTTGCTTTCAGTCAGGTTAATGGGCTCTTCAGCTTGTAATGCAGAAACATTAAAATAAATGTTTTTTAAATGCATGGCAAAAAATAAATACAAGATAAATTAAAAATGAATATTAAAAAGATTACTAAACATTATGCTCTTTTGAGAACCTTCTGTGTGGGATCAGGTTGACAACAGCAAATCAAAAGATTAGAGATGAGCCTCAGGAGACAGTGAGTTTGTGTTGATGGGGGAGGAGCGGCTCGGAGAAGGAGGGTGAGAATGGTTGCACAACTAAAAGAATGTAGTCAATGTCATCAGACTGTACATGTAGAAAATGTTGAGTTGGTGTATATTTTGTGGTGTATATTCTCAACAACAACAAAATTAATGGAATTTGGAGAAAAAAAGATTATCGATACTGTTAGGAAAACAAAAATACAGAAGTGAAGAGTAATTACATCAAAAGAGGTATCAGACTGATTATACTCAGCAACCCAAAACTTTATCTTCCAGAAAATTCTCACATTTAGATAATTTGTAGCAGATTTTATAACAGAAAATTAGCTAAAAATTTTCCATTTTTGCATATTTTCAAATTAAAATGAAACATTTCTGAGGAGAACACTCTGAAATGGCATTATTATCTCTCAATCTAGATTTATCGCCCCTATTGAAGAAAAAAATTGCTTCTGCCTTGGCACTAGCCATCCAGTTGCTCGTTATTGGGAATGAATCACTCCCCAAAATCATTCCAGAATTTGTATGAAGAGAGATGTTAACCTCCTGCCAAAAGCACAGTAAATGCCGGTAAATTTCAGGAAAATCATTATCACGAAATCCTGCAATGGTTTCAAAGAGTATCTCTTAGTAGTCAGTTGCACTCTATGACCTGTCAAAAAAGTGTAAGCAACATTCTTGCACACACACAGACCAAACCAGTTTCCCTTAAAAAGTCTCATTCTCTTCATCACCACAGAGTGGAATTAAAAACAGTCGAACTCCACTAATCGACAGCTGCTTGCAATTAGATGAAGCATTTAGAGCCGTTCTCTTAACTACCTTCCCAACTGCCTAACTATTCAGCATGAGCAATACACCGTGACAATTTGCCAGAATGTTTAACGTATCTCCATCTCTAGTGGTTTCTATACCTTCCTTTTCTTCAGTCTTCCCACACACTGTCTGACTCTTCCAGTTCCTCTTGTTAAATTAGGGGTATACAGAGAAGAGATTAGTTGAAACCAAGTCTAGCTGCTTTTTGCTAAGATGGAAAATTCTACCCAGGCAACTATTAGAGGGTAGAGTAGGTCTTGATATTTTCAAAAAGGATGCCTTTTTTTTTTTTTAGATAAACAATTAATTAGAAATTTCACTGTAATTTTTTTCCCTTAGAGTGATGAGAAAAAGCAAAAGCTACTGGGATGTTGAATAAACTCTTTCCGATACTCATAACTTACATTATTTGAGAACAGGGAGAAAATGCACAGAGAAAAACTTTATCCAACTTTTTCCTTTACAAATAAGGAAACTGGGCACCAAGAGTGTACATGCTCTCCCCAAAGTCACACAAAAAGTGGCAGAGCATGAACTAAATCCAATGCTCCTGATTCTCAGTCCAAATTGCTTTCTGCAACTCCAGCTTGCTTCTCTAAGGAGAAAATCTTCCCATTTGTAGAAGGAGGCAGAGTCCGGGATGGCTACACCGGTTGCCATACTCAAGTGATAGAACTGCAGTCCTCCCATGCTTCTCCCTCTTATCAAGAAACTCCCATAGGACGGTTTTCTTGGTTCAAATGTTTAGGGTCATGGTTTTGGGAGTCTATCCAGTCAATCGGCCTAATACGTCTTTAGAGTCTCTGTTCTACCTTCTGATGGCGCAGTGGTTAAAGGTCTAGGCTGCTAGCCAAAAGGTCAGCAGTTCAAATTCACCAAACACTCCTTGGAAACTCTATGGGGCAGTTCTACTCTGTCCTGTAGGGTCACTGTGAGTCAGGGTTTACTCAATGGCAACGGGTCTGGTTTTTTGGTTTGTTTCTACCTCCTAGTTCAGTGAGTAGCGCCTGGGATCTTAAAAGCTTGCCAGTGGCCACCCAAGACACAATAATTGGTCTCAATTCTCCAGGAGCAACAGTAGAAGGACATCCAGGAATCAGAAAAGGAAGTGGATTGCAGGTCTAATTAAATCCATGAACTACTGTCTCCTTTGCCACAAGACAAGAAGAAACGGATGGTACCCGGCTTCCATTACTGAACATTTTGATCAAGGGCCCAATAGGTGAATCCTGATCAAAATGTGGAAAAACATGGAGCATAACTTCAAATTCCCACGGAAACCAGACTTACTGGATCATTGAGACTGGGTAAACACCTGAACCTATTGCCTGGAAAAACTTCTAAACCTTAAACCAAAATTATCCTGTGAAATCATTTTGAAACTAAACAACCATTTATCTCAATTAATAAAAAATATTAGTCTTGAGTATTTTGTTCTTTTAAAGAAACATCTATGTGAGATCAAATTGACAACAGTAACCCTAAAGCACAGATGAGAACTTTAAGGGAAAAAGAGTCTTAAGTTAATGATGATAAAACAATATGGATAGAGATGGTGAGAATTATGACATGGTGTGAAGTATATAACCTTTGCCACTGAACTGCACATGTAAAAACTGTTGAACAGGTGTATGTTTTGTTGCATAAATTTTCGCCAAAAATAAAAAGGGCTAGAAAAATAAACACCTATATTATTTAAGGGGCACTGAGTTTCTGGTGTTGTTGTTAGGTGCCATCGAGTTGCTTCCAACTCATGGAGACCCTATCTACAACAGAAGAAAACACTGCCTGGTCCTGCGCCATTCTCAAAATCGTTGCTATGTTTGAGCCTATTGTTGTAGCCACTGTGTCAATACATCTCACTGAGGGTCTTCCTAGTTTTCCCTGACTCTCTACTTCACCAAGCATGATATCCTCCTCCAGGAACTAGTCCTTCCCAATAACATGTCCAAAGTAAGTGAGATAAAGTCTCTCCATCCTCCCTTCTAAGGAGCATTCTGGTTGTACTTTTAATCATTCTTTGGCAGTCTGCTGTACATTCAATATTCTTCACCATCGCCATAATTCAAAGGCATGGATACTCTTTTCATTTTCTTATTCATTGTCCAGCTTTCTCCTGTATGAGAGGTGATTGGGTCAGGCATACATTAGTCCTCAGAGCGACGTCTTTGCTTTTTAACACTTTAAAGAGGCCTTTTGCAGCAGATTTGCCAAATGCAATACGTCATTTGATTTCTCCACTACTGCTTCCATAGACATTGATTGCAGATCCAAGTAAAATGAAATCTGACAACTTCAATGTTTTTTCCATTTATCGTGATGTTGCTTATTGGTCTAGTTGTGAAATTTTTGTTTTCTCTGTGTTAAGGTGTCATCCATACTGAAGCCTGTAGTCTTTGATTTTCATCAGTAAGTTCTTCAAGTCCTCTTCACTTTCAGCAAGGAAGGTTGTGTCATCTGCGTATTGCAGGTTGTTAATGAGTCTTCTTCCAATCCTGCTGCCACATTCTTCTTCCTAGGGTCCAGCTTCTCGGATTATTTGCTCAGCATAAGTATGGTGAAAGGATACAACCCTGAAGCACGCGCTTCCTGATTTTAAACCGAGCATTATCCCCTTGTTCTGTTCAAATGACTGCCTCTTGCCTTTGTACAGGTTCCACATGAGCACAATTAGGGGCTCTGGAATTCCCATTTTTCACAATGTTATCCATAATTTGTTATGATCTGCACACTGAAATGCCTCGGCATAGTCAATAAAGCACAGGTAAACGTCTTTCTGGTATTCTCTGCTTTCAGCCAGGATCTATCTGATACCAACAATGAAATTCCTCATTCCACATCCTCTCCTGAATCTGGCTTGAATTTCTGGCAATTCCCTGTTGATGTACTGTTGCAGCTGTTTTTTAATTATCTTTAGCAAAAATTTTACTTGCTTGTGATACTGATACTGTTATATAACTTCCACATTCCATTGGATCACCTTTCTTTGGAATAGGCACAAATATGGATCTCTTCCAGTTTGCTGGCCAGGTAGCTATCTTCCAAATTTCTTGGCATGGACAAGTGAACGCTTCCAGTGTTGCATCTGTTTGTTCTCAATTGGTATTCCATCAATTCCTGCAGCCTTGTTTTTCACCAGTGCCTTCAATGCAGCTTGGACCTCTTCCTTCAATACTAGCAGTTCTTGATCATATGCTACCTCCTGAAATGGTTGAGTATCAACCAATTCTTTTTGGTACAGTGACTCTCTGTGTTCTTTCAATCTTCTTTTGATGCTTCCTGTGTCATTCGATATTTTGCTTATAGAATCCTTCACTACTGTAACTTGAGGCTTGAATTATTTCTTCAGTTCTTTCATCTTGAGAAATGCCGAAAGCATTCTTCCCTTTTGCTTTTCTATCTTCAGGTCTTTGCGCATGTCATTATGATACTTTACTTTGTCTTCTCTAGGAGACCCTGGTGGTGTAGTGGTTAAGAGCTATGGCTGCTAACCAAAAGGTCAGCAGTTCAAATCCACCAGGCACTCCTTGGAACCTACGAGGCAATTCTACTCTGTCCTATAGGGTTGCTATGAGTCGGAATCGACTCGACGGCAACGGGATTTTTTGGTTTTGTCTTCTCTAACCACCCTTTGAAATCTTTTGTTCAGATCTTTTACTTCATCATTTCCTGGGTTCACTTTAGCTACTCAACGACCAAGGGCAAGTGTCAGCATCTCTTCTGGGATCCATTTTGGCCTTTTCCTTCTTTCTTGTCTTTATAACGACCTTTTGCTTTCTTCATGAATGATGTCCTTGATGTCATCCCACAACTCTTCCGGTCTTTGGTCATTAGTGTTCAATGGGTCAAATCTATTCTTGAGATGGTCTCTAAATTTAGGTGGGATATACTCAAGTTTGTACTTCAGCTCTTGTAGACTTGTTTTAATTTTCTTCAGCTTCAACTTGAACTTGCATTTGCTGATCTGTTCAATTTGAACTTTAATGAACAATTGAACTGTCCCACAGTTGGCCTTGGACTTATTCTACTGATGATACTGGACTTCTTCAAAGTCTCTTTCTACAGATGTAGTCGGTTTGATTCCTGTGTATTCCATCTGATAAAGTCCATGTGTACAGTCACCATTTATGTTGTTGAAAAAGGTATTTCCAAGGAATAGGTCATTGGTCTTGCAAAAGTCTGTCATGTGATCTCCAGTGTCATTTCTATCGCCAAGGCCATATTTTTCAACTACCGATCCTTCTTCTTTGCTTCCAGCTTTCGAATTCCAATCACCAGGAATTATCAATGCATCTTGAGTGCATGTTTGATCAATTTCAAACTGCAGAAGTTGGTAAAAATCTTCAATTTCTTCATTTTTGGCACTAGTGGTTAGTGGGTAAACCTGAATAACAGTCATATTAACTGGTCTTCCTTGTAGGCAAAAGAATATTATCCTATCACTGACAGAAATATACTTCAGAATAGATCTTGAAATGTTCTTTTTGAAGATGAATGTGATGCCATTCCTCTTCAATTTGTCATTCCCAGTGGAATAGACCATATGATTGTCTAATTCAAAATGGCCAATACCAGCCCATTTCAGCTCATTAATGACTAAGAGATTGATCTTTAGGCATTCTATTTCATTTTTGACAACTTCCAATCTTCCTATATTTGTACTTCATACATTCCACATTTGCAGCCATTTCTTCTCATTTTGAGTCATGCCACATCAGCAAATGAAGGTCCTAAAAGCTTTACTCCAACCTGTCATTAAGATCAACTGTACCTTGTGGCGTTTGGGGTCTTAAATGCTAACAAGCGGCCATCTAAGATGCATCAATTGGTCTCAACCCACCTGGATCAAAGGAGAATGAAGAACACCAAGGTCACATGATAACTATGAGCCCAAGAGACAGAAAGGGCCACATGAACCAGAGACTTACATCATCCTGAGACCAGAAGAACTAGATGGTGCCCAGCCACAACCAATGACTGCCCTGACAGGGAGCACAACTGAGAACTCCTGAGGGAGCAGGAGATCAGTGGGATGCAGACCCCAAATTCTCATAAAAAGACCAGACTTAATGGTCTGACTGAGACTAGAGGAATCCCGGTGGTCATGGTCCCCAAACCTTCTGTTGGCCCAGGACAGGAACCATTCCCGAAGACAACTCATCAGACATGGAAGGGACTGGACAATGGGTAGGAGAGAGATGATGATGAATAGTGGCTACTAGTATCAGGTGGACACTTGAGACTGTGTTGGCATCTCCTGTCTGGAGGGGAGATAGGAGGGTAGAAAGGATTAGAAACTGGCAAAATTGTCATGAAAGGAGAGACTGGAAAGGCTGACTCATTAGGGGGAGAGTAAGTGGGAGTAAGGAGTAAGGTGTATATAAGCTTATATGTGACAGACTGACTTGATTTGTAAACGTTCACTTAAAGCTCAATAAAAATTATCATTAAAAAAAAAAAAGATCAACTGTACCTTGAAGAGGTAGCTCTTCCCCAGTCATATTTTCAGTTCCTTCCAACCTGAGGGGCTCATCTTCTGACACTATATCAGACAATGTTCTGCTGCTATTCATAAGGTTTTCACTGGCCAATTTTTTTCATAAGTAGATCGATAGGTCCTCTTCCTAGTCTGTATTAGTCTGGAAGCTCTGCTGAAACCTGTCTACCACGGGTGACCCTGCTGGAATTTGAAATACCGGTGGCATGGCTTCCAGTATCACAGCAACACACAAGCCACCACAGTAGGACAAACTGACAGACAAGTGGTGGGAATTTCCATTAAGGGTGATGAAAAAAATTGAAAATGGATAATGCTAATGGTAGCACAACATGATAAACATAATTGATGTTACTGAATTGTACAGGTAAAAATGACTGAAATGAAAAATATTTTCTCATATATATTTTGCATGATAAAAAATAAATTAAATTAAAAGAAATATCCAGATCTCTAGCCAGTAATCTGTTTTAGGACCTAAAGTGCAGGGGGGAAAGACATGATATGGCTTTCTCCTTTTGCAATCATTTTTCTCACTACCTCACCTAAAAAAGCCCTCTACACACACTTAAGCACATCCAAATTTTATTCTCCATCCCACCCTCCTTGGTGTTTATCCCCATCTTCCACTCATTTGGCCTATTTTGTTGTAGAGGGGACAGGGGGAGAATAAAATGGATATTGTAGGAAGGAAATAGAATGAGAGGCAGAAAGGGGGAAATAATTTTTTTCCAAATTTTTAGTCTGTAGATTTAAGTACTGAGAAAGTTTATTTATCAAAAAAAAACAGAGGAAATGAAAGGAGTTTTTGTTATAATGATGACAATAAACTATAGTTACATACTGTCTTAGTCATGTAGTGCTGCTGTAACAGAAACGTCACGAGTGGATGGCTTTAACAAAGAGAAGTTTATTCTTTCACAGTCTAGTAGGCTACAAGTCCAAATTCAGGGCATCAGCTCCAGGGTAAGTCTTTCTACTCTCTGTCAGCTCTGGAGGAAGTTCCTTCTCATCAATTTTCCCCAGTCGAGAAACATCTTAGCACAGGAACCCTGGGTTCAAAGGATGAGCTGTGCTCCCAGTGCTTCTATCTTAGTGGTATGAGGTCCCCCTTTCTCTCTGCTCACTTCTCTCTTTTCTATCTCAAAAGAGATTGGCTGAAGACACAATCCAATCTTGTAGATTGAGTCCTCTCTCATTAACATACCTGCCGCCTATCCCACCTCATTAACATCACAGAGGTAGGATTTACAACACACAATACTGGGAATCATGGCCTAGCCGAATTGTTAGACATATTTTTGGAGGACACAATTCAACCCATTACACGTACCAAAATCCAAAGTGATCCATCGTCAGAATTATTTTTAATGCCCTACCTGCTGACCGCTGAGTTAGGGCTTCTTCGATGTTGTTGATAGCCAAGATTTTGTTTTTACTCACTGATTAGAGTAATTCACTTTTTCAATATTGAGGTTAAGATTTTGAGTTATTCCTTTGTTTTGCCACTTAAAAAATTATTTTACACCCTAAGAGAGTACACTCTAGTGACATTCACTTTGGGTGGTAAGTTTGCCTTTCTTTCATAAAGAGGTAAAGTAAGTCAGAACCACGAAAGTACTGACCTTTGTGCAGGTTCATTTTAGAAGAGCACATAAGGAAGATGATTCCCTTAAAACTATACTTGCTTATGCACCCTTGGAAAGTCTTCATGCATACCAGGATATTCCAATTAGAATAGTAAAGCCTCTGTACAACCTAGCCCCTACCTACTTTCTAATCTCATTTCAAGCTCCTCTATTCCCCCAATGCTTCCAGTTCCCCTGGGCCATTGAGTGTGCTTTTCCTACTACCTAAACATCAGTTCCTTGGAGACATCTTCCCTGACCATCCAACAAAAAATAGGTTTCCCAGTTATTCCCTCTCATAGTACTCTGTACTTCTTCTTTGTAACATTTATCACAGTTTGCCATCATATATTTATTTGTGTTTATTTATGTAATCCACCAGACCACTGCCTGGTGTGGTCCCTAGCCAGCATCTTTGGCATTATCTGGGAACTTATTAGAAATGCAAATTCTCAGGCCCCACCCCAGACCTACCGAATCACAAACTCAGAGAGTGAGGTACAGCAATCTTAATTTTAATAAGTCTTCTAGGTGAGTCTGATGCTACTTAAGTTTCAGAGCTAATGTACTAGATCATAATTTCCATGAGAGTAGAGACTATGTCAGTTTTCTTCATCACTGTATACCAGGACTGTACATGGTGGCTGACATATAAAGATGCTCCATAATTATATATTGTTGTTGAAAAAAACTAAAATAAGCTACAATCTTGCCCCACAGCAATAAATACATTCACGTAGTGACCCATTATGTATATATATATATGCCTAATATAGGCTACATATATTGTGTAGAGGAAACCCTGGTGGCGTAGTGGGTAAGTGCTACAGCTGCTAATCAAAAGGTTGGCAGTTCAAATCCACCAGGTGCTCCTTGGAAACTCTATGGGGCAGTTCTACTCTGTCACATAGGGTTGCTATGAGTCGGAATCGACTTGACGGCAACGGGTTTCTTTTTTTTTTGTATTGTGTAGAATATAATTTATATATTTATATTATATATATTAATATATATAAAACAAGCTTTTCAAAGTAATACCCTTATTATATCCTATACATTCAAAACATTCTCCACCCTATTCTATTTGCTCTACTTCATATTTTCAGTGCGATAAGAGAACCACTAATTTATTTCACACTCCACTAATGGGTCTTATGTGCAACTTGAAAATTCCTAGTCACTGAGGCTGTTCTAAAGAAATTCAGGCCTGTGCCCTGTTATTCTTGTCATCTGGAATACCCTTCACCCTTACCCCCTCATGCCCAAATCCTTCTGATTCTTTCATCCTCTCAGAGTGGACTTTTCTGGTATGGAAGTATTTTTCTCTCTTCTGAATTCTCACCACATTTTCTCAGGTTATGACTTTTCTTCCTTTCTTCTTTTAATATAGTGTTTATGGGGTATCACTTCTCCTAGAGTCCCTCAAAGCAGAATCCATATCTGACCCATCTTAGTTTTTTTTTTTTTTTAACATTTAGTGTATAACTTCAAATAATGTTTCCTAAATAAATTTGAGTTTCAAGGAGAGAGCTGTTAATTTCATTTAAGGTTCTGTGGAGAAATATTTTAAAAGGAAGTAGGATTCCAATCAGCGACTTAGAGAGGGAGGTTATGTGAGGAAAGGGGAACCATATGGGCAAAGTGCCCAAGACAGAAAAGTTCAGGGCACATTCGGGCAATGTGATGTTTGTGGTAGGGGAAAAGAGGGGTGTGGCAGAGCGCCTTAAATGACCTGGTTTTTTATTCTGCAAGGAAAGGGGAACCATCAGTGGTCTGTAGGAAAACTGATGTGGTTGGTCTTCTGTTTCTTTTTTTTTTTTTTAAAGGTAACTTTGGTGGGAAGATGTAAGACATGCAAGAGTGTGGTGGCTATGAACATGGCTGCTCAGACCTCTGGCTGAGGGCAGCATGTTGACTGATCACCCCAGCTGCCACTCCCATGGATCCACCACCACTTTTGTGCCAAGGACACACTTCCCAGCAGCTCCCAACCAATGACTGGCCATATGGAGATACTAGTACTAATCCATTCCTTCGGGACACAGGACTCTAACAACTTTTGCTCAAGGACTCCCCAGCGACCTGGCCAAAACTTGGTTAGAACTGCGCTGCAGTCTGGGACTTCCAGTGCAATCTTCTTTCTTTCTTCCAATCAGACCTTCTTCTGGTGTGAAGTTTCTCCCAACCACCCCTGCCTCCTCAACTGTATCTTCACAGGCATTCCCCTGTAAATCCTTTGCATTTCTAATCTTGTCTGGCCTATGCTTCTCTGGGGACCTGAACCAATCCAGTTGGGCAGATAACATCAGAAAGCAGGTAGGAAGCCAAAGTGGTAAGATGAGCATACCTGATTACAATACAAATATGCCCGGAAATATACATTTGTATTTATTAATGTATACATATATACAGATTTCGGGTACATAACAGGTATTTACTGAAATGATCAAAACTTAAAGAAGGAAGAGCTCACCAGGAAGCCACGGGGTAGGAAGGAATGCAGACATTTTATAAAAATGTGTTTATTCACAGGCATAAATCCAACTGAGATTAGAAAGCACCAGACAATCTACCACAAAACGTGAGATGCCAAGCTGACCAGAACACTCTCACCATATCACATGGTGCCAGAGACACTCCAGCCACAAAATACAAGCAGATGTCAACACTTTCACCTTCCACTTTCTAAATTTTGCTGATCGGGCCAAGTTTCATTTCACTTATTGGGCCACTTTCCATGTTGGGGAAAAGGGTTGAGGAAGGGTGGAAGAAAGTGTTAGGATCCAAGTTTCATATCTGCTAAAGTAAACTGATGTTGCCTGCTGCTGGGTTTCAAGAGAAAAGCTTCCTTAAATCAGCCTAGAGTTGCTCCGAAGGGCATGGAGACAGGGTCGATAAATATTTTCTGTAAAGGGCCAAATAGTAAGCTTTTTAAGCTTTGTAGGTCATAGAGTCTCTGTTACTACTACTCAACTTTGCTGTTGTACCACAAAAGCAGCCATAGACAACATGAAACCAAATGTGTTTGTCTCTGTTATAATAAAACTTTATTTAGAAAAACAGTCAGTGGGCCAGATTTAGCCCATGAACCATACTTTGCCCACCCCTGCCACAGAGCCTTGAGGATTCTCACGAAAATACCCTCTTCTTTTTTAGATGTGTATACTCTACCTGGAAACCCTGGTGGCATAGTGGTTAAGTGCTACGCCTGCTAACCAAAGGGTCAGCAGTTTGAATCCGCCAGGTACTCCTTGGAAGCTCTATGGGGCAGTTCTACTCTGTCCTATAGGGTCACTAGGAGTCGGAATCGACTCAACGGCACTGGGTTTTGGGTTTGTTTATACTCCACCTGCTTTCTAATTTTTATCTACTTAATACAAAAAATGCACCATAGTATCCAGCTACCATTACTGAATGTCTTGATCAAAGACTCTACAGAAGAATCCTAATCAAAAGAGGTGAAAATGTGGGATAGAATTTCAAATTCTTGTAGAATCCAGACTTTCTAGAGCCACTGAGGCTGGATGAGCCTTCAAAACTATTGCCCTGAGATAAGCTTTAAATCTTAAACCAAAAACAGCCCCTGAAGTCTTCTTTAAACTAATAGTTTAGCTTAATTAGTAAAGAATCTCTGCCTTGAGCATTGTGCTCTTTTAGAGAACTATCTATAGGAATCAAATGGCCAACAGCAAGTTGAAAGGTTAGAAACCTTAGGGGGCAGTGAGTTTATGATAATGGGGGAGGAACAATTTGGAAAAGAAGGGTGAGAATTATTAAACAACTTGAAGAATATAATCAATATCACTCAATTTGTACATGTAGAAATTGAATCAGTATATGTTCTGTTGTATACACTTTCAACAACAAAAAAATAAAAAAAAACATGTTTAAAACATCAAGTTGAAAATGATCAGTTATATTAAATACTATTTTTAATAGGGGAAAAGGCCATGAAACAAGCTTTGGGCTGGAAAAAGAAAACGAAAATGATCAGCAGAATTCAGCCTAAAATTATCTTCATCTACTAAACAACTGATTCTTAAAGTGTGGTCCCTGGACCAGCAGCATCAGCATACCAGTGAACTTGACAGATACAAATGCAAATTTTCTGGCCCTACCCTAAACATAAGTCAATCAGAACATGTAGGAGTGGGACCCAGTCACTGGTGGTTTAACAAGCCCTCCAGGTGATTCTGATGCACAATCAAGCTTGAGAACCACTGAGCTAGGCTATGTCTGAAGCAGACAGTGCCTCAAATTCTCCATCAGAAAGTAGGACTATTGAAGACTTGTTATTTTCCCCTACACTAAGATCACAAAGAGATTGCCAAGACTAGGCTGATACCCACCCAAGGTGTTCCAACTAGCTTACACCTACTGGAGCTAAAATACATGGTTTTTTTTGTTTGTTTCTTTGAATACGGATCATCTGCATTAGAAAAGGTTATCTAGTTCTAAATCAAACATATAGTCATAAAAATTTTCTTTAATCTGTAAGATGATCAATAGAGCCCTTGGGGCTGTAGATGGGGGTCAGATACCAGCTGGGCCACAGCCAAGGTTTGTGTATCTCTGGTGTGCAGAATTAGGCAACACCCAAACCTCACCCAAGTATCTATGTGCATCCCTAATTCATATGGGGACCAAGGATAACCGTGGGAGAAAATTGCAAGCTCATGACTGGGAATCAGATATTGGAGACACATCTGAGAGACTTGGTGAGGGAGGGAGGATTGCAAATAAACAAGAATAAGAGGGGAACAGAAGTCAGATTTCAAGTCCTTTCCACCCCCAACACACAAACCAAAATAAAATTAACTTTGCTGCTGTGTGCCATCTAGTCGATTCTGACTCATAGTGACCTCATGTGACAGAATAGAACTGCCCCATAGAGTTTTCTTAACTGTGATTTTTATGGAAGCAGATTGCCAGGTTTTCCTCTCACGAAACTGCTGGGTGGGTGAGTTTGAACTGCCAACTTTCAGTTAGCAGCTGAATGCTTAACCGTTGCACCACCTGGGCTTCTTAAAGGGAAAGTAATCTGACAAACCAGATCTGACCAGCCAGAATGGACTTCAGAGCCTGAGCATCTGAAGAGAGTCATGGTTCTGGTTACAGCATAGCAGCTGGTACATGGGCCATTTCCTCCACCCCCGTTCCCCAGCTCTGCTACATGCCCATGAGCAACCCATGGACACAGGGGCTGGACCCTCCAGGTTTGCACATGGATAGAGTAGGCTTGCTATGTTCTATAAGGTTCTGTGGGCCCAAGCAGTTTTCATGAGGTGTGAAATTCTTCCCACTTTGCAGGAGACTACAGAACTAGTGTGAGGATTGACAGCTCTGAAGCCAGATCAAATTGGCAGCGCAGTAAATGCCAGTTGTTGTGCAGTCAGGAGCATCACAAGAGCTTTTATGAGACACCCTCGCAGACTTCCTCAACACTTGGGGAAGTCTATGTAAAGTCCTGAAGATTCCAAGTGAGTCAGCTGAAACTTGGAGGTAGCAAGATTCTAGAAAGTATGTTAAGTGTTGGCATAATTTTGTACAGTAAGATAGTGAGGTAGGGGTTGCCCAGTTGCTTCACCTCTCATTAATTCCAGCCACTTCAACAGAGATTGGTTCTATTAGACTCCAATCAACCTCACACAAGTGCAACCTGAAGGGCCTCTCCTCAGGCAAACCTCTTGCTTCCTACCCCAGGGTTTCTCTTTTGAGACTGGGGAGAGGGGTAATCAAGGCTAGTGGAATGAAGTTTTGACCATCAGGGGTTAGGAACTGATGAGCAAATGCTTCCATCATCACCACTACCAAATGGACCATTCTGAAGCCCATTTCATTTGTGTCTCAGCAGGCCTAGTAGATCAAGTAACCAGTCGCCCACAGTGGTGGTTGACTCAACATTGCACACTAGTTTTGGCTCTCTTTCCCCTGCTTTGAAACTCTGTCAATCATTTGTGTCTCCAAACCATGCTCCCCCAGGAACAGTCGTATTTAAACTTTTGTTTCAGGCCCTGCTTTCTGAGGAACTCAGGCTAAGACAGAAGTGTTTCAGTTTCACAGGACTTAGAAGCAATGGTACGTCTGTGTCAGTATAGGAATTGTACATCTCTCATGGCAAACAAATGGTATTACTTCCTATTTTATCGGACTTACATATAGTGTGATAATTCTATTACATGCTGTCTTATTTATCTAGTGCTGCTTTAACAGAAATACCTCAAGTGAATGGTTTTAACAAAGAGAAGTTTATTCTCTCACCATCTAAAAGGATAGAAGTCCAAATTCAAGGTGCCACCTCAAGGGTTAGGCTTTCTCTCTCTGTCGGCTCTGGGTAGGGGAAGGTCCTTGTCATCAATCCTCCCCTGGTCTAGGAGCTTCTCAGTAATCCTCTCCTGGTTCTTCATTCTTGGTGCTAGGAGGTCCCCCTGTCTCTCTGCTTGTGTCTCTCTTTTATATCTTAGAAGAGACTGCCTTAAAACACAACGTAATCTTGTAGATTAATTCCAGCCTCATTAACATAACTGCCTCTCCTCCTGCCTCATTGACATCATAGAGATAGGATTTACAACACACAGGAAAATTGCATCAGACGACAAAATGGACAATCACACAATACTGGGAATCACGGCCTAGCCAAGGTAACACATATTTTGGGGGGACACAATTCAATCCATGACACATGCCTCAAGCAAAGACATAATTCATGATCACTTCCCTAGATTCCTAATCTTATATTTCCAAAGTATGAAGAACTTTAGCTCTTTTTTAAAAATAAATATAATCACATGCAAACACTCTAAGAGTTCATTCACCAATACTCTAGTGATCTGAAACAGCAGTATCTAACAAGTTGTGAAGCAGGCTCAAGAGAGATGGCAAGCAGAACACAAACAGAAGGAAAGCACTAATGGCAGTCTTTTCATTTTGAGAAAGACAGAGAGCAACTAAAGACCTACTTTCTACAGCTGTAATGATAAGATGAATCATCATTTTCTAAAACCTGAAAAAAATACCTTAGTTTGTATTTAATTCTCCAGACTTTTCTACCTCTCTCCCCACCACCCCATCTTTCCACCGAGGACTTTTGTTTCTCTGAACTGGTAGTTTTTGCTTTATTTTGTTTTCTGTTTCAAGCTTTATTACCAAACTCTGAGGATCATATAGACATAACAATTGCAGACAGTATTCAAGGAGAATTTTTTTTTTAATCTTTTTGTTTTTGTTGAGAATACACACAGTAAAACATACATCAACTCAACATTTCTACATGTACAATTCAGTGACACTGATTACATTCTTCAAGTTGTACAACCATTCTCGCCCTCCTTTTCTGCGTTGTTGCTCCTCCATTAAAATAAACTCACTGACCCCAAATTTCCTATCTAATCTTTCGAGTTGATGTTGTAGCTTTGATCCCATATTTGATAGTTCTTAAAAGAGTATAATGCTGAAGGCAGGCATTTTTTATTAGTTAAGCTAAACTATTGTTTGGTTTTAAGAAGACTTCAGGGGATATTTTTGGTTTAAGGTTTAAAGATAACCTCAGGGCAATAGTTTGGGGGGGCTCATCCAGCCTCTGTGGCTCCAGAAAGTCTGAAGTTCATGAAAATTTGAAATTCTGTTCTGCATTTCTCCCCTTTTGATCAGGATTCTTCCATATTCTTTATCAAAATGTTCAGTTAATGGTACCCAGGCACCATCCAGCTCTTCTGGTTTCATGGCAAAGGAGGCAGTTGTTTATGAGACAATTAACCACACATTCCATATCCCCTCAAGGAGACTATTTTTATTAAGGGGGAGAAAATATAGTAACTGCAGTTAAGAATTTCAAAATAATGATTAACTAAAACACTTTAATTCTTGATATTAAAACAAATTCTTGGTGTATGGGAGATTGAGGATAGGGAGAGATCCCCATTTTAGACACTTTTTAAACAGAAAAGGATGTTGGCATGCATCTATTTTCCTACCTATGGTAGCCATTTTAATTTTTTGGACAAGAAAGCAAAATTTACTTTCCCTCTTTGTCTTACATGGACCACCTCACAGACCTCAAACATACCCTTAATGACGCTGAGCATCGTCTATCACAGGCCTTTAACCATCTTCTACCTCTGTCTCAAGGAGCCCTGGTGGCATAATGGTTAAGGGCTCAGCTGCTAATCAAAAGGTCGGCAGTTCAAACCCGCTCAGCAGCTCCACAGGGGAAAAGATCTGGTGATCTGCTCCCGTAAAGATTTCAGCCTAGGAAACCCTACAGGGCAGTTCTACTTTGTCATATAGGGTCACTATGTGTCAGAATAAACTCAATGGCACACTACAACACCTCTGCGTAAGACTTCCCAAGTGGGAATCACATTTAATTCTAGAAAATGAAGCTGCCTGTCCAATGACAAGGCTTTCTGAACTATTAAAAATTTTCCTCTGGTGTTTGTCATCATGTAGCTCTAGGAGGCTCTGTCCCTATATACAACAGAATGAAACACTGCCTGGTCCTGCACCATCTTCACAATGGTTTTATGCTTGAGCCCATTGTTACAGCCACTGTGTCAATCCATCTTGTTGAGGGTATTCCTCTTTTTCACTGACCCTCTACTTTACCAAGCATGATGTCCTTCTCCAGGGACTGATTCCTCTTGATAATATATTGAAGTATGTAAGATGCAGTCTTGCCACCCTTGCTTCTAAGGAGGTCCTGGTTGTACTTCTTCCAAGACAGATTTGTTCGTTCTTTTGGCAGCCAATAGTATATTCAATATTCTTCACCAACACCACAATAAAGGCATCAATTCTTCTTCAGTCTTTCTTACTCATCATTCAACTTTCACATGAATATAAGATGACTGAAAACACCATGGCTTGGGTTAGGTGCACCTTAGTCTTCAAGATGACGTCTCTGCTTTTCAACACTTTAAAGAGGCCTTTTGCAGCAGATCTGCCTGATGCAATACGTTGTTTGATTTCTTGACTGCTGCTTCCATGGCTGTTGATTGTGGATTGAAATAAAATGAAATCCTTGGCAACATCAATCTTTTCTCCATTTATCTGCTGTTGCTTATTGGTCCATTTGTGAGAATTTTTGTTTTCTTTGTGTTAAGGTGTAGTCCATACTGAAGGCTGAGGTCTTTGATCTTCATGAGTAAAGGCTTCAAGTCCTCTTCACTGTCAGCAAGCAAGGTTGTATCATTGCATAATGCAGGTTGTTAATGAGTCTTCCTCCCATTCTGATGCCCTGTTCTTCTTTAGAGTCCAACTTCTCAGGTTATTTGCTCAACATACAGAGTGAATAGGTATGGTGAAAGGATACAACCCTGACACACACCTTTCTTGACTTTAAACCACGCAGTATTCCCTTGATGTGTTCGAATGACTGCCTCTTTGTCAAGTACAGGTTGCTCACAAGCACAATAAATTATTCTGGAATTTCCATTCTTCACAATGTTATCCATAACTTGTTATGATCCACACAGTTGAATACCTTTGCATAGTCAATAAAACACAAGTTAACATCAACCTGATATTCTCTGCTTTCAGCCAGGATCTATCTAACATCAGCAATGATATCCCTGGTTCCACGTCCTCTTCTGAATCCAGCTTGAATTTTTGGCAGTTCCTTGTCAACGTACTACTACAGCCGCTTCTAAATGATCTTCAGCAAAATTTTACTTACGTGTGATATTAATGATATTGTTTGATAATTTCCAAATTCAGTTGGGTCATCTTTCTTTGGAATAGGTATAAATATGAATCTTTTCCAGTTGGTTGGCCAGGTAGCTGTCTTCCAAATTTCTTGGCATAGATAAAGGAGTACTTCCAGCGCTGCATCAGTTTGTTTAAACATCTCAATTAGTATTCCATCAATTCCTGGAACCTTGTTTTTTGCCAATGCCTTCAGTGCAGCTTGGACTTCTTCCTTCACTACCACTGGTTCCTGATCATATGCTACCTTCTGAAATGGTTGAATGTTGACCAATTCTTTTTGGTATAGTGAGTCTGTATATTCCTTTCATCTTCTTTGGATGCTTCTTGTGTCATTTAATATTTTCCCTGTAGAATCCTTCAATATTGCAACTTGAGGCTTGAATTTTTTCTTCAGTTCTTGAGGCTTGAGAAATGCCAAGTGTATTCTTCCCTTTTAGTTTTCTATCTCTGGGTCTTTGCCTTGTCATTATAATACTTTACTGTCTTCTCAAGCTGCCCTTTGAAATCTTCTGTTCAGCTTAGCTTCTGTATAGTGCTTGACAAACCACAGTAGCTTGGTGAGCTGATGCAGCTTTCTATTTGTTTTTCATGAGAGACCTTACACATGAATGCCACATGCTAGGATGGTAGACCAGAAAGACAGTAAGAGCCTACAACACTGATAATGTAGACCCATCATGTCAGCCTTGGGCTTCTATCTTCCGTCATGCTTTTACCTGAGAAAACAAATTATTTTGTGTTTAAACCACTACATTTGTTTTCATTTTGTTAACTGCAGCTGAACCTAACCCTACCTGGCACAATGTACCATTGGCCATATAGCCAGATGGTATCATCCATGATTCAAAAGAATCCCAATGCTTTTGATGTCTGCAACCAACTTTGAAATGCGTCCAAAAAATAAGATGGATTGATAAATGGATACAGGAATTAGCTGAGTGGATAGATAAGTTATAAAGAAAATATTGATTGTAGCATATAGATGGTGGGTATATGGACATTCACTGTACAATTCCTTCAACTTTTCAAAATAAAATGCTGAAAAATTCTATTGGCAAGCCATCAGTACAATTTATTACACTTTTGAAAAATATTCCTAGTAATGAGGAATTTTGTAGCTTTCTTTCTCTCACTGAAAGGGTTACTTTTCTTCCTGTTCTATAAACACTATTGTGGGCCTAGAGTCTTAAAAAATAGAACTGGAAGTACTGCCAATGAGACAAACTGGGTGCAAATAAAAATTTTAAAGACCATATAAACAGAAATCCATCTGGAAAGATGTTTTCTTCATTAGCACAGTAAAAGCTAGAATAGAATTTCCTGATATAGATGTACTTTTTGACTCTCTGCAAATCCCACTGGGCACAAGAGAGAGGTGTCTCACTCTTTAATTTAAAATTAGCCTTCACCCCTAAAATGAGGCTAGAAATAGTAGAATCTCAAATAAACTGAACTCAGCATTGGACAACATTTTCTTTCCCTGTTAAGGTCCTTTCTCCCTCCTTATGGATACAGGGATGCTTCTAAAGGAGATAAAACCTTTATCAACTTGAAGCATTTCTGTTGAGAGAGTAACAATTGTGGTGTTGGATCTTTTCCCATAGGTCTTTATTCTAAGCAACAAATTGGACCACTGAACAATTACTGGCAGGAATACTAAAGTTTGCAGAAGCTTTGGCTGCAAGGTATTTTTGTAAGCACACTACACTAATTTTTTTACAGTCACATGTAAAAAAAAAAATTTTCCATAGCCGCATTTACAAAAATGCCTCATGAGGGGAAGGCCCAGTTGGCAAACAAATGTAGAAGGTGTGCACTATTTGCGTAGAAATATGGTAACAGTGGGAACTAACATGCCTTCAGAAAATAATGCAAATTTAATTCTAGAGAATTTAGCTCTGAACTCATGCAGCAGTATTTATTATATTTATTGACGGGATTTGGGAGCAGACACTAATTGAAGAACATGGATTCACTTTATAATCCTGTACAGTCACTTGCTTATGACTTGCTGGAAAGTTCTGCTTCGAAACATTTTCCAAATTTGATCTCATCTCAGAAAGAATGTTCTTGCAAATCCAGGGAGAAATAGCCTCAGTTCTGTTTGACTTATTCAAGGATAAAAAAAAAAAAAGAATGAAAAAGAATACAATTTAGATAGATACGCACATACATATGTAATTTATATAATTTGTATTTTATATGTTTACATATATTTAAACCAGGTGGCACAAGGTTTAAGCAATCAGCTACTAACCCAGAGGTTGGTGGTTTGAATCCACCCATTGGCATGTTTGAAGAAAGCCCTGGTGATCTACTTCCAAAAGATCACAGCTATTGAAAATCCTATGGAATGCACATGCAGCCACCATGACTTGGAATTGACTCAGCTGCAAGTGGTGTTTTATACATATAAATATGTGTACAAGTATATTTGTATGTATATTTTTAAAATATTGTCTGCTTGTTTATTTGATTTTGGTAGGCAACTGCTTACTGTATACAGTGCTCTATAGCATAGTCTTCTGGCAGAGGAGCAAAAGATGGAGAAGACCAGACATTACAGACATTATCATTATTGGGCAAAGCGTTAAGCATTTTTCATTATCACCTCACCCCTCATCCTCACAAAACCCTATAAGACAGGGATTGTTATTATTCCCAATTTATAGATGAAGAAATATAAAAAGCCCATTGCCATCAAGTAGATGCTGACTCATAGTGACCCTATAGGACAGAGCAGAATTGCCCCACAGTGTTTCTGAGGCTGTAATCTTTTATAGAAGCAGACTGACACATCTTTCTCCCGTGGGGTGGCTGGTGGGTTCAAACTGCCAACCTTTCAGTTAGCAGCTGAGCACGTTAACAGTTCATACTAGTGTAATAGTACCAAATAAAAACATGAAGAAAGCTGCACAGATGGATAGGAGAGAGAGAAAGGCAGAGAGGCAAACTAAATCTACTGTCAGAGTAGTCTGAACTTAGGTGATGAGCGCCTTTTCTAGAGCTGTGGCCACAGAAAAATCAAGTAAGGACCAGAAAAAAGACTCAGTAGACTTCATCTCCTCAGTGCCTTGCATTTTCCTGGCACAACAATTCACAACAGTTTTTTTTTTTTTTTTTACTAAAAAAAAAAAAGTGACAGGCTAGGTAGCTGATAGAACGGCACTAAGTATACCCAAAGGATGAGGAAAGGAGAGGCATCAATCACAAGTTGGAGAAACTTAGCATCTGGCCAAGTTGGTGGGACCTTCACTTGGATTTGTCCTGCGGGCTATCAGCAATATGAAGGTATGGTCCAGGACAGAATTGGGACTGGTGTGGGCTAATGGCAGACAAGTTAGTGAGGTCACCAAGAAAGAAAGGCTGAGGACAGAGAGAAGAGCTTTAGATGCACTAGGAAAGGGAACCGGCAAAGGGGACTGAGAAGAAAAAGTCAAAAAAGGAGAAGAAGAACTAAGAAAATGCAGTTCCATGACTTCGGTGGAGAAAGTTTCAAGGAGTTGTTTGTGGTATAATGAGAACAAATCAGGCGTGAGAGTCAAGGAAGTTGGACCTGAGCCCGGGGCCTGCCACCAGCCAGGCTTGTGACCTGGGGCAAGTGTCTGAACTTCTTTAGGCCTCTGTTTCATCATCTGTGAGTGATCTCTGAGGTCTACCCCACCTCTCAGGATCTCTGAGATTCTGTGAGGTATGAAGACTTCAGAGATCAAGAAGGAAAAGAAAAGGGCCATGGTAACTAATCTCAAAGTAAAAATGCCATGCTTAAGGGCAGAAACCAGCAGTCAAGGACTGAGAAGAAAAGGGTAAGTAGGAAGTTCTAAACAGCAGGAGAATCGATGGAAGGTTTTGTTTTGATGATAGGAGAGACTAGGGCTTGTTGAAGCCAAGGAGAGTAGAGATTAAAGATGTAAATTTGAGACAAGATCTTAGAGGTGATGCCTAAAAATGGGGTCTGAAGTATAAGCAGATAAAATGAGAAACATTCTTTATCTGAGGTGTTAAGGAGAGGGGTGTCAGAAAATTCAGAGAACTCTGCTACATAAATACTGTGAAGGAAAAGTGAAAGAATATAGTTCATCTAGAACTGAGTCTCCTTCCAAAAGCCTCAGAACCTTCTTTAAAAGGAGGCAAATCTTTTTATAAATTATGTCTTGCGGTATTACTAATTACCCCAAAGCTTAGTAGTATAAAGTAACAAATATTTACTGTCTCACACATTTGATGAGGTTCAGGAGCCTGAAAACAGCTTAGCCCAGTGATTCTGGTGCAGGATCTCTCATGAAGTTGCCGTCAAGATGTCAGCCTGAGCTGCAGTCATCTAAAGGTTTGACTGGAGCTGGAGGATCTGCTTCTAAGATGGCTCACTCATCTGATTGTTGGCTGGAGGCCTCAGTTCCTTGCCACAAGTACCCTTCCTCATGACATGGCAGCAGGCTTCCCCCCAGATTGAGTGATCCAAGACAGCAACCAAAACGGATGCCGTAATGTCCTTATGACGTAGTCTCAGAAGTGACACTCTGTCATTTCCACTATATTCTACTTGCTAGAAAGGAGTTACTATGTCTATCACGCTCTCAAGAGGAGGGGAATTAGGCTTCACCTTTTTAAGGGAAGTATATAATTTGTGGACATATTTGAACCCACCACAGACTTCAAGGACAGCGTGGATTAGAAGGATGATTGACAGTTTAGAAAAAATAGTAGCTGTAGAATATCGACTGTGGGAGGTATCCTAGAGGTCACTGACAGTAAATTAAAAAATTCCCGAAGAGATTATACTAATGCTTTAACAAAAAATTAATCTTTCATAAAGAGTGAAAATGATGATGTGGATTTATGCCAGTCAGATCAGAAGTTTGGAAACCCTGGTGGTGTAGTGGTTAAGAGCTACTGCTGCTAACCAAAAGGCCAGCAGTTGGAATCCCCCAGATGCTCCTTGGACATCCTATGGGGCAGCTCTACTCTGTCCTATAAGGTCGCAATCAGTCAGAATTGAATTGATGGCAGTGGGTTTGGTTTTGGTTTGGATTAGAAGTTTACAAAAGGGAGAAGATTCATGTTATCAGAGTAGAAGTTTAAAAAGTACCCATTAAAGATTATAAAAGGTAGAAGGCTAACACCACATCCAGACTCATCAGATACACCTGACCTCTATAGAGTCAAAGAGGAAAGGCTGATGCACACAGGAGAGCTGGTATACGGCCATGCTCACTCTAGGTGCCACTGAACTCCCATACTAACTTGAGCCCATACTAATCAAACACCCAGTTGGGAAGGAAGCTGCTGTGTTATTTACTAAGTGCTCTCAGCTCCACTGAATTAATTACCCCCTGAAAGCAATTTAGAGCCAAAACCATGTTGTTGTTGCTGTTGTTCTTGTTTTCATTTTAGCACCCTTGGTGTTAGGACAATATCGGGGTGGAGGAGGACTTTAAGGCTTACATAAGTATCTACTAGATGGGAAGATGGACGGATAAAACTAGTTCAAATGGAGAAGCTAGTATGTGTTCTTTCCCTTTAAGCACTTTGAACGTTTATACTCTAATGAGATAGGAAGATACGGAATTCATTTCTTCCTAACCTTGAAAATACTGGTAGTTTGCACAGGATCCTATAGCATACAACGAGATATCCACATGAGCATTGTGAAATAGGAAACAACTAGCAAATTTATTAACGAGGATGCTAATTGGTTAACTAATTAACAACATTGTTAGGTAGTTTTTTAGATATATTTTACAAGTAAATTATTTGTTCAGCTTTATTTTCTTTGGCCTGTCACTACTATTTAATAATAAGTGTGTACAAGTATGCCTGAACTTAACACATTTTCAAAACGGAGAAACCCAGACTCGACAACTTTCTTAACCTAATTATTTATAGTCAAGGCCTAACTTTAGCTAAAATCTATGCTGCTCAAAAAATAAATAGACAAGAAAGCCAGTTATGAAATTAGCTAAATTCTTTCCAATTACAGATGGCCCAGATGTGCCTTATAAAAACATAATAAAACTATATCATCATAACCATATATTTAATGATGCGGAGTATCTGTTGTAAATAAATTGGATATTATACTGAAAATAAACAGCACATGAGTGTACTTATTTGGATAAAAGAAAATGGAAGTAACTGGTGGATAGCTACTTACACAGAAAGCTGTCCAGATCCATTTTCAACATGGCTATAACTTTTCTTCACATTTTAGTATATAATGTTGAACAACCTTAAAATTGGGTAAGATTAAAAACAAATGGGATATCTGTTGCTTATTTTAGTATTAACTTTATTGTAATCTTATTCTAATTTAATATTATACTCATGTTTGATATTTATTATACACATGGAAACTTATACTGTATCACATAACGAAATATGAAATGTATTTAAAACAGGAACTATATAGGAAGATATAAATATCCACATGTCAGATGCTCTTAAGAAAGAAATGTATATTCCACTCTTGTTTTTTATAGAGAAAGCTTTAAAATGATTTTCTACATTTACACAAGTTAACTTCAGTTATTTTTAAATGAAAATGAAATGTTTCATTCTTGATAATGGAAAGGGTAAAGGGTAAAATTTTCAAGAAACAAATAAAAATCATCTTCTAGATACTTCTACGGTGATTCCTCAAGTCATCAAAGTGGCTTTGTTGGTTGTTAGGTGCTGTCGAGTCCATTTTCAACTCTGAGGGACCCATGTGACAGAGTAGAATAGCCCCCTAGGGTTTTCTTGGCTGTAATCTTTACAGAAGCAGATCCCCAGGTCTTCTTCCTGCTGAGCCGCCGGATGGGCTTGGACCCAAAAACCTTTTGGTTAGCAGCCAAGTGCTTAACCATTGCGCCACCAGGGCTCCTTATCAAAGCAGCAAATGGTAAAAATAAAAAAGAAAGAAAGGAAAGGAGGGAGACAAGGAGGAACAATGTAACATGCTCACCTATGAATAAGAGTGAGCTGACATCTATGACTGTCTCCGTAAGCGGTTAAGGATTTAACTGGACTTCTCTTGTGGAAACCCTGGTGGTGTAGTGGTTAAAAGCCACGGCTGCTAACCAAAAGGCTGGCAGTTCGAATCCACCAGGTACTCCCTGGAAACTCTATGGAGCAGTTCTACTCTCTCTTATAAGGTCACTATGAGTTGGAATCGACTTGATGGCAATGGGTTTGGGTTCTGGCTTTTGGTTCTCTTGTAAATAGCAGAGATCCAAACAAAAAACGATATAGCGTGTCCCATGCCCAATTGCGGAATGTCGTTACTATATGCCATTGAGTCGATTCCAACTCCTAGCAACCCCGTGTGACAGAGTAGAACTGCCTCATAGGGTTTCCTGGGCTGTAATCTTCATGGGAGCAGATCACCAGGTCTTTCTTCCACAGAACTACTGGGTGGGTTTGAAGTGCTGACCTTTCAGTTAGCAGCCTAATGCTTAACAATTATGTTACCAGGGCTCCTCAACTGCAGAATAAATGACTCTGAAGCCATTCCCAAGGCCTAGAATGTTATGAATGATCAGAGTCTTCAAGTTCTACTTCTACATGGGAAATGGCACACATCCACAGTCGTATGCTGGAGTCGGCTCCTACCAGCTCTTAAGAGCCTATTGTATACATCTTTCCAACTCCATGCTCAGTGATGTCATGTTCTTGTTGTTAGGTCCCTTCGAGTCCGCTCCGACTCACAGTGGTCTTATGCATAACAGAACAAAATGTTGCCCGGTCCTGTACCATTCTCACAATCATTGCTGTTTGAGCCCATTGTTGGAGCCACTATATCAGTTCATCTCATTGAGGGTCTCCCTCTCAAGGACTTGAAGCATTCACTGATGAAGATCAAAGGCTACAGCCTTCAGTATAGATTACAACTTAACATAAAGAAAATGAAAATCCTCACAACTGGACCAATAAGCAACAAAATGATACAAAAACAAAATAACCAAACCCATTGCCATCGAGTCAATTCAGACTCACAGTAACCCTATAAGACAGAATAGAACTACCCCCCAGGGTTTCTAAGGAACAGCTGGTAGATTCGAACTGCCAACCTTTTGGTTAGCAGCCAAACTCTTAACCACTGCACTACCAGGGCTCCAACATCATGATAAACAAACAAAAAAAAAAATATTGAAGTTGTCAAGGATTTCCATTTTACTTGGACCCACAATCAATGCCCATGGAAGCACCAGTCAAGAAATCAAATGACACATTGCATTGGAAAAATCTGCTGCAAAAGACCTCTTTCAAGTGTTGAAAAGCAAAGATGTCACCTCGAGGACTAAGGTGCATCTGACCCAAGCGATGGTATTTTCAATCGCCTCATATGCATATGAAAGCTGGACAATGAATAAGGAAGACAAAAGGAGAGTTGATGTCTTTGAATTATCGTATTGGTGAAGAATACTGAATATACCAGGGACTGCCAGAAGAACAAACAAATCTGTCTTGGAAGAAGTATAACCAGAATGCTCCTTAGAAGCAAGGATGGTGAGACTTTAATTCATGTACGTTGGACATGTTATCAGGAGTGGCCAGTCCCCAGAGAAGGACACCATGCTTAGTAGAGGGTGAGGGAAAAAGCAGAAGACCCTCAACGAAAATGACTGACACAGTGTCTACAACAATGGGCTCAAACACAGCAACAATTGTGAGGATGGCACAGGACCAGGCAGTGTTTCTTTCTGTTGTACACAGGGTCGCTATGAGTCAGACCCAACTTGATGGCACCTAACAATGACAACAACTCTTTTTCACTGACCCTGTACCAAGCATGATGCCTTTCTCCAGTGACTGGTTCTTCTGATCAAGTGTCCAGCGAAAGCAAGATGAAGTCTCACCATTCTTACTGCTAAGGAGCATCTGGTTGTACTTCCTCCAAGACAGAATTGTTCATTCTTCCGACATACGGTATATCTGATATTCTTCACCAACACCACAATTTAAATGCATCAGTTCTTCATGTTGGAGGCTTAAAATTGATCATAACCAGTTGCTGTGGAGTTGACTCCAGCTCAGGGCAATCCCATGTGTGTCAAAGTAGAACTGTGCTCCGTGAGGTTTTCAGTGGCTGATTTTTCAGAAGTAGACCACCACCAGACCACCAGGTCTTTCTTCTAGGGTGCCTCTGATTGGTTTCCAAATACCACCCAACATTTCAGTTAGCAGCAGAGCACAGAAACCATTTGTACCACTCAGGGACTCTGCACTATATTAGTATGCCCATTTTATAGAGGATGATACTGAGGCTTACAGGTTACATTCCTGGTCCAAGCTCACACAGGTAGTAACAAGCTGGGATTCAAATGCAGGCAGCCTGCTTCTAGAAGCCTGGCTTCTAAATACTGCACTGGAATCCAAGCAGGGGTCAAGAGAGTTTGGGGATTAGAATATCTGATGTTTGAGAATACAGTTTTAAAGAAGAAGAAATAAATTTAAGTTCTCATGTAAAATATTCCCTCTTCCCTTTTAAATCTTCAAGGTTATCCACCTGGAGATGGGAGTTGGATGGAGTACTGTTCTATATATTACTTTTATTATGCTCTGGACGGAATGTCTTCTTGGCCTCTTGCTTTGCTCCCCGCCCCCCGCAATCTGCAGGGTTCTCAAGTTCATGCACTTCCAGACGCCTGTATTGTCTTAGCTTGATAAAGGCTTTGTAGTGCTCAAGGCCATAAAGCATTCATTCCTGTAAAAAACCTGTAGTTCCTTATAATTGACAAAGACAAAAACAATGATTTCAAGGATTTTTTTTTTTTAACCTACAGCTTCACTCTCTTTTGTGATATTTCAGGTATGCAACAATTAATAGCAGAAGTTCCCCTAGGATGTTCTAATAATAAACGTCTTCCCACGGATGTAGAAGGAAATGGTCCATTTCACATGAGCGTACTTGGTAAAACTCAAATTTCAAATTGAGCTGAGAATGAACTCAATTATTTCATCTAGGCCTTTCCCGGCCTTTATAACACTGGTATATCAAACTAGAACCTCAAGTAATGGCCATCAGCCACTACATTTAGTGGCCAATTTTGGTTTAAGATTATAAATTAATTGGAACTAGCAACCTTAGACTTTTGGGTTTCTAGGAACATTACTACATCTATTCCCATTCATTATATTTTAACTCTCTAAGAGGCTGAGTGTCCTGTTTTATTTCTCCCCGACCCATTGTGGATGAGTCAATTCCAACTCATTGTGACCCTCCAGGACAGAGTAGAACTGCCTCATAGGATTTCTAAGACTATAATCTTCATGGAAGCAGGCTTCCCTATCTTTTCTCCTGAGGAGGAGCTGGTGGGTTCGAACCACTGACTGACTTTTGGGTTAGCAGCCAAGCACTGTACCACCAGATCTCTTATTTTCATCTCAATTTCCCCAAAAGGTTGAACTATTATTAGTGTTTGAGCTACAGTCAATATACTGTCGTTTTCATATCAACCTATTGATACTTAGAGCAGAAAAATCAAAATAACACATCTGTTTCTGATACATAAGGCCCTTGACATTTCAAAAACTGTAGTTACGCCCACTCCAAAATGTACTGACTGAAGCCTTTTTAAAATTATTTTGTTTTGTTTTCAAAAAGAAAACAAGTTGGGGAGGGTGGGAAATCCATTAAAATTCATTGTCATTGAGTTGATTCCAGCTCATAGTGACAATATTAAACAGAGCAGAATTGCCCCATAGGGTTTCCAAGGTTGTAATCTTTACAGACACAGACTGCCACACTTTTCTCCCATGGGGCCGCTGGTGTGTTCGAACTACCGACCTTTCAGCTGACAGTCAAGCTCTTAACCACTGTGCCACCAGGTTCCTTATTAAAAAAGCTTAGACTATAAAGTCAGACCACCTGATGGAGCCTTAGGGTCTAATCCTTAGAAACACCTATCTGGTCATCTTAATTCTACCTTTGTGAGTCTCGGTGCCTGCCTCTGTGTTTTTTGTTTTGTTTTTGTTTTTAATTATTGTTTTTACTCTTTAGAACATTTATTGTTGTGGTCTTCTTTTTATATATTCTCCAGGGTGAATTTTCCCAGTTGGGTTTCCCTTCCTATATTTAGCTTTCCCATGGCTTTGGACGATGTCCATGTGGGCAGGTATACTTGGAAAGAACAAGGAAACGGTAATGTATTCACCACAAACCAGCAATGTCAAATGACCTTTATTTCATAACATGTCTCCTTGAGTACTATTTCTTGCTTAAAAAAGAAACAGAGAGAGAGAGAGAGAGATTCTACTAACACATGAAACAATTTATCACTGTCCTATCCGATTCCTCATCCCCTCCAATCCCAACCACTACAAAATGCATATTACAAAAGTTGGCCAAAATGGAGCTCAGTGTGCACACAAGTTGAAAACAGTGTCTTTATCTATGTATTGTCCATGTTTAACTAGTTGGCTAGCAATTTAAAAGCGATTCTACCACTAACTAGTTTAGGTAACCTTACAGAAAGAAGTCAGTTAGTATCAATGCCTCAGGCTCCTCATCAATAAAATGAGTTACATCACCCAAGCTACTTATTTCACAGACTTTTGTGAGAGAGAAAAAAAAGAGACAGAGAGAGAGGAAGGTAATATATGTTTTAGAAAAAGAACAAGCTGTTTTCAACTTACAAATGGGCTCTATTCCAAAAGTTCACTGACAAGTCAATTGCTGGGAACTTGGAACACATTTTCCCAAAGAAACAATATGACAAAGGGTGGTTTGGTTTGTAGGCACCCCCAAGAGAGCCTGTATAACCCATATGCAGGTGAACTGCAAAGCTAATGGTATCCTAGAATACAATCAATGCACATGTGTTGTCTATGGGAAAGCGCAGCCATGGTCAGTAGGTGGTTACCAGGAGTCCCCCTTCACAGGGCCAATAGGCACCGCTAGCACACAGATATCTGTAGCAGAAGTGTTGCTGTACCGCCTACTCACTTCAACTCTCCAAGAAAATGCGTGAAGGGCAGAAGAGGGGGGTCTATGGGCCAATGGGTGAGAACTTCTTGCAAGTAGTGAGAAGGAGGAACTCAGCAGCCTCAGGTGGGGGCAGAAAAAGAAAGAATTGGAATAAAAGCATTCAGAATGGGAGAGGTACAGGGAGAGGGGTATTGTAACTGCTTGCTCAGGTGATCCAATTAAGGTTAGAGGGCAGTAGCTTCTGGGGTGCAGAGCTGCCAGTGTGCAAAGTACTTTAAATCACGTTAATGGCCAACTTTGTAAACAACCAGCCAGCCTTGGTGTCATTGATTGAATTATGTTCCCCAGAAAATGCGTGTATGAACTGGGCTGGGCCATGATTCCAGGTATTGAGTGATTTTCCTATATGTTGTAAATCCGGCCTCTATGATGTTAATGAGGGAGGATGGGTGGCAGTTGTATTAGTGAGGCAGGACTCAACCTACAAGGCTAGACTGTGTCTTGAGGCAATCTCTGGAGACAGAAAAGAGAGAAGCGAGCAGAGAGACGGGGGACCTCGTACCACCAAGAAACCAGTGCCAGAAGCAGAGCGCTTCCTTTGGACCCAGGGACCCTGCGTGCACAAGCTCCTAGTCTGGGGGAAGATTGATGAGAAGGCTAACAGAGAGAGAAAGCCTTTCCCTGGAGCTGACGCCCTAACTTCTCTTTGTTAAAGCCATCCACTTGTGGTATCTCTGTTACAGCAGCACGAGATAACTAAGACACTTGGGTTGTTTTTTTCTTCCTAATTTAACATCTACCTTGCATGCTCAGAGTCGGTGAGCCCACAGTGAGGGTATGAGGTAGTTAACAAGATGAAGGATGGCTCCTTATGGCATGGCAGGACAAGAATCTGCTTAGGAATGTCCAGGGCATAATATAACCCACACTGGAATCCATCAGATCCTATTAGAATGAATGGATACAAGAAACAACGCTGCAGACAGATAAGGAAGTCAGACATCAGAAAAAAGAACAAAGGATATCTATTTTAACTGAGAGACAATTGTGTCAGTTTTAAAGGAAGCTAAACGACAGCACTGGGTGAAACATTCATCAGTAGGAGAAATACCATGCAGTTTTTTTTTTTAAATGAAGAGGCTCTTTTTTTTTTTTTTATAGGTGTTTACAGGTGCTGATGGAAACCCTGGTGGTACAGTGGTTAAGTGCTACAGCTGCTAACCAAAAGGGCAGTTCGAATCCACCAGGTGCTCTTTGGAAGCTCTATGGGGCAGTTCTACTCTGTCCTACAAGGCCACTATGACTCAGAATCAACTCCATGGCAATGGGTTTGGTTTGGTTTGGTTTATAGGTGTTGATATGACAAAAATACATATATTCAAGATGTATTCTTAAGTAATACTGTCAAAGACTGAAAGTAAGTGTTGTTTTTAAACGCTGACATAAAATAATAACCAGTTACTACCAACTCAGTTGTGATTCATGGTGACTCCACGTGTATCAGAGTAGAACTGTCCTCCATAGGGTTTTCGAAGGCTGATTTTTTAGAAGTAGATCACCAGGCCTTTCTTCTGAGATGCCTCTGTGTGGACTCAAGCCTCCAACCTTTCAGTTAGAAGCCAAGCACATTAACCATTTGCACCACTCAGGGTCCTATGTTAATATTCTTGTTGTTGTTGTTAGGTGTCGTCGAGTCAGTTCCGACTCATAGTGAACCTAAGCACAACAGAATGAAACACTGCCCGGTCCTGTGCCATCCTTACAATTGTTGTTATGCTTGAGCCCATTGTTGTGTCCGCTGTGTCAATCCACCTCATTGAGGGTCCTCCTCTTTTCCATTGACCCTGTACTTTGCCAAGCATGATATCCTTCTCCAGAGGCAGGTCCCTCCTGACAACATGTCTAAAGTATGTAAGACGCAGTCTCGCCATCCTTGCCTCTAAGGAGCATTCTGGTTGTACTTCTTCCATGACAGATTTGTTCGTTCTTCTGACAGTCCATGGTATATTCAATATTCTTCACCAACACCACAACTCAAAGGCATCAATTCTACTTTGGTCTTCCTTATTCATTATCCAACTTGCACAAGCATATGATGTGATTGAAAATACCATGGCTTGGGTCAGGCACACCTTAGTCTTCAAGGTGACATCTTTGCTCTTCAACACTTTAAAGAGGTCCTTTGCAGCAGATTTACCCAATACAATGCGTCTTTTGATTTCTTGACTGCTGCTTCCAAGGCTGTTGATTGTGGATCCAAATAAAATGAAATCCTGGACAACTTCAATCTTTTCTCCATTTATCATGATGTTGCTCATTGGTCCAGTTGTGAGGATTTTTGTTTTCTTTAGAAGGCTGTGGTCTTTGATCTTCACTAGTAAGTGCTTCAAGTGCTCTTCACTTTCAGCAAGCAAG
Source organism: Loxodonta africana (assembly GCF_030014295.1). Taxonomy (NCBI): domain Eukaryota; kingdom Metazoa; phylum Chordata; class Mammalia; order Proboscidea; family Elephantidae; genus Loxodonta; species Loxodonta africana. The sequence goes on from NC_087342.1 coordinate 169,715,812, forward strand.
GCTGTGTCATCTGCATAACGCAGGTTATTACTGAGTCTTCCTCCAATCCTTGATGCCCCGTTCTTCTTCATATAGTCCAGCTTCTCGGATTATTTGCTCAGCATACAGATTAAATAGATATGGTGAAAGAATACAACCCTGCCTTGCACCTTTCCTGACTTTAAACCAATCAGTATCCCATTGTTCTGTCCGAACAACTGCCTCTTTATCTATGTAAAGGTTCTTCATGAGCACAATTAAGTGTTTTGGAATTCCCATTCTTCGCAATGTTATCCATAATTTGTTATGATCCACAGAGTCCAGTGCCTTTGCATAGTCAATAAAACACAGGTAAACATCCTTCTGGTATTCTCTGCTTTCAGCCAGGATCCATCTGACATCAGCAATGATATCCCTGGTTCCACATCCTCTTCTGAAACCAGCCTGAATTTCTGGCAGTTCCCTGTCGATATACTGCTGCAGCCGTTTTTGGATGATCTTCAGCAAAATTTTGCTTGTGTGTGATATTAATGATATTGTTCTATAATTACCACATTTGGTTGGATCACCTTTCTTGGGAATAGGCATAAATATGGATCTTCCAGTCAGTTGGCCAGGAAGCTGTCTTCCATATTTCTTGGCACAGACGAGTGAGCACCTCCAGCGATGCATCCGTTTGTTGAAACATCTCAACTGATATTCCATCAATTCCTGGAGCCTTGTTTTTCGCCAATGCCTTCAGAGCAGCTTGGACTTCTTCCTTCAGTACCGTCAGTTCCTGATCATATGCTACCTCTTGAAATGGTTGAACATTGACTAATTCTTTTTGGTATGATGAATCTATGTATTCCTTCCATCTTCTTTTGATGCTTCCTGCGTCATTTAATATTTTCCCCATAGAATCCTTCACTATTGCAACTCGAGGCTTGAATTTTTTCTTCAGTTCTTTCAGCTTGAGAAACGCTGAGTGTGTTCTTCCCTTTTGGTTTTCTATTTCCAGCTCTTTGCACATGTCATTATAATACTTTACTTTGTCTTCTCGAGCCGCCCTTTGAAATCTTCTGTTCTTTTCTTTTACTTCATCAATTCTTCCTTTTGCTTTAGCTGCTCGACATTCGAGAGCAAGTTTCAGAGTCTCCTCTGACATCCATTTTGGTCTTTTCTTTCTTTCCTGACTTTTCAATGACCTCTTGCTTTCTTCACGTATGATGTCCTTGATGTCATTCCACAACTCATCTGGTCTTCGGTCACCAGTGTTCAATGCGTCAAATCTATTCTTCAGATGGTCTCTAAATTCAGCTGGGATATACTCAAGTTCATATTTTGGCTCTCGTGGACTTGTTCTGATTTTCTTCAGTTTCAGCTTGAACTTGCATATGAACAACTGATGGTCTGTTCCACAGTTGGCCCCTGGCCTTGTTCTGACTGATGATATTGAGCTTTCCATCGTCTCTTTCCACAGACGTAGTCAATTTGATTTCTGTGTGTTCCATCTGGCGAGGTCCATGTATATAGTCGTCATTTATGTTGGTGAAAGAAGGTATTTGCAATGAAGAAGTCGTTGGTCTTGCAAAATTCTATCATTCTATCTCCGGCATTGTTTCTATCACTAAGGCCATATTTTCCAACTACTGATCCTTCTTCGTTTCCAACTTTCACATTAAAATCGCCAGTAATTATCAATGCATCTTGATTGCATGTTCGATCAATTTCAGACTGCAGCAGCTGATAAAAATCTTCTATTTCTTCATCTTTAGCCCCAGTGGTTGGTGTGTAAATTTGAATAACAGTCATATTAACTGGCCTTCCTTGTAGGCATATGGATATTATCCTATCACCGACAGCATTGTACTTTAGGATAGATCTTGAAATGTTCTTTTTGACGATGAATGCAACACCATTCCTCTTCAAGTTGTCATTCCCAGCGTAGTAGACTATATGATTGTCCCATTCAAAATGGCCAATACCAGTCCATTTCAGTTCACTAATGCCTAGGATATCGATGTTTAGGCATTCCATTTCATTTTTGATGATTTCTAATTTTCCTAGATTCATACTTGGTACATTCCAGGTTCTGATTATTAATGGATGTTTGTAGCTGTTTCTTCTCATTTTGAGTCATGCCACATCAGCAAATGAAGGTCCCGGAAGCTTTACTCCAACCACGTCATTAAGGTCGACTCTACCTTGAGGAGGCAACTCTTCCCCAGTCATCTTTTGAGTGCCTTCCAACCTGGGGGGCTCATCTTCCAGCACTATATCAGACATTGTTCCGTTGCTATTCATAGGTTTTCACCGGCTAATACTTTTCAGAAGTAGACTGCCGGGTCCTTCTTCCTATGCTGTCTTAGTCTGGAAGCTCAGCTGAAACCTGTCCTCCATGGGTGACCTTGCTGGTACCTGAATACCGGTGGCATAGCTTCCAGCATCAGAGGAAGACGCAAGCCCCCACAGTACAACAAACTGACAGGCCTACGTTAATATATGTACTCGATATATAACAAATTTCTAAAAGGATATCAGCTGTGGTTACCTTTGAGGAATGGGAATATAAATTGATGGTGAAAGGGAGAGAGACAAACTTTACTGTTTTATCTTTCTGTACTATTGAAATTTTCATCATAAGCAAGAATGACTTTTGTAACTTAAAAAACTAACAAACTCTTTTCACACAAAGCACTCATATTAAATTAAAGGAGTACAGTGCTACCTTTAGAAGTGATAAGCATACTTAATCATTTATTGATTTAAAAAATTTTTTTAAATCATTTATTGATAGATATAATTTGCTGTGAAATCAGACTAGCCAGCAGGTTTTGTAGGTTCTGTTGAAATAATAGACTATTTCTGAAAGAGGAAATTCTGTAACACAATATCACAGTGAGTGTTCATTTGTATACCATTAACATATGCAAATTATTAGTCATCCTTGATGGAATTATTTCTACCTCCTAATTGTCCTGACTCTTGATCATTGCTACATCTATACATTAGGAACCTGAAAAACACCTCGAAACTGAAGTATCAGTATGCTGATAAATCCTAAAGTGCTTCATTTACCCTTCCCAGATCATTTTTCCCGTTTTCCCTTTCTAGTTTACATGCCACCAAAGAGTCCATTAAGAGGGAAATGCTATTGGCTCTACAAAGAGTGCCACATACAACACACACTACATGTGTTCAGGTACATGAAGGGGAAGAACAAGCCAGAGGAAGAGCTAGGGCAAGTTGGGTGAGCGTGGGATGTTGTTGTTGTTGTTAGGTGCTGTAGAGTAGGTTCCGACTCATAGCAACCCTACGTACAACAGAACGAAACACTGCCCAGTCCTGCGCCATTCTCACAATTGTTGGTATGTTTTTTGTGTCATGGATTGAATTTATTCCCCAAAAATATTTGTCAACTTGGCTAGGTCATGATTCCCTCGTATGACTGTCTACCATTTTTCATCTGATGTGATTTCCCCATGTGTTGTAAATCCTATCACTATGATGTAATAAAATGGATTAGCAGCAGTTATATTGATGAGATCTACAAGATTAGATACTATCTTCATTCAATCTCTTCTGAGATATAAAAGAGAGAAGTGAGCAGAGAGAGATGGGGACCTCATACCACCAAGAAAGCAGCACTGAGAGCAGAGTGCATCCTTTGGACCTACGGTTCCTGCACTGAGATGCTCCCAGACCAAGAGAAGGCTGATGACAAGGACCTTCCTCCAGAGCCGACAGAGGGAGAAAGCCTTCCCCTGTAGCTGACGTCCTGAATTTGGACTTGTAGCCTACTAGATGGTAAAAGAACAAATTTCTCTTTGTTAAAGCCATCCACTTGTGGTATTTCTGTTTCAGCAGCACTAGATGACTAAAACAGTATGCTTTGATTGACACTGCATCAATCCATCTCATTGAGGGTCTGCCTCTGTTTCGTTGATCCTCTACTTTACCAAGCATGATGTCCTTCTCCAGGGAATGATCCCTCCTGATAGTATGTCCAAAGTATGTGAGACGTAGTCTCGCCATTCTTGCTTCTAAGGAGCATTCTGGTTGTACCTCTTCCAAGACAAGTTTGTTCATTCTTTTGGTGGTCCACCATATATTCAATATTCTTTGTCAACACCACAATTCAAGGTATCAATTCTTCTTCAGTCTTCCTTATTCATCATCCAGCTTTCACATGTATATGAGGCAATTAAAAGCACCATGGCTTGGGTCAGGCACACCTTAGTCTTCAAGGTGACATCTTGCTTTTCAAAACTTTAAAGAGGGCTTTTGCAGCAGATTTGCCTAATGCAATGCATCTTCTGACTTCTTGACTGCTGCTTCCATGGGTGTTGATTGTGGATCTAATTAAAATGGCATCCTTGACAATCTTTTCTCTATTTATCATGATGTTGCTTATTGGTCCATTTGTGAGGATTTTTGTTTTCTTTATGTTGAGGTGTAATCCATACTGAAGACTGTGGTCTTTGATCTTCATCAGTAAGTGCTTCAAGTCCTCTTCACTTTCAGTGAGCTAGGTTGTGTCATTTGCATGATGCAGGTTATTAATGAGTCTTCCTCCAGTCATGATGCCCCATCCTTCTTCACAGAGTCCAGCTTCTCAGATTATCTGTTTAGAGTACAGGTTGAATAGGTATGGTGAAAGGATACAACGATGACATACACCTTTCCTGACTTTAAACCACACAATATCCCTTTGTTCTGTCAGAACAACTGCCTCTTGATCTATGTACAGGTTCCTCATGAACACAATTAAGTGTTCTGGAATCCCCAGTCTTCGCCATGTTATCCATAATTTGGTATGTTCCACACAGTCGAATGCCTTTGTATAGTCAATAAAACACAGGTAAACATCTTTACCTGTGGGATGAGCAGGAGATAAAAGGGGAGCCAGGACCTGGTGGCATGGTGGTAAAGAGTTCTGCTAACCAAAACATCAGCAGTTCATATCCACTTGGAAACCCTGTGGGGCAGTTCTACTTTGCGCTGTAGAGTCTCTGTGAGTCAGAATCAACTTGACGACAACAGGTTTGATTTTTTTTGTTTTGGGTTTTTTTTTTTTTTTTAAGGTATTTTGAGACACCCAAATCAATCAAGGTGACAAGGGTGAGGGCTCAGAGAGGCATGTCCAGGTGAGATTACAGTTAAGAGAGCTGAATCTTAAACACGTATATTGAGAAAGTCTCCAGAAAGATTACCACAGCAGAAGGGAAATTGTCTGTGTAGAGTTAGAAAACTAATAACAACAATAATAATATCTAACCATCTGAGTGTTTACTAAGCACTTAAACATATATTAACTCACTAATCTAATCCCTGGTGAGGAGCCCTGGTGGCACATTGGTTAAATCACTCGGCTGCTAGCCAAAAGATCACTGTTTCAAACCCACAAGCCGCTCCGTGGAAGAAAGACGTGGCAGTCTGATTCCATAAAGATTACCGAAACCAAACGCATTGCTGTGAAGATTATAGCCTTGGAAACCCTATAGAGCACAGTTCTACTCTGACACACATGGGGTCACCATAAATTTAACTCAACTCTATGGTAAAAAAAAATTTTTTTTAATTCATCACATTTATGGATGAGAAAACTAGGGCAAACATCAGAGTATATCCTGGTGTTTCTAGTACTGCAGAGAAGAGAAAAACACTAGATTGTTGAGCACATACTTTTTGGCTCATTGAAAAGGTCCATCTGCTGTTGGGCAGGGATGGTCCATGGGATTTACGGCAGCCAACATGACATGTCCCAGAGACCATTCATCTTCCTTTGCTTTGATTTCATTTTTTTTCACAGAAATTATCTTAGTAATTCTGCTTCCCTGGGCCCCTGATGCATGGGCAGAGTACCTTGGGCACCAAAAAAGAATGTTCACCAACCTTACTTGATAAATTAACATTCTGCCTTATACATCAGTCTCTTATGAGTTTGATTAAGTGAAGTAGGCCCCAGAAAACCTTCAGAGATGAAACTATTTCAAAACTTAAAAACTGAGGAACTGACTCACGGATGTGATCATAGTGCCAAGGTGGCCTTTTCTCAGAAGGCATTGTCTAGGATGTCATTATCTCTGTTTGATCTATAGCAGTGAAACATTAAGACTAATTTGCCACATTTGGTATTGGTTCAGTTCTATTCACTCCTTTTGAAACAAGTTGTGCTCTGCCCAAACCTGTTCTTTCTCTCATCTTTACAAAAACAATCCTGCTTCTTTGCAGACACATGTCTATTCACTACCAATGATGAAAAAGTGACCCCTGGTCCCAGAATAGGAGACAAATCATAAAGGGCTGGGTTCAACAGAGGCAAACAAGCACCCAAAGGAAGTTGATAGTAATTTAAGGGACAGCGAATGGAGGAGCATATCCTGCAAACTTTTGTTTTGAATGTCTAAAACCTAGACTTATAAACCAGGTTTTAAGAGCTTATTTATACTGAAGATACATTCAACAAGTATGCAGAGAATATTTACCATGCCCCAAACTATGCCAAGATCTGTGAACACAAAGGCAAATTAGATCTCAAAGCCTCACATTCTACAGACCTCAAGAAGCTCACATCCTACAGTTTATTTCTAATCTTTGCCCCACAAGACTAGGAACATAGTCATATATAATCCATAAGCTCTTCTTGCTGAGTTGACTTAATTTTAGTGATTTCAGTTCAGTGAAATAACCAAAAAAAGTTCGCAGACATTCTCAACCTCCTCATTGTCTAATGCATTCTTCCTAAGCATTTTTTTTTTCCCCACCAAGCTCTAATTGAAAACAGTTTAGTAAGGGAATAAAAATCAAAGAAAAAAGAAGACATTAAGTTTAATCTTAAGAATTTACAAATATTCCATAGACCTGTGTTCCGCCACATAAATGTCTCTTGCCTTAGTCTTTTACATATGAAAACTAGATATGCAGCTACCAGCTAATAGAAAGCCCAAAGCAAGTCAGATAAGCGCTGGTGAATGCTTTCCATCTCACTACCTTTCCCTCCTATTTCCATTGGCACAACCCTGGAAATTATTTTTTCTAAGGCTACTATTCTATTAACTTTATGAATTTTCTAGTAGGAGCCAGGCATCCTTTGCCCCATTAATAATGCTAATGCCTATCAAGGTAAGGATTCCCTGGCTCCTTAACATGCTCAGCTGCTAACTGAAAGGTTGGAGGCTTGACTCTACCCAGAAATGCCTGGTGAAGGCCTGGTGATCTACTTTGGAAAAATCAGCCAGTGAAAACCTACAGAGCACAGTTCTACTCTGACACACATCCAGATGCCATGAGTCGGAATCAACTTGTCAGTACTGGCTTTATAATGTTAAGAGTATACATTTTGGAGTCAGAAGATCTCAACTCAAGTCCCAGTTCCACCAATTTCTAGCTCTGTGAGTTTCTCACCTCAGTTTCCTCATTTGTGAAAGAGATATGATCATAATGATACCTACCTTGACTACCCTCATGTGAATACCATAAGGATTGTTTTTTATGTAAACTATTTATATCTGAAGATAAAGTTGTTAACAGTCTTAATAAAAAAATAATAATAACAGATAAATCACAGGCAGCATTCCACATTCCTGTTCAGCAACAAGGCAAAGTACGGGATGTCCTCTGGTTTAACAGGAGCTAATGTTTTTTTAATGTTTATAGGAGTGGTTGCTACATACGCCCCTAGTTCTTCGCTGTGTTCTGGTCCTGAAAAGTCTTTGTTAGAAAGAAATATGTATGCTATGGCTGCCAGGGTATAAATTATGTATTATGACTATGCTGGCATAAAGATAAATATAATTCATGTGGGCTTCAGTACAATATATTTGTATTATTTTGTGTGTGTGTATGATTTTAAAAGAAATGAAAACATTTTTATGGGCCAGAATAGCATTGTGGGTTCTAGGCCCTGTGCCTGCTGTGCCTAGTGGACAAGTCAGTCCTGCTCAGTGATGTAGACATCTATCTTTAGACCCCTGCTACCTCTCCGGCCACATTCCCCACTGTTCTGCCCTCCATTCATGCCATTCCAGCCTGCCCTTTAACACACCTGGCATAGTCCCATCCCAGAGCCTAAGCCCTGGCATTGGAATGCTCTTCCTCAAATCTCTGCAAGTCATTCAGCTCTCAGCACAAATGTCACCTCCTCAGAGAGGGCTTCCTTGACCTCCCAAACCATCCCAGTCATTCTCCATCCCATTACCAAGTTGCATTTTCTTTGTGGCACTTAAAACAATCTGAAAAGGTCTCATTTCTTTATTGTTGGCCTCTTGTGCAGGGGTTTAAGTTACATGAGGGCAGGGTTCTGATCTGCCTTATTCACTGCCATCTCCCCAGCGCCTGCTCCACGGTAGACTCTTAATAAACATTTGGGGGAAAAGTGAAGGAATAAATAGGCTGCAGATATTTCTCAGTTCACTCTACCTTTAGGCTCCTTGTCACGTGCGATGATAAACAGGGAAACAAAATAAAGTGCTCCTGCCATTTTGTTCATTTATCTTTATAAACAGCAGGTCTCCACCAGAGTAGAACAGGCCTTCCTTGAGAAGTGAGTGTCCTGCACTGTAGGGAGGTGAGGGAGGAGAAGAAAGTAAGCAGCTCTGCACATATAGCCAAACCAGGCTCAAACTGTTGTTATTGTTGTTGGCTGCCCTCAAGTTGGCCCTCAGCTTGTGGCAACCTCATGCACAATGGAAGAAAACAATGTCCAGTCCTGCACCATCCCCAGGATAGGCTGCAGATCAGACTGTTGTGTTCCATAGGTTTTCATTGGCTGGTTTTCAGAAATAGATAGCCAAGCCTTTCTTCCTAGTTCATCTCAATCTGGAGGATCTTCAATTCTCATGCCTGAGCTTTCTGGGTTCCTTTAACAAAGCTCACTCAGCAACTATCTGCTAAATGCCTGCTACGGGGAAGCCACCATCTAAGAATTCACTGGTTTTTACCTTCAAAGAATGACAATGAAAAGGCAACCAAATCAAAAGTTAAAGATTGGAAAGGACATATACTCCACCCCCTTCCTTCAAGCAGGACCTGGGACATTGTTGAGACTCAGAGAAGAGTGGTTTTAGAGACTGTGGGGGACGTTTGTCGTTTGCCAACATCCACTTCTTTCTTTTGGTCATAGCACTTCAATTTCCTTTTGAGGGATCCTTTTTCTTCTATCCTCCCTTATATGTAGTTTTGGTGAAACTCTCGCTCAAGGTCACCAGCCCTCCACACTGAAAGAAGGGGAGGCATGTGATGGAAACAGAGCCAATCAGACTTTCTCTAGTGACTTGAATCTTAACAGAGTGACACAGAGTGGGGGAAAAAAACTTGAAGCATCCATTCCTTCCATTAGTGTCACCCTCACAAAACCAGAGCTTATTTCCTGATTCCAGAAATATCTTAGTACCTCTCTTTTCTGAGCCTGGCTTTTCAACTTTCCCTAAATTTTGTGAACTCTTATTAATCCCCTTTCTGTTTAAGGAAGCCAGAGTCATTTCTGCAGCTTGCTGGTGAAGCAGTCTGACTAATATTGTGGGAAGGGCACTAGACTGGATTCACTGGACTGGGTCTCTAAATGAAGGTAAGCCAAATGGCTGATTCCTTTGTACCTCAGCTTCCTCAGATTTCAAGTAGAGATAATGCCTATCAATAAACGTCCAAGTTATTGGGAGGCTACAGTAAACTAGTGTGTGTGTAAGTTAGTTCTCCCAGGAAGCGAAGCTGGAGTTAAGAGTGCAAATGGCTTATTTGGGGATGATATCTGTGCAACATAAAAGGAGGAAGAAGCGGAATCAGATAGAGGAACCTCAAGACCATCATACAGGCAACCCTGCAAAATCCAAAGCGCATGTAAGGCTGAAATCTGTCAGAGAAGAAAAACTCAAATATTTTCCACTGAAACATGTGATGGAAAAGTTGTAAGACTACACCCTGTCAAAGGCAGAAAGCTTCTGAGAGCTGGAAAAACAAAGCAGTTCTGTCGAGTTCCAGCTCTCACAGTTTCCACTGTACTTGTAATCTTTTGAAAGCTTATAACTTGATGATGAGAGGAACGTACACAGGCATAAATGCCGAGGAATCTCCTGAGAAAAAGGGACACAGACTCCAACACTTTCCCTTTTGAGGTTCAATATTATTAGTATTTGTCTGGTGGATTGTTATGGTCTCAATTGGCCCCCAAAGCGGAACTCACCATGAGGAAGGCGAAGTGTAGACTGGACACTCGGGCTCACCACTAGATCTAGAGGTGTTTGAGAACAGGGTTGTTCTAGCAGGACTTATAGAAGCCCCTCCTAAGCCAGCCACCCTAGTTCACAGTCCTACTTTCCAAAGCCTTTACTCAATAAACAGTTTTAGTCACTCAATAACTGAGTTTTTGTTTTGTTTTTTTAATTTTAATATTTTCAGCACTGGCTCCCTTCTAGTTCTGTCCTCAGATACAGGCATAGATCACTGGTTGACATGAAAGGAAGAGACACACACACATATACACAGACAAAAAAAAAACAAACATTTTAACCTAAGTGAAGAACATTTTCAAAGGTTAAAATTACTTTAAACCATATTTAAGGTTAATTTGCACATGAGCTGCCAGAAAGATTATTGCACTAGTCTCTAAAAAAAGCAACAGTCCAGGCCAAGGAGATTGGAAAGCAATACAAAGGATTTCCCCTGCCCCATCTAAACGAGGCATCAAGAGTAAAACCACTCACAGATAAGAGAGCACACTTCTTCAAATACAACTTAGGGAATAACAAAATGAGGGAGAAGGGTTTGAAGGAGGGGATTCTCTTGCTTTCCCAAAGTGCCCTAGCACTGACATCAGGAAGATTAACATTTGATGCTAAGTGACCTTAGAATCCACTTGTTATCTTGGAAACAATAGGTTAACAGTTTTCAAAATAACTGACCAATATAAACAAACAGTTGCTTTGACTAATCTGGGACCTACTGCTGCCATCAAGTCACCTCCAGGACATTTTCAAAAAGGCTTTTTTATCTCCTGACAGCATGAAAAGCCATGCCTGAAAATTGACTGGTGTGTAAAAAGGAGCCACTATTCACACAAATAGCGTTCATCACGTTGCTCTCCCTGTATTCCCAGCTGCCCTACAGCTGAAATGTGAGGCTTCTTAAACCCAGGGATAGCTGAAAGAATTTCATTATCCTACCTATGCATTCAGTGAAGGCGTCTTTCCTAGTACATTTTCTTAAGGTTTTCACCCATAGACTACTATAATCACTAAAATAATTCCACTATCTTGCCTATGCATTCAATGAAGGCTTCTTTACTAGTACATTTTCTTAAGGTTTTCATTTACAGACTACTGTAATCACTAAAATAAAGCACTCAATTTCTAATCACTAAAAAGTACTTAGAAAACCTCAAATAAACAGGATTTTTAATCCTCTACATTTCTGCCCCTACCCTCAGCAACAGACATGTGTGGGTGTATTAATACAATCCATCTTTTATTCGAAATGCTGTTCTGAGTTTGTTTCTGTTCCCACCCACCCCCCACCACCAGTACTGGTATATGAACAAAATTTGAATCACATACAAAAAACTGAACCAATAGGCTGAGATGCTCAGAGTTTTTTATTCATCTATGATGAATATTCAAATCTGTAAAATTTTGAGTTTTCATGAATTTACCCTACAGAAGAAAATTTCTCCATAACCACAAACAAGTTTCATAATCACTCCAAGGAAATGACAAGTTCTTCTTGGGAATGATGCCTTTTGCTTTCTGAAATTTTAGGTGAGATATTTCATTTGTTTTCCACCAAACCACAAAAAATGGATGATATCATTCCTATACCACAGGAACTGATCCTATAAGCTCCACCAAGAGAAGTATGTTCTCATTTCCAACACAGATTATCAAATCATGTGTAATGGTAGTGAGAAAAGGGAGAGCGAGGGTGAAAGCCATATTACCATCATGGAGTATGCAGAAACATATGTAATCATGCATTTCTCCCTTCCAGTATTTTCTTCTTAAAATTGTTAAGGGAATATTTGGGGCTTTTTTTTTCCTTTTTACCACTTCCCCTCAGTGGGGAGCTGCTAACTAGTCATCCAGATTGGTCCTAAGAGCAATCTGCTTACTGAAAATAAGGTCTCACCTCCTAAACTGGTCTTGCTAGCATGAAACAAGGATTGAGACCACAGAGATATTGTGGAAAACTATCCCACACTATCCCTTGTGTGGTAAAGTATCTACTTAAAAGTTCTTTTGATACCTCTTCTGAGAAACTGGAGACCCAAAATGTTGAGCTGATTTTCTTAAGATCACACAGCTAATTAGAGGCGCATTTGAAACTGGAACCCATAACCTCTGACATCTATCCCAACAACAATAATCGGAGTCGATAAGAAATTTATATGTATAAAGTTGAATTTAACCTAGATCCAGATATTGAAGTTATCTGTCATGGACTTTAACATAAAAACAAAAAACCAAACCAGCTGCCACTGAATCAATTCTGACTCACAGAAACACTATAGGACAGAGAAGAGCTGCCCCACACAGTTTCCAAGGCTGCAAATCTTTATAGAAACAGACTGCCACATCTTTCTCCTGTGGAGAGGTTAGTGAGTTTGAACTTGCAACCTTTCAGTTAGCAGCTGAGCACTTACCCACTGTACCATGAGGGCTCCTTTGAGTTTAACATAAATGTAGTTAATATGTTCAAAAAAACAATTTTCAAAAGATAAATCTAATCTATTTTTTGAAATAATTAAATGGAAATTCTAAGAATAGAAAATAAAATAACTAAAATTAGGAAGTCAATAGACGGCTTTAATAGTTGATTAGGCCCAGGTAAAGAGAGGATTAGTGAATTGGAAGATAGGTCACTAGAAAATATTGAGACTGAAGCACAAAGAAGAAAAAAAAAAATAAAAAAGGCAGGGAAGTAAAGAAAGGAGTTTAAGATATATGGAACATTGTTAAAACATCTAACATACATGTAAATGAATTTTCAGAATGTAAAGTATTCTTAGAAATAGATAATGGGGCAACAGTAAAAATCAGAAGATTTAATAGCCAAGAATGATCCAAAATGCATTAAGCAATAGATTCAAGAAGTACTAGAAGTTCTAAGCAGAATAAATATGAAGAAAACAAAACGTTGGTGCATCATAGTAAAACAGCTGAAAATTAAGATAGAGTTATCAAAAAATCAGCCAGCCAACAAGACACATTACCCTCAAAGGAGAAACTGTAAGATTAATGACTAACTTCCCAACACAAAGGAAGACATTCAAAAGGCAATGGAATGACATCTTTATAAAGCAAAAAATAATTACTAACCTAGAATTCTATACCCAGTGAAAAATCCTTAAAAAATAAAGATGAAATAAATGCATTTTTAGCCAAAACCAGAGAGAATACATCACCCATAGGTCTGCAATAATGAAAATACTAAAAAGAATTCTTAGAACAGGAGGAACATGACACCAAAGGGGAGAAAGAAATGAAGGGATAAACGAAAAGCAACAGATTTACACAAGTAAATCTAAATTAAATTATTCTGTTTTCAACAATAATAATAATGTCTTCTTCTTGTTGTTATTGTCAGGTGCCTTCAAGACAGTTCTGCGCAGATCCACTCTGTGTGCAATAGAATGAAACACTGCCCGGTCTTGCATCATCTTCACAACCATTGCTATGTTTGAGCCGACTATTGAAGCCATTGTGCCAGTTCATCTCATTGAGGGTCTTCCTCTTCTTCACTGACCCTCCACCTTACCCAGCATGATGTACTTCTCCAGGTACTGGTCCCAGTGATAACACGTCCAAAGCATCTGACATGAAATCTTGCCATCCTCGCTTCCAAGGAGCACTCTGACTGTGCTTCCTCGAAGACAGTCTTGTGCATTCTTCTGGCAGTCCATGGTATAGTCAATATTCTTTGCCCACACATAATTCAAATCCATCAATTCTTCTTTGGACTTCCTTATTCACTACCCAGATTCCACACGCATATGAAGCAATTGAAAATATCATGGCTTGGACCACCAGACTGAGTCCAGCACAACTAGATGGTGCCCAGCTATCACCACCCACTGCTCTGACAGGGATCACAATAGAGGGTCCTGGACAGAGCTGGAGAAAAATGTAGAATAAAGTTCTAACTCACACAAAAAAAAAAAAGACCAGACTTACTGGTCTGACATAGGCTGGAGAAACCCCGAGAATATGGCCCCCATATGCCCTTTTACCTCAGTAAGGAAGTCACTGCTGAGGTTAACCCCTCAGCCAAAGATTAGACAGGCCCATAAAACAAAAGCAGACTGAAGTGGCACACTAGCCCAGGGGCAAAGACTAGAAGGCAGGTGGAGACAGGAAAGCTGGTAATAGGGAACCCAAGGTTGAGAAGGAGAGAGTGTTAACATAACATGGAGTTGGCTACCAATGTCAGACACAGCATGTGTACTAATTGTTTAATGAGGAGCTATTTCATTCTGTGAACCCTCATCTAAAGTACAATTTTAAAAAATACTATAAAACTGCAGTAATAAAGAAAGTTTAATAAAAAAGAGCTATACAAGAATGCTAATTGCATAATGGAGTACAACACAGCAATGAAAAAAAACAGCAGGGATGAAAATGCCAAAAACAAAATCATTGTTTGATTCTGTTATAGGAAGTTCATGTAAAATTGGCCTGTGGTGATAGAGATCACAACGGTAAATAGTTCAGGGGTGGAAGTAGGGTTTGTATGACTGGGACGGGCCATTTCAGAATGTTGTGGAGTGATGGATATAGTCTATATCTAGATCTGGATGGTATAATAAAAAAAAAAAAAAAGGATGGTATACATATGCAAAATTCCTACATCTGTACTCAAGATTTGTGTACTTTACTGTTACTATGGATTGAATTTTGTCCCTCCCCCTGCAACTCCAAAATTTGTTTTGGAATCTTAAACCCCTATACCTGTGGATATAATGTTATGTAATCATCTTCCACGATGCAATCTAATGTGATGTAATCGATCATAACAGCAATCAGTCACGCAGTGTAGGATGGATCCTAAACATAATCACTTCGAGTTATAAAAAAAAAAAAAAACAGTGGACAGAAAGACAGGCATGCATGAGGGAAGACAGATGCCATGTGAGAATTTTCTACAAGGCAAAGAATCAAGGAATTCCCAGAACTATCTATGGAGGAGGAATCGACATGCCAAGACCCTAATCTGGACTCTTAGCCTCCAAAATTGTGAGAAAATAAATTTATGTTTTTAAAGCCAAAAAGAAAATATCATCATTTGCGTCAGGGACACCTTAGTCCTCAAAGTGATACCTTTGCTTTTCAACACATTAAACTGGCCTTTTACAGCAGATTTGCCCAAAAGAATATGTCGTTGATTTCTTGACTGCTCTTTCCGTGGACATTGATTGTGTATTCAAATAAAATGAAATCCTTGACAACTTTAATCATTTCTCCATTTATCATAATGTTACTTATTGGTCCAGTTGTGAGGATTTTTGTTTTCTTTATGTTGAGGCATAATCCATACTAAAGGGTGTAGTCTTTGATCATCATCAATACGTGTTTCAAGTGCTCTTAGTTTTCAGCTAGCAAGGTTGTGTAATCTGCATATCACAGGCTGTTAATAAGTCTTCCTCTAAGCTTGATACCACCTTCTTCATATAGTCCAGCTTCTCAGATTATTTGCTCAGCATACAGATTGAATAAGTATGGTGAAAGAATACAACTCTGACGCACACCTTTCCTGATTTTCAACCACATGGAATCCCCTTGTTCTGTTTGAACAACTGCCTTTTGGTCTATGTACAGGTTCCTCATGAGCACAATTAAGTGTTCTGGAATTCCCATTGTTCCCAGTGTTATTCATAATTTGTTATGATCCACACAGTTGAATGTCTTTTAGTAGTCGATAAAGCGCAGGTAAACATCTTTCAGGTATTCCATGCTTTCAGCCAAGATCCATCTGCATCAGCAATGATATCCCTCATTCCACGCCCTCTTCTGAATCTGGCTTGAATTTTGGGCAGTTTCTTGTCAATGTACTGCTTCAATTGTTTTTAAATTATCTTCAGCAAAATTTTCTTCCATGTGATATTAATGATATTGTTCAATAATTTCCACATTCTGTTGAATCACCTTTCTTTGGAATGGGCACAGATATGGATATCTTCCAGTCAGTTGGCCAAGTAGCTGTCTTCCAAATTTCTTGGCATAGACAAGTGAGCACATGCAGCACTGTATGTTGAAACATCTCAGTTAGTATTCCTTCCATTTCCAGAGCCTTGTTTTTCACCAATGCTTTCAGTGCATCTTGGACTTCTTCCTTCGATACCATCAGCTCTTGATCAGATGTTGCCTCCTGAAATGGTTGAACATCAGCCAATTCTTCTTGGTACAGTGACTCTGTGTATTCCTTCCATCTTCTTTTGCCCATAGAATCCTTCAATATTGCAACCCGAGGCTTGAATTTTTTCTTTAGTTCTTTCAGCATGAGAAATCGCAAGTGTGCTATTCCCTTTTGGTTTTCTAACTCCAGGTCTTTGCACATGTCATTATAATACTTTATTTTGTCTTATTCAGCCACCCCTTCAAATATTCTGTTCAGCTCTTTTACTTCATCATTTCTTGTGTTCACTTTAGCTACTCTAAGTTCAAGAGCAAGTTTCAGAGTCTTTTCTCACATCCATTTTGGCCTTTTCTTTCTTTCCTGTCTTCTTAATTACCTTTTACTTTCTTGATGTATGATGTCCTTGATGTCATTCCACAACTCATCTGCTCTTCATCTACTAGAGTTCAATACATCAAATCTGTTCTTCAGGTGATCTCCAAATTCAGGTGGGATATACTCAAGGTTGTATTTTGGCTCTCACCGGCTTGTATTAATTTTCTTCAGCTTCAACTTGAACTTGCATAGGAGAAATTGATGGTCTGTTCCACAGTTGACCTCTGGCCTTGTTCTGACTGATGATATTGAGATTTTCCATTATCTCTTTCCACCGATGTAGTTGATTTGATTCTGGTGAGGTTCACGTACATAGTCATTATTTACGTTGTTGAAAAAAGGTATTTGCAATGAATAAGTCATCGGTCTTGCAAAATTCTGTCATTCAGTCGCTGGTGTCATTTCACTAAGATCATATTTTCTAACTACCAATCCCTTTTTTTTTCCAACTTTCACATTCCAATCACCAGTAATTATCAGCACGTCTTGATTGCATGCTTGATCAATTTCAGACTGCAGAAGTTGGTAAAAATCTTCAATTTCCTCATCTTTGGCATTAGTGGTTGGTGCATAAATTTGAATAATAGTCATACTAGTTGGTCTTCCTTGTAGGCATATGAATATTATCCTATCACTGACAGCGTTATACTTCAGGATAGATCTTGAAATGTTCTTTTTGATGATGAACACAATGCCATTCCTCTTCAATTTGTCATTCTGGGCACTGTAGACCATATGATTGTCTGATTCAGAGTGGTCAATACCAGTCCATTTCAGCTCACGAATGCCTAGGATATCCATCTTTAAGTATTCTATTTCATTTTTGACAATTTCCAAATTTCCTAGATTCATACATTGTACTTTCCATGATCTGATTATTAATGGATATTTACAGCTGTGTCTTCTTGTTTTGAGTTGTGCCACATCAGCTAATGAAGATCCATCCACATTATTAAGTTCAACTCTACTTTGAGAAGGCAGCTGTTCCCCACTCATATTTTGTGCCTTCTAACCTGAGGGGTCATCTTCCGGCACTATATCATACAATGTTCCACTGCTATTCATAAGGTGTTCACTAGTCAATTTTTTCATAAGTAGATCGGCAGGTCCTTCTCCCTAATCTGTCTTAGTCTGGTAGCTCCACTGAAACCTGGTCATCGTGGGTGACCATGCTGGTATTTGAAATACCAGTGGCATAGCTTCCAGCATCACAGCAACATGCAAGCCACCACAGTATGACAAACTGGCAGGTATGTTAATAATATCCTGCAGGGTTTAAACATAGGTAAAATTTAAAATATATGAAAACAATAGCATAATATTTGGGAGGGATGAATTAAAGTTTGGTAAATTCTTTGTGGGTCCTGGTGGTGCAGTGGTTAAGAACTTGGCTGCTAACCAAAAGGTCAACAGTTCAAATCCATCAGCTACTCCTTGGAAACACTATGGGCAGTTATACTCTGTCCTGTAGGGTCACTATGAGTCAGAATAGATTCAATGGCAATTGGTTTGGTTTTTTATTTTCTTTTTTTGGAAGTTCTTTGCATTGTCTTAGAAGTGGAAAAACTATTTATTTGTTTATTTATTATGTTATAATAATTTATAGATGTATTTGTGAACTCTGGAGTAACCACTAAAAGAGTATATAATTGACAAGCTAATATTGAGGGGAAATAGAATAATAAAAATAAATAGTACAAAAGAAGCAAAGAAAAGAGAGATGAGAAAATAAATAGGGGCAACAAATAAAAAAACATAATAAGTTGGCAAACTGAAGCCTAAATATACCAGTAATTACAATAACTAGTAATTACCTTAAATAAAAACAAATTAAATACTGCTATTAAAGGACAAAGTTGGTTAGACAAGATTTTAAAAATTAATTATATGCTGCTTACAAGAAATACACCTTAAATATAAGGATAAGGCAAATTTTAAAATAAAGGGAAAAGAAAAGATATACTATGAAAATGCCAACCAATACAGAAAGCTGGTATGACTACAATAGTATCAAGGAAAGTAGCTTTTAAGACAAATACCATTTCTAGAAATAAGAAGAATATGATAAAAGAGTCAATCCCAAGAAGACACAATTCCAAATTTGTATGCCCCCTTAAAGCGCTAAAAAGCAAAGATGTCACCTTGAGGATTAAGGTGCACCTGACCCAAGCCATGGTATTTTCAATTGCCTCATATGCATGTGAAAGCTGGATAAGTGAATAAGGAAGATCAAAGAAGAACTGGCGCCTTCAAATTATGGTGTTGGCAAAGAACATCAAATATAGCGTGGACTGCCAGAAGAATGAACAAATTTGTTTCGGAACAAGTACAGCCAGGATGCTCCTTAGAAGCGAGGATGGCAAGACTTGGTCTCACGTTCTTCACACATGTTATCAGGAAGGATCAGTCCCTGGAAAAGGACATCATGCTTACTAAAGTAGAGGGTCAGAGAAAAAGAGGAAGGCCCTCAACGAGATGGATTGCCACAGCGGCTCCAAGGATGGCCTCAAGCATAGTAACGAGTGTGAGGGTGGAACAGGGCCAGGCAGTATTTCATTCTGTTGTACACAGGGTTGCTATGAGTTGGAACCAATTCAATGGCACCTAATAACAACAACAATAATAAAGGCACAAAATGTAAAAAAAAAAAAAAAAAAAAGACATAACTAAAAGGAAAAATAGGTAAATCATAATCATAAAGGGAGGCTTTAACAAAACTTAGTAAGTAAATGCACAAGTAGACAAAAAAGACAGTCAGTAGACATATGGATTTGAATATCATGATTAAGAAACCTGTCCTAAGATACATTTACAGAACATTGCACCCTACTACCACAAAGGTCTAATCAACTTGAAATTCTTAATGAATTAACTTTCTAGAGAAAAACAACTTACTAAGACTGGCACAAGACGAAGTAGAAAACCAAGCGATCCTTTTACTAAAGGAGTTGAACCTGTAATCTACAATCTTCTGCCTTCATATACTCTTCCAAGCATTTAAGGAGGAAATGGTAATTCTTTCATAAAATCTCCCAAAGAATAGGAAGGGAGAGAACACTTTCCAACCAATTTTCTGAGGATAGCGTAACCTTGGTACAAAATGTGACAACACATTTCAAGGGGGAAAAAAAAAACCACAGTCAAATCTCCCATAAACATAAAGGCAAAGGGCCTAAACAAAAAAACACTACCGAACTGAATCCGGCAGTAGATTAAGGAACAATGAAGTGAGATGTATTCCAGGAATGTAAGGCTGTTTTAAATACTCAAAAATCAATGTAATTCACCAAATTAGTAAAACAAAGGAAAAAAAAATATTATCTCAATAGATGAAATTCAATACCCATGCAAATTTTTTAAAAAATAAAATAAAAACCCAGAACATTAGGAATAAAAAGGAATGTCCTTTACCTGATAAAAACATTATCTATAAAAATTCTACAGCAAATTTCCACTAATGGTGAAATGTTAAAAAATTTCCCCCTGAAACTGGTAATGAGACTTCTACTTAACACTGTACTGGAGGTCCTAGAAATACAATTGATTTTTGTAAATTGAGGTTGTATGTTGCAACCTTGCTGAACTTGTTTATTAGCTCTGATAGTTTTTGTGCATTGCTTAGGGTCCTTAGGGTTTGTCACCTGCAAATAGATACAGTTTTACTTCCTCCTTTAAAATACGGATGCCTTTTATTTCTTTTTCTTGCTTAATTGCCCTGGCTAGAACCTCCAGTGCAAAGTTTAAATAGAAGTGGTGAAAGAAGACATCCTTGTCTTGCTCCTGATCTTAGGAGGAAAGCTTTCAGTCTGTCACCATTAACTATAATGTTCACTATAGGTTTTTTGTAGACACCTTTCATCAGTTTGAGGAAGTTTTCTTCTATACCTAGTTTGTTGAATGTTTCTATTGTGAAAGGGTGCTGAATTTTGTCAAATGCTTTTTCTGTATCTACTGAGATGATCGTGTGGTTTTCATCTTTAATTCTAGTAATATGGTATATTACTTAATTGAGTTGGTAATCAAAAACTTCCCATAAAGAAAAGCCCAGAACCAGGTGGTTTCACTGGTTAATTCTACTAAATGTTTAAAGAAGAATTAATACCAATCCTTCACAAATTCTCCCCAAAAATAGAAGAGGAAGGAACACTTTTCAAATCATTCCATCAGGCCAGCATTACCTGATACTAAAATTAGACAATGACAACACAAGAAAAGAAAAATCACTTGTGAACATAGATGCAAAAATCCTCAACAAAACACTAGCAAAAAAATCTAGCAACATATAAAAATGATTATACACCATGACCAAATGGGGCTTATCCAAGAAAGCAAAGTTGGTTCAACATGTGAAAATCAATCAGTTTACCTAGGGACAAAAGATTTCTTCCAATCAAATTTATCTCATGGGTCATGAAATAATTGCTGGCAGCAGGCTGTGAATCCCAGCAAAACTGAAAACAAGAACAATTTTTTTCCACTGACTCTCTGTCATGGCCTTTGGCAAAACTAGTAACTGAGTTCTAAAAATATCATTTTGCTTAAAATAAATGTCCTAGTGCTGAGGATCTGCTTGTTTTATAAATTTTGTGGGTGTTGGCTATTGCTGTGATATTCTTATATGTCTTAGTTCTTTGGACTCCAAAAGTGGGGGGACACCCCTCTGATTTGGAGCTACAGCCATTCCTGGAAACCACCTTCCAGCCAAGCAACAGACAGGCCTATATTAATAACAAACTAAAAGAACATGCTCAGTGGAACAGTTATACAAGACCAAAAGGGCAACATTTGCCCAAGAGTAAAGAAGAGAAGGCAGAAAAGGGTAGAAAAGTCACACAAAAGGAAATGGGGAACCCAGGGTGGAAATGGAGAGATTATTGACACAACATGGGCATTGCAGCCAATGTCATGGAACACTTTGGGTACAATTGTTAAATGGGAAACTAATTTGCTCTGTAAACTTGCACCTAACACAACAAAATATTTTAAAAAGGGGATAAGGGGGTATATGAGAGCCTTGGTGGTGTATTAAAACAAGCTCTGAGGCCATGAGGGTTTTGTTTTCTGAAGGAGAGAAACACTTGGGTTGAGGCTAAGCAGAATAAGAAACTAGGGAAGATAAATTTTAGATTTGATTCCTTTGTTCTTTAACCCAGTGAAACTCTGATTTATAAGATAATTTAGTCTTTGGACTTGAACTTCTTCCTTAAGGGTTGATATTAACAGTGATTTCTATTCAAACTTGGGCCATCTCTATGTTAGTAACACTTTATTGTTGAAATATTCTTGTGCAGGCATTTAATCTTATCGGAGAACCTCTATATTGGATAGAAGTACCTTGACATAATTTGGGACAAGAAATAGAATAAAGGATGTATCAGTTTCTTAGGGATGTTGAAACAAATTACCACAAAGTGGGTGGTGCTAAACAATAAATAAATAAATATTTATTCTCTCACAGTTCTGGAGACTACAAGTGTGAATTCAGGGTGTCAGCCGGGCCATCCTGCCTCTGAAGGCTGTAGAGGAAAATCTTTCCTTGCCCCTTTAGCTTCTGGTAAGGAGCCTTGGTGGCACAGTTGTTAAGCACTCAGCTGCTAACCCAAAGGTTGGGGGTTTGAACCTATCAGCCATTCCATGGGAGAAAGATGTGGCAATTGCTTCCATAAAGATTTAAACAAACCCGTCGATTTACAGCCTTGGAAACCCTATGGAGCAGCTCTACTCTGTCCTATATGGTCGCTATGAATCAAAATTGACTTGATGGTAATGGGGTTTGGGTTTTAGCTTCTGGTAGCCTCAGACATTCTTTAGATTGTGGCAGCATAACTCCAATCTCTGCCTCATCTTCATATGGCCATCTTCCCTCTATGCCTTTATCATTACACCTACTCCTCACTTAACAACTATCTCATTATCTGCCATTTTGCATTTATGACTGTAGTAAAAAACCTACTATCTGACTATTTTGCACACTAATGACATATGTCTGGCAGTCTCAAATGCCAACATGCAAGGCAAGTGTAACGCTGGCTGTGATGGTTAAGTTTATGTGTCAATTTGGCTGGGCCACGATTCTCAGTGGTTTGGCAGTTATGTAATATGTAATTTGGCAGTTACGTAATGATGTAGTCATCCCCCATTTTGTGGTCTGATGTGGTCATCCTCCATTTTTGCATAATGCCAATTTTCACACAACAATCTGGCCTTTGGAACCTAACCATGTCGCTTAGTGAGGAGTGAGTTATTAACTACAAAATCTACAATTCTTACAAAGTGAATATTCTTTTGAGTCCAGAAGATACATCACCTCTTCTTAAAAGGAGAATGGGAAATGTTTCTCTCTCTGAGAATCTTCACTGTTTCATTTAGAAAGCCTTAGAGGCAATCCCCTACAGGTTTTGATTATTTTCCATGATAGTACACTAAAACCTGAGAAAGCCAGGACCCATGTAAAGGTGGAAACCTGTCAGAGAAGGAAAACTCAAATATTTCCAATTAAACAAGTGATAGAAAAGTGGACGATTGCACCCTGTCAAAGGCAGAAAACTTGTGAGACCTAGAAAAACAAGGCAGTCCTATCGAGTCCCAGCTCTCACAGGTTTCACTGTAAATAAAAAGGAATACTAGGTCACGGAGTTAGG
The DNA here is from genome assembly GCF_030014295.1 of Loxodonta africana. Classification (NCBI taxonomy): domain Eukaryota; kingdom Metazoa; phylum Chordata; class Mammalia; order Proboscidea; family Elephantidae; genus Loxodonta; species Loxodonta africana. The sequence goes on from NC_087342.1 coordinate 169,739,130, forward strand.
GATTTTTTAAATCTTAAGCAGAAGTCAAAAGTTACAATGCCATTAAACTCCAGGAATTTGTAGAACAGTGCTTCTCAAAAATGAGGTGCTTAGACAAGCAGGGTCAGCATCACCTGGGATTTCATAAAAAATGCAAATTGTGGAGCCCAACCCTAACCTAAAACCAAACCTGTTGCAGTCAGGTCTAGTCTGACTCACAGCAACCTTGTAGGACAGGGTAGAACTGTCCCATGGGATTTCCAAGGATCTGCTGGTGGATTCAAACTGCCAACCTTTTGGTTGGAGACACTCTACATTCAATATTATCATCACATTCTGCTGTTTTGCCCAAAACACTATAACAGTTTGATCACTTGTCACCAACTCTACCTCTACCACCTTGTTCTAAGCACCATCGTCTCTCACAAGGACTATTTTAAATGCTTCCTAACTAGGCTCCATGTTTTCACCTTGCCCACCTCTTCAGTCTATTCTCTACACAGAAGGCAGAGTGATCCTGTTAAAATGGAAATCAGATCATGTCACTTCTTTGTTCCAAAGGCTCCCACTTCAACATGGCCCATAAGGCCTCTATACAACCTGTTCCATCACTGCCAGTTACTGTTGCCCTCCTTCCTTGCTGCTCCTGAACATGCCAAGCACGTTCCCTTCTCAGGGTCTTTGTTATTTCCCTTAGCCTGCATTCCTCCAAAAGCAAGGTCTGAGACAAAGCTTGCCTGGAGTTGTTTGTGTTGAACATGATTTCAGAAAGCAAGAGGGATAGAAGGAATGACACAGAAAATGAAGGAAAGCAGATATGAAAATACATAATTGACTTGATCAGCCTTTGTGGAGACAGGTACTTGATCCCATGGGACCATCCTCATGAAGATCCTATGAGATTAATCAACTGTCCACCAGGAGGAAAAAAGTGGAAAGAATTTATCTACAGGCCCCAGTTTCTATAGGTCAGGGTGGCCTCATAGGCATGAACTCCCCGGTATTTCTGAGTCGTGCACGCATAAGTGTTGAGTGGGTCACACTGACACGTTGTAGCAATAGAGAAGTCCCAGGTCAGGAATCAAAAGTATGTAAATGTATGTGACGCAGGACCCAATGGAAGTGCTGGTAAAGCCTGAGGACTGGTTGCTGCAGCAATGGCTGGAATAAGTGGTGGGAAGAGAGGAAAGTGGTGCACAAGAGATGTCCAATACAAACTTGCTCTTTCATAGGCCTGGAACACTCTGTCCCCAGATATCCAAATAGTACTCTCCCTTCTGGGTCAAATGTCACCTAATTAGAGAGGCCCTCCCCAAGCATCCGATTTAAGATTTTTTTTGCGGTACAAAAGCCCTTTGTACCATCTAACATATGTACAGGTTTGCCTGTTTATTTATCAGTCTTCCCCCAGCTAGGATGTAAGTCCCATGAGGACAGGAACTTTGAAACAATGTATGATTATATATATTTTTATATATGTGTATGTGTATATATATATAATGCATACAGTTCTTTAGAACAAGATCCTGCATAATTAAAATTATAAATTATGGCTTCTAGCTGATTTTTTATCTGAATTCAATAAATATTTTAATATCAAAAGAAATGGACAAAAGCAAAATGATAAAAAGGTTCCTAACAAATAGCCTAGAAGATTGTGAACTATTTTGAAGTTTGTGAAAAAAACATGGGCATCTGGTCGGCTGATAATACTTTGCTGAATCCTGTTTAATATCAGCTTTAACTCTATAAAAGCCAAATATTAATCAGACAGTGGGAGAAAAAAAACTATCATTATGCATAATTTCCTAACCCAACTGAAGGATTCTATCACTGGAACAAACAGGAGTAAAGGAGAAAAAAATCTCTTTCACTAAAACACCCAGGTCTTCTGTACTCACAACTCTATATATCTGAAATCATTTAGACATGGCATTTAAGAGGCAAGGAGAGACATTCAAATCATTTCTTTTAAAGAAATAAGAATTGGTAGAATTAATAGTCTACATACAGATAAGATACGGATTCAAAAAAAGGCAAACAGCATGAAGTTTTAACGCAGTGATTTACAATGAAGACAATCCGTGTAATCATTCCCATCGTTGATCCCCAGTGAACAGCTGAACCCTAAGCAGGTACTATCAAGTTCACTGAATCAGGCTCAGTGCTGCTTATAGTGCCTTAGAAGGAACACGGAGATCATCTCTCAACATTTAGAGAAGATCTCATTTAAGTCAACCTCTCTGGATGACAATCTTATTTTCAAGTCCTCCAGGAAAAAAGGAAATTCAGATGCCCATTTAGTAGCCTGTAACAGTTTGAATCCACCCAGCAGCTCTGTGGGAGACAGCCTTGACAATCTGCTCGCGTTAAAGATCACAGCCTAGAATTATGCTGAGTGAAATTAGTCAGCTGCAAAAGGACAAATATTGTGTGAGACCACTATTATAAGAACTGAAGAAAAGTTTAAGCACAGAAGAAAATATTCTCTGATGGTTACGAGTGTAGGGAGGGAGAGAGAGGGGTATTCACTAATTAGATAGCAGACAAAAACTATTTTACGTGAAGGGAAAGACAACAAACAATACAGGGAGGTCAGCACGACTGGACTAAACCAAAAGCTAAAAAGTGTCCTGAATGCAGCCAAATGCTTCAAAGGCCAGAGTAGCAGGGATGGAGGTCTGGGGACCACGGTTTCAGGGGACATCCAGGTCAACTGGCAAAGCAAAATGTATTAAAAAGACGTTCTGCATCCCACTTTGGTTAGTGGTGTCTGGGGTCTTAAATGCTAGCAAGCGGCCATCTAAGATGCGTCAATTGGTCTCAATCCACCTGGAGCAAAGGTGAATGAAGAACACCAAAGACACAAGGTAAATATGAGCTCAAAAGACATAAAGGGCCACATATATCAGAGACTCCATCAGCCTGAGACCAGAGGAACTACATGGTGCCCAGCTACCACCAATGACTGCCCTGACAGGGAACACAACAGAGAATCCCTGATGGAGCAGGAGAACAGTGGAATCCAGTCCTCAAATTCTTGTAAAAAGACCAAACTTAATAGTCTGACTGAGATTAGAGGGACCCTGGAGATCATGTCCCCAGACCCTCTGTTAGCCCAAGACTGGAATCATTCCCAAAGCCAACTCTTCAGACAGGGATTGGACTGGACTGTAAGACAGAAAATGATACTGGTAAGGAGTGAGCTTCTTGGCTCAAGTAGACACATGAGACTATGTGGGCAGCTCCTGTCTGGAGGCGAGATGAGAAGGCAGAGGGGGACAGGAGCTGGTTGAATGGTCATGGGGAATACAGGATGGAGAGAAGGAGCGTGCTGTCTCATTAGGGGGAGAGCAGCTAGGAGTACATCGCAGGGTGTGTATTGTTCTTGTATGAGAGACTGACTTGATTTGTAAACCTTCACTTAAAGCACAATTAAAAAAGAAAAAAAGATTACAGCCCAGAAAACCCTATGGGGCAGTTCTACTGTGTCACCTGGGGTCATTATGAGTCAGAATCGATTCCACGACACCTAACAAGAACAAAAACAACATCCTACCTGGGGAGTCCCTGGGCAGTGTAAATGATTAAAAGGCTCAGCTGTTAACCAAGAGATTGGAGGTTCAGCCAGAGTGCTTCACAAGAAAGGCCTGGTGATCTACTTCCAAAAGCCCTATGGAGAACAGTTCTACTCTGACAAATGTGGGGTAACTCTGAGTTGAAATCAACTGGACAGCAACTGTTTTATCCTTACTGAAAGATAATTTTATTCTGTATCTAATTCCATCCTGCCAAAATATATGTCCATCATATACAGACTTAGAGCTATCAAACTCCCTGTGTAACAATAGTCTGTAGATTTGATCCCACTCCTCCATTGCCATCACGTGAATTCCGATTCATAGCGACCCTGTAGGACAGAGCAGAACTGCCCCATAGGGTTTCCGAAGCAGACTGCTGTATCTTTCCTCTGCAGGGTGCCTGGTGGGTTTGGTGGGTTCGAACCGCCCACCTCTAGGTTGGCATCAGAGCGTTTAACCACTGTGCCACCAGGGCTATTTAATATTTGATTGGCTTTTTTTAAAGCACCTTACAGTTCCCATGTTTTATCCTACATAATACTGATTTCTTTTATCCTTCCTTGCGAGTTTAATTTCCTTGCAGTTGTGTCTCTGGCTCAGTTTCTGCTGTGTCCTTTGGCCTGAGGACTCAAAGTTCTAACCAAAATGAACTTCTGTAATGGGTTAGCTCAATAATTTGTGTCTTGTGTTTCTAAACCCAGGATGGTCTGGTTCCTCGCCACTACTCAAAGTGTGCAAACAAACATGGATTCTCAGCCCCACCACAACTGCTGAATCAGAATGTGCCTTTGAACAAGGTCCCAGGTGATTCATCGCGTTTCAAAGCCTGAGCAGCACTGCTCTGTACGAGGAGAAACTAAAGAGCGCAGCCACCACTCCCGATATCTTCCAAGTGTCTGGCGTTTTGGTCTCTGAGCTAGTGTGCTGTTAATTTTTTTTATAATCATGTTTCTAGCATAATTGCAGCACTCTATTTTCAAAAACCAATAAATATAGGTCTTTTTTTAGAGGTGTCAAAAGATAATAGTCTCTATTTTAATCCCTTAAAGACAGTTTTTTCTTCAAGGTGCTTTTACTATTAAATCACACAAATGAAGCTTAATACCTGTCACTTTGCATTGATACTGGTTATTGTCTGCCTCTCAGCCTTTAAATTCTGCCTGGAGGGCAGAAACTAGGTTTTTAAAAACAATAATATCTCTCTTTGCAACTCCAACTCTGCATACATTGAGATTTTTTTTTTAAGCAGTTGTTAATGATTGTAAATGGCAGACAGTCCCTTAGATCTTTTGTCCTCACTATTTTTTTTTTTTTTTATTAACCCCTGGGCACAAAAAGTTGGAGAGTCAAACTGCACTTTTCAATTTTATTGGGGAAAAACAAAACAAAAATTCTAGCTAAAATCCATATAAATAAAATCTGTCATTTCCAGTTACCCTAACAATCCTTTTACCCTATCACAGTAAGAAATTTTAGCCTGATTAAATTTAAGACCAGGCTGTCACTACCCAGGACTTCTATAGTCTTCAAACTCTTAACAGATTAAATCCAAAAACGACTTTTTTCCCCTAATAGCACACTTTTAAGAGTCATGCTTTTTGTAAATTTTAGATACCTTTAGATACAACTTCTTAAAAATAATCAGTGGTACTAAACGTGCTAGTTCTTTTAGAGGGCTCGAATATAATCAAGATAGATTTATTTAATTTTTCAAAAGGCAGTTTCCTTCTTTTTGGTTTCTCTTCCTACTAGATTATGTTTTTCTGAGGAATGTGTCTATATACCATGGCAATGCCCTTTTCTTGTTGTCTCTCAGCAGCTTTTCATCCTGAAAAGGGGTGAACGTTTTCCTTTGCCTTCCCTCTATTGATCTGTTTTGTGGGTACAACAGAGAAACTGTAAAATGTCTCCTTCCTCCTGATATCTTAGGTTCCGTAGGCTTCCCTAGGAAAGGCTGAATATAACATAGCTTTTCAAAGTATTTTTCTGATCTCATGGCCAACAAGCGTTCACAGTTTATTTGCATTTTTTGTAATCTACCAAACTATCCTACTTTTTCTGACTACCTACCTTGTTCAATGCTTTGCTAAAGTATATAAATTTACTTCTCTCCCTCTTCACATTTTTCTGTTCCTAACTATATACATATTTTGGAAACCCTGGTGGCGTAGTGGTTAAGAGCTACAGTCTCCCTCTTCACATTTTTCTGTTCCTAACTATATATATTTTGGAAACCCTGGTGGCGTACTGGTTAAGAGCTACAGTCTCCCTCTTCACATTTTTCTATTCCTAACTATATATATATTTTGGAAACCCTGGTGGCGTAGTGGTTAAGAGCTACAGCTGCTAACCAAAAGGTCGGCAGTTCGAACCCACCAGGAGCTCTTTGGAAACCCTACGGGGCAGTTCTACTCTTTCCCATAGGGTCGCTATGAGTCGGAATCAACTCGACAGCAATGGGCTTTAACTACATATATATTATATATATATCCACCACCCATCTGTCAGTTTGTCATACTCTGGTGGCTTGTATGTTGCTATGGTACTAGAAGCTATGCCATCAGTATTTCAAATACCAGCAGGATCACCCATAGTGAACATGTTTCAGCAGAACTGCCAGACTAAGACAGACTAGGAAGAAACGCCTGGCAATCTATTTTCAAAAATTAGCCAGTGAAAATCTTATGGATCACAACAGAATACTGCCTGATACAGATACGTCATCAGGTAAGACCAATCACTAGAAAAGGATATCAGGCTTGGTAAAGTAGAGGGCCAATGGAAACAAGGGAAACCCTCAATGAGATGGATTGACACAACAGCCACAACAATGGACTCAAACATACCAACAATGATGAAAATGCCGCGGAACTGGGCAAAGTGTCATTCTGTCATACGTAAGGTCACCATGACTCAGAAACAACTTGATTGCAACTAACAACATATATACATAATATATAATATAACATAACATATGCTCTACCTAGCACACACCATAAATAGGGCACTGCTGAATTTAGTATCACACCATCTCCTCCCAGGCACGTTCTTTTTGCTGATAAAACGAATGAACTACTCCTTCACTGAATTAGAAAATATCTCCTTATGTAGGCGATTTCAAACACCCTTGGGTTATGGTAGTCCATTGCATTGTACCTTCAGTTGCTGTTGGTCGATTCCAACTCACAGTGACCCTACAGGGCAGAGTGGAGCTGCTCCATAGTGTTTCCAAGGAGCGGCTGGTGGGTCAAACTGCCGACCTTTCAGTTAGCAGCCAAGCTTTTAACCAATGCGCCACCAGGGCTCCCATTGTACATTAGGCCACAGAAATCAAAGCGCTGGTGGGCCTAGATCCACAAAGCTTTTCAATCCCGGCTACTCCTCCCTATTCTTAAGCTACTGCCCTAGCTTGGGCCATGGGACTTACGTGCACCACTACATGAGATTCCATGCTGTCTTACGTTGTACTCTATTTCCTGGTAAATACGAAACACACTTATTTGCTCCATATAAGCCACTTGAGGGAATATTATACTTTTTCTCTATTCCCGAGCACTCGGCAAAATATCTGGCGCTTACCACCACACTGAGCCCCTTCCATGATTCTGAGCACCTAACACAACCTTGAACACTTAAACATTTCTTTGTTGATTGATCCATTGATTGGCTTTTACTCTGTCATCAGTAGATAAAGTCTGTATCAATACAGATAATGCAAAATTGAGAGCTGAGGTAATTACTTAGCTGATTAAAGCAAAAACAAGCCATTCTCCTCTCTTTTGCCCCTCCTACTTTCATTTTTCTCCCACAGCAAAACCTGCAAAATCTGTTCTGATGCTTCCAACGTGAATCCACATGTAGTCACTAGGTACCTAGCCCTTCATAGGAGTATTCTGTTTAAAGTAGCCAAAGACAGCACAGACGTTTGTAAGACATACAACCAAGTTTTCTCAATATGAGCCAGGATATCAACTTATTGTGTATATAATATTGTCCCAAAACATAATAAATCATGCTGTTAAGTTATTCGCTCATTTTCAAATTTGACCTCTTTCTTTTTTGCAGGATACAAAGTGAAGAAGAAAGCATCTTAATTTTTATAGATTGGAGACAAATTGGAGCCCTGGTGGTACCGTGGTTAGGAGCACTGCCGCTAATCAAAAGGTGGGCAGTTCGAATGCACCAGCTGCTCCACAGAAACCCTACGGGGCAGTTCTACTCGTCCTATAGGGTCGCTGAGTCAGAATTGACTTGATGGCAATGGGTTTTGGTTTCTTGGTTTGGAGACTAATAGGCTTTCTAATAAACATTAACATTTGTTTTGTTTTTAATTAAAATTCTTTTCACTGTGTAAAACAGTGTGCAGCCATATTAGGTTTCAATAAAAAATCTTTCACAATTGTTGAACGTGTATATGCACATGGATTTGGAAATAGAACAGCATATAGTGTTATATCTATTTATAATAACCTTATTTCAAAAGAGTATTAAAGGTGATATACAGAAATGTAAAACACACCCACATACTTACACACACTCACACACATAATGACACCTACTATGGTACAGTCTAGGCACCATCAAGATTCAATTTTACAGGAAAATTCAAACATTGGTTCCATTTGATAACGTCTGTTTTATTTAATTGCAAAAGGCAGCATTTTAAAAATATTTTTATTATTTTAATTATAAGTTAAATTGGATTTAATTTCCCTTGCTAATTAGATTTAAGTGAATCCAACTGCATACTTTGATTTCAGGGATATAAGTAACAATACACTACATCATTAGTCATCTTCAAAGACTGGGATGTCTTCACACCTTTCTCTCAGTTTCCCCTTTCCAGGGCCAAAGAAAGGATACTATAAACGTCATGTTGTAAATGGTAAATCACATTTTTATGGACTTGGAAGTTAATTTTCCTTAGAAGCATTTTTATGGACTTGGAAACTAAAAGAATAAAAGCAGCTAGGTTTGTAAGATCAAAACCTTTCCTTCCAGGGAACAGCATTTGTTTTTCTCCTGGCACATTCACCATTGATATCAGTTTCCTCTTGAGAGTTTTTCACTGCTAAGAGGTACAAGCTGAAAACAATATGCTTAGTGAAGGCAGTTGTTCTCCCAGGCTCTCAAGTGGAAGTCAGTGTTTTCTGATAAGTATGGAAAAGATAAAAATAAAAACCAATATTGGAAAGCCCTCCAGATTGCCATCACTCTTTCTTGCTTGCTGATGAAACCCTGATTTTGTGCAGGTGTCTACGCTGTTCCTAAGGCCAGGAGAAAGGGAGGCTCCAGCTCCAAGAAGGCAACCTTCTTAGTAATGAATGGTGAGATAGGAAGGGGCACCAACCCAGGTCTGGTCAGTAAGATCCCATTTCTGCCCCTGCTTATTGTTGTCTCTCCAAGAAAGTGTGAAACTATGGTAGCCATCTTACTACAAAAGGGGAGCTAGGCCAGCTTGCAGAAGATAGTTGAACAGAATCACAGAACCTGGCTTTCTGGTGACACTATCAAAAAAAAAACAAAAAAAAAACACTGCTGTCGAGTCTATTCCGACTCACAGCGACCCTATAGGACAGAGTAGAACTGCCTCATAGAGTTTCCAAGGAGCGCCTGGCGGATTCAAACTGCCGACCTCTTGGTTAGCTTGGTGACACTATAGACTCGTTGAAATAACCATCCCTGGAACTGCCCTCTTCCTGAAATTTCTGTAATATGAAATAATGAATTACTAATCTTATAAATTGGTCAAATTAGAGGTTTTGGTTATTTGCAACTCTACTATACACCCTTTTTTTTCATACTGTGAAGATGTGGGGAAATTTTGGAATGTAGAGGGAACTTCTTGGTATTTCACTATATAAGTAGCAGGAGAAAGATGAATACAGGGTCTGGGCATGGATAATTCATTCACGTACTAACTGTCTCGTTTAACATCAGTGTTCACTCGTTCATTCCATAGTCTGCTTTTGTTGTTGTTGTTAGCCGCCGTCCTGTCAGCCCCCAGCTCATGGTGACCTCAAGCACAACAAAACAAAAAACTGCCCGGTCCTGCACCATCTTCATGACGGGTTGCAGATCAGACCCTTGTGATCCATAGAGTTTTCATTGGCTGATTTTTGGAAGCAGATCACCAGGACTTTCTTACTAGTCTGTCTTAATCTGGAAACTCTGCTGAAATCTCTTCAGCATCTCACAAGCTTCCACTGACAAATGGATGGTAGCTGCACATGACGTGCATTGGCCAGGAATTGAACCTGGGCCTCCCGCACGGGAGGCAAGAATTTTACCACTGAACCACCAATGCCTTATACAGTCTGCTTTAGAAATACCTAAAGAACCTGCCAATTAGCTGGGCATTAAAGATATGGAGATTAACATAATACTACCCTCACCCTTAAAAAGCTTATTGACCAATGAGTGGGACAGATGTGCCAACCAAAAAATTTACTTCAATATGATTGAGGTATACATACCACATACCACAGAAGCCCTAAATGCCACCTAAATTAACTGAGGTAAGGCATCAGTAGTTAGGCTGAGTTAAAGAAAATGGACAGTTTAAAAGGGATTCCAAAAGGAGGCGGTAACCCTTGGAGTTGGTCGTGAAGAAAGAGCAGGACTTAGCCAGGCAAATGAGCAGGGAAGTATGCACAAGGGCATAGAAATATGAGAAAGCACATCTGGGGAAGTAAAAGTTGGCCAGTATGACAGGAACAAAGGTGCTTTTAAGGGAAAGGTGGACAATGACACTATCTGGAGAAACAAACACGGGTCAGACAAAAAAGATCTTTTTCCTGATAAGAAGCAAGAGTTACTGAAAGATTATAAGTGACAAAGAACATTATCTGATTTGCTTTTTAGGAAAAGCACTCCAGCAGTAGAACAGTGATGAATTGGAAGAGGGGGACAGTCAGGAGACAGAGGGGCAGGACTCAGAAGCTATTGCAGAAACCCAGCCACAAATGAGAAGGATCTGAGCAAAGACTGTGGCAATGGGACCAGAAAGCAGAGAGAGAGAACATGAGGAAGATCAAAAGGAATTGTTGATTGATGGCAGCATGGGTAGAGGAAGGGGCAAGAGGTAACCTAAGCCACCTCCTAGGGGACTAGACTGGAGAGATGCCAGTGCCATGAGCGGAGACGTGACATACCTGGAGAGAAGTGTGACACAGCACAGCAGGAGACAGAGGCCTCCATGAGGAGACCTGCCGTGTGTCCCGATTGCAAATAGCTCATCCCTTCTCCACACTGCAAACTTAAAACCAAGTGAGCCAAATTCACCTTGGAAAATACGACTGGTGTAGCTGTGAATAAATAACTCAATGGATTCATATTCCTAACGCCTCCCAATCCTCAAAGTACTAGAAAATCACAGAAGTAGATAAAAATACATTTCTTTCTTTTATGATGGATGGATAAACACCATGTAATGCAAGGGAGATAGAATAATAAGTTGAACCCTTTTCTATACCTTGGCGAATAAGTTAAGTCCAAAATTCAAGAGACATAATTGTAGCTAATGAAACAATTAGTTTTCTTTATTTGTTTGTTTTTTTCATGTTGTTGTTGTTAGGTGCCCTCAAGTTGGTTCCAACTCATACCTACCCATGCACAACAGAATGAAACACTGCCCAATCCTGCGCCATACTCACAACCGTTGTTATGCTTGAGCCCGCTGTTGCAGCTACTGTGTCAATCTATCTCATTAGGGTTTTCCTCTTTTCCATTGGCCCTGTACTTTACCAAGCATGATGTTCTTCTCCAGGGACTGATCCCTCCTGATAACATGTCCAAAATATGTGAGATGAAGTCTTGTCGTCTTCACTTCTAATGCACAATCTGGCTGTACTTCTTCCAAGACAGATTTGTTTGGTCATTTTTTGGCAGTCCATGGTATATTCAATATTCTTTGCCAACACAATTCAAAGGCATCAATTCTTCTTAGGTCTTCCTTATTCATTGTCCAGCATTCACATGCATATGAGACGATCAAAAACACGATGGCTTGAGTCAGGCGCATCTTAGTCCTTAAAGTGACATCTTTGCTTTTTAACACTTAAAAGAGATCTTTTGCAGGAAATTTGCCCACTGCAATGCTTCACGGGAAATAGGAAATACATACATATTTTTTAAGGTACTCTCTGATTGTATCTTAAAGATACAGATGTTGTCTATATACAAACGTACTTGAAACTTTCAACAACATTCCAGATGAAAGAGAAATGGCCTTGTAGAGAAAGGATGAATACCCCAAAAGGCAGCTCCTCAGTCTGAGGCAGTTGCCTGGGAGAGCACACTCCTCCCGCTCTCCCTTAGCCCTAAATGAGAGTCAGTAGTGACTGCACCAATATCTCCCTCCAAGACAGTCAGGTTATACAACAAATAGCTGAGTTGATTTTTCTCTTAACATCTATCTTAGAAAAACTGTACTGGACATGTAGGAGTTAGACGGTAAGAGATGTCTACTACTCACTCCAAAAATCATGAAGAGCCTACTGTGGGCAAAGCACCTACTAAGATGTATAGTTCCTGCCCTCAAAGAGCTTACAACAGTATTATTATCACTCCAAAGATGAACAGAGGGACCTATATCAGCAGCAGACACTACAAGGCATTTTTCACAGGGGAGTATTAAGTGAGTTCGGTCTTAAGACTGAGTAAGATTTATAACATGAAAAAAGAGAAAGGGAAAAGAAAATTTCAAGTTAAAGGAACAGAATGAGCAGAGAAATGGAATCTGACAGAACATGGTCAATGCAGAGCATAGCTCAAATGTTAGGATGACTTCTCTTTGATGACCTTCCTCAGCCGCAACACCACCCAGAGAGAACTGATCCCCCTCTCCAACTTTCCCATTGGAGGTTGCAGATGCCTCCATGGCACCTATCACATGCATCACAGTTATTTCCTTACAAATGTCTCTCCCCACCTAGTAAGCTAACCCCTAAAAATGTGGGGAGTGTGATAGTCATGGTAATATTCACAGCAGGTAGTACCAAACCTGGTGCATAATCGGAATTCAACAGCATTTTGTTGAATGAATGTGTTGTGCCTGTATCTATGAATGAAGGCTACTCTAGTTAGCCAGAGCCAGGGTGAGAGGGGGTAATAAGGTGGGGGATGAAACAAGAAATGGGAGCTTGGAGCCAGATTACGGAAAATCAAACCCCATCATTAAAGAGTCTACATGTTATGGGAAAGGTGGAACGTTTTCATCATGGGAGATAAATTGAAGAGCAATTGGTGGTGGACAACTAGATAGAAACCTATTACAGTGGATAAGAGGCCATGGTGATACCAGAATAGGAGAGACAATGCAAGGTACAGGGGACTTGGCAGCTCTTAGAATTTAGTGCCTACTGGGCACCAGGCAAAGTGCGGAGCATTTTATGTGTGTTATTTCATTTAATCTTCACAATGCTCTGAAGTATCATTATTCTCAAACTGCAGTTGATGACACTGAGGTCAGTGAGGACCCCTAGAAATCCCTAAGTCTAGGATTCTTTCCCATTTCCAACTGACCCTGAGAGCAAAGCATTATTTTGAGCAAACAAGTTCAAGGAACTCCAGATGGAAGAAAATTTTATAGCTGTCAATTCTGACTCAGAAGAAGCACACTCTTCCAACACAAGTGAGGGCAGTCCCACCTGGTCAGAGTCTCCCTGGCTTGTGTCCACTGGCACACTATTCCTCCCGGAAGAAGCCTAGTGGAAGCTGCACACCCGGGCTTGGCTGCTGCTTCTATTCCATCTTCACCTGGCAACCAGAATCCCTACCCGCTCCTGCTTTTTCTTCTCCAGGTTCCCAGCTCACTCTTTGTTCTCCTTTGACACTGCCTGTCTATGCCCCTAAGCACGGCCACTCTCTGCTCCTACTCAACATTCCCTGCCCAGTAGTCTTTAAACTGGGGTAGACGAGTCCCTGGAGGTGTATAAAGACTTTCCAAGGAATCTGTGAGCAACTGTCTCCAGATCCTCAGCTTCCATATGTACATTTTCTTGATACTGATCTGTGGCATCTTCCTTTGCAACTGACCTACTCCCACTTTACAAAAGAAAGACAGGCCTCTCACCCGTATGGAGTTTTATGGCGGTGCATTCTACACATCCTCCAGGCCAAAAAACAGGCACAAGTGAAATACGATATTGATGAAGGTGTTCAGAAAGTCATTGACTCCAGTGCTAGTCTGGTGATTTCCAGCTCTTCGTGGCTTTCAACAAAAATGGAGGAGGATTGTTGTCAACTAGATTATTAAAAAATAATTTTATGATAGATTATCTTGGGATCTGGGGCATTTAACTAGGAAGGAGTTCAAAGAATAGAGTTCCTTTGTTCTAACACTGCCTTTCAGTCTCATCTACTTATTTATGTGAACAAGATCTCTCAGCACTTACATCAATAAAGACAAAACATAGGAGTGGAATTGATCGACCTTTTCTTATTCTAGTAGCAAGTAATATTCATTCGGGGATACATGAATTAAATTTTATAAGCCAACCCCATTTACAATAAAAGTTACTTTTAGGATCAGTAATTTATCAGAAGTTGTAATACGGTAACCATTGCCCAAATGTGCCCTAATAGTAATTGTTAATGATAACTCAGTTTAGAAGAGGAAAAAAAAAAAATGGCCTTACCAGAAAGAAAAAAAGAAAAACTTTATACACACACATATACATAGCTTACATATTTATTATATATTTAATTACAATTTATAATTTAATGTAATTGTGTATGTTGTTGTTTTGTGCCTTCGAGTCGATTCCAACTCATAGAGACCCGATAGAACAGAGTAGGACCGCACTATAGGGTTCTAAAGGAGCCCTGGTAGCACAGTGGTTAACTCTCAGCTGCTAACCAAAAGGTCGGCAGTTGGAATCCACCAGCAGCTCCATGGAAAAAAGATAAGGCAATCTGCTCCCATAAAGATTACAGCCTTGGAAACTATGGCACAGTTCTACCATGTCCTATAAGGTCACTATGAGTTGGACAACCACAATGAGTTTCAATCTTTATGGGAGCAGGTCGCCAGGTCTTTTCTCCTGCGGAGGACCAATGGGACTGGGCTCAAACCACTGACCTTTCAGTTAGCAGAGAGCATAACCATTGTACCACCAGGGCTCCAAGTGTAATTGTGTATAAATATATATCATGTGTTGCCAAGAAATATGATTGAAAAAAAAAAACAGAGCCACTGCTATGGAGTCAATTCTGGCTCATAGAGACCCTACAGGGCAGAGTAGAATTGCCCCATGGGATTTCCAAGGAGTGGCTGGTGGGTTTGAACTGCTGATCTTTTGGTTAGTAGCCAAGCTCTTAACCACTGCGCCACCAGGGATTCAAGTGTAAAAACACGTTACATTAGGCTAAAGGGAAACCCTGGTGGCATAGTGGTCAAGAGCTATGGCTCCAAACCAAAAGGTTGTTAGTTCAAATCCACCAGGTGCTCCTTGGAAACTCTATGGGGCAGTTCTACTCTGTCCTGTAGGGTCGCTATGAGTCGGAATCTACTGGACGGCAACAGCTTTTTTTAGGCTAAAGTTCTGTGGAGGAAGGGGAATGGAAATACAAGTTCAAGGAATAAGAGAAACAATGTACTATTCCCACTATTAAAGAAAAGCTTGTTCTCATATATTTAAAAATGGATGGTAGACATCAGGCCACTGTGAAATTTAGATTCCACTGAATACATTTAAGAGACTATTGTAACAGTTCTGTTTTAAAATATAAATATTTACAATCCATAAAATCATATCTTCTCAATGATTTAAACTATGACAACAAATTCCAGATGGCAAGTCTAAAATTTACAGAGTTTTTATTTTGACTTATTCTCTTTAGGGTGTACAAGAGCAGAAATTTTTTTTAAAAAACGATTGTTCTGGCCTAAATTTCTACATAAAATTTTCTAGTCTTAGACAACCATTCAAGCTATATTTAGAGGGATAACTATTTGCACTTTGAAGGCATGGACATGCTCGTATTCATTTTTTCTCATTTGACTAGCACAGAACTTCACACATAGTTGAGCGCTGTACTTTAAACCAATCTGAACTTGATCGGTTTGGAATTGACAGGCGTGGCTGGCAAGATGAAGGAAGTTGAGTGATAGGCTATGGAAGAAGTTTTGTCCTGTGGGCCGTGGCTTTTGGAAATATTTATAATGACAGGATTTTTTCTTTTTTTCAGGCAAATGGCATAAGGAAAACTGTTTCAGAAGGATGGATCTGATGGTGGTGGGCAGGACGGTCTAGAAAGAGGACATGATGCAAGAGGCAGAGAACCTGAGTAACAGACAACAAATAACAAAACAAGCAAAAGAAAAGGAAACAAGAAGGATCACAGATTTCACTTTGTAGTGCACAGTGATATTTTCCTGAAGCCAGCCTCTTAAAGCAGTATGCTGTCAGGAGGCAAAATCGTGAGTAAGAATTCATTGTGGCTTATTGTTCTGGTCAAAAAACCAGAACAAGCATAGAAAAATAATAAAGATCCCATTGCCTGGAATGAAAACATGTGGCAGTGAAATGCAGAAGAGAGAAGGGACACCTATATCCTTTTTGTGAGCAAACAAACCCCCAGGAATAAAAATGATGACTATCTTTATTCTAGCAGTTCAGGGAGTGAGGAAATAGGAACTGAAGTAAAAGAAACATAGTTAGAGAGATGGGAAGGCCATGACGCAGTTTTACAGAACAGTATTATTATTGTAAAGAAAATAATTTGTAAATACCCTCAGTTCTAAAAAGGCACGGATTTACTTAATTTTAATGTGAATGAGCTTGTTGGTAACATTAAGAAATATCTTCATGAATCTGAATCCCTGGCACACACTCATACCAAGTGTTCATCATTCTAAATGTGTTGCCTTTTAGTTCTTTTCCTTATTTATAGCCTTGGAAACCCCATGGGGCACTTCTACTCTGTCTTCTAGAATCTCTATGAGTCAGAATCGACTCAACAGCAATGGGTTTGGTTTCTCGGAATTCTTTCCTTCACTTGCACAGAGTAAAAAAAAATCTGCTGAAAGCATTCTTTTTGAAGAACACAAATCAATTTCCCGAGTTTTGCTTTCATTCTTTGTACAAATATTTTTACTAGGTATTTATTAAACACAAGTGCTCACAACCCTGGTGGCGCAGTGGTTAAGTATTGGGATGTTCACCGAAAGGTTGGCAAGTGGAATCCACCAGGCGCTCCTTGGAAACCCTATGGTGCAGTTCTACTCTGTCCTATAGGGTCGCTATGAGTTGGGATCAACCCAACAGCAATGAGATTTTTTGAGGGGGCTCACAACCTTAGTGTGCTATGCATAAAGCAATGATAAATGAAATACTCCAGGTGCAGGAAATTTTAATCTTATAGAAGTGACACGTATACAAAGAATTATAATCGAAATAGTAAGTGACACAAGAGATAGCTACACACCCCTAAGAGTTGAGAAAAAAAGAAAAGTGACTTCTGGCCGAGGTGACCAGGGAAAGCATGTAAAAGGAAACTATCAGTTTTCTTGAACCTAAAAATGTCCCCTCACTTGGATTTTACAAAGAGATTTTACCTGACAACAAGTTCTTTGCTTTCCACTCTGTGTGCCTGCTAGTTGACTGAAGAAAGAAATCCTAACTTATCTCCTTCGGGACATCCCTAAGATAAACACAACAGCGCACAAAAAAATATCCACACACAATTTCTAGACATGTTTGCAAATTAATGACAATCAATAGAAGCAAAATAGTGACTTGTGGGACAAATTCCCCTTTCATTCCCTATGCTTTCCTTTATTCACACAAGGGAACTGTTTTCATTCAGCCTAGCACCACACCTGAAAAAAATAAATAATATAACAAAGCAAACTGACACTCTTGGCTGTAATGATCTAATACTTAATATCAGTGATGATAATACAGTTTTTGGCATTAACTCCTGGCTCCTCTGTATAAACTAGGAGCCTTTCTGGTGAAGGGAGGGGAAATACTCCATCCCTTCCCTACTTCCAAATATGTGCCTGCCTCTGCTCCCGTCTATTCTTCACCTTTCTGCAAAGAATAGGATACAACATATCCTCTGATGAATTACTTTACACAAGAGTTAGAAAACACATGTGAAGAGACAGTCGGCCAGTGGCCCCTCCAGCTCCCGATGATCTTCTCCTTCACCTTCTCTGACTCCTGGGGTGGGTACATGGTAAGCTCTGTGACAAAGGGTACCAGCTCTTCCTGCAGATCCTTCTCATCAGAGTTGGAGGCTTGGAGGTGATGAGGGTGGGTCCATCCTCATGAGTTCCACCTTATCCTTGCACACTCCAGCTTGGCCTTGTTCTTCCCCATTTCACGTCCATCATTCCCTTCCAAGTGCCTGGCCTGCTGACTTCAGGCTCCAGCACCAGACATACATAAACTGTTTCATGCATAAACTGTTGCAACCAAATCCTTACAGTAAAGCCCTTATACTATAACATAACTAATGGTCCAGCTTCTCTTAATCCAACCTTTCCTTGTACACCGGGAGCATATTTTAAGAATCAGGAAAATGAACCCTACATTGCTCTCTACTCCAGCCACCTCACTCCCACCTTCTTCCTTTAGAGACTTAGATGGAGAGCCACCGCCTTAAGCCGAGGAAAGTAAGTTGTTCTTAACAGTATAAGATTGCCTTCTACCTTCTCTGTTAACCTTCCTTCCTCCCTTTTGAGGACACTGTCTACTCCTTGTTCAAAAGTTTAAAGGCTCAGTGGAGCATTAAATCCCTTTTTGCCAAAGCCCCACAAAGAAGGTAACTGCCTTATTTTTGAATTAAAAGGAATTCACTTTCTTGATGTTAAATATGTAACATATGTCATTTGAAAACAATAAGTCAGCGTAACACTTCTCCAGGGGCTCTCCCTTTATTAGGATTTCATCAATAATGAAACGGAGGAGGCTTGAGAAAAGGGGTGGAATTTTTTATTTAGTTTTTAAAGCTGAAGGGTGTAGCTGAAACGGGCTACTGCCATGAGTAAAAATTTGACACATTTGCTTATCCAAGGAGAACTGGGGATATAGCAGACTCTCCTACATTCTAAGATGCTATTACATGGCCAGGTTAAATGAAACTTTTCTCTGGATGCCAACAGCCAGAGCCCATTAACATCGACACAGACAGTGGTGAAAAGAGTATGTGATTATGACAGCTCAGTCTTATAAATAAGGGAATCATACTCCTCTTCAAAACTATGAGGAGCTGAAAGCTGGGTACTTGAAGAGAACGAAAGCACAACAATAAGATAGGCTAAAACATATCAACTCTCTCACTTTTTTTTTCTAGTCAGGTTACTTCAGCCTGCCAAGACTAACACCCCTCAATTTTAGGATTGACAAGGATTTGGGGTGGGGGTGGGGGGCAGAACTATTCATCCTTCATTGCCCTTCCTCTTAAAAAGAGGGAGGGAGGGAAGGACAGAGAGAGAAAGTCTCTGAATAAGTTGAATGTTTTGCTCCTATGCAGCTAGTTATCAAATTATCAAATTGGGGTTACAAAACAGACACGTGAAACAATTAAAAAAAAAAATTGTACAAGTTAGGACAAGATATTTTTGGCAAACTAAGTAGTAGAACAGATAGGTATTCAGAGTTATTATTGTACGTAAGACCCAACCTGCTATCTGCGTTCCTAACATGGTTCCCCACATGTCACAATAAAGAATATATTGTTACGTGTCTATATGAGTCTACTTTTGGGGTCATAGTGAGGGATGAGTGTAAGTATGGTAGTACCTGAATTCATCTCTCATTAAAGACTCAAACCTCAAGTGAAAAAGAGACTCTAGGTAACTTAAAGTAACTCTTTGTTTCTATTAGAATGCCTTCAGCAGTGAGTATTGAAGACCCAACTCAAGATGACCTAAACTCTAAGGGAATTTATTTTCTTACACAATAAATGTCCAGAGGAACAACAGTTTCAGAATTGATTAATTCAGTGGCTAAGCAACATGGTTAAGGACCCAGGGTCTTTCCAGGGCCTGATTAAAGCATGTGAGGGCTCTATCCACTGGTAATCTGTCGTTTCTCCCTCCTCTGCTTACTCACACATTTGAATGGGATATGTGAGTTTTATATATATGTGTATATATATATATACATACATACATGCACCTAATCCTCACTTATCAAATATGTTGTTATCTGACATTTTGCATTTACAACAATTGTAAAAAATCTTTCTATTTCAAGCATTAGCAGTGTATATCTGGCAGTCATGAACACCAAGGTACAAGGCAAGAGTAACAATGGCTGTGGTGCTTATGGTTATGTGTCAACTTGGCTGAGCCATGATTCTCAGTGGTTTGGCAGTTATGTAATGATGTAGTCATCCTCCATTTTTGTATAATGCCAATTTTCACATAACAGCCTGGTCTTTGGAACCTAACTATGTCAATAAGCAAGGAGTGGGTGTATGTGTATGCGTATGTGTGTGTCTGTGTACATGTGTGTGTGTTTGCTATCCATGATGTAATTTCTTTGTAAATACAACTGTAATATTGGCAATTGAATGCAAAAGCATATGCCATTTTAGCAGAATGAGATGAATTGGATTATAAAAATTATATTGGATGTGAGGTATTCAGACAACCAGTGCCCCTGTTTTCTTGATGTCCTAAGCACATGCTTACTTTTTGTGATGGTTAAGATTGTGTGCCAACTTGGCTGGGCCATGATTCTCAGTGGTTTGGCATGATGGGATCTGCTATGAGTAGCCAATCAGTTGAAAGGGGGTTTCCTTGGGCGTGTGGCCTACATCGAATATAAGTGGACATTCTGGCAAGGCTTGTGGCTTCTGCTAACTCTGGATCCTACAGCTGGTGCCTGTTTGTCTGACCTTCAGTTCTTGGGACTTGAGCTAGCAGCCCACCTGTAGTCTTGCCTGGCAGTGTTGGGATCTGTCGATCTTCACAGCCTGTGAGCAACAACCCTGCTCTCTGACCTGCCAATCTTGGGTTCATCAGCCTTGTGGCTATGTGAATCAGGAGAAGCCACCAGCCTGATCTACAGACTTGTGACATTCTGGTTTCTACAATCACTGAGCTATTTCCTTGATATAAATCTCTCTACATATGCATATACAATTATAGGCTTTACTGGTTTTGCTTCTCTAGAGAATCCAGCTTAAGACACCTTGCTTATTGGGTAATCTGTCTCTGGTCTTTCCATCTTCCCACTCCATCATCAGGGTGTCAGCCAAATCTCCTCATAACCACAAAACAGTCACAGCATCACAACCTCAAACACCAATGTCCAGAGGTTTGTATCTCGTTTTAAGAGCTAAGAAGCCTTCTTCAGAAACTCTTTTCCACTCTTTATTGAGAACTAGGATCATAGGCCAATCCTAAACCATTGACTAGTAAGAAAATGGGTCCTCCATGATTGACTTAGACAAGCCAGGGTTTATCTAAGTCCCATGAGCAGACATGGGAGCAAAGTCAAGGCTCTGGGTGAGCTACTGATCATGCATGCTATGCTGGTGCTAAGCCAGTGTTGGGTTCTACTTCAATATGAGCATAAAATACTTGCTATCAGGTTCAAAATTATCAGTTTCCATTTTTTCTTCTTTAATACTTTGCCCATTGGGAAGTCTAGTGAAAATACTGCTAGCAAGAACTAACATTATCCGAAACATTTATGCTGGTAGTCAGACCTTGTTCTAAATGCGAATGTGACACCTTTTTCCAGGTACCATGCTCCCTAAATATCCTCAAATAGCTAAAGACCACATAATTTTCTTGTCGAGAAAATAATGCAAGAACAAGTTCCAAAATACTGGATTTTATAAGACAGTCACCTTGTTTTTGTCTACCCAGAGGTTTTCTTTCTATTGTAAAACATAAACCCCTATCACCTAGTGTTCCCAGGAGGTTCTTGTAGGCCTGCCAACCTACGGCAGGGGTAGACAATTACGGTTTCAGCAATTAAGGCACTTCAGTCCCCTGATATAATATTAGACCAATGGCTAGATCTTTAATGTTAACCCAGGCATGGGCCCAAAAAAAAAAAAAAAAATTTCCTCCCTGATATTTACTAGATGAAACCCAAGAGAATAAGTATCACTCTTCTTTTTTTGGATCCTGTCATGCCTAGATCATAGAAATAGCAGGAGAAAATGAGGCCAACAACACACAAAAGGAAGTAGAGACTAGTAGCCATGAGAAAAAGAGAGAGGTGGACCCAGCTGACCTAAAGCTGTGAATGAGCCAGAAATGGGATTCTTTCTTTATATTTCATGCAGAATAGGCCTAATCTATAAGGTTTCTCTTTTCCCTTACTAGGTAAGGGTGTTTGCCCCTCTTCCATGTTAAACCAAAAAAACCAAACCCGTTGCTGTTGAGTCAATTCCGACTCATAGCAACCCTATAGGACAGAGTAGAACTCCCCCGTAGGGTTTCCAAGGAGTGCCTGGTGGATCTGAACTGCCAACTTTTTGGTTAGCAGCCAAACTCCTAACCACTATGCCATCAGGGTTTCCCCTCTTCCATGTTAGAGGAATATAAACTTCTCCAATTTTCAGATGTTGCCCAGAAACTAAAAATCTACTGGCTAGACTCTTGCATTACCTTTTCTTTGATAATCTTGTCTAAAACCTGCAAGATCATAAATTCAGATACGCCATATAAAAAGGTAGTCTTTGCATGGCAATGATATGTAGAAGTGATTAGATGTCACCTTAATACGTGAGACAAGTTCAGATCAATGCCTTTGGTATGCTTCTTAAGATTTTGTCTTTTAGATAACTTCTAAAAGCCAGGTATGACCACTTGAAAGATTCTGTGGGTTTTTTTCTTTTCCTTTCTCTCTTTTTTTTTTTTTTTTTTTGGTTTGGTGCTTTTGTTTGGCCAACTCCAGCTGAATAATTATATTTTGTTTATATGTAGATTTGCTTACATATAAATTTTATCTAATCTATCCTCTCTCAACTCTAGGATAACCTAGTCTAAGGATGCTAGATACTGTACTCTATGGATTGAATTGTGCCCACCAAAAATAGGTGTTGAAATCCTGGTCCTTGTACCTGTGGATGCGATCCTGTTTGGAAATAAGGTTTTTCTTTGTTATGTTAAGAAGGTCATACCAGTGTGATGTGGTTCCTAAACCTGATTACTTCCGTGTTATAAAAAGAGAAGAATAGACACAGAGACACAAGGGGGAAGACAGATGCCATGTGAGGATCATCTACAAACCAAGGAATGCCAAGGGTCCAAGGAAAGTCCACTGCCTAGATCCTGATTTGGACTTTTAACCTCTGGAACTGTGAAAAAATGGATTTCTGTTCTTTAAGGGCACCCACTTGTGGTATTTCTGTTACAGCACCACTAGGTAACCAAGACACTACAGACAGCTGAATTGGCAAAGCTTTCTCTATTTAAAAAAAAAAAGGAAGAAAGAAAAAGTGACCATAAATTTCCATCAGAGGTTTCAAAAAAGTACCCCCTTACTGCTGCAAGGACTAGGCTGATCTAGTGAGGTCACTACCCTGACTCAAAAGTCTTCATGCTTACTGAATTACATCAAAACTCTTCTGGTAGTATCCAATAAGCAGGGTAATAACGGGACTTACATCTGAGTGAGTTGTTGCAAGGATTCAATGAGATAATACCTACAGTGCTGAACACAGTGTCTGAAAGCAGTAGACACACAAACTACCTTTGTAGGTACTCCCTAAACCCCTTGCAATCCCCAAGAGGGTATATTTTCAATAAACATTTGTTGAATAAATTTATTGAATAACATAATGAGAAAGGTAACTTATTTAGTTGCTGTGAAGAAACAGAAATTCTCCCTCAGTAATCTAACTTCCCAAGGATTTTTAGACAGTGTTAAGCCCCAACATAAAATCTGAAAAGCAAATAACTCAATATTTAAAAATTAACAGGTAGAGTTAATAAATGGAAGGGCCATTTATTCAGATGACTCAAAGATGAATCTGAGATGTAATCATGTTTTATTTGCTCAGGCTCATTCACCCAGAATCAAAGCACTCACCATATATCTCATTAAGCGCTTACAACACTCCCTTGAGGCAGATAGATGGCAAAGGTGATGGAGAGAGAGCCTGAGGCCCAGGACGATGAAGGGACTTGTCAGGGGCCACATCAAGTGAGTGAGTAATGGAGCCAGAGATGGAACTAAATTCTAGTCTTTAACTTCAGGGCACTGTATTTATTGTACCATGAGGTTGTTAAATATCTCAAGTATATTTAACTGCGAAATCCATGTTAAAATAATCCCTTTAAAAAAAAATTAGTCAAGAGTATATGATTTAATAACTAAAACAGGGAAACACAAATCAGTTGGGTTTTTTGTTGTTGGTGGTGGTTTTGTTGTTTTTAATGGTTCCATTTAACGGTTGCATTTTTCAGTGAGCAACATGTCTAGGGAAAACTGAAGCAAATATTGGTTCAAAAACAAAGTTGTCCAGAACACAAATCTCTACATTTTAGGGCAGTTAATGTGAACTCTAATTCCAAAATCGAACTGCAGAGTTGAGCCTATTTCTTCATTGACTGTCACATGATTCTACCTGAAGTGATGGGTAAACAGACTCTTCAAATGACTCACCAGAGAGTAGGGGTTACCCGAATTTTCAGATAATTTAATCTCTAAATTTTCCCATAAATCCGCATAATGAGCAATTGAAAATAAAATATATAACGACAAAATGGCCAAAAGCTCCATGAATACAGTGGCACTTAGCGATGAATTTGTATTTATTACGTCCTACAACATTTTAAAAACTGTTTATAACATTTTAAAACTGTAGCGCAGGGAGAGGCGTCGTGGGTAGACTGATTCCCGAACTGACGCTGGCGGCCGCAAAGCAGGGACTTCGAACCCCCGCACAGCGCAATTGGTGGGGGAGATTGGATACTACATTTGCTCAATCTAAGCAGGGATTAGAAAAACCGGCTCACAGAGGGAACCACCCCAACTCCAAATCGTTTTCTGATTTTTTTTTTTTTCTTCTAACTCTAAAAAAAATGATCAGAACGAGGAGACGCCAACGCCTCAGCCGCACTCCCGCGCTGCGGCCCCTGCGCCCCTGTGCCCGGCCAGCGCTCTCGGGGCGCCAGTGCCCATACCTTCCAGCCGAGGAGCGGGCCGGCCCGGGAGCATCGCGCCCAGGTTACCCCGGGTGCTTGCTTTCCCACCTTACGCAAACCCGCGTGCCTGGGCGCACGCCGCGCGCCTGCGGCCAGCTGCAGTCGGTTCTCGGTTCCCAGCGTCTTAGTTCCCAGTTTCTAGTCTCCTTATCGACGTAATTTCTCCCTCGGGGTCTTCCACGGGGATCTGGACCGTCCGGATCCCCGGCCTGGGAAAACCCGCGCCGAGGTCGGTCCACAGGGCCTTTGGTGGCTCGCTTTCGCCCCACTGGCCGCTGCTGATTTCTACCCAGAAAATTCGAGTTGTTTGGGCACCAGCAGAGACTTTGCGGGGAGGGCGTTTGAGAAGAGGCTTCCCTGTTGCTTAACCTCCTAGGCAGACGGATGGTCGCATGCCAGGTGACTTAAAGGGGGCAGCTCAGCTATAGGGATGCTTCGATCGCGGCCTCTCACGTCTTCTCAACCTTGAGACCTTTCGGCGGTCCAGGCCTTCTGCCCCTGCTGCTGTGATTGGTGGTTTTTATTTACTTATTTTTTTAACTTTCTTTCAAAAGAACGTTGGAACCCAGGCTCTTAACCCAGACTATCTGGATTCTACCCTTCTCTCCCCGATTTACCAGTTGCTATGTGGCCCTGGCTATTTTACCTAACCTCGCTGGTGTTCAGTTTCTCTATTTGTAAAATGGGATTATAATTAACACCTACCTCAGAGGACTATTGTGAGAATATTATGAAACAATGCATTTAAAAAGGGTTCCCACACAGGGAATTGTTCAATTAAAATCAGGGACTGCGTGGTGGAATTAAATAAGCTCAGTATGAGAATTCATTCATCCAAAATAATACACTGACAGAGCCCCTGGTGTGCCTGGCCCTAGCCTAGGAACTAGGAAAGCAGAGGACAAGATAGACAAAGCTCGCTGTCCTCCTGGAGCGTTCCTGAGTGGGTGTAGGAGAGAGTTACACAATAAACATATAGCGGTCAGGTGGTGAGACAGGAGTAGGCAATGTGGAGTAGTTGAGATTTTAAATAGGGTGGACAAAGCTCTGAAGGAGGTGAGGGAAACAGCCAAGAACATCTCTGGGAAAAGCTGGTCAGGGCAGAGGGAACAGCACTTTCCAATTTCCCTTACTGAGCCCCATCACCCTCATTCCTCCCACCTCCCCCCAACACCTATCACCGTGAGAGTCTGCCCTAGGGAGATCTGTTTAAGGGAACAGATAGCTGACGGGAAACCCATTCCTAGCACCACTCCATCTTCTGGTGTTCTAAGTCACGTTCCTCTTCCTCATTCCACCTCACACACCTTGGAGCCCCATTCTTTGGGTCTTCAAAAGAATTTCCCTGACAGAGTCATAAAGGGGGATAACTCACATTCTTTCAGGGAATCTAACTTCCCCTTCCTCCTTTCCATGGAAAATGACGAGCAGGGTAGGTGATGATGCTGACACAAACCAAGCAAAAAGTGGTTTTCAGACCTTCTGAAAGAATTTTGCCCTCAGCTCTCAACAATAATAGTAACCACACACTTCCAAGGCACTATACAAAGTAGTATCCATTAGCAAAGAAGCAATTTGAGCTGGATGCCAAATTCTTAATTACATTGTACAGGTACAAATAGGAGAGAAATTACTGCTTTTTAGATAGGTAGGTAAGGTATTTAAATAACTAGGTAACTTGCAAGATACACACAGTTACAAGTCTAGACAGCATATTCACTGTCAGTATTTCAGAGCAGTAAAAACCACTACCACTTGTGCTTTTCTTACGTTCTTAGTGTTTTATGTGTGTTTACTTAATACTCACTGATAAGTATTAAATACAAGTGAGTAGCTTTAGAGAACAGGCATTTATTTTTTTACAGTTCTCGAGGTTAAAAGTCCAAATCAAGGTATGAGCGGTGTCAATTCCTTCTGCAAACCTCTCTTAGTTTCTGCCAGTGGTGCTTGGCAATCCTCAGTGTTCTGTGTTTCTTGGTGTCTGTCTCCCCACTCTGTGTGTTTTTGTGTCTATTCTGCTATTTTCATAACTCAGAAGTGATTAGATTTAGGACCCACCCTACTAGAGTTATGATCTAATTAACATAACAAAGAAATCCCTATTTTCAAACAGAATTATATATACAAGTATGTTGTCGAGTTGATGCTGACTCTTAGCAACCCTAAAGGACACAGCAGAACTGCCCCACAGGATTTTCTAGCCTGTAATCTTTACGGGAGCAGATCTCCAGGTCTTTTCTCCCTTGGAGCTTCTGGTGAGCCCCACTTGCTGACCTTTCAGTTAGCAGCCAAGCACTTTAACCGTTGCATCACCAGGGATCCTTATACACAAGTATAGGGAATAGAATTTCAATACATATTTTGGGGGAACACAATTCAATCTGTAATAGGTAGGGTCCTTCATCATTTTTCGTATGAAAAAATTGAGGCTTAAGGTGGTTAAATAACTTGTCCAAGGTCATACTGCTAATAAGTAGTGGAGTCACTTTGTTTGAATTTATTCATTAAAAAATATGTGCCTTTTATGTGCTGGGGGAGCCCTGATGGCACAGTGGTTAAGAGCTCAGGCTGCTAACCAAAAGGTCAGCAGTTCAAATCCACCAGCCGCTCCTTGGAAACCCTATGGGCCAGTTCTACTCTGTCCTATGGGGTAGCTATCAGTTGGAATTGATTCAATGGCAACAGCTTTGGTTTTTGGGTATATACGTCAGAGGCTATTTTAGACACTGGAGATAAAGCAGGTTAAAAAAAAAAAAAAGTCCCGGCCCTAATTTATATTACTGACATTCTTCTGAAGGGACAGAAGCATTAAAGAGGGGCTGGGGGGTAATTTTAGTGTTCTAGAAGGTAAGTACCATGAAGAAAAATAAAACAGGGAAAGGGGAAAAAGGGATGAGACTGCTAAGTCAAATACCTAAGTGCTCAGGGAAAGCTTCTCTGAGAAGGTGACATTTGAGCAAAGAGTTGAAGCAAGCTATGCTTAATCTGGGGGGAAAGTACTCGGGAAGACAGAAGAGCGAGTGCAAAACTCTGAGGGAGGACTAACAGGAAGGTGAGTGTACCTGAAGGGAGTGGGCTTGGGCAAGAAGACGAGAAGGAGTCAGAGGTGAAGTGCTGCTCAGGGATTGTAGACTATGAAGGACGCAGGCTTTTACGCTGAGCGAGGTGGAGAGTCAGTGGGGTTCTCAGCTCCCTAGTATATCAGGATCACCTTGGCTGCTGTGCTGAGAATGCACTATTAAAGGGGCACAGTATAAATACAGGGACCAATTAGGTGGCTGTCATGATAACCTAGGTGAGAGATGATGATGCTGTAGGCCCAAGTGGTCATAGCAGCAGAGGTCATGAGAAATGATCAGCCTCTAAATTATACATGGAAAACAGAGGCACAGAATTTGTCAATAGGCTTGATTTAGAGTATAAAAGAGAAGAGTCAAAGATGGCTCCAAGGTTTTTGACCTGAGCAGCTTCTGAAAAAATGGGTGTTGATACTAACCAAAAGGGGAACACTGTGGATAGAGCAGGTTTTGGGCCAAGACTTCAAACAAGTTAAATTTGAGGGTCTTTCAGACATTCGAGAGGCAATAGCTATCAAGTAGGCAACTGAATAAACAAAACTGGAGGCTTTAGAGAAGCCCAGGCTGAAGATGTAAGTAAATTTGAGGATTGTCTGGCTGTAGGTGTTTGTGACTACAAGAGATCAGTAAGGGGTGAGTGTAGATTTGAGTGAATCAGTCAGAGAACTACATGTGCTCTGACCTTTCCTGCTTCACCAGGCCTGAAGAGTGAGGGAAAAGAGCCCAGACCTGGCATTCAGATTAATAGTTGCTTCCACTGTTAAGCCTCTATCCACTCTCTTGGACAGAGTGAATTCTCTTCACCAGAGGCAGCTAAACTCAAACCTGTTGCCATCAAGTGGATTCCGACTTATAGCAACCCTACAAGACAGAGTAGAACTGCCCAATAGGGTTTCCGAAGAGGAGCTGGTGGATTTGAACTTCCAAACTTTTGGTTAGCAACTGAGCTCTTAACCACTGCACCACCAGGGTTTCCGATACCACCTTACTGGGTAGTAATCTGGGTTCAGTGAGATAAACCAAACCTGTTGCTGTTGAGTTGAATCTGCCTCATAGCGATCCTATAGGACAGAGCAGAACTGCCCCCACTGAGCTTCCAAGGAGCACCTGGTGAATTCCAATGCTGGCCTTTTGGTTAGCATGGTAGCTCTTAACCACTACTCCAAAGGTGCCAGTAAAACCAGCCCTTTTGTGCCTTCCTGCTGCTTACGGCTTTCCTCACATTTAGTTTTTTTACCTTCACGAAGGAGGCCTGGTGTCTCCGTGGTTAAGGGCTGGGTTGCTAACCAAAAGGTTGGAGGCTGAACTCACCCAGAGGTTCTGCAGGAGAAAGACCTGGCAATCTGCTTTTGTAAAGATCACACCCTAAACCCCCCTATGAGGCAGTTCTACTGTGTCACATGGGGTCCCTATGAATCAAAATGGACTCCTGGGCACCTAACAACAACCTCCACACATTGTACTATCCTTCACTTATGCCTCACATCCCCAGCGCCATGCTGGTACAAAATAAGTGTTCAAAGAAAGGATGAATTAAGCCAAAGACCAGGAATGGGATTCCAATACAGAACTGAGCTGAGAACTCATCTCGCCTTTAAGGGAGGAATCCCGCGCACCCCAGCCACTTGGAGAGCAGCTGTACTGTTTCTTCGCCTCTAAGCTGGAAAGAGCGCCCAGTCCTCCGACTCGCGCCTCCCTCTCCTCTCCCACCCCGCCTTACTCCCATACTCCTTCTCCTAAATGCAACCCTGGAGCAAGGCCAGGCGGGGAGGCGCCCAGCCCTTACCCGCCGCCTCGGCCCAGGGCTGTTCCTCTTCGCCGGGAGCAGAGTTGTACCGGCCACGGTTTCTCCCGGACAAGCTCAGAGAGGCTCCGGGATGTCGATCTGTGACCATGCTATTGCCTGGACGCAGACAAGACAGCACGCAGCAGCCACAGGGGACTCGGGTGTGGGGACGAAGAGGGGCCACCTGCCTGACTCTGTACGTGCGGGTCTCTCCCGCACACCCACCACTGCTGCCCTGCTGGGGTGAACGCACCCAGGAAAGGCACCGTTCTTGTATTATTTTTCTCAAGGAAGGATTCCTTTTTCCCTTGAATTTCTGAGGGAAGTGAGAACGCAAATTTCCTATAGACAGGTCATCAGAGGAAGATTGTATACAGTCCACTTTGATCTGGAGAGGGTTGTTCGGGCAGAAACAGCCCATGCGCCCCGCGGGACACGAATCATACTTTTGCTTGCCGGGGGACTGACGTAGCTGCGCCTGGGCAGCCAGGGACCTGGGTATATCCTGGGAAGAACACAAGCATTTGGACCAAATTTCCCATGCCTGTGAGTGAAATCTTTCAGGGCAGTTGCTGGGAATCCCATAGATTATTGTGGATATTCATTAAATTGAATTTACAAGGCATCTTTTCAATACGTTCCAGCAGTCCTGGCCTAGCAAGAGCCCTACCCCTGGCAACAATGGAGGAATTACTAACTTGGATCATGCTATGGGCACTGAGTTTTTGGTTTTTAATTGTTGTAAATACATGTATTGCAACATTTGCCGGTTCGACACTTTTCAGGTGTACAATACAGTGGTATCAATTACATTAATCATGTTAGTCACCAAATTTTCCATCATCATATATAGAAACTCACTGCTTCCTAAACAGCAACTCTCCTTTCCCCCTCCCTCCCTGGGCAGTGGTTCTTTACCTTTTTGGGGTCATCAATCTATTCAAGCTATGGACCCTCACCATGAAACATACAACATTTCAGGATGCATGACTGATATTGCAGGAATACTCTCCCCCATAAACACACACACACCTTCTCTACCAGACTGGGAGCCCTGGATAAGAGCACATCCCTCCCCTTTTACAGAAACTATGAACAGCTCTGTGATCTCTGTAGGCAAAAAAACTAAACAAAAGCCTGGAGTTCATTTCATAGGGCTTGTTGGGATGGTTGTTTTTTCTTCTCAGTAACAAGTGGACAATAGTTATCAAGTGATGGAGTGAGTCTGGTGGATATGAAAGGACACAGACCTCCTGGGAAAGGAAAGACGCATTTAGAATGGAATCATTCCCTTGGGTTGTCCAAGCCTCTCCAAACCACTGACAAAAATGTAATTAGGGCAGACGTGTTTTGGAAGGAAGTTAGCAAATGGGGAAGGCTTCCTTAAATGTAATGGTGACAGTTCTATAACTTTGTTATTACATTAACCAAGAAATTTCTATACATCAAAAATCACTGTTGGCCTCAGAGAAGCAGCACGTGTACTGTTGTGTGCTTTGTTTTTGGGTGGGGCAAGAATGTTGCTCAGAGGACAATGGCCCCCAACCATCTAATGGTGGAGGATAACATATCTGTCTTACTTTATTTCACCAGATGGAGAAAATGCAACACTTGAAAAAAAAAGTCCTGTTTTTTTTGTTCTTAACATAAAAAAGAACTTTATGACTATTTTTTTCTGCATATTTCTCCTCCTCTGGGGCACTTTTTAAAGCCTCAAAGCATGTATTTGCCAAGAATCTTTGGATTCTCACAATATTCCTATCTCTTTCTATAACCAGGACCTGCTGGACTTGCTCCACTAGGAAAACTTGTGTTTTACAAGCCAGAGACGTTAACTGCAATAGCTAAACTTCCCCCTACCCCAAGGAAATTTTTAAACTTAAAACACTTAGTATTTATGGGCCATTGATTTTTCTTTATTAACCATGTCTTTTCTTTGACGCTTGTCCAGAGGGATTCTCTTCATCCATGGCTGAATCAGAGAAGCCAAAAGGCAAGGTCTTCATCATCTCTAATCTCCATCTCTCACCTCCCTCCAAAGCAGTTTACAATAAAGAGAACTCACTCCCACATCCTGATCCCTGCTCCTCTTTGATCTTCCCCATCATTTTCTTATTAAAAACAACTGCTCTGTTGCCACCACCACCAGTTTCAAGTTGTCTGAGTAACTATTTTCATCCTTAAATTTTTAATTTTGAAAATCAAGTCATGTATTAGAGCCATTATGGCAAATACAATATTCCCACTTGAAAAACAGGAGAAATCTGTAGAGAACAACCTATTAATTTTCTACCATCTAGAAAGCACTAAAATGCTACTTTCTGAATATGGGTCTCCTGGTTTTCCAGCCTGACTTCTTCCTGTCTCAGTTACACCAACTTTCATGGTTTCCTCGGCAATTTCTTCCACTTCACAGTAATTAAAAGTGAGCAAACATTAAATTTCATTCCCATCAACATAATTACAAAATTTGCATTCTGTAACAACTTATCAAACTCCAGACAATGATGCAATATGCCACCAAATTCCAGTGGAACAAAATAATTTGAATAAACCCTCAGATTTCATAATTTGGGAATTTATTAACTATTTAAAACAGACATATTGCATTACATCTTTGCAAATGAATGGGTCAAATAATTTATCAACAAAAAAATTAAAAATAAAGGTTAAAAAGTTCATGCATTAGAATTTATACATAAAGAAGATAATCAAGTTTGGAAGAGGGCATTAACATTAACCAAAGTTGCAAAAAAAGAAAAGATAAAGCAAAGCTATAACAAGATTCTTCAGATTTTTATATAATGTCTAGTATCTTATACAAATTTAAAGGGATTCTTTCCTTGACAGCAGACATATACCTCCACTTTCTGAATTTTAGTGTCCCTTGGGCCAATGGTACATTCTACCTAGAATTATCTTCTTCCAGGAAATCCACTGTTACCCTATGGCTTTCTCCAAGCTGGGTTAGAAACTCCTGCTACAGTTTCCTCAACGGCACCTGAACTTCCCCCATCAGAGTAATTGATGCACGTTACATATTGCCTTTGATTATAAAATTGTGAGTTTTTTCTGATAAAGTGTAAACTACAAGAGAAGGGACTACATCTATTTTGTTCCAAGTGCCTGGCACATCATAGGCACTTGTTAAATATCTGATGAATTAATAAACAGGCAGTAGAATTTTTAAGTGTTTTGTTTTTGTTTTTGCTTTTGTTTTAAGTCCAGAGAAGCAAAGTACAAGAAGCAAAAAGCAGAGGCAAATTCCCTCCAACTCTTCCATTCAATCTAGTAAGGAAGCATCATGAGTGAAGACTACAGTGTAGCAACTGGTCTCTATCAGATACTTACCAATTGTGTGACTTCGAATAATTTACTTAACCTCTCTGAACTTCGTTTCTTCTCCTGTAAAATAGAGACAATAAAGCCCATCTTGTAGGGTTGTTTTAAGAATTAAAAATAAACCTATAAAATATAAGACATATGCAGGCCCTCTATAAGTGAGCATTATTATCATGCATTCATTGAACATCTGAGTCTCTTGTATGGGCACTGGGGACACAAAGATAAATTAACCAAAACCCCTTCTCAAGATCTCAAAGTCTCATAAGGAATATGGCAAATGTAGTGACAGAGATCTTCGCAGGGAATTACTGGAGCACCAACTGAGCTGGAAGGAGAGCTACAATTCAAATAGTGGGGAACACATGACTAAAGACACAGAGGTTTGAACGCTAGGGCTTGTAGAGGAAAGTGTAACCATAAATGGTAGGCTTCCCCATTATAATGTAAAGTCAAAGTAGACCAAATCGTACCAACTGCCATCCAGTCAATTCTGACTCATGGCAACCCCATGTGTGTTAGAGTAGAGCTGTGTTGGATAGGGTTTTCAATGGTTGATTTTTTGGAAGTGGGTGGACTCAAACCTCCACCCTTTTGGATAGCAACCTAACAAGTTTACTCTCTGTACCACCCATGGATGCTGTAATGCAAAGTAAACGCCCAAATTATTACAATGGCTAGGGAAAGCCATCCAAAGGCACACTTGTTTCTTCTCCAGCCTCATTTCCTGCTATCCCCTGCTTTCTCCCCTTTAGTTCTACAGGGCCTCCTCGATGTGCTAAGCACAGCCCTACCTCAGGGCTTTACACTGGCTGTTCCCTCTGTCTAGATGGTCTT
Organism: Loxodonta africana; assembly: GCF_030014295.1. Taxonomy (NCBI): domain Eukaryota; kingdom Metazoa; phylum Chordata; class Mammalia; order Proboscidea; family Elephantidae; genus Loxodonta; species Loxodonta africana. The sequence continues at coordinate 169,772,862 of NC_087342.1, forward strand.
CCTTTTTATCCACATAGCTCACTGTCTCTCCTCCTTTCATATCTTTGCTCAAATGTCACCATTTCAATAAAGTCAAACTTGACCAGTGTATTTAAAATTACACTCCCTCTGGATCTTATAAAATGTGCTTATTTATTATGTTTATTGTTTACACACTCACATATGCCAATAAGCTCCAGGAGGACAAAGATCTTTGTTCTGTTCATGGATGTATCCCAAGTGCCTACGACAATGGCTGCCATATAGTAGAGTAGAATGAGCGAATGAAGTGTGGCTGGAATGTGAAGTTAGGGCAGGAAGTGGAGGGAGGTGAAGCTAGAGAGATGGGAGAAGCTTTGAATGCTGTGGCAGAGTTTAGATTTTTATCTGGTAAGTAATGGGAAGCCATTAATGGTGAGTGGCATGTTCAGATCTGCTTCTTGGATAAGTCACTCAGAGAAAGGACTTGAAGAGAGTAATAATGGCACAGTATAGGGGCTGCTGTAGCAAGTGAGCTAGTGAGCAAGACAATGAAGACCTAACCTAGAGCAGTGGGAATAAGCAAGGGGAGGAGGGGACATATCTGGGGCAAAATTAGGAGGAATTGATCACTGACTTAAAGTGGAGAGAGAGAGAAAGGGAAGACTCACAGATGACTCCCAGGCTTGCACTATGGGTAACTGGGAGGTTGAAGCGAGTGAGGTCTAGAATGTGGATGGGGAGGAACAGGTCAGGGGAAGTGATGAGTTCAACTCCAGCATCATTTGTAGAAGAGGAAATCTGGAGTTCAGCGAAGAGGTTTAAACCAGAGATATTCTTTCTACCTAGTGATTAGTATGCTGATTTCAAAGGGAAAACAAACTTTCATTTCAAAAATCCAAATTTACTTCCAAAAGTAATGGTTAAAGCATAGCTATGTTTTTATTATGAAAAGATTTTATATATCTGCACTATGTTTTTTCCCCCAGATAGCAAACAGTGATTTTTTTCATTATTTAACCCTTTCGTGACCCAACTATTTTTTCCTTTTAATTTTTTGTTGATGTTATGTGTTTTCATAATGGAGGGCATGCTGAATCATTGAGTGTGTCAGAATTTTTGGTAGGTGATATGACTTTGTTTTATGCTTCACTCCACAAATCATACCCTCAGAGTCTAGAGGTACATATGTGTACCCCTTGTAAATACAAATTCTACCCCCAGAGTCCAGAGGTACATATGTGTACCAAATAAAAAGTTTCAAAATTCATGTTTTTCCTACAAAAATTCAATGATTCAGTGCCACCTCATACAATAACCTGTAAAAACAGTAATTCGCAGCACACGCCTGTTTTTTTCCATTTCAAACCATTATACAAGGCCCTGCCTGCCTGTCACACACAGTGTCAGTGGGACAAGAGCTTCCCAATGAACCCCAGAGGTACAAAAAGTTAAGTGGTAGCTATATATACCACGGTTCCAGACTTCACTTTTTGGTAGGAGATTTTCAGTTAACTGCCCAGGGAAAACAATATTCTCTTCTCCCAAAAAGCTACCATATTTGGTTGTGAAATATCCACTGGTATAAAGAACATGCCTTCTCATTTTGTAAAAGTATAAGGTGACCGTTAAAGAAATTCAAAGGCAGTATTATATATTCAGAGCAAATTTGAGGATATACTTTCAAAATGAGATGTAATTAGAGGAAATTACTATCACAACATTCTATTGAAGCAAATTGCTTTATGAGCTTTCTCCTTTCCCTAATAAATACAACCCATGGAAAAAGGGAAAACATTATATTGACATTTAAACTAACGAGTAGAAGGAAGTATAAAATTGTTTCCCTTCAATAACAATAATTTATTGAGCACTTACTCGGTACTAGGCATGGTACTAGCCAATTGTCCACTTACTCTTCCAAATAGGTGTTATTTCCATTACACAGATGATTTAAAAAAAAAAAAAAAACAGGACTTAGGCAGTTAAGCAACTTGCTAAAGGTCACTTTAGTATCAAGCTACAGATACATCTTTTTAGAGAAAACAATTTTTTGTTCTTCTTTCCAAGATCCAATTGTTTGTAGCAACTTGCCTTGACCTGTTACACACGGGCTTCGTAAGGGTTGTATATGAGAGGGTCTGACTGGTTCGCTCGCAGATTGCTGCTATACCTCAGAACCTAGCAGATTAAAAAAACTCAAAAATGTGTAATGTGTATATTAACTCTGTCATATAGAGAAAAGAATAACTGAACGGGCTAAGCCCATGTTAGTGTTCGTTCGTGATCTGAGAACTCTTTCCACAAGCGTTAGTAATAACTATTTTCTGTATTCTGATTTTATTTCTAAACCTGAGCTTATTATATAAATACGCTAAGGAAAAATGTTTTTAACTCAACAGACAGTAATTAGCTGTGGTAATAGATAACAAAAGACAATAAAAGGTAAACGCCCAAGCACACACATTGGATTGTTACCTGGGCCTCGGTTTCACTGCCTTGGGGGTCCTCCGCGCAGAGCTAGCGCACAGCACTCCCTGCCTGCGATTTTGCTGTATTAGTGTCAGTCAAGTTACCCACGGGTTAGAGCTGGAAACTATCGTAGGTTTGTTTTGTAAACCAGAGCTGTTTCCTAGGTTGGATAACTAGCTAGCTTTGGTGGCCCTTTACTTACGCTAACCTAAGAAACTACTTGAAGGACGTTCCTCCTCAAAAAGCAAGGCGCGGAGATTGAAGCGCCAACTGCCTTCTACTTTTGATTCCAATCCTGGCGGCTCTTGTAACTTCGCAAAAGTTTTTGTGGAACTGCAAACTAAGTTTTACGCTTGTAACGCTGAAAACACCCATTTCCCAGCCCCTGCCCTTCCCCGAGGAGAACAGACCCGGGATCAGCCTACCCCTACTCGGTCTCCCCAGCTCCTCGTCCCTCACTGTATAAATTCGTGGGACATCTTACTTCTTTAGCATGCCTCCCTTTTTACTGGCCACCTCAAAATCCTTTTCAACTCCCTCCCTTTTACGTGCAGGTTTAAAACACGGTCCAGAAAGTGAAAGTGGGGGCGAGGCAAGGCTGCTGCCGGGCCGGGCACGCCGGGGTGGGGGCGGGACGCGAGGACGCCGCGCGCCAGCCTCGTGACGCGCCGCCACCCAATCCGGCCGGCGCCGCGCCACACCTCGCACCGCGACCAGGACCTGGGAAGCTCTTCTTGGTCAATAAAAGTTGTTTTTTAGGCTGTTACTGCCCAAACACAACGTAAAGAGGGCTTTGCACCTTCCCCCACCCCCACCTTGGGTCCTGGCCGCAGACACCGAGAGTCAGGCATCCCTAACCCGGGAGCTCCTGGGCACTGTGCCCTAGCATTTCCATCAGCCGCTGGGCGGGAAAGAGCTTTTCCTTTGAGGTATATGTCGCCAGGGGGCCCAGGAAGGATAGGAGCCTCTCGTTTGTTTGCTGTTTGTTTGCTGGGGAGGGAGATGGGTGCTGTGCGTCTCCCTCCTCCAATGTAGGTGGTTAGAAGGAGTCCGAAGCCTTTGGGCCCCAAGATGCAACCTGGGGCGGCTCGCCGCTACCTTTCCCAGGTTGCCAGATAGGACCAATGATTGGAAGTGAGATCCAGAAACGCAGCAGATAGATGCAGACGCCAGCCCTTCTTTTTGAAGACCACTTAAAATATTTCAGTTGACTCTGGATCGCTTCTCCACTGGAGTCGTTAGCTATGTTTAAGCTTTTAGCAATTTAAAAGAAGTGAAATCATAACTTAGGTAAGGTTTTTCTCTTTCAAAGGCTTCAGGGAGCCTTAACTGTGGCACCTCGGTCTTCACCCCAGTAACCACTACAAAACAAAAGCTAACTTTCCCAAACTCAGTAACAATAGGAGAACTGGTTTAAGCCACCTCTCTGAGGGCAACCCCCTCCCCCAAAGCCCTCCTTCACACTCCAACCTGCCCCTAGGTATGTCTGTGTAATCAGAGACAGATTGTAACCGCATTGCAGTTGCTCCCTGGGATAGCTTAGTTTACATACACTTAAGTTGCTAGTTTTCTAAAATTATCTGGGACAGCAGGGAAGATGCCACTTGGAAGATAGCTGTGTTTCCTGCTCGACGTCTTCTGGAGCGGGCTGAGCTGCGCAGGTGTGCGGGTTATAACTGCGGTGCGGGAGGTTTGCTGTTTTAGGAAATAGATTTTCAAATAGATGACTACAGTTGATTTATATATATATGTACACACACACACATATAGGCTAGAAGTTCAGTGATATGAATCCCATCCAGTATTAGGGGTAGTAGAAGAGTGGTGATGTGGAAATCTGTTCTTCTCAAGTCTGTAAACACTGACAGTATTGATAGATTATCTCCCCTCTGGTGAAAGAGTATAATTATTCAGTATTTTAAAACGGAGTAAACGGGGAAGTTAGGGTTGATCAATGCGGTGTGTTTGAAGAATGGAATCCCGTGTCACCGACTTGTAACGGTAAATGAAATGCAGAATCAGAAACCATATTTTTCTAATGTTTTTAACCTTTATGTTTCTTCCGTATATATAAAACGTGAAGGCGAGCAAGGATGTCTGTTAGTTGAACAAGGGCAGGGGCATTTACTACTCATCGGTCACGTAAAAGCTGCGCTCAAAGTTTTAAGTGCTGGGACAGCGGCGAGGGGGAGGCGATGAGCGGGGAGCAGCTCTGAAGATGGGGTTCTCAGGGTCTTGTTCTGGGCGCCCTTAGAAGTCGATCACCCACTGAAGACGCCATGAGAGGCGAGGGCTCGAGGTAAGACGCCGCTAAGGGGGACGCCGCTAAGGAGGTCGGGCTCTGGACCATCTCTCCGCCCAGAGTGATTGTTGAAAAAGCAAATTCCACAATGAATTCTACTGAGCTCAGTGTGGATTAAACTAGCGGCTCTCGATTGGACTACATTAGACTGAGTTGCGTAATTAAAAAAAAAAAAAATTGCAGGCGACGTTTCCGTTCCGAGAGGAGCCGGGATATGTGACCCAGCGTAAATGCGGATATAGCTTCTCTATTACGCATCTTTTTCTGTGAGCTCAAGCCCTTTTCTTTAAAGTCTCTCCCAAAAATGGGGGAGGGGGGTGAGAATTGCCAAAATGTTGTGTTCATTTGGACGAGATGAAAAGAAAAGGATAAGCGTCCTGATATCAGGTCCGAAGGACTCTCAAAATAGGTTTAGAGTAAGTCGTTTTGTAGCAACTTGCGCAGGGCTCCGGAAGAAGCGAGTTGTGAGGCAAAACTTTAAAGAGAAATCCTTGCCTGAATCCCTTTACCGTCCCAACCATCAATCCTGCCCATCGCTTCCTAAGGGTAGTGGTCTTGGAACACATTTCACGGCACGGGTGGCTGGGTTTATAAACTGTAAGATAACTTGTCAGCGCGCCAGGCTGCAGCTGCGTTAGGGAAGCGCTCCCCGCCGCCGACCCCCGCGTGGGGCAGGACCGGCTGGGGGCGCATCCCAGAGACTCTGGGGTCGCGCCGTCCACCCCGGCCGGATGGCAAGTGGCAAGTCACAGGACTTCGCAGCATTCCGACTTGCTGATGGCTTGATTTTTGGGCCAGGAGAGAGGAGAGCCCCTTGCTGAGAGGAGTAGAGCGCGCATTTTCTCCCGCCATGCACGCACACCGCATAACTCCACAGCAGCCGCGCACTTCTCTTTTCATTGTTTTGAAAGAAATGAGTCACCCTCAGATCCTTTGGAAAGAGAATCTGAGCGCCTCGCCCAGCCTCATCTTTCTCCCCCACCACACCCCGCCCCCTTTTAGGCCCTCATTTCGAGGCTAGTGTATGGATTAGACTTGGACGGAAGAGGGTCTGGACAGGTGCCAGCTTAGGCACCTACCCCGGCGTTGTCACTTTCCATTTGGGGTCACTGAACCTCCCAGTGCCTCTCCCCTTGATAACGGGGCTGGCATTTTAACTTACCCGTCTCAGCACGTCACTCTCGGCCGGGGGACATTCCCGTAGGGTTTTCTTTACTTCTCCTAACGGAGCCTTCAAGGGAACTATTTTTTACAGTTTTAAATATTTTGACATATATGGAAACGGATAACAAAATTTCAAAACGGAAGAGGGGAACAAAAGGAAAAGATCTGACTTGGAGGTTTTTTTGTTTTGTTTTTTTTACTTAGCAGTCATTGCTGAGACCACTCAGCAGGACAAAGAAAGAGGTTTAGAATTGATTTGAGTAAAACAATTTTTATTTTACTTTAATGTAGTGGGAGAGACAAAATAAGTGGGAAGACAAGAAAATGCAGAGTACATGATACAGACGGTTTGAGAAACTCTGCTCCCATTGAAAGCCTCCTTCTCCAAGGCAGAAATTTGTAGAGAAAAATTATTTGGTTATTTACACAGTATTACATCTTCCTTTGAATTACCGCCCTCCCCATCAGTCAAACAGACTTCGTTCTAATTAGGAAGTTAAAAGCACATTCGAACAGATGTAGTCGCCCACATATTACAAGCTCTGATCCAAAATAATATAATAATTTTAGTGGTTATCTTTAGTTTCAAAACCAAAACCAAACTCACTGCCAGTCGAATCCATTCGAACTTATAGCGACCTTTAAGACAGAGTAGAACGGCCCCATAGGGTTTCCAAGGCTGTAAATCTTTAGGGAAGCAGACTGAGCAGCTGTGGGTTCAAACCCCTGACCTTTAGGTTAGCAGCCCAGCGCTTTAACCACTGCACCACCAGGGATCCTTCTGTTTAGTTTATAAGTCCTAAAATTAAAAATATGTTTGTAAACACAGGGAAACATATTTATTCCAGTGTCTTGTAATGGCACCATTTCCCCCTCTGGATTTAAAAGTCTTCCTCTCCTCTCTCCAGTACCTCTTTCTTTAAACTTGATTTGTCACAATTTCTTTCTGATCAGAGAACATGGTAGGAAATTCTACTTACAAATATTCACTGATTTTAGAAATCAGCACAATAGAGTAAAACTAAAAAAAAAGAGTAGGATCCTTAAAATACAACATAGTCCTGACCAGATCACACAGTTCTATTTTTCTCATATCCTAAGACTTACAAGAGTATGCTTAAGCAGCTCTTCATCTAAATATAATTTTTTAACATCTAAAATGCACAAAACTTAATCTGAATGAGTATTTCCAAACTTCTAGCACCCTGAAAGATCAGATTCTCTTTAGAATAATTGTCAGATGAATGTGACAATCACCGATTGTGCTTAAAATTAATTAATGACTGATCATTTTGAAATTAAATATACAATATGAAGACAAATTATGAAGCAGGTTGCCATAATAGGACTAGTTCTTAACTCTTACGGTATTGTATCTTTTAAATTTCCTATGTGGTATACTAAAGATGTGCCACATCCTAAGTATTGGACAGAGGCAGAAAGTTAGCATGTTTTCTGCAGCATTCAGCCCCTCTCACCACAAAACCTTGTGGTGTGAACTGCATTTTAATGTATGCCATCTTCTGCAGTGTTTTTGGTTTTGAACAAACTGCAGCCTCTGTGCTGAAATAAACTATCATCCTTCAGTAGATCTTTATGGCTATTTTAAATAAAAGTTTTTAAAAAGTAAATGCCAAGAGAGAATATTTTTTACAAAGTGAAAGGTCTATATCTTCTTGGGAGTCCGTAACCATTTAAGTGCTTTTCATTTTATCATGATAACATCTCTGAAGGGTAGATAGGGCTGACATTATCATCTTACGGTAGAGGGGGGACTAGAATCTTGTTAATGACACAGATTAACTTGTTTCTGCCAAATAGACTGTCACCTGAATTAGAGTCAGGTCACCATGATTTTGGTTTGCCACACTTAGTAAATAAGAAAACAAATAGTGGCCTTGCAAAAGCTACTGCTTATTTCTCTGCTTCTTTTATGAGTGTATGATTCCTTCACATACCTGCCCAGGACTACAAACTTAACAGGCTGCAGCAGAGTTCTGAGTAGCAAAAGTCTTCTTGATATGGGCAATCTTATTTAAATGACAAATGTGTATTGAGCACCTACTATAAGGGGTGGGGTAAAAAGTAGAAACAAGGTGGTAGTCAGTGTTCACAAAAATGCCTCATAGATAAATGTAAGGCACTGAGATGGATCATGTGACTTCTGCCAAAATTTTTTTTAATAACATTATTATTAATTTTGTACTAAGTAACTTCCCCTAGTTATAGAAATTTTCTTGAGCTGCTTCACACATCTTGGAAAGCATGGAAGACTAGGCCAGGATAATGATTTAAAAAAAAAAAAGATTTCTTTCAGTGTTTTCCCTCTTTTTGTAATGCTAGGATATTTGCTTAATTAATAGTACAATGTTAGCTCTTTCTAAACAAAACTATTTGTTCTTCTTTAAAGTTTAATGACATTTCTCGATTGTGCTTAGTGATTGAGAGTCTTGTAGTTTGGAAAACAGTCCAGCCCTGTCTCTTTAACTGGTTAGAAGTGATGGTACTGCGTTTATAACTAAAGGTTCTTAAGTATTGGGATCAACCCATTTACAAGTCTCCTTAAAATGGAAGTAAGCTGGAGAGGTTGTCCTTAGAAAGTTTATATTGTCTGTATTTGTAAAAGGGATTTTGAAGTTTTTTGTTACCTACTGGAAATTATAAAAGCCATTGGTGGCATTACAAACTACTAAAATTACTGGAAAACAAATAAAAGGAGAGATCTTTGGGCATTGTCACGGGCATTTGGAGAACAGCTTCCAGGAGTATATTTTGAAAAAGAGGACTGTACCTTCTATTTCAGTAATATTTTTTTGTTCAGCAGTTAAATATGTTGGTTTCTTGCCCTTCAAAAACATACCTTGCTTTGAAGGAGATTTTTAAGATTTTAGCCACATTTACGTGTAACTTTTAAAACATTCTGTAAACAAAGTTGCTTATGTAATCTGTGGAAGCTTTGTATAAAGAGCAGAATGTCTTTCAACAGTTGCCTGAGTAAAATATGTGGGGTTTTCCCTAATGAAACTTTAAATATGATTCTGTGAATTCTAATACAATCTGTGAATAATATATGAACAAAAGCATGTGTGTTTAGCATTACCATTGCAGTAAAAAAAAATTTATTTCTTTTGATTGAAATACATTAAACTTTAGTAATGGTACAGATCATTAATTTAAAATATCACTACATGTAACACTTATTCACATCTGACAAATGAGAGTCAATGTTTCATAACTAATTCACTTAGTAAAATGTTACTGTATGCTCAGCCAGATTTAAAAAGGAAACTGGTTGTTAAAAGTTTAGAAATATCCTATTAGAAACTATGTACGCTTTCTTTAAATTATATATATATATATAATTGTAATGTGCAAGGCGTTTGAATACATTAATCTGTTAAGTGTTTTTTTTACAAACTTAATTTGTCTCTACTTTTAGCTTTCTAAATTTTTTTTAAATTATAGATTAACATTGCTTCTCACAGCATTTCACCCTTGAAATATCTGTGTATTATATTTAGATTTCATCAAACTGAAAGTTGGTGTCTGAATATTAACCTTTTTCATTTTTAAAAAAAGAATAAATGTAAGAGAAGAGACATGCTCGAAAAATATCTCTTTAGAATACTCTGTATTTGATAATATTTTCTGAGCCTAGTGCAAATTAATCTGAAAGTTGAAACAGTCTGTTTGATAGGAAGTTTAGACGATAAATAAAACCATGAAGCAAATGGATACACTAAGTGGTTTTCCTTCAGTACCTCCGACAGTTAATTTTATTTTATTTAGATTTCTACGTCTTCTAGGATTGTTGATTTCAAATCTCTTCCTGAATCAGACCCAGGAAAGCCAGTCCACATAAATTAAAATAAAATGACATGAATTCTCAGTTCTAAGTACTTTATTTCTTCTTTTTACATCTTTTCTCTGTCAGTCCAAAAACTGTTAGTTAACTTTCGTTGAGAGGAAACTCTTTTTATCATTTATGGTCTGTCTTGCTCTGCTAGGCTGGTAAACCTCCATCTCCCCTCAATGGGTTATTACATTTAACCTGGCTGTAGTTTTGCATTGGAATTTTAGGAAGATAATACAAATGTGTTTGCAAATTAAGAAAACATATTGTCATCTTTTAGAACAAAATTTGTGTACAAAAGTGACACATAATTGTTTTGTTTGCGGTCAACTAGAGCCAGAGCATCAGCTTCCTGAAAGTTTCTCGTTAGTGGTAAGGTGGAACTCCATGTAGGAACCAGAAAATCTGGTGCCCCAAGTAAGGATGTGCTCTTCCAAGTGCTCTGCATTGGAAGCCCTCCTCCTGGTCTCTCTTCCCAGCTCTGCTCATGAAAGTACTGTCTGTTCCTGAAGATCCAACGTAGACTTCATGTCCTAGGAAACCTTTTGTTCAGCCAGTGGCAGTACTCCTGTAGACTTAGCATTATGTGTTGGCACTTCTTACTTGTTCGCCTTATACCTACTCAGCCTTCTCGGACCTGAGGATCATTAAGTGATGGGCTTGATGCACCAAAGCGGGCCTTCCTCCATTCCTCTCCCTTAAGTAGTGTGGCACTGGCGTGGGGCCTTAAGTAGAGTGGAAGCAGACAGACCAGTTATTTGCAACAACCTTATGTAACCTCTGGAGTTACTTAACTGCAGTGCCTCAGTTTCTCTGTTAAATATGAGAGTAAATGATATTTGGGGGAAAAAATCCACTAAAATTCAAGAGTTTCAGAGTTTTTTGTTTTTTGTTTTTTTATCATTTTTAAACCAAACCAATTGCCATCAAGTCAACTTCAACTCCTGGGGATCCCTTGTGTGTCAGAGTAAACTGTACCACAAGGTTTTCTTTTGCTGATTTTTTGGAAGTAGATCACCAGTTCTTTCTTCTGAGGCACGTCTCGGTGGACTTGAATTTCCTACCTTCAGCCAAGCAAGTTAACCATTAGCACCACCGAGGGACTCAACTTTCCTTTAATTTGTATAAATAATTTCCTAGGAAGTATTTCAACTATACAAAAGAACATGAGAATAATATAACTAACACCTGCCACCAGTGTATTTATCTCTATGTGCCTATCTCCAAGATATATCAAAGATATCATTGCTTCAGATTTTTAAAATACATACCTTTTTGTATGTACATACAATATGTACATACAATCTAAGGAAACTATACTTTTTAATACTTTCAATAGATTGAATGTATTCGTAGTATTATTTTGCTTATTTAAAAATCTAATATAAATAGCATACTGTATGCTGGTGTTCTTTTTAATTAAACATTTTTTTGAGACTATTCCATGGTAATTTATGTAGTTATGGTTCACTCCATATCAGTGTGGTAGTATTTCATTAATGGACATACCACCATTAATCTATAATTTTTGCCATTTCAAATGGTGCTGCTGTGAATTTTACCATACATGTCTCCATGCGCACAAGTATAATTGTCTCCAGGGTACTACCTCGGTAACGGAATTGTGGGACCATTGTTGTTGCTGTTGTTAGTTGCCGTCTAGTGGGCTCTGACGCATGGCAGCCTTATGTATAACAGAACGAAAATGTTACCCAGTCTTGTGGCATCTTTGTGATCGTGGGTATATTTGAGTGTGTTGTTGCAGATACTGTGTCAATCCATCTCACTGAGGATTTCCCTCATTTGGTTGGCCCTCTGCTTGCATATTTTCAACTTAGGTAAATACTACTAAATTCCTTTCCAAAGTGGCTGTACTAATTTACCAATTTGCCCTGCCCCTGGCTATATGTGAGAGTTCCTGTGGCAACTACTTTGTCACCAACACTTTTAACAAGGTCATTCTTTCAAGTATTTTCTCACTTCAAATGGGTGAAATGGTTACTCATTATTTTAAATGATGTTTCCCTGACTAGTATTGAGACAATACCTTTTCATTGTTTGTTGACCATTGGGCTTTCAGCTTGGAGTCCTGGTGGCACAGTGGTTAAGCACTCAGCTGCTAACCAAAAGTTTCCGTTGTTCAAACCCCAGCCTCCTGCTCCTCCTGGGAGAAAGATGTGGCGGTCTGCTTCCGTGAAGATTTACAGCCTTGGAAACTCTGTGGGACAGTTCTACTCTGTCCCGTAGGGTCACTGTGAGTCGTTGGCAAAGGGTTTGTTTTTTTTTTTTGTTTTGTTTTGGGCTTTCTACTGCTGTGAATTGCTTCTTTATATCCTTTGTGCTTTTTTTTTAATTTTAGATGGTTTGTTTTTCTTATTTATTTATTTATCACTTTTTCTATTGTGGATTCTAATTCTTTATTCATTATATTTGCTACAGAAATATTTTCCTAATCTGTGGCTTAGTTGTGCATTGTTTATTGTCTTTAAAAATGCAAAAATTTTATTTTATTTTATTTTTTAATAATTTTTATTGAGCTTTAAGTGAAAGTTTACAAATCAAGTCAGTCTGTCACATATAAGCTTATATATACCTTAGTCCAAAAATTTTATTTTTAAAGTAGTGACTTATATTAGTCTTTTCCTTTAGAGTTTGTGCTTTTGTTTCTTGTTTAAGAAATTCTTCGTTATCCTGAGTCATAGAAATCTTTTCCCATATTTTTTTTAAAAAGTTTCATAAATTTTTGCCTTTCATCTTCCTAAATTTTTTTTGTGTTTGGTATGAAGTAGAAATCTATTTTTTCTCCCAAATGGACATCTAATAGTCCAAGTACTATTTATTATGTAGCCCATCCTTCCCTTACACATTTTAAATGACTTTTTCTCATTTATGAGATTCATACATCTGTGTGCGTGTGTGTGTGTATCTCTTTTCATTGGTTTATTGTCCATCCTTGCCACCACTGTAGTGGAGTAAATTACTTTTTTAAGTCTTGACATGTGATGGAGAGAGTTTCCCAACCATGTTTTTCAAAATTATCTTGGTTATTCTTGGCCTTTTGCTCTTCCATATGGATTTTAGGGTTAGTAGATATACTTTTTACAAAATGGAAAACAAAAAAAAAATTTTTTTGGATGTTAATATACACAAGTAACTTTTCATGGAATTTCAAGCTGAAACTATTCATTTAAAGTTTTCCATATTCAACTTTTGGATCTTCATTGAAATACATTATGTGGTTGATACTAAACTGACTTCAAATCTGTTGAATTTGTCCTCAGTTTTGGTGCATGATCAGAGTTGGGAAAGTTAATTTTGTTAAAAAAAAATTAGAGTTTGACTAAGCTGAAAAGAGTGTTTTTGTTTTCTTAAGTAGCATTTGAATTGAGATGTAGAGGTAAGGCCAGGTAATCGCTTTATTTTGTCCTATTGTCATTAAGCACAGAGAGAACAATGGGTGTTATTTGAGCGCTGCCTTTCTAGCCTTTTTGGCTCTTAAAATGCCTTCAGGTCATCACAAGGTTCTTAGTGGTGTTTTAATTTTTTTAATTTAATGTTTAACTTCTGAAAGAATTGCTTAGAAACATTCACCTTTTTGATGCTACAATTGCAAGGAAATGGTAAGATAATGGTAACTATTGGTGGCTATAAGGGATTTGATAGCATGTTTATTTTGGGGAGTGATAGAACATAAGGTGATTGTCATAGTTTTATTTATTTAGAAATTTACTTTGAATTCTTTCATCCTTAAAGTATCTAGTATTTGAAATGAATTTTAATGTTCAAAGGTAGACTTCTAGAACTTTGATTTTTTTTTTTTAATGTATTCTGGTTTGTATAAACTTAGAAAACACTTTGGATTATCCTCATTGAATATTTGCATCGTAGTTATTTTTATAAATATTTGGAGTTGTTTTTTTTTTTAATTCTATTTAGCCCCTTACATTTGCCCCCTGAAAGAACAAATGATACTTCAGGCATTCAGTTCATTCCATTATATGAATTATTACGGGTTGGGTCTGGATGCTTCTGTGTGTATCCTATAGAGAAGGCAGTCACTGGCTCCCAGGCCTAATTTTCCTTAGCTTCTTATCCATTTTCTGTTCTGAACTTTACTTGGCCAGGCTCCTCAGCTGTGTGTGGCCAAGACAGCATCCAGCAGGATTACATATTATGATGTTTTGGAATTTTTACTTCATTATAATGTAGTGGTATTAGTTCGCAGTTATCTTCTGTTCTTTTTTTTTTTATTTGTAGTTCCAAGTTAGCAAAAAACAAGATAAGCCTAGGCAGATAATTACTTCACGGATACGCACAGGGATATCTGGTTGAAATTTAAGATAGTTGTTCATTAATTCATTCACTCATCCCATGTTTACTGAGTATGCATATTACGAATAAACAGAGTGACCTTATAATTTTTTGTCCGAAACAGGACACTTTTGAGAGTGAAAGAGGGGGCATGAGGAACAATTACACCAGGATAACAGACTAAATCCAGGTCTCCAGGCACTGGCTACTGTGTGTCATGCTTCCTACCATCAGGAAGTTTTTAATAATCTAGTTAAATCTCAAAGGATGGAAAAAGAAGGGAAAGAGTTGATTAGAATGAAGGGGGAGGCTTTTGTATAGGCACTGCACCTATTAATATAAAACAAACACCCAGAGACTGCAGGTTTATTGGGTGCTAAGTGTGCCCTGGCTATAATCTGCTAGTTTCCTTTAATTGACATAGTCTACTTGGTCCTGCTTTGGTGCAAGTTGTGTCTCTACCTAGCTTCCTTATTATCCCTAGACATTTCTAGAAAAAAATTTTGAGCGTCTGTATTTTATTTTGAGCCGGTAACATGCTTCTGTCCCCAGTTGTGGCCACTGTTCTTCTAATTTTATAGTTAGATTAATTAGGTTTTCATTTTCTAGGTAAAGTCAGTTTTTTCCTTGACCCCTTGGGAAGAAGGTCCCTAATAGCGCATGTGCTTTTTATTCCTGTCCAGTCGCTCAAGCCGTGGGTTTTGTACGTGGTTTTTATGGATTATAAAGGATCTGAAAGAAGCACAGACTTGCAGCTCAGATCCAGATCTTAGTAATTTTTGGTCATGAGTTCACACGGTTCTCAAAGCAGAACAGCTTTGTGTGCCTGTATTCCGGCATTGTGTCTTTAATCGCAGTTTGCTGTTTTCTCCACAGGGAGAGTGAGTGGTGAGTTGGAGGGATGACAGATGAAGGGGCTACCTTCCAATGTGGGGGGTGGGCAGCATGTTGGGATGTAGTGGGATGTTTGGGGGAGAGTCATTTGCTTTTGTTTCCCCATACCTAAGAGTACAAAATAGGGGGGTGTATGTTTGCTAATAATCAGATCAAAGGTTCCCAAGGGGCTAAACTACCTGAAAAGGGAAGGGGGCCACAGGCTCTTGGTGGCGCTCTGCAGCCTGACTTCTCCACTCTGTCATGGAAACCATTTTTGATAGGCAACTAGAGAGAACGCCCATGAGTATGCCCTTCCCAGGTGCTTCTGAGATCGAATGTGTGTACCTGTACGTGGATGTGCCAAATTTGAGCTATTGGAGGGAGGGAAAAAAATGCAATAACATACATGCTAACCTAAAAATTGAAACAAATTGTTCATTGGAGCCCACTGGTTTAGGTCCATTTGTTCAACAATAGTGCACCTACCGACCAATATTGTTTAAAAGGCTGATATTTGTGGCAACAAAGGTAAGTGTAACCTGAGTGACTTCTTGACCCTTTGCAAATATTTACAGGTTGAAAGAATATAGTTTGACAAAAGAGCCAAGTGATCTTGTAGTGGTTTACATTCTGGTTTTTCTGCAATTCAAAAGATAACTTATCTGAAAAAAAGGAAAGGTTTTGCTAGTGGGAGTGTAATCCATTACTTTAAATCTCATTCTTTCCTTTAAGGGCTCTTACAATTATTATTTGCTTTTTTGTTTTTAAGTTTTTGAAAACCCAAAGTCTGGATGAATTTTTTGAGGGGGGCTGCTCCTGGTGGTAGTAGTATGACAGATTGTGCTGTTGTGAATGTATCATAGCATTTAAGAATATTAGTCATCAAAAGTCATATCCACTGTTACGGATTGAACTGTGTCCCCCCAAAATATATATTGTAAATCCTAACCCCTATATCTGTGGTTATAATCCCATTTGGGAATGAGTTTTCTTTGCTATGTTATTGAGGCAGTATTATTGTATAGCATGTCTTAAGTCAATCTCTTTTGAGATATAAAAGAAATTAAACAAACGAAGGAGAAAAGCAGAGATAGGGGAAGATAGATGCCATGTCACGAAAGATCACTATGGAGCCAAGAAAGAGAAGCTGAACAGACAAGGACCTTCCCCCAGAGCCAAAAGAGAGAGAAAGCCTTCCCCAACAGCTAGCGCCCTGAATTCGGACTTCTAGCCTCCTAACTGTGACAAGATTAATTTCTGTCTGTTAAAACCACCCACTTGTGGTATTTCTGTTATAGCAGCACTAGGTAACTAAAACACCCACTTGTATACATTTTGGCATTGTTATTAAAAAAAATATTGTCAGCATGAAACTACCTATTCTTAGAATAGATGTTTAGTTAAAAACGATTCCTTGTGAGTTTATCAAAACAGCCGTTAGAAGTGTTATGCTTTTAAAAAGGGCAACAACCCCCACCCCAAATGAATGTTTTCCTCTTCTGATTTATCGTTGTTCTAATGTATTAAGTTTTCTTTCCACAGGACTGATATCTTTAATTCTCAAATCCCTTTGTACAGTTAAAGTACTAGGTGGAATCTTCTTCAGGCTGAAAGATGACACATTGAAGAAATCTTTGACAGTGTTTAAACACCTCTTATCAAAACTTAATTTCCATGAATGATTGATTTTGGCACTTGATGGAAGGCTGAAGAATGTTCAATTACCCCATTTTCATGTGCTAATGAAGCCGAAAGTGACTTAAGGGGATTTCTTTACACTCTGGCAGCCTGTTTGGATATGCACATGACTTCTTAGGTTTCTCTCCTAGGGTTTGTCTCCTACTAAATAGCTGTCTTATTGAGTAACTGGCTAATCTGTCTGCTTGGCCACAGGCCTTGGCCTTCCTCTGTGGAGAGGACTGTAATTAGTGAAGCTGTCAAACCAAGTGTTTAATTTCAAGAGAACTTATATTTTGCAAATCTTCCAGGAACTTGCAAAATCAATGAAGTTTAGATTTTGTTTTTGTTCACAGGCAGTCCTTGAGTATTTGGTTTTGAATAAAGTCAATATGGAAAATACTTTAAACTAGAATGAAAAAAAAAAAGCAACTTTCAGTTCCAAACTTGAAGAGTAAAAGTTTGAACCCTTAGATTCAATATTTCACACACTGCACTAGAATTTTTATTAAAACATTTAGTTCAAACTTGGCTAGAAATGTAAGTATACAATTTAGGAATTCTCTGCCCCATTTTTTTAGGTGAGTTAAATGAGGGAGAAGAAAAATTGCACTGTAAGAAAATACACACGATTCTCCTGCCTCAAATATAGGCAGTTTATGGATTTAAATCTTGATGATTATGCTGAATGTTCCCTTATATTCCTCTACAATATAGCAAACTTTAGTTTTAGAAGTCTTGGGGTTGAGATTCTTTGGAAGTATATACTTCTGGAATTCCAGAAAGGTTATCTCTCTGGCTTCTAAAGACTCCTGAAGTCTGAAGTAAGTCAGAGACTGGTTTTGTGACCTCGGTTGAGCCACTTCAAGTCTCTTAAGTTCAAAACAAAACAGTCCTCATCCAAACTGCTTATTACTTCCTTCCAGGTTCCACTTCCCTTCTCGTGAAGGTGTCTGACTCCCCCAAGCATGGAAAGTGCCATACTCTGGGGAGATCAGATCCTTGTTTAGATTGAGCAAACGTGCGAGGTATAAACACTTAGGCCTCTCTTTATGGGTGTGTTCTAGGAGACTCAGTCAACATGGACAGGTGTCTGCTTCTTTTTCTTTTTTGTCCTCTGTACGGGCCACTGTATGGATGGCAGGGATGACTTCCCTAGACAGTAATTGAGTAATAGATTAGTGACTTCTGGCATAATAATTACTTCTGTTGGAAGGGGAAAAACATGTCAGGGGAAAGCAGAATTGGCTTTGCTTCCTCAAAGGGCCACTGCCTGGTGAGCTTTGCAATTATGAGAATTTAATAAACTTGCCTTGTGGAGTGAATCCAAATTCTTTTTGGTAAAACTGAAGCTTGAGATTCTCTTAAAACATCATTTAGTTGCTAATAATCCTTTTACAATCCATGTTTGTACCTAGAAAACAGCTTCCATTTCACCTCTGTGCTCCCACTGGTTGGTTATTCCCATTCTAATCCTTACCCAAAAACGAAACAAAATAAAAAAAAAAAAAGGAAAGCAAATAAGGCCATTACCAGATATCAGTAAAGAACTAAAGTATTCTCAAGGGTTGGTTGGTATACATGATAGAAAAATTACTCCTTTCTTTCCAGTTCTGTGAGCTGAAGGCCATGCCCTAGTGCCAGATACCCTCAGCTCTCCTGCAGAGGCTGCCTGTCCCAGCTTCCTCCTTGGGGCACTGCGTGGGAGTGGGAAAAAAAGAGTATTAAACTAGAAGGCAGGAACGCTTCTCATGGCTTCTTTGCTTTGACAGCAGAGCAAAGTCATCTGGTTCCCTGGGCCTGAGTGTATCATGGTAAGCCTAAAAGGCATGGGTGGTTCGGTGGTAGAATTCTCTCCTTCCATGCAGGAGACCTGGGTTTGATTCCTGGCCAATGCATCTCATGGGTAGCCACCACGTGTCTGTTGTTGGAAGCTTGTGTGTTGTTATGATGCCCAACAGGTTTCAATCGAACTAAGACAGATAGCGAAAAAGGTCTGGCAGTCTACTTTTGAAACTCTGCCAATGAAAACCCAATAGATCCCAACAGTCTGATCTGCAGACGATCCATGGGAATGGCACAGAGCTAGGCAGCATTTTGTTCCATTGTATGTGGGGTCATCATCACTCGAGGGTCGCCATGAGTCAGGGGTTGACTCGACAGCCGTTAAAAACGACATAACAACAAGGTTTCTTTTAACTCCCATGTTCAAGGCAGCTTATGCCAGCTGGATATAATTTGGAAAGTATACTAGCAGATAAGACACTTTGATCAAATTAATGCTTATTATTTGCAGTGTCCTCAGTGTATTTCATTGAGGTTTAGTCACAGTTAGATCTGGTCCGTTATCTCTTCTTTCAGAGTGATTTTTCTCTCATTTTTGCAAAGTTTGCTTCATCATCATTTTACATGTTCTTTAGGAGTTAGTTGATAGATCAAAATTTATTTGAGACAAAGAATGTTGTTTTTATTGCAATGCTATTTGAACAGACCATTAATGTATAATTATCAACCAGTGCTCCTTTCAAATTATATGTTTTTATTGGTGGCGGGGGGAACCCTGGTGGCATAGTGGTTAAGTGCCACGGCTGCTAACCAAAGGGTCAGCAGTTCGAATCCGCCAGGCGCTCCTTGGAAACTCCATGGGGCAGTTCTACTCTGTCCTATAGGGTCACTATGAGTCAGAATCAACTCCACGGCACTGGGTTTGGTTTTGGTTTGAATGGCGGGGGTGAGGAGCGCTGGTGGCGCAGTGGTTAAGCACTTGGCTACTAACCAAAAGTTCTGTGGTTCAACCCCACCAGCTGCTCTGTGGGAGAAAGATGTGGAAATCTGCTTCCCTAAAGATTATAGCCAGGGAAACCCTATGGGGCAGTTCTACTCTGTTCTCTACAGGGTAGCTATGAGTTGTAATTGACTCGATGACAACAGATTTAAAAGTGGGGATGGAAATTTGTCACTGTGAGGACTAACGTGTGCCTGACCCAAGCCATGATTATTTCCAATCACATCATATGGATGCAAAAGCTGGACAATGAAAACAGAAGACCGAAGAAGAATTGATCCATTTGAATTACGATGTTGGGAAGAATATTGACTATACCATGGACTGCAAGAAGAACAAACAAATAAATCTGTCTTGGAAGTACAGCCAGAATGCTCCTTAAAAATGAGAATGGCGAGACTTTGTCTTACATAGTATGGACATGCTATCAGGAGGGGCCAGCCCCTGGAGAAGGACATCATGCTTGGTAAAGTAGAGGGTCAGCAAAAAAGAGGAAGACCCTCAAGGAGATGGATTGACACAGTGGCTGCAACAGTGGGCTCAAACTTAGCAACAGTTTTGAGGATGGCACAGGACCAGGCAGTGTATAATTCTGTTGTACATAGCGACAACAACAATTCAAAATTAATTTTCTTGGTACTTTCAATCTTTTTAATTTTATTTACATTTTTAAACAAAGTAGTTGTTTAAAAATTACCCACATTACCTGCACTTTACTTCTTTACTACTAAGGTCTTTCCCCTACTGCTAATTTTTACCTGAGGGTTAGCAAATCGAGGCTTGCTTGATTCCTTTTACATCACACTGGTCAACCTCAACTACTGAATTCCTCTCTCCAGCTCCAGGCTTGCCCAGTGCCAATCCATCCTCCACAATAGTGTCAGCTTAAGGTTCCTAATGCGTTAGATGGTGCACCCCACGAGGGCAGGACCAAGTCTGCCCTTTTCACCATTGCACCCCTTGGGCTCATTCCTGAAAAATGTGCCGTTCTGATTAAATCTCTTTTTATCTCCGAAACCTCTAATGGCTTTGCATTACACACAAAGTAAATGCCAAACTCCTTAATCTCACGTTCTTTGCAAAGACTTTTAGGAAATGGCCCCAAGGTTTCTCACATTGCTTACACTTTGTGAGAATCCTCTTCAGGGCACACCCGCCTTCCTTTTTTGTAGAGCTTGGGGTGCCCTCCCTTAAGGCCTCACTGTAACTGTGGCTGGATCCCCATCCTTTCCAAATCTCACTCACTCATTTGCCCCTAGACTCTCCTTTAATAACGTCAGTGAACCCTTAACTGAATATATACTTAGTGCCAGGTACAGGGGAGAAAACAGGATAAGCCCAGTAATTTCTGTGTTCTAGGATTTTTCCCTCCCTCCCTTGATTGGCAGGAAAGAAGAGGAAGCCCAGTCAGATAGCTTCTAGGTGTGAGAATGGAGCTGGTGATGTTTCCTGTTGCCTCTTCCCTGAAGGGCAGACTGGCTCTTTATGCATCTCTGTTTCTCCAAGGCTAAGCTTGGTACTTTGCTTATAATAGGTGTTTGATTGCTGGCAATCCTCTGTAGTTTTCTTCATCTTTCCCCTCTTGCTTCTGCTGGGCCCCACACCTAGAGTCTCCTCTCCATTAACTCTGTCAGTAGTACCCCTACTCTGTTACAGAGGTCCAGATCAAATATTCCCTTCTCCATACAGCTATTGCAGGTGTGTGGCTAGACATTATCTTTCCTTCCTGAAGGCCCCAGAGACGACCCATAATTCCCCTGTGGCTGTGATCCTCACATTCTGCCCTGGTGTTTTGAACTACTGTACCCATGTCTTCCCCACAGTCATGCTAGCTTCTCCAGTCTTAATCACTATTGTCTCCCCTAGAACACTTACGAGGCTGTTGTGTGCATTGTTTTTGCTTCTCAGCATAAAGGGAATTGTTGTTGTTGTTAGGTGCCCTCAAGTGGATTTTTGACTCATAGTGACCCCATGTGATGGCACAGAACTGCCCCATAGGGTTTTCTTGGTTATAATCTTTACAGATGCGATCGCCAAGTCTTTCGTCCGTGGAGCCACTGCCAATATTTTGTTTAGTAGCGCTTAACCATTGCACCTCCAGGGCTCCTTATAAAGTAAATTAACCTTGACAAAAGACACTTGAAGAAGGAAATTTGACAAGTCCAAATGAATGAACTACATTTGAATTATATATGTGGCAATCAGGTTTTCAAATGCTATTCATATGTTTCAAAGTGGATTTGATTCAGTTCCAATTTATAGTGTAGCAAATATTAACATGAAGTTTTAGGATCACTTTCGCTTTTTTCTGGTCTAGTGACCTGGAGCTATGGGATCACACTTGCTGAGGAAAATTTTTATAAAGTCTATCAGTGTATTAAAGGAGTCCTGGTGGCACAAGGGTTAAGAGATTGTCTGCTAACTGTAAGATTGAAAGTTTGAACCCACCCAGCAGCTCCCTGGCTCCCCAAGAGAAAAGACCTGGTGATCTGCTTCCGTAAAGATTACAGCCAAGAAAACCCTATGGAGCTGTTCTACTCTGTCACATGGAGTTGCTATGAATTGGAATCCACTTGATGGCAACAAACAACATCAGTTTGGGTGGCTAATAATTGTTCTTTAGGCAAACCATTTCCCCATGCTTATGTTTTGATTTTCCTGCTCATTTCAAAAATTCACACATATTTAGAGCTATAGTAAAAGAGGAAGAGGGTGCAGGAAAATACATCTACAGGTAGAGGAGAGAAATGACTATATCAAGGTGAAGAGTGAAAATAAACTAATGAATTAGGAGTATAAGTAGGAGAGAAAACACTGAAACTAAAGAAGGATCTAACTGAAGGGAACAGAGGCCAGAGAAAGTGGCTGAGAGTCTGGCATGAAGGTGATGTGATTGTCTTCTCCCTCCTGAATGTTGACTCAACTGCCATCGCAGGTCAGAGTCGATAGAAGTCCCAAGGCTCCACTCCAAAAGCTGTAGGATCCCAGGATGTGCCCCATCCCCCTTTCCATGGAGTATGATAAGGCTGAGTTTAGATCCTTCACAAACTAATTGAGCTTGTATAATTAAGCCTCACAGCTTGAGACACCAAGAGTCTGGCAGGGCACTCTCCTACAGGAGAGTAGCTAAAGAAATGAGTCACTCAGATCGCCTTCAAGACAACCTGCTGTGGGGAGCAGAGTTGACTATCAGCTCCAGGGGTTTCCAATCTATTCCTTCCCCCACCCCTACACACACTGCAATAGAAACGCTTTTTCAAGGAAAAGCTTTCTCACAATCTCAATATATAAAATGCCTACAAGAGGTAGCTTAATACTACAAATGAAATGCGTAATAGTATAAATATATGCATTCAAATTTAAAGCATTTATTTATTATGAGGTGGATCCATTCAACTCTTGTTGAATCCCAAATATGAAATTTATGGTTTTGAATGGTAGTTACAGGCTATATCAGCCCGGGCATCCAGTTAATATCTACATGTTGTTTTGTGTTCACAGCATCAGATAAATCCATTTCATCAAATTATTGTCCAGTTGAGTCCACTACTTGGTTTGTCTTAAGTTTGATTAATCTTGACACATCTATCATCAGGTTTTTTTTTTTTTAATTGTGATTTAGGTGAAAGTTTACATAGCAAATTAGTTTCTCAGTAAACAGTCAATACATGGATTGTTTTGTGACATTGGTTGCCAACCCTGCAACATGTTAACACTCTCCTCCACTCCAGGTTCCCTGGTTTCATTCGTACAGTTTTCCTGTCCCTTCCTGCCTTCTTGTCTTTGCTTTTTGGGCTGGTGCACCCATTAGTCTCACATACATGATTGAACTATGAAGCACAGCCCTCATTTGTATTATTGTTTGCGCTATAGACCTAAGGAGTGACTTCAGTACTGAGTTAAAAGGATTCTCGGGGGGGCCATCCAAATCTTCAACAAGTGCTAAAACTGGAACTATCTCCAGCATGACAACTTGGACCTATTCTATCCCAACATGCTGTATCAGGGGTTCTTTTGTTTGTTGTTGCACAACTCCCTCTTGCCAGAGAGTCTGCATGGGACCATGCCTCTAGCCTCTCTTGGGATCTCATTGAACTCAGCCTGTGGGTTCTGGAGATCCACTCAGATAGCTTTATATGTATGGACTTGCTCAGGACAACATTAAAAAAGACCAATGTAAAGCAAGTGCCCTTGTAACCAATAATGGATGTATGAAGATTTCATCTGTTGCCACAAACAGCAGAAATGGCCCGCAGAACACAGTTGACAGACCATTGCTCTTCATTGCTCTTGTACATCCAGCACTAAAAATCTCAGTACCAATTGCCGTCAGGTGAATTCTGACTCAAGGCCACCTCATTTGTGTCAGAGTAAAACTGCGCTCCATAGGGTTTTCAATGGTTGATTTCTAGGTAGTAGATTATCAGATCTTTCTTCCCAGACACCGACCTTTCTTTTGGCAGTGGAGCGTGTTAACTGTACCAACTGGGGATTCCATTGATCTCAGTAGAGTATAAATTTTCATCTGTATTGTCCTCTCTCATTTTATCTTTTTCGCTATGACGTATCTGACAAGGGTCTAATATCTAAAAATCTACAAAATATTTCAATATCTCAACAACAAATAGACAAATAATCCACTTAAAAAATACTCAAAGGGGTCAAAGGATATGGACACCTCACCAAAGCAGATATTCAGGGGGCTAACAGACACACAAAGAAATGCTTGCTATTGTTAACCATTACAGAAATGGAAATAAAAACTACACTGAAATACTGTCTCACCCTGACAATACTGGCTGGCACTACCAAAAAAAAAAAACAAGAACAGAATATAACAAATGTTGAAGAGTATGATGGTTAAGATTGTGTGTCAACTTCTCTGTGCAATGATTCTCAGTGGTTTGGCAGTTGTGTAGTTTGGCAGCTATATAAAGACGTAATCACGTCCATGATGAGATCTGATAAAATGTAATTACCTTCACGATGAGATCTGCTATGAGGACCCAATCAGTTGAAAGGAAGTTTCCTTGGGGGTGTGGCCTGCATTCAATATATGTGGACTTTTCTGGCAAAGCTTGCTGGCTTTTTTTTTTTTTTGCTTGCTCTGGATACTGCAGCTAGCTCCTGTTCATCTGACCTTCAGTTCTTGGGACTTGAACTAGCAGCTTACCCACCAACTGGGATTTCTTGATGTCAACTGCAGTTATCTTAAACCTAAAAAAGCCACTTTGGTCCTTTTTTTGGTAAGACCTGAATTCTCAGTTCCGTCTGTCTTTGGACTGAGAGAATGCTAGGGCTTGTTTTGGTCTTCCTGCCTCTTGGGGTAGATGGGGGATGATGTGTGAGAGAGGAGGAAGCCTTGTAGGTGTGAGGAATAGAGTACCCACACTGTTTGCTCTCCCTGATCAGCAGAGCCCAAGGACACAAGTCCAGGAAATGCCTCACTTCCCCCGCCTTTGCACTCCATACCGGAAAGCAGCTTAATGAATGCGGTGAAAGAAGAATGAGAATTGGAATCAGAGGCCTTAATTTAATCACTTGCACCAAATGATATTCTGATACTCACTGACAGTGACATTGCCAAGGAGGGTGGTTTGGGAGTGGCCCTAGCACATGTCAACATTCAATTTAAATGAAAACAGTGTGGTTGGTGGCCAAAGTCCCCTACTCTCAGTCAGCCTCCTACACAGGATTCCACACCAGAAAACAAAGAGCCCATGGTTATGCTTGCTTTGTAGCTTACAAGTCTCCCTACTTAAGCACACACCCAAGATGTACTCAGGCAAATGGTTTTCTAGAGCGGCTTTGGAAATTTCCATAAATCTGCAGAGCCAAACCTGAGCGAAATGTTCTAGGGAAAAGTTAATTGTTCCTCTGTATGTTTGCAAATACAGATTTTTGTAAGTTTTCAAGTTTATTTCTGTTCGTTTTTTTTTTTAAGTTTTTTATTTGTTAGATGGCTGAATAATTATGCAGTTAGATTTTTAAAATCTGCCACATCCCCTTTTTTTCTTTTCCCTTACAACTTGTAAGCCACACCAGTTGCTGTCAAGTTGATTCTAACTCGTGGCAACCCCATTTGTATGAGAGTAGAACTGTGCGCCACAGGGTTTTCAGTGGCTGGTTTTGTTTTTTTTTCAGAAGTACATCACCAGGCCTTTCTTCCCAAGTGCCTCTGGTGGACTTGAACCTCCAACTTTTTGGCTATCAACTGAGCACATTAACCATTTGCCCCACCCAGGGACTCTATGCTTAAGCAATAGATCTTTGATATTTTTAAGACTATGTCTATCCTTCCTACGTCCTTCAAGCACAGAAATATTTTAGACATCTGCCCAAGCTTGGCTTGTCTTTACACTGCGTGTAAATTGCCTTTTGACCTTTCCTTAAAGTTCTGTCTTTCATTTGAGGACCGTTAAAAAAAAAAAAAAATGTTTTCAATCACATCATTAGTGCTATCAGGAGTTTCTGAAAAGTCCACATGTACCAGTGAAATGGCCACTGGACTTGGCTGCCAAGTGGTTCTTGGACACCAAGCCCTCAACCAAGCAAACAGCCCACTGTCGAAATGAAGTGAATAACTCAGATTCCCACCTCAGAATAACGTGAAGTTACCTTCAGATCTAATGTCAAAACCACTCTGAATGGTTCGAACAGCAAATATCAAATTTGTCACTTTAACCTGATCTGAACTCTCCAACCATTTCTCATTTCATTTAGGATAGGGATTGGCAAGCTTTTTCAGTAAAGAGCCAAATAGATAGTATTATTTTAGGCTTTGTAGACCATACACTCTTTGTCACAACTACTCAACTCTGCCACTGTAGCATGAAAGTAACCAGAGACAATGAGTAAATAAACGGGCAGGGACACGGAAATTTGAATTTCATTTGGCACGTGTCATGAAATATCAGTATTCTTTTGATTTTTTTTCAACCATTTAAAACTGTAAAAATCAGTCTCAGCTCACCAGCCATACAAAAACAGGCAGCTGGCCAGATTTGGCACAAGAGGCCATGTTTGAATCCCTGCTTGTCTGAAGCCCCAACCCTCTCCTCTGTCTCACCAGAGCCCAACCACACTATCCTCTGCTGTTGCCTCCTTGGGCTCTTCACTTGCAGTTTCTTCTGCATGGAATTCTCTTCCCCTGGTGCTAAGTGATTAAGAGCTACGGCAGCTAATCAAAAAGTCAAATCCACCAGCTACTCCTCGGAAACCCTACGGGCAGTTCTATTCTGTTTTATAGGGTCACTTAACTTGACAGCAATGAGTTTTTTGGTTGGGGTAATTGCCCAAGAAGGAGTCCTGGTGATGCAACAGATAAGTGCTTGGATGCTAACTCAAAAGTTGGTGGTTCGAACTCACCCATCAGCTTTGTGGGAGAAGGACCTGGCGATCTGCTCCCATAAATATTACAGCCCAGGAAACTGAATGAAGTCACTACAAGTTGAAATTGACTCAAGGGCACCGAACAGCAATTGCCCAGGGGCTGGTCACCTCTATTAGGTTTGGACATCCCACAGATGCCTTCCCTGCTGGCTCTATCTAAAAGAACTTCCTCCTTCCTCATCTCCTTATCCTGTGTTATGTGATTTCGTAGCTCTTGTCCCTGTCTAAACGCATACTATATGTCTCTCTGCTTCTTTGTTGTGTCTCTCCCAGCCAGAAGGCTAACTCCACCAGGACAAAAGATTTGTCTGCCTTGCTCACTGTTGCATCCCCAGCATCTAGAACAGTTCCCGGCACATAAAAAAATAAAGGGGGCACAAAAAATACTTGAATAAAAACTATTGAATGATTGCAAATGCTGAAGTGGTTTGGATTTTTTTTTTTTTAATTGATGCCAGGTTATTTTAGGTTATCTACCTTTACTGTGCAATTGCTGCCATCGCCACATTTCCAAATTTGGGGTTTAGACTGGGAAGGTAAAAAATGTTTTTAAATAGAACCTTAAAAGACACCAGTTGGTTTTCTGGTGACAGGTGTCTCTCTCCCAAGCACCCCCCCCCCTTTTAATAGCCGAAGCTATAAATTATTGTGACCAAAATAGTTTGGGAGGATGAAGTCTTGGGTGTTTGTTTTGTTTGTCTTTTTTTTGAGATGGGGTTGAAAAGAGGAGACACGGGGACATAATACTTTCCTAGAGTTTAAGATACAGTCCCCAGGGATGCTCAGTGAGTTTCCTTAAATTTAAGAGAGCAGATCTTTGCCCTTATAGTCTTGAGTAGTGGTCATCTAAAGGCCACCCTCCCCCCTGCCCCAAGTGTTCCCTTTTCTGGGAAGGATAACTCAAAGGTGGGGAGGTTGGGTTTCTTCCTTTCTTTTACAAGGTGGTAATCTCTTAGCTGCCTATGGAAATAAGGCTGCTTTGAAAGAGGAGCTTTACACATTGTAAACTTTTCCCCCACGGCAAGTCAGCCCCAGTAATGCTTCTTGAAGTTAAAATTTCTCTTCTTTCTCTCTTTTTTTTTTCCTTTACTTTTCTTAATGAAGTAGAAAGTGAACTTTCCTGCACTTGTTAAAAAGCATGCTCCTTGGGTAAAGAAAATGCGTCCTGTCCTTTTTCCTCTACAAATGTGCAAAATCACCAGTGTTGAGTATGCATTAAAAATTTTCCAACTCCTGGAGACGGAAAAAAGGCATGGTGCTAAACAATGAATATATATGCCACCTTTTGTGTGAGAAGGAGAAGATAAGAATCTGTTTGTATTTGTTTCAGTTTGCATAAAGAAACCCTGGAAGAATACAGAAGAAACCAATAACAAAGATCTCTGATGGGCAGGTGGGAATGTAAAGGGCCCATGGGGAGGGAATGGTTAGAGAGAGGACCAGGCATGAGATATTGCCCTGTGTATCTTTTTATATCATTCTGACTTTTGAATCATGTAATGTGTTACCTATCCCAAAATGTAAAATATAAGTAAATATTTTCTGAGATTTTAACTTACCTTATTTTGATTTTTGGCACCTATTCTTTTAGTGCTTCTTTAATGCAGGTGTATACTTATGGTGTGTGACTATCTTTCTCTTTCTAGATTGGGAACTTCTTTTGAGACTAAGAGCCATGTCTTATGTGTCTCATGCGTCTTTGTATCCCCAGCATCTGGTAGAGCAATAAGCAGGTTTATAGTTGGTACTTAACAAATGTCTGTCTGTCAAATGTCTGTCTTTCAAACAGTGGTTGAAAATTAGTTTTGAGTTTACTTTATAAAGGACAAAAGAGAATCCAGAGGTATTTGTTCAGCTCTGTCAGCTTTCAAGCAGTGATCTTGTTTATTTGGAATTAGTTTTAAGACACAGCACATTTAGATGATAGGAAGTAGCTGCAGAAATCTAGCCACTTTCCAAATAGAACATGGCAAACAAAAGGCAATATTAATGAATGCAGGCTAATAGGAAACACTCCTGCTCTGTGTGTGTCTGAGTCTGGGTATTGACTCCACTGTGAACTGGCCACAGAGGGTGGGTGACCCTCTTTGTGTACCTCCACCCTACCCTTGCTTGAGGGCACCATATTAAGAATAAAGCAACTAAGTTTAGAAACAGGCAAAGGGAAGCAGTGATGGGTTTGGGATAAGTTCACGCAGTTGCTTGGCCAGGCTGACCCTGGGCAAATGTCTCCTCATCTCCCAGTGATGGATGATGCTGCAGCTTGACCATGCTGAATGAGTCTGGTTCCAAGGCCAGCTGCCAGATTTTGTTTTTTTCCATTTTAGAAAGGGACTCTGAAGGGATATTGATTTAGTGGCATACCCTCACGGTTGACTCTGTCAGTCACCATGATAAGGTGAAAGCAGGGACAGATTAAAGGCTGGACCCACTTTTGGAATGAGAAATAAATCCTGTGGTGGGCTGAGAGGAGCCCTGATGGTGTAGTGGTTAAAAGTGCTTGGTTGCTAACCGAAAGATCAGTGGTTTGAACCCACCGATCACCCCATGGGAGAAAAATGTGGCAGTCTGCTTCCGTAAAGATTTACAGCCTTGGAAACCCTATGGGCAGTTCTACTCTGTCCTACAAGGCCGCTATGAGTCGGGATCAACCTGGCAATTGGTTTGGTTTGGATGGGCTGAGATAGGGTGTGTGTTAAACTCTCTGTTATTTTGAATGTGTGCCTCTGACTTTTGGAGAAATGATATTGAATATGGTGGAACTATACACCTCTAAAGAGTTGTATGGATTAGTCCATTGTCTGTCTTGGATTTATTGGTGAGGAAATTAACAGGTGAGATTGCTTAGGAGATTTGCATGTAGCCATACTTGTAGGAGGAGAGTTGGGCAGATACCAAGACTTTTTTTTTTTTATTGTGCTGTGAGTTTACAGTTCAAGTTAGTTTCTCATACATAAATTTATACATACATTGTTCTATGACCCCAGTTGCTCTCCCTATAATATGACAGCGCACTCCTCCTTTCCACCCTGTATTTCTTGTGTCCATTCAACCAGCTCCTGTCCCTTTTTGCCTTCACATCTCGCCTCCAGACAGCAGCTGCCCATTTAGTCTCACATAGCTACTTGAGCTTAGAAGCACACTCTTCACGAGTGTCATTTTATGTCTCATAGTCCAGCCTAATCTTTGTCTAAAGAGTTGGCTTTGGGGATTTGGGGATGGATACCAAGACATTTTTATCTGAACTGCTCAGGCTTTAGGAAACAACTTGGTTTTCTAATGACAGCTATTCCCTCAATAGAATACCGTTTTTTTTTTTTTAATAACAAAGCTGGAACCAATGGACACTTGACTCTGGAAAAATAAGTTTGCTAGTAATTGGGACTTAAAGTTATCAAAGTAATTTCATTGATTTAATGATTTACAGTGTTTTTAAATATATATATATATTTTTTAGAACAGATTTAGGTTTACAGAAAAATTGAGACAATATTAGAGAGAGAAAAAAAAAAAACCCATGTGGTCAAGCTGTTTTTGACTCATAGCAACACTGCAGGACAGAGTAGAACTGCCCCATAAGGTTTCCATGGCCATAATCTTTCCAGCAGCAGACTACCACAGCTTTCTCCTGCAGAGCTGGCTGGCGGGTTCAAATTGCCAACCTTTTGGTTAGCAGCTGAGCACATAACCACTGCACCACCAGGGCTGTAATGGTAGAGAATTCCCATATGACCCACACCCCGTTTCTCCTATTATTAATATCT
This sequence comes from Loxodonta africana, assembly GCF_030014295.1. NCBI lineage: Eukaryota > Metazoa > Chordata > Mammalia > Proboscidea > Elephantidae > Loxodonta > Loxodonta africana. The sequence continues at coordinate 169,803,416 of NC_087342.1, forward strand.
TGCATTAGTATTACACATTTGTTATAATTAATCAACCAGTATTATACATTATTATCGACTAAAGTACATAATTCAGAGTTCCTTAGTTTTTACCTAATGTCCTTTTTCTGTTCCAGGGTCCCATCCAGGAGACCACATTATATTTAGTCCTTATGTCTCCTTTGGTACCTGTTGGCTGTGATAGTTTTGAGGAGTACTGGTCACATATTTTGTAGGATGTCTTTCAATTTGGGCTTGTCTTATGTTTTTGTCATATTTAGACTGGGTTATGGGTTTTGAGAGGAAGACCACAGAAGTGAAGTCCCATTCTCATCACATCGTATTAAGGGTACCTAAAGTTTGAATCCGCCAGGCGCTCCTTAGAAACTCTATGGGGCAGTTCTACTCTGTCCTCTAGGGTCGCTATAAGCCGGAATCGACTCGATGGCACTGGGTGGGTCTGGGACTATCAACATGACAGCACTGTTGACATTAAAAACGTTGATCGCCTGACTGAGGTAGTGTTAGGTGTCTGCACTAAAGTTCCTCCTCCCCATACGGTTCCATACGGTACTCTCTACTGTACTCTCAAGAAGGAAGTCACTGTGCAGCCCACATTTAAGGAGTGGGGAGTTTGGCTCCACCTCCTTGAGGGCGAAGTAGTACCTATATGAATTATTTGGTGTTGATGGGGTTTTATATTCTAGGAAAGGCTTAATTTTTTGTATATTGTTTACTCATGTCAATCTACCCAGGTGGCATCATAAAATACACCAATAATAAAAATCTAGGTAAATCACAAATACTGAGTTAGTCTGCAGCTTTTCATTTTTTTCTTTCTCCTACATTTTTTTTCTTTAATTAAAACTGAATATTTGGTTTGCATTTTCATTCATCTGTGGCAGGAAAAAACTAGCTAAAAGTGGATTGGAGTGGTTGGAGAAATAGGCATGAATATTTTACTTATTATTAAGCCCCTAAATTTTTTAAATAGTAAATGATGTTTTGAAAACCCTCTGGAGTGGTTCTGTTCTGCACATGTGGGGTCGCCATAAGTAAGAATGCACTTGATGGCAACTAATACAACATGTTCATTATTGACTTGCTTCATTTTTTTTCTTTTTAAAAAAATTTTACTTGATTAAAGTTAAGAGGAGAGATAACCAGTATTTAATGAGTACTTTTGGCATGCCAGGAAGTTTGCATTTATATTATCTGATAAAAACTCCAAGAGCTGATGCGGGGTGGGGAGTTGAAGTTTCCCCATTTTACAGAGGAGGAAGCTGAGACTTGGAGAAATTAAGCTGTTTACCTAAAATTGATATGTACTAATCTGGATCCAGACCAGGTCTATAAAATCTCAGAGCCTGAGAGAGGGCTGTTTGTTCTCCATTATGCTTCTTCCTCCCCCAATCTTTTGTTCCTATCCTTCAAGGTGAATGTGATAAAGGGGAAAGGGAAAGGAAAGTTTGCCTTGACTCACAGAACATTCCAAAGCAATTTCTTGGCATTCCACAGAAGACTGCTTTTCTATAGCTTATACAACTTAAAAACTGATTGTTGGCTATTAGGTATTTGAGCAAATCCATTGTTGGCTTTTTGTTAACTGAGTGAGTCCCTTCACACACGAATCTCTGTTTCTAGATGGGTTAAAAAGGAACTTTGAGTAGGTCATCCTTGAGCTCTTTCCCAGCAATCTGAGCTCTTTCCCAGCAATTGTACCACACTCTATCCTGTGTCTTCTATGTCAATCCTTTTCCATTCTTTTCTAGCTTCACAGTCTCTGAAGACTTTTCATTCTGTTGGTGTGGATTTGGGCTCTTATAAAAGGCTAGGTCGCTATGAGTGGGAATCTACTCGATGGCAATGGGTTTGTTTTTTGGTTTTAAAAGGCTAGCATTAATATGTAGAGTAAAATGTAGACCATTCATAACAATAACTCATTATAGTTTTTTTTTTTTTTTGGTAATCGAAGAAAAACACAAGTGTGCACACTAAATCAAGTTGGCAAGAATGTGTAACCTGATGCCAAGCGTAAACTGAACAGTCTTCAGGCTTACTGACATCAGATTCTTTGATAATTTTTTTTTTCTTTTTTTCTCTTTTTAAGTGCTTACAGTTTCCTATGTTTAGGTAGTTTCCCTTCGCTACCTTCTTTCCTGCTCCCATTCCAATTTCAATAAAAGATGCAGAAAACATGGGGGAAAACAAAGACGGTGTGAGTGCTGGGTTCTTTGGCAATGCAGATGATCCTCACAGTCCCCGTTCTGTTGAAATTTGCCCCAATAACTAGGAGTGGACTTTGGCTGGACAAAGCCAGATAGAGTTGGCTTTTTCTGAGTTTACCTCAGTGCTCTTACTCCTCTACTCCGAGGCAAAAAGGGAGCTTTCTTGAGTGCTATCTCAGAAAAAGGTAATAGATGGTCATGCAATTAATTAAGAGGCAAAAGAAACATTTCCTCCATTAAAACTGGGATGTTTACTTCTTCAGGTGTGCATCAACAACCATGAGACTGTCACTAAATAGATTTATGGTTCTGAGAAAGACATCTTATGCCTCAATATTTCAGTTTCCACGAATCTAAAATGAGGATTACAGTGCTATCTGCCTCCCCACCCCCAATATTGGTCTAAGGATAAAATAAGGTGAGTTTTTTAGAAGTAAAGGCACTGCAGAAAGATATAGTATTGCTGTTGAAGGAACAAATTTCTCTGGCAGACAGAGTTGGGAAAATGAAATTCTGTGTAAATCTTCCAGATAATTGAGGTATGCACCCTTAAGCACTGAGGGGGAGCATTGATGGCATCTTGCCTTCCATGAGGGAGACCCAGGTTCGATTCCTGGCCAAAGCACCTCGTGCACAGCCACTGCCCATCTGTTAGTGGAGGCTTTTGTATTGCTGTGGTGCTGAACAGGTCTCAATGGAGCTTTCAGACTAAGATGCACTAGGGAGAAAGGCCTTGGCAACAGGAAGCATTCCATTCCATTGTGCATGGGGCCACCAGGAGTTGGGAATCAATTTGACAGCAGCCAACAACAGCCACCACCCTTAAGCACTAAATAGAATATTGGACATTATTTTACTTTTTCTTAAAAATTCAAGGCCATTGCCACAAATACCTGTTACAGAACTGCTCAGGGTTTTTGCCTTTCGGTAGCTTCAGACTGCTGTGATTCTTCAGTTCTTAATTGTATATTTCATTTTCCCATTCCTGTCTTACTGACAGACTGTCAGATGCCTCCCTCTTGGTGATATTAATGTCATTTCCTTCATCTTTTTTGATTTTCTGCTTTAGCATCTGGTATCTGGCATTTGGAAATCTTGTAATTGATTCATTAGCATTGTCTTTGATATAAAAATAAATTGACCAGGAGTGGGGCATTGTGATTTGAGTACTTGGCCTTTGTTACCCCTCTGTTGGTATGTTTGCTCTATTATGTGCCCTGGACATTATTTTTCTTTTCTCTCTTTTCCTCTACTACGGTGTATTTTCTATAGCATTTGTATGATGCTGGCACCTTAGTAAGACTACCTGTAGTGCATAACAGTGGTTTACATTTTAGCGATTTGAAGTAAATTCTGATCAGCCCTTACTCCTCTTAAAAGCAAGTGTTCCTTAACTTAAGCCTACAGAGGTCGTTACTTTTTCTTCATTTAACAGGAATTTTGCTAAATTCCTCATCTCGTCATCTTTGTTGAGTAGACTGGACTCTAGGCTCTTATGGTAGGAACCACACATCTTGCCTTAAAAAAGCCTGTCCTTTAGAACAGGGCTGAATACCCTTTGCATAGTCAAAATAGGAATTTCATTTACTAACTAATCGATAGATTAGTTACAGATTATAAATTCTAGTATCAGGGCAAGTTGTAAAAAAGTTTCCATCCCTCGTGATACCACATTGTCTCCTGTGCTTCTCAGGCCCTTTTATAAGAGTATGTGATACAGTGACTATTACAGATGTGAATTCTATGAGAAGAAGGCATCTACATGGAAAACAAGTTTTGTAAAGTTCACGAACCAGTAATAACAATACCTTGTATCTATATGATATTTGCTAGTATAAAAGGCACTTTTATTGAAATTATTTATTTTAATCCTTATCCTTTTATTTTTCTATAAAGTATCTCTTAGTCTCACCTATTAAGGAATCTACTGCTGTCCCCATGTTACAAACATGGAAACGAAGGCTGGTTTAAGTGACTTGCATAGGCCACATTGCCTATGGCAGGTCAAGACTCAAACTGGTGGAATCTGCTGGTATCTGACTCCAACTCATCTCAGCTGAAGCTTCAGTCCGTAAGAATAGACTTTTTTTCTGATAGAAGATTCAGAAAAATCAATCTGGGACACAAATGTTTGTTTCTTAAGTGTTCCTGAAGCCCGTTTGATCCCTTTTGTGCCTAGTGCGGGTCTCTCGGTGTGAAGGATGCTCTGTGTCGATGAACTCCTGAAATTAAATTCAAGAGTGCGTACCAATGGCTATGGCCATGAAAAACCGAAAACCAAACCCAGTGCCATCCAGTCGTTTCCGACTCATATTGACCCTATAGGACAGAGTAGAACTGCCCCATAGAGTTTCCAGGGAGCGCCTGGCAGATTCGAACTGCCAACCCTTTGGTTAGCAGCTGTAGCTCTTAACCACTATGCCACCAGGGTTTCCGCTGTGGCTGTAGCTTTCTTCAAATATTCAAGGACATTTGGCCTTCAAAAAATTGATTTACATGATCGTATAAAAAAAATTTTTTTTATTATTTGTTTTACACAACATATAACCTTTTCCCCCACCTAATTAGTATTAATCCTTTTTATTCAAAGGATTAAAAATACTCAAGACATCTCGTTCTATTTGCTTGGTGTGATAATAATGACAGATTGTAGTCGAAATTTTAAACTGATCTTCCATAGAAGGAAATGATTTTCTTATAAGACAGACATGTGACATTTGAAAATGTCATTATGCTATAAGTTCAAACTACTATTTTCTTCATTCTTAGTAATCTGTCCAGTGAAAGAAGCCCCGGAAGGTATGGAGCTTTTCACATTTCAGCAAATCTGAGTCTCTCTTTTTCTATCCAGTAGAGTACAAATGGAGCCCTGGTGGTGCAGTGGTTAAGAGCTTTGCTGTTAACCAAAAGGTCAGCAGTTTGAATCCACCAGCTGCTCCTTGGAAACCCTATGGGGCAGTTCTACTCTGTCCTGTAGGGTCGCTGTGAATCGGAATCGACTCAATGGCAATGGGTTAGAGTACAAATAAAAGCACTGGTTTTCCCATGAAAGGAGGAAGGGAGCGAACACACAAATGTATGACAGTATTTAGCTCAGCTATTCAGCCGCTTATTTGCCATGTTCTAGAAGTAGAGGTAGTGAAATTCCTCTTTCTTCTTAGCATCAGATCTGCAATTAGGATATGTAATTGCAGTAATATATCCATGCTGGTTAAAAAAAATGTACGTATGTGTGTACATATATACATATATATGCACACACGCAAATATATACGTATATTTAATGTTGCAAAGAAATGATTATGTGCAAAGCATGGTGGTTGCTTGAGATCTAGCTCTTGGGAATGAATCTCACATTTTCCTGTCTGCTGCATATTCCATTTCTTATCTCTGCACGGCAGAGCATCTTCAACTTCTGCAAAAAAAAAAAGATGATTTTAAAGTAAGGAATGCTGTATATAAGGAGCCATGGTGGCACAGTGGTTGAGCACTGGGCTGCTAACCTAAAGGTCAGCAGTTTGCACCTATTCAGCAGCCCCATGAGAGAAAGACCTGGCAATCTGCTTTTGTAAAGATTACAGCCAAAAATTACCCGTGAGGGAGTTGTACTCTGTCACATGGGGTTGCTATGAGCTGAAATCAATTCTATGGCACCCCACAACAACAGTGTTGTATATACTCGAGACTTTTTAAATAAGCACACCATTTCTGAGCTATCTGGTACAGCTGAAATATGTTATCAATCAACTTCTTTACATTTAAAAGAAGAAAAGAAGGGGAGGAACAGTGGAGATGGAGACCTTATGTTAAGTTTGAAAAAGTGGTAAAGGCTTAAATGTTAAAATGCAAAATTGTTATTGTGTAGTTTAGACCCTCCCACATCTGTGTTCCTTTGTGTGATTGAATTCATGAACTTTTACGCCATCCGCTTAACACAGTCCATAGTACAAAATAATTCAGAAGCACAAGAGGTCCGAATTATTTATCACAGAAGGAATGTCGCTGACATTCATCATGTTTAATTATCTGGCAATTTTTTCAACTTAAAAATATTTACTTAGTATTTAGTACTCATCGTGATGCAAGCTTGGGACTGTGCATCTTTTTTGAATTGTTTTTCAGTTGAAGCTGAGATTTGGAATATCTAAGCCTTAAATCTGCTTCTTAGAAGAAATATTTCAGTATGAAACTAAGTGGCTGCTTAGCATGTTCAGGCTCAATTGACAGAAAAGATATAAGTAAGAGAGTAATTTTCATTTCTCTTTTAAGAGAAAAGGATTATCTGTTATCCTTCCATAACCAAAGACTCAATGGTATAATAACATGGCACTATTGTACATCTTCTTACTATCAGATAGGTACTGCTTGGGGAGTTAATAGGATTCTTAGGCAGAATTTTCCCAGAAAGTCAGCTGGCCTTATAACATACTAACCTAATGTTCCTTCTGGTGTTTCGTCAGAGAGAGTAATAAGAATAATAAACATGACTAAAAGTTGGTAATCTTAGAGAGGGGACTCAGAAGTTCTGAAACAAACCTCATACATTTCGTAAATTAAGTGAAACATTACAAAGGCATTCTTTTATTTTCTTTCAGCGTCTTCATTTATTTCCTTTCACAATCTTCCTTCAAATTCTAAAATGCCTAAGAGCCCTACTATCAGAGGCACCTATAATGGTATCCTTTTCTTTGTTAATGACCTTGAGGAAATATATAATCAGACAATTTGAGAGTTTTTATTATTATTATTATTATTATTGTAATTGTAGTTTTCGGTGCAGGAAGAATCCTATTTTTGTATTTGATTCAAGAACCAAAAAAACGAACAGTATTTTTTCCTCTAATGCAGTGGAGGGGAGGGAGGGGTGTAAATTTCTTGCTTGTTAGTGATGGTGAAGGGTGACCTGAGCAGCGGCTGACTGTCCGAGCACCCAATGGGTATAACTTGATGATTAGTTTTTTTACTTAGTCCATCCCTTAGAGATGTGGGTATTTATTTTTCCTATCATATAGAGAGAACTACTTGATGTATAGTTGTAGAAGGGAGGTGATGGAATAAGAATGAATGCAGACCAAGACAGTCATGGATGAGAAGAGGCAAACAGAAAGATCCCCATCTGTGGGAAAACATGGAACAGCAAAACCACAGACAGGAAACAGTGCTAACTCTAAACGAGTCACAGCAGTTAAGTTTCTGCAAATGGGAAAGAGAATGCAAGATGTGGTGTTTTTACCCAAGACATGTGTCAGAGTTTGAGCATCACCCACAGCAACTTCCATCCTTTCTCTCCACAGCCTTAACAGCCCTGGGCTCCCCCTCCTTCCATGCTGCTGAAAGTCAGATCCCCCACCACCCACCTTATTTCTCCACAATAAGTCCTATGTGATCTATTCAGATCTCATCAAACTGATTTACTGGGCCCGCTGGCTCTGCTCACCCTCAGTTTATTTCTACTCTGTTTAAAATTCGGGAAGTGCTGGGGGAGGGGCAGGACATTAATCGCTGCACTTGTGCAAACGGAGTGCCAGCTGATTTATGGCAAAGGTTATAAAGGAAAAGTATTAAGTGTGCTTCATTCCGTTTGGCAAAACCATCCTGCACAATGTCCACGGAAACCCCAAGAGTCCTGTTTTGTAGAAAGAAGGGGGGAAAAACTCCACCAAAGATGTGCTCGTCTTCTTTTGAGCATTAATTAAGATTGTAAATCACAGGCCACATGAAACAACTGTATACGACAGAACGTGGATGGTCCGGGAATTCTGCTGGGCTCGTGTGATCAGTCTGAATACCTACACCAAAGCCCTAATGGGAGGGCGGACTTCAAAGGGCAGTTTTGGCATGAAGGAAGAGGTCTGCTCCAGCAGGCAGGGAGAGAAAGAGTTGTAAAGTATAGACTGCGTGGAAAGTAAAGTACAGACTGGTGGGGGACCAGGAAGGAGTTGGTGGCGGGGTGGAGAATGAGAGAACAGTTGATGATTTTTTTCTTAAGAGTGCCAGATAAGCATTAAATAATGTTTATGCTTCTATCTAGTGGTTTCGCTTGCATCATTCTGGGAATATCTTCCAACTGAACAATAAATACATCCCTAAAAATTTTTTTTTTTTTTTTTTTGGCAGAAGGGAAGTATTGCATATATTCTTACTTCCTTACCCTTGTGAAATGTCCTTTGGCTGCTCTGTTGACCAGTTGCCCTCTCGAACCCATGGGTTTTAGGCCATTCTGACAAGTGGCAGTCAGCATGATTTCCAGGTGTGGGTTTGCAAAGAGGGAACTCAGGTACTTAATGCACTTTGCTCAGTGCAAGATCAGCTTTCAGCAATGATAGAGTTGAGATCTTAGGCTCCTTGGAGAGCTCTAATAAAAGTATTCATTAGCCCCCCCTCCTAAATTTACTTGTACTCCGTATTAATCTCTTTGTAATCCATTAATCCAACCCTCTGTCACGTTTGTCACCCTTCCACCCCGAAATACATATTGAATATCTGCAATAAATATTTTTTCTTTCATGGATCTTTGAAATCTGTTTACATGTATTGTTATTTACATTCAGAGAAGATGTGTGTGGGCTGGGAATTTAGCATACGCTTCTTCCTCTTCTGCTGGGGCTGGTTTTTGCTAATTTATCCTCATCTTGAGCTGGTGTGGTGCCTTTTGGTTCAGCTGCATATATTTTTAGAGCAGCAACCCAAGACTAAGGTTAAATCCAAGTTCATAGCTATGGAGCTAAATTTTAACTTTGGACCTTTTCTTCAGAAGTGTGGTATTCTAAACAACTAAATTAATGTAACTGAAAATTATAAGTGATCTCTCCCTGAAAATACTGTTGTCTACGGTTTGTAATAGCGAACAGTTGAGAGCACCTTGAATGTTCAATAACAAGGGTTTGGTTAAATAAATCAGAGTACATTCATGTAATGGAACACTAAAACATGGTACAGAAATGTAGGTATTATACAGAACTTGTTTACAATATTCACTTAAAACATAGTAGGTATGTTGTTATCCCACTTTTGCTTTTCAACTTTTTTGAGGTATGATTGAAGTGTACAAATCTGCACATATTTCAATTGTATAATTTAATGATTTTTGACATATGTATGATCTGTGAAACCATTACCACAATCAAGATAACAAATGTTTCTATTAGCCCCCCCTAAATTTACTTGTACTCCAAATTAATCTCATTGTAATCCATGAATCCATCCCTTCTGCCACCTTTGTCACCAGGTAAACATTGACCTGCTTTCTGTCACTATAAATAGCATTTTCTAGAATTTTATATAAAGGGAGTCATGTAGCCTATACTGTTTTTTGTCTTCTTTTTTTCACTGAGCCTGATGATTTTGAGATTCATCCATGTTGTTGTATCAAGAGTTTATTCCTTCATGTTGTTGAGTTGTATTTAATTATATGAATATACCACAACCCAGTCACCTGTTGATGGGCACCTTGGGTTATTTCCAATTTTTAGCTATTAGAAATAAAGCTACTACAAGCATTCATGTCCAAGTCTTTTTGTGGATATATATTTTTATTTCTCTTTGGTAAATACCTACCATGGAATGACTAGATTGTGTGGTAGGTTTATATTTAACTTTTTAAGGAATTGTGAAACTGTTTTCCAAAGTGGTGGTAGTACCCTGTTATGCTTCGATCAACAGGGTATGAAAGTTCCAGCTGCTTTACATTCTTGACAACACCTGGTATAGTCAGCTTTTTTTTTTTTTTTTTAATTATAGCCATTCTCATGTGTTTATAGTGGTATCTGTCTCATTGTGATGGTTTGAATTTGCATTTCCTTAATGACTAAAGATGTTGCACTTCATATATATATATTGGCCATTTATATTTTCTTTGGTCAAATGTCTGCTTAGATCCTTTGCCCACTTTTAAATTGACTTGTATGTTTTCTTGCTGAGTTTTGAGAGTTCTTTGTTACAAGTCTTTTTTTTGATATATGTGTTGTGACTATTTTCTCCCAGATTGTGGCTTGCCCTGTTGCTTTTTTTTTAAATTGTGCATTAGGTAAAAGTTTACAGAGCAAGTTAGATTGCCATTTGATAGTTTGTACATAAAGTATTTCATGGCCTTGGTTTCATTTCCCAGTGTGCCAGCACTCTCCCCATTTCTGCCCTGGGCTCCCTTTTCCTTTCGTCCTGATTTTCTACTCCTTCCTGGCTTTTCATCTTTGCTCTTGGGCAAGTATTGCCCTTTTGATCTAGTATTATTAATTGTTCTTAGGAGCACATTCCTCTCAGGTGTTGTTTATTTTATGTGCTTGTCTGTTATTTGGCTGGAAAGTGGTCTCCGGGAGTGGCTTCAGTTCCAGGTCAGAAGGGTGTGTTAGGACCATAGTCTCGGGGCTTCCTCCAGTCTCTGTAAGACCAGTAAGCCTGGTCTTTTCTGTGAATTTGATTTTTTTCTTCTACATTTTTCTCCCTCTCTGCCTGAGACTTTCTGTTGTGGTCCTAGTCAGAGAAGTTGGTAGTGGTAGCAGGGCACCAACTAATTCTTCTGGCTTCAGGGTGGTATAGGCTGTGGTTCATGCGGTCCATTAGGCCTCTGGACTAATTGCTCCTTTGAGTCTTTAGTTTTCTTACCTTTCCTTTCCTTCAGACGGGAAGAGACCAGTAGTTGTTTCTTAAATGGCCATTTGCAAGCTTTTAAGACCCCAGACACTGCTTACCAAAATAGGATACAGAACATTGCCTTTATGAACTATGTTGTACCAATTGATGTAGATGTCCCCCAAGTCTATGGTCCTTTGCCTTCGAGCCTAGGAACTTCATCCTGAGGCGTCTGGTTATGTCTCAGAGGTTTCTCTGACTGTGTCCCTTGTGTGCAGTATTGTCTATATTAATATATGAGGAGAATCAACAGTCATGTATGTAGAAATATCCACCACCAAACCTGTATCTGCCAGTAGGTGTGCTCCCTTACACCCTCCCACACCTCTTGGAGTGTCTACCTACCTATGTATCCATTCACAAGTTATTTACTAGTACTATTGTTGCAGGATTGTCTATGCTATGGTAGTTACCATAAAAAAAAAAAAGTTACCATATTTGCCCTTTATTCTTGCTTTCCTCTCAGTGTCCTCTCTTGCCTTGGTCATGTTGTACTGACTTCTCCCATATTGCTTTTCCCTTCACCAGTATTAACATGTGTCTTCTATCTATTTGGTAATTTCCCCTCCATTCCCCTCCCATCCCTGGTAACCATCAAAGAATTTTTTTCTATGTATAAACCTTTTGTTGTTGCTTTATAATAGTGATCTCCTACAATATTTGTCCTTTTGTGATGACGTATTTCACTCAGCATAATGTCCTCCAAATTCCTCCATGTTGTGAGATGTTTCATGGATTTGTCATTATTATCGTCTCGTAGTATTCCGTTGTGTGTGTGTGCCACAGTGTGTTAATCCATTCACTTAGGTTGTTTCCATCTCTTTGCTATTGTGAATAATGTTGCAGCGAACATGGGTGTGCATATATCTATTCATGTCACTGGTCTTCTTTCTTTAGGGTATATTCCTGGGAGTGGGTTGCTGAATGCTATGGTATTACTATCTTTAGCTTTTTGAGGACGCACCATAGTGTTTTCCATTGTGGTTGCACCATTTTACATTCCCACCAGCAGTGTATAAAATTTCCAATCTCCCCACAACCTCACCAACATTTGTTATTTTCTGGGTTTTTTTGATTAGTGCCAGTAATGTCGGGGTGAGATGGTATCTCAGTGTAGTTTTGATTTGCATCTCTAATTGCTAATGATCACAAGCATTTCTTCATTTGTTTGTTAGCTGTCTGAATGTCTTCTCTGGTGAAGCGTTTGCCCATTTTTTAATTGGATTGTTCATCTTTTTATTGTTGAGGTGTTGAAGTTTTCTATAAATTTTTGCAATTTAGACCATCTTCGGATATGTCGTAGCCAAAGTTTTTTTTTCCAACTGTAGATTCTCATTTTATTCTTTTGGAGAAGTCTTTTGTTGAGCATAAGTGTTTAATTTTCAAGAGATCCCATTTATCTAGTTTATCTTCTGCTGTGTGTGCTTTTTACTTATGTTTAGTATTCTGTTTATGCCATATATTAGGGCCCCAGCATTGTCCTTATTTTTTCCTGTTTTTTTTTTTTTCTCCACAATAAGATTACATTGCTTTTATAATAAGAAAAATATGAAAGAAACTTTATTTCGGAAAGAATGTAAAAGCAAAGTTCAGGTAGTGCCAAGACTTTTGGATGTTATGTTTAACTTTGTTGGAACAATTTATTTATTTATTCTTTCATTCTGAGAAAATGCACTGAACAAGTTCTATGAGCAAGGCATTACATAGAGAATACAAATGTAAACAAGCCAGAAATAATTCCTGCCATCATGGAATTTACAGACTGAGATATGCAAAAAAGTAAATAGGTGGCTTTGTGATAAGTGCCATGAGGATAGAAATCCCAGGATCTTCAGGAAGCACCTGGCAGAGGGATCTGCCCAGTCTTAGGGAGAAAAGGGAATAAGTGTCCTCCAGTCTGTGGCCACCTTTAGATACTCCTTCCATTGAGGCCACAAGGAAGAAGTAAGGACGTCATTGAATTTAAATTTTGGTGGTAGAAACCTGAGGGTAATCTAGTGGTTTATATTTTCTCTGTAAAATAGTGTATAAGGTTATATTCTGAGATTGAAGAGCCGGAATTTGAGAATAGAGATTTGAAAGTGATATTGTGGAAAATGAGTGAGAAGGAAAATGACTGAGGAGGAAAACATGGAATGATAGTCAGGCAACGATGAGAAAGAACCCTGTTGAGGTGAAAACCATGCTTTTATCTTAGGCTATAGGGTTGCTGTGAGTTGGAATTGACTCCATGGCAACTGGTTTGGTTTGGTTTTTTCTTTAAAGGCTATCTCCAGAGTCACTGGGTAGTTCGACTGGTTAAGCACTTGAAAGGTTTGTGGTTCAGACCCACCCAGAGGTGCCTCAGAAGACAGGCCTGGCAATCTGCTTCTGAAAGGTCACAGACTTAAAACCTTATGAAGCAGTTCTACTCTGCGTGCATGGAGTCGCCATGAGTTGGAATCAATTCAACCACAACTTAACAGCAACAACAAGGGAAACTTATTGGGTATGGGTTTTTATTAAACCAAGAATTTTTAGACAGCATGGTCTGCATATTCATAGAAGTCTGTATTAAATTTTTCTTTTATCAAAGAGAAGTGAATCAATTCCTGTTATATTCTTGTAAGTTTCTCTGTGATCCAACACATTGAGTAGAGGGGTATGGATTATCCTCCATAGTTATTATTTTGGTTACTCATAACTGTTTCTGAAACCAACTTATACAAGCCTGAGTTCCTAAACTCACCCGTTTCAGGAAACACCACAGGTATTTTTCTCTTTTTATTTATTGTTTTCTTTTCTAAGGATTGAAATATAAGACATCTGAAATTAGCTTTGTTCTCTCTCCCTTTATCATTAAGTTCAAGTGTATATAATTTCAGCCTTTGTGTTCAGTGACCCATGATTAAAATGTTACTTAAAATGTTAAAGTCAGCTATCTTGCAAAACAATAGTACTAAATGGGTTGGCCACAAATCTATTGTCATATAATATTAGAAATAAATGATTCTTGCTGACATCCCTGCCTTAATCTGTCAGCTAGTCTATATCGGCTTAGTGAGACTGTGTTTAACCTATTTCCTTAATGGCAATTAAGAAATGTTTTCATTTCCTAGGAAAGGTTTGCCAGAGAAATCTCTCTGGCTTGTCCACCTTTGTAAATTCTGTCTCCATCCCTCCCCCTTCACTTTCTACCCGCTTCTAGAAACCACCTTCTTTCCCCCATTACTAAGACCAAGGCACCCCAAACATTCCCTGTGTGTTTGGGCAGTGCACAGTGAGAAAGAAATGATTAAGCAGCCAAATGTTTGAAAGCCTGCTAAATGCACGGATTATCATCTGCTTAACTCTTTCTTATCTTGAACTGTGTGGGGCTTTTATTGGCTGGGAACCATTGTTCTCCCTTTCTTGACATTAATGAAGAAATCAGAGCAGCCAGCTGATTTCCTAAGGTGGCTGAGAGTGACCTGTTGAATTGATTTATTTGTCCCCTCCTTCCAGAACCTTTCCAGCTAGACTAGAGCAACGGAGAGTGTGGCATTGTTAGAATAAACACAAAGGTGTACTCCTGCTCACACAAACAAATACAAGCACACCACCTCGGTCCACACCCACGCTGGGGTGGATTTAGCCTCTAAGAAACAGATTTAAGGAGTTTGCAGATAGTCTGCTTAAGAGATATACTCCTAGTTTCTGTTCTACTTTCTTAGTGGCTAAGAATAGGGTCACTAGGAGTCGGAATCAACTCCATGGCAATGGGTTAAGAACACAGCAGCAGCCTGCAGTTTCTCAGTGTAAAGCAGACTTTCCAGTTCAAACCTGTATCCCATGGGCTCAGGTGTTGTCTGATTACATACCCAACTGAGTAGATCAGGAGCTTGTGTATTTCTTACTTTTTTTTTTATAGTTAGAAGAATTGTCATTAATTTTCAGTTTACGAATTAAGAATAAAAACTCCATTTTCAGTATTAACAACATGGTCTTCTGTCCTTTCTTACCTTTTTCCATGCTCATATAATTATATAGGGATGTGAAGATATATGGTGTTTTCTATCATTGGTTTTGAAACATTGGGTCATACTATATATTCTGCTTTTCTAAATGAATGGATGATGGAAATTTTTCTAAAGCTACTGTTACAGATCTATCTTACTTTATTTAATTTGTGCAAGATATTCAATACTGCCCTTGTGGTACAGTGGTTAAGAGCTATGGCTGCTAACCAAAAGGTCTACAGTTTGAATCCACCAGCTACTCCTTGGAAATCATACGGGGCATTTCTACTCTGTCCTATAGGGTTGCTATAAATTGGAATTGACTCTGCGGCACAGACTCAGTTTTGGTTTACTCAATGGTATGGCTGTACCACAGTTTATTCAGCCATTCCCTGTCCTTGGGCATTCATTTAGTTTCCTTTTTTTTTTTTGCCACTGTAAACAAAACAACAGCCTAGGAGAGGGAATAGTAAGATGGATTCTGAAGTTGGACTGCCTGGGTTAAAACCTTATAATACCACTTGTCAACTTTGTGATCTCTGGCAATTTCCTCAACGACTCTCTGTCTCAATTTCTTCTTCAAATCAGAGATAATAAAAGCATCTACCTCCCAGGTCTCTTCTGCAGCCAAGTCCAGCACTTGCCCAGCCTTAGGGGCCAAGAGAACTCCAGTCATCCGTCCAGCTCCCTGTTTGGAAGAAGGGGTCAAGGAAGACTTTGAGGCTGTGTTCTCCCTGGGCGGCCGGGAAGGGACTGTCCAAGGGTCCTATTTCAAGTCTCAGGGCTCTCCGCCTTTCCCCAGCCTTCCTTTGTGTCTGGGGAGTTGTGTGTGTTTGGGGTGAGGTAAGCAGTCCATCCGGATTTCCCCAGGCGTCTCCACCCAAATGTTGCCATCAAACAGAGCTCGAAGCCTCCCTCCCACCTTCCAGACCTGCACAGCCCCAGCAGCTACTCCCTAAGTAGATTTGGGAAGGAAGGACAGCCAGAACACTGAAATCCATCGGTTTTCCAAAATCCTGTCTAGAAGCAAACTATCTCACCTTTATAGGAATATATTTTTCTGCTTAATAAATTCAAAGTGAAAATGTCTCTTGAATCTTTTTATAAAAACCAAACCCAGTGCCATCGAGACGATTCTGACTCATAGCGACCCTATAGGACAGAGTAGAACTGCCCCATAGAGTTTCCAAGGAGCGCCTGGCGGATTTGAACTGCCAACCCTTTGGTTAGCAGCCATAGCACTTAAACACTTAGCCACCAGGGTTTCTGAATCTATTTATAGCATTGGAAAATTGAATCAGAATAAACCTGTATAGCTATAAAGTTGTGGTAGCAAGTTCTTATAATTTCATGGAAGGCCAAGGACTGCTTGTGTATGTACAGGGATCATGTGTATAATAGGAGTATCTCTTGTGTTGAAGTCTGTCTCTTCTCTCAGGTCTTTTAAGCTGGCATTACTAGTAATGTTATGAATGTCACTTTTTGTTGTCATCTTTCCTCTGATAGGATCTTCTAGATAAAATATAGCCTCCCCCTGCCTCCGCCCCTAATAACTATATTTTTCACGTTGTTCAAAGGTTAATATTTCTGAACAGGAGCAGAATGAGTTAGTTGAGGAAGGCTCTAAAATCCAAAAATATCTGACCTTTCTAGCTCAAATAATAATTAAGAAAAAAGCCATTGCTTTAGTGAATTATTATTTATTATACTGTACTGTTGAGTCGCTTCCGACTCATAGCGACCCTATGCACAACAGAATGAAACACTGCCCAGTCCTGCACCATCCTCACAATCATTGTTATGCTTGAGCTCATTGTTGCAACCACTGTGTCAATCCACCTCACTGAGGGTCTTCCTCTTTTCCGCTGACCCTGTACTCTGCCAAGCATGATGTCCTTCTCCAGGGACTCATCCCTCCTGACAACATGTCCAAAGTATGTAAGACGCAGTCTCGCCATCCTTGCTTCTAAGGAGCATTCTGGCTGCACTTCTTCCAAGACAGACTTGTTCATTCTTTTGGCAGTCCATGGTATATTCAATATTCTTCACCAACACCACAATTCAAAGACTTCAACTCTTCTTCGGTCTTCCTTATTCACTGTCCAGCTTTCATATGCATATGATGTGATTGAAAATACCATGGCTTGGGTCAGGGGCACCTTAGTCTTCAGGGTGACATATTTGCTCTTCAACACTTTAAAGAGGTCCTTTGCAGCAGATTTGCCCAATGCAATGCGTCTTTTGATTTCTTGACTGCTGCTTCCATATATACATATATAAATGTTGCTACTGGTTTTAGAGTTCTCAATTTCTTTGGAAAGGAAAAGCTTTAAATTATTTTTTCATGCACCAATCACATTCCCCCTTTTTGTTGTCTTTTTTCCTATTCTTTTCCCCACCAGATTCTCCTACTTACACTAGGAACTTGGCTGACAAAATTCTAACTCCATTTCTCTTACCTTGAGCTGTTTAGAAGATTTGAAAGTTATAACTAAGTAATTAAGTTGAATACTAGGTAAAATTTGGCAATTGAGTATTGCATATCAGTTTGCTGATTTTGTATTTGTTGTGTGTGTAATAAAAAGTAATATTTTTTGCCAAGGGAAGCCAGAAGTCATTCATCACTGTAAAGTATACAATAGACACTATCCAGGGGGAAGGAGCCCTGGTGGTGCAGTGGTTAAGAGCTCAGCTGCTAACCAAGAGGTTGGCAGTTCAAATCCACCAGCAGCTCCTTGGAAACCCTATGGGACAGTTCTACTCTGTCTTATAGGGTTGCTATGAGTTGGATTCGGCTCATCAGCAATTTTTTTTTTTTAAATCCAGGGTGAAAATTTGGGTGTGAGAATAGAAGTGCTGTTGAATATCTGACATCAGATCATATTTCCTGTTTCTGGCCTTCAATTCCTTCAGTCTTTGGCCAATACCTTCCAGAAATAAATTGTTTGATCCCAAATAGATCAAAGACAAAGAGTTAAAAAGTTGGATTTCTGCTACTCTCCACGCAGGTGAATGGATCATTACCATTCTTGTGATGGTTAAACTCTGGTCTAAGCAATGATAGTCATCAGAGACAGAATTAAATCAGGTTCCTTCTAAAAGGACATCCTATCCCCATAGATAAGAGGAGGCAAAAGAGCAAAGGATCCCTCTGATTCTAAGTGAGAATTAGGTGATAACAAAAAGGCAGTAAACATCATTTTCACTGAGGATTTTTTTTCCTCAAAATGGAAAAAAATGTGGAAAACATAGATACCTTTGAAAACTTCACTTTCCCTTTAAAGAGACTAGAAAATGTTAAATCCAAGTTAACCCTTAAAGAGAAGTCTCTTGGATACAGTGTAAATGGAAAACATGAAGCTAGATGTTCAAAGTGAGTGTTTTTCTTTACTTTTCCTTTTATCTTTCTGGTAAGCCACCACGGCCAGAAAATGTAATTTCTTGGTCATCTTGCCAAGGTTCCAACCTATTCAGGGACCATCCCAGTAAAACGCCATCATTATTATGACATTGCTCAAGTGAGTGGTAATAACCTCGTTAATCCCCAGAAAAATGACTATTGCACAAGTGGCAGCGGGAGATATGGTGTCGGTAGGAGGCAAAACTTGAATTAAGAGTTGCAAGTCCACACTTTTACTGCTTTCTTTAAGATATGTAGTAAAAAAAAAAAAAAAAAGATTAGTTTCATATTAGACTTGTTTAGAACAGCAAACCGACCTATTTAGTTTGGTAAATTTTTCTTCCTGGTGTCTGGAACTGTGCCCTCACTTATTATGGCTTAAGACAGTATGAAAGTTGTACTCATGGTATATAGATGACCAATGAGGTCAAATATATGCGCCATGCTAATCTTTGTACAGTGTTCTGAAAAATCAATGTCATTATCTGGTATTAGTGGTCTAGAGTAGTTAAGAGATATTTTCAGTAAAAACCTTGCTGACATTCAAGGTATTTTTATCCTGAGAAACAATGGAGGGACAAAGGCTAACTCTCTGTTGGCTTTTATGTGGCTATCATTGGTTCTCTCTAAAATGTGATGGACAAAATAATACAGAGAGGTAAAAATTTATTTCTTTGTGCTTTAATCTGATGGGGATGTGGGTAGGATTTGGAAGAAGTTGGACATTTAAAACTCAAACTAAATGTAGAGTGTTTACTAGACAAAGGCTAAACAAAACCAATGTCTGTGCACTAGAAAAATGTTCTAAATAATAATCTGTTCTTCCTCACCAAGGCTGAAATGACGTCTCTCATGAGATAGATGCAGAACCTAGTCCAGATTCCCAATGTGACTTTGTTATAAAATACACTCTTACACACAGTGCCATCGCATGTCTGATTATTTACCTTGAGCAAGATAATAACGTCACCTTTGTTAAAGTATTAGTCCTGATTCTAGCAGAGTAGCTTCAGAGAAAGGAAGGGAAAAAAAAGCTCTTGGTAGGATGCTAATCAGGCTGATTCAGAAAAGCCCTAATTAATGTAATTAAAATCTGTCAGATCAAACTGATTAGCCTGGTACTCAAGCTGGGGTAGAGGGACTGGGACTCCTGGGGGAGGGGAGGCAGCTGCTGCTAAGGTGGGGTTTGCTTTCAGAGGAAAGCAGTGGTTGGTCTCCAAGGTGATCAAAGCAACTTATCTTTCATTTCCATGGAATAAGGACAGTGGGCTCCCAGCCAGAGATCTAGTTTCCTGTGTCTCTAGTTGCTTCCACCTACTGAATCACTCAGGTATGGGAAGCAGGTCCCTTCTGGGCTGGAATGGAAGGCAGTGGAAGAGGTGGCTTCCCTTCTTCTTTGACAGCTAGAATACAGTTGATACATTTGTCATCCCTTGACAATCTCCTGTGGCAGCCTTTGGCCATGACCACTGAGACACTGGCAGGAAGGAGACAAAGGCCATGTCATGTGATCTTCCCGATAGGGCTGTTGACACAGGCCTCTTTTGCAGATTCACATTCTAGGGTGGGAGAGCAGCCAGTGGCCTCTGCCCGGCCAGCCAGTCTCTGCACAGGCAAGAGGGAAAGCTCTGCCTGGGGCAACCCCTTCAGAGGTCCTGAGGCGAATTCCAGGGTGCTTGAGCGGAAAAGTGAGTATTTCATCCACAGTCTTGGGAGAAAGTCTTGTTCTGGAAAAAAAGTAAAGAAAAATGATGAACAAGCCATTTTGGGGCTTAGGAATTCTCTGAACTTCTGATTGTGTCCTGAGAATAGTATCTTTCCTATAGGAGGAAAATTACTTTATTTCTAATACAAATTATTCTGAAGTTTCAAGTAAGATCATCGCAGGTATCTGTCACTTCTTTACTGATTAAGAATTTTTATAGAGTCACTTAAGACATTCGGTAATAACTATATGAAGCTAATAAATACACAGGACGAAGTGTCTTGAGTATTTGTAATGGTTTGGGCACATTGTAGATGTTTTGATTTCTATGCTAAGACCTTTATTAGAGATATTAGAAAAGGAAAAAAAGAATAACTAATATAGGTGAGGGAAGAATTTGGGATTTCAGCTTGTTCCTTTAATTCTAAATACTACGTACAATGCACCTCTCGTTTTTATCCATAGCTTGGCAATTTAAGTTTATGCAATTTCTTTAGATTTGAGGGCTGTGGGAGAAATAATTTGCATTTTCTTAGCATAATACATTTTAAACATTATCTTTAGAAGTGAGGTGAAGTCTTTGGTGATAATGCCTGTAGAGAGACAAACAAGCACTTGAATAATTTGTCAAAAGATCACTGAGGATTGCATACCTTCTTTTCATTTTGCATGGGCTTAGTAATCACTCAAGAGTAGGGTCCCATTGCTGTGGAGCAGCTGGTGGGTTCTAAACCCCACCGTTTCAGTTAGCAACGAACTGCTTAACCACGGTGCCACCAGGGCTTCTGAAGAGTTGGATAAAAAGAGGTTAAATCTTGACTTTGGGATGTCAGTGGACACTTCCAAGGGGAAATGTGTATTAGGATCACCACTGCAACGTCGTCTGTCATCCTTATCTCCAAAGTCACATTTTGCAACAGTCCCTGGTAATGGTTGTGCCAGAAGGATAAGAATCATATGGACTTCCACTAAAATTGTTAAGACTGGTAAGAATACTATTTATGGCAACTGAGAGAGTAAGAGCCGGGAGTTGAGAACTCTGCCTGACCTCATTTTTGCTGTTGACTAGCTGAGTGACAGCAAATCCCATACCTCTCTGGCCCTCCTTTTCCCATGGGCTGGGCTAGAACTGCACTTGTTCTAAAAGTCTCAGACATTGTAATGAACAAAATCCAAGGAGAAGGATAGTCATTTTTTGGCTGCAAAACTTCAATTGTGGCACTTCTTTAAACAGCTTATGCCAGAAATTTTAAAATGTAGTAGTAACTAGGAAGTGAGTGTTATGCTTTTGGATTTTATTTGGTATGAGTGATTAGAAGCTGGAAAAAATTATTCTCCCTTTTCCAGACTTCTGAGGACAAGGGCCTAGTGTCTCTAAAAAGCAGCATCTCTTGACGAAGCAATGTGTGTATGTGTGGACGTGGGCAGAGCTCGAGCCCTTAGAAGTGACCACACTGCATTATCGTAAGGTCAGCAGCTTGGTTCCCTCCATGCCTATAGGAATCAGGCTACACTAAGTCTGCATTTGACTTAGCCCCCTTTTCTCGCAATTTCACAATTTTATGGCTCTTTGGGTTTCATTGATAGCCTTGAAAAAAAGACAGCTTAGTTCAGTTAGTGAACCCTGCAGCTGAGTGTGGCTGTCTGGTCAGCACAGGGCCTTATCAGGAGAGAAATGCATTTAATGGAATACTGAAGGCAGGAAGGAAAGAGGGGGCTTGTCTTTTTTCCTTACTGTTACTTTTGCTTTGCATCAGATTTAAGCTTTTCAGCTCCTTAGTATTTTGGAGCTTCTTTTCTCTAAATGTGAGAGATATCCTTCTCAACTTTGTTTCAACACTTTTGGAGGCAGCAGGATATAATATGGTAAGGGGAGGTTAGAAACACCGACACTGGAAAAACAAGCTAGTTGCAGCCTCCAAAGATGATTGTTACCTGTCCTATTTCTGTGGAGTCCCTCGGTGGTGCAAATGGTCAATAGGTTCTATTGCTAAAAAAAAAAAAAAAAGGGTTGGAGGTTTAAGTTGGAGGCACCTTGGAAGAAACCTGGTCATCTGCTTCTGAAAAATCAACTATTGAAAGCTCTATGGAGCACAGTTCTGCTCTGACGCGCATAAAGTCTCCGTCCATGAGTTGGAGTCGACAATGCTTTACTATCTCTATGTAGAGGAGCTTGACAATGAATGTTGAAATCTATGTGTTTCTTTTACCATCAGCCCCCTTAGGTGGCTGACCTAATGTTATAGATCTTATTTCTAGATGGACATGTTTTTTAGTAAGTGAACACTTCCCTTCATTCCCCAGTCCTTTTCTACAACCAGAAGCCTTTGTCTTTGCTTTGACTCCAGGTTACCTCTTCTCACCACTCCCACCCCAGCTTCAAATTGCTGACCAAAGTAACTTTTCCAGTCGTACTTCTCACAATTCCCTAAGTCATTCAATTTAGCTAGTGTGGGTGGGAGAAAGGTCTGCACTCTTTCCACCTGTGCTTGGCTAGCTGTGGCTGCTGTGATGCCATCCCTGGTGCTATCAACACACCGTCTCTTCCAGGTTGAGCTCAGATGACACCTTCTCCGTGACCCTGCCTTGCTTGCCTCCTCCTCCCTTCCCCTCCACCTCTCTTTGCCACTTTTGTGGCATCCGTTACGTCCTACCCAGTATTGTACACTCCTACACACACACGAATTCATATAGGAAAAAATGATGAATGGCTGCTTTAACTCTTAAATTTAATTGGTCCTATGTTTTCTTGAGTCTCTGTTCTCTTTACCTCTTGTCTTTTTTGGCCTTGAAAACTGGAATCAGAGGATCAAGAATTTCGGGCACCCACTCTCCTCCCCATACATACACACTAATCTATTTGCCACATCTTATCCTAAAAGGGCAAAATAATATGCTATTTTGGATTCCAAACTATTAAGATCTGGTGGGGAGTTGACTCTGACAGCAGCGATTTGGTTTTTCCTTAGTGTGAGTAAGGAGAGTGCGTGAGTTCCATCTCTGATGCTAGGTGAATTTTGAGAAGTCACCTGACCTTATTAGGCCTCTGTTCCCAATAGAGGAACCCGACTGACTGACAGTGGTTTTCAAACATGGGCCTCGGATCCTTAGGTGGTCTCCCCAACCAGATTTCTGCATTTATCTGTTCCATTTCTTAGGGTTACTATGAGATTTCAGTAGCCTTACTGGAAGAAGACAAGGTGATCAGTGATGGTTCCACTACTAAATTAAAATGTATACTGTTATACTAGGAGCCCTGCTGGCACAGTGGTTAAGCACTCAGCTGTTAACCAAAAAGTCAGTGGTTCTATGGGAGAAAGATGTGGCAGTCGGCTTCCATGAAGATTCACAGCCTTGGAAACCCTGTGGGGGGCAGTTCGACTCTGCTCTGTAGTGTCACTATGATACTACATTATCCCTAAGGATCCACACGGAATTCTAAAATTGTGTGATTTTATGAAAGCCTAAAACAGAAGAACTATTACGTATAAGAATTTATGCCCCCCTTTTTTTTTTTCTTTACCCTCAGAGTTATTTGTGGTACTTTAAGGTATGAATTGTTGTGGGTTTATTTTACCTTCTTTAAAAGTTCTTTTAAGTTAACAAGTAAGAATATTTCAAAAGAATGTATATTCTTGAGCACTCAGTTTTCCTGGCATGTTAGGTTGTCTCCCTTTATCCATTTCACCTACCAAGACAAAACTTCCCTCTCCACAGAAGGCTGTAATGGACGGGCTGGTTTTGTGGGCTAGATGTCGTACAGATTTACGCATTTGGAAACATACTTTACGAATCAATACTTAGGGGAATTTTGGCCATTCATTCTTTCTCTTTTCTTCTATGAGGTAAAATAAAGCAACTTTAATACATGCCTAAGATCATTAAGAGGAACACTATCCAGAAGTTACAAGTACAGAAAAACTTTTTTTTTTTTTTTAATTTAAAAGTCATGTCCTTAAAGAGGCACATATTCTTTGCACTAGTGATCAGTTGTACTTGGAAAAAGTTCTATAGAAATGTATTTGGAAGAAATGGACCATAAAATCTTCATGCCTGGTTGGCAAGTTTTGCTGCGTAAAATTGCATCTGTTTTTCAAAAATAATTCTTTCTAGAAAAGTTGGATTTCACTTGTCATAAGTCCATGCTGTCTCCATTCAGTTTGTGGTTTGTTTGTTTTTTCACTGGGCCCAACTGAAGAGGAATTAAGGAAAGATCAGAAAACCAAGAAGTTTCCTTAATTATACCTAGGAGTAAGAATCATGGTAACAAGAGTATGTGACATGTAATATGGTTCTTGTTAATGGTTAACTTCTGAGTTAGTGCTGGCTCCTTGAACAAACATAACCACAGTGGGATGGGTCTTCTTGCTCCTGTAGACCCAGGCTTAAATCCTAAATTTGGGGATGCAGGCAAGCCTCTTCCCAGACTAAGAGAGTGGACTCACAGCGGGAGGGCTTTCACTGTCTCTTCAAACAGGAAGGGAAGGAGTCATGTTACTTAAACTGCTATTTTCAAATAAAGAAGGGAGAGAAGGGGGACTGTTTCTGTAAATGTCTTCAAGATCACAGGGTAGCTGACCTGACTTTCTCAGCTGTTATTTTGCTTGTTTAACCCACCCGTTGTCTCAACAGGTGTGTGGTGCAGCAAAGGGTTGCTTAGGATAACTGGCATAACTTTCTTTTCCCCCTGGAAGAAAGAGAGGCAAGAAGTAGACCACAGTATGGTTTGTCTAGGAAGACTCTGAAGTCTGAGGCCCTGCATTGGGGGGGGAGTGGGGGGGGAGATGATGCTGAAACTGGAATTTTCTTTATAGAAGGCAAAAATTCTTTGAGAAAAAGGTGAGTGGGTGGCATATAATGGTTATATTGTATCTTGGGAATGGGGTAGCCAGTATATTTTCTCGTAACCAGTTAGTTACCTTTCTTTTTCCGTATATAAATTTGGGCAATTAGGATTTAAATAAAAAATCAGTTTTTTTTGTTCAAAGACATACTTTATTAAAAAATATAGCTATAAGGTATACCAAGGGAAACCTCTAAGAACATGACCAAATGACCAGGAGCTTACTGTGATTAAGATATAACAAGTTTTTTTTTTTTCCTTCAAGTTTTCTATACATTTAAACAGCGTTTTTTTAATGAACCCAAAACCCAGTGCTGTCGAGTCGAGAAAGGTTTTCCATATTCTGTGTATTAAAGGTATGATCTTCTTTTTCTAGTTAACTATGTCTTTTATGCTTTATGTACTATACATTTTACTAACAATTCTAATTATCAACTTGATGTCAACAATATAAACCTAATTACATTGTAGCATACTGAAATATCTAGCATATTTAATTCAACAACTATTTCAGATCCTTTGGTGGAAGATAGACTACTATATCCTGGTGGTTAACACCTGATGCATTTGATAGGGGGGCAGATTAACGACCCAATATTTCTCAGCTAAGTGCGTAAAATTATATAACTTAAAAAAATCTGTAGTCACCATCCAGAAGTTATTAAACCTCAAGATTATAAGATATAACTATTTTCCCCAAATTTACTTTGTAATCTCAGAGTCATTTTTAGAGTAATTAGAATTTTATTCTAATTACTTTAGACTAAAGTTTGTTATTTTAGTCATTTTAGGCAAATTGAACCCTATTTCAGCTTCACCTGAGGATTTCATTTTCACCAGGTTTAGGAGCACAGCCAGAAAGCTGTTTGCACTGATGACTCCTTTCTTCCCTTCTTGCCACCTCCTCCTGCCAAAGAAAAGCCTTTTTGCAATCTAGGATCAAATAATTTCATTTGAATTTGTAGTCAAAACATCTTTGTACTTGACAGCAGATCTCTTAATGAAGACTCACTCAGCCAAAAATTAAAATAACCAAACTGGTATGAAGTAGAAATGATAAGTAATAATCTCCTTTGAATAAGATCCTCCCCCTGTGTGTGTGTTTTTGTTTTCCTATGAGTATTTCATTTACAATTTAAAATGGAGAAAACACTGTGGAGGCCCAGGCTATGAATACATAAATACACTATTGAATTGCATCCTAATTGTTGGTAATTCTTGTAAATATTATTTTTATTAGCACCTAAGAACCCTTCCAAGCTTTGAAAGGTCGGTAGTCTGAGAAAAAAAAAAGTCTGAGAAGGCTTACTTATTCTCACTGGGACCTGGCTCTTGTGTGGAAGATTCAAAGTCGAGGTCGGGTTCCCTGAAGGGAGAGAGGCTTCCTGAATAAAAGTGTCTTGGCTAATGTCCTTTTTTATGGTTTATTTTAGCAGTAGCACCATGCCTCCCCTGAATGTTTACAGTACTCTGTTTGGGTAGAAAGTTCATGCCTTAAAGCATCCTTAGCTCCTGGTTTACAGAGAGTGAGGTAGTTTGAATGAGTGTCTAGAGTACAAAGGTTATGAACTACTTGTAAAAAGTTACAGAATAAAAGCCCTTCTGGGGCGTCTTTGCAGAGCATGATCTTTGTGTTGGTCTCTCCTTTTTCATGAAGACTAAATTCCTGGATCATAGGTCATCTGCTTGCAGCATCAGTCTGTCTACTGCTTGGTTAGGGGTTGCCCAAAAGACTGATGGGGTCTTGAGGTAGTTGTCATTATTCGATTGTAGCAGGCAAATACAGAATAAGATAATCTAAATTTTATTTACCTCAGCAGTTGCGCATAAAGAAAACTGAAGTTCAGCTATTGTACGGAAAAGATTTTAAAACATTTTTTGATATGAAATGAATGATTTGCCTCTTAATTCTTCAAAGTTAAAAAAAAAAAATCTTTTGTGTGTACACCTGGTCATATTTCTGCTTAAAATTGAAAATCAAATTGCTGCGAGTTCCTTTCTGTCTGTGTCTTACTTTAATTCTGAATTATTGTGCGAAGACTGTCTTTAGTAGTTTTCAGTTTTCTTTCAAGAATATATGACGTGTTTAAAAGACCATTACGTGGGTAAAAAGTATAGCTCCTCAACTAAAACAATAAATTCTATGTGTTGTCTTTTGTGCTTTACCAAATATATACAGGAAAAGCAGATATTTTAGTCGAGGGAGATCACTGTCGGTTAATGTATAAGCTTTAAGAAGATAAGGGCCCTGGGTGTTTTACTTCAGGTAGAACTAAAAATAGCTACATGCAGCTTAATCAATTATTTTATGGTGAGTATATTTATAATGAACCAGAGCTAGACTTTTGAAAAATAAAGGAGAGAATCTTAATTGAATGATTTTCAAACTTTTGCACACCAACAAAAGTGTAAATTTCTTTTATCTTTATGGGATAGTGTATATGTGTTCTTTCATGAGCAAAAACATACCAGTGATTCTTTGACCAAAAAAAAAAAGTTGTTGTTGAGTCAATTCTGAATATAGCTACCCTATAGGACAGAGTGTAACTGCCCCATAGGATTTCCAAGAGGCAGCTGGTGGATTCAAACTGCCAACCTTTTGGTTAGCAGCCTGCGTTCTTAACCACTGCACCACTAGGGCTCCCCTCTTTGAGAAAAAGGACACATATTTTGAGTTAGTATCGAGAATAGGGCTTTGATGTTCCATGCACACCAGTTTACTCAAAATATCACTACCATGAATGCTGGCATTTGGTTTATAACCTTGGAACAAAATATACTGAAAAGATCCTCAATGCTATGAACCTGTGACCTGGGTTTCATCAGCTTACTGGCATCTCTCAGTGTGGTCTTCCTGGATCGTCTTAGCCAAGGAAGGAAACCATTCACAGAAAGCATGACTCTACCTTGAGTTTCTCAGCAATTAATGAGTTAGGTCTTGGTTCACCACACCTAAACTGCTCTTCACTAAGTGTCGGCACCTCTGCAGAAGTGGTCGTTGTGAAGGATGACTACTTCGCACCCAGCACTTCTGGTTCAAAACGCATCATAGAGTTTTTACCCAAGATTTTTCAACAGTTAAAAATTGCTGCTAGTTGAATGTTCCTAGTACTTTGCCTGGTAGGGGACAGGGGTTGGGGTGGGGGGTGAGAGGGAAGGCTTAAATATATATCTGATAATATCATAGCTTGCGGTTTGGTGAACCATAAAGACTTGGCTTTTGGAAGAATTTTTTTCTTTGATTTAGTCATATTTGTGTGAACAAAATGCTGTCATTAAGTTAGAAGCGTGTATACATGACCTTCATTATTGTGTACATGAGATATATTATTAATCTGATTGGGGCCTAGTGTGTGATTAGCATCCTGGTTCACTATCATAACTAGTCATCTATACATCTCTTGTGCTTATTTACTTGTTAGAACATTTTTAATGGAATATGTTTGTCATTTGAGTGTCTAAAACTTAAAAAAAAAAAAAAAGAATGAAATATGTGTCCCCTTGAAAAGCCTACAGATTAGATTATCAACATAGTTAATACTTAAGGGACCTTGTGTCTCCCTAACTTGCCAATATCTATTTGTTGAGTGTTGCAAGAGTTTGCTGATTAAACAATTCACAAGGTGTTTTGAGCAGAACTTGTGGACATTTCGCCAATCGAACAATTTATTGCTGCAGTTGAAACAGGTTAGTTGGTGTTTATTAACTAACTTTCTTGCCATGTTTATGGAGACTCATGAGAACAATTCTTGGCCCTTGACTCTAGAGTGTTAAAGGATTCACAGATATTGTTACACTTTAGTTTCCAATGTGCCTGCTGTTACTTTAAGGCACAACCATTGCTTTGCTCAATTTGCATATTTGGAATAAGTAATTAGACTCTTTTTGACAGACAAAACCCATTGCCCTCAAGTCGATTCCAACTCATAGTGACCCTATAGGACAGAGTAGATCTGCCCCATAGAGTTTCCAAGGAGTGCCTGGTGGATTTGAACTGCCGACCTTTTGGTTAGCAGCTGTAGCACTTAATCACTAAGCCACCAGGGTTTCCTCTTGAGAGGCCAAATGAAATTAAATTGGTATATATATAGTTTGGCAGGAGCCCTGGGGATGCAGTGGTTAAGTGCTTGGCTACTAAACAAAAGGCCATGGGTTCAAACCCACTAGCTGCTCTATGTGAGAAAGATGTGGCAGTTTGCTTCTATAAAGATTTAAAGCCTTGGAAACCCTGTGGGGAAGTTCTACTCTGTCCTACAGGGTCCCTATGAGCCTGAATTGACTCGATGGCAATGGGTAATGAGTTTGGGTCTTAGTTGAAGGGGGCTGGTAGGTTCATTCTAAAGAACAATCAAACTTTTCACTCAAGGGAAAAAAAAAAAAAACACCTTGTTTCTGATATAAAGGTAAAAATTGAAGTATTTAAAATAAAAAGAAGCCCTTTTCAAATTAAGAATTTCATATCATAATTCTTTACCGATGAAGCTACAAAGCAGTTTTATTTCATTTTTTAAGTGCAAACTTCCATCATCAACTCTTTGTTGTTAGAGCCCAGCAGGAGTTAGGGTATGGCCTTCCTACTCTGATGTCCAGGAGTCCCTGGGTGGAGCAAACTGTTAAGTACTTGACTACTAGCTGAAAGGTTGGCAGTCCGCACCCACCCACAGGTGACTTGGAAGATCTGTTTCCAAAAAGTCACAGCCTTGAAAACCCCACGGAGCAATTCTACTTTGCACATATGGGATCTCACTGGGTCGGAACCCACTCAACAGCAACTAACAACTCTGATGTCCAGCGAGTGAGCCCCCCTTCGTGAAATGGAGGAAGCACAGGGAGTTTGGACTCAGACCCACAGATCCCTAAGGGAATAGAGGCAGCTTTTGGCCTTCCCACCTTCCTTCCTTCCTCCCCTCCTTAAGTGATTTGACTTGAACTAATTGGCCGTCCCTAAAATGCAATTAGTGGGAATATTAATCTAGGCTTGACAAGTGTGGAAAAACTGTCCCACTCACTAGATACCATGTCTAATCCACTCTGATGTGTACAAACTTGCTTGAGCCTTCATTGCCTCAGACCCAATAGCCACAGGACTCTCTCAGAAGCAGCAAGAGGAAGTGGGTTTGAGTCTTTTTGTTCTTTGCTGTGGTCAGTAAAGGAACTACTTATGCTTTTTAATTAGAAGGATGGGACAAGATCCTTCTTGCTTGCAATTTGGGTTATAATGCAAAGCATTTAAAGAAGAATGGCTTTTTAAAAGAAATTTATTCACCTTCTCTCCTTTATTAGGGCCCGAGTTGAAATGGACTACTACACAGCAGCCAGCAAGACCAACAGCTTTTTCTGAAAAGACTTTTTGTTTTACTTGACCCCCTCCTTCAGAGCATTTTCAGCCTTCTTCAGTATGAGTAAGTTTTAGAAGCTACGGCACTGCATGTGTCTGTTATTTATCTTGTGAAGGTGCCCAAGGTATGCAAAGCCCTGGCAGTTGGGAATGCAGGTACACAGGGTGTGGCCTTTGTATTTTGACTGTGGATTCAAGAGCGCTCAAGAAATATGAATTCAGCAGCGCACGTTTAGTACAGCCAGAAAAGGGGTCATCAGAAATTGCAGACAGCTGCTTGTGCTAAGTGGGATTTCTCCTTAGAGCTAGACAAGGAAATTTGTATTTCCTGTTTTAATTAGAAGGGACTTTCACAACATAAGAATAAAAGGCCTGGTTTGCCCCAAAGACACACATGCTTTATATAAAAATAAATGCATTATAAGTGTGAGAAATTGCTTGAAGATGGCCATGATATTGGGGATATGCTGTGTATTTACTTTATAGTCATCTGAGGTTTTCTTTTCCAGTAAGGTTAAGAACCTCAAGAATTTTTATGAGTAGTTTAGAGAAAAGCATGTTCAAGCACTGTTGTTAATGTTATATTTGTATAGAAAGGTGAAAAGATGCCTTTTGCCTCATATACTTCCCAAGTATTTTCAGATAGATGCAATTTTTTTTCTTACAGACCTTGAGAGGCAATGGTCCTTAATTTTTGACCACAATTGTTGGTTTGGGATGCATACTGGATCGAGTGTAGGAATATATATATGCCTGTGTGTGTGTATACACACAGCCATGCATTGCATAACATCTCTTCGGGCCGTGTCCGACTGCACATAAGTCTATAATCCCGTAAAATTATAACAGAGTTAAGAAATCCCAGTCGGAGAACTGGACATAGCAAGTGCAACGAGTGTATCTCATGTCTCTTTTATACAAAGCGATTACACTGCCAAGCATATAACGGTACCGTACATATAAAACCTATAATACATGTGTCTTGGTAGCGATAATAAATGCCTATGTTACTGGCTTACGTATGTACTCTACTGCACTTCCATTATTTTAATGTGACCTTTCCCTACTTACAAATAAAAAGCTTGCTGTATAACAGTGTATGCGTAAACTCGTAGGCAGCGGCATCCAATTTCGTGTATCGCTTGTCTCTTGAGTATTGTGGCATTATCTCTGTTTAATTTCTTTCGAAAATATTACTGTGAGGTGCATCGTGGCTCCCAAATGCAACAAAACCTGTGCTAGTGATAGCAGCAGCAAGAGGCAAAGGAGAAGTATCAGTTTGGAAGTGAAACCAAGGTTTTTAAACAACGCGAAGGTGGAAAATCAGTGAATGCTGTTGCTCACAGTTTAGGCATGTTCACACAACGTCCGAATCCCATTATGTCCTGTTTCACAGAACGTATCATGGGCATTAAGTGACACATGACTATATGTATGCATATCGGAAACGCTAGTTGCCTAGTGGTTAAGAGCTATGGCTGCTAACCAAAAAAGGTCGGCAGTTCGAATCCACCAGGCACTCCTTGGAAACCCTATGGGGCAGCTCTACTCTGTTCTGTAGGGTAGTTATGAGTTGGAATCGACTCGATGGCAATAGGCTTGGTGTGTGTGTGTGTGTGTATATATATATATATATCCCTTAATTTTTAGGGTAATTTACTGGTTTATTGCACAATATTTATTTTTCTTTTCAGTAAATTAACTTCACATGTATCTGTGCAGATAATGCCAAATTCACTGTATTTCAAAGGAAAACATGTCAAAAAACCATTTTAAATCATTTGGAGTCACAGGATTCCTAGCAGAACCAAGAATCAACTTATAAAATGACAATGGTTGTAATAAGCATTAGATTGTTGCTTTATATAAAACTCAGCTTTCATTCTCATACCCCTCCTACGCTAAGAAAATCTCTTGTTGCTGTGTGCTGTAAATAGATACCTGTAGGGTCTCTATGAGTCGGAATCACTCGATGGCAGCGGGTTTGGTTTTGGTTTATGGTGGAGCAGAGCTGCCCCATCGGGTTTCCTAGGCTGTAATCTTTATGGGAGCAGATTACCAGGTCTTTTCTTCCATAGAGCAGTTGGTGGGTTCCAATCGCTGACCTTTTTCAGTTACCAGCAGAGCACTTAACCATTGCACCACCAGGACTCCTTTAGAAAATGCCTTAGCTCTTAGTTAATTCATTATCCTTTAAAATATAGAAATATAGATGAGACAGATAATAAGAAGTATATTCTAAAAATCATAGCTCAACTTTTGCTGTTGAAAATTGATAGAACAAAACAGAAATTTTTGTAGTCTTTCTCTTCTGCCCCTCACCCCCTGCCAATTTCTCCTCTAACTTTCCCATTTGGGCAAGGAGTATCTCTTGGTTCTATAGGTTTATATTCTTGAAATGTTTTGCTACTCTTCCTCTCTTTGGCCCCCTTCACAATATATACAACCCTGCAATAATATTTGGCAAAAGTTCTTTTTACTTCTCAGGTGATTCTTGGAACAACCTCAGAGCAGGTGATTCTGGTCTCCATTTGCTTCCACCTTAGCATTCCCACACAAGTAACTAGCATGTTTCTCTAGCCCCATCTTCATAATGTCAAATTCCTGTTTAAGAAATCATTGTGCTGAATAATCACTTTGTTGTTGTTTCCTGCTCTCGAGTTGGCCTCAACTCATGGTGACCCCATGTGTTAGGGAGTAAAATTGCTCCATAGGGTTTTCTTAGCTGTAATCTTTGTGAAAGCATTTCACCAGGCCTTTCTTCTTCAGACCCACTGGGTGGGTTCAAACGAATGGCCTTTAGGTTAGCAGTCAATCACAAACCACTTGCACCATTCAAGCTCCTTCAATAATCATTAAATGAACTAAATTTAAATTTATAGCATTCAAATTCTCCATCCAATCATTCAATCATTTTTCATTCAACAAGTATTTCTTGAGCACTTACTTGTACCAGGTGCCGAGTATATAGCGTAAACAAAAAAGACACCCTCTAACCCCAGTGGGAATTACATTTTAGTAGGAGAGACATATAAATCAATAAACAAATTAATTAATACAATTGCAGATAATGATAAGTAGAATTAAAGCAGGGTAAGGGAACAGAGAATTACTGACTAGGGTGCTGTTTTAGGTAAAGGTGAGCAAAGAAGATCCCTGAAGAGGTGACTGTAATAAAATGAGTAAGTGATCCATGTATGGTCTGGTAGAAGAATGGTACAGAATCAAAGGTGGGAATAAGCTTGTTTGTTAGAGAAACAACAAAAAGTCCAGTGTGGCTGGAGCCGAGGAGCAAGTGGGAGAGTGGAAGGGGATGAGATCAGACAGGAAGGTAGAACATGGAAGGTCTTTGTATGCCATAATAAGACAGAAGTTTTAATTTTATTCTGAGGATGATGGAAAGCCCTTGGCAGGTTTTGTCATTGGAGTGGTATGATCTGATTTGTGCTCTAACAGGATCTCTCTGAGCATTGAGTGAAGAACAGATAGTAAGGGACAAGAGTGGAAGAGGAATACCAGTTAGTAGGTTTTTTTTTTTTTTTTTTTCTTCCAACAATCCAGGCAAGAGATGATAGTGTCTTGGGCTTGGATAGTAGTGGTAGAGATGGTTGGAGGATTTGAGATATATTTGGAAGGTAGAGCTGGTAGGGCTTGCTGATGGATTAGATGTGGGAAATGGGGATAGAGAGAAAGGGGGAAATGACAAATGAATGATGATTCCTAAGTTCGATCTTGATAAATGCAGGTGCCATTCACTGTGATTGGAAGACAGGGAGAAGAGCAGTTTTAGGAGGAGAGAGTCAGTTCTGTTTTGGACTGTTAAGTTTGAGATTCAGCAATAAAATGTCCAAATAAAGATAGCAAATGAGGAGCTGGTTATAATAATCTGGTGCTCAGCAGAGTATTCCAGACTAGAGATTAAAGTTGGGAATTGTCAGCATATAGGCGGCTATTTAAATCCAAGCATTAGATGCTGTAGCTGAGCATAGGTCACTCTACTATTCAGAGAAGGAGACTAGAAGTACAGACCAGTGAGGTAGGAGGAAAAGAGGAGAGTGTAGTGCTTACAAGTCAAATGAAGAATTTTCTCAAGGAGGCAGTGATTGTGTCAAGTCCTGCTCAGAGATAAACAAGATGAGAACAAGGAGTTACCCATTCATTTGGCAAATTCATGAACATGTGGAGTGATTTCAGTGAAATTGTGGGAACTAAGGCTTGATTGTAGTTTGGGGAGAGATTGGGATGAGAGGAAGTGGAACCTGTAGACACAGATAATACTCTCGAGTACTGGGGGTTGGGGTAAGTACAACAGAAGAGGGACCATGTAATTGAATATTATATGCAAGGGAGGATGGACCATGGACTGGAAGTTGGGTATTAAGGGAAGTGAGGACAAAAGGTATATATTGGACTGTGAAAAAGTTGGGCAATTGGTCATTGGATTGGAAGATCTAATGTGATCTGAGGAATTTTTGGTGTCAGGGTATTAAAGCCAATGACTGGGAAAACTGAAAAGGCAGAGGTTAGAGAATGAGGTTTTGGAGGAAGTACGCTTCATGTTGTTTCATGGTGTTATGAGGGGGCAGGAAGGGGAAGATAGGGGAGAAAAAATTGGTTGGCTATTGAGGCCTGGTGATGTGTTAGAGGTAACAAGTAACAGTGAAGAAGGAAGACAGTCAGGCATCAAAGCCAGTAAAGGGGTGTAGACACCAGGAGATCTGTGGATGATGGCAACAAGCAGAGGTGCAGCAAAGGTGCAACAAGTGCCTGAAGTCATGTGCTTCAAATGAACTGGGGTTTGGGGGGTCAAGAGAAATATCTGGAAGCAGTCAGGAGAAACAGGAAGACTCCACCCCCCAATGCTAAGCCAGATCAGTTAAATGGTCCCACTAATCTATTCTCAATGCCTTCCGGCAACTCAAATAAGCCTTTTCCCTAAACACCTGGATCAGGATACCACCCCAGCTAGGTTGTCCCTGGCTTGCCTTCTGACTGAATTCATCTGCATGTGGCATGACTGTCATATCCCATGTTGTTGTTGTTGTGTGCCATTGAGTAGACTCTGACTCATAGTGACTCTATAGGACAGAGTAGAACTGCCCCTGTGGGGTTACTAGGCTATAATTTCTACTGAAGCAGATAATCGCATCTTTTCTCCATGGAGCCGCTGGTGGGTTTGAACCACTGACCTTTCGGTTAGCAGCTAAGGTCTTATCCACTGCACCACCAGGGCTCCTATCATAGTTCGCTATTATTTCAAATATATCTTTAAGTACGCAATTAGATCCTGAGTGCCTCTACTTCATTTCAACTATCCCCAGCAGCAAGTACTGTGGTATGTAGACATGCTACTTCTTGTCTGAGTCCAAGGTCTTAATAAGGAAATTGAGGCTCAGAGACATTGAGTGATGGGCTCAAAGCTTCCAGCTAATTAGGGCCAGAGGTCTTCATGCATTTCAGGGGCACTGGAAGATTTTAATGATAACCAACAGGCAAACTGAGCTCTGGCCCATCCGTGATTAGTTTCTACTTTGGAGAATGGACTTAGAATTCAGACCTGTCCAGAAGGCCTGGGAGTGAAGTACACAGGCTTTCAAGTACAGTCACACGATATATTCAGGAGGTGATCTATCCTGATGTAGAACTAATGATCCCATACCATTTTGCTTACCAGATGGATGAAGATGAAAATAGCTAGAAAATGCCAAGTATAGCAAGAATGGGGGAAAACCCGCTATTCATGAAGTTGTAAATACATTCATCAGGGATGGAGAGCAAGTGGGACATATCAAAATAAAAAATAAACCTACTCTTTAACCTGACATCCTACAGATACCTTGTATATATATGTAAAGTATATATACAAGGATGTTCAATGTAATATTGTTTGAAATAGGAAAAAAAAAAAAACCTAAATGACCACCAAGAGGGAAATAATATTGGGGTGCATTCTTACAATGGAATGGTTTGCTACCATCAAAAAGAAAACTATCCAGATATATCCTTAATCAAATGAGTTGCCAAACAGCCTGTGTAAAATTAGAGTGATACACCTATGTAAATATGTAAGGAGAAAATATGGAAGTAACAATGGTTACCTCTGGGAGAATGGTTAGTGGGGAGAAGAGTGCCTTTATAATCACTTTTTATGACAGAAAAGATTCTTTTAGCCTCCAAGGTCTACATATCTTGTTTTTATAACTCACTGATACTTACAGAGAGGTTCTTCATCACTTCAAATTTGAAACTACAAAAAAAAAAAAAATTTTTTTTATATAAAAAAAATAGAATCTTAAAAGTACATTTTTTGCTCCATGAATTGTAACACATCTCTGTAATTTGCAGTATTTTTATTCATTCTCCTTTAAGGTCTAAGTAAAAGTGTAGCAAAGGATAATTTTCTATTTCCTATAGAAAGCTTGAGTTAATTGTAAATCTTAGTTTTTCTTCTCATAGGGTAGGAAAACGTGTAATCCTTTGTGAGGATAATTCAAAACATGGAATTCCGTATACTGAAATTGACTTTTCCACTGATTTATACTAAGAAACAATTTGAAATGAATTCCCACAGTTTGGGGCTACCACTGCCTGCGCAGCTCCTGATGGGAGCATGAAGGAAGTAGAATCTAACCTATTGTAGTGTCATGTATGCAAAAAACATTGGCTGCACTAACCATTTCTAACAGTGAAATATCCTTTGTGTCTAATTGCTGTAAGGGGAGATACTGTTATATAGAAACCTCTAAGGCTTTTAGAACATAGACCCCCTGCCCCACAACACACGTGCCTATTTATTATTATTATTGTAGGTTTTGACTCCGTTTTGGCTTGCTGCTGCTCAGCTTGCAATAGTTGATTAACAAACACAGAATATTGATTCTTCCTTGGGTACTGCTAGGAGGGTGTGATGTGGGTAACGGGGGTAGAAATGAATAATCACGACTAGTGCCTATTTTAAAAGCCAAAGGAAATGGCAGCTCTCTCTCTCCCTCCACCCTGCCCCCAAAAAAAGCCCAAATGAAGATGGATGGATTCCCTTCCCCCCAAAGGGCGAAGGGGACGCCCTCCATCTACATTAAGAACGGTGGGGTGACTCTTGGGTCCCCGCGAATGCAGTCCTTTGCTCCCACTGTTTTCCTGGGGCCACAATTCTGAGTACTTCCTGACTGTGACTGCTGCTGCCCAGCTCTTAAAACCTCTACCTCCAGGTCAGGCAGAGGTTAATGTAAACTAACTCAACACCTCCTTACCAGATCATTCTTCAAATGGCAGAAAGTACCAGGGAAAATAAAGTGCTTGAGTTTCAAAAATGTGCTGCCTTGTACACCAAGTATGTGTGCTCTCAGTATTTTCACATCTTGGCTACAGGCAGGTAACCTTGGCACCAGGAGAAGTCTTTTTCATCTCCCCCTAGAGAAATGGGCACTCAGATTTTAAAGCAAAGCATGAACTGTTAGCATGTAAGCGTGGGTTTCTACTCATTTTCAGGTATTTAAGAATCAGGTATGTTTGCCTACTCTGTGTGATACATATTTTTTTCTAAGGTGTCCCTTCATGTATAAAGATGAGGAATTATTTTAGTAATTACTCTTTCCTTGACAAATAACTAACTAAAAAAAAAAAAGTCATCATGATCAATCCAAAAAATATTTATTAGCCAACTCTGGAAATTTCATTTTAGGTTTACTACATGCTGAATCAGGTTCTTGATCAGATTCTTTGTCAGCCTGAGAAGGAGGATGGAAAGCAAAAATGTGTCAAGAAGCTTTTTCACCGTTATTTTGGTTAATTTCCCTCTTGTATGCTAGTCTTATTTAAAGTGAATTATCCATCTCATTGTGTCAGAGTGTAGCTTGTTGGGGTGCAGCATACATCGTGTGTGACTCAGCAGTTCAACAGTGGAGAAAATGCGCAGTGCAGAGGCCATGTGATTTCAGAACTGTCTCACACAGTTCAAAGCCCACTCATTCTGCACAGGGTAATAATGCCCTAGTACTAAATTTTACCCAAAATCCAGCATCTGGAATGGCCCAGACTGCAAGAGGAAGTACATTTCTCCTAGATGAAAGGGGAAAATCACTGTCTTGTCTAAAAATAGCATTCTGTTTTCCACCAGTTAATATCAGCTGGAGGTAGGATTAAACAGTAGTTGTCTAGGAGAAAGAGACAATAATTGAGTGTGACTGTTTCCTCTCCAAGCCTCGGCCCAGGTGGTGAAAGTTAAGTATTGTCATTCAGATAAAGCCCAAAAGCAGTTTGCCCCAGTGTCTATCTGGTTCTTCTGCTAAATGTCCTTTCTGGGTTTTGAGCTGCAGACAGACGAAATCCAGGCCTGTTCACAGGGCAGCAACTGCAATCGCTCTCAATGGGTTTTGGTGGGATGCTTAGATAGCAGGGAAACTCTTGGGGCTGTTTAAAAACAAAGGTGAATGTTTTAGCGAAGGTTCCAGGTACAGGGACTTGAAGAGTATATGTCAAATGGCTTGAATCTGATGTTTTGAGGAACATCTGGATAA
This sequence comes from Loxodonta africana, assembly GCF_030014295.1. Classification (NCBI taxonomy): domain Eukaryota; kingdom Metazoa; phylum Chordata; class Mammalia; order Proboscidea; family Elephantidae; genus Loxodonta; species Loxodonta africana. The sequence continues at coordinate 169,842,030 of NC_087342.1, forward strand.
TTCTACTTGTGCGTGAAATTGGAGAAAGAAAGCAGCACAAGGAGCCCTGGGCTTCTGACAACATCCAGGCAGCCTCACTTTTATCTTGACCTCTATTAGCAGGAACATTCTCTCTGATTTTCCTGGCAGTGTAGGCATAAGTTGGGTCCTTATGTTTCAGATGTTTCCAGTGCTGGTTCTCCTTAGTGAGAAGGAAAGAATGCATGCTTAGTCAAAGTTCTCACAGATGATGAATTAAAGCTAGCCTTGACCAGGAAACTTTCTGCTGGGAGTAGTAGTACACAAACCAGTTCCCAGCGGACAATGCTAGAGGGACAGCAGATAGTGGTGGTGGATAGAGTCATTGGAGCCTCACAGTGGGATGCCCAGTCCAGTTACTGAATTGCTTTTCAAGCTTGGGACAGTTGCTTAACTGAATCACCATTTCCTTATCTGTGGAAGAGAGATTATTTGATGCTCCCCACTGTTACTTTACTTGGTCTTTGATAGCAACTCAGCCAGCCTTAACCAGTAAACCAGTTGTCACCAAGTTGACTATGACTCATGGTGACCCCACGTGATCAGAGCAGAACTGTGTTCTGCACGGTTTTCAATAGCTGATTTTTTGGAAGTAGATCACCAGGCCTTCCTTCCAAGGCACCTCTGGGTAGACTAGAACCTCCAACTGTCTGGTTAGCAGCTGGGCCTGTTAACTGTTTGCACCACCCAGAGACTCCTTAGTCAACCATAGCTGTCTTTAGTATGACTGACCTTGCATGAGAGCCAGAATGGCCAAGGACTCCCACCGATGGATCTATTCTGACTTCCAAGATACTTCAAGATTGTCTTCATGCATCTGTGGTTTTAAATTCTTTTCAATGATCTTACTTTTTCAGCAAGTATGTCTTGAGAAACTTCTGCATGTAAATGTGACGTCACACAAACCAATTCACAAGAGCTAAACCCCAGATGACAGTACATTTTCAGAGAGTGTTCCCATAATTTAGCTCATTTTACAATGCCTTGTGTTAATAAGCTTTTTTTTTTTTGTTGTGTTAATAAGCTTAAATGGACAGTGGCTAAAAGTCTTGAAGGAGGAAATTGTAACCAAGCATCCAGTTTTCTTATATGTACCATTAGTATCTTGTAATATTAGTAATATTCAGGTTATTGTAATTATGTGTTACACTTTTGATATACAGATAGTTTCCAATTATGGCAGAAAAGATAGTATTTGATAGGCTGCCTGCACAATCATCTCATGTAAATATTACAGAACATAATTATAATTTCATCTGTAATGTATCAGCTTATTTCAAATAAAAAAAAAAAAAAAAACTAGGTCAATAGGCCTTCAGATAAGAGGTTGGAGAAAAGAAGATTGAGACTTCATTGCTTCCATAGATTGAGCCTATGACTTCCAAAATCAGGGGCTGCTCTGTAATCCTAATGGATTGACTTCCAAAATTCCTTGGATTTGTCCTGCTGTACTTGTCTCTGTAGGGCTTAGCTAGATCCTGGCAAAATAGATATTATATTATGGTTTATATATAGTAATTCCACTTAGCCTAGCTGTAAACTTATGCCTGTTGTATTAATGTAGCATTAAAAGGCAGCCTTGTTCAGGTCCACGGAAGCTGAGCCTTTCAGATATGTTTAGCAGAAAACCTCGGATTTTCAATTAGTTGTTCAGAGGCCCTTGGAGAAACAGCCGTCCTCTAACACGTTGTCTATGGTTTCCGCTTGCACTTACCAAATGGGACAAATAAAGAGATTCTGTGCGTGGTCATTAATGGGCAAGCTTTGTTGGGGGTTTTGTTCTTAAATGGGGGCTTTATCTTATCCCTGCTGGTTAAGCCCCTCCAGGCACTCCTCACCTGTCATATCTGCCATACATTTAATTCATCACGCTGGGGGTCAGGAGCTAGCTGATCACTTCAAGAGGTGGGAGGGAGCTGAGCAGAGGGGCTCAGCTCCATCAAGTCAGTCTCAGAACTTTACCAGCAAAGATGATTACCAGATTTTAATAAAGATTTTTAATAAGATTTTAATGAATTAGGCAGTTTTGTGAAGGAGAATTTTCTACTTCATGATTCTCCTTCAGACAAGGTTTGATTTTAAAATCGAGCAAATCTGAGTATTTGTTGTGTGCTATCAAGTTGATTTCGACTCACAGATACGCTATAGGACAGAGTAGAACCACCCCACAGGGTATCCAAGGCTCTCCTCTTTACAGAAGCAGACAGCCACATCTTTCTTCCTCAGCAGTTGGTGGGTTTGAACCGCTGACCTGGTTAGCAGCCGAAAGCGTAACCATTGCCTCACCAGAGCTCCTTATAACTGAATATAGGACAACAAAATGCATTTAATTTTAGGAATTCAAATTGAAAATGTGGTGGTTATTCAAAAAAGAGCATTTTTCTACTCCTCTATCTAGTTCATAACTCCTTTTCTGATTATAAGAATAATATTCTTTCTTGAAAAGTTGAAAAATGCAGAAGAAAAAAAAATCTATCACTAGTGTTTCTACCACCTAGTTATAATTACCAATATTGTGTGTATATATTTCTAGTCTTTTTTCTACGGATACACACAGACGTATAAGTGTTGTCGCTAATTGCCGTCCTGTTGATTCTGACTCATGGCAACCCCATGCATGCAGAGTAGAACTGTGCCCCAGATCACCAGGTTTTTCTTCCAAGGCACCTCTGTGTGGGTTCTAACTGCCAACTTTTTGGCTACTAGTCAAGGTCTTAACCTTTTGCACCACCCAGGGACTATATAACTACCAAAAAGAGACCATAATTTCAGCTATGAGTCCAAATATTTCCTCATCATTACTATCTTCTGCAATACTGTTATTTATTATAAAAATAGGACATGTTTATTGTAAGGTATTCAAGCTCTACGGGACATTTATTAAGCCTGTTCTGTGTGTCAGGCCTTTTCCCAGATGCTCTATGTGTGTTAACTGATTCAGTCTGCACAACCTCCCAATAAACTTACATTATTACCTACAATTTTTTTTTTTTTTTATAAAAATGTGGGAAGAGTAGAGAAGGTAATTAACTTGCCTGCAGTTAGACAGCATGTGAATAGTGGAGCCAGGATCTTAGCTCTGTCAGAGTAACTCTTGAGCCACTTCTCTTAACTATTATCCTGAATGACCTCACAGAATTTACTTTCAAAATAATACACTTAACCAATTCCATAGAGTTGATCATTTGGCCTGTCTTCAGTTTTTCAATATTAGAAACAGTGCTTGTGGGCAACAACCTAGTGGATGATTCTTTGGGTGTGTTCATAGTCACTATCCTAGAATAAATTTCTACAAGCGTCATTTCTGTGTAACAATATATGATAAGTTTGCCAAATTGCCCTGCATCGAGATTTAGCACATCTTCCGCAACATTGATGATCTTTTTTAATTTAAAGCAATTTATTACTCTAAATTATATTTAACATTTTTGTGTAGGTAAATATTCACATAGTTCAAAATTCAACCAGCTACTACCCTGTTCTCTTCCTCATATGTAACCACTCTTTCCAGCTTCTTGAATAGCTTATTGTATGTACATGTGTGGATAGTATATATATTCTCCCGTCTTCATTTTAACAAAGATTATAGTATTCATAAAGCATTCATTTCCAATTTATAGCAACCTCCTCCACTTCAACCTGTGCCCTTTTTTTTTTTTTTTTTTAGCGTGATTAAATTTGGTGGCACAATGGTTACGAGCTTGGCTGCTAACCAAAAGGTCGGCAGTTCAAATCCACCAGCTGCTCCTTGGAAACCCTATGGGGCAGTTCTACTTTGTTCTGTAGGGTGGCTATGAATCAGAATCACCTGGACGGCAATGGGTTTTTGGTTCCCATTCACAGTCAAACAATTGAATGCACAGGCTGCACTGAACTGGGTTTTTGGACAAAGAGGTGGACATCGTTGCCTGGGAACACAGTGTGCTCTTGGGGTGGTCTTTCCAGCTCTAGATACTTAACAGCCCCATGTCATCTCCCGCAAAGAGGAAGAGTACGAACATTTTCTTTACCCATATAAAGAAATTAGCGTTATCCTCTCAAATTTGTTTCCTGATGAAAATAGGCAATTTCCATAGGAACTCACACTTAGATGAGCTTTCTCCATTTGGAGGCCATGATAAGTCCTTCCCTTTTGGCAATTGCTATGTCAGCATAGACATGTCAGCAACAAATGAGATCCCATCGCTCACTGATCTTTGTGCCCATTAGGCTGGCAGAAAGCACACCGGACTTCAGACCTGGCACCACTTCTACCTCAAGCCATCACCTTTGGCAAGTCACTTGGCTTGTATGGACTCCTTTTCCCTCTATCATAGAAAATAAAGGAGGACATGATCCTTAGGGTCCTTTGTGGCATTGGAGTCTATTTAGTATTTCGTAGCTTAGCACAGCATCAAGTCAATAAAAATTTGAATCATACAAAGCTGGGAACAAATTGAGTGACTGGATTATATATAACTCCCAATAATGTCTATGTTAAAATAAAATAACAGGTCCTCATAAAGCTATACATCAAAAAGCCAAAACTGCCTTATGATGCAGGACTTTTTTCTTTTTTTTTTTTTTAATTAAGATTATTAAAAATGTTCAAAGTCTTATGCAATTCCAAAGAGGTGTGAAGAGGAAAAATATGAAAGCATCTTTAAAATTTAGGGAAAACACAGGGTTTTTCTTCCAACAGTGATAGATACCTAGAATGTCCTTTTATAGTTGTATCAGTCGTGGAAAGAAATCAAACTGGATTCTGAGTGAGATAGATGTCCATTTGTAACTTCAGATCATATATCTTACTATAGTAGGGAGTGACATTACTCTTCCTATAGTTTGACAGCCTTCTCTACTGCTCAGATACCATGGAGAAAGGAGAGACAAGCTTCTCAGATACTCTAAATGACGCGTGCCAAACACGTGGAAGGTAAATCCCCTAATTCAGTCCATTCTTCCAGCATTCCCTGGAGGAGAGCCAAGCTAAATATTTCTGCTGGATAAAAAATGTACTCTTATGTGCTAGAGTCTTAGCTGGCTGCCTGACTTCAGTGGGAAGGGGGTGCCTCAGTGAGGAGAATGGAAATAAGGAATTGGCAGCCAATGACCTGTGTGTGTTTTCCTTTTCACCTTTTATAAAAATTCTCTAAGTGCTTTATCAGCTGTGATGGGATTAATTTCCTGACGCTTGAAGGAAGGAGAAAAATCAGAAAATAGGTTTAATGCAGTTCTTCTTTCTCTTCTCCCACCACCTCCCCCTCAATTCATTGTTAATAATTATTTTTTTCAGATTTCCTAGGTGGCTGTCATTTTGTGTCTGTTGCATGTTTTTTCGCCAAGTCAATTTTCAAAGACTGTTACATTTGAGGGACCGAACATATGGACCAGCAGGCTTCTGTCAGATGGGGATTATAGTTCATTGAAGTTTATGACAAAACTGCTGGCTTCATTAAGACTAATTATAAGAACACAGTTGGGACTCAACATTCGGATACCCCCTTCTAATTGTTCATAGTGTCTTTCTTTTATGTAAAAAACACTTCAGTAGTTTTAAAAAGAATACAAGTGGAATTGTGTCGTAGTACAGTTTTGCCTCTTGCCTTTTTCATCCAGTGGTGGGTATATCATATGCATTCTCTCATACCACATTTATTTTGAATTTTTAATGGCTACATACTACTCAGGTGTTATGTTAGATACTGTCATAATCTATTTAGCAGTTTCTGTACGTTCGAATATTCAGGGTGTTCCCAGTTTGTCATGATTATACATAACGTTGCGATTAATTTGCCCATATCACTTTCTCTGTTCAAATTATTTTCCTGTGGATATATCCCACTAAGTATAATTATTTGGTCAAACATTATGAATCTTTAAGGCTCTTGGTATATATACTAAATTTCTTTCTAGAAAAGTATAGTTTGTAAAGATCTAGATATTTAAATTTAACTTGAAATTTCAAGAATTTTCATCTTTTTATACTTTTCTCTGTGAGAATGTTGGTGGCTTTGTTAATACTTGCAGAATTATCCTATAACATAGCGCTTCTGTCATTTGTTCATTTGACTAACATATATGGAGCTCTGACTGTGTGCAGCATGCCCAAAGAGTTGCATTTGATAAGAGTGTTTGATGATACAGAGTGTTTGACGATAAAATAAAGGCCAACAAATTAAATCAATATACACGGATGAGAATACTGACTGGCTTTCAGTAGAATGTAGAATTTTGACTTGATTTTCTGGTATTTGGTCTTGGATTGTTATATACCCACACTCTTGGTGGTAGCTTCCTTTCCAAGCCAAAATGTACATCCATAAATGGAATTAGGGATACAACCTGTGGCCAGAGACCCAAGCCAGCCTAAATGACCTCTGTGGATACAGAATTCATGCCATTGGCTTCATTGCCCAAGGTCTTTGTTAATCTCACAGGCCGATATTCTATTACAGAGTGATCAACCCAAGCCAAGCATTCCTATGCCGATCCTGTGAATGTTCCACAATCATTTTCTTTGCCAGGGAAGGTTGGGGAAGACAATAGTTTAAGTAGATAGAATCTAAAAGGTAGGCATTTGATTAAGTTAAGTAAAGCAGTGGTTCCCAAACTTTGGTGCACATCAGAATCACAAGGGTAGAAGGTCTTCAAAAAATACTGGGGTCTGGTTCCACATCAGCATCCTGATTTAATTAGCATGAGGTGCAACCTGAGCATTGGATATTTAAAAGCTCCCAGGCCATTCTAGAGCGCAGCAAAAGTTGGGTACTGCTGAAGGCTTGCATGGGGTGTATTTTTATGACCTGCTATGGATGTCTTCTGTGGAAACCCTGGTAGTGTAGTGGTTAAGGGCTACAGCTGCTAACCAAAAAGTCAGCAGTTCGAATCCACCAGGAGCTCCTTGGAAATCCTATGGGGCAGTTCTACTCTGTCCTATAGGGTTGCTGTGAGTCTGAATCGACTCGACAGCAGTGGGTTTGGTGTTTTTTTGTTGTTTTTGGTTTTTTTATCGACTTGTTCTAGTTTTCTGATATGCTGGTCTGCACCCTTGCATTTATGTCCACGCCAAGTCAACTATTTATCATCTTTACCTATTGTGAGGAAAAGGCATATTCCATAAATCTTAGCTATTTCTTTGGGGGAGTGGAGTGAGAAGTAAGTTTACATTCTAAAAAGTTAAGCAAATAATTCAATCTGGGAAATTGTTCTGCAGGCATATTTTGGGGAGTAATGTGTGGGTCTTAAGCAGAATTCCAGATTATGAATGAGGTAGTTCTGGGCATTATGACATTCCTTGTCCTACCTACAAATAAGTACAGCACAGAATTGGGTGTTAATTCAAGATATCTATTATATTTATTATTACATATACTAGATATATAATACATAGTGTATATACTATATAATTATATATATTGTATAATTGTATGTATATGGTATATATAATCCAAGATAATGATTATTATTATTTTTTTTTTTTTAGTATATATAATCCAAGATAATGATCAGGGAAATTCCACACTTTAAAAAAAAAAAAAAAAAACCACTGGTTACTTTTCATTTCTTTAACTACCAGGAGTTGAAATCTGGATGGGAGTTAGGGTAACTAGAGTGACTATGTAAGGCAAGGAACTCACCGCTACTGGGTGCCCAAATGCAACAGGCATTCAGGAAGCATTTTGCCTTGCCTGAGACTAAGACCTTTTAATTCCCGAAGCACAACTTTCCTACTCTTTGTTATAGAGCTTGAGTATTAGTTCAGTAGACAGACAGAGAGATGAAGGGAAGCAGAGAAAGACAGAGAAAAGAAACTCCCTTCTTCCAAATTCCCTCGTACTTTTTTTTCCTCCCCCTCAACCCAGTTAGCCTTTTCGCTGTAACCCAGGCCTAATAAAACTCAACACCGGATCACTGATTTGAGCGTGTCACATTCGGCGGCTTTGCCCAGATGTGTGCATAGTCTCTCCTGCAGTCTGTGGCGCTGCCTGCATGGGGGATCTGCGGGGCTACCTTGTAAACATTTATGTCGTGAGCCACGGGTAAATGAGAACAGAAACATGGTGGGGCGGATTTAGCTCTTCCCTGGAAAGGGGATGGTTTCAATACTCCTCATCTTTTTTTTCATCCCACACAGACTTCCAGGGGTGCTTTGAAGGGAACCTTATGCCAGCAGGCCTTTGAGCTTCCCCGGAAGCGGGATCTGTGTTGTGTACAGATTTGACTCTGGTGGGCCAGGGAAAGGGAAGTGGCCGCCTTAGAAGGGAGAAGGCGTCAGAACTGGCTGCTAGCTGTTCTCTTCACCATGAGGCAACCGACAGTAAATAGACATCTAAAAGCCCAGTGGTAAATGCATTTGCAGGACTGTGCACATATATATCATTCTAGACCTTCAGTGTCTCTTACTTACAAAAGTCTAGGGATGTTAAAGGCAGTTATAGTATCACAGTATGTTCTATTGTTTCTTCAGTTAAAATAGAGGTTCTAAAAAAGGCTTAAGCCATCTTATTGTCCATGTCCTATCTAGTCAGCAGAACAGTTTTAAGGAAGTGTTATTTATATTTATTGTTTTGCCTAGATACATATGTGGCTACGTATCTTGTTATTGGTTTAAAAAAAATTTTTTTTGTGATCTTTTAGTTTCTGTGAGAAGAGAAAGAATTAAAACTTCATAACTGATTTCAGTAAATTTATGAAATGTTGGGACCATGATCAGTCACCGTACTTGCTCAACTGGAATTGTAGGCCCAGTGCCCAACTGAGGAAGGAGAATGGCCCTAGGCTTGACCCTGACACAGATCCCTACTCCCCAAGTCTGTATCTCTCAGGGCTGAATGTGACTTGGACTTCAGAATTTTTGCACAATTTAGAGAGGTAGTGTTTATATATACACCCTCACTGAGGTGTTTGCACTCAAAACATTAGTGTTCCTAAAGCAAAAAAGACAGATTTACTATAAGTGAGGCAAAGGCTACAACCAGCCTCAAGTCAACAGCTACAGGGAACTATCCAAGGTTTCAGAGCAGGGAAGGATGAATGTGGGAAGATTCTGATTCAGAGCCATCGTTCTGGGAGCAATGGAGGTAGTGAAAATTACAAAGTAGTGAAGCTGGAAATGGAGAGACCAATCAGAAAGCCACTGTAGTAGCCTTAGTGGCGAAAGTTGAACTATGGCAGTGAGAATAAAAAGTGAAGAAACTTCATTTTCAGAGCTTTTTGGATTTGGGGATTGCAGATAAGATATTATGGGCATATCATCAAGACATTGTGGGCATATCAAACAGAACAAGGCCAGGGGTCTGCTGCAGAACTGACCATTAATTGGTCATATTCGATTTCAAGTTGAAGCTGAAGAAAATTAAAACAAGTTCAAGAGAGCCAAATTATGACCAGATGAATATATCTCATCTGAATTTAAAGAACATCTCAGGAATGGATTTGACTCATTGGACACTAATGACCGAAGACCAGAATAGTTGTGCAAGGACATCATACATGAAGAAACAAAAGGCCATTAAAAGAGAGGAAAGAAAGAAAAGATCAAAGTGGATGTCAGAAGAGACTCTGAAATTTGCTCTTGAACATAGAGTAGCTAAAGCTAATGGAAGAAATGATGAAGTAAAAAATTTTCAAAGGGAAGCTTGAGAAGACAAAGTGAAATATTATAATGACATGTGCAAAGATCTGGAGCTAGAAATCCAAAAGGAAAAAACATGCTCGGTATTTCCCAAACTGAAAGAACTGAAGAAAAAATTCGATCCTCATGTCGCAGTATTGAAGGATTTTATGGGCAAAATATTGAATGACCCAGGAAGCATCAAAAGAAGGCGGAAAGAATACACAGAGCACTATACCAAAAAGAATTGGTCGACATTCAGCCATTTCAGGAGGTAGCATATAATCAAGAACCAATATTACTGAAGGAAGAAGTCCAAGCTGTACTGAATGCATTGGCAAAAAATAAGACTCCAGGAATTGACAGAATACGCATTGAGATGTTTCAACAAAGGGATGCAGTGCTGGAGGTGCTTACTCACCTATGCCAAGAAATTTGAAAGTCAGCTACCTGGTGAACTGACTGAAAGAGATCCATATTTGTGCCTATTCCAAAGAAAGGCGATCAGAGTGTGGAAATTATCGAACAATTTCATCAATATCACAGGCAAGTAAAATTTTGCTGAAGATAATTCAAAAACAGTTACAGCAATACATCAACTGGGACCTGCCAGAAATTCAAGCTGGATTCAGAAGAGGACGTGGAATATCATTGCTGATGTCAGATGGACCTTGGCTGAAAGCAGAGAATACCAAAAAGATGTTTGGTGTGGCATTGTGTGCTATCGAGTCGATTCCGACTCATAGCGATCCTACAGAAAGGAGTAAAAAGATGTTTACTTGTGTTTTATTGACTATGCAAAGACATTCAATTGTGTGGATCAAGTTACGGATAATATTGTGAAAGACAGAAATTCCAGAACACTTAATTGTGCTCATGAGGAACCTGTACATAGACCAAGAGGCAGTCATTCGAATAGAACAAGGTGGATACTGTGTAGATTAAATCTGGAAAGGTGTGTGTCAGGGCAGTATCCTTTGACCATGCTTATTCAATCTGTATGCTGATCTAATAATCCGAGAAGCTGGACTATGTGAAGAACATGGCATCAGGATTGGAGGAAGACTCATTAACCTACTATATGCAGATGACACAACCTTCATACCTCTGAATTATGTTAGCAAAGAATATTGAATATACGGTGGACTACTAGAAAAAGAACTTCGTGCAAGATGTACAGCCAGAATAGACTGTTCCTTAGAAGCAAGGATGGCAAGACTTTGTCTTAGGTACTTTGAACATGTTATCAGGAGGGACCAGTCCCTGATAAGGACGTCATGCTTGGTAAAGTAGAGGGTCAGCTAAAAGAGGAAGACCCTCGATGAGATGGATTGACATAGTGGCTGCAACAATGGGCTCAAATGTAGCAACGATTGTGAAGATGATACAGGACCAGGCAGTGTTTCTATCTGTTTTACATAGGGTCACTATGCGTTGGAAGTGACTCCATGGCTCCTAACAACAATTATGTAATTTAATTAAATATTGTATAAACCAATGAAATGTAAGTATTTAGTTGTCTCCATTAAAACCTCTTTGGAAAGAGTTGAATAGTAGTTTAAAAATCCTGTAATTGAAATAGGTATGGGTGGAACAATATAAAATATTGAGAGGATGATATAAATCTAGGAGGATTCTGTGCTCAGGTTGCTTGGAATGAAGGGCAATGTATTATGGAAGGGTTTAAGCAGGAAAGACATTGTAAACTTCAAGCAGGAAGAGGTCCATTCTCAAAAGAAGGCCTTGGTCCTGCACCCAAGACAGGAAAATTGACACTCATTGGCATGTTATAAGTTTCAAATACAATGCTTAAAATTAGTATTTGTTACTCTTTTATGAGTCTCTGATTTAACTGTTCATATAATTTTAAAATTGTTGGTCCCAGTTGCATTGAATAAGAAAGCATCAACTTTATTGACTAGCAACCAAATTGGAGAAGAAAAAAAAAAAAAGGTAATTTTGACCATCATAACAGAACTTGATTTGTATTTATCAATCCCTATTAATTTATTAATTTATCAATCTACCTCACTTTTAGAAATTTTCTCTAAAGCCAAAGTTTTGTCAACTGAGCCATATTTTTAAAGCAAGAACAGTTTACTATTTAAAGAACTCCTTCAGTGGCTTCATAGCTACAGCAAACAATTTTCAAAAATTATCAATTTTTCTATACTAAATTAGATTTCTAGAAATTGAAGTCATATCCAGCTATGGTTTTAGCTCTAGCTCTTCCCAGTTCTATATATTTTGTGACAATTAGATTTTTATTTCCAGTGATTCTGTGTCTTTCTGTGTAAGAACATAACAGCAACAGTGGCTTTTTGGGAAATACAAAAGGTAATAAAGCTTGACATAGGCTTATATTAACTATAAAACTTCTCTGGTTTTCTTAAGTCTGTTCCCTGGAGCTCAGAGGCCATTGTGTTTGCTTTCTGATAGATTTGTCCCAGTTTTAACACACTGAGAGTTTTATTAGTGTCTGATGCTCATCAGAACTTTTAGTGAAAACAAGGCATACTTTTAATTGACTGTAGAATTTCCCATTTTAGGTAGAGCTGCCGAAAGCTTTTTTATCCTTTCATCACCATGTTCTCATTCCAAAAGTCAGGGAGTCGGTAAAAGACTATCATAAAAATCACCTAGGTTAAATAAAATTAAAGTATATAAAACTACAAATATGTATCTAAAATTTTAGGTGGCACTAAAATTGAATAATAAGCAAAACATTGGAATTGTGCTACATTTTTTGGTGTACAGAAAAAAAGTGGTATTGCCTGTGGAAAAAGTAGACAAAGTAGTAATATTTTGTGTACAGCATTCAGGAAAATGGATGGTGTTTGATCATCTTGACATCAATTTTCCATTAAAAAAAAAAACAAAACACAAAGAGCTGTTATTTTACCTATTAGTAGAAAAATAAAAAGAAGCACTTTTCTCTGAATCATTTAGAACTCTGTAACACTAGAAAAATAGTCCCAATTGTATTCGTTAGATCGGAATTAATATCTGAGGAAGACAAAATGATTAGTTAAATGTAATGGTAATTTTAGACTACATTTTTTAAAAAATGGAATCATGTCTCCCATACACAAATGGGTTATATGCAAAATGGTTGCATAACTTATTATCTTTGTTTTAAACTGCTTTGCACATCCTAAAACAATTTTGCAATCAGAATTATCAGCCCACTAAGCAGCAAGAAGTTTGTTTTGTTAATTGCTCTTGTTAAACCTAATTACTGTGGGGTGGAGCGGCTGTGAAGGGGAGGAAGGCCCTAAAACTGGCAGGGGGAAAATCCTCAGAAAAGATTCAGTGCTGGGATTTGCACATATGGGACAGTGGACCAAAAGCAGACACCATAATAACTCTAAGTCTCTTTTGCTTGAAAATCTATTATGTTTGTTGTTAGTGGATGAACTTATTTCCAAGTGCTTCTGTCAGAGGTAGGTTCTTCTCTTCCCCCATAAACACACATATTTTTATGGCTGTGGCTTCTGTCCTCAAATCTTTTTTAAGTTACGTGAACAAGGGCTGAGCAGTATGCTTTCTATAGTGTTTCAGAGCCTACCACAGTGCCTTATTCACAGGCGGGACCTGAGCAACATTTGCAATCCATTCATTCAGCACTCATTGATAAACCATCTAATATATGTCAGGTAGTGTGCTCGTGGCGTAGTGGTTAAGTGCCATGGCTGCAAACCAAAGGGTCGGCAGTTCAAATCCACCAGGTGCTCCTTGGAAACTCTGTGGGGCAGGTCTACTCTCTCCTATAGGGTTCCTATGAGTCGGAATCGATGCGACGGCACTGGGTTTGGTTTTTAGGTTTAGTGTGCTAAGTGCTGCATTTGCAAAGGTGCCAGTGGCTGCTCACAGCCCTGGGCGAGAAGACCCTAGACACAGATTCTTCTCTAGTGAAAGGGGTTCATATGTAGAGCATGGTCAAGAAAGAGGTATAACGAGAAAATGGAGCCAAGGCCCCCTGAGAATCAGAGGCACAGCCAGGGCTGGAAGGCAAGTGTTTTGGGTCCTTGCCTAGCACTGATGCACCCAGCAACTCCTTAGCAATGCGTGGATCTCAATAACCCAATACTATGTATTGACTTCTGTGCTGCTGCTTTCCTTTTCAAATTTGGAAATTAAAAATGTTTCAAAGAGTGTTCAAAATTATAAGAATGAACATGGAAGTTTAATATGGATAACAATTTGAAGAATAATTTAGCACCTGTTTTTTTCATGCATAATGATATTTTGGAAAACTTTGCCTCTTCTAGGAATGGAGGAGCGTTATCATCCAGGAAACCTTTTCTTCAAGTTTGACAGAACTTGTCAACTAGTATTAATGTAAACTAGTTGTTAACAAAATAGAGATCAATAAAGGAAATAAATCTTTGTTTTGTTTAAATAAATTCTGGGTACAGCATCAAGACAATTGGGGTTATTTTTCTGCTGAGGCGAAAAGCTTTGGGGAGAACATTGAGTTAAGCAGTGAGGTACTTGCGATTAGTCCTTTCTTGCTGGGTAAATGTGTTTACTTTTTTCCACTGGTATTTATATTAGTTAATGTGTTGCACCAGATAAATCTACTTCCTGAGTCCCTCTTTCAGCTTGTTCTCCTCTCTTTGGAGCTGACAAATGGTTTGAGTTTGACACAGTTTATCAGTCGATCCCCTGCTGGGTGCTGCCAGTGCTTGGTCAGACAACCTCGAGAAAAGTGAGTTATCTGTGATATTTTGTTCCTACTTCCTCTAAAGGAGAGCACCTCCTCGCTCAGGGAGCTCAGGGAGCTCAGGGACAGATCGGATGGCTGTGAGCAGTTCTGCCTCCCGTAGCCCTTGTGTTTTCAGCCAGTAAAGTTTCCAGACAAACTGTTGTTTGTTGTAGGTTGCCCGTAGCAATTGTGAAAACTGCCTGGCTACGGGGCACTGTAAAATTGTATCAAATGTGATACAATTTTCAGTTTTTTTAGAAGTGCAAAGTTAAATGCATTTGGTTAGTGTTGTCATACCTCTGACACTGAAGACCATTGAAAGTGCCTTAAATTTGCCAAGTATTGAAAGAATTTGTCTCAAAGAAGGTTGCAATCCCAGAGACTGCCTCTATTGACAGGGACAAGACAACAAACAGATGCCTGCTTCATTTTCTACCAATGTTTCTAAATTTAACATTTATTCACACTAATGCAAAGGTGACAAACTTGAGTTAAACAGTGTGAAAGCCAAGAGTGGGTCAAGTGGGGTTTCTGGAATTTAAAGCTTTATTTTTTAAAAACTTTTTATTTATAAAACGTTTAAAAATACACAAAAGTAAAGATAATAGTATAATGCGCTCCATCACCCAGTTCCGCAATTAGCAATTCAAGACCTATGTTGTTTCATCTATTCTCCAACCCCATCCCTGCTGATTTTGAAGCAAATCCCAGAGAGCATATAATTTTACCTGTGAATATTTCAGTAAGTATGTCTGAAGTACAAGAATTTCTTTTAGAAACAACCAACAGCACATCATTGTTGTGTTGCTGGAATTGTTAATTTCAAAGCTTTATTTCTTAAAGGCAGATTACTATACCCTCATTAGACGACTGAGAGAAGGGTTGGAAAAGATGGCTCTATAAAGATTTTTTCACATTAAAAATACAAAAAAGGGGGTGGGGGAGAGAAGAAGAAAAAGAAATATTTACTTCAGGAGCCAACTGCAAAGCTGATTTTGCTCCTTCCCTGGATCCTGGGAAGAGCGCACACGCGTGTAGACAGGCCCCAAACTGGCATTTAAAGCTCAGTTGTTTAGATAGAATTATATCCTTTGGGGTGTTCAGGGAGAATGAATGCTTTACTCTAGCTGGTGGTGACAGCGTAATTAGTGAGACATCAGCTACAAATAGAATCACTGAGGCATATACTCTGCACACATAAGCACATGCAAGTTTGGCAGCTAGCAGGGATCTAGCAGTTGGATCTAAGTGTCCCGTGCCACTTGTTGAGCCTAACGCAAAGTACAGTTTAATCACTGGTGTGCTGCCGGTGATTAGCTGTTACCACGATTAGTGAGCCATCTGAGGCCCCAGAGTTATTGATTTGGACACAGCCTTCTGTTCTGCTTCCACCAGCATCCTTCCTTATCCTCCCCTCAAGCTATAAGAAAGAGGGGAGAAGTCGCAGAGGAAAAGGGGTCCAGATGGGAAGAAAATTGGGCTGAAAAGATCCTGTAGGAACTAGGTCAGGTACTTTGGAGATTAAAGTAGCTGCTTCATCACTGAATGCAGGAGCCAGGGACAAGTAGCATACAATTAGGAGGAATTAGCACAGCAACATGTAGCTTGGATTTATCAGCTTTAATTGTCTATTGTCAGGACAGAGCTCTCCTCCCCAGGATCATGGTGGCAGTCTACATCCTAATACTTTTAATGGACCTCCATTGTGGGATTACCTCTCCTAAAGAGGGTGCCTGTTCTTTTAAAAGGAGCTAGCTGCTGGGAACAGTTGCTTTCTCTGTGATTGGTCCCCATTCTAGAGTATCAAAGTGTTGCCCTACTGTTTCCAGAGGCGCACCTTAAAGGGGAAGATGCCTATTGATCTTTAACTTCTCTGCCCTCTTCCCCTTTGTATACTTTCAGAAAACAATGGGCTCTAGATGGAGACCTGATAAGCTAGGGCTGAGGGCTTCAGAATCTCCACACTATCTCCTCGTTAAAAGATTTCCTGCTTCATGCATTAGAGAGTTTTTCAAAAGATAAGGTGTCTATTAAATGAGGTTTTTCATTGTATTACCATTGCTGCCTTTTCCCTCCATCACCCCTCAACTGCCCAAGTGAAAAAAGAGACATATAAGGGGCCATTCACCTTCCTCCAAACCCAGGCACAGAATTGTTCTTCCTGTGTGTAGTTGAGCCGATTCTAGCTGACGAAGTAGAACTACCCCACAGGGTTTCCTAGGCTGTAATCTTTACGGGAGTAGCTTGCCCAGGTCTTTTCTCCCACAGAGCTGCTGATGGGTTCGACCCACTGACCTTTAGGTTCCAGCTGAGTGCTTTAACCATTGAACTGCCATGGCTCCTTAGGCACCGAATTTGGTAGGTTTAACTTTCTTTTACAAGTCCTTGGGTGGTGCAAAAGGTTGGAGGTTCTAGCTCACCCAGAAAGGCCTGGCGATCTACTTCTAAAAATTCAGCCATTGAAAACCGTATGGAGCTCAGTTCTATTCTGACACACATGGGGTCACCATGAGTCTGAATGGATTTGATGGCAACTGGTTGATTGTTTGATAATTTCTTTTAATGTCACCACTAGTGTAGCATTTAAAAGGTTCTACAGTAGGTTCCTTCTCTCCCCCTTTCCTACTCCACCTATGTCTTGGGCTCAAACAAAAAAATCTGATACTATTGAGTCAATTCTGACTAATGGTGATCCTACATGTTTCAGAGGAGAACTGCCCCCATCAGGTTTTCTTGGCTGTAATTTATACAGAAGCACATTGCCAGGCCTTTCTTACATGGTGCTTCTAGGTGGGTTTGAACTGCTGACCTTTAGGTTGTGCCATCCAGAACCTATCTTAGGCTCAATTACTGCTTCCTCATACTCAGGGATCCAATACAGGAATCTCAGCTGGAAATCCTGAGAGCCGAGTTCAGTCTTGCCCTCTCCCTGAGCAGCTGTGTGTTTCTGGGTTAGCCTCACCCAGGTTTGAAGTCATACATAACGTGCATGTATACGAAGGAAGTTCAACTTCCTAACCTCTGATCCTCAGGTCCCAGGACTGGATCTGTAGTTGTCAGCACCGGCCACACGAAATCCCCATTGGCGTGGACCTGTGAGGTTCTATCTGTCTTTAAAGAGATTAGTAAAATCTTACCTTTTTTTTTTTTTTCTTTTTCTTTGTTGGGGAGTTGAAATTACTTCATGATTAACCTTTATAATCCGTCTGTCTTCTCTACTATGTCATCCTGGCATAAAAATCAAACCTCTACAATCTTGAATCTTCCCTTAGAAAGGATGAGAAGAAATCTTCAATTCCATCTTTAATTTAAAAAAAAAAGAAAACTTTTCCCCCCTTCATCCCTTTTTTTTAACACTCTGTAGTTCCAGGGAAGCACGATGTGGCAGGCACACCCTTGGGGTCCTTTTTCCTGTTCAATGGCGGCTGCTCTTGCCCACTCTGACTCTCCTGCCCACCTTGAGACACTCCTGCCCCCCCTGACTCTTCTGTCTGCCCTGTCTCCCCTGCCCACTCTGACTCTCCTGCCCACCCTGAGACACTCCTGCCCGCCCTGTCTCTCCTGCCCACCCTGAGACACTCCTGCCCCCCCCCGACTGTACTGTCTGCCCTGTCTCCCCCGCCCACTCTGACTCTCCTGCCCGCCCTGAATCCCTTGCCCACCCTGACTCTCCAGGCCTCTGAGCTGCTCTTCCCTTTGCTCTTTCTGCTGCCCTCAGAGCTCCTCACACCTTTGTTTATACGCTGACTAGCCAGCCCCTCTTTAATCTTAATCTAGTAAAGCGTTCCTATCTACAGCCTTCCTTTTTATTTCCACCTTGCATCCTCCCTGCTTTCAATGAGTCCCCCCTCCTTTCACTGAAAGGTGAGAGAAGCAAACATCTGGCCACAGCCTTCCATTCTCATGTGTGGAAGCTATTCTTCCTCTTCCCCAAATGAAGACAAGAGGTAAGAGAAAGCCGAGTTTCAGCACGTACACCTGTCCTGTTTCTTCCCTATTTCTAGTCATGTTTTGCCATCTCTGTAGGGTTGCTATGAGTCGGAATCGACTCAATGGCCACTGGCTTAGTTTTGGTTTTTAAGTAGTTTAGTTTTATTCCACCAAATGTTAGATTAAGAAATGTCTTCTGGGTTCGGCAATTCTCTTCCTCTCCATGTCTGTCCCCACAGCCCTTTCAGAGAGAAAAATTGGTCTCATTTCTGAATCCTTGTCTGAAAGAAGAACATCATTAGGAAGACAAACAAACATTGAATACCCACCTTGGTTTCCACAGAGGTCATATGGGAATGATTGTTATTGCTATTGTTATTTATTAAGTTGCTGGATGTCAAAACTAAATGAATAATTTAAAAATATAACATATAAATGATTAGATAAGAACACAACTGTCTGTCCAAAGGGAAGCCTAAAAAAGATACGTGTGTGATTCTGTAAATACCTCAGAAATTTTGTGTTTTATGAAGTCCTGTGCAAGCCGCTTATCATATCTTCTTTCCTAAGGAGGCAGAGGAAGCTATACTTTTGTTCTTCAATGTGCTTAATTTTCGTTTCCCTTAATTTTTTTTTTTTTTTTATTCAGGAAGTCCAAACACTGACCTCATTTTAAAATATCCACAGGGCACTAGGATCACTATCCCAAAGATTAGGCCCTGAGTAGATTTGCCCAAAGAGCTAGGGAGGTGAGCTGTGTCACGAGAAGGAGGGCTTGTGCTATTTTTAAATTGATTTAACACATCATTGAAATATATTATGCACATATCATAGCAGTGACACACACGCTGCATTGTAACACAGCATATGTCATACATACATTCTCTCTCACTCATACACACATACTTGCTCTTCTTGTCCAGCTTTAAAAGAGGAAGGCAGCCGGAAAGCCGAGCCCAGTGATTTGAGTTGAAAAGGCTGTTAAAGTTTAAAAACCAAATGGCCCTCTAGTTCTCAGCCTGGCTTTGAGACATGTGGGAGGGCTTCAAAGGCACGGTGCGGTGCCCCTCTTTCAGAGCTCAGCCTTGCAGTTGGTCCCCAAATGTTTACCAGCATGAAGATGCCTAACTTACAGGAAGTGGGAAATGGGTGTGGGGGGTGAGGGTGGGTGGGTGGGTTGGGAGTGGGGAGAAGAGGGTGGGGGGTGTTCTCTTGATGTGGTTAGTCTGTCATTGACCTTGTTTGGGTATAGCAGGAGTTGAATTAGAAAATGAGACCATGTTTCATCTTGGGCATATTTCATCCCATTTTTTACTTTCCTTAGGGGAAAATTTTTTTCCCCAGGTAGAATCAGGTCTCCTCAGTTTCTCTTCATTCTACAATAGTCCATTCTCCATACAGCCATCTGGCTTCCTACACTGTATTTCCTAAACCACCCTAGCACTGGGCGTCAAAGCTACCCCAGTAGCTGAAACCAAATAACAACAGCTTGTTGAGCTGTTGTGGTGATACCATCAGAGCGAATAGTTTGGGATTTCTGAGAACTATTTGGATCATTTATGATTTGCTGCCAAACAGAACTCTGCCTGAGAAATGCTGATTAATAAAGGTAAATGAGGTTTTTTTGGTGTTCTAACGGGGAGGCTAAGAATATAATGACCAACAATGCACCAAGTTACTACTAAGAAATAAACATTTTAAGACTTAAGAGTCCAGACAGCTGCAGCCTCAGATAGCTCTCTCTGCACAGCTGTACAACTAACAACGTCTCCCCGCTTTAGTCAACGTTCTAAGTGTGCGAGGCTTGGGCCTTCTGGAAGGGGTGAAGTCCAGAAGGTCAGGCTCCCCCCACCACCTGCTTTTCACCCCTTAACCTTCTTTTTATTGGACAATATCTAAACATTATAATAAACCAAAAACCAAACCAGCTGGTTCGGGTTGATTCCGACCCATGGTGACCCCACACGATGCAGAGTAAGACTGTGCTCCATTAGGTTTTCAAAGCTGTGACCTTTCAAAAGTAGATTTCCAGGTCTTTCTTCCAAGGAGCCTCTGGGTAGGTTAGGATCAGCCTGCCTTTCAGTTAGTAGTCGAGCACTGAACAGTTTGTGCCACTCGGGAATTCCAAATATTATAAGAGGAACATGTTAGGAACATGTTTTCTCTTATTATGAAGCATGCTTCCTTTCCTTTCTTTCTCTTGAAATTATATTATTTTCTATATCTGACCTCTTTAATCATAGTCAGAAAGCTGGTTTGGTTTGGAGTTTTTTGGTCTTATTTTGAGACAAGCGTACATTTGAAAGATTTTATATTCCCCCACTTGGTGTCTCAGAATTTACTTTCCTTACAGTTCCGCTCATGGCCTTGTCCAGCTCAGCCAGAACACCTGGAACTAATTTTAGGGTTGCCTGGATAACCCCCACACTGGTATTTGAAGTTTGCGTCCTCCCTAGACTCAAACCCATTTCACCACCTCTGAAGGTGAGTGCAGGCTGATATTAATTAACAGTGAGCTGATTCACTGGCATCTTCCAGTCATTAAAATAAATATTTGACTAAAATAGCCCTCTTCCCTTCAGATATCACGGTTTTGCCTCTTCCCTCACTCCATCATGGTTGACTCACTGGCACTTTCATGGTGTACGTGGCCTAAGAGCAGATTTGGATTGTAAAAGGGAAGTGAAATACTCTTTAACATCTGCAAGCGAGACTGTTTGAACAGCAGGCCGGCCTTCAGTATGACTGCGTTGTTTTTGTGTCCATTGTGGCGCTGACTCAGCACCAGCTAATAAACCCTCTCTAGAAGGTTGGATTTCTCTTGTTTAATTATCATCTTGGAGCTCTCTGAGAACACTTTTAGGGATTATGCATTCAGTGTTATACCCCCAGCGCCCATGCCATCTGAAGTCTTGTTTTCTCTTGGTGCTAGCGTCCCTTCTGGCATAACATGCAATAACAGGTGGACCAGGCAGCTAGCGGGCTGTGTGTGTTGTTACTCATGGCCCCTGGTGGGAATTGAATTGTTCTATACTTCAGAGATTGTCTCTGTTTTTTATACTTCAGAGATTGTAGTAAGACTAGACCCAGATATCACTTCCTGGAAATAATCTTTTATCTCCTACTCCCCCTCCTGCCAAAAAAAAAAAAAAGAGAGAATCCAGAAAAGTTTCTTAAGAAAGGAAGAAGAAATTTAAAAAATAAGCAAACATATTTTTACGATTGTGAGTGGGGTTTTTGTTTTGCTTTGCATTGTTTCTTCCTGTAACCAAATACTCAAATGCCCACTTCATTGTATGACTAAGTTGGTATCATTAGGTTGGGAATGGGTGTGTGTATGTGGGGGTGGGTGTGTGTGGGGGTGGGTGTGTATGCACACGTGTATTTAAAATGTTAGAAAAGACATTGCAGCCTAAGGTGGAAGGAAAGATGGTTTTCAAAACAACTGCATATATGAGGTAAGCAGGAAAAGTTGGAGACTTGTTTTCAGTGATCTAAATAGGAATTGTAATGGGGTGCTGGCTATAAATGGACCCTTTGCATCATTGTTTCTCTGAATTAGAAGATCCCTTGCTGAAGGCACAAGACCATTGAAGGAAGTAAAGCATCTGGTTTGTTTTGTAATGAGAAGCAGGAATGCAAGGTCCATGCTCTTAATAATAAACAAACAGGACATTGTATGCCATCATCACAGGATGTCCTTCCTTCCAACAGAGGACTGACTGGGCTGGAGGAAAAGCCTGATGGGTCTCAGAGCCCAATAATTACTGCCTCTGACCACCTTCTACTTGTAGTGATCAGTTCAATATTCTCTCCTTGACTGTGAAATAATTACTGCACCCAGTTTACTTACACAGGCCTCTGAAGTCTGACTGTGGACTGTGAGAGGAAAGGCAAAGTAATTTCAATCTGTAAGACTATAGCGTTTTCCTATTCCCCTGTTTACTACATATTTCAAAGAGGGAAGTTAGTTTCGCCAAATTCGAGTGAATTTAGTTAGCAGGAGAAATAGAATCTTACAAGTTTTGGGGAAACATGTATTTCATAGACAATAGCCTGAGCCCTAGACAGCTACATTTGATTAAATTAGATGCAAAAATATTTTAATTTGTTCTCCCCAAGTATGATCTTGTATAATCTGTACCTGGGAATTTCAATTGAGGGATTACAAAATTTTTAGGTAATTTTTTTTTTTTCTTTAAAGAATGAGCACCCCTTACTAAGCCGCAGGAAGGAGGGCAGTCTGGTGCATTTAGAATACAGTACAGCTCAAGTAAACGTTGAGGTTAAGCGCCTTCAAAGGGAAGTAGGAAGATTCCAGGAAAATGTTGAAATCCACATTAATAATGAGAGGAAGCTCAGCGGCTCACAACTGGGGGGAAAGCCCTGGGCTCGGCTCCGCGCGGCTCCGCCGAGTCCAGGTGAGGCCACGCCCCCACTTCAGGCAGCTGGTAGGAGTGAATCAGACGGCGAGTGGCTAATCTGCAGCAGGGAGGGGAAAGAGCCGCCGGTCTGGTTAACACGGGCTGAAAGTGCTGCTGTGACACTCGGCCCTCCAGTGTTGCGGAGAGGCAAGAGCAGCGCGCGGCACCTGTCCGCCGAGAGCCAGAGCCGGCGCCCGGGCGGGCGGGCGGGCGGCCGTAGAAAAGGAGGGACAGCCGAGGTGCGCCTCAGACCTGCTCAGCCCGGCGACAGGACGCGGGAAGCAATGTGGACTGTGTAGAGATGAGCGAGACTTATCTCCGATGTTGGATTTGTGCTTGGAAAAACGTGTGGGTACGAGCTCGGTAAGGAACTTGATTTTATTTTTATTGTGAAATTGATCTGAAAACTTTTTTTTTTTTTTGGCTATCCTAGTCGCAGTAGAAACAAATGCTTCTGCTTTACTGCGCTTAGTGCTGTCCAACAACATTTATAAGACTTTTTCCTTATGAATCATTAACCCTTTCAGTTCTAGGCATAATTGTCAATTCATTGAAATTTCGGTTCCCCCCCCCCCCACTCCCATCAAAGAAAGTAAATATTCTGGGTTGGCTTAGTTTTTAAATCTTGCTTTTAAAGGAGAAAACATTTATTTAAGATCATGACTGTACACGTAGGAAATAATAAATAATAATAGGCAAGTTTGTTGAAATTTTAACTGAAGAAAAAACAACTTTGCATCTGATATTTTTTTAAAGAGTGTCCTATGTAGGGAAGAGGTGGAAGAATATAAAAGCCACCTTGAAGGACTTCCAGAGTGTTATGTTTACATTCTAACAAGTCCATGTTCTTACCTGGAAATGATACTTGTATTCCTACTTGTTACCAGATATGTATATGAATGGGAAAACATCACAGAAGGTGATCTTTTTTCTCTTTGGAAAGCACTTTTCCTGAGTGCGAGGGAGAAAATGCGGGAATATCCTTATCAGTTTTCAAGTGGAAGTGGAGCTTGTGCTCTGAGCCTTCTAGATTTGTCACAACTTTAGTTACAGTAAACTGTAGCACATCCGTGACTTCTGGGAATTCGTATACTTTCAGATTTAAATGGAAAGTGCTATTTGTAGCCAAGGGCTCCTCAAGGAATTCTCTCAAAGGAATTCTATTGAACAGTTTTATGTTTTGTTTTTGCTTTTTCAATTTGGTGTGAGATACCCACCAGCCAATGGAAACTGCAAGCTGTTTCCCCCCTTCACCCATTTCTCCTCTGAATGTTCCTCTGGACCAAGATTTCTGAAAGGCCGTGGCTCAGTGATGCTGGCAGGATGTAGTCCTTTTCAGCCTTCCATGTGTGAGGATGAAAGAGAGAGCACAGCAGAAGGGGGGGGGGGGCAGGTTGTTTTGAAAGTTGTTTTGTGTTGGGAGCTGGTGGGAAAGTTCAGTCTTCCCCATTTGGAAAAGGCAGGCTGGGTTCCGCTCCTGCATCACACGCGCTTTCCATTTTTAGCTTCATTCAGAGGCAGACAGAGCTCCTTCCTCTTCCTCTCCTTGTTTGTGACACTTTTCTGAGGCAGCGTTTCCACAACGCTGAGGGTCTGGCGGCCATGACCCCAGGCGTTCTTGGACACAGGACTGAGCGCCCATAACATTTCTCTGCTGTGAGAGGTAAAGCCAGGGATTCTTTGGAGGTGGTTTTTTTCCCTCCGAGGAGGTTGCCACTTTTTTTAAAAAAAAACTAAGAGTGGCATTTAAAAACCTTGCCTCTTCAAGGCAGTCTACTTTATACGGCATTTTGGCTTACTCAACTGTCCAAGCACTCTGCATCTGCTTTTAAAGTCTTCAGACTACTGTATTAGTCATAGCCTCTCGGAGGGAGCCACAGAAACGGCAGGACAATGGGGATTAAAGGCCTTTTTCCCTTCTCTTCCAGGCTGCCCCAAAGTGTAGCTCCAGCGCTGTAAGGATTCAAGGGTTGGCAGAGGGGACCATGAAAATGGACATGGAGGATGTGGATATGACTCTGTGGACAGAGGCTGAGTTTGAAGAGAAGTGTACATACATCGTGAACGACCACTCCTGGGATTCTGGCATCGACGGAGGGACTTCAGTTCAGGCAGAGGCATCCTTGCCAAGGAATCTGCTTTTCAAATATGCCACCAACAGCAACGAGGTAAGTCTCTGATTTTTTGCCAGTATAGATTGTCACCTGATGCCAAATCTCCCTACTTACCCTTGACGTCTATCTGTGAGAATCTCTAAGTATCAGTAAATAATTGATCATTCAATTCACTTCCCTCATTGCTTTCTCTTTCCCTAAGCTAATTCTGTCTTATTTCTGCCAGCCACCAACTCTTCCATACTAATTAGTGAACGGTTAAATCTTTTGGCAAGTTGACATGTCGACTTGCAGCATGGAGTAGGTGATGGGGTGGGTGAATCGTCAGTGAGCTCAGGGAAAGTAGCTAGCTGCCCTGGACCCACTGGCCTGAGTACCTCTCTTGTTCAATAGCTTTTGAGGAGGAAAACTTTTTCTTAGAAAAAGAGTTTTTAATATTTCTTTTGTCTCCCTTTGCTCATCAGATGGCTTTATTATTTTAACGAGCTGGCTTTATTAGCTGGGTTTCTAAAATTATTCTCAAAACCTTGACGTGTTTATGAATTGGAGTGAGGGTATAAACCGAGAAGAGGTTCATGTAAAAAGTGTCCTCACTTAGGATGACTTAAGAGCTAACCACTGTTTATCTGTGGCAGCTCCTTGGCTCTGGCTGGGCTGGCAAACCGATTCCTTAGTGGCCTCTGAAGTGGGTACACTCTTTGTTGTTTCAAAGAGGCTGAAAACCCGAGCTTGGAATGAGCAACTGTTTTGTGTTTACGCTTTTATAGAACGATTATAGCTAGGCGTGATGTTTAGCTGTGAAATAGCTTGCAGAACCACTTCTTGTTTTGAGAATTCGGCTACTGTAGTTGCTCTCACCAGTTTGCACCAATTGACCCCTCTACTGACTTCCCACCACCACCACAGATCACTGTCACTGCATTCAGAAAGTAGTGAAAAGGGGACCCTTTGCAGGAATCCAGAGGTTGCAACTGGGACTATTTATTACAACCACGTCAAATCACTTTCCCCCTTCCCTAAGGAACAGCATTTGAAGGAGTTGAGAGCCTGTTTGGGAAAAGCTTTGTCTCTTTCCTGTTTGTGTCTGAGTTCAGTGTTTTTGGTGAGGGGGAGACACAGCTGTCTAAAATTAAATAGAGCCACTCTGCTTTGAGTTTCATTAAAGCTTAACCTTTTTTTTTTTTTTTTTTGCTGCTAGGAGGGTGGAGGTAGATTTTATAAAGGGCAAAATTTAAATTGTAGTTTTACGTTAATGTTACCAAAAATTTAACCCCAGAGGTCAGCCTTAATTATACCTCTTACTGAAAGTCACGCTCTTCTCAATAGAAAGTCTTGTAATATATGGCCCCTGGAATCAATGTTGGATTTGTTTTTTGGGTATTTAAGGTTTGGCTGTGGCTTTAAAAGGTGGTGTGTGTTTTTTCCCATATCAAAATTGACCAAATACTGGTTTGTTCCCAGGATTAATTTGTACTGTGCTGCCCTGTCCAGCTCATTGGGACTGAAATAAAGATCTCCATTCTGTGGGTCATCTTTGCCTCTTAATTCTGTAATATCCTTGTTCTCAGTTCAGCTCTGAGCTTAAGAGTTTTTCAGTTTCCATCATTATACGTAGAATTATAGCTAAGTCAAGGAATGTTCTTAGATCATTTAGTTCAAGGCATATTGTTAAGAGCCAGAGTCAGGACTGGGAGCACAAAGTTCGTCTGATTTCCTCAGGCAGTGCTTTTTGATTATGCTACACTGGCCCCTCTTGGTGTCACTGTGGTTTTATTTATCATCTTAACATATTTCAGAGTGATACTTTATTAAGCTTATTTGTACTTTTCTCTGAACTTGTAACTCTATATTTCAGTATGTTAAGCAACCAAAAAACATTCGGTGCCCATGTTCTTAAAGAAGGAATCCTTCAAAACTAACCTAGGAGTTCCGGATTCTCTGACCCTATTTTCCCATATTTTCTTAACTGAATCTTTTGAATAAGACAGTATGTTTTCAGTCTCTAATCATAAAAGCAACCAGGAAACAACCTTGTTTGCAATATTGCTTTAAGCTTATTACTCTGGAATTTGTACCTGTTTTTCTGTTTCTCCCTCCTTCCTTTTTGAACTTTGGGAAAGGACAGCTCCCTTTAAGCGGTTGAAAGAGATGGTGAGGTTGAACTACTTAGGGTATGATAGCTGCAAACCAGTTCCAGAGCAGAAACCTTTAGGGTTGATGAAATGTTTACATTATCATTATTCAGTTAGCCCTTTAAGTCCCACGAGCTGTGGAAATAGGAAAAAAAGCCTTTTTACATGTAGTTTTTATCTGACTGATTTATCTTACCCTCCCTGAAATAGCAGGAGATGTTACATTATGTACCGTTCTGCTGACATACTGGGGATTTTTTTTTTTAACAAGATCATTTTTCATTATGAATTTGCGCTATGTGTCAGCACCTTTTTTTTTTTTTTTGGCTTAAAAACAAAACATACAAACTATATTTCTGATCTTCGGCCTCATTTTTAGATTTGGTTTAGAATCGTTTTGCACCTTTAATGAAGCTGTTCTTACTTCCTATTTCCAGAACCCAAACCAAAGATAGACATACTATTCAAAACTTTTTAAAACTGATGGGTTATTCTTTTATGGGGTTTTTCCCCTTGTCCTCCTGAAATAATCTTCTATGAACACTTGAATGCAGAAAAAATCGATTTAGACATTAATGTTTTAGAAGCAGGAGCCTGTACCAGTTTCTGCTGTCAGTGGAGGTCACTTGTATTCAACAGGCGCTGTGGCTCTGACTCTGACCTCCCAATGTCGGGTGGTGATAAACATCAGACTGATCACGGGGACCCACTCAATGTCCATTTTGATTGAGGCCCATTATTAACTCGAGCCATCTGTAAAAAGTATCTCGCCATAACATGCAATTCTCTCTTCTTCATACTGCCTTTTATTTGAGAGATGATGTATTACTACGTTTCCTTTATATAAAGATAATTAAGGAGGAAACCTTGCAAAAAATCTCTGTTCACTCCACCCCTTTAAAAAAAAAAAAATGGGGCAAATTGCAGGCTGAAGGCCTTGGTCCACTACAGAGTGTCAGTCATCTCAATGCAAATATCCTTATATTCAAAACAGAATTTTAATGGAATGAGTCACTTTTACAGGGTGGAGTTAGGGGAAGGGGAGAGATAGCTAGTAATTAAAATGATCTTGATGTAATTTGGGGTGAGGATGCTCATACCACATTAGGCCTGGACAATGTTTGTGCTTAAAACCCACTGCTGCGGGGTTGTTTGTTTGCATACTTCCTAAAGGAAGAATTTACTTTAATAAAAAAAAAAAATTCTCCTTGCTATGGGACTTTCATTCAGCACCCCATTCGATCCATCCTAAGCTGTAAAATTGACTTCATTTTGTAAAAAATGAAAACGAGCCCAGTAAGCCCTGTTTTTGTCTGAAAGCTGCGGATGTCTAGGTGTCTCTGTAACTGAGGCCACTGACAGAGACAGATCTGCCCAAGTGGCGGCAGGGTCGGCTCTGCACATAAAGCATGGCGTGGAAGGGCTTCTGTGGGGGTAGGTGAAACAAGGAAGTGTTGAAGCCCAGTGTCCTCGAACTGTTTATAGAAGGCACACAGCAGCCTGTCCCCAGCAGTAATTCTTTTAGGACCCTGGTCAGTTCCAGTGAAGTTTCCTTCCAGAGTTAGGTGAACACATTCATAATTAGTCTTTTTAGCACTGTGAAACGCAAGGCACTCACCAGGTTCCTTTATAACATTAGCTTGCTCCAGTGGTAGAGGGTTGTCAGCAGTGGATGGAAAAGTTGGCCAAAATAGAAACTCATCTAGCTCTTTTCAGGGCCGGAGGAGAACTCTGACTTGGTCTTTTCTCCCCATTAAAAACAACCCGGGTTCCTATTCCACCACCAAATTTAACCTCTGACAAGCACCATCATCTTAGAGTTAGAGCTTTTATGTCCTCTTTGAATAATGCCCCAGATTTAGATTCGAGATGAAGGATTTTATTGTGTATTAAGAGTGCTGGAGTGGGAGTGGATATAGATAGCATTATAAGGCACAAGATTCCTTTCCACCTTGAAATTCCATGACTTTGTGCTTATATTTATCTGTATGTGTGGTTTTATCCTGTACTGTATAACTCTGCATATAATAGAAATATAAATGTTAGGGTTCTGTCCCACTCCTAAAGAGAATCTAATATTGAGGCTCTTTTATTTGTTTGGGGTTCTAGGGTTTTCATAGACGTTTCTTTTACCAAAGACCCTCCTTTTTTTTTATTGTACTCATGTCTTGCCTGCTGCATTGGATTTGTAAGGTTGTAGATGGCAAGAACTACTTCCAGGATAGCTTTATATCTTCCCCAGTAACTTGCCCGTAGTTGTGCTCACACAATTGTAGGGTGACCATGTCCTCACCAAATTCCTCTGTAGGATCAAGATTCTAGCTGACTTCTTTTTGGCCACGAGAAAATGTTGTGTGTTTTCTTAGTGTAAGATTGATAGCTAAAAACCAAGAGGCCCGTTCTGGTTAAAAAAAATAGCACTACGGAAGAAAACCCCTGACCTCAATGTAATGCTACTTGTTGGTAATCAAACTCTGACTCCCAAGACACTGTCTGCAGGAGACTATAATTTAAAACAAAGTTGATGAACCAGTTAAGTACCTTTCTTAAAATTAATGCTTTAAAATGGATATATTGAAAATATCAACTGCTAATTATTGGCTGACCAACAAATGGCATTATTTGCTTTTCCTGTTTTTCATTTTAATGTTATTGAATACTCACTCAAATATGAATGCCAAATGATTTGCATGGCATAGAAGTCAATTCCATGAATTGTCTAAATGAATTTGGTTCAATAATAATATATCTAAACACTGAGCCTTTGAATAAGTGAGTCTACTTAAGCTTTAAATATGTATTTTTATCTCAAGACTGCTCTGAAAAACTCCTCTTCCCAATAGTTATACTGCCAACAAATACCAATAATGACTGACTGTTATTGAAATGGCAGATAGATGTAAATGAAGGCAGAGGAGGAGGATGAAATGAACATCTGCTTTTTTCAGCTCTCTGCCAGAAATTTATAAAGGACCAAAAATAACGCTCTAGCCCACCAACCTTGTTTCAGCTTCTGTTAGGTGTAGGAAATTTTCTTTTCTTTTTTTCTCTTTCCAGTCTGGGTATGCTCCGTTGACTTGTATACTGTATTGAATACTAAATTGTTATTTAAAAAAAAAAAAAACTTTGGCTGATAAGAAATTAACATGAGAAAGACTAGTCTGTCACAACCAGGTCAGTGTGCTTATTCCATAAGCATTGAAATAGAGATTTAAATTATTGATGAGATTTAATGAGATATCAGTGTGTTTAATAGTTAAAATGTTAACATGAGCACTTTGTGAAAATGTATTGATTCACGTATTTGAGTCTACCGCCTCAGGAAGAAACAAATACATAGAGACCACTAGGAATAATAAAAAGCTGGGGGAAAAAACTCTTTTCTCTACTCGCAGGTCATGTTAGCAAGTTATTCAGTAATTGGTAGGCTGATTTGAATGAGAAGAAAATAAAAATGGAAAAGTGAGTGAATAAACCAAAACAAAACTGTAACTGCAAAATGTTGTAAAGAACTGCTTTACAGAGGAGTTCTTTTGAGTAGTGATGAATTGCTTCCTGATTTGTGGTTGGTGATTTTTTAACCACCCCCCCCAAAAGAAATTTACGATCAAGGAGGAACTGGCATATTTAACGTGTTTCTTTAGCAAGGCACTACAAAGTCAAAGTGTGTGATACATACAGTCTGAGAAGGCCGTTTCCTCAGATCTTAGAACCCACAGCTCTCAGAACCTACTACACTCCACAGTACAAATTCTATTTCAAAGGACTTTTGACCACTGCCGACTAGAAGATACTAGAGAAGAAAGAACAAAGTTATTTGGACTTTCTTCTATTAAAGAGATCTTTAACCTCATTATGAATGAAAAAAAAAAGAGTGTGTTTGGTTTCTGGTTCCTTAGGCCTTGTGGAAAAACCAAAGAACATTATTTTGGTTTCTGAGGTTAAAACTATTTTATTTCCCTCAAGCACACAGCGTTTATGGTTTGGGGGAGAAGGAGAAATGGGAAACTAGGAGCAGGCTGAAATAGACTCATCTTGATCATCTAATTCATCCCGCAGTATCTGATTCACATTCTAAAACAGAATGGTTATCCACTCTGTTCTTCTACCATTAAAAAAAAAAAAATTAAGTAAAATTAAAGGCCCCTTAGTTACTGGAGAACAATTCTCCAGGCTATATTAATGCTTGGTTATTTGCTTATGGTCTTGAGTTTAAAAGAGGGTCTCCCTTTAAAGTGAAGCTTGTTGTTAATTAGGTAGGCCCCATTAATGTCTGCTATCTGTATCACAGTTTTGTGGTTCTTTGGTTGTATTAACCAAAAAAACCAAACCCGTTGCTGTCAGTTGATTCTAACCACTTAACAATTCAAGTTTGTTGAAATAAAAAAGATTGGTTAGCATTTTAAAGTTAAAATAATTGTTTCATATATGTTACTCTCTTTAGGTTATTGGAGTGGTGAGTAAAGAATACATACCAAAGGGAACACGTTTTGGACCACTAATAGGCGAAATCTACACCAATGATACTGTTCCCAAAAACGCAAACAGGAAATACTTTTGGCGGGTAAGTAAGGAAAATTTTTCCAGACTCATTCAGTGTTAGGGGAAAAAATGGAGCTAGAAGAGCTGGGTCAGTTCCTTCTTCAACCTGTCCTGAGAAACACTGGGGCTCACACACAAGTATTCAGGCTCCCCACGGACACAGGGAATCCTGAGCCAATGTAAAGAAACTCGTTAAATGTGTGGCTCTAGAAACATAGCCTCTAGGTGGTTAATGATGGAGATATGGACTCTATGTGAATCTTAATTTTTGCAACTCATTAGAGCTTTGTGATGAAAGGAAACAGTTTGCTGCTTGCTTCAAGGGTAGGTTCATTTGCATTTCTCTGCAAGGAAGTAGTAATGAGTCACCAAGCCTTAGATTTCACCCCTTCTTGATTTCTTGCTGAGTTAACTTTAATTGAATGCAAGAGTTATCATAAATGAATTGTCTTGAAAATAAATGCCATTAAAGAAGGATGAGTGGAAGATGGGGTTTAGGGAAGACGGGGCTTAGGGAAGATGGAGCTTAGCGAAGATGGGGCTTAGGAAATGGAAAAAGGACCACAGGACTAGTCCTATATAAATGAGTCTGTACTGGAAAACTTTTGGATTTGACAGTATGTAGATTACTCCATAGCACAAGGAAAACGCTTACAAATGTGAGGTGATAAGCTTTCCTATAACATTCAGTTAACAGACCTGGCCAATACAATTTCCTTTGGAATATCAGAGTTACAAAGGACCCCAGAGGTAAACTGAGGAGATGAAAGAAATCCTTGAAAAAAAGACCCTGGATTAGGAGTGAACAGAGCGAAGTCAGGCTGTTTTTCCCCTTCCCAGAATATCTTTCTGGGATGCTCCCTTTCTTCACGTAGAAAATAAAGATATGCTTACTAAATTTAAAAACAAAAGTCACTTTTATACATACTTACACAAAATGTACATGACTAATGGGGAACCACTATTTCAATTCTTTTAAGAAATGGCTGCATGATAACAAGAATTCGATTATATGTACCTTGGCCAGTATTTTTGCCTAGAACACGTATCTTTTGTCACATTATTATAAAAGACTTCTGTTGGGGAATCGTTCAGTAGCTGTTCCTAAGAAATAAGTTGTTTTGTTGTTGTTTGTTTTTTGTTAAATCCAGAAAGTTTTGTGTTTTTAGAAATTTATTTTACTATTTTCCAAGCAAAAGAGAGCCATTGCATATTCACTAAAATTTGAGTGCTCCCAAGTTTTATTTAATAATTACTCATGCTTAAAATATATTTACATGATTTTTAACGGGGAAAATGTCAGTGAGTGCATTTTTGCCTTTATTGCCAATTAATTCTTCTCAGAACTGAGCAATAAAGAAAGAAAGAAAAAAAAAAAACCAAGCCCATTGTCGTTGAGTTGATTCCGAGTCATAGTGACCCTATATGACAGAGTAGAACTACTCTATGGGATTTCCAAGGAGTGGCTGGTGGATTCGAAGTACCGACATTTTGGTTAGCAGCCAAGTTCTTAACCACTGTGCCACCAGGGAGGTGTACAAATTCTTGGAGTCGAAGGTCTAAATTGAAGACATCATAAGCCTCATTAATGCATGGTCATTTTGAAAAAGGAAACCCTGGTGGCATAATGGTTAAGAGCTAAAGCTGCTAACCAAAAGATTGGCAGTTCGAATCCACCAGCCGCTCCTTGGAAACCCTGTGAGGCAGTTCTGCTTTGTCCTATAGGGTCGTTATGAGTCGGAATCGACTCCACGGCCACGGGTTTGGTTTTTTGGGCTTTTTTTGAAAAAAAGGCAAGAAATACCTAAGACCCTCCCATCCCTGTCACAGTTCCCTGGTTCATTAAAGATTCAAGATAAGTAACTGAAAGGGTTTATTTGAATCAGCCTTTCACATGCAAGGAATATTGTAGGAAACATCATCCCACATGTTGTTAAAAGCATCCTGATTTTGCTGGCAGGAATACGAACATCTGTTGTGTGGAAAGAAAAAGTTTCATGCAAATTACACAGTCAAAGGAGGGAAGGGATGTTCAAGTTGAGAAACCAGGGACATTATTTCTTGTAACTGTACTATGAGTCAGCACGTTTTTAATCTTCTAGATAATATATGGAAATGTAGTGAGGTGATAGGGAACAGCGTTCATTTTACTTTTGCATTATTTTATTTTCTTGTGGGTGTGCATATGTGTGACTTCATGGCATCGACGTTTCTGTTTTTAAATGAGGATACAGTAAATTGTAATCTGTGGAAGGCTGACTGGAATCAGCATACCAGTAGCTTTAGAAAGCAGCTTCCGCCCCAGCGAAGAGTGCAAGAGCGATGGAACCCCATGTTCCTGGAAGTTTGCACATCAGAGTAAACAAACTTGAAAACCCCTCTTGATAGCAGAATTCACCCAGCCTTGTTCCATTTTCTCTTAACAAAACACACCGCAAAAGCTCTCACAAGTTGCTTTGATGAAGCCACATGTATTTCCCCCTTCACAATTTACAGGAAGTTACTCTTAAAAGAAAGTGATTCTCGTGTTTACTGCCTGTGTTAAAGAGACAGAGTTCCTTTTTATTTTTGATAATGTTTGAGTGAAATATAGAAACAATTTGTAGACTGTTGTAGATGGTGTGTGAATAAGACCAAAGCAAAAATCTGCGGTGCTGTTAGAGCAAAATTTCTGCTCTAAACAGTAGCCTTACTACTTGGAGACTACAATTCGAAGATGACCAGGTATTGATTGTATAAGAAAATGTCTGAAGTCTAAAGAAAAGGTGATACCTCTTAAAAAGAGAGAGAGAGAGAGAGAGAAACTTTCTGTAGCAGGATAAGGAATGTCTTTATAGTTTCAGTAAGAGCGTATATTTTAATTTTTCTACTTCTTACCTCGGCCTTTTCACCCATTGTCTTTAGGGCAAGCTCTGAATCTTTCGTTACGCGTTGCCTTTAAAGAACAACATTCTTCCTGTTCTTTTTCCAAAAACACACGGCTGTGGCTCTGTGTGTGGTGTTTTAGCCAGCCTTCTCACAGATAAGAGGGGTTCCCTCTCCTCTCCTTTGGCTTGAAAGAAAAGTGCAGGGCTGAACATGTTTATCAAGAGGAAAAGTGACTTCTCAGTGGACTGTCAAATTCTGGCTTCTGTCCCGGTGTTCACTTTGTTATGGCAGGTGAAGTTCACCTTTGCCCCACCCAGTGTTTCCACAAAAAAGGCAAGGTTCCAAGTATTCATATAAACAAGTGTTACTTTAGGACTTGGAGGGTTGGGGGTGGAGGATGTTTGCATAGTTTAAGCCTTGGGCGGGGGTGTAGGAAACAGCAAGTACAGAGGCCATAGAAAAACTGAGAGACTCAGTTTGACGTAGTCAGTCATCTTAGTCTTACCCAGGTGACTCAAAGCATTAAAAATCAGCATAATCGGAACTGAAGTTAGTAGCATCGCCCATTTGCCATTCACCGCCGTAGCAAAATAGTACTCTGTGGTGGTTTAATCAGCCGGAGGCAGCTCCTTAAAATGAAATTTTGTGTTTCATTCTTCTGCTATTTTTCCCGAACATGAAAAGATGATAAAACTGAAATGGAAAAGGTAACTGACAAAGTGCGCCTTATCTGTAACCGCCCTTATTTCTGCTGATTCAAGACTACTCCGGCTAAACAGATTGGGTTATTTTTCTAACTAAGGCAATAGGGGATCAGAAATCACACATGGTACTTGCTGTGTTTACCCTTAGAGGTGCTGGGGGGAGCTTTCCAGTGCTTTGGGGCTGACTTCCTTTTACACGTCTGTCTTCTCTTTTGGACAGATCTATTCCAGGGGCGAGCTTCACCACTTCATCGATGGCTTTAACGAGGAGAAAAGCAACTGGATGCGCTATGTGAATCCTGCGCACTCTGCCCGGGAGCAAAACCTGGCTGCGTGTCAGAACGGGATGAACGTCTACTTCTACACCGTTAAGCCCATCCCTGCCAACCAGGAACTTCTTGTGTGGTATTGTCGGGACTTTGCAGAAAGGCTTCACTACCCTTATCCCGGAGAGCTGACAATGATGAATCTCAGTAAGTGGATTACAGAACAACAACAAAAAAAAACTTAAAAATGCCAGTAATGTCAGTTCTGTCCATATGAGCTAATAACATGTTGTTTAATTATACAGCTTCATCATCTGTTGGGCTAGAGTAAGTGGCTTAAACTGGTGACTAGGAAGAGGAAATCTTTTTTTTTCAGTTCCTATCCCGTGTTATGAAAGGTGACCATTAGAAAAGAAATTGAGAGCTGCTTTGAGTGTTTAATTCAGAAAGTTACAGAAAGAAATACATGTCCAATTCTAATGTGGATGGGTGGGTATATAATAGGGATTGGTTCCAACGTGCTGACTATGCAAATTATAGCCCTTTATTTGTGATAATTTGTTGGTGCTTAAGACATGCATTAAAATATTGTGGAGCTGTGCATTTGGTTATCATGTTAGACTCTGACATGGAACATTGTGAGAGTGTTCCTAGAAAAAGTCTCAGTCATGATTTTTCAAATATTCTAAATGGATAACCTTAAAGATTTGGTATCTTTGTTTCCTTCCTTATGGTAAAAACTAATTATCTGATCTCTTAAT
The DNA here is from genome assembly GCF_030014295.1 of Loxodonta africana. Classification (NCBI taxonomy): domain Eukaryota; kingdom Metazoa; phylum Chordata; class Mammalia; order Proboscidea; family Elephantidae; genus Loxodonta; species Loxodonta africana. The sequence continues at coordinate 169,878,092 of NC_087342.1, forward strand.
CAGTATTACAGTAGCTGCCTATCACTTTATCTTAACAGATTCTCAGTTCCTTAGCTTTTACTTTCTTATTTGGTGAAAATTACTGTCATGACCTCCCTCTGCAAATGGCTACTTTTTTTTAGTCATTCTCAAGTGCTCTCTGAATGATTTAGGAATTACCGTAAAATCCTAACCTCTGATGTTACTATGGTTGTATATTCTTGGTAATGTAACAGTTTTAAAAATTAGCTCTTTTTGGTTTAAAAATTAAAACTGAATGCTTTAATTTTTGTTTTAGTTCACGTTTTTACCTTTGAGGCATTTGAAATAAATTTTAATATAAATTGGAATTTTGACTTAAACTTTAGGGTCAAATTAACAAACCAATAACTTATCCTGTCTCGTGTAAGCCAGCTCTACAGCTCTTTGTTGTTCATCCACACTGTCACACTTACTTGATCTCCCAGCTACTGTGTATTTGCAGTTTTCTGAAAATCTGGGACTATAAAAGCATGAGCACTTCCCCTGTAGGCTCACCTTTTAAGCATCCCATCGTTTGGTTCTGTGAGTTTTTGTGTTCGCGGTCCTATAAGGTAACACATACACACAGTGCACTCTTGAGCTTCAGGAAAGGATCTTGGAATGCTTAGAAACAAGCTGCTTCCAAAATGAGCATAATGGGTATAATCAAGTTCTGACCAGAGGGGTTCTTTTCTTTCATTTCTCTTCAGTGCTCTGGAGAGTCTGTTTGTCATCTCTCTCATGTGGAGCACCCGAGGAGCCTCTCAGATATTTTGGCCATCTGTACATGCTAGGCCCAGTGCTAATAAAAAACAAACCAAACCCATTGCCATCAAGTCAATTGTGACTCATAATGACCCTATAGAACAGAGTAGAACTACCTTATAGGGTTTCTGAGGAGTGGCTGGTGAATTCGAACTGCCAACCTTTTGGTTAGCAGCTGAGCTCTTAACCACTGAGCCGCTAGGGCCCCCCAGTGCTAAGAGTTGGTGGTAAAAGACATAGATGCACAGTCACATTTTCATGGAATTTATATTCCAGCAGGGTATCTCATGGGAGGATCTGCTGATTCCCCCCAACCTTCTTAGCATAGCAAGCCACTTCCTCTGAAGGGTCTCCTTACATTCCTAGAGCTTAATCACTCATGGAGTCAGAGAAAGTCTTTGATTTTTTTTTTTTTTCTTTTAAAACAGTAACTCAATTTGAGGTGACCCAGCCCAGTGACTTTGCACCAAGCATGATGAAGCTTTATCACATACTTCCCCACCATCTTTCAATCACAAAATATTTTAAAGGCCTTGCATTTAGACTCCAGTGAAAGTCTTTGCACAGTATTTTAAGTTTCAAATGCATATTTGTTGTGTGCAGAAGCAACTTTCATGTGTACTATGAAATGACAAATTTCTTCTATGCAGAAACTTTTCTTTAATTGCTATGAAATGATGGCTACCCCTTACTCCTCTAATAATCATAGTAAAGAACAGAGTTAACAATAGCCAGTCACATTCAGACAAGACTCCTGCTGCCAATTGTGAAACCAGTTGTCTTAGGTGTGGCAACTGATGATTGAGACTCTGATCAGAAAATTTCCAGTATTTCATCAGGTCTAATAGGTAGATTGTGTCTCCAAATGAGTTGTTTTGGATTTCCATGCTTAAAGCACAATGGAGTTCTGAGCCAGAATCTCCGTGAGGGCTTGGCTAGCAGAGTTGACTCAGTTGCTTTCAAGTTTTGAGGAAAAGGGATTTGAAGTAAACTGAGATAAGGAAGAGTAAGTACCAAAGATCACACATTTTAAATGACATTTTTAAGGAACAAAACAAATTAAAAGAAGAAAAAAAAAAGAGCAAGAACTATTAAATTAAATTCCTACCCCTCCCAAATTTTTTTCTATCTATCTAACCCATCTAGAAAACAGTTGACCAAATTATAGACTTCTAAATGTTAATCTGCTTTCTCAGTTTCAGTTGAAAACAGGCTTTGTTTTGCCTACTGCAGAACTTCTAGGTTCTTTCTTTTAGTCTTGGGGTTCTTATTATAGATCGAAAATGTGAGTCGGCATAATTAAGCCATTCAGAGCCTTCAGAAGCAGTTCACTCTTGAAATGACTCCGTCCGCCTACAGCCATTTAAGATTTAAGAACAAAAACAGATCTTGATTTTCTTTTTTCATGTTAACTCAAGCTGCTGCTGAGTGGGAGAGTCAGAAATGACACCCGCTCCACTGATTACTCAGCTGCTGTTTGAAGGATAATTTTTAAAAATGTGCCTTCATGTAGACTCCGTAAGTACCACCTATAGAACATCTCAGGGAGGCTAACATTCCCCTCTGGATATTGTTTTAGAATGAGATATCAATCGATTTCTCTTTCTGAAGTCATAAGAAATGCCAAACATTTATTGTGGATTTGCCATGTGCCAAGTACTCTTCTAAGTATTTTGCACACACACACAAAAAAATTATAAATCCAAACTTTTTGGTTTGCTGGCCCTATACATTAGTTTTTTTTCAGTTCTATAATCTAACTTTATTAATGTGCTTAATAAGATCCCTTCCTGAATATGAAGGACAGTGCTGTGTATGGGGAAACCCTGGTGGTGTAGTGGTTAAGTGCTATGGCTGCTAACCAAAAGGTCGCAGTTCGAATCCACCAGGAGCTCCTTGGAAACCCTGTGGGGCAGTTCTCCTCTGTTCTGTAGGGTCGCTATGAGTTGGAATCAGCTCGACAGCAGTGGGTTTGGGGTTTTTTTTGGCTGTGTATGACTTAGATTTTTATGCTTGAGGCTTTATTTTGTTGAATTTTAGAACCAAGGGAGTATTGAAGCCACTGGGGCGGGGGGAAACTAGGACACTAATTAAATGTAATTTCCTGACTAAAAATGGCAGAAAGTTATGAGTAAAATTTCTGTATTTTCTTTTTATTAGAGTGACTTTTTTTTTTTTCCCCTTTAGTTTGGGCTTAATGTGGAGGATACCTCCAAATCACGGTTTCTCACCTCAGTAAAATTCCTTCCTGTGGCTGTGAGATGTCTCGCCTATCAGTTTTCCAGCTTAGTTGTCTTTCTCTTCCTTTACCATTTTAGCTTTAAAAAACAAAAGTGACAATTTGAACTTCCTGCCTGCTGGGCCTCACGGAAAGACTGATATTGGCCTGATAAGGTGATATTTATTTTGGTTTAGTGGCTTCAGAAATCCCTCTCCCTCAACAATCTTTCCATCACTGCCCCCCCATCAGCATCTTGCCTGATAGTGTCGTTCTCCGTGTTTATTCTGGGGCCGCTGGCTTGCTGAGGAGTAACTGATAACAGCAGGCAGGAGATAACATTCTCTGAGGAGCTCTCAAACTGGAATCAAATCCCTCAAGCCTGTCAGCCAAGAGAATGGATTTGGAAAGTTCAGAATCTGGAATTGCACATAGTTAATTTCTAGACCTATCAGATGTCAAGCCTGGAGTTCTTTCTCAGGAAAATCAGTCAGGGACATTTTAAGACGATGGATGACACTTGACAAAAGCTTCAGCATTATGCCTGGAACCCATCCTCTGCTAACTTGGAGGCCATGAGCACTGCTGCCTCTCAAGGCATCTACACACACTGGCTCTCTGGTTTGACTGATTGCCCTCCAATAACTGGAGCTCAAACTAAACGTCACATTTTTTACTTTTGATTTCCAGGGAATGCTGAGCAGGGAGTGTTTGGTTTTACCTGCTCTGACTGGTATTTTCCTGAAGGCCTCTTCATTCACAGAAGATATGAATTTGCTCAGTATGTTTGGGGGGCAGAGCTGGCAGTGGCATGGGTAGCCTGGAACTGTTTCTCCTCATGTTACTGAATAGTATATTTACCAAGTAATCATATATCTTCTTCTGGAGTAAATGCTTTCATCTTAGCTGCCTCTATTTTCTTTGGTGCTCTAAGTAATTGAACTGGCCTGGGAAGTGCCTGTTGTGGTTTGGCAGAGGTGACTGTATCACGCCTTGTGATTCCAGGGACCAGCCTTACTGGGAGCCTGGTTCTACCAGACCAAGCTTTGGAGAGATTCTTGGGTTGTCAGCAAATGGAGAGTAAGGGGTGGCATCCACTTTGCTCATCTGTCTATTGGGCGTAGGCAGTTTGAACAGGGTTTTATCAAATTCGTATTAAACAAGAATAGAGGTGAAAATTGATGACGGCTTATTACTTGAAATGACTCTTAATCTTTCACATCTAGCTTACAGGGTGTGCTGATTTCCTTTAGGTGAATCGTGAACATCAGAATGACTTTATATTAACCTCTGACACCCCCTTCCCCCAGCCCCGGTATTTTTCCACCCCATTTTAATGGAAGCTGTCTGTTCAAGCTTGAACAGCACTTTTCTATCATCAGCTTTTTACCAATGGAAACAAAATGGTCCAGACGGTGCTATTCATTTGATAGATGCTGTCATTGTCCCCGAAAGGCAAAGGTAGCAGCAGTTTGTAGTGAGTGGCACAGACTCTAGAATGAGCAGGAGGTGAGGGAGCAGGTGTTTAACTTGTGTCGCCAGTTGGTACTCATGTTTCCTCAGAGAGAGGGCAACTCTGGCAATTTCACTTCAGTTCTCTATACGCCTCTGAGTAATCGCCCTCTCTTCTTCATTTCAGCACAAACACAGAACAATCCAAAGCAACAGAGCACTGAGAAAAGTGAACTTTGCCCAAAAAGTGTCCCAAAGAGAGAGTACAGCGTGAAAGAAATCCTAAAATTGGACTCCAACCCCTCCAAAGGAAGGGACTTGTACCATTCCCACATTTCACCCCTCACTTCAGAAAAGGACATGGATGACTTCAGGAAAAATGGCAGCCCTGAAATGCCCTTCTATCCTCGAGTTGTTTACCCGATCCGGGCCCCTCTACCAGAAGACTTTTTGAAAGCATCCCTAGCCTATGGGATGGAGAGACCGACTTACATTACTCACTCTCCTATTCCATCCTCCACAACTCCAAGTCCCTCAGCAAGAAGTAGTCCCGACCAAAGCCTAAAAAGCTCCAGTCCTCACAGCAGCCCAGGGAATACCTTGTCACCTCTGGCTCCTGGCTGTCAAGAACATCGGGACTCGTACACTTACTTGAATGCACCCTATGGAACCGAAGGCTTGGGCTCTTATCCGGGATACACACCTCCCTCCCACCTCCCACCAGCTTTCATCCCCTCTTACAATACCCACTACCCGAAGTTCCTTTTACCCCCATATGGCATGAATTGTAACAGCCTGAGTGCTGTGAGTAACATAAACAGCATCAACAACTTTGGCCTCTTCCCGAGGTTGTACCCTGTCTATGGTAACCTCCTGAGTGGGGGCAGCCTGCCTCACCCCATGCTCAACCCTGCTTCTCTCCCAAGCTCACTGCCCTCAGAAGGAGCTCGGAGGTTACTTCAGCCTGAACATCCCAGAGACGTGCTTGTCCCTGCACCCCACAGTGCCTTTTCCCTCACCGGGGCTGCCGCCAGCATGAAGGACAAGGCGTGTAGCCCCACAAGCGGGTCTCCAACAGCGGGCACAGCCGCCACGTCAGAGCATGTGGTACAACCCAAAGCTACCTCAGCAGCAATGGCAGCCCCCAGCAGTGATGAAGCCATGAATCTCATTAAGAGCAAAAGAAACATGACTGGCTACAAGACACTTCCCTATCCGCTGAAGAAGCAGAATGGCAAGATTAAGTATGAATGCAACGTCTGCGCCAAGACTTTTGGCCAGCTCTCGAATCTAAAGGTAGGCCTTGAGATAGAGCATTCAGCTCTCTGCTAGTATCTGTGCATGTATGTGCACTCTCATGTCTACTTAGCTCACTTTCCACAAGTCATAAATTTCATCTTCAGCAGGATGAGACCTAGTGGATGTGGGTTCTACTTTTGCCACTTCTAGCTGGGTAGCTTTGGACAAGTCACTGCCCCTCGCCTGAGTTTCTTCTGAATAAAAATGTGGGGTTTGGGCTAGAGGATCAGCTTAAAGTCCCTGCTAGATAGGGTCTCCATGAGTCAGAATTGACTCAACAGCAACTGGTTTGGTTTTTTTTTTTTTTTTTTTAAATTTATAGCCTGTGACTTTTGTTCAAAACAAAGCATTCTGAAAACATTGGGGCTTTGTTTGTTCTGGTTAAGACTTTGTCTTGGTGCTTTTCTTGAGTTGTTTGCATCATGAATGCCTGCGTCTTTGAGGGAAAACATACTGTCTTAGAAGTGGTTCGAGAGCAGAACTAACACATGCACCTCCTTCCCAGGTCCACCTCCGCGTGCACAGTGGAGAACGGCCTTTCAAGTGTCAGACTTGCAACAAGGGCTTTACTCAGCTTGCCCACCTGCAGAAACACTACCTGGTACACACGGGAGAAAAGCCACATGAATGCCAGGTGGGCAGTATTTTCTGGGTGAAACTTTGGATGTTCATAGAATGTATCTGTGGTGTTGCCCTCCCATGTCATGCAGCCCATAGTGTAAACCAACACAGAGAATTCTGCCTTGCCCTGGGCTGAAGCACTGTGGGCCTCCCAGTGCTCTGTCCTTGCTGACAAGCTGAGATGATGACACAGCCAGCTTCCAGTGGGTGGAAAATGGCAGACGAAATAAACACCACCTCGTGTGCAGTATTCCTGCATCACCTGTTTGCTTAATACCACACCAGAGGTGCCACAGGGAGGCTTCTCACTGCCCAGGTTGCTGGGTGTTGGTTTTTAAGCTTGCCCCTCCCACTGACAACTTTTAATCTTCTGGTCTTCCTGTCTCCCTTCTCTGCCCTTATCCCCACACTATAGGTTTGTCACAAACGATTTAGCAGCACCAGCAATCTCAAGACCCACCTGCGCCTCCACTCAGGAGAGAAACCTTACCAGTGCAAGGTGTGCCCTGCAAAGTTCACCCAGTTTGTGCACCTGAAACTCCACAAGCGCCTACACACCCGGGAGCGGCCCCACAAGTGTGCCCAGTGCCACAAGAGCTACATCCACCTCTGCAGCCTCAAGGTCCACCTGAAGGGAAACTGCCCTGTGGTCCCAGCCACCGGGCTGCCCTTGGAGGACCTGACCCGCATCAACGAAGAGATTGAGAAGTTTGACATCAGTGACAATGCTGACCGGCTTGAGGACATGGAGGACAACATTGATGTGACCTCTGTGGTGGAAAAAGAAATTCTGGCCATGGTCAGAAAAGAGAAGGAAGACACTGGCCTCAAAGTTTCTTTGCAGAGAAACATGGGGAATGGACTCCTCTCCTCAGGGTGTACCCTTTATGAATCATCAGAGCCTGCCCTCATGAAGTTGCCTCACAGTCACCCACTACCTCTGGTACCTGTAAAGGTCAAACAAGAAACAGTTGAACCAATGGATCCTTAAGATTTTCAGAAAATGAAAAGTGTTTTGTTTTTTAACTTATGACTTGGCGAGTCAGGGTGCCTGTAGCAAATTGCTTGTACATAATTCTACTTCTGCAAAGCTCTCCTGACAGCAGATGTGAGGGAAACCTCACCTCTCTGGAATTAAAGAAGGAACTCCAAAGTTACTGAAATCTCAGGGCATAAATGAGGCAAAGACTATATATATACGTATTATATATACTTATTTACACCCACATCTATATATTTGAACCTGTGTATTTTGAGTATTTGTGTGGATATGTTTGCATAGCCTTCCCATTAATAAGACTATTGCCTAGCCATAATTATTTTTTCAATGATAATACTTCATAATTTATTATGCAATTTATCGTTCAGAAAGCAATAATTAAAAAAGTTTACAATGACTGGAAAAATTCCTTGTAATTTGAGTATAAATGTTATGTTTTTGTCTTGTGGCCATTCTTTGTAGATAATTCCTGCACATCGGCTTAAGTACCTAAGATTTAGCAAACAAATACATTACTTCAGTCAACTTCCCTCTATAATGTTTGAAAATGAGGTTGTGGTATTGCCAAAGTTAGACAGTTGATGTGTTAATGCATAGGATCATATTGCTTGAATGGCACTGTAGAGCTTGGGGGCATGTGTGCAGAATTACCCAGTAACAACTCGAGTAGGAGAAACAAGACAAGAAATCTTGTGTGTTTCCGTAGATCATGCTGAGTCTTTTTTCCCCAGCCACAATTGTACCCAAAAGGTGACAGGAAGACTTTGCCAACCTGCCTCTCTCTCTAAAAAAGCAGGGTCTCCCCACATCCCCAGAGTCATGGGACCATTCAGAGTGGCCACGTGACTTTTGCATCCCAATATATTATCTAAAAATGTGAAGAAGACAAAATGCCATGTTTAAGACCACTGCGAAACTTTGCCGAACCACGGGTGGTTTTGTATGTGTGAGGTTTGGGGGCTTGAGACTGGGTGTTGTTTTTGTTGTTGGTTATTTTATGTAAAAATTGCACATACATGGTGCTCTACCAGGAAGGAGTTTGAGGCAGATAGGCTCAGGCCACACTTTAAAAAACAAAACAGAAAAACGGGTATTCTCGTTGTCTTAGGGTAAAAGCAGGTAATGAACATTCCTATCCCCAACACATCAATTTTCTTTTTTTCTGTAAAACTGTCCTCAGTATTTGTGTTTTTACATTTTATGGTTAATTTAATTGAAGATGAAAGGGCATTGCAAAGTTGTTCAACAACAATTACCTCATTGAGTATGTCCAGTAGTACAGGAAATGGTGTCTTATCTAATGATTTGCTACCCTCGAGAAGAAACCCAAGTGTACTCCCAAAAGATAGAATGTGTCATTTTATCTTTTGTTCTGCTAAGCCCAAAGATTACATGTTGGCATTCAAGGTGTAGCAAAGAATGATATATATTTATAAATCTATTTATACCACTATACCATGTGTATATATATTTATAACCACTTAAATTGTGAGCCAAACCATGTAAAAGAACCTACTTTTCCTAAGGCCAAAAGAAAAAAAATTTTTTTTCTGCGACATTGCTTAACCCTCAATAACCTCAGAATCACATTGGTGTGCTGCTTGGGCCTTGACCTAAACATAGGTGCAAAGGTGGGGACCACGTAACAACCAGGGAGAAAGAGAAATCGTTTTTTACTATAAAAGGACAATCTAAGACAGCTTTATTTTTGTTTTGTCACATTGTGATTATGTGGTCACATCCAAGTCACAGAAGGAACAATCCTTTTATTTCCTCTGTTTGCCACCATAATTTTTCTCTCTTCCTCTCCCCTTTTAATACTGATATATCACTGATCAATCCGTTTTATATATTCAGTGTTTTGTTGATGGTAATTAATGTCAACCTGCAGAATAAAACAAATTTAGGATAATCTGGAGAAACCTAAGATAAGAAGAGCCTTACTGATCTGTTCCTTTAAATAGCAAGACTGACAAATTCTTAGGTATCAGTGTTTGACAGGTGTATTCTTAATCGTAGGTAAACCAAAGCATCACTCCCCTGACATCGACACCAATACTCTCTATTCTCAGCCACTCGTACGTTCTCTTCTTTTCCTCTTGTGCTTTCTCATAGTTGAAGATTTTTACAAAGATGTGCTTGAGATGTCTGGCTTCTCTTTATTTAATGTTTGACTTTCCCTCTTAGGCCTCTTACATGTGAATGTTGAGCCCACAATCAACAGTGGTTTTATTTTTTTTCCTCTACTCAAAGTTAAAACTGACCAAAGTTACTGGCTTTTTACTTTGCTAGAACAACAAACTATCTTATGTTTACGTATTGGTTTACATTGTTATTTATGTGCAAATTGTCAAAATGTAAATTAAATATAAATGTTCATGCTTTACCAATGCTTGTCTAGTGTCTTGAGTGAGGGGCCAGTGAGTGACATCTTACCCATACTGTAAGGGTGGCCCTGGAACAAAATTTGGACACAACGCAATTTGTTTCCACCTTGCTTACCTTTCTGTTTCAAGCAGCCAGCAATGATTCCAACCCCCTCCTTACCCCGCCCCGAGTCAGGGACTACACTTGTGAGTGAGGTGATACCACTGATGTGTTGTGTCTTTCAAAAGTGTCAACTGTGTAAGATTTTTTCTTTAATTGTGAGCTATAAAAGGGTTCTCTAAGAAAGGTATTTCAAGTGTTAGTCCATAGTGGGGAAGAGTTGTTTGCTTTTGTTGGACTTTTTGTTTGTTTTCCTTTGTTGACAGGCATGGGATGGTAGGGAGGTAAGGAAAACTTGGACTCATTCCAGGGATGCCATCCTAGGCTTGGACCAGTGTGTCTGTATGTGGAGACTCAGCCCTCTCATGTGAGGGGCCTTGGGGAAGCCCTTGGAAGCTGGATCAAGGAATACTACTTCCATCGGTGAGGTCAGTTTTGCTCAGGAGCGTGCCATAGGGCATAAGGATTTTTGTGCTTCTGCATAGTCTTCCTGTCCTGCAGCCCATGATGTTTTTCCTTCACATCTTAACTTGGGAAATAGATTTATTACTGTGCATTTAAAACATTCTAGAAAGCTTCTCTTTTACCAGAATCTGGCATTGTTGGTTATCAGGGTGTCATGGCCATGTGGTCCCAAGAGGCATGGGGTAGGAATGAACCTACCTGCTTGTCCATTTATGCTCTAGAAACAAACCTGTCCACAGGAAAAAGGCACACATAAATTTAAGTCTCATTTGACAGGTATGAATAGAAGCTATTTCTCGAAAAGTGATAATGCCTTCAGTTAAAAAAGGATCTAAAAACCCTTTATAGGTGATATTTATGCTTGCCGTTTTATCCATTACCAAGTTCATGGTTCCATGCTACCTTCATGTTAAAATAATGCTCCTTCTTACACTGAATACTCAAAGCTGCCCGATTTCTTTTTCAATGTTTCTTCTTTAAATTCACTTAAATATCTGTGCCAAGAATTTGAAATGCTGCCAACATGTAACTGTGGAGTTAAGAAAACCAGAGCCCTATTGTCATAAACGTGCCAAATGGTGCTGGTTGCACTCCTAAATTCTACAGAACCATTGTGGTAATAATTTTTCAAAACAAAGCCCAATAAGATCCAAAGAGTAACAGTTACTGCCATAAATCATCGTTCTTGGCAAAGAACTTGAGGGTTATAAATCTTGGGAACACTTGTGGACTTAGCTGTTAAATGAAACATTACATGAAAAGATAATGTTCACTAAGCACCCAAGTCCACCAGGCCGAAGTCCACACTGTTGGACTGAGGTTTTATGCAGCTGTTTGTCAGGCAAGGAAAGATGAAGAAGTCACCTTTTTCTGAGTCTTTATTCAACAAAATAAAAGCTCTGTGCAGAAATTATGTATTTGATTTCCTATAGGGTAATAGAATATACAGTTTTATGAGAGTTTATAGTCTTATTTCTAGATTTTTTTTTTCCCTTGGGAGAAAGAAACCAATTTAGGACCCATAAATTGGTATAAATGAGTTTATTCCTTTGTGTGTGTGTGTGTGTGATAGATTCCTTCCCATAGCATCTTTAAAAGGAGATAATGTGAAAAGGCCAGAACAGAGGTATGAAAGTAATTAGAGGCACATGGTAGAGGGTTTCTAACATAAAACCAGGCCTCTAGGATAATAAGTCTAGAAGAGAAAGCTGTACCACAGAGGGTGGCAGCAGAACCATCGACTAGGAGAGAAGTTGGTATGTCTATTGAACCAATCCAGAAGATGCTTTTATTTCCTTTAAGAGACCATAGAGTTCTTTGTTCGTAATACATCCATTTGATTACCAGCTTCTGACCTGAAGAAATAAGATCATTCTGAGCATTGGCTATTTCCTTTGGAGTCCACTTTTGGGTATATAGCAGCTTCAAGAAAAGTTGTAGGGCCCATGGACAAGCTTCCCTTCACATTCATTTCCAAGCTTCAAATCCTCAGAGCCCACAAGTCCATTTGCTAGAAGTGCTGTTGACAGCTGCTCTCTAAATAAGTAAGAAGTGATTTTAATCTCAATAGAGTCTTAATCATGTAATTTAGGCAAAAACTCAGCAAGACTTTAAGAAGTTATTTTTAACTTGACTTATGCAAACACTCTTCATTGCCCAATTCACAGGATACTATAAACTAACAAACCCTCTCCTAGCTTGTTCTTCCTTCCAGGTTTGAAAAGTAGTGAACCAGAGTCAGCCATGTACAAATTTCCTTCTTTCTAAATTTAAGGTAGGTTTTCACCACTTTCTTTATTTAACACAAACATGAATGTAATCATCTTGTGCTTTTCCTCTAAACCTATCATGAAAGAAAGAGGAAATGACAGGTAAGGTAATTTTGGTAAGAAGTGTTTCAGTGTGTTAACAATTCCTAATGGAATTGTGACAATACTCCTCATCTTTAGGTATCTGAAGGATTTACCTATAGATGACGGTAGCCAGCTGTTCTCCACTGCAAATGAGGAATGAAATCTAACCATAGCAGAAGGGACAAAGCGTAATGCCTATCCTTAGGGTTTGTAACACAACGGATTCCTTTCCATGGGAAGGAGTAGAGTCTCCTTCCACGGAGGGCTTAGAGAGGAGTCAGCTTGTTTTAAAGCACAGGATGAACAAGACGTTGTGGCAAGCCTTCCTAGGCCTATAATTCAAAGATTTCACATACCTGGGGACAAGATAGATGTAAGGCTTTGGTAGAAAATTTAAGCTTCTTTTATCTTCGTGGGTGGTGCAGACGGTTATATATTCATATGAAAGGCATACCTGGAGAACCTAATTCTGAAGCAACTTCCACGATAACATGAAAGGAACTGTGCTGTATATGTTGTAAAATGTTTGAACAGTTCTCACACATTTGGGTTCCCAGGAATTCTGAAGAAGATGGAAAATGATAAATGGTTCCACTCTCAAATAGCATCATTGCACCTGGCACTCTGTAAGGCAACCCCAGGCTAGTAGCCTTTCATCACTGTTATTACCTGGGAAGAGAAGGGACCATCTCTACCTTCTCTTCTCCCATCAACACTACTTCCCTTGAGTAATACTTCCCATCTACACAGACAACGGAAGTGAGACACACCCTTGTCCCCTCCCGTGTAACCCTCTGTTGCCTCCCTAGTTTCAACTGTAAGTAACTGACAGCGATTTGCTTTGAGACCAACCGAGGAGCATTTATGGAGTGACTTCAACTCCTTCTGGCACGGTTCCCAGGGCCAAAGCTTAAAACTACACCCCAAGTGGGAACTGAGACCATGAGCGCCTGCTGTCATGGAAAGAGTAGTGAACCAGGAGTTTGGATGCTTTGTTCTAGCCCTGGTGCAGCCCCTGATTAACTGTGTGATCTTGAGAAAGTCCTGGAACCTCCCTGGGCCTTAGTTTCCTGATTCATAAAGCAAAGGAGTCGTATCTGGGTTGTCTTGCAGCTCTTTCGGAAGTCTTGCATCTCTTAATATGCTAAGATTCCATATTTCTCTTATTTCCTTTTTGTCTGTTTTCCTTGGAACTCTGACTGTCGCTATAGGCAGATATTTGTAATTTAGAGAGCAGATGTCAGAGAAAATGGAAATGAGGGGCAGGCTTGTATGGAAACAAATATTGTGGCTTCTTTTGGCAAAAGAGAGTAGGCTTGCAAAGGTTCTGCTAATTTGTAAGAACCATGAACTTTCCCCAGGAATTAATATGCTCATCTGAAAGGAATCAGGATTCTTTCAATGGAAATAATGGGTTGTGCTTAAATCGAACTTCTGCTAGAATAAAATACCATGAATTCTAGGATGTTTAGTTTAGTGGGTTTTTGTTTTCTCTTCTTGATCTTTTATTTGGTTTAAGCAAAGGCATACTTGTGAGACAACTGGGAAACATTTAAGCTTGAAGCCACAAAAAGGAAAACCAAGAAAAAACTAAGCCAGCTACCATCAAGTCAATTTCGACTCACAGCGATGCTGTAGGACAGAGTAGGACTGCCCCATCGGGTTTCCAGGGAGCAGCTGGTGGATTCGAACTGCCAAGCTCTTGGTTAGCAGCTGAGCTCTTAACCACCGTGCCACCAGGGGTCCACAAATAGGAAAGGGGAACCAAAATATTGGTAGCTAAAGAAGAGAATGAGTGAATAACTACCAAAGAAGACATTGAAAGAAACATTTCGGTTACCATGAAAGAAACATTTCAGTTAGCAAAGCAATCAAGGCCTCAATACCGTTTTAACCGCTCAAGGTTTAAAAAGGGAGTAAAGAAAAATTAAACACAAAGGGGGAGGAGGAGATACGGAAAGGTTAAGCCAAGACAGAAACTGCGAATAGATAGATGTGAAAGGGGTTGAAAATAAGTGAAAAGTGAAAAATTGCTTTATGAATAAACCGTTAAAAAATAGTGAGTGAAAAAGCGATTGTGCTTCCAGTTATTACTGAATCACGAGCTCGTGGAAGCCAGAGCCTGACCCGAGCGGCAAGTCCGGGCTTAACCTACACTGCAGCAGTTGGTGCATTGCCGTTCCTGTGGGCGGCCTCCGTTTTCTACTTGAGTGTTCAGTTTCATTGTGATTACCCTCCATCACAGACGCATGTGGGCCATCTTAACGCCTTGCACCCAAAAAAACATGACTTGGTCATCTCTCCAACCTGCTGACACTACAAGGCGGGTGGTACCCTCCAGAGGATGTAAAAGACACAGACAAACCAAGCAGTGAGGGCGAGGGGAAGGTAGCAGACCTTAGAGTTAGAAGAAGCCCGAGGAGTTTGTGAGGCCTGAATTCATGAAGCCATGGTCTGCCACTGCTTTTTTTCTGAAAATGAAAACAATCTGCTTCAAGATGGTTGCCGAATCTAGTATGTTGGAGTCACCCTAATTTTGTACTCAGTCTTCTTGTCATTCCCTGGTGGCTCTCTGATGAGTCTCTTCCTTGCTGAGAGCCGACAGAATACCCTTCTCAGGTTACATCTGGGCTCAGGCCTGGCAAACTAAATGCCAGTCATAGCAACACTCCCTACACTCCTTTGCATGCTTGGGGAAGTATAGAGAGCACTAGGAAGTAGACCAGTACTACCAGTGTGGCTCCACCCTCCAAGCCTCCAGGAAGAGGAGTGACGGAATGGAAGTATCCAGGGGCCCACTGGAAGACTGGCAAAACTGTCATGAAGATGAGCTCGTACCAAGTGGTACAGGCCATTTCTGAAGCTGTAGGGCTGCTCCCCTTCTTATTGCAAATGTAGAATCAGTTGCCCAGTTGTCATACAGTTGACCTCGACTCACGGCGACCCCATGAGTGTCAGAGTAGAACTGTACTCCATAGGGTTTGCAATGGCTGATTTTTTTTTTTAATGTGATCTTCCCTCAATGCTAGGAGGTATTATTTTTATTTTATACATGAGAAAACCGAGGCTTAGAGGATTTATACAACTTTCCCAAGTCAATACAGGAGACAAGTATCAGAGTAGCAATTCAAACCCACGAAGTCTGCTCCCAGGGCTTAGATTCCTTTTTTTTTCAATTGTACTTTAGATGAAGGTTTACAGAACACACTAGCTTCTCATTAAACAGTTAGTACACATATTGTTTATGATATTGGTTAACAACCCCAGGACATGTCAACACTCCCCTTTCTTGACCTCGGGTTCCTTATTACCAGCTTTCCTGTCCCCTCCTGCCTCTTAGTCCTTGCCCCCGGGCTGGTGTGCCCCTTTAGTCTTGTTTTGTTTTATAGGCCTGTCTAATCTTTGGCTGAAGGGTGAACCTCAGTGTTGACTTCATTACTGAGCTAAAATGATGTCCAGGGACCATACTCTCAGGGTTTCTCCAGTCTCTATCAGGCCAGTAAGTCTGGTCCTTTTTTGTGTTAGAATTTTGTTCTACATTTTTATCCAGCTCTGTCTGGGAATATTTATTGTGATTCCTGTCAGAGCAGTCAATGGTGGTAGCTGGGCACCATCTAGTTGTACTGGACTCAGTCTGGTGGAGGTCATGGTAGTTGTGGTCCGTTAGTCCTTTGGACTAATCTTTCCCTTATATCTTTAGTTTTCTTCATTCTTCCTTGCTCCAAAGGGGTTAAGACCAGTGGAGTATCTTAGATGGGCAGTGGCTGATTTTTAAGAAGTAGATCACCAGGTCTTTCATCTGAGATGCCTCTGGGTAGATTCAAAACTCCGATCTACAGTTAGCAGATGAATGTGTTAACTGTTTGCACCACCCAGGGACTCCAAGTGTAGAACACACACTTCTGTATCTGAACTGCTACTCTCAGCTACTTTTGATTATTTGCTCTGGCAGAAAGGAGGTGGGAATTGATGGCCACAAATTCTAAAGGAATTTGCTTGGGAGTGCTTTCTGTGCACTTTGTTGGTAAACGCTGGCCCTCTCTGAGCACACCTTCATCTCTATAGTAGGCTCTGGCGAGGCAGGCTGCCCCCCAGGCTGAGGAAGCCAGCCTGGGGGAACATTTGACCCAGCTGACCCATGGAGCAAATAACCCCCACGCAGAGCTGGCTATACAATCAAAGAATGAGGCCCAATTTTAATGAATCTGTTTCATTTTTAATAACCATAGTAAGCCTGTAGTTCGTAATCTGGCCAAAGGGCTAAGGTTTTCCTCAAAGCCTCACATGAATCTTGGTATCTGCTCTTGCTGTTGCTGCAAGAATACCTGGCCTTCTGCAGGTGGGAAGTGTAAAGACAATGTGTTTCCTCCTTGAGTTTTTTCATAAAGGAGGTAGATAAGGTTGGACTTTGAGTATCTCCATCCTAGAAATGGGAAAATGAAGGCGTGGGAGATCAAAGGAGATGCCCAAGCTACCTAACAAGTTCATGCTGGAACTGGAAACCGAATTCCAGCTTCCTGGCTCTGCTTCCTACGTTAGCAGATTAGACAATGCTCCTATTGCCGAGCTGGGCAGGGCCCAAAGGAGTCACTGGTATTGTTTGTACTTACGGCAGGCTTGCCAAAACAGCAGAGTTTTATAGCTTTAAATTACTGTCTTTTCCCTTGTTAGGAGCTTGACTCTTAACTAGTTCTGCAGACATTTCTGTAAAGAAAGGAGGCAATGGGGAATCTCAGAGAGCCATGGCCTACTGTGGTTCACCATAATTTTGAATCCATCCCACTTCTAACTCCACACACAATCTATGTCTTTGAAGCTGAGCTCATTCCACATGCCTCCCTCATTGAAAGGTTCTCATCACTCTGGGGGTGGCCAGTTCCCCATGAAGTAGCAAATTGAGGTGGCATTTCTGTGTGCTTTAGCAGAAAGGTAGGTGTCAGGCTTCAGCAATTCTGTGTCAGCAACAGGTCAACCGTGTACCAAAGAGAAAAGTAAGGCACAGAGCTAACTTCATCTCCTCAGAACTGTCCTCAGAGACCTGGAATGCAGCTAAAGCACAGAGTGGTCCTTAGAAGGCACTGGGCAAATGTAAAAATTCAGATGATACTTTGGATAAACAATTTCATTCCTCTTTAAAGCACAAAGGGTGTGTGTTTTCTACAAAGGAAAGGAAATGTATAAACGGACATATTTTCTGTTTCAAGTGCACATTTAAAAAAAAAAAAAGGTTGTTACTTCTGAGTTTAAGGAGGTATGCTCTCTGTTTGAAATATTGCCCTTATATAGTTAACCAATGTACCTGGAGGCAGAGATGAAAGTTGAGAAAGAGCCATCTGTCTGTTCTATCTCCCCCCCTCCCCACCAAGCAATGTCATCTCAGTAAGCACAACTCCCCTAAGAAGTGTCTGAAGACTTTCAGTGTGCCCACCTGTTATACAGCCTTTGCGACCAACAGAAACTCTAGAAGATTTATAGTCGTATTGCTTCAGATCGGTAGTTTTTGTCTTCTCTAGTCTTGACCTACACGTGGATTCCAGACTGAAAATTACTTTACCCAAAGCAAGCCATTCAGCCCATCTCAGATAGGTTACAGCTGTTTCAAGCCTCCCTCCAACTTTAATGTAATAACGTAATACATTATTGCTCATCTATAGCCTTGAGAATTATATGCTTTTAAAAGGATTGGCTAGAAAAAAAAAAAAAGAAAGGAAAGGAAGGAAACTTCTAAGACTAGCTATATAACTTAGAGATGAGAGAAGCGTCTCTTAAATTTATGTCTGAATCTTGTTCCAATCAAAGGAACAAGAGTTTGAAAGTGACAGAATGAAAGTGAACTTTGCTAAGAGGGACTTTAAATCCCATCTCTCTGTGGTCTCTGCTGAGGCTTGTTGGGCATCTGGGCTTCTCCAAAAGAAGAGGCATATATTTCTGAAAGACCAAAAAAAAAAGAAAGAAAAAAGAGGCAGGGTAAAGCCTGTGCTCAAGGTGCACAGACTTCCTTCCGTACTTGGGTTTTTCTCCCTTCTAAGGGCTGTTTGAAGGGCTGTTTGAAAGTTTTTCCTGTGCTTCTAACTGAGCAGAAACCACATCACGCCTTATGTCGCTGTCTTTGCTCACCACTGGAGACCCTGGTGGTTAGAGAGGGAAAGTCCCTTTTGATGGTGCAAGTAGGGGTAGAATGTGTTGGGGGCCAGGGTGGGGGTGTGCTGGGGAGGGGGATAGGACAGATCATTAGACTTGTATCTCTGGCCAGTATGGCATTCCTACACTGGCTGGACTCTCCAATCCTCAGAGCAGCAGCAGGCCGTATCTATTTGGTAGTCTGCTATGCCCCGATCATCTTAGGGCAATGGGGAAATCGTTAAACAAAGGAAAGAACATTCACTTCAAAAAGCTCTGCAGTTCTGGGAGGCCCAAAGAGTGGCCACAATGACCTCGGTGATGCCAGAGAAAGGCTTCGACCTGGCTGCTTAGCGGCTGTACCAGATGAAGGATTGAAAGGAAAAGGCGAGGGGTTGGAGCACTGCTATATATCTGGTTTGAAATGTTTAGGGCAGATCCTGTACTGACACTTCTTGATTCTGCTACTAATCATAAGTGCTTTTCTTTGGTTAAGTCTATAAACTTGATTTCCATACTGAGAACTATGTTGAGTTCACACACCAGCCGACCTGTCCAGGGAGCAGTTCAGGTTCACCCTGCCATGAATATTCATCACTTACTATGGGTCACGTTCACAAAGGAACGCCCTCAGCACTTGGGCTGGGCTTCAGCAGTTTATGGAGTTGTTATTTATACCACCAAACCAGTCAGGAATGAAAATAACAATCAACTCCTTACATGTTTACAAGCCTCCTGGGCTATTGCACATGTAATTTAGAGCTGCCATCTTGTCTCCCTCTTTCTCTCAGTGGAATGGAATGTCCTTTCCAACAAGCTGGTGGCAGGAGGAACGTGGGGAGAAAAAGGCCCCTTGCCTTGAGTTTCCCAGTTGAGCCTTGGTTGAGGTCCTCTTTGGTAGCAGGTTGTTTGGATTCTCATTGCTCTGTGACACTTCCTCATACAAGTCACTCTTAAACAAATCCTCCCTGCACCTTGTCCTTGGAACCAGAGCAGAAGGCAAGTGACTACTCTCACCCAATCAGTGCAATCAATTTGTCATTCCCTGAAATAGAGTCGTCCCTCCAGTCTGTCCAGTTCCCGCCCCTGGTGCGCTTGGTCGGTGGGGATGGATAGGAAGGCCCAACCACCTTTAAGCAATGCCACATTCCAGGGCCAGTGGTTCCTCCACATTCACTGTACACTCGGGCGTGTTGTGCCTCATGCCTGCAGCCGCCCTTGAAGTGTTGTTGTTACACAACAGTCATGAACTCTGGAATGTCTCTGGTCATTTACAGCATGACTGTGTCGCTCCATAAATGACACTCTCAAGCTTAAAGGCCCAGAATGAGGTTGGCTTGTTTTTCAATAGACCATTTTCTCCCGCCCAGGACAAAGCTTCCAGGCTTTTATGATGTACTTCTTACATTGAGACTCCTAAGAGAATAGAAATGTGAGAGAAATAAAATGCAGGAATAGATTACAAACAAATCACACTTTAATGGTCTTACAGACCCTTTAAAACACTGAGCAATTTGACCATGTGTTTGCAGATGAGAAGCTTTCTAGAAATTAACAGAGCACTTCACACTGTAACTCTTCGTCTTCTCGCACTCTTGTCTTGACTTTATCCTTCTTTGGTTCATTTCCTTCATGAGATAAATGAAGAGAGCAAGAGATTAAGGTTCCAAAGAACATATGATTCATGAGTCATGTCTATTTTTAATCTATAGTATTCATTTGAAATGGCATTATGCCAATAGAAGAAACAGAAAGTAAAAATGAACCTTAAATCCTGATTTTGGTGCTGCAGCAATACATTAATAATTATGAAAATAATGCCTCTCATTTGTTTTATACTCTAGGCTCCGTCTCAGTAATTATCTCATTTTATCCTCACAAACACCCTTTGAGGTAGGTTTTTACTATGTCCATTTTACATACAAGGAAGCAGAGGGCCAGAGAGGTTAAATAAACAAAATAATGCAGGGAAAAAAAAACCTTAGCCCAGTGAATGTCATAAGTACTCCACAAATAGCAACTATTCTTAAATAACGTGTTTAATGTCACACAACTAGTAACTGTATCTAGGGCCTTGACCTTCCTATACCATGGCCGCTGCTCTCTCCACCTCGGCACAGCAAACTTAGTCCACAAAACACACAGATCTTGAAAAATAGATGTAGTTTTAAACATATTCTGGAACCTGTACTTTACTGTGTTCTAGCTATAGAATTTTTGAGGATTCACTAACTGTAATTTGCATATTTGTGTATTCTTTTGACCCATTTCCCTCAAGGAAAAATTCTTAAATGATCCTCCCTACTCTAATTTTTTAATCCTTTTATCAGATAGATTGATCCAATGTGTAATCCCAAGATCGTTTTATTTTTTTGTCTAAAGTTGTGGGTTTTTTTTTCATGCTAATAATGAAAGAAAAATCCAGCAATTCTTTCAAGGAACTTTTATTGCCTACCTATTACACTTCAAATATTGCAGCAACCTGGGGGTGAGGGTCAAGTATGAATAAGACCCAGGGACCTGCTCTCAAAGAGTTACTTGCCTGAGGGGGAAGAAAGCTGTGTACGATTTGATTGTTACTGGCCTCTTTCAAATAAGTTATTTCTATTATCTGCTAAGAGGGATCAAATTGAATTAGAAATGCTAATATCTACCTTGCCTTTTGTAGCATTTAGTTTTACAGGCATTTAGAGTAGCCCACACATGTAATTCACCTTTGGCTCAAAAAGAACACTTAAGAAGAGTATACATTCTAACTATATTTGGATTTTGATGTCTAATGGAAAAATTCCATGTTCCACTTGTTATATTTCTACTAGCTTCCATGGGGTAATGCTAGAACAGAATATCAGCAAAAAGCATTGTTAAATCTTGCTATGCCCTCAAATTCCAATTGGAAATTTAAGTTATTCCCAATTGGTCAACTTTTAGGAGTATGGTGTTGGTTTGGTTCCTTGAAATAAGAATTCAATATCATGTCTCTGTATATCTTCAGAAACATGAATTCATTCCTAGGTAAGACCATAAACAAATGAAGCTCTAATTTTTTTTTTTAACTTTATGCCAAATAGTCTAAGCTGAGATGTCCTAGGTTTTACCTTCTACCTTTTTTTTTTTTTTTTACCCAAGTATCTCATAAAGATGCATATGATCATGTCAAGTCATTATTTTATTTTAAAAGCATGCACTCCAAGAACAATAGCAATAATGCAGGGGAGGGAAGGGGATGTTGGAGTCTCGAAATGGAAAGAACACTATACCGGGGGTGTGACAGTTGGGGGACAGATGCTCAAGAGACCTGGGTTTATTTCTGGCTTGACTAGCTGGGTGACTTTAGCAATATATGCAACTTTTCAAGGCCTGTTTCCATATCTGTAAAATGTAGCAGTTAATCCAGACGGCCTCTAAGTCCATTTCTACGAATCAATGAATATAAATGCTTGGTGCTAATTTTAATAAAGTTGTATTAACATTAAAAGGTCTTGTTGAAACCTCAGCTGGTGGCACTCCCTTCCAGCCACTCTGCCCAGGACTGTGTTTTGGTCAGGGTAGCAAAGGAAAATAGGGTGGGGCTGCCTTGCTGCCCTTGGCTCAGAGCTTTGGGAGGTATTGATGACTCAGCATATGGTGCTCTGCCCTGTGGGTCCAGGAAGCAGGTGCCCAGGTGGGCCTTGTTATGCGGGAGCTGCCAGTATTTTGGGGTGAGGCAGGAACTTGAAAATGTGGAACATTTATAGCTACTCAGATTCCAGGACACTTTACTCAAGCTTAGGAGTGTCAACCTCTATCCCCTCATCAAACTGCAACCTTGGATAATTATGCTTCTCAAATTATTCTTGCATTTCAGTGCTGTGTGGTATTCACTCTTCCTATTCCACGGTGTTGTGTGGTTTGCTTATTGTTTTCCAACCTATAAACCTGATGGAAAAGTTTTATTGGCTGAGGGTGCCAAGATATACATAATAAGGGTGAATTGGGATATTCTTCCTAGACACAGTGCTGATCCTTCAGGTCACTAAAGAGAAAAGAAAGAAAGAGTAGAGAAAATAAGCAATCCCATACTCTTTCCTATTTGAGGGAAGAGGGAACTTACTATCTCCAAAGAATTGATGTCTACACTTGAGTCACTCTAGGTAGGGGTCTTGGAAATCCTGGAAAATTTTCATAAAGATTAATACAACACTTATTTGTATGGAAAACAACTTTTGTTGTTTAAGGGGGAATAAGTTGTGAAACTACAAAGCTGTATGATCTTTAAGCTATGAGATTTCAACACAATTGTTTTGAGATCAGCCAATCAGACCACACGTGTCACCCTACCAGGTTATAATGAGTGTTCATTAAACATCATGATAACAACACCGCCTTGTTTGTTAACAAAGGGACATTCTCTTCATGGATCACCGATGACAGCTGATGCAGAACGATTAAAATCATCTACTCATTCCTTCTTTTTTCCTGATATATTCCAGAGCTGTCATACAGTCGTAGTGTATTTTTCCTTTTTCTACTTCTCTTCCTTCTCTTTTTCATCTTCCTCTGGGCAGAACTAGATTTCTCTAATGTGAGGAAATGTCTTCTCACTGGCCAGTCAGGCACTTTGAGCAATGCTTAACTTTTCCAAGTTACTGGGACACTGTTTTGTGAACTGGAGTCAACACTAAATGGGATTCCAATGGCTGAAGACATCTGCCTGCCTCCCAAGACGGCAGATTTTTCCAGAGGAATAGTTTACTTGCTTTGTAGGGCTAGCCAATTGAGTTATCGCTTCTAGGTGTGCTTGGAAATGTTGGAAATGCATTCTTCTTCTGGAACATATTCTCAATAACTGCTTTTATTTCTATTTTATCAGTGCTTCCTTCAACTGACTGGTTCTCTGTGATTTAGGCAAGTCATTTCACCTTTGAATTACCGTTTGTTTATGGCTAAAGTATCACTGGCACAATTGAACAGCTTTAATCCAATCAACCAATATAGGTTAATCTATATGCCCAATGCTGCGTTATGCTTTTGTTATAGGATAGCAAGAGATCTACTCCTGTTCTCCAGGTGCTTACAACTTATTTGAAAAAATCGATATTTACATACAAAAATAAAGCTAACAGCACAAGGCAGTAGGTGATAATGCCAAATAAGACAATGTTGACTGTACAAGGATCTTCACTGCACCATTGTTTGTTACAACAAAATTTTGAAAAATGTCTAAATGTCTGTTAATGGAAGACCAATTGAACAAATTATGATCATCCATATAATGGAACACTACACAGCTATTGAAAAGAATGAGGCAGTTCTATGTGTACTAAAATGGAAGAGCTCCAAGATACAGTTTTAACAGCGTAATAGTGTGTATTATGCTACCATGTGTGAAAAGAAAAAAAGTATACTTATGAAAATTCTTACTTTTTTTTATGCATTGCATATCACTGGATATTTTCCCAGAGAATCTGGAAAAGTGGCTACTTCTAGGAAGAGATGGAAGGCTAAGAGACAGAAGTGGGAGACAGACTTACTTTACCTTGAATACCCTTTTGTATTTTTTGAATTTTGCACAGGCACATATATTATCACATTTTTTAAATAAAAAAGTTATTTTTTAAAATGTGCCCTAATGCTCAGGCTCACTCTCAACAGTGAGGGCGAGTAAATATTAAGTGAGGGGAAATGGAGTACTTGTTCTTGCAGAGGTCTAAAAAATGGGGTGGGTTCTCTGCAAGAGATTTTGAAATTGTTCTACTGGATTCTTGCCTATCCTCTTTAAGTTGCTTCCAATCTGATGCTTCTTTTTTTTTATTTTTTAATTTTTATTGTGCTTTAAGTGAAAGTTTACAAATCAAGTCAGTCTCTCATACAAAAATTTATATACACCTTGCTATATACTCCTAATTGCTCTCCCCCAATGAGGCAGCACACTCCTCCCCTCCACTCTTTTTTCATGTCCATTCGGCCATCTTCTGACCCCCTCTGCCCTCTCATCTCCCCTCCAGATAGGAGATGTCGACATAATCTCATGTGTCTACTTGATCCAAGAAGCTCATTCTTCACCAGCATCTTTTTCTACCCCATTGTCCAGTCCAATCTCTGTCTGAAGAGTTGGCTTTGGGAATGGTTCCTGCCTTGGGCTAACAGAAGGTCTGGGGCCCATGCCCACCAGGGTTCTTGTAGTCTCAGTCAGGCCATTAAGTCTGGTCTTTATATGAGAATTTGGCGTCTGCATCCCACTGCGCTCCTTCTCCCTCAGTGGTTCTCTGTTGTGTCCCCTGTCAGGGCAGTCATCAGTTGTAGCTGGGCACCATCTACTTCTACTAGTCTCAGGCTGATGTAGTCTCTGGTTTATGTGGTCCTTTCTGTCTCTTGGACTTATAATTACCTTGTGGCTTTGGTGTTCTTCATTCTCCTTTGCTCCAGGTGGTTTGAGACCAATTGATGCATCTTAGATGGCCACTTGCCAGCATTTAAGACCCCAGACGCCACCCTTCAAAGTGGGAGGCAGAATGCTTTCTTAATAGATTTTATTACGCCAATTGACTCAGATATCACACAAAACATGGTCTCCAAACCCCTGACCCTGCTACGCTGGCCTTCGAAGTATTCAGTTTATTCAGGAAACTGCTTTGCTTTTGGTTTAGTCCAGTTGTGCTGACCTCTCCTGTACTGTATGTTTTCTTTCCCTTCACCTAAAATAGTTCTTATCTACTATCTAATTAGTGAGTACCCCTCTCCCACCTTCCCTCCCTCCCCCCTTCCTATAACCAACAAAGAGTATTTTCTTCTCTGTTTAAGCTATTTCTCCAGGTCTTATACAATATTTGCCCTTTTGCAACTGACTAATTTCACTGAGCTAATGCCTTCCAGATTCCTCCATGTTATGAAATGTTTCACAGACTCATCACTGTTCTTTATTGATGCATAGTATTCCACTGTGTGAATAATTTATTTATCCATTTTTTTTGTTGATGGGCACCTTGGTTGCTTCCATCTTTGTGCTTGTAAACAATGCTGCAGTGAACGTGGGTGTGCATATACCTGTTCACGTAAAGGCTCTTAATTCTCTAGGATATACTCCAAGGAGTAGGATTGTTGGATCATATGGTAGTTCTATTTCTAGCCTTTTAAGGAAGTGCCAAATCGATTTCCAAAGCGGTTATAGTATTTTACATTCCCACCAGCAGTGTATAAGTGTTCCAATCTCTCCACAACCTCTCCAACATTTATTGTTTTGTGCGTTTTGGATTAATACCAAGTAAGATGGAATCTCATTGTAGTTTTGATTTGCATTTCTCTAATGGCTAATGATGGTGAGCATTTCCTCATGTATCTGTTAGCTACCTGAATGTCTTCTTTAGTGAAGTGCCTGTTCAAATCTTTTGTCCATTTTTTAATTGGGTTGTCTTGTATAGTTGAGTTTTTGCAGTATCATGTAGAATTTAAAGATCAGGTGCTGATCAGAAATGTCATAGCTAAAAACTTTTTCCCAATCTGTAGGTAATCTTTTTACTCTTTTGGTGAAGTCTTTGGATGAGCATAGGTGTTTGATTTTTAGGAGCTTCCAGTTATCTAGTTTCTCTTCTGCATTGTTAGTAATGTTTTGTATAGTCTTTATGCCATGTATTAGGGTTTCTAGTGTTGTCCCTATTTTTTCTTCCATGATCTTTATCGCTTTAGATTTTATATTTAGGTCTTTGATCCATGTTGAGTTGGTTTTTGTGCATGGTGTGAGGTATGGGTCTCGTTTCATTTATTTGTAGGTGGATATCCAGTTATGCCAGCACCATTTGTTAAAAAGACTATATTTTCCCCATTTAACTGACTTTGGGCCTTTGTCAAATATCAACTGCTCGTATGTGGATGGATTTACGTCTGGATTCTCAATTCTGTTCCATTGGTTTATGTATCTGTTGTTATACCAGTACCAGGCTGTTTTGACTACTGTGGTAGTATAATAGATTCTAAAACCATGTAGAGTGAGGCCTCTCACTTTGTTCTTTTTCAGTAATACTTTACTTATCTGGGGCCTTTTTCCCTTCCATATGAAGTTGGTGATTTGTTTCTCCATCTCATTAAAAAATACTGTTGGAATTTAGATTGGAATTGCATTGTATCTATAGATCATTTTTGTAGAATAGACATTTTTATAATGTTAAATCTTCCCATCCATGAGCAAGATATGTTTTTCCACTTATGTAGGTCTCTTTTGGTTTCTTGCAGTAGTGTTTTGTAGTTTTCTTTGTATAAGTCTTTTACATCTCCGGTAAGATTTATTCCTAGCTATTTTATCTTCTTGGGGGCTACTGTAAATGGTATTCATCAGTCCGATGCTTCTGACACATAGAGCAGGATGAAAGAACGGGTTTCTAGAACCCAATACCACACAACTTTGAGTTTTAGGTCACCATTCACCACGATTATTCAAAAGGGTGTGGGAGAGTGTTGAGTGAGAGGCTTTGGGGAACACAGGAAAGCAAGGTGGAAGTGCTATTGGCAGAGTCAGAAGAGTCTTCCTTCCCCAAGAACCAGTTCTAACTCTGTTAATAACAGTGTCATGCTCATGGGTGTCCTCTGTTACCTGGACACATGTGGACTGGGCAGCCCTGGCTTGCATCAGAGGGAGAGGGTCATGTCTTCTCTGTTCTTAGTCTTCTTGGTACATTCCTAGAGTGCTATCGTGACTTATCAGACCTTTGTTACCATTGGTGAAAGCACTTCAGAGACTAGTAGATTCTTAACGGGAGGAAGGACCCTGGAGATAATCCCCACTCTCTCATCTCAGAGTCAGGCCCCACTGTGTGCCCATGGACAAACACTTCATGTGACAGGCACAGAGCTGGAAGTGCACCCTAGGTCTCTAGTACTTTGGTTACAAAATTGCCATATAGTCACAGTCCCCTTGATTTTCAGTAGGGGTAATGCAAAGAGCATGGCAGTTGTTCCTCCAAAATTGATGGAACACTGTGAGGGCAAACACCACAAGCCAGGCTTGGGGCTTCCCTGAGGATGGACTGCTCAGACAGTTCTGCCAGGGTAGAGAGACCAGGTGGTTCCCTCCCCTCGCTTGAGAGAAGGTGAGTAATCACAGACCTTCCAACAAACAGTCACCACAAGTACGCTCAAGGCCCCCAAAGCTCCCCTACCCTGGAGCAAATCCAGCCTACAAGCTTTAGCATCTAATATCTCTACTGCAAAATGTATCTTATAGCAATTTTCATCAGTGTGGATTATATAAAATCGCCTATAATCTTGGATCTGGGAATCATACTGTAGGAGTATAGCAGGAAGACAGATTGTTAACTTTTGTCCCTTTTTCTCTGAATGAAAAAAATAACAGAATCTCAGTAAGTGACTCATTTTGAAAAATGTATTAAAGGCCAAATGTCTACCTCAGCTTGACACTACTTTATCTGTTTTTGCTATCCATGTGAGTCCCCCTTGTCTTTGTGATCAGGTTAAGTCTCTGGGCACCAGAGCCCACGGATTGGGTTAGCGACTACCTCATCACTTCTGGGTGATGAGCACTGGCAACTCAGAGTCTCACCTGGGTAGCTCTGAGACGTTTTACTTTCTATTTATTACAAGTGAACTTCCTCTTTTACCTAATGACTTTAGAAAATGGACTCTGGACCACTTGGAGTTTATGATGACAAGAACCAGCTTATCTTGGTCCCAGCCATGAATCACCGCCTCCTCCCACCGATTTCCACAGACACCTGAGTTAATTTAGTCTCATCTAATTCCTCCTGCTGTTTTCAGTGGGATTTCCACCACTGAGGCAGCATGAGTCAAAAATGGATCATCCTTCTTATCCAATTACTTAGTGAACCGAGGTATTTGTTTGGAGCTGAATGTTTACAACAAAAACCACCAACCATCTTGTTTTGTCATGTTTTAACAGCCCGGAAGCTCGGCAGCAGGGAAAGGGCCTTTCCTCCCTATTTAGCAGTCAGGGATCTTCTTATTTCTTGACTTTTCTTAATTATTGTTTGGCTTTCATTGAATGCTCCACAAGTTCTACCCTATGTCCAATGTCCCAGGTCATGAAACAAAAAAAAAGTGTCAGCACCTAAGCTAATCTCCATTCTTCATTTCTAGTCATAGCTCAGGATTTTGAAGCCTGTCTTTGGAAACGACTCATTTAATAGATGGGGGGAGGGGGTGGAGGTGGTGGTAGGGAGGGCTGTGCCACTAAATTAATTACGCCACATCTTCACTTTGTCTTTTCACTTACTGAATTGGTGTTTAATTAACAACTCAGGACTGCACTTTCTTGCAGATGACTTTGTGTTTCCTGAGATCATAAAACTGAAGAAAAAGTCCTTACAGCTCACTGCTTCCTCAAGGAGGCCTGACCCTGATTACTTTCATTTCTTACTTCTCTTTAGGGCTTGCCTGTATATGTTAGGAAAGTATTCCAGAAGGGGCAGCGAGCGGGCTCTTGTGCTGTGTAAGTCACCTTTAAAGCGTTTCCCTTGTTGGCTCTAACCCCATGCCTATTTCAATATCATCTCACTCATCCTTTCCATTTTCTGCATTTTTATTTGTCAAATGTTGGCTGGTTATTGAGTTGTCATCAGTATTTCAGTTAGAGAAAGTGCCGGGCTGGTTGCCTCTATCAGCTCATGTTGGGTGAGGTTAATTTTACAAATGGACACAAATAGTTACAAAGTACCCCGATGGCTTCTTTCCTTCTTCTTCATTTTTTACTATCCCCTTTTCTCCTTTTTTCTTTTCCTTGAAGCAAGAGGAAGGGGTGAAGGGAAATTTTGTTCTGATCCAGGACCAGTCTTCAGTCCTGGCTCATTCTTCTCCCTTCGTAAAAATAAGAATCAATGCTTCATGAATGCTTTACAGACGCTAACTTGTTTAGTATCCGACAACAATATCCTTGTCCTCATTTTACCAAGGAGGCGGTCTGGCTCCAGAATCTGTTTTCTTAACACTGCACTGCCCTGACTCTCATCATCTATATGCTGTCTGATCGTCTGCTGGCTAATTAAAAACAAACAAACAAATAAAAATGAGCAACACTAACACTTTAAATTAAAAAAAAAAAAATTAATCTTATATAATTTAGATCCATGAATATTAACTCCCTTCACTAATTTGATCTCTTTGAGTCTGGCAGTTGTCTGCTGTGGTGATGTCTAGTGTGGAAAACACTATAGTGCTGATAAATGAAGGAAGCAACATGGAGCTCAAAATATAACACAGAAACGTTATACTTGCCAAAATCATGTAGCTGAGATCTTACCCATTCAGAACACTGGCCTCTGATCCCCCAGTAAGGGTTTCATAAAGGTTTTGCACTAAACCCCAGTACTTTGCACATTAGTTGTCATTCAGAGTCATTCAGACTCTCTTTATACTTTATACACAATTCTAAAAAGTCCAGTGGTCTGCTTTCCAGTTCACAGAAGATTACCAAAAAACACCAAACCCATTGCTGTAGAGTTGATTCCGACTCATAGTGACCCTAAAGGACAGAGATGAACTGCCCCATAGGGTTTCCAAGGGGTGCCTGCTAGATTTGAATTGCCGGTCTTTTGGTCAGCAGCCAAACTCTTAACCATTAGGCCACCAGGGTTTCCCACAGAAGACTAGACACAACAAATCAAAAGGCAGGACCAGGAGGAAAGATGCTGGAGACCAGCCCAGTCAGTTTTAGTGAGGGGTAAAAGTGAACAGAAGCAGCTGCTATCTGAGCAGATGGAAGGAGAGCTTTACAAAGGCATCAATCCAAGACCAATTAGTATAGGAAATGACAACCCTGTCCACAGTTTCCTCAATGTCGAGAAGTATAGTGACTGTGTTCATCATCACATCCTAAGTCACCAAGACAAGGACAGACCGTGGTCAACTGTAACATGATGAAGAATGTCACAGCTTTGTAAAAGAATCTCTACACATAATGGCTAAAATTTTATTGCCTAAAAGATACCAGTAACACCAACACAGCAAATATGCCTCATTCCCTCGTTTCTAGATGGCCAAGTTTTACTCTGTGTGTTTGCATGCAAGTTATCCAGAGATAAGCCACACTGTCCCCTATTAAAATAGGTTTATGTCATCAGGTGACACGTTCTCAGATTATGAAACAATAATTAGCCTCAACTTCATAAGTGTCTAAGGCACCTTTCTATGACCATTTTGGAAGACCCTGCATTTCTGCAAGTGCAGGTTTCATGAATCAGCAAGAATGGAGTCAGTCTAGAACGGTGGTTATTTTACATTCACGGAAAGTCTGGTCACGTCTTTGAAGAGCCTGGACTGTGTACAAAGATCCCTCCCTTTTTGCATAATTGTACTTTACTTCCTGGATTATAAAACTATTATTTTACTAGAGAGAAAGGAACTGGATTTGTGTCACATTTTTGTGCAATGCTTTAGTTCCTGTGTTCGAAATGAACCTGTCATTTATGAACTGACCGAATGGAGCAATATATTTCAAAATCAACAGAATTTTTTATGATCATGCTTCCAATTTACACAAATTCAGTATTCTAACATAATTAGACACCCCTCCCCCCCATTTTGGTTAAAGAGCACTTTCTAACTTTCTATTATGGAAATTTCCAAACATCCCCAAAGGTAGAGAGAATAGAATAATGAACCTCCATGTATCCATCACTCAACTTTAACTACTATCAATACTTGATCAGTCTTAAACAGTATGTCTTAGCCTGCTGACATGAACCCCCTTCTATTTTAATTTCCCAGCAACTGGAAATATTTGGGGCTGGTCTCCAGCTGAGCTGCCAGTCATCCAATCATGAGGTGTGATTGGAAAGATATCAATGCCATCATGAATGATTCGTTCTTGGTGCTAAACAATTCTCTCCCTCTCTCCCTTAAGTTTACTTGTAAAATACAAGTGCTCCTGGTCGGGACATTACTAATATTCCTAAAACCTTGGTAAGAGTTGGTTTTATCAGATGATTTTCTTCTAGAAGAGGGTAACCTGACATTCCTGCACCCTGGGGATGGGAAGGGCCCTGAAATGGAGAAAGGGTACAGAATAATGGAAGGTAGGAAAATCAAATTCACAGCCTTGTCCAGGATTCACTCTGGTCTTATTTCCTCAAGAAACTGTCTTAGAAAAATCTATATTTAAATTATTCTTATTACCAGTCATCTGGAGTTGGGAATCATGGAAAGGATATGGTAGACAGCCCTTTTACTATTTTTTAAAACAGCTTTGGCATATAATTCATATACCATACAATTCACCCACTTAAAGGGTACAGATCAATGGTTTTTTAGTATATTTACACATATGTGCAATCATCACCAATTACCATTTTTTAATAGCTTAAATCCATATCAACTTTTGGCATGAAAAAATATTCTGGAATTCAATAATATAACTATAGGAAGCAAGGTGATTGATGAGGAAGAATTTTATTTTATATTTTATCACTGAGATACGGTCACATTCAAAAGTTGCCAGCACCTCTATTTTGAGCTACCTCAACAACTGGTCACCTTAGGCAGAATCATTTGAGTGGTCCTTTTCATTTTTTTTGTTCTGTGAGAATACTGTAGCAATACATTTTTTTGGCTTGACGAAAATGGTCTCTCTCCATATGTTTTGGAAGTCTCCCAGGAGGAAACAGACTGAGCTCTTGACTGCTTTTTGTTTTGTTTTTTTGAGGTTCTATAGGAGGCCTGGTGGTGCAGTGGTTAAGTGCTACAGCTGCTAACCAAAAGGTTAGAAGTTCAAATCTACCAGCTGCTCCTTGGAAACCCTATGAGACAATTCTACTTTGTCCTATAGGGTCACTATGAGTCAAAATTGATTTGACAGCAATGGGTTTGGTTTGTTTTTTTATATACTAACCAAGTGGAGCCCTAGTGGCACACTGGTTAAAAGTACTGTTGCTAACCAAAATGCGGCAGTTCAAACCTACCAGCCACTCCCCAGAAACCTTATGGTGCAGTTCTACTCTGCCCTGTAGAGTCGCTATAAGTCAGAATCAATTCAACAGCAATGGGTTGTAAGAATATCTCTGACGTACTGATGTGGACCTGACTGAGGTCAGCCAGTAAGAAAAGGAATTCTAGAGTTCCATCCCTAACCGCTCCCCTGCTCCTAGCCATGCGAACTCACTGTGAGTGAGGAGTCTGAATTGGTGATCCAGACATGGGCCTGCTTTGTTTGGGGGATGTCTGGTCTGGATAGAACCTGTTGCTGATATCAGAGCTCTGTCTCACCCTGGCATGAGGGGGGAGGGAAGGAAAGTGTGTTGTGTGTGTGTAACTGACAGCACTATGTCATTAAAAAGCCCTCCATTTTAATGTGGAGTAACCATTATGGGGTTCTCTAGCCTCTAGGCTTGTCTGAGCTCTAGTTCCAGCAACAGGCTAGAGGCCACCTTTTAAGATCAGGACTTGGAAAGCCACAAGCAGCAACAGTACATTCCAACAGCTCTGTATCAAGCAACAAGACTACAGCAACAGAGTTTGGACTGAGAAAGACTCATCATTCTTAAAATTATTAGAGAAACATGGGAAAGTAAAAAAGACTCATAGGCATAATGGGGGCTCAACTCTTATTCATTTTAATGTTAAAAGAGATATGATCATTTTGCACCTCAAACTGGCAAAGCAGAATATAGTGGTCACAAAATGTATGAAAAAAATTAAAAGATTCTGGGAAAGTTCAATCATATATTATTATATCTATGGTGTGAGTTTGTGGCAGGTTTTTGTTTTGCTTTTTTTTTTTTTTATCTTTTAAGTTCAACTTTTCTACAATAAAAAAATGTGTTGTTTTCTAATTAGGAAATATAAGAACAACAGAAGTTTTATATTTTTAACCCAAAGTATTCTACTATAGTTGAAGCCACTTTCCCTGGACATGGCACCTGTATCCTTTCCTCCCTCTTTCTCCCAGATATACTAGAGTAAGTGCTCACTACTACCAAACAGCAAACAAGCAGGGTGGGCAATTTTGATGGGAATTTTGTCTAATAAGCTTCGGGAGCAGGGAAGGCAATACACCTGCTCCAATGGCAAGTTAGGAGGCAAGACTGATGGTGAGGAAAACGAGATGTAGCACTTTGGTGAGTGGTGTCTGGGGACTTAAAAGCTTTCGAGCAGCCATCTGAGATGCATCAATTGGTCCCATCCAACTTGGTGCAAATGAGAATGAAGAAAACCAAAGACACATGGAAAATATTAGCCCAAAAGACTAAAGGACCACATAAACCAGAGACTTCACCAGCCTGAGACCAGAAGAACTAGATGGTGCCTGGTTATCACCAATGACCACCCTGACAGGGAACACGACAGAGAATCACTGACGAAGCAGGGGAAATATGTGGAGCAGAACTCAAATTCTAGTAAAAAGACCAGACTTAATGGTCTGACAGAGATTGGAGGAACCCCCAAAACCATGGCCCCCAGAAGTTAACACAGAACTGAAACCATTCCTGAAGCCCACTCTTCAGACAAAGATTAGACAGGATTATAAAACAAAAAAAATAATACATGTGAGGAGTGTACTTCTTAGTTCAAGCGGGTACACGAGACTAAATAGGCAGCTCCTGTCTGGAGGCAGGATGAGAAGGCAGGAAAGGACAGGAATTGGTTGAATGGACACTGGGAACCCAGGGTGGAAAGGGGGAGTACGCTGTTACATTATGGGGATTGCAGCTAATATCACAAAACAATACGTGTATAAATTCTTGTGTGAGAAATTAACTTGAGCTGCACACTTTCACCTAAAGCACAATCCCACCCAGACCAATAAAAAGTTTAAAAAAAGAAAGAAAGAAAATGAGAGGTAGGAATTGAGGGAAGGTTTGGGGAGTGAACATACTTAACAGTAGTTCTCAAATGCTAGTAAGTTTACACAAGAGTCCACTGGGGTAAGATTCCTGGGTCTTACCCCAGAGAACCTGGTTTGTAACATTTGGGGGAAGGTGTAGGAACCCCTGGTGATTCTGGCAGGTGACCTGAGGGCTTCTGTTAGGAAACCGCTGCCCCAAAGTCTCCGAGAAGAAACTAGTCTACAGGGCTAATAGCCTACAAGAGCTACGGCCTCATCTACCCTGAGACCAGAAGAACTAGATGGTCCCTGGGTACCACTATCAACTGTTCTGATCCTGGCCACAATAGATAGACCCTGATAGAATGGGAGAAAAATGCAGAACACAACTCAAATTCTTAAAAAGTCCAGACTTATTGGACCAATTGAGGCTAGAGGACTCTCTGAGACTATCACCTTGAGATACTCTTTAAACCTTAAACTGGAACTATTCCCTGAGGTCACCTTTTAGCGAAATAACAGATTAACACAAAAAATAAAGGATATTACCCGTGAGTCCAGTGCTCCATTAAAAAACATCTATACGAGATCGAAAGGTCAACAATTACTCTAAAGCAAAGATGAGAAGATAAGGAGGCAGTGAAACTAGAGCACTGGAAATGGAACAACCATAATGCCACTAAAGAGAATGTTGACACATTGTGAAAAATATTAAGTAATGTCACTGAATAATTTGTACAGAAATTGTCAAATGGGAACCTAATTTGTAGTGTAAACTTTCACCAAAAACACAATAGAATGTTATTTTAAAAAAGAAAGAAACTACTGCCTCGCCCAGTCAGTCCAACATGAAGAAGAAAACGCAAGTTATGATTTCATAAGGTCCATGTTCACTTAAAATCATTAAACACCTCACAGCAGCTACCAAGAAACTCAGTAGTTCTGGTTCCACAGAAACTCCTCGTGGACTTGGATGATGTAATGCTTGTGTCTCAATGGGCAGATGTTGTCACCTTGGTTCCTGCTTCACATGCTCCTTGGTTGACAATCTGAGGACGGGACACCATGACTTGGACAGGCCTCACCCACCACACTCTCCCTGTGACACGCTCACCATCAGAACACCTTCCTGGTGGTGTCTGAACAACAAAAAAGGGAGGAGCCATCATTTCCCTTTCTGTGGCCTCCCTTTGGGTGAGAGACTTATCAAAAGATCTAAAGTATTTTAAAAAGAAGAAAAAGTGTGTTGCTACTCAATCAAAGTGCCCTACTGAATAAAAACATATTGCAATTAAAAAGAATTTTGTGAGCCAGCAGCAGTTTGGTGCATCATCTACAGCATAGTGCAAAATTCACAGGGAAGGTACTACAGTTGAATGCCTTGTTCAAAGCCTGGCAGGGGTGGACCACAGTCCTACACCCTACCTAACTTCTGGACCCTGGGCTACAGGGCACAGAAATGGAAAACCACTGACTATGCCACTTGGAAGAGGCCGTCCACTTCTGATATCTAGCTATCAAATATCGCTGCCAAGAATCACCTGAGCACTCACCACTAGCTGAACCTTATGGTGGGTCTTCCTAGGGGGATAAGATGTGACCCTTCATCAAGGGTTTTCTACTTAAAGTGGAGTACAAAGGCTTAAAAAAAAAAATCATTGCCACTGAGTTGATTCCATCTCAAAGCGACACTACAGGGCAGAACAGAACTGCCCCGTCGTGTTTCCAAGGCTGTAATTTTCACAGAAGCAGACTACCACATCTTTCCCCTGCAGGCGTGGCTGGTGGGTTCGAACTGCTGACCTTTTGGTTAGCAGCCAAGCACTTAACCACTGCACTACCAGGGCTCCATAACAAAGGCTTAAGGACAAATAAATAATCCTTCTCCAGCCCCCCTGTACTTCTCCTTGATAGCAGTTACCATGAAACAATTATTTGTGTAATTATTTCTCCACTAGACAGATTTCAGAGGGTAGAAACGGTGTCTGTTGCATCTTGGAGGTTTGCAAGGTGCAAGCCACATTGTATACCTTCAATACATGTCTGTGGAATGAATGAATGAACCATCAGCTGGGTTGAATCACGTGTGGAGTAGAGGGAAATAAAGTGAGAGAAGGAGCCAGGGGCCAGATAACTGAGGGCCTTCAGTCCTAGGGAGTTTGGAATTTATCCTTCAGACAACAAAGACTCGTTAAAAAGTTTCTGAGTAGGGGAATCCCTTGGACCCTTTTACGTTTGGGGGAGATTAACATTAACAGCCAAATGGACAGATGGGAGAAACAGAGGATCTGAAGACAGAGCAGCAAGTAGGAGGCTGCTCCAGTATCACAGACCTCAACATGAAGCCCCTTCCAGACGTCCAGGGGCCTCCCAGAGAGTCAAGAGCTGTGAGGATGGGTTTTCAGCTACCCCACACTAGAAGGCCAGTGCAGCTGGAGCTGCTTCTGACACACCAGAGAAAACGGGATTGCAGAGACACATTGACAACCTCTTTTCTGTACATGCCTGTGTGCCTGGGCACATCCACCTGTAGCTCAGGAAAACATCACCTGGCAGCATCCCTTCCCATTAACTCTTTCAGGACTCAGAGGGCTCACTGAATTCCTAGAAGAGCTAGTTTTCCAAGCACTCTCTCCAGTGCCCCGAGTTAATGGCTGTACAACTCACTCTCGTGGAATATTTTACTCACTCTGGCTCAAAAGATGATTATTATGGTTATTATTAACATTGGTCTTAATAATAGCAACAGTAATAAAAATACTTCTTGGGGGCAACCACACTGAAAGCAATTAAAGCCTAAGAGATCAGAATCCCCAGGGACCACTAAT
Organism: Loxodonta africana; assembly: GCF_030014295.1. NCBI lineage: Eukaryota > Metazoa > Chordata > Mammalia > Proboscidea > Elephantidae > Loxodonta > Loxodonta africana. Next base: position 169,914,963 of record NC_087342.1, read on the forward strand.
CAGGCAATTTAAGGAAGGGTTTTTTTTTTTTTTTTTAATTTTTTTTCCTTAATCCTATCTTCATTGTGTGGGTGGAAATCACCACTTAGGAGATCAGCCTTAAGGCCACGCTCTGGAGTTATTTCAGAAAAGCTGGCAGGGGGGAAGGGGAGTCTCAGGAGCTCTATAAAATAATGGCTGCTGTCTCTCCCTAGACAAGTCTGTCCCAGCCACAGATGCAATTTTAAAATTTCTAGTAGTCACATTTTTTAAAAGTAAAAAGGTGAAATTAATTGTAATAATGTATTTTATTTAATCTAATATATCTGAAATACTGTCATTCAACATGTAATTAATATAAAAATTATTAATAAGATATTTGACTTTTTTTTTTTTGTTCTAAATCTTCATCTGGTGTGTATTTTACACTTGCGGCATGTTTTAGTTCAGACCAGCTACATGTCAAGTGCTCAGCAGGCACATGTGGCCAGTGGCAGCCCCAATGGGCAGTGTGGGTCGAGCCCTTCTGGGAAGATGCTGGTGTGTCACTCAGCCGGGAACACTCACAGGCGAGCTACATGAAGAGAACCTGTCTGTAGCACGAAGCACAGAAATTCAGTACTGGGAAGCAAAGTAAGGGGAGATGTCCAATCTCTGTCCCTCCTGAGCTGTATGAATACTCTTCCTGTAAAGAAAGGTCACCACGAAGGCAATGTTGGGGCAGGAGAGGTGAAGAAAAAAAGCGTAAGCCCTTGGTCGGTTATGAGGTTCAGATACTCTGTGAGATGTTTCGAATCTAAGTTATGCTGTTAGGACTATGGGCAGTCAAGGAAAAGACATGACAGGCTCAGGCAGAACTATGGGAGGAAGAGGAAATGAGACAGGCAAGAGGGGATTTGCTAAACCCGAATCTGGCGGGGAGGGATTACCTGCTTCAGGGCTTCCTTAGAGATGATCCTGTCTACCTTCGGTTTATGAAGCTTGCCAAGGAAGGAAGGAGCCACCGACCACACCAGAGAGAGATTCGTCTGAGAGATGAAAGGAATGTCACTGAGCAACCCAAAGGCAAGAGCAGATTTGGGGGCGGCATTAAACATGAAGACACAGCGTGAAGCAAGTCCACCTAGGGCCTAAGCTGCCAGTGCCCTCTCTCTAAACATGAGGCCTCAGTTGGGGGCCTAGTATTCTCTTCAGTCTTCATGAATAAAATCTGAGAAATCTTGATACGCACTACAACAGATCAACTTTGCAAAATCATGCTGAGTGAAATAAGTTGATCATAAAAGGACAAATATTGTATGATCTAACTTATATTAAAAAGCCAAATGCATAGACACCAAAGTTTATTTGTGGCTATCAAGGGTGGGAAAGGGGAGGAAAAGAGGAGTCTTAGCTTAGAAGGCCCTGAGTTTCTGTTAATGGTGGTAAGAAAAATTTGGAAATGGATAGTGGTGATGGGTGTACAACATAATGAACAAAACCAATCTCACTGAATTGTACATGTAAAAATTGTTGAATTAGCAAATGTTTTCTTATATATATTTTACCACAATCAAAACAATTCTAAAATTTTGAAATAACAGTAATAATCCTAAAAAAAAAAAAAAAAACTTAAATTATGTCAGATGACTAAATCACAATTAAAAAAAAAAAGAAGTAGAATTGGGGGAGACGGAGTTCTATATAAAAAAAATTATGTCGGATAATTCTAAGCGATTAAATGTGACAAAGAGGTATGTAAGAGAGGGTGGCTGTCTGATTCCCCAGTTCTCTGTATCACTGAAATGAATCAGCTTCGAGACTCTGAGTAATGCAGGGCAGGGCCCCTACACTCAGGCTGGTGTTTCCTAAAGAGAACTGGGATCTTTCCCAAATTTCACAGGTTCAAAGGGATCCTGACATAGGTAAAAGTGCTACGTCACACCCAGCAACCACAAGATTTGCCTTCTGCTGCTTAGGAGGAATTTCCCTGTCAAAGGCCACACTGCCGAAGAGATGCTTTAGAATCATGCCTCTTAAAATGAAAGTGGAATTCCAGGATCACAGGGTGTTGACCATGGGAACAGAGAGACAGCAGGTCAAATGTCAGCCGTAAGCTCACGATGACACACGTGCGGGCCTGGCAGGACATGACTCAGGCCTCCCCCCACCCCATGCCAGCGAGGCCATTAGCACGGTCAGAAAGCCGGTGTGTTTAGGTAGCTGTCTTCAGGCGGGTTTCTAAAGAAATGACACATTTCTAGGCTTTGGGGTTGGGAAAGGGCCATGTGACCGACTTCTTGAGAGCCTAAGAGAGGCTCTTGAGTCTTGCAGTGCTGGGGGTCCCACATGGAAGCCCACCCGGGCCCATTCCAGGCCAGACTGCTTGTGAAGCCACACATGTGGTAAACAAACAGGAGGGACATGTGTTCATCCTGGGTCTGCCCCGTGTTCTTCTCTCCCACAGAGGAAACAGCCCACGCCTAGCGTTCAAAGCATCCTGACCGCTCGGAAGCTGGGACAATATGTGTCGGCTTTTTTTTTTTTCCACAGGCCCCCTCTGCCCCTATTCTGAAAGCCTGCCTGCCAGCTGAAGACAGGTCACTCACTCCTAAGCTGTGGTGGAAATGAAGTCTGCAGCTGACAAGGAAGAAGCAGGGGAGAGGAAGCCTTGCTTCAGGGAGCTGGGCAGACCAACAATTATTTTTTATGACGTGGCATACATTATGTTGATGGTTTCATTTCTGGTTATTACCTTCTATTAAAGAGCATCTTGAGTAAGATGATTATTGAAGCATCTTATTCCCGCCTCAGGAATCTACTCTTAAATTTTCAACAAACTGTTGTTTTTCCTGGACGTATTACTATTATTACTGTTATGGTTGTGATTATGTAAACTGCTAGTTATCAAAAGGCTCTTTTTATTTGCAATTGCTCACAGCCCCATTGCTTTGAGGTAAACAGATACAGGGTGATGCCCATACAGGGCACAGAGAGGTCAAGCACCCCTGTAAGATTTCTCCTGGCAAGGGTTCATCGCCTAGCATTTTGCCAGGGGTCAGGAATACCAGAGGTGTTCCTCCCCTCCCCTTTCCCACCACCTGCCAGGGCTGTTCTGGGAAACTGTGAGCAAACAAAGAGGTGCGATATGCCCAGAGTGGTGCCTCTCCACCACTATGGGTTCAGCCCTGGTCCCAGATGCCAGGCCGAGCTGGTGCTAGAGTTGTGACATGGGTCCCTGGTGCTCTTGGTTTAGGGGACCTGCCTAGGGAGTGGGAACAGTCAGGTGGCAGACAGAATGGCCTGGGATAGCCACATACCAAAATGAAGAGTCAGAGCTTGGAACCTCAAATGTGCCTGAATCCTGAATTCAAATAAAAACACTGTGGGGCCCTGCCACATGGTTGACCCACCATCACCTTCACTCAACATATCCAAAAGGCAACATATCATCTCCCCCCTCCACCTGCGCTCAAAATCTGCCTTCTCTCTGTCACCCAGTGGAAGAAAAACATATAATCATACAAAAAAATCATACAATTATTTTTAAATAAATAGTTTAATTTTTTAAATTATAAAAATAAATACTGCAAAAAAATGCAGAAGCATATTAGGTGACAAGTGAAAATGTCCCCAACTACCACTCTCGAGTCCATTCTTCATAAGTAACAACTATGAACAAACTGGTATGTATCAGTCATTACTTTTTTCTATGCATAAATCAAGTTATATTTTATCTTGCTGTGGTTATTTGACCCTACTGTTGCCTTCCTTGTAATATTCAAAAAATAAACAAATTAAAAAAACAGTTGCCATTGAGTCAATCCCATGAGTGTCAGAATAAAACTGTGCTCCATAGGGTTTCAAAGCTGTGACCTTTCACAGGCAGATTGCCAGGGCTTTCTTCTGAGGCACCTCTAGGTGGGTTCCAACCGCCAGCCTTTTGGTTAGTAGCTGAGCATGAACTGTTTGTGCCACCCAGGGACTGTAATATCTAATGCCATCAATGGCTACTAATTTTTCCTTCGTGTTCTTCAATCTTTCCATCCCCACTCCATATTGTCTTACTTTAGAATATTAGTGTTCCATAGTGAAAGGAGCAAGAGCTTTGAAATTGAATGACTTAAGTTCAAATCTTGGCTTCTCCACTTGAGCAAAAGACTTACCTTCTTTGAGCTTTCGTGTCCTTATCAGCTCAAATATCTACCCTGCAAGATTGATGAAAATGAGTAACGTTGTAAAATGCTGGCATATAGTGGGTACTTAAAAAATGTCAATAATTATTATTGTCTTCTAAGCAGTCCCAGGAATACCCATTTGAATTCCCTTTATCTTTTTTAAAACACTGCTTTTATTTTGATAGTCTTTTGCTCTAAACCTTTAAAAGGCTTCCCACTGTTCATAGTGTGGATAGCAAATTGTCTTCAACTCACACATCAACTCCAGTTGATTGGTAGTGCCTACTTGAAAGGCTGCCACTGGGCCCTGTGGGAGAGAGTACTGGGTTAGATTAGTGATGTCTGTCATGAGAGCAGAGGTAGGGGGTAGCAGCATCTCTGACCTACAGGATGAAGTCCAGCATTGCTTCATCTCCCTTACTCCTTATAGGAGTCCCTCCTTACAGCTTCTGATCTGCCATACACATACCATAGATCCTCTGCCAAGGCTGGCTCCTTTCCATCATCCAGTGCTCAAATGCTCTCTCCCCAGAGGGGCCAAGCATAATTTATCACATTGCTGTTTTGTTTTCATCTCTGTCTGAAGTGATCCTTTTTATTTGTTTTCATGTTTATTGTCTGTCTCCCCCACCAGAATGTAAGCCCCTGAAGTCAGGAACTTTCTCTTACTCACCAGTGTGTCCCTAGAGCTTAGGCCATAGCCTGATACCAGTAGGAGCTGTCTTGCTCCCATGGTTCTTTTACATAGCAGGTGCTTCCTTGAAGGCTGAATCCTGTCTACCCAAGTGGACTATAACTTGAGGCCAGGAATTGGACCTGATTTTTCTTGGTACCTGCCACATGTAGCCCAGCCTGGCATGTAAAAGGTACTTAATAAAACCTGGATTGGCTGATGACTATGGTCTTCAGCAGGAATCTTCCTAAGGCATTTGGGTCCATGAATTGTATTAGATTCAGTTTTCCCAGTTCATAGATCCTACCAGTGCTCCAAGCTCCTGACACAGACCACTTTGTGTGCGCTTTTTCTGGCAGTTTCTCTCTGAACCTTCTCCTTGGTAGTTTCAATAAAATCACATGTTGCTGAGTTTCCAGTTTCCCACAGGCACCCTAGTGATATTTTAGTTACCGGTGCCATTTACAGCTTGGCTATTATGGTTTTCTACTTTCTGTCTTAGCAGCTGCAAGAAGGAGGGCGCCTAAAAGGCTTAGAATGTTATAAAATCCTTCCTGCAAAGGAATCACATGGCCCTCAGAGAATCCTGGGGAATAGAAATGCTGGGTAAGGTGGAACACTCAATCTTTTTTTGTCAATGAGGATGAATTTCCAAAGGAGAACGGATGAGAGATTATTAATTCCCCTGTTTAAATATGTTTTCATTGGTCATTTTTTTTTCTTCTAGACATATTGTTTTAATTGATTTTTTTTTTCCTGGCTTATTTATGTCTGAGATCATATAACATCAACATTGAGGAGCATGTTACAAAGGAAAAAATTATTTCATATTCTGCCACCCCAACAACTGTTTTCATTTTTCTGTTTCCTTCCAATCTTTCTGCGTACACATTTTTTCACACAATTATAATCAGACTTGTTTGAAAAAAGACATTTTACCTCTAAGGCCAATAATAACAAATATTAAAAAGTACCCAATATTCTTATAATAAAATTTTTTTTTTTTTTATAATACATTAGTTTTTTCCAAATGCCTATGTTTTTAATGGCTGGGCTTTGAGCAAAATCCATAGACATAATGGAAGTATCTGGTAAAGGATACTCATACCTTTACAGAAAGACATTTCACTTGTTCCTATTTCAGATAGGCTCTCATGGTTGCAAAGGATAAAACATTTCACTCTGCCCAGATTCCCTTAGAATTGGCTTCCATGGACTTTGAATGCTCAGAAACGATGTGTAAACTTTGTGTGCACGTGCATTTTGCAGGAGGGAGAGAGTTATAACATTTAGCAAATTCTCAGGGAGGTACTGAAAAAGGTTCATTCATTGCTTTAGGCCCTCTACTGTAAGAAAAATATTAGAGGTCCTTTTGAAAAATGACTATATGGGATCTGCCTAGGGACTGCACTGATCTCTTGATCTGTGCTGTTCCAAGGGAAATGAAGAACAAGGGCCTTGTAGGCCAAGTGTAATCAGTCATGTTTCATAGACTTGGATTTGGAGGGCACTCTAAACCAGTTTGGAGAAATGATCTGTTTTAGAACCTAAGGAATCTGAGTAAGGAATCATTTTTCCAGTTGTCTAGAAGAGATACCATTTTAAGAAAGGTAAACCAATACTTAAAATTTAAGACCGTAATAATAGCGACTATTTGTTGAATGCTTACGAGGAACTAGTATTATTGCATGCAGCTCTTCCAACAACTCCGTGAGTGAGGGCATGACTAGCCCTAATTAACAGATGAGGAAACTGAGTCTCAAAGAGGTCAGGCCACTTGGTCAGAGAGCTCAGCTATGGTGGGAGGTGAGGCTGGGGTTGGAGCTCCTCTGGTCTGCGTGACTTCAAAGCCCATGCTTCTAACCACTAGGCTAAACTTAAAAGCTGCTCAGGTGGGGTGATGACTGTGCTTTGCCTTGATTCTCCACCCAAGTCCTTTAACCATCAGAAGCCCCAGTGTGTTCAAGGTGTGACTCACTTTACTAACATCTATTCTATCCACAACTTCTTGGAAGCTCTTCAGCTGAGGTGGAGAGGAATGTGGCTATGTACTCAGTGGTGAGAAACTAATTATTTGGTTCTTTTCATATCATGGCGAGGTGGCAAATTCTAGGAGTTTCTAAAAATAGTATTGAGGCTTCTGCTTCGCTAGAGAAGGGATTATTCTGACCTTTCGCCTACAGGGTCCCACCTCCAGAGGGTGACAATTTCACTGCTTTGCATGACATTTGGTTTCCCTCACATGTGGCGGGTAGGATTATACTTACAGGAAGTCAGAGAGAACCTTAACCTCCTCCTGGCTATTTATTGCTTTTCATTCTCTTTCTATTGTACTCCTCACCCTCCATCTGACTTCTTGAGTCTGTGAGACTCTTCTTGAGCCCCTCCCTGTTAATAGCCATATTTAGTGTGCACTGGGGAAGGAAAGGGTGTCAAGGGCCTGGCTTCTTCTTGCTGAGCCTGGCATCACTCTCTTTGCTGTTCCTCCACTTCAGAGGTAGAATTGCCTTCATGCCCCAATCTATAAAAATGGGGTAATCACACTTAACTACCAAGCAGAGGTGTTGTGAGGATTAATTACGGTCCATAAGGTGCTCTGCCATCATCAGATGAAAGCCTTTCTATAGGTAAGTATCATTACGAGCATGATTCTTTCCTTCAACTCTTAGCTTCCCTGCTAGTCACACGCCACCAAAGTCACTTCAGGGGAAAGGAATGCTACCATGTTGTTGGGGTAGATGCGAAATAGGATCAGTAATACCCAACAGAGACCAACTTCTCAACGTGAATTATTCAGAGCCGCATCTTCTGCTGGTGGCACGTGCATGATACATGTGTAGTTGGGTCGGAGTTAGCTGGTGGAGGCACAGCCAGATAAAGCTAAGCAAAGGTCTCTAAGAAGCCTCTTCAAATGTGTGGCCAGAGTTTCAGAAATATCTTTTCCCAAATTTTTGTCTTTATGCTTGTAAAGTTAGGCTGATTAAAGCTGTGTAAGTAAGTGGATTTTGACGGAAGAAGAAATAGTGTTGAGGTGTTCAAATCACAGACAACTGAGGCAATTCTAAACTAGTTTCTCTGTCTGCTGAGGAAACCTGGCTTTCTCTGTCCTGAGCCTGGAGTTACACACAGACACACACCTAGATCCTGCTTTGCTAGTGGCCAATCTTGGCCCGCTTCCTTCTAGCACCAAGAGCACTATCCCTGGCCAGAAATCCCCGGGTGACTCAACGTGCAAAAAAAAAAAAAAAATCTACATCAGTACCAGCACCCCCCACCTTCCTAACAACCCTTGGGTGATTCTTTCAGGATCATAAAAGTTGAGAGAGTATTTTTCACTTCCGTTCAGCCCTCAGACTGAGAGTACTGACATGACTTTCGAGATTCTGATGGGATTATGGTCTCTAAATACCGAAGAGATGAAGAGCCCAGGCTTCGGAGCCAGGAAGACTGAACGTAAATCCCAGCTTTATCACTTACTAGCTGTGTGTCCTTGGAGAAGCCTCTTAATGTTTCTGTGCCTTAGTTTCCTCACTTGAAAAATAGACCTCAGAGGTTGCTATGAGGATAAATGAAAGACTGTATGTAATAGTGGCTGGCACCCTGCGCTGAGTCCACGTTAGATATTCCGAGAAAGGTAGGGAGGGATAGCTGTGATGGGTGATGATTCCAGCTTTGGGAAACTATTTTCCTTTTTTATCATTGGACCATGTGAATTATGCTATGTCCATGCCAGAAAACCCTAAAGAGGGTTTCCATTTCTCTGGGACACTCTTGGCTTACTTTCCACTTGACCCCCAAGAATGGGCCAGTGAGCTGTTGTCTCTTGCTAGGCTTGCCTAGTCGGTGATGTTTCTCTCCTGGATGCCATTTCTCCTTTGCTTTCTCCAGATACTTCTCTCTTTGGGACAAAGCACCTGTTCAAAAAAAAAAAAAAGAAAAGAATCATGCCTGTTGGCTGTGCCTATCTCACCCATCTATGTGAGCAGAGCTGTGCCCCTTCACGCCCTGGGCTGGTGGGTAGGAGCAGCAGCAGCTCCAGCGCCTGCTCTGAACATTTGAAGAGGTGGAGAGAGGGGTGAGAGAAGGCAGAACTGAGGCTTTGCTCGGGCTTCTCTCGCCTGCTTTATAGCTCCTTTCCAGGCAAAGACAGTGTTTTTGATGTGCGCTTGACTGTCAATGTATTTTGAAGCTGCAATTTTTAAAAACATAGCTACATCATAAACTCACTACTTAAAAAAAGAAATCCCACAGCACTTTGGGTCACAGCACTAGACCACAGGTCTTGGTCAAACAATGCAGTGCATGTGTGGAATTAGCAGAGACACAGTTGCATCTCCTGGTCACCTGAAAAGCCCTTGAAATGGTGGCCCCCACCACAGGGAGAGGGTGTTTCCCCTCTGCTTTAGGCTCAGGCCAATCATCCCTTCCCATCCCCAGGCTCTGTGGCCTACTTTTGGGGGCTTAGCCCTAGAACAAAAGGAGCCTTGGCTGTACAACTGTTAAGCACTCATTTGCTAACCAGAAGGTTGGCAGTTGGAGTTTACCCAGGCACTTCTGAGGGAGAAAGACCTGGCAATCTGCTCCCGTAAAGATTACACCCAAGAAAACCCTATGGGGCAGTTCTACTCTGTCACTTGGGGTTGCTATGAGTCTGAATCAACTAGAGGGTACCTAAAACAACAACAGACATAGAATCAAGCTGTAAAAAAACACCCCAAAAAACTAAATACCTCCTTTTTTGCAAACTAAAATGGGAAAGACAACCAGCAAACAAGCCTCAGCTGAAAAACTATCAAAATAAGGAAGAGTGATGTATTTTGGGAAGAGAAAGGCAGAATCCCACACTTGCATACATAATAATACCCACCACACATACTAATATTCATGCATATTTAATAATGACATGTTTCTTGGATACTTCTATAATTAATTTCAGATGAAATTTTGGGAAAACAGTCAATGAAGAAATAGTGGCAAATACAAAAGAAAAGAATGTGAAACCACCTGACACCTTACCACCCGGCAGCAGAGAACTAGATGCTAAGTTATGGATGGCTACTGAGGAGGGAGCTATGTGGGAGAGTAGGAAAAGCATGCATCAACCTCGTCCCTTAACTCGCTCTGTCATCTTTGATGAGTAATTTGACTTCTCTAGACTTTAGTTTCATTGTCTGTGAAGGGAGGGAGAGAGATGGATGGATCCTAAGGTCTTTCTGGCACTCACATTCTACAGAATATCAGATCCTGGGATCACAGGACTCTAGCAGGACATGGAGAACTTTCAAATGCTTGCCAGTGGCTGTGGCTTCTAGTCAGAGGACCGTGCAGAGACCAGGGTGCCCCCAAAGTACTTGATTTGCTTAAACATAACACAGAGCCTCTTTAACACTTCCTGGCACATCCTGCCAGGTGTCTGGAATCTGTTGCAGTGACCTCATGAATCTGAGAGCACTGCTCAGCTGGGGCTTGGGAGAGCGGGGATGAACCATGGCACTGCCATCAGAGTCTAGAGACCCTGGGGCTGTACACATGGTTTGTAACTTCCCCTGAGCCTCAGGTTTCCCATCTGTAAAATGGGAGAAATTATACCTGCCTCGCCTAGCCAACAAAATTATTTTATCAAATCAGCAGATGTACACAGAAGCATTTAGAACATTAGGACATCCATGTCCTAAAAACATGCAAAATGAAATAATTATTATCTGTACAAGTGACTTTATCCATTAAATGGAAAGTGGGAGTTCACTTTGGGCTCCATCCTGTCCTCAGCTAGGGACAGTCTAATCGCCATGATCAAGAACTCAAATAAACACCAGTGAAATTACCGAAGAGGTGAATGGGAGTTTCAGAGACCCTGGCTTTCGGTAAATGTTAATATTACAGCCACAAAGCAGGCAGTGCTTAGAGAGCAGGTGGGAGACGAGGAGAAGTTTCCTGGCCCCTGCCCTTCACCTTGGTCACTGACTCAGTGTGAAACAGCGCCTGCAGAGAGGAGGAGAGTTCTCATCCTGGCTCACAGATCAGCCTGCGGCCATAGTGGTGATAGTGAGCTGAGTTCAGGGCAAGGATGACTAAACATCCTCCTCATCATAATTAATAACAATAATACTGGGCATTTATCTAGTTCTTTATGTTTTCAAAGTGCTTTACAATCATTAATTAGTTAACTAGCACCCACCACCACCCCGATGTCTGCCTGCTGTGCTGAGCAGATAAAAGAGCCAGGCGGACCTGCCTGTTTGCCAGGGGATTGCAGAGCTCAGGGAAAGTGAGGGCCGGGCATGTGGAGTGAAGAGTGGGGGCAGGAGGATGGATGGTAGCATCAAGGACCGAATTGAGAAGGAGACAGTTATGAATTGGTGCAAAGAGATGTAGGTACATTCCTTGAAAAAGATGTCAAGCACACAGGCAGGGATATGGCCTGCCCTTGGATAACTGGCTTTGGTCCTGGGTGGGTAACAATGGTGCTTCACAGAGAGCTTAGAATTTCCTCAAAAGAAACTGCTCCAGCCCCTCCTGAGTAATCTAACATAGGAAATATGTTGCTTTGGCCAAAAACCTAGTTGCCATTGAGTGGATTCTGACTCATGGTGACCCCAGGTGTTTCAGAGTAGAACTGCGCTCCATAGGATTTCCATGGCTGTGACCTTTCGGAAGCAGATCAGCAGGGCTTTCTTCCAAGGCTCCTCCAGGTGGGCTCAAACCTCCAACCTTTCTGTTAGCAGCCCAGTACTTGACCATTTTTGCCACCCAGGGACTCCTGTGCCCTGGACTGTCCATTTCAAACCTTTGTTAGAACAGGGATTCTTCTGAGTTTGGGAGTGACCACACAGTCTTTGTTTTGTTTCCCTAACCTATAGGGTTCTGCGCATAGCCAGGATCCAAACCTGCCGAACTGTTTATCCCACTTGCACTTGCTATGTGGCGATTAACCTCCCTGCAAAGGAGTTAAGCACACGGTGTCTCCAGGACACTCAACAGTGATGCTGATGCTGACAGAGACGGCGGCTGGTGAGGTGAGGTGAGCTTTCTCTCCTTCACTTGTCTCCTGAACTTTAAATTAGAGTGAGGAGAAATACAGTGAAGTAATTTGGACTAGGTGAAGTGGGAGAACCCACAAGTGTATTAAAAGAAGCTGGACATATCAATTGTCAGCCTCTTGGTTACATGGAAATCTGATAACTGCGGTACTTTGGAGAGTGGAAACCCAAGTTATCAGCCAAATAAGTGACCAGAAGAAAGCGATTAGTCATCTTTCTTCATGAGTGATCACAATACTTCTAAAGCTTCTTCACCTGTAACTTGCAATTTAGGGCCTTGTCTAATGACAGGGTGAGTTTCTTTTATTGATCTCCAGACTTCTCAGTAAATTAAGTGGCAGGTATACAAAGAGACAAGAGACAGGAGTGTGGCAGCAGCTTCAGAACTCTTGCTCTGACAGGATGATGGTCTAATAAAGCCTGTGGGTCTCTGGGATCCCCCAGACCCAAGTCGAAGGCCTGTGGCTGGGAGAGCTGTTTGGGGCCGTTTGTCTTAGCCGGGTGAGATATGCATAATCTGCTGATTAGCCTCTGATTTATGGCCCTCCTCACAGCCTTGGGCTGTATCTTGTCAGATCTCAGGAATTAAAGCACAGCAAGGGCTTGGCTTAAACTTGGCTGGAAGACCCAGGAATGATAATAATAATTAACACAGCTCAACTTCCACTTGCGCTATAAACAATAATTAATGCACACGGCAACCCTGTGAGGCATCTAAGTTTGGATTATACGCCTTATTTTGCAGACAGGGAAACTGAGGCCAGGAGGTTAAGTGGCTTTTTTAAGGCCACACAGGGACTCAGGATCATTCCTGAAATTAAAATTTAGGCTTCTTTTTCTCCTAAGTCTAATGCGTGGATCACAGCCATCTGTCTCCAAAAGCTTAAGAACAACAACAAACTTACACATGCACACACCAAAAAAGGTGTTTCTCCAGGAGTTTAGGAAAAAATATGATAGATGAAGTATGGCATTGACCTTCCAGTTCAGACTGCTAGTGGGCAACCTTCAAGCCAGACCTGAATTGGCCATTCTGTGTCCTCTTTATATAAGACAGGATTCCCAAGAATTCCGATTTAAATGTAAATATAATCAGCCTGTTTTACTTCCTTTCTTTGCCTTCTTCAGCTTTGTAGTTTGATCTAAGGATCTACGGTTATTTTATTGCCCTAACTTGTTATATACTAGAGAACTGGTGACATATTCCCCAGGCCTTAGGTACCACATCGAAATTGGCTTTCCTCATGGTTTTGCTGCTGTTGCTGTTGTTGTTGTTGTCAGGTGCCCTGAGTTGATTCCGACTCATAGCAACCACACGTGACAGAGTAGAATGGCCCCATAGGGTTTTCTTGGGTATAATCTCTACGGAAGCAAATCACCAGGTCTTTCTCACACGGAGCTGCTGGGTAGGTTCGAATCTTTTGGTTAGCAGCTAAATGCCTAACCTTTGTGCCACCAGGGCTTCTTACAGGGCCAACGTACCCATCACACACAGTAGGCACAGTGCCGAAGGCCTGTGATACTTGTAGGGGTCCCTGAAATGTTTTAATTTTTTTCACACAACAGGTAAAAACTGCAATTTGTATGGCCCACAAAAATCAGTTAAATATTTCCTAAGAGAAAAAAAAAAAGAATGTTGAAGTATTCAAAGCTCTATTATTATTATTATTTTTTAATTGTTACCGTGTTGAACAGAACAGTGCCCAGGGCCCTCGAAAGTCATAATGTGGCCCTGGCTCCTGCCTAAGGCCTGGCACATTCATACCTTGGCTCCCACGAGAGGTCCCTTTATGACATGGGCCATCTCCAGGTGTGTATCGTTACTTATAACGACAGCTCCTAAGTTATCCAGGCGTTATACTTTCCTCCCTCTGTGGACCTGGGGAATCTTTGCCTAAGCAAAGATAGGACATTTTCTATGTAAGAGGCAACCACTTGGTCTCAGCAAATTAAAAGAAAACAGAAGACGGGCTTGACCAAATACATTTTTCCTTCTCTTCTTCTGAGCTACTGAAAGACTACAAGCACCAAACACAGCATTCACTAGTTCTGATTGCAGAATTTCAGTAGCTTGCCACACCTCTGAAGTGGGCCCCCCAGTTTTACCACCTTCCAAGCCTCTTCTCCTTTCCCCAGCCCTCCCCCTCCCCCAACATCCAGGCAGGAGGAAAGTCGAGGGCTTGCTAGCCTTATGCTCAGGTACTGGCTTCCACCCTAGACAAGATCTTACAATATCAAACTCCATGAGCTTCACAAATGTTCTCATTTTGTTGCATTGACAGTATTGCTGGAAATGATGTTCCCAGACTACAGGGCTGGATTGGAAATAAACTGATGTTCAGTTACTCTGCAAGGAATTAGCAAGAATAATTTAGGAAGAAGCCTCAGGAGGGAAAAGGGAGGCCGTGCATTTATCTACCTGCCTCCAGTGCCATCGTCCTCCCTCCAAATGTGTATCCTCCACAGTGCTGTATACTTGGGTGTTTTTTATTGGTTTTAATTAATGTTTATTTTATTTTTGGTGGACTATATGCAGCAAGTGTATTAAGGAGACTTGGTGGGGCAGTGGTTAAAGCATTCAACTGCTAACCAAAAGATCAGTGGTTTGAAACCACCAGCGGGAACTTGGGAGAAAGATGTGGCAGTTTGCTTCCATAAACATTACAGCGTTGTAAACCCTATGGGATCACTATGAGTTGGAATCGACTTGATGGCAGTGGGTTTGGGTTTTTTTTGTTGTTTTTTTATGCACAGCAAAACCTGCTTCCATTCTACAGTTTCTAGACATAATGTTGGGTGACATTGGTTACATTCTTCACATTGTGTCAACATTCTCCTATTTCTGTTCTTGTTGTTTCACTCCCATTAACTTAAACTCCCTGTCCCCCAGCCTTCTCATCTATGCTTTAATGTAATTGGGTTTTGATGGAAATGCTCAGCAGTGAGTTCACTTTCTCTAGTGGAGATGGTTGGGATGTTTCAGATGGGAGTTGCGATGAATAATTACTGCCAGAGGACCTGAGAAACACAGTGTTACACCTCAGGCTCTCTTAGGACCCTAGTGCTGACAGGCCACCCCAGACACTTTCCTTGTCACGATGGTTGTCACATGGACAGAAACCAGAAAAGAACAGAATTACTATTGTTCCCTGACCAAGCCAGAGTGCCATGTCATTGGCCATCCCCCAAGACAGGGAAATGGTTTCATTATACAGAATCCTTGTTTAATGGGATTTTTTTTTTTTAATTACAAAATATATCATATAAGCAAAAAGAGTACCTAACTATAGATCAAATGATAATAAAATTAATGTCATTAAATCCACCACCCAGCTTAAGAATATTACCGAGTTTGAAGCTCTCTCCACTTATCCCTACCTGATCACATCCTTCCTCCCCCACCACAGACGTAATCCTGAATTTTGTCTATCCTTCTCTTGCTTTTCTTATGGTTTACCATGTACCAAAAAAAAAACCAAACCCATTGCTGTTGAGTCGTTTCCGACTCATAGTGACCCTATAGGACAGAGTAGTACTGCCCCATAGAGTTTCCAAGGAGTGCCTGGTGGATTCGAACTGCTGAACTTTTTGGTTAGCAACAGTAGCTCTTAACCACTATGCCACCAGGGTTTTCTTACCATGTACACATACAACATATTGTCCAATCTAGCATGTTTCTGAATCTTATACAGGTACCATCATCTGGTATGTATTTTTCTGACTTGTTTTTCACACATTATGTTTTTGAAACTCATTCACACTGAAACGTGTTCATTCATTTTCACTGCTCTATTGTGGGTTCTATTTTACGCACATCCTAAATGTATTATTTATTCTACTCAAGATGAGCCATTTCAGTAATTTCCTAAGAGTGTTTATTCTAATCAGGGTTTCATCCTCATAGTCATTGGCACGAAATGATTTTACCTGTCTTCCTAAATGTATAGGTTTTTCTCCAGATTGTGAGCAAGGGGGGAACAGGTACCATGTCTTTTTTCTTTTGTTGGATTAATAACCAATGGAGTGGTCCTGTCCCATCACCCACACACCTTTTCTGAGAACCACCTCTTTCTGATCCAGCAGCCATATTTATACTCATAACCCCATCCTCCCATCAGAGCTGATTGGGCCAGAGGTGGACACTTGATTCATGCTGGCCCAATCAGACTCTCTCTCCTGAGAATTTTAACTCATATCAGAAAAGAGTGGTATCTGATTCTTTGTTGAAATTTGGCAGCCTAAGTCAGCTGTGTTTCCCTTGCTCTGTGTGGAAGGGGAAGGGGAGGATGAGGGAGAAAATGTTACGAGGGTTAAGGTAGAAGGGAGAAGACATAAGAGAGCACAAGGCAGAGGACTGAAGAGGATTTCCAAAAAAGGGCCAAAACCCAAACTCATTGCCACTGAGTTGATTCTGACTCATAGTGACCCTACAGGACAGAGTAGAACTGCCCCACAGGGTTTCTAAGGCTGTAATCTTTACAGAAGCTGACTGCCACATCTTTCTCCTAAAGAATGGCTGGTGGGTTTGAACCACTGATCTTTCAGTTAGCAGTTGAGTGCTTAACCACTACACCACCGGGGCTCGAGTCCTGAAATTCCCGTTCTCAGTCCCAGCCCTTCGCAGAGGCCTGAGTCTTGGGTCTCTCATGAGATCTCCCTGCTGGGTCCCTATAATACATTGACCTTTTTAGGTTAAATTAGCTTCAGTTGTTTTCCATCACTTGTGATCAAAGACCCTAACTTATCTGTTCACTTTGTTTTCTTCCCACCCATTCAGAAGAACTGCAAAGCTGCCCAGGGATACCTATTAACCCAAGAATAAGTTAAATTCTTTCCCTGTCTAACCAAAGACAGGAAATGCCCCATTTCAAAAGGCAGTTTGTTTCAGCGAGTTGAACAATGGAATGAATATTTAGCTGCTACGCTAGTTTTTTTTTTTTTTTTGCTAGTTTACAACAAGATATAAAGTAGCTACACTAGTTTTATCTCTTCAAGTTATTTTGACCAGCCTTTAGAGAAATGACTGAAGAATTTCACTCTTAGCTTCCTGAAAAAAAAAAAAAGCATGATAAAGATAACCCCCCATTATCCTCAGGTGATTGGGAGGGTAACCATGAATAAATGAATTTTACAGATAATCCCCAAAACTTATCTAAACTCTTATCTTGGCCCACAGCTTCCTCTTCTGTCTTTTACCAGAGCTGTTGACAAGAAGCAAATGGACTGTGACAAGCAGGGTTTTTATCTCCTTTTATTTCCCTTGCACACCTCCAGTGGAGATGCTAATGAACAATGACAGGGAAAAGAAAGACAGGTGGCAGGAGAGCCAAGAGAAGAAACAAAAGCCTGGATGGTTTACGCACTAGCAAAACAGCTCCCAGGAGTTTACTTAAGGAAGGTGGAAGGTGGGAAACATACATTCCTGAAAGATGGATAAAAGAAACCACGGGAAAACTTCCTTCACATTTTCAGAGCTTGGATCCTGCATTTACCATATGACACGCTCATCCTTGAGATTCTGAAGATGTGGGCTTCACTAAATGGAAGCGACACAAGCTTTCCTCCTAAGTTTGGTTTTTCTTAGAATTTTTACCAGTATGTGCAGCCCCTCAAAGGCATCGGATTTTGTATTTTCGCCTCTGCTGGGCGTCAAGTCAGCCAAAGCCCCATCGCACAGCAGCAGCCTTTCGAGGGTAGCCATTCGGCTTTGATGTGTAATTTGAGGTGAGCTATCTTCTGCCTCCTCTTTCTTTTTTCATTGAAAACCACTGCATAGCCACAACGATGAGCTGCTGAGGGGAGAATGGCTGCCCAGCAGTGCCATCTCAAAGAGGGGAAAAAAGGATTCGGTTGCTTAAATTTCAGCCAACGGAATCAGATCATCCGTTGTCTTGCTATTTCAAACGTAACATTTCAAACTTGATCGCAGGAACTGTTAGGTATTCACGGCTGAGACCTTGAATTGGGCAGGTTATACCAGAACATGAAACTGCAAGCAGGGTAACACAATGGCCGTTCATTATTCATGGAAACATACTGCTGGTGTGCTTCAGTTTTGGCTTTTGATGAACAGAGAATGTGCTCTGAACTCATTTTCCTTTATGCAAAACCCTGACACAGCATTTCTGGTTTCAAAGGAAGCTGTATAAAAAGACCAACAGAAACCTCACAAAATGAAAAAAAATGAGACCACCTTAAAATCATGTTTACTGGCTAAATGGGATTAAGCCAGCGTTGTGTTTTAAAAAGAACAAACCAGAAGAAAACAAGTCTCTGCTGCATGATGCCCACTTCTATCTAAACAGCTCTGAAGTCCAGATGCAAGCTGTCACTGGAGCATCTCTGGAGAGAGCGTGGGAAGTTAAAAGTCAGTGTTTTTGATTAATTAATAATCATCCTCAGCTGTGTTGGCAAATGATAAAAACAAATCGTCTGCCTTTAAAGTAAGGGTGGAAGATGTGTGCTTACCCAGAACTGAGGAGGAAGAAGGAACAGGCTCTTCGGCCTAGCCTGTCCTTGAAAGCTCGAGTGATGGTTTAACAAAAACGATGTTGTATGTCTCTTACCCTATAAGATCATCATTAGGATGTAAAAACCCATAGCTTGGAGAGACAGTCAGGGAAGGAGGTCTACAAATCCAGTGTCTGAGGAATGGCCCAAAGGACCATTTTATGACAACCAAGTTGTCTTCAAGAACAACCCAAGTCAGCATTTGCAGGAATAACTGTTCCTCCTTGTCTGTCATTCTGAAAGTCGTACCAGCTGGGGTCAGCGGGCTGCTGCTGAGTAAGTGCCTATGTACTGCGATGAGGTGATGTTTTATTGGTAGTATAGAGGAGAAATGCAAAGACCTTTCTCTTAAATTTGCCAGCTATAAGCAAACAATGACTTATTGCCATTCTTTCCTGAAGACTCTGTGGCTGCAGCCGGGTGCTATTTTCCCTCCTCCTGAGCCTTTTTTTTTGAGCCTATAGTTCTATAGCCGGGCCTCCCTCATAGGACTTGCTGTGTATTGCCTAGTATTAGAGTCATTCTTATCCCCTCAAATGTAGCAACTTTTGCATTCTTGGCAGCACTTGGTACAAAATATTAGGTATAGGAGACACACAACAAATCTTAACAATAAACCTTCAGATGACTGGAGGAAGGATGGACTGGATCTGTCCAGGATGCTCTGTTCTTTCCATTGTTGAGTCAGTGTAGGTCAACCGTGCCATATAACATAACCTATTCATGAGAGTCAAATCCATCATATTCACAGGGCATGTGAATGGCTATGACATTCATCTCATTTCTGTCCCCACTGCCAGAGCCACAATGCAGGCTCTTAGTAATTTTTGCCTATTCTGCTCTCATAATCTGTAAATAGTCCCCACTTCCTATATGCCTTCACAGCCTATCTACCTTGATGCTATCTTGCCCCTCGTTTCTTACCAAGTAACCCAAACACACTACAGGTAGTCCCCAATTTAATATGGGGTTCTGTTCCAACAACTCTGTCCTAAGTCAGTTCTGATGTAAGTGGAATATCTCTTTTTTTTTTTAGTTTTCATTATTATTGCCTTTTATAATCAGTGGCTTTATAAATCCAATTTTTTTTTTTTTTTTGTCCTTGGGGTTTGGAAACATTACATTTAAACATCTGTGAGTGAACATCTGAGAATAATAACATCAGGAAATTACATGCTGCAACACTCTATGTAGTACAAAAACACAGTCGTAAGTGCGGTCAGTTGCAACTCAAATACATCGTAACTTGAGGACTACCTGTGCTCTGTAAGATTCAAAGGCCTCACACTATGGTCCCAGAATACTGTTTACATCCTAATACATACTCTCCCTGATGTATCAAATGTCCTACATTCTATACAATCCGGCAACACTGTTTTTGTGAATGTACCCTTAATTTCCTGCCTCCATCACCAAAATAAAACCAAATTCAGCCTTCGAGGCCCAGGTCAAGTGCCACATCCTCCGTGACATTTTCAAATTCACCTATTGGATATGAAATCCCTTCTTTTGATCTTTCCCCAGCATTCTGCTCCTTGTCTTCTCCTCACTGGGTATTAGACTCACTTTAATTACTAGACTGGAAGTCTCTAGTGGTAGAAAGGCCAACTTCATCCTTGTCTCAGAGCCAGCAGCAGAGTTCTGGAAATCAAGCAATCAGACCTGCTGCTTAACTGTAGCCAGAGTGAGCCATCTGGCCAGTCTCTTCTGCTGGGAGTCTGCAATACAAGGCTGAGCATCAACACAAGTGTGGCGGCAGTCCCTTATCTGGACCTCTGGTACCAGCATAAAGGTAGAAAAATCTACAACTCCAACACAATTAAATATTCATTTGTATTCGTTTTCTATGACTACCTAAAAAATCATTGCCAATTTAGTGGCTTAAATTAACACGCCTTATTTGCTCATAGCCCAACATGAAATTGTTAGATTTTCTGCTCAGGGTATCACAAGCATAAAATCCAGGTGTTGGTCCAATTGAGTTCTTCTCTAGAAGTTCTAGGGAAAATCTGCTTTCAAGCTCATTCTTCTTGTTGGCAAAATTCATTTCCCTGTGGCTGTAGGGCTGAGGTCCCATTTTCCTGCTAGCTGTTAAGTCAGGGACCACTCTTCGTACCTAGAGGCCAGCCCTCTCCATTGGCAGTCCTGCCAGTATGTGTTTTTCTGACTTCCTTTTCTTCCACCAGACAGAGAACACCCTCTGCTTTTAAATGGCTCATGTGGTTAGGTCAGGCCACCCAGATAATCCCCCTTTCTTAAGGTCAGCTGTGTCATATAACATAACCTAATCATGGGAGTAAAACCCTTAATGTCCACGAGGTGTATACACAAGGAAAGACAGGAAATCTTGAGGGCCATCTTCAAATTCTGCCTACTAAAAAAAAAAAAAGGTGAAAGAGTTGAGGACAAATCAATTTTGTAGAGAGGCCACCATGTTTCTTCAATGAGTATAGGAAAGAAAACCTTTAAGTGTCCTTGAAAAATTGGGAGGGGCCTAGAATTCCTGAAGGAGTCTTGAAAACAGGAAGAGGAGGGCTTACAGGCAGAGGGTGGAGATGAAGAAGAGGACATGGGGAGTGGGTGAAGGAGTTGCTGAAACTGAAAAAATCAGAGAGACCAGCGTGGGCAGCAGTAGCAGTGAGGAAGGAAAAGTGCCTGGGATCCCCAAGTTAGGGCTGCATTTCTGATCTATAGTGTACAGGGAAGTTGTTGGCCTGGCAAAGGCCAAGGGCAAAGGAGGCACCTTGGTGAATGTGCTGGGGCAAGTGGGGAGTCCAGCTGAGATGAGTCTGCAAGAGGCTGGTGGGAGCTGTACAGCCTGCAGGAAGGTCTAGGGGCAGTGTGAAGGGAGACTAAGGAAGGCAGGGGCTTTGGCTGTTGAAGAGGCCTGCATAGAACAGGTAGTGTTAGGGCAAGATTCATGAAATGAGCATCGCAAAGAACTCTTCTACAGATAAATCAGGAAACATGTTCCCTGAGACCACAGAGCACAAGATAGTAGCAAATGCTGGCCCCATAAGGCACAACGTTTGCATCTTGGGCCCAGTTTTTACTACTGACTCACTCTGTGACTGTGGGCACCTTATTTGACCTTTCAATGCCTTTGCTTCCTGATCTATAAAATGGAGACTAAGAATAACTCTGCCAGCTACTCAGTTTAATTAGTGCATAGAAAGCACTTCACTATCACTGGCTGCCAGGAGCATGCCATTTCCCACTCCAGAGCACTGCACTGTGGCTTGCAAGAGCAGGGCAGCCTTTTACTGCCCACCTCTGGATTGGGTCTACGCAGAGACTGCCCTCCCAAGCTGGGCCCTGGTCTTGAGGAGATTCACATCCAAATCAAATGTATCAAATAGCAATTCTCATTCAGGATACTCCCCTTTAGCTATATAACCTCCTGCTAGATTCCTTTTCAGAGGAATTTTCCTTAGGTTTTCAGGGTGAAGTCTCCATAAGTCATATTTATATCACTATTCACTTTTAGATCCTGGCATTCAATTTATCAGGTGAAGCCCAAATGTCACTGTTGAAAACTGTGTCAAACTGTGAGGCTATTATGAAGTCTTTGAAACAAGAGCCAAGTATTAGCTTTATCTCATGTATCCCAAGGACACACTTTGAATGGTAGTGGTGGGGCAGGAATTTACAGACAAACAGAAGTCCATTCTCTACACTGGGCCTGGATCAAGTCTTAAAATGCAAGCCAATATTGGCATTCATTGATATGTTCTAGAATTTTCTAACAAAATGCTTAGAGAGAGCTGGGGTGCTTTTTCGTGGACTTTGAAGAGTGAGCCATGATTCGAAGTGAGGAATAACCCAAAGCGAAAGTGTTTGATGATAGGTGCCACTTCCCAGCAGAACCCAGGGAAAACCCTGACAGAAATATGACATAACCGAGACTGCCTCACGATGCACCAAACCTCAGAGAGAAGTCAAAGCCAGCCCACGGGATTTCTGTTCCAACCCAATGGGAAAACAGCGTCTGGGATACTGAGCAGGAAAATCCTCTGTGACAGAATACATCTCTTAGCCTGAAGGTGCTCCATTGACTGACAAGAATCCCCTGGGAACTGGTTCTTCTCCATGTGGGGTCCCAGAGAACCAATTGAACTAGTCTCGCTGGTGGTCTATAAAGTGGCTGGGCTGTGAGGTGAGTGTCCCAATGTGGGACTGCTCTGTGTAGGGCCACCATCCCCTCACCAGGAGAGACTTAGGTACTGAATGGCCTGGGACGGGCCCATAAATCCTGTGATAACCCTTAGGGTGGCTGGCCTGTGTTAGGTCCAAGGTATTCTGGAGTTTCTAGGGGACACCAGGTAGATAGGCTTATGATGATCCAGAGCCCAAAGTATTCTGCAAAGCTTTAAGAAATCTTTGGAAGCATCCAAGACTAATATTAGGGAAGGTTCCCCTTTGATCTCTCTGTCCAACCTAGAAAGTTCTGTGACATCTTTCTAGAATTGAGCAGTGTCTGGCCACACCTTAGACTCTGAGTGGCTTTGCCCATGGTAATCCTTGGTACCTGCTTCTGTTCCTGAACACACTACCTTTAACATCTAGAACTCTAACATGCCCCTGCTTTGTAAGTAGTAAGAATTTTCTAAAGAAAGGCCTTCTGCAGCATGGGATTCTGGTTTACCAACTAGTTTAACTCAAGGGTTGGTTTATTAGGAAGAATAGCCTCAGTAACTCTACCACTAAGGGGCCTTGGGAAAGTCAATACACTGTTTTGGACCTGAATTTCCTCATTTATGTAACGAAGAAACTGGACTAAATAATATCTAAGATGCATTTGGACTCTAACATCCCATTATTTATGATCTATCTATTCTGGGTCTTCCTTGAGAGCTTCAGTTATTCATTCAGCAAAAGTTCACTGAGCAACTACCATATGACAACTTCTGTGCTGGGTCCTAGGGATATGCTGTGAATAAGATCTGGGCACTATCCTCAAGGACTTTATAGTCTATTAAAAAGTCACCAATTTTTTAAAAAAAACACATAACTATTAAACAATGTGAACTCGGTGGGTATATATATGAGTAAATTTTGCTTATTATTATTATTTTTTTTCCAGTCACGGCCCCCAACTTTGCAACATGGAATCTCCCTCTACAGTGATTAGCAAATTTCTCAATGATTAGATTATGTGACTTTCTAGACATCTTCTGGACACTTTTCTGATATTAAAACTATTATGTAGCCCAGCTTAAACCACTAACTAAAATTAGACTTAAACCGAGATTGACTGCAAACAGGCATGAGGAACCTTTTTGGGGTGACTGAAATATTCTAAAACTCACCATAGTGGTAGTCGCTCAGTTCTGTAAATTTACTAAAAATCTTTGAATTGTGCACTTAAAGTGGATTAATTTTATCGTGTGTAAATTATATACCTCAATAAAGTCATTTAAATAAGATGCTTGATTTAAATTGTATCTCATCTTCTCTCTCGTTAAAGTGGCCACAAGGCTGTTTCAGTCCTGGGGAGCTGAAATGGGAAGGAGGCAGGATTTGCTCTTTCACTCTCCATCCCCATGAAGTGGAGGTAACGGTAAGTGGGGCTATGGTCTAGTTTGGTATTCTCTTCCTCTTCCATCTTCTGGGCCTAGCTGCTCTGACATTGTGAGCTTAAACCAAAAACCAAACCAAACCCGTTGCCATGGAATCGATTCTGACTCATAGCGACCCTATAGGACAGAGTAGAACTGCCCCATAGAGTTTCCAAGGAGCACCTGGTGGAGTTGAACTGCCAACGTTTTGGTTAATAGCTGCACCGCTTAACCACTACACCACCAGGGGAATAAAGGATGTGGCTGGGTTCTTCTTAATAACTGGACACATATTAGCAGTGGAATGGTAATCTCTGAGCAATGCAGGTGAATGTTTTTCTTACGTCAGTGTTTAGCTTCACCTAGTTTCCTCTGCTGTTGATGTTCTTAGCAATGTCTCCCTTCCCGGTCTGTGAGTTCATGCTCCAGACACCTGTGTGGGAGGAAACATCCCTTGCTTGCAGGTACATGGGGAGCCCCAAGGCTCCTGCCTATTTCCTTTAACACCCTAGGTTCCCTTATAATTCAGAAAAATCACTAGACTGAGCTCCTTCCTGTAGTCTCTGGAGGCTATGGAAATTTGGGGGAGCATTTCTCCCATTATTTTTTTCCTAGAAACAGACCCTAGAATCCTATTCATTCTGTTGTTGTAAGCTTCTCCAGTAAGGTTCCTGCCTTCAGAAAATCTCCAGGAAAACTGTGGACACAGATTTCATTACATTTGCTTCCAAACTCTAGGAGATACATGGCAAAATTTTAAAGATTTTCCTCATAACACCCCATATTCAGTATTATGACAAGACCACATTTTTGTATCTTAGGACAGGTACAAGTAGAAAACGAAATACCAGTCACCACTTCTTGCAGGTATTCTCACATCTTTAAGCCTGATTCTCCAAACCCCCACTTCATCCCCCACCACTTAACTCACAGAGAAATGGGGAGGAAAAAGCCACAGCCTTCCTCTCTGAGTCAATTATTTACAGCTCTGCACTCTTTATCCTCTATCTTTTCCCAGTCATTTTTTTCTTTTTCTTTCTTAGTACAGACTAGAGGAAGGGAGAGGTGCTGCGGTGATAGTTGAGATAGCAGAGCCAGTTACGCCACCAACCAATAAGCCTGTTCTGGTTATCTATTTCTGAGTAACAGCCCACCCCAAAACTTAATGGCTTAAAAAAACAACAATCATTTATTTTGTTCTCAAGTCTGCATTTTTGGCAGGGCTTAGTGGGGACAGCTTCACTCTATCCCATGCAGCCTCAGCTGGAGTAGCTTGACTGGGGCTGGAGGATTCACTTCCAAAATGACTCAGTCATATCGCTGGAAACTTGGTACCAGTTATGGATGGGAGCTCAGCTGGGGTTGTGGACAGGTGTCTTGATTCTTTCCCACATGGGCCTCTCTATGGGGCTGGCTGGGCTTCTTCAAAGCATGGCAGCCTGAGCCCACCTTTGGTGCTTTTTATTCCTTTGTATAGATCTGTATTTCCAACTTGTTATCATTTTCCTCTTTCTGGAAGGATTTAACATTCTTATGTGTAGTTCTACTGATAATAAATTCTTTAGATTTTGTATGTCTGAAAAAGTCTATTTTGCCTTCATTTTTGAAAAATTTTTGCTATGTATAAAATTCTAGTTGATAGGGATTTTTCTTTTCTGTAATTTAAAGATGTATTCTCCACTGTCTTCTTGCTTGCACTGTTTCCAATGAAAAATCTGCTGTCATCTTTTTCTCTGGTGTGCTTAAGATTTTCTCTTTATCTCTGTTGTAGAGCAATTTGTTCATGATATGCCTTGGTGTAGTTTTCTTCATGTGTCTTGTGCTTGGGCTTCACTTAGCTTCTTGGATCTGTGGGTTTACAGTTTTCATCAAATTTGGGAATTTTTCAGCCATTATTTCTTCAAATATTTCTTCTCTCCTCTCCTTTGAGGATTCCAGCAACCATATATTAGGCTGCTTGAGTTGTCCCACAGCACACTGATACTCTTGATTTTTTAAATTCTTTTTTCTTGTTGTGTTGCCTTTTGTATAGCTTCTATTGCTGTCTTTGAACTCACTCATCTTTTTTCCATAATGTCTATTTATCATTAATCTAACCCATTCTACCATTGTATTTTCTATCTCAGACATGGTAATTTTCATCTCTACAAGTTCAATCTGGGTCTTTTTTATACCTCCCATATATCATCTTAACTTTTTAAACATTTGGAACACAGTTAAAATAACGGTTTTAATATTCCTGTCTGCTAATTCTAATATCAATGTCAGTTTCAATTGATCGAATTTTCTCCTCACTATGGGTTGTATTTTCCTACTTGCATGCCATCTAATCTTTTATTAGATGCCAGGCACTGTTAATTTTACCTTATTGGGTGCTGGATATTTGTGTTTCTTATTAGTATTCTTGAATTTTATTCTGGGACGCAGTTAAGTTACTTGGAAATAGTTTGATCCTTTTGGGTCTTGATTTTAAGATTTGTTAGGTGTGACCATAGCAGTGTTTAATCTAGGCCTAATTATTCCACATTACTAAGGAAAGAGTTTTTGAGTACTTTTCCAATACCCTGTGAAATACGAGGTTTTCCATCTGGTTGGGAGGAGCAGGTACTATTTTTGTCTTTGTGTGAGTCCAGGATTTGCTTCCTCTAATCTTTTCAGATGATTCTTTCTCCATCTTTGGGTAGTTTCCTCACATGCATTTGCTGATTAGGACTTGGCTGAATACTCAAGAAGAATCCACAACAGATCTCCAAGTTTCTCTCTATGCAGCTCTTTTCTTTCCAGCACTGTTTCATAAACTCTAGCTCCCTTGATCTCACAAGACCCTCAACTCTGTCTCTTCAACTCAGGAAGTACACTGGGGTCCACCAGGAAGTGGTGCCTGTACTACTGCAGACTGAACACACTCTCAAGGGAGTAGTAACCTGGGGCAATCATAAGGCTCACTTCATTTGTTTCCTGACTCTCTGGGATCACTTGTCTTCATTGTTCGATGTCCAGTGTCCTAAAAAAACATGTTTCATATACTATTTTTGAGGAATGGGGGTTGTTTCAGGCAGGAGGGTAAATTCCATCTCTATTACTCCACATTGGCCAGAAACAGAAGTCCTACCAAACATTTTTTTAATCATATAATCCAATCCAAAAATTCTGAACCTGCATCCTGATCATATGTATATTTACTTGTAAATTTTATACTCCTATGCTTGTAAATATGTATGGTAAACATTAGTAATATTTATTACTATTACTAGCAGTAATAGTAAAACTTAATTTCTTTCTTCTTTTTTAGATTAAAAATACAGACAAATAGAAGTTCAAATATTTTCTTCTTGTTCTCCAGTGAATCATCCTGTATAACCTACAGGTCCAAGGAATGAGGATTCAGGAAGCCCAGCTCTCTGAACTTTCAAAATCAACTGAAAAAGTATTCAAGATCATTGGTATGTGTAAAATGACACATTTAGTTCTAATATAAGAGTCAGAAAAATGAGATTGGCACATTGGCTGACACTGACTAAAGCTAAGGTTCTATAAAACAGTTTTTTAAAAAATAGTGTTGGCTAAAAATTTCATCCCTTTATCCATTTGGAAAAATTCCCATTATCTTTTCCCTTTACCTTGGTCAGGTCTTATATTAAAGTTGAAAGAGTCCATAAATATCAATTGCATTCTCAGTACTATACCAGACAACATGGAGGGATGAAAAAGATCTCCGAATAGAAATGCCCCTTGTGAGTTTAGCTGTATTTGCTTTCCCACCTATCCCATGGGTCAGATGCACCTATGGATGGGCTTTAACCACTTGTACCTGAAGAGGAAGGAAGAAAAGGGCACTAGAATTAGGTCTGCCATTCCTTCCTGGGACTTGAGAAGAAGCAAGAGACCTGGCTTACTTCTTTCCTCAACCAGCCAGCAAAGAGAAAAGCCTGATCAACCTGGTTCTTGGCCTTGGCTGGTGAAGCAGCTGCAGACAGAAAGTGAGGGGAAATCATGCCAGAGAAATATGCTTGCAGAGAACCGAGCCTGACTGTAGAGCTCAGAGCGTTAATCACTTTCACTCTGCTGCTGCTGCTCTGGCTGCAAAAGGCGCCCCCCATGCTGCCGCCAGAAGGTCAGTGCGGCAAACTAGCAGGAAATACAACGGTCAGCAGAAAGGGTAAAAAGAAGCCTATCGTTTCTCAGACAGGAGCTTTATTTCCACCCTAGTCCACAGGTTCAAAGGACAGCTGCCTCACAGGGAGAGTGTTTAACCAAATCCTGTTTGCATGTTTGACATATGAAGAACTTTTCTTGCTCACTGAAACTCAGTTCTAGAAGGCCCATGTCCCAGCAGCCTTGATTCCTCCCTCCTCCTCTCCGACTCCGACAGGACAAGTTGTTGCAGCTATCCTGGCTGATAGCTGACCCTCCAAGAAAAGTGTGGCTAACAAACTCAGGACTCATCCTCCACTTAAACAATTTTACAAACCTTTGCATAAGAACAGATTGCACAAACCTGCATGTGCGAGGCTGAGGGAAGAAAAAGGGAAGAGTGTTTTCTGCTTATGACTGGGACCCTGTTATTCATTGGACTTGAGTGCTTCAGCTGAGTTTTGTGGATTAGGGGACCAAGTCATGTCAGCACTAGAAACCTCCCTGGTCTCAGTCATAGGTGCTAACCCACCCCTTCCCCGCAGCCGTACCATTTCTTTGAGAGAATCCTCCCTGTTTCGCTCTTTCACAGAGCAAAGCTGTTCTGAGTGGTGTCTTGGGTCACACCCAACTCACAATGCCCAACAGAATCTGACAAGAGTTCTAGGGTAATTTTCTGTGGCCTTCATCCTCTGTCCTACCCTTGCTTGCTGAGGTGGGTAGGAAGCAGGACTCACTATGAGTGCTGGGCTCTGGCGTCTGGCAGTGGTGGAGCTTCCATCCTGCCCAAGTGGTTCAGGGAAGGAATGTTGGTCACATGAAATCCAGGGGCAGCTTTGTAGTGTGGGAGACAGTGAGTACCATGTTCCCACAGTGTAAGTCATGATGACACTGTCAAACAGGACTGGTGGGCGGGGGAAAGTGAAAGAAAAAGAATAAGAAGGAACAGAAACCAAAGTGAGACATACAGAAGGATCAAGAAAGAGTAACGGCCAAGGCACGAATAGAGGCCAGAACCACAGGAAGGGACAGGTCTGGAAGAGACTCCGGGAAAGGCAGGCAAATGAGATTGTGGGTAGGAGGAGAGATTAGACCAAGGAAAACACAATGGACATGAAGAGAAGACATGGAAGAAATGGGAGGCAATCTGCCAACACCTACACCAACAGAGGGTGTGTGAGGCAGGTCCCAGACCCCACTCGGAAGCCTCACCCTCCGAGCCCCCAATACAGGACATATCAGCCACTGCCAGTGAAATCTGTGTCTCTGCTTGCTGAAGGCCTTATTACATTCAGGCAGAAAGAACCTATGAGAGTCTTAGGAGAAAAGAAAGGGGATTTAAGCAGAGGAAAAGACCAGGGAGACCTGTCTATGCAGTCATAGTCCTCCTATCAGTTATCCCCAAGAAGGGCCCTGCCTGGGGTCTTGTGGTGATACATAGAAATAGAAGCTGAAGCTTCTGGTCTCAGGGAATTTAGGAGAGGAGACAAGATGTACATACACGAAGCACTAAATCAGAGCAATATTACTGGGAATACTCAGATGAACACAGTAAGAGAAGATTGGTTAAAACAGAGAATGAATTAATAAGAGAATCAAAGAAATAAAATGAAGAAGGCTTTCTTGATGATGTTATCCTGTGGGTGGAAAAATATATAATTCAGGAATTAACCTAAACCATGTGGGTCAAACTGGATGAAAAATTTAAAAATTAGACCAAGAAGGCTACTTGGGTTTGACTATATCATAGCACAGATTCCAAATCAAATCAAAGAACAGGAGGTGTAACTGCCAAATCCAGTCTTCTGGGTGAGTTGGATCTGCCTGGGCATGATATTCAACTTCTTTTTTTCAGTTGGTGCCCCTAGGAGCATTAAAAGGCAATGAGGAAAGACTGGTGGGATGGCCCTAGAGGGAAGCCAGCTTGTGAGCTCGGAAGCAAAGCTTGCCTTAGTTTGTTGGTTTGGACAGAGACAGATGTCCAAGACAGCTTGGGCCCTAAGAGCCAATGAATAACTGAGGTTGGAAGGAGGCCAGGAAGGGGTGTGGGTGGGGGGAAGAGATTGGTTGTATATGTGTATGTCACAGAGGCAAGCACACTCAACTTGCAATTTAGAGAAATGGTTGGTTAAGATGATAACTATAACAACTAACATTTATTGAGTGCAAACTGTGCCAAGTGCTGTTCTGAGCACTTTACATACATTAGCATATTGAATCCTCACTACAACCCCCTGAGGTATTTACTATTATTATTTGCATTTTATACATGAGGAAACCCAGACACAGAGAGATCCACCAATTATGTAGTAGATGTTAACCCAGGACTCTAACTAAATCCTGCAACACTCTTTTTTTGAAGCCACAGAATATTCAATGTCTTCGTTTCTTCATCTGTAAACATTTGTTATCTAACTTGCTTGTAGAGACATTGCAGATGATGAAGCCTTGTGAAGAGACTGGCTATGTTGTCATTGTGAGAGCATTAGCATTATTGTTGTTAAGGCAAAGCCTTTTCTGGAAATACTAAATGTATGTTTACATTCTCATGCAATGCCATAAGGCCTTTAAGAAGTTTACAGAGGCTCATCAAGTGAAATGAACTCCTCTGTTTCCCCAGAAGATAATAATGCCAAGGGAATTTTCTTTCAAGAGAAGAAAGATCTCTTTCTGACATTCCTTTACAACTTTTACAGAATTTGGGAGATGGCACTCTTCTTCCTTATTCTTGGAAGAACAGCCAGGTTTTTGTACTTGTGGGAGCCTCTTCCACAAGGACCAAGCCAGAAAAGATGTGCTTTACTTTGGTCATCTCAGAAATCAGGTTTTGAGTCTGGAAGGCAGCAGATAGATAGATAGATAACAAATACATCTGTTTCCACAAGAGCCTGTTGTTCTCTGTACTAACTGCTATAAAAATGACATGAAACTAGCCACATATTAGTTTTGGTTCTCGTGACTAAATCAAGGAATGGCATGATGGTGCTGTGTCATTAGAAATGAAACCAGTTCTTAAACAAGAGAATAGGGCTGACATTTTAATAACCTGAACAATTTCATAGAAAAATCAAAGCTGAAACTTCACCACCCCAGTTCTGAACACCTGCTGCTTAAGGTTGGTTTTGAACCAGTGAAACTTCTTTCTTGTGATGAAGACATGGGATGGGCCCTGACTTGCCCAAAAGACTCATGGTGGCCAGGGGTCTTCCTTCCATCTACTGTCCTGCTGGGTGGAAACGTGGGCTCCATCTTGGCTAAGATAGGTCTGTATTTGGCACTTTAAGAAAAAACGAAAGTACCTAAAATTTATTTTTTCAAATATATTAACTTTCTGACATTCATAACAATTCCCTGGGGGTATTATTATCCATGTTTTTTTAGATGAAGAAACTGAGACTTGAAGAGGTAAGTCACTTAGCTGGAATAAGGCAAAGTTGGGCTCTGAACAAAGATCTTATCCATCTCTGCATTGCTTCCAACTTGGCCTTTATCAAAATAATAGTGAAGATGATGTTGATGTAGCAGTCACAGGTTGCCTCTCCAGCATACTTTCCCCTTTCTCCTGCCACAGCACCCAGATTTTGCTTTGAGGGAAGCACCTCCTCCCAATTCCCTACCTTGTCTCTGGCAGGTGGATACATCCAGCTTCCAGGGGTGGGCCCTTATATGCTTAAGCCAATCAGAGTATCCTTCATCTGGCCATTGTGACTGGGTCAGATTTAGTCCAACGAGGTTTGAGGAAATGTTTACTGGGGCTTCTGGGAAACATCTTCCTCAGTCCTCTGCTGGGTTACCAGAGAAGACAGTCCCTCTTTTATTGGATGGTGCGATGTGAAAATAGAAAGCCCAAAATTCCCTCAGCCATTTGTGCCATCAAGAGAGGTGCAAGCCTGAGGTGGAAGCCAGCATACAGAAGAGGCAGTGCTGTGAATAAAACAGACATGGAGCTGGTGCTCTGAAAAGGATGTAAAGTCTATACCAAGCTCTGCAATTTTTGGTGTATGAGACAACCAATCCCTTTGTTTGCTTAAGCCAGTTTGAGTTTTATTTTTGGTCACGTGATAATTCTTAATACAAACACCACTAGCACCACTGCCAGAAACATCCGATTGTTATTTTAGCTTGTCAACGCTCAATCTTTCAAAATTAATTAGCACTTCTGGAGCACAACCATCCCTGGAGCCTGACTTTCCAGAGAGGACTCACATTTTTCTGTTTCTGGGGTCTGGCCTCTTAAAGTTTTCTGCTCTATCTTGTCGCAGTCTAGGCCTGTCCTCTTCCAAGTCCCATCATAATCACAAGAGATGGCTGTACTCTACTCGGAAAACCAGCAGGGGAAGTGAGCAGCCAGCTGCAGATCTCAGGCATCAGCACTGACAAGAATAAAGTTGTCAAGAAAGGATTTTGCCACAATATATTGTTAACATAGTGCAAAACCAGTGGGAGAATTCTTTGGAACACAGTTGGTCATGTATATGATCATCTCACTCGTGCCCATCAGAATGTGATCCCAAAGAGCTTTTGTTCCACTCTGGGGATCTTTTATTTGCAGGTGGTTGACTCGTACTGGGTTCATAGATTTGACATCGATCATCAAGAATCGTGCAGAGTCCTGTGGGTCTGAAAATCTGTGATAAGAACTAGCTTTTGAGATTCCACTGAATCCCAGTTTCTCTTGAAAAATTCTGATACTTCCATTTCAGGTCAATATGAGTAAGCACAGGGGTAGAAACACAGTCTAAAAAGTTAAAAGAATCCTGTAACTATCCTATATACTCCAGTAGTAAAGAAAGAAACCATAATTGAGTAGTGTGGCGTTAGATGTGTAAAAGAGAGCTCACTCCCTCCCTCTCCTTCTCTCCCTACACCCAACCTATCAATAGGATATGTCATTTTCCAAATATGATGTAACTTATCCATTTCTCTACATCTTTACTACAATCATGTAATTTATTCATTCAACAATTACATATTGAAGGTCTGCTGTGCTCCAGGCATTGTTCTAGTGGCTGGGAGAATAAGACTAACAATGAAATGTGAACCACACATTCTAGTGAATTCTCTTTCACCTGGTGGATCACTGCAAGAGTCTTATTACTGACTTTTTCCTGTTTCCTCTTTTGGCTTCTTCTTCCATTCTCCCCATAGCAGCCTAAGATATCTTTTAGAATTATCAATATTTCCTTGTTTAGAGCCCTCCAGTGGCTTCCCATCATTCATCAATTAAATTACTACGGCCTCTCAGCCCTGTAGAGCAACTTTGTGCCTCCTCATTTCTTTGGCCTCTTCTCACATCCTGTGTTCATTCCTCTCCAGACACACACTGGTCTCTTTTCAGGTCCTCAAACACATTAAAGTTCTTTCTCTTTTCAGAGCTTTCAATCTGCTCTTTTGTTGTTGTTAGGTGCTGTCTAATTGAATGTCTTATAGTGACCTTATTTATGCAAAACAGAAATGTACGTATGCTGGGTTCTGTACCATCCTCACATTCATTGCTATGTTTAAACCCATTGTTGCAGCCACCATGTGAATCCATCTCATTGAGGGTCTCCCTCTTTTTCACTGATCCTCTCCTTTACCATGCCTGGTGTCTTTCTCCAGTGATTGGTTCCTTCTGATGACATGTCCAAAGTAAGCTAGATGAAGTTTTGCCATCCTCACTTCCAAGGAGCATTCTGACTGTACTTCCTCCAAGACAGATTTGTTCATTTTTCTGATAGTCCATGATGTAGCCAACATTCTTTCACCATCACCACAATTTGAATATGTCAATTCTTCTCCAATCTTCCTTTTCTGTTGTCCAGGTTTCACATGAAAATACCATGGCTTGGGTCAGGCACAGCTTAGTCACAAAGTGACATTTTTGCTTTTTAACACTTTAAAGAGGTCTTTTGCCCCAGATTTGCCCAGTGCGATACATTGTTTGATTTCTTGACTGCTGTTTCCATGGACATTGATTGTTGGCCGAAGAAGAATGCAATCCTTGACAAATTCAACTTTTTGCCATTTATCATGATGTTGTTTATTGGTCCAGTGGTAAGGATTTCTGCTTTGTTTATGTTCAGGTGTAATCCGTACTGAAGGTTGTAGTCTTTTACCTTCATCAGTAAGTGCTTCAGATCATCTCCATTTTTGGCAAGCAAGGTTGTGTCATCTGCATAGCTCAGGTTGTTAATGAGTCTGCCTCCAATCCTCATGCCTCCTTCTTCTTATAGTCCAGCTTCTTGGAATATTTGTTCAGCATACAGATTGAACAAAGTGAAAGAATACAACCCTGCCACACACCTATTCCAATTTCAAACCATGAAGCATCTCCTTGCTCTGTTTGAATGACTGCCTCTTAATCCATGTACAGGTTCTGCATGAGAACAAATAAGTGTTCTGGAATTTCCATTCATGATGTTATCCATAATTTGTTATGATCCACACAGACAAATGCCTTTGTGTAATCAATAAAAACACAGGTAAACATCTTTCTGGCATTCTCTGCTTTTGGCTAAGCTCCATCTGACATCAGCAATGATATCCCTCGTTCCACGTCCTCTTCTGAATTCAGCTTGAACTTTTGGGAGTGTTCTACTAATGTACAGTCATTTTTTAATCATGTTCAGCAAAATTTTGCTAGCAGGTGATATTAGTGATATTGTTCAATAACTCTTACCTTTCCCTAAAACAGTGACTTTCAGGCTTTTTTGACTGTGCTCCACAGTAAGAAATGCATTTTATATCAAGAATCAGTAGATATAAAAACACATACTTACACAATAAAGGGAACAAAAGTTTTATAAGGCAATACTTCTGGTATTTTCTATTCTTTTTTTTTTTTAAACTAGTCTTGAGTCACTAACTTGCAGTTTGAAAATACTCCTCTCTCTGCTCTTTAAATGTTTGACTCTCAATCTTGTTTTCTGCCTAAATGTCAGCCTTTCAGAGGCCTTCTCTGCTTACCTGATCTAAACCAGACGGGTTATTTTTAATCTCATTACCCTGTCCCTTCCCTTCATATCAGGCACTAGAGTTATAATTATATATTTCTTTGTTGAGACTTGCTTATTGTCTGTCTCCAGTATCACACTGTTAGCTTTTGGGGGCAGGCATCTTCTCTGCTTTGTTCACCATTGCATATCCAGCATCTAGGTCAATGATTAGCATCAGAGTAGAATATAAATATTCACTGACTGACTGAATCAATGAGTGAGTGAATGGGTGAGTAAATAATGCTGAGGCCTGGACTGAAATATAAGCCTCTTCAATAAAAGGAACGAAGCCCTGGTGGTGCAATGGTTAAGTGCTCAGTTGTTAATGGAAAAGTTGGTGGTTCCAACCCACCAGCAGCTCCGTGGGAAAAAAAAAAGAGCTGGTGACCTGATCTTGTAAAGATAACAGCCTAAAAAACCCTAGGGGGCAGCTCTACTCTGTCCTATAGGGTCACTGTGAATCGGAATCGACTTGACGATCACAACAACAACATAACAAGGCTGGGGCAGGAAATATACAACATGAACATGGAATATCTTGTGATACCAGAAAGTAAGGACATGTTCAGTCACAAAAGGGACTATGTCAAAGGAACTAAGGAGTCAACATGAAAGAGCACCTAATGGCTGAAGGTGGAACAATTGAAGCAATAAATAAATAACTTGCTATTGCATTATAATCCAGAACATTAAATAGATATCCATGAGAGCCCATACTAATACAAATAAAGATTGACTAAATAAATGGGAAAATAAAAAACTACTGCCATCAAGTCAATTTTGACTCATAGTGACCCTATGAGACAGAGTAGAACTGCCCCATAGGGTTTCCAAGGAATGGCTGGTGGATTTGAACTGCTGACCTTTTGGTTATCTAAGGCCATGCTCTTTAACCACTGTACCACCAGGGTCCCAAATAAATGGGGGAGAAGAGAAAAATCTTCCTTACAGAGAATTTTAAATAATTTATATAGATACTCTGCTCTCAAGGAGATGGGGCTTAATCCCTCTCCACCCCCTTGAAGGGAGGAGGTGCTGCACTTAATGATTTGCTTTCAAAGAACAGAGCAGGGAAAGGGGCAGGGTGATAACTTTACAGTAGGACGCATGGCAAACACTACCTTGGCCAGGTGATCAAAGTTAATGTCACCAGTGGTGTCATGTGGATATCATATAACCCCTGATAACGTGCTGAGAAGGCTACTTCCCCTCTGTGATCTTCCTCCCAAAAACCTGTAGCCCCAATGTAACCATGAGAAAAGTATCAGTCAAACCCAAAGAGAGGGACATTCCACAAAATACCTGACTAGCACTCCTCAGGTCTGTCAAAACCCCCATGAAAAACAAGGAAAGACTGAAAAACTTCCACAGACCAGAAGAAACTAAAGAGACTTGACACCTGCATGCAACATGGTATCCAGAATGGGACTCTGGCAGCAGGGGTGGGGGAGGGGATTAATTGAAAACTAAGAAAATCTTAACAATGGTAAATAATAATGTATCAATATTGGTACCTTACCAAACCAAACCTGTTGCCTTCGAGTCGATTCCGACTCATAGCAACCCTACAGGACAGAGTAGAACTGCCCCATAGAGTATCCAAAGAGCACCTGGTGGATTCAAACTGCTGATCGTTGGGTTAGCAGCTGTAGTACTTAACCATTACGCCACCATGGCTTCCATTGGTATCTTAGTTGTGACAAATGTACCCTAGTAATATAAGATGCAACAGTAGGAGAAACTTGGTGAATTCTCTGTACTATCTTTGCAACTTTTCTGTATATGTAAAAGTGCTTTAAAATTAAAAGTTTATTTAAAAGAAAAGTCCAGCCTCATTGTCAAGAGCAGGCTTTCATTCAGGTGGTTTTATGGAGCACCCACAAAGCACTTCATATACTGCTGGGTACAATGAAGACACAAAAAATACTCGGAAGACGGTGTTATAAGTTAATTTGTGTCCCCCCAAAAGTTTGATTTGTTCAAGATATGTCCAAGCCCTAACCCCTGGTACTTGTGAATGTGACTTTATTTGGAGATAGATAATTACATCTTTGCAGATGTAATTAGTTAAATTCACAGGTCATACTGGAGTAGGGTGGGCCCTCTTCCAATGTAACTGGTATCCTTATAAAAGGAGAAGTGACACAGAGAGACAGATGCAGAGGAAGATGGCCATGTGAAGACGAAGCAGAGATTGGAGCGATGTAGGTACAAGCCAAAGAACAACAATCAGTTAAGATTCCTTTCCTAGAGCTTCGGAGGGAGCATGGCCCTGCAACACCTTGATTTTGGACTTCTAGCCTCCAGAACTGTGACGGAGTAAATTTGTTTTTTAAGCCACCCTATTTGTGGCACTTTGTTAAGGCAGCCCTAGGAAATGAAAGCAATGGGTGGATGAATACAGAGAAGGAAAGGCATCCAGGCTGGTGAAAACCATAGGGGTTTACAGGTTGATTAGAGGGAGTTTAAGGGGATGTTGAATTTCCCTGTGGGTATCCACTGACATTCTTCCTTAATGGCCCTAAACGCTAAACATATTCACTTGCATGTAACCTTATGGAAGAAAAAAAATTCAAATTTTGGCAAATCATTCCCAGTTATTCAGCTTTTAACACGAACAGGGTAGAATATATGTATTAATATGACATCTCCAAGGTTTAATGTTAAGTGAAAAAAAGAACTGCAGAACAGTGAGTATACTATGTTACTATAGTATATGCGGGTTGTGTGTGTGTAATTGTGCCCGCCTGTGCGCGCACATACGTTATAAATTCCTAGCAGCTCTCCGAAATATTTATAAGAAACTGGTTAACAGAGGGAGAATTCTGTGGAGGCACGGGAAGGTGGGAGAAGAGGGATTTTCACTATATACCCTAAGAACCGTTTGAATATTGTGTATGTATGTGTGTGTATATTTACCTATTTTTTCTGTATGTATGTGTGTGTATATTTACCTATTTTTTGTGTATGTGTATGTATGTGTGTGTATATTTACCTATTTTTTTATTTATCATTTATTTTTTATTTTTTTTTATTACCTATTTGAAGGAAGCCATGGTGGTGCAGTGGTTAAGAGCTCGGCTGCTAACAGAAGAGTTGGTGGTTCAAACCCACCAGCTGCTCTGCGAGAGAAAGATGTGGCAGTCTGCTTCCATAGAGATTACAGCCTTGGAAACCTTATGGGGCAGTTCTACTCTGTCCTACGGGGTAACTATGAGTCAGAATTGACTTGATGGCAATGTTTTTTTTTTGGTTTATTATCCATTTGAGACAAATAAAAAATGTATCAGAAAAGAAAAACAATTGCCAAAGCAGAAAATTTTAGATTTTGGTACAGGTTTCAATAAACTTTTCCTCTGGTTTATGTTTGGATTATCTTGGAGCCTCTCACTTTATGTGGGATCTGTTACACAGTTGGGTGATAGACAAGTGGTCTGTCTGGACTGTCAAGTCCTTGCTTTTAATGTCATCTTCAAATGAGACTTTAGGGGCAATCACAGAAATAACTGATGGAATTGAAGAAAGGAGACATTAATCACAGTTTATATAGTCTAAGCTAGGAATTAATTAAAAAAAAAATCCCATGGTTATTTCGTAAATAGTCTGCTTGTACTATATTGTGGTTTTAGGTTAAAAAGCAGTACTTTGTTAAATGTAAACAGTTTTAAACCACCCCAAACCCTTAATAATGAATCATACTACTATCATACAAAACATTTTAAGAAAAGTTTTCTCAAGTCCCTTTGAATCGACAAATAACAGATCCCTCAAACAAATAACTGATCAGTCATTCATTATAGAAAAATATTTCATCAAGATCACATTCTGGTTTTAGGCAATTTTCTGTTTTCTCACATTCCACAACAATATGCTTTCAAACTCCAAAGATAATGCTTTGCTTAGTTCTAAAAGAATTCATGTTTGATACGCACATAAGCATTTTGAGTTATTTAAAACTGAAATACATTTTTGAGATGTATTTCGACCACATTTCAGCTAACTTAAGGAGAAAGGATGTTCAATTTTTCTTACATAAGTATTCACTTCAAGGTTAAGCCAAATGTAAAATATTTACATCAACCTGCCATTAAAAAAAAAAAAAAAAGAAGCTTCATGGACGCAAGGATGGAAGGTCTCAGATCAGAATAGCATCGCCTGGGGGCTTGTTGGAAATGCAAACTCTAAACAACAGCCTCACACAGCGATTACTATAAATATGAGAAGTGCTGGGCTAAGAAACCTGAACTATGTTCTGACTGAGGTTATACTTTTTAGTGTACACTGTACATTATCTTTAGTAATGAGGATAATGTTACTTTTTTTAAAAAAGACCAACCAGAGAGTCACACGTGCCAGAAATGACTGTAATAGTTGTTCACATCCTCCTCTTACTTCTGAAACTTTCCTCCTCTTAATCCATTCCCTCTTGCTTCTTCCCAGGTCATCTATTACCCTTCCTTCCCCCACATCCCCCCTTTTCCACTGGAGCGTTCCCTTTCATCCATGAACATACCAAGGTCTCCCTTATGCATAAAATATACGTTTACACACATTTTCTCTCCACCATACTATTGTCTCAGCTACAATATTTTTTTCCCTTTCATCATTAAATTTCTCAAAAGTTGTCTACATTTGCTATTTCCACTTCCTCATCAACCGCTTACATCATAGTCCTTGCAACTTGACAGCTATCAGATGCACTGTGCCAAAACTGCTCTCTTGAAGGTCCTCAAGTGTTTTTTTTTTTTTTTCTTTTAAATTTCTCAAATGTTTCCTTTATATATAATTATGGTGCTTTAGGTGAAAGTTTATAGCCCAAATTAGTTTCTCATTCAAAAACTTATATAAAACTGTTTCATAACATTGGTGGCAAACCCGATAATGTGACAATACTCTCCCCCTTTCCACCCTGGGTTCCCTGTGTCCATTCGACCAGTTCCTGTCCCTTCCTGCCTTCTACTCTTGCTTTTGGGCAGGAGTTGCCCATTTAGTCTCGTGTATTTGACTGAACTAAGAAGCACATTCCTCACATGTTATTGTTTGTAATCTTTGTCTGAAAAGTGGGCTGCGGGAGTGGCTTCAGTTCTGAGTTAGCAGGGTGCCTGGGGGCCATAGTGTCAGGAGTTCTTCCAGTCTCTGTCAGACCAGTAAGTTTGGTCTGTTTTTGTGAATTTGAATTTTGTCCTGCATTTTTCTCCCACTCTGTCCAGGGCTGTCTATTGTAGTCCCTGTCAGAACGGTCATTGATTTTAGCTGGGCACCATCTAGTTCTTCTGGGCTCAGGCTGGTGAAGGCTGTGGTTCATGTGATCCTTTATTCCTTTGAATAATATTTTCCTTATGTCTTTGGTTTTCTTCATTCTCCTTTGCTCCAAATGGGATGGAACCAATAGATGTATATTAGATGGCCACTTGAAGGTTTTTAAAGACCAAGATGGGACTCACCAAAGTAGGATGTAGAACATTTTCTTTATGAATTATGTTATGCCAATTGGGTTAGATGTCCCCTGAGACTATGGTCCCCAGACCTCAGCCCCAGAAACTCAGTCCCTCAAAGAGTTTGGGTGTGTCTAGGAAGCTTCTATGGCTTTACCGTGGACATGCTGTGCTGACTTCTCTGACATTGTGTGTTGTCTTTCCCTTTACCAAAGTTGACACTTGTCTACTATCTGCTAGTGATTTCCCCATCCCACCCCTCCCATCCCTCGTAACCGTCAAAGATTGGCTCTTTCTGTGTGTAAACCTTGAGTTTTTATAATAGTGGTCTCATATACTATTTGTCCTTTTATGATTGACTTATTTTACTCAGCATAATGCCCTCCAGATTCATCCATGTTGTGAGATGTTTTGTGGATTCATCATTGTTCTTTATCGTTGTGTAGTTGTCCCCAGGTATTTAGTAGGCATATACAAAGTCCTGGTCTCCATTATCATTTCCCTAGATCCTGCTGTATTTTATGAATTCTTTTTTTAGACTCTCTTCTTTTAAAAACACTATTCTGATTTTTATAGACATGTAGAAACTTCTGTCTCTGGCATCTGCCTCCTTCCTTCCTCTTTTTGCCCTTCAAGTATGGACATTCCCCTTAGGTTAGTCCAAGGTCTTCTCTTTCTACTCTGTATCTTTTCTGTGTGTTCTCTCCCTTCTCCTGCTCCAGGGCTGAAGAGCACTGGTCCCTCTTTAGAACTCCAACAATCTTTATTATTTTCATTCATTTAATAAAAAAAAAAAAAAAAATTTTTTTTTAATAAATATTTATTGAGGGCCTATGACATGCTATTGCATTGTGCTAGGCACTGGTGAACAAAGCAGATCCAGTCCCTGCCCTCTCAGAACTTACAGCCTACCAGGAAATATAAATATAGAGCAATTAGTACAGATGGGATATTGAGGAAAAAGTAGAGAATGAACTGAGAGGAGCGGGCAATTATAACCAAATCTATTTCAGGAGTAGAGTTTCCAGATAAAATGTAGGATCCCCACATGAAGCTGAATTTCAGATAAAGAAGTTATTTTTAGTCTAAGTATGCTCCAAATATTGCATGGGATACATTTATACAAAGAAGAAAAAAAAAACTATTTGTTGTTTATCTGAAATTCAATTTTAACTAGGTATCACACATTTGGCCTTCTAAATCTGGCAACCCTTTGGAGAGTAAAATCCTGAGGACTGGAGAAGAAAGTGCTGAAAAATTGAAAAAAGATGAGTAAGACTTGGCAAGCACAAGGAGATACATTTTACAGAGAGGTAATTTTTTTTTTTTTTAATAGTCAAGGCAAGAGTTTGTAATAAGAGTTTCATGCTTTTGAGAATGAGATAGATATGGTTGGATCATGAAGAAGAGAAAGAATACTGGGGATACATCTAGTAGGGGGAACCCAGATATTGCAAAGCCTTTGTCACGTTAGTGTCTTGGACTAGGGAATTCACATACGGAAAGGCAGATGGTTAAGTTATTCCAACGTATGATTGATTCAGTTCCTTGCCAAACTCTTTGTTTCAACTTGCACCTCCAGGTGGGTGACTCCCACACCTATTTCCAGCCTTTGCAGCTCGGATCGCTGTCATGAGCTGCAGCCCCACACTTAGAGTGCTCACTGACAATTCTATACCAAAGACCTTTTCTATACCCAGTCTTCAATTGGGAGTGCAAATCAGAATCACTTGTAAGGCATTAAACATATCTCAATGCCTCAGTCCTACAGAAACTGAGCTAATGGTGTGTGTGTGTTCAGAAATAAATAGTTTTGAATGTTTGGAAGTAGCTCCGCAGGTAACTGGGATGTGTAGCAAGCATTGAGAACTAGTGTCTCTCTTAACCCCTCAAATACGAGTATTTAAACCTGCTTCAAAACTAAACACATTGCCTGTCTGCCCTCCCCACCCCAACTAAATTCTTATTTGGGTAACTAATTTCCCAAATTTTTTTTTTTTATCACCTTTGACTTCTTCCTGCCAGGTCTCTCATATTGCTCAGTTGCTTCTTCCTCTGTTTTCTTTTAGCTGAAACATTTTTCCACTATCAATATTATAATGCCTTTGGTTTGAAATTCATCACTTTATTACCAAAAGGGCCAGGCCAGCGGAGCTCCTGGACCGATGCGTCAAAGCTGGTGTAGCAGGCAACGGGGAGCTAGAAGGTCAGCTTTTGAGACTAACCCTGTTTCAACCAGAGAAGCCCCTCTTGACTTGCTTTTCTGGACATTTCAGAAAGCAAATATTTGAGAAAGAACTCTGCTGCAAAAAAAAAAAAAAGTTTGCTGATTACAGTAGCTTTATCTCATTGGACCCCCGGACTCAGCCTGTTCTAAATCTCCCTATGCACTCCTACCAGAGTCATCATCTTAAAAGGTTACTCTGAACATGTGATCTGTTGTTCTTATTGTTAGGTGTCGTCAAGTCGGTTCCGACTCATAAAACTACTGAAAAATATTCAATGGCTCTTAGTGCACATCAAATAAAATCTCATCTCCTTAGCCTGGTATTCAAGGCTTTCTATAATCTTATCAGAATATAATTTTCCCGTCTTCTCTCTCTCCCCCAGAGAAGTGACAGGTTCCAGCTCAGGTGGACAACCTTCCTTCTGAGCTTTTTATTCATGCGGCTCTGTCTGGCTTACTGTCACCCACTCACCTTCCCTCATCCCCATTTATGAAAATTTTACCCTTCCTTCAAGTTTGAGCTCAAAAACCACTTCTTCGATGCAGCTTTTCCTAATGTATTTGGAAGTTATAGAAATGTATTAATTCAACAAATATTTAATAAGCCCCTACAAAGAAGAATTGATGCCTTTGAATTATGGTACTGGTGAAGAATATTGAATACACTATGGACTGCCAAAAGAACGAACAGATCTGTCTTGGAAGTACAGCCAGAACGCTCCTTAGACAAGGACGGCAAGACTTCATCTCACATACTTTTGACACGTTATCAGGAGTGATCAGTCCTTGGAGAGGGACATCACGCTTGGTAGAGGGTCAGCGAAAAAGAGGAAGACCCTCAATGAGATGGATGGACACACTGTCTGCAACAATGGGCTCAAGCATAACAATTATGAGGATGGCATAGGACTGGGCAGTGTTTTATTGTTGTACACAGGATCACTATGAGTTGGAACTGACTTGATGGTACCCAACAACATAACAACAATGATGTGCTGGGCACTGTTAGAGGAATGGGGATAAACAGAAGAATGAGACAAGTCCTTGCCCTCCAGCAAGACGGGCAAGGTGTCCAGTGTAGCCAAGGCAGAGAGTGATGATAGGAGATGAGGTCAGAATTTGATAAAGAGTTTAGATTTATTTTGGGTGGGATGGAAAGATATTGGAAACTCTTTATCAAGTAACTGCCTATAATTTGAAGAAAAGGTGAAAGAAAGCATAAGAGTGGAAGCAGGGAGACCAAAAAAGAGGCTATCGTAGTAGTCCATGTTAGAGACAACAGTTGCTTAGACTTGGTGGTAGCAGTGGTGGTAAGAAGTTGATATATTAATGGTATTATTTTGAAGGTAGAGTCATCAGGATGTGCTGATGGATTAGATATGGGGTGTGAAGGGAAGGAGAATTAAAAATAACTCCTAGGTTTTGGGACTGGATGACTGGGTAGCATTAAAATGGGAAAGGGTGGAAGAGGTGTGGGTTTGAGGAAAAAGTCAAGTGTTCTGTTTCAACCAAGTAAAATTTGAACTGCCTACTAGACAGCTAAAACAGGATGTCAAACAGGCACTTGGGCATAAGTTTGGAACTCAAGGGAGAGGTCAATGTTGGGGATAACATATGGATGATGTTGAAATCTATGGGATGAAATCACACAGTGAGTGTAGCTAGACAAGAGGGCCAAAGC
This sequence comes from Loxodonta africana, assembly GCF_030014295.1. Classification (NCBI taxonomy): domain Eukaryota; kingdom Metazoa; phylum Chordata; class Mammalia; order Proboscidea; family Elephantidae; genus Loxodonta; species Loxodonta africana. The sequence goes on from NC_087342.1 coordinate 169,959,334, forward strand.
CTGAGCCCTGGGACATTTCAATATTTAGGGGTCAAGAAGAGAAGAATAATCACAGGAAACCGAGAAAGGCGCTGAGGTGGGAGGAAAACCAGGAGGGTGTGGTGACAAGTGAAGAAAGTGTTTCAAGAATGAAGGTGTGATCAACTGTTAGTGCTTCTGAGAGGTCAAACAAGATACGATCTAATTAGCTCCAAGTAAATCCTTCTCTCAGCTCTATTTTCTGATAGTGTTTTATTTATACCTTATTGCAATTTCTAAGAATTATGTTGCATAGTTATTTTTGGATGTCTTTTCTTCACTTATAGAGGTTCCTTAAGACCAGACATCTTGTCTTGTTCCTTCCAGACCATCAAATATCCTATTTGCTCAACAAGTGTTTGAACAGATAAATGAATCATGTGGAACTCTGTAAAACCTAGAAGGATGTGGCTAACAGAATCAGCAATTAAGTGTTGGTTTCACTGAGCTCCTAAGTGGTCTTCTTTAAGACTAGTGTGTGGGCTTTGTTCTACCTAGAATGAAAGATGCCCATCACACATTTGAGTTGGACTATTGCTCACCATAACCTATCTAGCTAGCATTTCTATTTTTTTTACTCTGATTCAAGCATATTTTTTTTTTTTTTTTTGCATAGTGTAGTCCAAAAGTAACTTAGCTTTTACCTGATTTGCTCCCACGTGACCTTCACCTGTAACCTGATTTGTTTTCTTGACCTGGCTACCTCTCACCTCTTAACATTGGCTTCAGGATCTGGCAATACCTTCAGAGGTCATCAGTAACTTTCTCTGTCATACTCTAACATTAGCTTCATTACAGTGTATCAGAGACATTTCATATTGCATGGTAATTTTAAAACAATGATAAAAGGAGATATAGAATAAACGGACCAGGAATGACCAACTTCTTAAGGAAGGGCTGGTTGAAATGTTATATTATCTAATACCTAGAAAAGGGCTGGTAGTCAGGAGATGAAATTTTTCCCTAGGGGCCTGCACAAAATCCCCGGGTGGTGCAAATGTTATGCATTTCCCTACAAGCTGAAAGGTTGGGGGTTTGAACCCCCTCAGAGGTACCTCAGGGGACAGGCCTGGCAACCTGCTTCTGAAAGGTCACAGCCTTGAGAACTCTATGGGACTTCTACTCTGCACTCGTGGGGTTGCCATGAGTCAGAATCAACTTGATGGCACCTAACAGCACAAAATCTTTGGGGTCAGATAAAGTTTATGGATCAATGGTTACTGTTTCTGGAAAAGAAAGCAAAAAACCAACAGTTCTGAGTACCATGAGAATACTGACATCCAACCTAAGCATGTAAATTTTAGCAAAATAACTTGGTATTTGGAAAATTGTGTACTAAACAACACAGAAAGACAACAACACAAAAAGACAAGGTCATCAGGCCTGAAGAGGTACAGTATGGAACTAGAAATCAGGAATTCCTGCTGCATGTGCCCACTGCCACAGAAAACCATCTCATATGTGAAGCCAGCTTCTCTTTGGCCTTACCTGCTCACCATTTGGGCCTGTTGGTAATTATTTTCATAGAATGCCACATTTCAGCTCCTTGGCTTTCTTGGCCAGTTTTATGGTGGCTCCCTGAGCACAAATATTCACCTTAGATTCCTCTTACACTCATACCTACCTAAGGATTGAAAAGGAGTTTTCACCAGTCCATTGACCGCTTGCCTTAATTTTTATATTTGGGTGTATGTTTGGCAAAGAGAACTTCTGATTAATTTCAGCCCTTCCAAACTACAGCTGAGCAGCCAGACTATCTATGCAATATTGCAGTATGAAAACTGAAAAGCTCCTTAAGGCCAGAAGCCATGCCTGTCACATAAACTGCTGTGTTCCCTCCCCCGCCCCTCAAACCTGCACATTACTTGGCATATATTAGGTACTCAGTAAACACTTGGTGAATGAATTTCAAGAGCCTGACAAAATGGAACATATCTGAAGGAAGGGGTGGTTGAAGGAACTAGAGAGATTTTCCTTGAAGATGAGTAGAAGCTTGAGAGCATCCTTCAAATGCCCAGTTGTCAGAAAGGGAGGGATAAGACTTAAGCTGTATAGTTTTAGATCATTAGGATCTAATGACTTAATGCATTTCCCATATAATATATAGCTTTCTCCAAACTTTTATTCACCATTTATTACTTTTTTTTTTTTTTTTACTATGTTCCAGTCTACTAGGCCTTGGGGATATAATACTGAGCTAAACAGACCTAGTTTTTGGATCTGTGAAGGTTATACTCCAGTGTGGGAAACGATCAAATAACCACACAAATATTTAATTATAAACCACAGCGTTACGAAGGGAAAGCTCATCAGCATTGTTGAAGTGAGATGTGAAGCAGGGAGATATCCTCCTTCACTTGAAATATTAAAGATTGAAACCCAAATATTTTCTTAAAGCCTTCATGAGGAAGCTTCTAATAGTCTAAAAAAAAAAATTTTTTTTCTTTTTTTTTTGTGTTTAAATAACCTCGCTCACAGGCCCAACACACTCCCCTTGCTAAAAATGTATTACATTTTCAGAAGTACAGTCTTAGATGCAAAAGCAAGACATAAACCACTCATTTATGAAACGGTCAGAATTAACAAACACCTCCAGATGCTTTGCAAGAATTGCTCCAACGTTAAGGGCTGCTTAAATTACAGTGATGTTGAAACAGAAGATACGTTCTGTGGTCTACATTGCAACTAAAATGAATGTGAACTGACGTAAGGATCTGGTCCACAAGGGTCCCTACTGAAAGTAGCTGATTTGACTAAGCAACTCTTCATCAGTTTGATGTAATGCCAACTCGAACCAACTGCCCTTTGTGTATCTCTAAATGGCGAAGTTCCTCCTATTTTTATAACTGATATTCTTAACGGGAAAATATAGCATTGATTTTGAAGTGTCATTTAGTAATTATCGGTTGATTTTTTTTTTTAAAGAAACATTCACTAAGCACCAATTATATGCTAGACACTCCACTATGAAATGGGGAAAGATGAAAAAGCCTGGTTGTGCTTTATTGTTGTAATATGGGGGTGCAGAAGCTAGAAGGAAAGCTAACCACTTTCAGAAGAAATCAATTGATACGTCAAAACAGGCTGACACTCCTAAACCTTCAGCTTTATCTTAACCTTACTGTTCACCATTCTAACACGTTCATTGTTAACAAATACAAAGTATTTAAAAACTTTAAATACTTACTGATTCACCAAGTGATTAAAAAATCGAGAACCTTTTTCACTCCACTGTTATTGTTGGTTATGTACCGTCTAGTCGGTTCCTACTCATAGTGATCCTACTGGACAAAATGGAACTGCCTCATAGGGTTTCCAAGGAGTGGCTGGTGGATTTGAACTGCCAATCTTCTGGTTAGCAGCCAAGCTCTTAACCATTGAGCCACTTTTGGTTACCATATTATGCCTACTAGATTCTGCAATATTGCATTTGCTAAGTGTGGAGAATCACAAATTTGTAATTCATGCTTGAATTTAAAGCATTTTTTTGTCAGATGAATTTTATAATTACAAAGTATCAATTAATCTCAAATTATTTAAAAAAGGCATGCCTTTCCCCGCTTCCTCGCCCCTGGGGTAATTTTTAATACTTTCAGATCTTGAAATGACTATAGTTAGAAAACACTTAAGAGGATGACCGAACTCAAGAGACAAGTAGGTAATTTCACTGATTATATCCCAGTGATTGACTTTGAATGGGTCCAAACTGTCTCAAGTATCTTGACAGTCAATTTTCCCCTATCATATCCCAAGATTCTACACTTGTACTTTAACTATGTTGGCACATCTAACAGGAAACCCAACTTACCTCAGACCTAAATTTGAATACTATGATAAATAAAAAGTGAGACTGTCATTCTTTGGCATGACCCACATAAACCAAATTTCTGAAAAATGACAGGATGAAAAAGTTACCTCAGTAGCTCATTAAAAAATAAATAAATAAACATACCCTAGAAAGATTACTATTAAAAGTTACTGCCACTTGATGCCAGATCTTGTACACTTCAGCATTTTTGGGAAATGATCAATTCCTACCTAGTTTCCAGTGAACTGGGATAAACATAACAAGACTAGCCCATTCATAAAGTCACCTCAGGCTCAGACTGGAATATGGACTATACACACCATCATCCTATAAAGCCAGTAGGTCAACCTTGACAAATTATGAACAGGCCACTTCTGGTCTCTAGATATATAAAGAAGTCCATCAAACTCTTAGATTATTCAGAACTTAGATTATTCAAATGTAAAACCACACCATGAAAGATAAGCAATGATAGCCTTTATTTAGGCTAAATTTATTCCTGCCCAGTTAACAGTGCCAATATTTTGGAAACACATTTTCATTTTCCTAGGGGGTTACTATTTATTAAAGATGAGTTAAACAAGCACATGGAGATTTGTGGCCCTCTCCAATTTTCTTCCATATGTTCTTTTATCCCTCACCTTTTTCATTTTTTTAAAGAAACTTTTATGACAGATGTAAAGGTAAGGAAATTTTAACGATTTCCCCAACAGGTAACTTGCTTCATGTAAATGTTACCTTCAACTTTTAGAAAAAAGACAGACAAAAAGTTTACTAAATTTTTTAATAAACCATAAAATTTAAGTATTCAAATAAAAAGAAACAAAAATAGATATTTAAGCCAAGCACTAATTTGTATTTTAATTCTTCCTCTGGTTATTGGAGGCTTGACTTACCAGGAATATGAAGACTAGAGTAATAAAGTTAGAATGCTTGTGTAACAATGAACAAGTAAGTAAAAATGGGCAATGACTTAATGAAATTTACTTTCAAATCTGGAAGTAAGTGTCAGCAGCTTACTCAAGCTGGCTGCAGAGGCCTTACACTGACTGTCTCATCCGTGGAAAACTACTATGGCTTACCATTCTCACCACACTTTCATCATCACAACTTAGTACTCCCTGGCATTTTGATCCTTTTGCTCTCTGAAGCTCACTTCAGTCTATCAAAACATCAAGGGGGAAAATCCCCAAACTGAACAGAAGAGTAAGCACTTCTAAACGTGAACAATCATATTCAGACCAATCTCTTTGCAAAAATACAAGTCAGTGGGTTTTTTTTAATCCTTAAGTAACTCAGATACCACTGTTTTTTTTTTTTCTGCCTTTACTAAAATTCCACTTTTCCACTTATTTACATTGGCCAGGTATTTTCTACTGGCTTCTATTTTTCTCAGATCATATTGGTACCACATGGTTTTCTTTTTGATTGAGCCCTATAATTTCTATTCCAGGATATTTGCTTTTTGACCAAGTACAACCTTCTCTTCCTGTAAATAAATTTGGTATTTATCAATGAAAATTAAGAAAGAAAAAAAGAAAGCACTAGCAGGGTCTCACTTTAACATTCAGATAATTTTTCACAAGAAAAACATTCATTTTTATTATGGAATCTAAAACCATTATTGTATGATACTATAAGTCTTTTAGCATACTCAAATGGGTTGACATTCAATATGGACAGCAAGCTAGCTCATAAGAAACATACTGTAATGCACAAATATGTTTAGCTGCTAGAATTCCAGCAGCTTGGTAATAAAGTGAAGCAAAAATTTCCTTCTATTGAATAAGAGCTCCAGTAACATCTGAATATTTTTGGTAAAGTTAAGGAAAAGCTACTGCAGTCAGGAGATAAGTAATTGTTTTACTTCAAAGACTGGCTGCCAGGGGACCACATAAAATATTAGACTTGGAGCCAATAAAAAACGCTAGCTTGGAAATAATTTTTGTCCCCAAAATGCACAATTATCTTATACAGATGTTTAACCATACTATGATTTGACAGGTTTATAGTTGTAAACAAAACAGCAAAGAAAAACTAACATTATTTATACCTTTAGCATGTAAAGAAAACAGATTTTAAAATTGGCAATGAGAAACTCTATGACAGCTCCTGAGACAAGTTATCCTATGTCCTACACCTATCCGTGCCAATAACGGCCAATCTGAACAGTCACCCAAAGTAAAAACAGTGATCTACCGCACGTGAGTCAGAAAGTACTTGGAAAGTGACGAAGCTGTATGTTATTAAATGACAAAACATATTTAGAGGTTTTATTTAAAAATCTCTCACTGTTCATTATCAAAGTTACAAGATTGTTTGCATACCAATAGACAGACTGTAAACATAGGAAATTTTCATTAAGGAAAGATGGGTTTACCGTAATTTGATCTTTTACAAAAAATTACTGCAAGTTATTGATAACAGAATTTCTCTTTTACTTTCTTAAGTCTAATTCTCTTGAAAATTAAACCAATGTTTCCACTCCCTTGAGCTAAAGTTCAACCATGGTCACCTTAGGAAATACCCCTGTTTATTTGTTAATCAGAAATACAAATTGAGTGGCACATTATTTCCATTTCTTCTTAGGCCAAAGGTTTCGGCTTCATTATATTTTACAAGAAAATAGAAGACTTGCAGTGGTCCTGTGAAGTCTTTCATGTCACAGCTGAGGTTTAATGACGGCAGTGGAGGAAAGCAGTGGTAATGCAAAGACCAGCCCAATCGCCCTTATCTGACATGGAATCTTTTTCCTGTTTGGCTTGCAGCAGCAAAGTGTTTCTGGTCAAGATGCCTCCACCAAACCTGATTGAAGCAGAAAGGTGACATGCTCTGGTAAATCCTGTTTAAGGGTGATTCCGTTCAGGCAAATGGTTGATCCTTTAATCTGTTGGTTGTGGGATGATACTAATATGAAGAAAATTATCCGGGTAGCTCAGATGTTCACTCAACCATTGCAGAGGTGTTTCCAGCATTGGCTCAATTCCATGAATCATTACTTGATTCTTCTTTTCCCCATCTATTCCAGGAAAAGAAATCCAACAGTGATTATTAAGAGTCAAAATTGCTGAAGAAAAAAAATCTGTTGTCTTTTAAGAATCCTTAGTGAATTAAATGGATTTTTACAGCTTTAACAGGTTAAACCTCATCTGTCTCCTGAGCAGGAAATGTGGACATGGAGAAAGTTCAAATGTTGCAATATGTATCACCCAAAACAGAAACCTGAGGGTTACAATGAATTCTGATAAAAATTCTGTTGCTATATGTGAAAGTATTCATTCTTTCTTAATTACTGTGCGTACCTAAGATTGACGTTAATGAAACTATAGTGGAGAAAACAGCCCATTGTACCCACTGGCCAAACTTACTTTACTTACACATTAAAAACTGTAGTAATTAGCTATTAAGAATGATAGCTATTGGAAGTAGGTCAATACATATTTAAAAAATGGAAAACAGAAATGTGACTACCCATTAACTAGAATAATAAAAAATCAGATCAGTGTTTGGAGAGATGTTTAATAAAACAGATGACAGCTTTAGGTTAATTTTCAGTGAAGCTGTTCAAGCATATAAGTTTTAGAGTCATTATTAGAATAAGAGTCAACAAAGTTTTAATCAGAAGGAACTAAAAGTCTGACTCAGGGATTCCTGTTTCAGAGTTATGATACCTGATTGATTTTTGACGGTAGAGTGGTTAAGAGCTACAGCTGCTCACCAAAAGGTTGGCAGTTGTATCCACCAGCCGCTCAGTGGAAACCCTATGGGGCAGTTCTACTCTGTCCTATAGGGTCACTATGAATCGGAATTGACTCGAAGGCAGCAGGTTTTCTTTGTTCTCTAATTAAAAAGGTGTTGCAATTCACACTTCTCTTTTAAATTCAAATTTTACTCCACATGAAAGATTAGTTTGTTTTTCATGATTTTGGGATGATGTACTGACAGCCTTTCAGCAAACAGAAACACTCTTGGTTGTTGTAGGAAAACAAAGAAAGCAAAACCAAACACCTCTAATGGAAAGACAAAACAAAACACAGAACCACCAAGTATCTTTGTGTAACTCCTTTAGCACAATTCATGGCTTGCCTCTTTTGTGGTCTCTTCAAAATACAATGTTTAAACCTCTCAGCTTCCTGGAGACAGAAAACGACAAGAAAATGGAATTCATGGAAGTACATGAGAGGGAAATACCTTAATTTTTCCTTTCTGCTCTGTTCAAAATGACTTTTGAATCCCTAGTGCATTAACGTGTAGGTAAAATGGGCATATGATACATGGTGATAATGTATGGTGCCTTAAAACCTGAAACTAAAAATTTAAATTTTCTCTTAGAGGCAGCAGAGTCATGGGAAGCCAATCTGTTAATAATCAATTGATTGACAATAAGGGAAGACATAAAAACACTACAGAAAGTTGATAAAAGAGTGCCAAAAAAAAAACACAAAAAACAAAAAACTATCAATCCCAAAACCAACCAAATAAAAACCCCAAACTCCTTAATCACTGTGTCAGAATTTTAAAAAAATTTTGCAAAATGGTATCACCTCATAATACTATTAACCTAAAAAATTCTTTCATTGCTTTCTCAGCCAGTCTTTGTTGCATCTCTACACACTTTTTTACACAGCTGTGATCTCAGTGTTACTACAATGACTGGTTTTCATAACGATGATATAAATCATGCATAAATAAAATATTAAGCTATATAAAGAATACCGTAGAAAGCATGGTATTAGTACTTTGGGAAGATTTAAAAATGATAATCAAATCGATAAACTCTCAGCTATACAGAATGATTAATTCTCTGAAGGTGCCAGATTGCCAAGATTTTACCGTATTAGATCTTTCTCAGAATATCTGAAAACATTTCTGGTGCAGTTCTCTTCATATTCTTATTATATTTCTTTGAAATATTTAAGTATTCTCAGAATGTTCCTCCTACTCAGCACTGAGTCAAAAAATGAAAGAGCAGTGGTTCCTTATCGGTTAAGTTTTTCCTTAAGCCAGAGTTGCCTTTGGATATGCTGTAACACAGAGCAGAAGCAAGTCACAACTCAACATTCAGACTTCTGTGCCTAAAGCAGTATTTAAACGTGGAAGCCAGTACAACATGGCACATAGTCCACTGCTGAATAGAGTGTGTGAAAGGCAAAAGATCAACCCTCATACACAAAAGGATAGATGGATTTTATGAGCTGTACAACAGAGTTGGAGAACATAAGCACTATTTAAATACTTCCTGTTAAAAAACAAATCACATTATCAGAGTCTAGAATAGGCATCATTGATTCTCTGGTTTAGAAGGTGGGGGACCTTTAACTCTTTCATGCTCCAATCAATTTGCAGCTTCGAAATTTCTGTTGATATCATGTGTTTTCATTAGTGGAAGCATGCTGAATCACTGTGCCTGAATTTTTGGTAGGTAGTATGAATTTTTTTTCTTGCCCCCTCCCATAAACCAAAAACAAAAAACAAAAAAATCCAAACTTGTTGCTGTCTAGTAGATCCCAAATCATAGTGACCCCCTCCCATAAGCCTAGCCTAAATGCTTAGTGGTATATATGAAGTACCACTAATCATACTCCAGAGTCCCTACGGGGGTCTATTGGTATATATGTGTGTGTAACAAATAAAAATTTTCTACTTTTCCTACCAAAAATTTAGATACCCCATATAATACCCTATAGTAATCTGTGGCACATGCCCATTTCTTCAGTTTCAAACAGTCATAAAGGCCCCTGCCTTGTGACAGCATGCACCATCAGTGGTGCAGCAGCTTCCCAATAAGCCCGAGGCTGAAATGAAAAAGTTCTTGGTCCCTAGAGGTATCCGTGAGCACGAAAGTGTTAAATGTACGGCATAATAAAACTATCACTGACTAAGGCAACTAAGGAAGAGAATCTAGGACAGCCTAGGACTGTCAATACAACAGTTTTATGTTTTAAATATATTATTTTGTCACTGCCTACATTTGTGCATATTTATCTTCTTTTTTCTGACTTCCTCCAACAACACATTAGTAACCAGAGAGATTCTTGGAATGTGACAGCAATTCCCCCGGAACTATAAAGTAAAGTTTCCCTTCTATTTATCACTGTATCCCCAGTGCCTGGCATGGTGCCTAACACATAATAATGAATCAATAAAGGTTTTCATAGATTGGATAATTTCCTTGCTGGTAGAATACAGTGCCATAATCTAATGTTTTAGCATTGCTAAGTAAAAGGGCTCTTCCTATATAATTATTAAACTTTAAAGCAACAAAAAATGTTTCTAGATGAGGCAAAAAGTATATATGCTATCACCTTAATTCACGCTACCATAAATAACAACAAAGCATGACTGGACATTTTAGCAATATCAGAACTAACAAAAGGGAACAGTGAAAAGCTGGTAGCTCTTTCTTTTTTTCTAACAGTAAAAAAGAAATATTGATGACACTACTAAAGTAAATGTGTTTTTGGTAAATGTGTCTCTGTGTTTCAAAATGGAAATCTAGAATTTAATATATTTGGGAATGAGAAATAAGTCATTACAAAGAAAATGACTCAGGAGAAATATGTTACTCCACACCTCACCCACTCATATTTTTTGAAAATGTTAACTTCAATGCAAACACTTGAGACAGTAATCAAGCAAACCAATTCTATATGAACTTCCTTTATACAGGGCACTATTTAGGGCTAACTCTGGTTTTGATATACACCTTCCCCTTACTTATCAACTATTTCACTATTTGACATTTTGCATTTATGATAATAGTAAAAAAAAATTACTATCTATTTTGAGCATTAAAGACACACATCTGGTAGTAAGAAAGCTGAGGTGTGAGGAGAGAGTAACATTGGCTTTGATGGTTAAGGTTATGTGTCAACCTGGCTGGGCCATGATTTTCAGTGGTTTGGCAGTTATGTAATGATGTAGTTGTCCTTCATTTTGTGATCTGACATGGGTCATCCTCCATTTTCGAATAATACTGATTTCGCATAATGACCTGGTTATGACCCTAGCCATGTCAGTAAGTGAGGAGAGGGTGTAATTTCAAACTTACAGAAAAGTTGCAAGAATAATACGAGAAGTTCTCACGTACTTTTTTCCCAAATTTACCCACTGTTTACATTTACCCCATTGGCTTTATCATTCTGTGTTTTCCAAATCATTTGACAGTAAGTTGGAGTCTCTTTGAGCCCCCTTTAGCCCTAAATACTTCAGTGTCTATTTTCTCACATAACCACAGTATAGTTAATAAAATCAAGAAATTTAATATTGATATAATACTATTATGTAACCCATATTCACATTTTATCAACTGCCTCAATAATATTTATTTCTGTAGTCTAGGAGTCAGTTTAGGAATCACACATTGCATTTAATTTTCATGTCTCTCTACTCTGTATTTAATCTGGTATAGTATCAAAAGCTTTCTTTGTATTTAATCTTGACAATCACGAAGAGTACATGCCATTATTTTGTAAAATGGCCACACTGTACTTTTTTAATCTAAATTATTATGCTAATTCATCTTATAAATAGAAGTACAGTCATTAATAATATTTTCGGTTTGTGAATTAAATAAAATGCCAGAAGGCAAAACCACCAAGTACTAGGGAAAACTGAGGTTAACATCCTCGAAAATACCAATGTCCCAACAAAAAAATTACAAGACACAAAAAGAACAGAAAACAATGGCCCATTCAAAAGAACATGACAAAGGGAGTGAAAGTGCATGCAGGGATGACCAAATAATGAAAAAAGAAAGGAAGAATATAATACAACCATATCAGATATAATTAAAGAACTAAGGGAAAACAAAGACAAAGCTAAAAGAAAACAATGCAAGAACAAAATGTGAGGATCTAAAAAAGAGAGACATTGCAAATGAAACAATAACTGAAATGAGAAATACAATAGAAGAACTTACCAACAGATTTAATCAGACAGGAGAAAGAATCAGCAAGTAAGAGAATAAGACAGTTAAAACTATAGGCGCTGAAGAACAACAAGAACAGAGACTCAAGAAGGCTGAGCACAGTTTAACGGGATTATGGGACAACACGACAAGAGAATTAATATAAGTATCATGGGAATTCCAGAAGCAGATGAGAGAAATGGACAGAAAGAATATTTGAAGAAATAATGACAGGAAATTTCCCCAATCTACTGAAGGACATGAATTTACAAATATAAGAAGCTCAAAGAACTCCAAACAGGATAAACCTGAAGAGATCTACACCAGGACACCTTTTAGTTAGGCTCTCAAAATTTAAAGATAGAGAATTCTGAAAGTATTGAGAGAGAAGCAAACAGTCACATGCAAATGATTCCCAGTAAGATTAAACGTGGATTTTTCCTCAGAAACACTGGGGGCCAGAAGACAATGGAATGGCATAGTTAAAGTACAGAAAAACAAAAACAAAACCTGTCAACCAAGAACACTGTACTCAGAGAAACTATCCTTCAAGAATGAGGGTGAAATTAAAACATTTCCAGTCAAACAGAAGCTGAGAGAGTTCATATCCACCAGACCATCCCCACACAAATATTAATGAGAGTTCTGCAGATGGAAGGGAAAAGGCACTAGAATATAATTCAAAGTTATGTGTAAAAATAAAGACTCCCTAATAAAGGGAAATGGATGAAGAAGTATAAGGCCTAGTAATAAGGTATTCATGCTTGATAATTGTAAATGTTTTGTCCCTCATGATTTTTAAAAAACAAATACATGAACAGCAAGGATAAAATTATGTTATAGGGCACATGAAATATAAAGACATAATTAGTGATAACAACAACAAATGGGGGGGGATGGTATAGATACAGAATTTCTCGTATGTATGGAAGTTAAGCTGACATCAATTTACCAAGCTCTTAAATGTAATATTTATGGTAACCACTAAGAAAACATAAAAAGCATACACGAAAGGAAAGGAGAGGGGAAACAAAAAAGCTCACTACAATAAACCAACAAAACACAAAAAGCAAGCATTACTAAATGACAAAGACGGCTTAAGACACACAAAAAACAAATAAAAAAATAGCAGAATTAAGTAACTTCTTATCAGTAATTATAGTGAATCTAAATGCACTACATGCTACATCAAAGGGCAGAGTGGCAGAATGGACAAAAAAACATGATCCAACTATATGCTGTTTACAAGAGACATAAACTCAAGGACCACAAGTAAGTTGAAAGTGAAAGGATAGAAAAACACATTGCATGCAAATAATAATCAAGAGAGGTGGGGTGGCAATCTTAATATCAGACAAAATAGACTTTAAGACAAAATCTGTCAGAAGAGAGAAAGATGGACATAATATAGTCATAAAAGGGTCAATTAATCAAGAAGACTTAACAATCAAACATATCGGGGCACCTAAATACATAAAGCAAACACAGAATTGAAGGGAAAAATATATAGTTCTACAATAATACTTGGACAATGAATAAGGAAGACGGAAGAATTGATTTATTTGACTTGTGGTGTTGGTGAAGAATACGGAATATACCCTGAACTGCCAGAAGAATGAACAAATCTATCTTGGGAGAAGTATAGCCAGTATGCTCCTTAGAAATAAGGATGGCGAGACTTTGTCTCATGTACTTTGGACATGTTATCAGGAGGGGACGGTCCCTGGAGAAGGACATCAGGCTTCGTAGAGAGTCATAAAAAAAGAGGAAGACCCTCAACAAGATGGATTGACACAGTGACTACAACGGTGGGCTCAAGCATAATGACGATTGTTGAGAATGGTGCAGGGCCGGGCAGTGTTTCATTCTGTTGCACATAGAGTCGCTCTGAGTTGGAAGTGACTCAACGGTATCTAACAACAACGAGATAAAAAAAAAAAAAAAAAAAACCCAGAAAATAACAAATGTTGGCAGGGATGTGGGGAAATTGAAACCCTTATCCATCGCGGGTGGGAACACAAGACGGTACAACCATTGTGGAAAACACTAAGGCGGTTCCTCAAAAAACTAAAAATAGAGCTACCGTATAACCCAGCAATTCCACTCTTAGGTTGAGGGCAGACACTCAGAGAGAGACTACACACAAATGTTTACTGTTCACTCTAGCCGAAAGGTAGAAACAATCCAAATGCCCATTAACAGGTGAATATATAAATAAAGTGTAGTACATACATACAATGGAATGCTACTCAGCCAGTAGGAGAAATGAAGTCTTGATACACGCTACCGTATGGATGGAGCTTGAAGACATTATGCTGAGTGAAATTAGCCAATCACAAAAAAAAGGACAACTATTATATGACCTCACTTATATAAAGGGAGAAGTAAAGGCAAATGTACAGAGACCAAAGTTTATTAGTGGTTACCAGGGATGAGAGGGCGGGGGAGAAGAACATTTAATGGTGATGGAAAAATTATATTGATTAAGGTAGGGTTACACAGCCAATTATTGTACTTACTGTCAATAAGTTGTCAATAAGTTGCACATCTGTAAAAAGTTGAATTGGCCAAAGTTGTGTGATAGATATATTTATACCAATGACAAAAAAAAAAAAAAAGTAGCTGCTGAAGCTGCTTATGTACAACCAAACACCTGATGGGATTTGGTTCCTCGGTTTGGAGGTTTACGGTCATGGTTTCACAGGACATCCCAGTTAATTGTCCAAATAACGTGTTTAGTGTTTCTGCTCTATCTCCTAGTTCATTGCATAGTGCCTTTTAAAAGCTTGCTTGCAAGTGGCCATCCAAGGAACAATAATTGGTCTCAATAACTGGGCTATGGCTGCTAATCAAAAGGTTGGCAGTTCAGATCCAGGCACTCCTTGGAAACCCTACAGGGCACTTCCACTCTGTCCTTTAGGGTCGCTATGAGTCGGAATCAACTTGACAGCAATGGATGGTATTCTTCTGGAGCAACAGAAGGAGAGACAGGAATAGGAGGAGGATATGGTATGTGTGGCTAACTGCCTCCATGAAAAACTGCCTCCTTTGCCATGGGACCGGAAGAACTAGAAGGTGCCTGGCTGCCTGTCTTAGCTACCTAGTGCTGCTATAACAGGAATACCACAAGTGGATGGCTTAGACAAACCTAAGTTTATTCTATCACAGTCAAGTAGTCTACAAGTCCAAATTTAGGGTCAACTCCAGAGGAAGGCTTTCTCTCTCTCTGTCAGCTCTGGAGGTAGGTCCTTGTCATCAAACTTCCCAAGGACTAGGAGTTTCTCAGCGCAGGGACTCCAGGTCCAAAGGACACATTGTTCTAGAACTATTTTCTTGGTGGTATGAGGGGCCCATGTCTCTCTGCTCACTTTCTCTTTTATATCTCAAAAGAGATTGGCTTAAGACACAATCTAATCTTGTAGATTGAGTCCTGCCTCATTAACAGAACTGCCACTAATCTCATCTCATTAACATCATAGAGATAGGCTGCACAACACATACAAAAATCATATCAGATTGTAAAATGGTGGACAATCACACAATACTGGGAATAATGGCCTAGCCAAGTTGACAAATATTTTTTGGGGACACGATTCAACCCAAGACACTACCATTACGGGACATTTTGATCAAAGATTCCACAGAAGAATCCTGATCGAAATGGGGAATATGCAGAACAAAATTTCAAATTCTCATGGACTCTAGACGTTCTGGAACCATGGAGGGTAGATGAATAGCATAAAATATTGCCCTGAGATAATCTTTAAACCTTAAACTGAAAATATCCCCTGAAGTCATCTTAAAACTGAACAATAGCTTAGCTTAACTAGGAAAAAAGGTTGGCTTTGAGCATTACTCTCTTTTAAGAACTATCTATATGAGATCAAATTGACTACAGCAATTGGAAAGATTAGATAAGAAACTTAGGGGGCAGTGAGTTTATGTTAATGAGGGAGAAACAACTCTGAAATGGAGGGTGAGAATACCTGCACCGCTTGAACAATGTACCTATTTTTACACAAATACGTGCCACCTATGTTTGTTCGCCAACCGCCCTCTACCTCCACAAGGTATTTTTGTAAGCGTACATCTTAGTAATCTAGTGCTGCCATAACAGAAATATCACAAGTGGATGGCTTTAACAAAGAGAAATTTATTTCCTTGTGGTAAAGTAGGCTAAAAGTCCAAATTCAGGGTGTTGGCTCCAGGGGAAGGCTTTCTCTGTTGGCCTTCTCATCAATGTTCCCCCAGCTCCAATGGACGTGCTCTGCTCCTGGCACTGCTTTCTTGGTATTGTGAGGTCCCCAACACTCTGCTTGCTTCACTTTCCTTTTTATCTCTTGAGAGATAAAAGGTGGTGCAGGCCACACCCAAGGGAAACTTCCTTTGCATTGGATCAGGAATGGGACCTGGCTAAGGGTGTTACAATCCCACCCTAATCCTCTTTAACATAAAATTACAATCACAAAATGGAGGACAACTACACAATACTGGAAATCATGCCCCAGCCAAACTGATACACACATTTTTTGGTGGACATAATTCAATCCATGACATTATACTATGCTAATTTTTTTCATAGCAACATGTAAAAAAAAAAAAAAAAGGCATCGTGACGTGTGTAAAATAACTTGCACAGGGGGCGGGAGAGCAGCTGGCAAACAAAAATGGAAGGTGTACATTATCTGTTTAAAAATACAGTAATCAATGTCAATAAATTGTACATGTAGAAGCTGTTGAATTAGTGTATGTTTTGCCATGTATATTCTCAACAACATTAAATAAAATTTAGGGAAAAAAATTAATAAAGGCCAGAAATAAATGTAAGAGACATATACTCTCCTTGGGTAGAGAAGAAATTCAATTCACCATAAGTGTTAAACCTTCAGAGATCATATTTCAACAAGAGAACAATAAATATAATTTCTTACATTTATCTTACTTTTATGTCCAAGTATTATGACATAAGACAAAAAAATCTAAACGTATTGTGATGGTTAAGATTGTGTGTCAACTTGCCTGGGCCATGATTCTCAGTGTTTATATGTGATTACCCCCATGATGGGATCTGCTATGAGTAGCCAGTCAGTCGAAAGGGAGTCTCCTGGGACGTGTGGCCTGGATCTAAATATAAGTGGACGTTCTGGCTTCTGCCTCCACTGGATCCCCTGCAGCTGCCTCCTGTTCTTCTGACCTCCGGTTCCTGGGACTTGAGCTAGCAGCTTTCCTGCTGATCTTGGGATTCACCAGTCTTCACAGCCTGTGAGCACGAGCCCTGTTCTCCGACCTGATGATCTTGGGTTCACCAGCCCCTGCAGCTATGTGAATCAGGAGAAGCCTTGCAGTCTTGCCTGCCAATCCTGGGTTTCGTCAATATTCACAGCCTGAGAGCAAGAGCCCTGCTCGTGGATCAGCCTATCTTGGGTTCACCAGCCCCTGCGGCTACGTGAATCAGAAGCCTCTATCCAGATCTAAGGACTTGGGACATCCCAGTGTCTACAATCATGTGAGCTGTTTCCTTGATATAAATCTCACTATGTATATTTATATGCTTTACTGTTTTGCTTCTCTAGAGAACCCAGCCTAAGACATGAATCATATACATTTTTTTTTTTTTTTAATTATCTGCAGCAGTAAGTAGCCTCATAAAAACAAAGTCTTCAGCAGCACCTATTTTAAAGTGAACGTTTTTGGAACTGTGTTACATTTTAAGAAAAATAAATTCAGACAAATTTTGGTTATGATTAGGATGGTAGCAATTACATACAACAACCAAAACAACAACAACTGCAGTGGATTAATTATTTTTGTGTAGCCTTTCTAGCCATGGTCTTATAACTCCCACCCAGGTGATGGGCAGGACTGTGTCATAGGGTAATTTTGGCCCACCAAGGGGACTGGTCAGTTTTGCCTTAAAAGAGAGTCATTTATAGAGAGGAGGATCCTACCACCACCAAGGAAGAACAGCCAGGAGTGGAGAGTCCATCCTTTGGACCCAGGATCCCTGCACTGAGAAGCTCCTGGAAGCAGGAGACGGAGAGAGAGAGAACAAGCTATAACCCTAAAGATGGTGAGAAGAGGTGGCAGGAGAGATCCGGCAGCAGGAGACAGTATGGTGGGCTTCCTGGGCCAGACAGAGAAAGCTGAGTGCCTCTGGGCAGGGACCTTGGGCCAGGGAGAGGCATGCCTGTGAGCATGGCTGGGAAGAGGCTGTCCTGATGGAAAAACTGTATCCTTGAGTGTTCCTGAGCCTGAATTATAACCTGTTACTTCCCTAATAAAAACCCCATAATTGTGAGTATGGTCTGTGAGTTCTGTGTAGCCACTGCAATGAATTATCGAACCCAGTAGAGGGTGCTGTGGGAGGGAAGGTTGGTGTCAAAATTGGTAAAGATGGCAGAGAGAGGAGGCTTGTCTGGCCTCTGCCTCATGAGAGTCAGCCTCGCGCTGTTGATCTTGGTTCTCCTTCCCCCTTGTGGGGTTGGATGAGGTCAGATACCACCCCTATGCCGTTTCTACCACCACAACAAAAAAACATTAGCCAAACAAATCATAAGTGCAAATTTCAAAGCTAAAATGATGGTAAATTCTTCATATATATATATATACATACTTTATATATACACAAAACAATGTCTAAAACAAACAAAAAAAAAACCAAACCCTTTGCGGTCAAGTCAATTTGGACTTATAGCGACCCTATAAATATATATATATAAGGAAGTAACTATATACAATAATATAAATGAGACATAAAAGAGAGCGGGCCAGCTACACACCGATAAAGGAATGGGAGTCAGGCAATTTGAATTACAAATACTGGTCATGGATGAATTTGGGCAGGTCTTTCATCTCTTTGAGACCATTTCCTTTTATATGAAGTGAAAGTGTTTGTATAGATCCATGGCTTGCAAACATTGCTCATCATTAGAAATAATTTGGGAGATTAAAAAAAAATATATAAACTGAGCCCCTCCTCAGACATTCTGAATGAATTTCTGACGTAAAGACTGTTCTTAAATGTTCCCTCCAATAAATCTTATGATCATATGGGTGTAGAATTTTCCTTCAAAACAAATTTTATGCAGAAATCCAACAAAGAACACAGATGAAGGTGGGGCAGCTTGAGGGTAATGGAGGTTTGCGCCAGTTTCAAGTCCTGCTTGCTGACTTATGACCCATGGCAGTTTTGGAGATAGCTCTGCGGGCCACAGTTTGTAGAACACTGACTTAGACTAGATAAGCAAGCAGATGTCCCTTAGTTCTAATATATGAGTATCTTATGTCTAAATAGCAAAATATTTCTAATCAGAGTTCAAACCACCATAGGCTCATAATTCACCAGTTTTAAATTCATAGGCAAATCACTTAACCTTTTGAGTCTTTTTCCTCATCTGATAGGGTGGATAAAGAATTTCAGTCTCCAAGGTTGCATGGAGGATCAGCTGGGATATCCAAGTAAAGTGCATAAGGCTCAGACATAGTAGGTATCCAAAAAAGAGAGGGACTCTCCTCTCGAACCCCCACTCATTCTCTAAAAAAATAAGAAAGCCAAAAACACTTACAAAATGAGGCCAGAAAACTAGTTTAACAAGAGGCATGGTTTAGTAGCAAAAAGTAAGGACTCATAATAATTCTCTTCCTGTATACTAGAAAAAAAAAATAATAATTTGTATTGTATACTAAGTCATGGGACTAGGTAATTTTCTTAGTACACGACATACCAAAAAGATATATGAAAAGCATGGATTCAATTATGTGACTGGCGTGCAAAGGGCTGTGCGGAACTGGCCTCATGTTAATACATACTCTGAATTACTCGGCCCCATTTCTATGCAGCGTGGCACAAGACTTGTATAAATTCATTAAAAAACCAAGATCCAATGATTATAAAAACAACTAAATGTAAAAAAAAAAAAAAAATTTAAGCATTGTAAACCCATTTAGTGGTGCTCTCAACACACAGATTCAGTGGGGCACATCATCTAGAACTCAAATGAACCCTGCCATCCATGCTTATGTTATTTTATAGACCTTAGGAAAAGTTCTTAAAAAAAAAAAAAAAAAAGAGAATATTCAGGAATGAAAACTTCAGAAGGAAAAATAAAACCCTTCCAAAATCTTCATTTTATACATTTTTGTGTATATCATTGAGAACAATTCAGCCTTCTTTGTGATGAATTTGCCTTTTAGAGATTTCTATTACCAAGGGCTCATAACCTCCCCCATCCCCATCTGCATTTTAGCTCTTATTTCTTGGCCAATTTTCAAAAAGGAAGAGGACCTAAATATCTTTAAAAGCAGGTTACCTGAGATTCTAGTGAGATGTCTGAGTTTCCCAATGACTATTAATAATAGTACAGTAAAGACATGAGGCCTGTTTTAATTTAAAAGAGGCTAAAGAAATAGTATATCTTCAAGGAAAACTCATACATGCTTTTAATCAGAAAATTTCAGTTTAATTAAATTTTTTTTAGTTCACACTTGTGAATATGGAATGAAGTACATCTAAGGTCAACTGTTACAACCACTGTGTTTTCCTTTATGGCTGCACATTTATATTTTATAATTCAGCAGAAAACTAACTTGATTTGCTATCTGGAGATGTGTGACGCTGAAGGTAAAAATTCTAAAATATTTAATAATTTCTGAGAAAGTTTTAAAGAACAGAGAGATGAGCTTTTTGATTACCACAAGTCTGAACACTTTTGTTCTGGCTGACAAATTCTTAAACCTCTGTTATGTTCATTAGTAAAATGCCAGCTAATTGAATCCACTGACATGAAAAACCACAGGCTGAAATCTGAAGTGCATACATCATGCTGAGGGATCTTGACTCAGCCACAGCAGTAATAGTCAGTGAGGTCAGGTCAAAGAGGGTTACACCAAGCCAGGATATGGCCAAAGGAATACATCAAACGCTGATTTTAAAAGGGCAATTAATCTTAGACAGAAACGCTTCCTGGGGAATGAGATCTCAATCTTAAGAGCACACTACATGATGTAGCAGTAAAAATGTACATATACAAGCTTATGGAGCTTTCATCCTATGATCACAAACAGAAGGAGAGTGCTGTTTATCAGAGAAATACAAACCCATTTAAGAATACTTACATTAACTTCTTCCGGATCTATACTACTTAGCAGTATAGGTCTTAATGAATAAATAATATCACAGCTAATATATACCATGTATCCCTTTCTAGGCACAATTTCTTTTTATTTTATATATTTCATTATTTCTGCCCCAAATATTTTCACAGCCTTGGCTCTTAACATCTTTTAACAAGGTTTTCAAAATATGTCCATGTTAACTCTTACCATGGATTTTTGCTTATTACCTTTATTACTTCTTAGTAAGGACATAAACCAAAGATCTAATTAGAAAAATATGCTATTTAATTAGCTAAAATTATAAAAAGAAAACTGTAATAAGTGATTGTAATACATCATTTTAATAAACTGATTAAAGGCCTCCTGACAATAAGATAAAAATATGATAAAAGTTAGAAATTAACCTTATTCTCGAAGTAAAAAAAAAAAAAACAACAACCCTGAAATAAACATTGAAAACCTAAGTTCAAATGTTTTTGATCTGCTTTCATACAATTCTAGTAAGTCTAGTGGGTAGAACAAGGCTCATTAATATTTGTCAAGTATGAATTATAGAATAGTTCAAAATTAATTATTTTACTTAATATTTGGGCCGTAAGTGTGCTGTTTACTAAACACAGACAGACTGAGGTCCCACAGGACTTGTTTTAATGACAAGACAGCTTGCTTTAAATCGCCTGCTGTATTATTATTTTCTAGAGCTAAAGATGGATCAATTAATAAATAATTAATAAAGGTTAATTAACTTCTTGAGATTAAGATAAGAACAATAATTAAGGAGGGGAAATCAGAGGTTATCTTCTGATGGGTCCAGTAATCTCATCATCTTCACTAACATGGAACAATGAAAATAATCAACTTATTACTTCTTTGGTTTTTAGAAAAGACAAATGCCAGTGGATTAAGGCATTAAGAGATTCTGTATCACCAAGATGAGTGAATGCTGCCCATGTTTTGGGACCAAGTACAAAGATGGAGGACGAATGAAGTAATCTGGGCAAATAATTTAACCCATATAAACTTAGAATTTGATAGCATAATGATAAAGTTAAGAAAAGGAAATATAACTACCAATTTGAAACGGAGCCTAACAGGAAATCTCTGCCCAACCTAGCTGTACCTTGGCTCATGTTTGATGAGTTCCGTGAGGGCTGCATTGGAAGCTCTTTTGGAGTTTCCGCTGTGAATGTTGCTGTATCGTTTCTTCCATAAAATACATACGCAATGGGGACTACAGAACACTGACGAGCAGAGGGCTTTAGGACGAGACTGAAAGGGCAAGGCTCCCACAGTAGCCAACTGACCCAATCCCACATGTCAGGCTCACTGTATCTCAGCAAAGTTACAAATGAACCTTCTGGAGTGACTTACGCAGAGTTGAAATGTCAAATAAATGTGCGATCTTCTGTTTGGTCTTCCTTAATAAAAAACTTCCACTAGCAGCACTACCTACTGCAGCTTACTTTTGGACCTCTTATCTCAAAGTGCTTTATTTTTAATATATTTTAACAAGTGTATGATAACTGAGCTTGCTGCAGGGGGTATAGTGCTTATTCCTGCATTCCCAAAAGACACACTTCTAGCATTTCCAGTTATATCCAGAAGTTAATTTCTAAAAAAAGGTAAAAATCAAAGGAATGGAATTTTAGCCATACTTGGAAATACTTTATCTCTAAAACCAGTTGTAATATTAGTTTACATTTATAGTTCATCATACATTTATATCTCCTGTGTATGAACCAAACATCAATAATACGTGTCTCTGAATAGTGAGATTATCAGTGATTCAACAAACAGCTTAAAAAAAAGGAAAACAAAACTGTTTATGAATTTACTTTCTAAATTTCTCATACTCCAAAACCAAATCCAATGACATCAAGTCAATTCTGACTCACAGTAACCGTATAGGACAGAGAACTGCCCCACAGGGTTTCCAAGGAGCGACTGGTGGATTCAAACTGCCAACCTTTTGGTTAACAGCCAAGATCTTAACCACTGCACCCACCAGGGCTCCCAAATATCTTATAAGTATAGTTCTTTTATTTATGGAAAAATTAACAAAACTATAAGAAAACAAACAAAAGTTAATTTTAAAACTGTGGAAAAATACAAAAGATTATGAAATCTCATTTCAAAAATCTTTTGGCTCCATCTCCCCTCCACCCCCCAAAAAAAGATACAAGGTAAGACACCTCCAGGAATGGGTGTGCAGGTAGGACAGGTCACAAATTTAGGAGAACAAACAGTCTTGTGCAGGGGCCAAGTTAATCTTGTATGTGTTATTGTGACATGGCTGTAGAAACTGCAAAAGAGAGCACGAAGGTGCATTTGGACCAAGGGCATCAGTTCAAAGTGTGTGACTGCTTTCCATTTCCATCCTTGATGGTCACAGTTACCGTTTTAATAAATTCAACAAAAGGTATGGCCAGAATTATATATATGAACACTAAAATAACAAACTGAACAAAATAAAAACAGTAGAGGCTCAGGGTTTCTAAGATCATACCAGGAAATACTATCAAAGAGAGCATGTAGGCAATTAAGCACTAAACACAAATCACAGAATGGTTAGGGGAAAACAAGCATTTTGGAATATCGTTTTAAATGAAATTAAAAGGTAAAAAAAAAAAAAAAAAAAAACCACGAAGACAAAAACAAATGGTAGCATGGTTAAGTGGAAAAATCAATGAACCAGCAGGTGCAACACCTAAGTTCTAAACCTACTTCTGTACTTAGGTAGCTGAGAGACCTTTGGCAAAACAACTAAAAAATTAAGAGATCTGAACTAAATAAATTCTAAGGTGCTACAGTTATACAGCTCTTTGAAGATAACAAATACAAAACTGACACCCAACTGTCAATGATGGCTTGCCCGTTGCTATGATACTGAACAGGTTTCAGTGGAGCTTCCACAATAGGACAAACTAGTAAGGAAGGCCTGGTGATCTACTTCTGAAAATAGCCAATGAAAACCCTATGGATCACAACAGCCCAGTCC
This sequence comes from Loxodonta africana, assembly GCF_030014295.1. Classification (NCBI taxonomy): domain Eukaryota; kingdom Metazoa; phylum Chordata; class Mammalia; order Proboscidea; family Elephantidae; genus Loxodonta; species Loxodonta africana. The sequence continues at coordinate 169,983,181 of NC_087342.1, forward strand.
ACAACTGATCATGTGGGTGGGCAGCATTTCATCCCATTGTGCATGGGGTTGCCATGAGGTGGGGGTTGACTCAACAGCACCTAACAACAACAAATTGACGAAAGTATTTTTTCAATGTTCTTTAATTTAAAATACTACAAAGTACTCAAAAAGAGAGAAAAATACAGTACAGAGAAATGAATAATTGAAGGCCTATCCTTTTATCACTTTTTTTTTATCCTTATAGCGGGCATGTATAAAGTTTACAGATCCCATTTCTTATACTTCGAATGGAACAACCAGTCTATATTCCAAATTCTTCAAAAATGTAGCAAAATAGACAATGAACAGGATAAAAATTAACTCATACGGCACAGAGAAAATAAACTGGAACATTAAGATTATTCCTGCATCAAAAAAAATTACCGTGAATGTCCCAGTCAAAATTTCTATAACCAGGGTTCTATCTCTGAAAGGATATACAGGAAAAGGGTAACACTGGTTGCCCCTAGAGAGGGAAGCTGGGTTAGGGTTTGGGGGAAAGGAGTTGTGAGACAGACTTTCACTGGCTTACTTTATATACTTTGCATTTTGAAACCATATAAGTGTACTTTCTATTAAAAACATTAATTTTTAAATTATTTAACAGAGCACTCTCCAGAACACAAACACTAAACAAAAAAACTTAAACTTTTATGCTTCAAAGAAAATGAAAAGACAAGTTTCAGAATGGGAGAAAATATCTGTGAATCACTGTTCAAAATTATTAAAATCTACAGAATAGGATTCATAGGTTTAAAAGGTTTATTTACCATAACTGAATTCAGAAATAAAAGACCCATGACACAAGAGTTGTGATAAGATGAAAATTTTAAAAAGGTATATTTTACTTCGCCAGAGAGTAAATTCTAGATTTTGCTAATCATTTATAAAATGTAAATTAAATATTAAAACCTTCTGTTTCAAAAAAATTTTCCCTGTAAGATAATGAAAATATCTTCCTGAAGTAACTCAGTAGAATGTTATTCATAAACGCAGAACGCTTATGTTAAGTCAACATCAAAGGGTGTAAAACAAAAATGGAAGAAATCTTTCAGTGTTGCTGATTACCTTCAGGAGAAACTGCAGACGGACAAACTTCTTTAAGGAGATCTCCTAATGTATGCAACTGTCCATCTGCAGCCACAGGACGAAACAGCTTCTGAATGAAAGGTCGTTCAGTTGTTGTCTATGTGAAAAATGAAAACAACAATTCAAGCAATTAAGTCTTTGTTGCTGCCGGTTACAAATAATAGATTAGAAATTTTAAGTAGGTATTAGGTGCCTCTTGATGTGGTAAATTAGAAGCATACAACATCACTTGTAAAAAACAAAAACAAAAACCTGTTGCCATCGAGTCGACTCAGACTCACGGCGACCTATAGGATAGAGTTAGAACTGCCCCATATGCTTTCCAAGGAGCACCTGGTGGATTTGAACTGCCGACCTCTTGGTTAGCAGCCATAGCTCTTAACCACTACACCACCAGGGTTTCCATACATCACAGATGTAGTATTATTACCCAAAGCATTTAACATGATAAATTCATGTAAATCTAATGAAAACACAATAAGAAAAATTCAGAACGTGGGACATTCTAAATACTGCCTGTACTCTTCAAAAAAAATCAAAGGCATTAAAAAACAAAACAACTAAAAGAGATTGAAGAGACATAACAACTGAATACAAAGAACAAAACTTGACTGGATAATACTGGATTGGGGAAGAAAAAACTCAGCTATCAAAGACATTTTTGGGATAAATGGGGAAATCTGAATATAGAATGCACATTAGATGACATTATCGAATTAATGTCAAATTTCTTAAATGTGACAATTACAAGGACAATATCCTTCTTTTTAAGAAATTCATGCTGCAGTATATAGGGATGAAGTGCCATGATGTCTGACACTTACTTTGAAAAGGTTAAAAAAACTAAGCGTGTGTGTGCGGAGATCGTAAATACAGAAAAATTTTAACTACTGGTGAACCTAGGCGAAGGGCATATGGTATCTTAAATTTTCTTTAAATTTGAAAAATTTCAAAATAGTAGACGCAGTACTTTCCTTGTCAATCAATGTCATAATTTATTGCTAATAATTCTATTATTTTATATACTTTTTAAATTGTTTCATTTTCCTAAACTACCTATATAGGAGCACCACAAAGGTGACGTAGGTCTCATCATTGCACAGAGTGCAGAGGCTCTGGAAACAGCCGGGGTCACTAACAGCACTATCATTTAAGTGCTCTATGATCTCGCACCCAGTTACTCTATTTGTAATTCTGGGGCACTTCATAGCTCCTAAGTTTGTTGTGGGACTAAATGAGGAACTCTGCCAAGCACAGAAGAGGTATAATATAAATACGAAAGAGAATAAAAACTTTTTTTCCTCTATGTCCCTCTTAACTGTTATTTCATTTTAAAATGATAAGTTTTTATTTAAACATCCTGGAGTGAAAAACTATAAAAACCTGCAAGAATGGAATGATGTCTTATATTTCATAAGAATGTGATTTCAAATACCTAGACATTAAACAGAATTTTATTTTATTTTTTAATCACAGACGTATACAACAAATTCTTCAACAAAACTGTTACAGATATAGTGGGGAAAAAATCTGGTTTTAAGTGCTCATATAAGCTACAATGTAAGAAAAAATAGATGTGTTGGCACGTGAGCCACCTTTTACAGCTCTACACTGTGTATGTAGTGGGTATGTAACAAATTTTAATAATCATAGTCCAATTATATAGTTGACTGTCTAGGGCAAGTGTGAAAGAAAAAAACCATAGAAAATAACTAAAATTTTGATAATTAGTATGAATTTGAATATAATTCAATTCACTTCAATAAATGAACTCTTTAGGGAACTTTTTTTTTTATGATATCCTTCAATTTAAGAAGCTCATACTCTATTTTTACACCAGAAGAAACTGAGAACAATATACAATCAAGTGGTTAACTATTTACAGACAGGTTAGGAGAGTTCAGAAAAGAAATAAAGAACAAGGGACTTGTAGTAGTAATGCCACCACCCACTTAGGGCTTTCTATCTTCCAGGCAATGAAGAGGCTTTTAAGACTTTTTAGCAAAGGAAGTGACGTGATGAAAGAGGCTTTTTCTGAAGGCTAATGGAAAGCAGCACTGCATATGATGACTTCATTAAGAGGTAAGCTCAGGATGACTGGCGGGAGGCTGTCTGAATAATGCAAGCCTATGTGATGACAGGAAACCCTGGTGGCAGAGTGGTCAAGTGCTACGGCTGTTAACCAAAAGGTCAGTAGTTTGAAACCCAGGCGTTCCTCAGAAACTCTACGGGGCAGTTCTACTCCATCCTGTACAGTTGCTATGAGTTGGAATTGACTCGACGGCAATGGGTTTGGGTTTTTTTTTTTTTTTTAATGTGATGACAATTGAGGATGGATCAGTAGAAAAGGAGGGGCAGGACTGCACCCCAACTTAAAGAAAACAGTAAAAATGTACCTTCTATACCAAATCAAAAACCAAACCCATTGCTGCTGTGTCGATTCCGACTCATAATGATCCTATAGAACAGAGCAGAACTCTCCCATAGGGTTTCCGAGGCTGTAACCTTTATGGAAGCAGGCTGCCACATCTTTCTCCCGTGGAGCAGCTGGTGGGTTCAAATCATCGACCTTTCAGTTAGCAGCTGAGCGCTTAACCACTGAGCCACCAGGGCCCCTTTGGATTGAACTGGGTTTCCCCAAAAGATTATGTTGAAATCCTAGCCCCTGAGGCCTGTGAACATGACCCTATTTGGAAACAGGGTCTTTGAAGATGTTATCAGTTAACTTGAAGTCATACTGGAACAGAGTGGGCACTCATCCAATCTGAATAGTGTCCTTATAAAAGAAGAGAAGAGCACAGAGAGAGGGGAAGGTCCCTGTGAAGATGCTTTACAAGTCAATGAATGCCTGGGACTACCAGGTAGCTGGGACAGATAAGAAAGGATCTTCCCCTACCAAAAAACAAAAACAAAACCATCAATTCCCACTCCTAGCAACCCTATGGAAACCCTGGTGGTGTAGTGGTTAAGTGCTACGGCTGCTAACCAAGAGGTCGGCCATTTGAATCCGCCAAGTGCTCCTGGGGAACTCTACTGGGCAGTTCTACTCTGTCCTATAGGGTCTTGCTATGGCTTGGAAGCGACTAGACAGCAGTGGGTTTGGTTCTGGTTTAGCAACCCTACAGGCTTTGGCAAGTGTGGCCCTGATGACAATTAATTTGGACTTCTAACCTTCAGAACTGTGAGAAACTAAATTTATATTATAATTTTATAAGCCACTTAGTTCATGGTATTGTGTTATAGCAGCACTAATATAAATGAATACAAATGCTGAGCACTTTAACCACTGCGCCACCATGGCTCCTTGTATTTTCCGAAAAATAAAAAGACCAGACCCACTGCCTTCCAGTCCATTCCAACTCATAGCGACCATACAGGACAGAGTATAACTGTCCCACAGGGCTTCCAAGGAGCAGCTGGTAGATTCAAACTGCTGACCTTTTGGTTAGCAGCTGTAGCTCTTAACCACTACGCCACCAAGGTTCCCAGGGCTTCCATAGTCCCCCTAAAAATAGCTAAGGTCTTCCACAACATCAAAAAAATCTTTCTAAGTTGGCATTCATTGACTACTTAGTAAAAGGACTGTGAGGTAGCTACGCTGCAGTAAAACTACCTGAAAACTTGCTAAATAGGAAATGCCAAGTAGTCAGTTACATATTAGTAAGCAGATACTCTCCTTTACCCCCACTCCTAGAAATATGTGCTGTTATTTCTCTGTATCTCTTTTGTTTCTACTTTCTCCCAAATCTGAGCAGTCATTAAAAAGTTATAACTTCAACAGCTGTTAACAATGATGCATTTCGGTAGGGGGGAGATAAGCCCTAGCACTCTTAACATGTTATTTAAATTTAGTATGATAGAAAATAGCAAATAGGTGCCTGAATAAGTCACAACAAAGATTATGGAAAATAGTCAAATCTGGAGCTTTTTCCTCTTAAAACAAAAGCCCTCCACAGATATGCATCCAAAGTGCTCGTATGAGGTTCTGAAGGACAACAGGAATGGAGGGTAGATTAATGCAGATTCTTCAAAGTGAGTCACCAGATGTCAGCAGAGAAGACTGAATCATGCCAGGAAGTATTTAAAAGCTATCTTCCTTTTGAATATAACATGAATTCTGTAAATTTTATTTCAGTATACATGAAACAATGCTAATAATATCCATGATAATCTGAACCTCAGCCTGAAATGCAGAAGACACTGTAACAGGAATATAGCACAATACTTGCTTGATTTGGCCATATACTTGTCAATATGCAAACTATTTCACTGTCTTTTAGGAAACAGTTATCATCACCCTCTCATGAGAAATAACTAGACTTGGTAAAGACATCTTTGAACTATCCTCGTTATTTTTACAAACATATATGTGTGTGTGTGTCATTTATTAATACATCAAATGGGATACAAATTTGGGATGCTATTGACTGGCTGCTTGCCACCCCTCTTCTACTCATGTACCTTCACCAATGAGACAATAACTTTTTCGTATCTTGAGATACACTGACAAAAGTAGAACGAAATTTGTAAAAATGTCAAGCTAAATTTGTAAATTTTGTTAAATCCTAAGTATTTTCTTAAACAGTTCAAGAGTAAAACTTAAATTCTTACAAATGATGTGTGTTACAGCTATTGTGTTAACTGTAGGCCAATCATGTAACAAATTTATGTCTAAGAAATAAAATACAGAAAGTCTGTTTTCAATATATGAAATAGGTTAACCAATATCAACACTAATGTTGATAAAACAAAAAATGCTGACTTACTATAGTAAGTTGAAATCAGACACCGAATGGACTTTAAGAGTAACATACACATTCATATCACTGAGTAAAGTTTGAGTCTTATGAGCTACATAAGGTACGTGGTACATACTGCAACAAAAATGCAAGGCGGCTGTTAAAGGGCATGGGATTTGGAGTCAGAAAGTACTGGTTTCAAGTCCTGGTTCTGTCATTTACTACGTGACCACGGGCGCAATCATCTAACTTTCCTGAGCCTCAGTTTCCTCAACTGTAAATAGGAATAATTATATACATATGTGGACATACACACATATCTAAATAAGGATAAATGGGGATAATATCTATAAGGAAATGGGATAATGTCTCAAAATTAAATAAAAATGGGGATAATATCTACAATGCAGAGTTTTAAAGACAATAAAAGGTATAGCACAATCCTAGAACATAGTAAACGGTAACCTACAATGCCCCCACCACCATCGCCACAGTTTTAAACAGTGTAATGGTAATTTTACCTCAATACTATCCCAATATAGTATACTTAAGATTTTATTTCCTTTTAGTTTCAATCTATTTCCTCAAAGTTCACTTGTCTGGATGCTAAAAGTCCAGAATCATGAAATTCACCAGGTTATGTTATTGTTTATTTATACGGCAAGGGGAAAAAAGGGAATATCATTTAGGACTAAATTTAAAACTAGTCTAGAACTTAATAATAAAAGGATCCATAAAAAAGGAAATTATTGTTAAATTAGATGTCATCAAAATAAAAAATATATATACTCTACAAAATACCCTATGAAGAGAATAAAGAAGATGAAAAGATAAACTGCAGAATGGGAGAAAATATTTGCAAATCACATACCCAACAAAGGATTTTTAACTAGAATACATAAAACTCTTAAAACGCAACATTAAAAAACAAACAATTCCATTAGAAAAGGGGCAAAAAGACACGAACAGACATTCCACCAGAGTCCATTAAAAAAAAAAAAAAACAAACCATTGCCACCAAGTCAATTCTGACTCATAGTGAACCTAAGACAGAATAGAACTAAGACAGAATAGACAAAAAGGAACGACTGGTAGATTTGAACTGCCCACCTTTTGGTTGGCAGCTGTAGCTGTTAACCACTACGCCACCAGGGTTTCCAAAGAGGACATACAGATGGTAAATAAGAACATGCAAAACTGTTTAACAAAGCATTAGCCTAATGCAAATTAAAACACAAGGTGACATCACTATACATCTACCAGATTGTCTAAAAGAAAAAATAATTATATTGAAGGCTAGAGAACATGTGGAGAGCCCACTCATACACTGCCGGCACAAATATAAAATGGTACAGCCATTCTGGAAAAGAATATGGCAGTTTCTTATAAAACTAGACATCAGTTTACCATATGATGCAGCAATTGTATTCTTGAGCATTTATTTATCCCAGAGAAACAAAAACTTATTTCACAAAACACTTGTATGCAAATGTTTACAACAGCTTTATTCATGTTGTTGTGTACTGTTAATTCTGATTCACAGTGTCCTATATGACATAGTAGTAGGACTACCTCACAGCGTTTCCTAGCCTGAAATCTTTACAGGAGCAGACTGCCAAGTCTCCTCCCTCGGAGCTGCTGGTGCATGGGTCTAAAATGTTGACCTTTTGGTCAGCAGCCCAGGAGTTAACCATTATGCCACTAGGGTTCCTTGTTTTATTCATGAGAACCCCAAATTAAAAACAATTCAAATGTCCTTCAATGTGTAAATGTCAGACTAACTGCTACATACACACCATGAAATACCACTAGTAATAAAAAGGAACAAACTTCTGTACATGTGTGGTGTAACGGACTGCTTTTTTTTTTTTTATTGTGCTTTAAGCGAAAGTTTACAAAGCAAGTCGGTCTCTCTTGATTGCTTTTCATGTGGCCTTTCTAGCCATGGTCCTGTAACTCTCACCCAAGTGACTGGGCGGGACTGTGTGATAGAGTTATTGTGGCCCACCAAGGGGACTGCTCAGTTTTGCCATCCTACTGGGCTTGAAATGAGCCACCCCAAAAGTGAGAAAGAGAAGAGCCCACTACCACCAAGGAAAGAGATACCGCAGGAGATGGAACAGTGGGATTCCCGGCCCAGGGAGCAAGAAAGCTGAATGCCTTTGGACAGACTGAGAGCCAGGGAGAAGCCTACACCTGACCCACAAATTTGGGACTTGCCAGCCTCCATAACCACATAGCCATTCCCTTTTTATGGTTTGTGAGTTCTGTGAGACGTGGCAGCAAATTAGGGAACCCAAAGACAGACGGGAGAGTACTGAGGGAAGAGAGAGTAGTTGATGTTAGAGATGATGAAGTGGTACAGCGGCTTGCAAAAAAAAAAGCTCGACATTCAGGACGTCTTTAACCTCCGCCTCATAGCAACCAGCTTCGTGCTGATCCTTATAAAAGAAATCATTCGTTTAACATGTAAAGACTTGGATGGTTCTAAAGGGAATTATGTTCAGTGGAAAAGCCAATCTCAAAAGGCTACATACTGTATGATTCCATTCCTGTAACATTAATGAGATGACAAAATTATAGAAATGAAGAACAAATGGGTGATTGTCAGAGGTTAAGGAGAGGGGAAAGTGAGAGAGGCGGTTGTGGCCATAAAAAAGCAGTCCAAGGGATCCTTGTTTTGGAACTATTTGGTATCTTCACTATGGTGGTAATCACGAAAATCTACACATGACAAAAAATTTGATAGAATTAAGACTGGGTAAAGAATACACGGGATCTACCTACAATTATCACAAAATTGTTGCTGTTGTTGTTAAGTGCAGTCCAGTCAGTTACAATTCCTAGCGACTCTCTGTACAAAAGAATGAAACACCACCCAATCCTGTGCCATCCTCACAATCGTTGCTATGTTTGAGTCCACTGTTGCAGCCACTGTGTCAATCCATCTCTTTGAGGGTCTTCCTCTTCTTCACAGACTCTCTACTTTACCAAGCATGATGTCCTTCTCCAGGACTGATCCCTCCTTATAACGTGTCCAAAGTACGTGAGATGAAGTCTCACCATCCCTGCTTGTATGGAACATGCAGCCTGTACTTCTTCCAAGACACACCTGTTCATTCTTCTGGCAGTCCATGGTATATTCAACACTCTTCGCTAACACTGCAATTCAAATGAATCAATTCTTTAGTCTTCCTTATTAACTGTCCAGCTTTCACATGCATATGAGGCAACTGAAAATACCATGGCTTGGGTCAGGCGTACCTTAGTCCTTAAAGTAACATCTTTTTTTTTTTTTAAACACTTTAAAGAAGTCTTTTGCAGCACATTTGCCAAATACATTGTTTGATTTCCTGACTGCTACTTCCGTGAGCATTGATTGTGGATCCAAGTAAAATGAAATCCTTGACAACTTCAATCTTTTCTCCATTTATCACGATGTTGCTTATTGGTCCAATTGTGAGGATTACTGTTTTCTTAACGTTGAGGTGTAACCCATACTGAAGGCTGTAGTTTTTGGTCTTCATCAGTAAATGCTTCAAGTCCTCTTCGCTTTCGGCAAGCAAGCCTGTGTCATCTTCATACAGTCTAGCTTCTGGGACTATTTGCTCAGCATACAGATAGAATAAGTATGGCGAAAGGCTATTACCCTGATGCACACCTTTCCTGATTTTAAAACACACAGTATTCCCTTGGACTGCGTGAAAAGCTGCCTCTTGGTCTATGTACAGATTCCTCATGAGCACAATTAAATGTTCTGGAATTCCCATTCCCAATGTTATCCATAACTTGTTATGATCCACACAGTCGACTGCCTTTGTGTGGTCAATAAAACACAGGTAAACATCTCCCTGGTATTCTCTGTTTTCATCCAAGATCCATCTAACATTAGCAATGATATCCCTCTTTCCACATCTTCCTCTGAATCCACCTTGAATTTCTGGCAGTTCCCTGTCCATGCATGGATGCAACCGTTCTTGAATTATCTTCAGCAAAGTTTTATTTGCTCGTGATATTAATGATATTGTTTAATAATTTCCTCATTCTGTTGGACCACCTTTCTTAGGAATGGGCACAAATATGAATCTCTTCCAATCGGTTGGCCGGGTAGCTGTCTTCCAAATTTCTTGATAGACGAGTAAGCATCTCCATCACTGCTTCCATTTGTTAAAACATCTCAGTTGGTATTCTGTCAATTCCTGGAGCCTCATTTTTTGCCAGTGCCTTCAGTGCAGCTTGCATTTCTTCCTTCAATACCATAGGTTCTTAATCATATACCACCTCCTGAAATGGTTGAATGTTGACCAATTCTTTACGGTGCACTGACTGTGTATTCCTTCCATCTTCTTCCAAAGCTTCCTGGGTCACTCAATATTTTGCCCACAGAATCCTTCAATATTACAACTCAAGGCTTGAATTTTTTTTTTTCAGTTCTTTCAGCTTGAGATGCTGGGTATGTTCTTTCCTTTTGGTTTTCTAACTCCAGGTCTTTGCACATTTCATTATTTTACTTTGTCTTCTCAAGCCATCCTTTGAAATCTTCTGTTCAACTCTTTTACTACATCATTTCTTGTTTGCTTTTGCTACTCTACATTTAAGGTGAAATTTCCGAGTCTCTTCTGACATCCACTTAGGTCTCTTCTTTCTTTCTTCTCTTTGTAATGACCTTTTGCTTTCTTCATGTATGATGTCCTTGATGTCATCCCACAGCTTGTCTAGTCTTTGGTCATTAGTGGTCAGTGCAACAAATTTATTCTTGGGATGGTCTCCAAATGCAGGTGGGATACAGTCAAGGTCATACTTTCTCTCTTGTGGACTTGTTTTAATTTTTTTCAGCTTCAACTTGAAACTTGGATATGGGCAATTGATTGTCTGTTCTGCTCTCGGCCCCTGGCCTTGTTCTGGCTGATGATATCGAGCTTTTCCATTGTCTCTTTCCACAGATGTAGTTGATTTGATTCCTGTGTATTCCAGCCGGCAATGTCCATGTGTACAGTCACCATTTATGTTGCTGAAAAAAGATAAATGCAGTGAAGAAGTTGTTTGTCTTGCAAAATTCTATCATGCAATGCCTGGCATCATTTCTATCACCAAGGCCATGTTTTCCAACTACAGATCCGTCTTTTTCACTTCCAACTTTTGTATTTTAATCACCAGTAATTGCATGTTTGCATGTTTGATCAATTTCAGACTGTAGAAGTGGGTAAAAACCTTTAATTCCTTATCTTTATTAATTCATTGTTTATGATATAATTATTAATTATGAGGAATTAATTCCTTATCTTAATAATTTATAGGTAAAATTTATTTGATTTACAAGGATTGCTTACCTATATCAAGGGATTTTACTTGTTAGATTTGTAGGTGTTTAAAGTATTAAAAAAAAATCATCTATACTAAACTGCAATTTGCAATGTGGTGGCACAATGGTTAAGTGCTTGACCAGCGGTTCCACAGGAGAAAAGACCTGGCAATCTACTTCTGTAAAGATTACAGCCTATGAACCCTCTGGGGCAATTCTACTCTGTCCTTCCTATAGGATCGCTATGCGTCAGAATCAACTTGATGGCACACAACAACAACATTTACTGATTAGTCAAGAATGTAATTGGAGTTGTTTAACTATATTAGTATTATGTGTTTTTAGAAGAATTAAATCTGGAAAATATATGAATTATAGAAATATCAAGAAGTGAAAGATTGCTCCCATTTTATTAAGAAATAATATACTTATAACTAGCATAAACTGAATCTAAAGACTTTAGAAAAACTAGATTTTGCAATTTATACTTCAAATAAAACATAAATAACTATAAGTACACCCTTCCATGCACAAAGGCTACTTTTTGACAGTAAAACCCCACCAACAACTAGGCCACCAAAAGCAATGTATTTTTAATTGACACACTTTTTAAAAAATAATGAACTAAATTAACTATTTTTGAAAAGCTTCGTATAATACAGAACACTTCATTATCATCAAAATGGTGACAATAACAAATACCAATAAAACTTTTTTTTTTTAGATCCTCATTAAAAAACCACAATATACTGGTAAGTTTTGTAAATGACAGAATCATGTAGTTGTTGATCTTCAATTAACAGTACAGGGAGTGCCTGAACCTATGACTTACATACAGCCCGTAGTTATCAACCAATCCCCGTAAAGCCTACCATATTAAAAAATTCGAGATACATACAATGGCTCATAATAACAGACAGGTACTACTTTGCGATGCTCATCAAAACATTACTATTATTACTGTATCATTATGTTAAAGATGTTTTTAGTGTATCTGAAAGTGTTTAATACTTTTAATACTTTTCATGCATAGAAAGGTATACTATATACTATATACCAAGACATCTGATTAACTGCTATTAGATGGAAACCGCACATAACTATTTCAGCTTAAACACAAATCTACTTAAAGACAGACTTAGGAACAGAACTCATTCATAATCCGGGGATTGTCTGTACAAGGATAAAAAGAAAAACTGCAATGCAGAATATTGTATTATTTTCTGCCTATGTTAAAAGAAGATCTGAGATTACTTATCATGAAAGCATAGCTATAAGAACATCAAAAACTATCACCACATATGTAGCTTGGGCAGAATTATCCTAATAGAGTAAAACTTGCGAAAGCCGGAACCTGTGGTAGGCAGAAACCTGCTAGAGAAGGAAAACTCACTGGGTGTTTATGATATAGGATTCTTCATCAACTCACTGCCGTTGAGTTGATTCCAACTCACAGCGACCCTACAGGATGAAGTAGAACTCCCCCATAGGGTTTCCATGGAATGCCTGGTGGATTTGAACTGCCAGCCTTTTGGTTAGTAGCCATAGCTCTTAATCACTACACCACCAGTGTTTCCAGGATTCATAAGAGAGATACAGAAAAGTGTAAAGCATCCTGTCAAAGACAGAAAACTTGTGAGACCCAGGAAAACAAGGCAGTCCCTTTGAGTTCTGGCTCTCACAGGTTTCACTGCGGTAGTATCTAGGTCCAAGATCCACTGACCACAAACTGGGTATGGTTAAATTATATCAAAAATCTTTATTCGTTAATCACTCAGCAGTTACTAGAATGTCATTCTGCTAGTGAATACAAAGATGAATAATGCACACCTGGATACACAAACAAATAATCAGAATACAATGTTAAGTGATAACAAAAATATAAGAGAAAATTACAAAGCCTGAGCACAAAATTTAACTCTGGACTTCTTGGCAACTAGGCAAAAAAAAAAAACAAAAAACAGGTTACATAATTTCATTTTTGAGATGACATAGCAGTAGGTACAAGATAAAATACGCTAAGTGTGACAGAATGCAAAATATTAAAACATTAGGGAGTTTCAAAAGAGAATGAAAGAAAAGGAAGGAATATAGAAGGTCTTCAAGCTTCAGACTTAAATGATATCTTTTAAAATAGAGATAAGGCCACTTCAAGGAGAGGGCAGCACCACCCCTTCCTTTTCATCTATCCCCACCCCACTGAAGTATTTAGAGGGCAGCTAGAACATATGGGTAATTGTGAGAAATCAGTAGATAAGAGGAGAAAGGTGGGCTAAGGGCCACAGCATAAAGAGCTAGGAACTGGAATGTGGAATTAATAAAGGCTTGGCTGGAATCCCAATTCTACAATTTACTGTGTACCTAGGGCAACCTTTGGAAGTCTGTTTCTGATCTAAAAAAAATGGGAATAATAATAATTATACATTTCAATGATTGCTGTGATAATTAAATGAGATATATATATACATATAAAAACACCTAATGCAACAGGTGCTTAACAATGATTCTTTTCTTTGCTAAATGCACAACCAGAGAAAGGTAACAGTATTTAGCCTTTACAGGGGGACTAAAAAATAATTGGTATTAACCACCATTTTCCCTTGAGGCCTTGTAACATCAGAATAAATATTACGTAGCACAAAGAAAAAGAAAAGGGGTTTACACAGGATATGCTGCCAGACTTTACCAACAATGACACATGATACGTGCTTCAAACTGTCACATGCATATTTGGCCTGAGATATATTCATGCATGTCAAATTTTCCATCACATGCTTTTCAAAAGAAGCCTCATATTAAAATTAGCTTAAGAATATACACAATTACAATACCTCATTAAATAAAAAGAACAAATCCTTTTCAAATGAATGATTTTAGCCCTTTACAGTAAACAGTCCTTTTGGGGGTTGGAGACGGGGAGGGCAGGGAGCCTGTACGACTTAATCAGACTACTCTTATCCTTTATGTAGGGAAATAGGAAACTTGAAAATGAGTACTTTCTGTATTAGGCTATGAGAGGCTGAAGCCCACTTTTAATATTCCAGACAACACTAAACACTAATAATTAACATTTGAAAAGCTGTCATTATTACAGCCAGGGACACTTAATCCTCAGAGAAGCAGTGTCTTAATAGAGACTATGATTAAATGAAAGGACCCATTAGAATTATATCCATACATCTGGTTTGGAGGTTATGTTTTGTCCTATTTAAATTGTTGTATTTATTAAAATTCTGTCTAGACAATGCCAAATATATTCTGTCACATAAATAGCTAAGAAAATTTTTCTTCAAATACAGGCAACAGTTAGTGTCTTCCTCATATCCTTTCACTGAATAAAATGTGTCGAAGGGACGCACTATCTCTCCGATACTTAAAAAAAAAAAAAAAGGCCAGGATCAATTTGACAATGTTTACGAGCCAATTTATAAAACAAGTTATATTGCTTTCATATTTTTATGTGAAATGATCAGTAGAGTGGCCAAAAGGTCTCATATGAAGGTGGCTGGATTGATGCTTTTAGTAATAATAATCTTGGTTCTTCTAAGACTGCTCCAGAAGGACTTCAAAATTATACCAAGGGAATCATGAGTTAAATTTCACTATCTATAACAATTTTAAAATAAATTTGCTAATTTTATCTAAGCTCATACTAAAAAGTTTGGCTAATAGAAGAAAAATATAATTAATAAACTATTTTCCTCTGGAGAATATGGATTTTTCCTATCTTTATGGTATACTTACGAAATAATTAAGAAGCACTTTTAATTTGCACAAATCAAAAAGCTAAAGCAGGAAGACGAAACATCTGAGTAAAAGAAGCTGTGCTGACCTCAGAACTGAAACTGTGCAATTCTCCTACCTACGAGAAAAGTGATTCTAAACTTGGGCTAGGAACTGGTGAAGCTATACACAGCCCCTCACCCACCCCACCCCTCTGAGTGTGGTCTGTGGATTTTACAGTGAGTGTTAACATTTATAACATGACTCAGTGTCTATAATTTTGTTTCTGACACAGTAATTTGAAAAAATTTATCCCATGAAAAACTAAAAGTATCTCTATTTGTAGATGACATAATCTTATACACAGAAAGCCCTGAAGAATCCACAAGAAAACTACTGGAACTAATAGTAAAGTTCATCAGAGTATCAGGATACAAGATAAACATACAAGAATAAGTTGGATTCCTCTACACCAACAAAGAAAACATCGAAGAGGAAATCATCAAATCAATACAATTCATAGTAGACCATAAGAAAATAAAATACTTAGGAATAAATCTAACCAGAGGTGTAAAAGACCAATACAAAGAAAACTAAAGACGCTATTGCATGAAACCAAAGAGACCTACATATGTGGAAAAACATACCTTGCTCATGGATAGGAAGACTCAACATTGTAAAAATGTCTATTCTACCCAAAGTAATTTATAGATACAATGTAATCCTGATTCAAATTCCAATGGCAACTTTTAATGAAATGGAAAGACAAATCACCAACTTCATATGGAAAGGGAAGAGGTCCTGGATAAGTAAAGGATTACTGAAGAGGAAGAACAAGGTGGGAGGCCTCACGCTACCTGATTTTAAGAACCTATTATACTGTTGCAGTAGTCAAAACAGCCTGGTACTGGTACAACAACAGGTACATAGACCAATGGAACAGAATTGAGAATCCAGGCGTAAATTCATCCACTTACGAGCAGCTGATATTTGACAAAGGCCCAAAGTCAGTTAATTGGGAAAAAGACAGTCTCTTTAACAAATGGTACTGGCATAACGAGATATCCATCTGCAAAAAATGTAACAAGACGCATACCTCACACCATGCACAAAAACTAACTCAAAATGGATCACAGACCTAAATATAAAACCTAAAATGATAAAGATCACAGAAGAAAAAACAGGGACAATGCTAGGAGCCCTAATACATGGCATAAACAGTATATAAAACATTACTAACAATGCACAAACACCAGAAACTAGATAACTGGGAGCTCCTAAAAATCAAACACTTACGCTCATCAAAAGACTTCACCAAAAGAGTAAAAAGACAACCTATAGACTGAGAAAAAAAATTTGGTTATGGCAAATTTGATCAGCATCTAATCTCTAAAATCTACAAGATACTGCATAACCTCACAACAAAAAGACCAATTAACCAAGTAAAAAATGGGCAAGGGATATGAACAGGCACTTCACTAAAGAAGATATTCAGGTGGCTAACAGATACATGAGGAAATGCTCATGATCGTTACCCATTAGAGAAATGTAAATCAGAACTACAATGGGATACCATCTCACCCCAACAAGGCTGGCATTAATCTAAAAAACACAAAATAGTAAATGTTGGAGAGGCTGTGGAGAGACTGGAACACTTATACACTGCTGGTGGGAATGTAAAATGGTACAACCACTTTGGAAATCAATTTGGCACTTCCTTAAAAGCTAGAAATAGAACTATCATACAATCCAACAATCCCAATCCTTGAAATATATCCTAGAGAAATAAGAGCCCTCACACGAATAGATATATGCATACCCATGTCCATGGTAGCACTGTTTTCAATAGCGAAAAGATGGAAACAAAAAAGGTGCCCATCAACAGATGAATGGACAAATTATAGTATATTGACACAATGGAATACTATGCAATGATAAAGAACAACGATGAATCTGTGAAACCTAACATGGAAGAATGTGGAAGGCATTATGCTGAGTGAAATCAGTTGCAAAAGAATAAATATTGTATGAGACCACTATTGTAAGAACTCAAGAAAAGGTTTAAACACAGATGTAAACATTCTTTCATGGTTACAAGGGGAGGGAGGGAGGGAGGTGGTATTCACTACTAGATAGAATTATTTTAGGTGAACGGAAAGACACACAAGACAGGGAAGTCAGCACAACTGCATTAAACCAAAAGATAAGTTTCCTGAATACAACCACACACTTTGAGGGACAGGGTAGCAGGGACAGGGGGTCTGGGGACCATGGTTTCAGGGGACATCTAGGTCAATTGGCATAACAAAGTTTATTAAGAAAATGTTCTGCATCCCACTTTGGTGAGTGGCATCTGGGGTCTTAAAAGCTAGCAAGCAGCCATCTAAGATGGTCCTAACCCACCTGGAGCAAAGGAGAATGAAGAACGCCAAAGGCACAATGAAAACGTGAGCCCAAGAGAAAGAAAGGGCCACGTAAACCAGAGGCTCCATCAGCCTGAGACCAGATGAACTTAGTTGGTGCCTGGCTACCACCAATCACTGCCCTGACAGGGAACACAACAGAAAGTCCCTGATGGAGCAGGAGAAAAGTGGGGTGCAGAACTCAAATTCTAGTAAAAAAGGCCAGACTTAATGGTCTGACTGAGACTGGAAGGACCCCAGAGGTCATAGCCCCCGGACTTTTTGTCAGCCCAAAACTAAATCCATTCCTGAAGCCAACTCTTCAGACAAAGAATAGACTGGACTATAAGACTTTTAAATGATACTGCTGAGGAGTGTGCTCTTAGCTCAAATAGGCACATGAGACTAAGTGGGCAGCTCCTGTCCAGAGGTGAGATGAGAAGGCAGAGGGGGACAGGAGCTGGTTGAATGGACATGGGAAATACAGGGTAGAGAGAGGAAGTGTGCTGTCACACTATAGGGAGAGCAATTAGGGTCACATAACAATGTCTGTATAAGTTTTTGAATGAGAAACTGACTTGAATTGCAAACTTTCACTTAAACAACAATTTAAAAAAAAGAAAAAAAACTTCATCCCGTGAAATATCACTGAAAGCAGATTTCACATAAATTTTTGTGAACTTTTTAGAATTAGCAAATGACACAAATATTTTGGAGACTTTACTGCTGAAGTAATCTGATGAAAAAATTCTGAAAAAGATAGCGGTTGACTACTCTGAAGAACATATGAAAATAAAGCAATGCACTAACAGCTAAAACTATAAAACTTTTAGAAGAAAAACATAGGAGTAAATCTTCAAAACCTTGGATTACACAATGGTCCTTAGATCTGACAATTTAAGAGCACAAGCAACCAAAGAAGAAATCAGTGGCAAATCATATATCCGATAAGGAACTAGCATTTAGACTATATATATATAACTCTTACAGCTCAATAACTAGACAACCTAATTTTAAAATGAGCAAAGGATCTGAACAGACATTCCTCCTAAGAAAACATGTAAATGGCCTGGAAGCACATGGAAATATGTTCAAAGCAGTTTTTGTATACATGTATGAATTTTACATATATATGTATGTATATGATCTTGTTGTTGTTAGGTGCCGTCCAGCCGGTTCCGACTCATAGTGACCCTATGTACAACAGAATGAAACATTGCCTGGTCCTGCGCTATCCTTACAATTGTTTTTATGCTTGAGTCCATTGTTGCAGCCACTGTGTCAATCCATCTTACTGAGGGTCCTCCTCTTTTTCTGTGATCCTCTCCTCTACCAAGCATGATGTCCTTCTCCAGGGACTGGTCCCTCCTGACAACATGTCCAAAGTATGTGAGATGGTCTCGACATCTTTACTTCTAATGAGTCTGGCTGTACTTCTCCCAAGACAGATTTTTTTTTTGTTCTGGCAGTCCATGGTATACACAATATTCTTTGCCAACACTATAATTCAAAGGCATCAATTCTTCAGTTTTTCTTATTCACTGTTCAGCTTTCACATGCATATGAGGCAACTGAAAACACAATGGCTTGGGTCAGGAGCACCTTAGTCCTTAAAGTGATACCTTCGCTTTCTAACACCCAGAAAAGATCTTTTGCAGCAGATTTGCCTAATGCAATGCATCTTTTGATTTCTTGACTGCTGCTTCCATGGGTGTTGATTACGGATTCAAGTAAAATGAAACCCTTAACAATGTCAATCTTTTCTCCTTTTATCGTGATGTTGCCTACTGGTTCAGTTGTGAGGATTTTTTTTTTCTTTATGTTGTGGTGTAATCCATACTGAAGGCTGTAGTCTTTGATCTTCATCAGTTAGTGCTTCAAGTCCTCTTCACTTTTAGCAAGCAAAGTTGTGCCATCTGCATATCATAGGTTGTTAATGAGTCTTCCTCCAATCCTGATGCCCCATTCTTCTTCATGTAGTCCAGTTTCTTGGAATATTAGCATATAGACTGAGTAAGTATGGTGAAAGGATAAAACCCTGATGCACACGTTTCCTGACTTTACACCACCATGCAGTATTTTAATACATAGCTTTATATATACACATATGAATTTTTTAAAGCCATATATGTGACATTTTCCTAGTCATTAGGAAAATGCAAATCAAAACCACTTCATGCCAAGTACAACGGCTATAATAAAAAAGAGACACAACAACAAGTGTTGACAAGAATGTGGAGAAATCTGAACCCTCACACATTGCTGGGGCAGCTGAATGTGAATGGTATAGTCTAGTAGTTCCTCAAAAGGTTAAGCATAAGAGTTACCATATGATTCAGCAATTCTACTCATAAGTATTTACCCAAGAGAATTGAAAAATTTATGTCCACACAAAAATTTGTACTCATAGTAGCATTATTCACATATAGCTAAAAAACAGAAACAATCCAAATGCCCATCAACTGATGCACAGATGAACAAATGTAGTATATCCTTACAACAGAATGTTATTCAGCTACAGAAAGAAATGATGTACTGATACATGACAAAAAATGGGTGAACCTTGAAAACATATGCTAAGCAAAAGAAGGCAGACACAAAAGACTATATAAGATTTCATTTACATAAAATGTTCAGCATAGCAAAATCCATAAAGACAGAAAGTAGATTAGTGATTGTTAGGGGCTAGAGAGAGAAAGGAGTAAGGAATAAGTGTTAATGAGTACGGGCTTTGTTTTGGGAGTGATTAAATGTTCTGGTGACGGTTGCATGACTCTGTGTTGTTGTTAGGTGTCACCGAGTTGGTTCTGACTCATAGCGACCCTATGTACAACAGATCGAAACACTGCCCGGTCCTGTGCCATTCTCACAATTGTTGTTATGCTTGAACTCCTTGTTGCAGCCACTGTATCAATCCATTTCGTTGAGGGTCTTCCTCTTTTTCTTTGACCCTCGACTTTCTTTACCAAGCATGATGTTCTCCCGGGACTGATCCCTCCTGACAACATGTTCAAAGTATGTAAGATGTAGCCTCACCATCCTTGCTTCTGCATTCTGGTTGTACTTCTTCCAAGGCAGATTTGTTTGTTCTTTTGGCAGTCCATGGTACATTCAATATTCTTCGCCACAGCACAATTCAAAGGCATCAATTCTTCAGTCTTCCTTATTCATTTGTCTAGCTTTCACATGCATACGAGGCAAGTGAAACACCGTGGCTTGGGTCAGGCGCACCTTAGTATTCAAAGTGACATCTTTGCTTTTTAAAACTTTAAAGAGGTCTTTTGCAGCAGACTTGCCCAATGCAACACGTCCTTTGATTTCTTGACTGCTGCTCTCAAGGGTGTTGACTATGGATCCAAGTAAAATGAAATCCTTGCCAACTTCATTATTTTCTGTTTATCATGATGTTGGTTATTGGTTCAGCTTCTCAGATTATTTTCTCAGCACACAGATTGAACAAGTATGGTGAAAGGATACAACCCTGATGCACACCTTTCCTGACCTTAAACCATGCAGTATCCTCTTGTTCTGTTTGAAAGATTGGCTCATGGTCTATGTACAGACTCCTCATGAGCACAATCAAGTTTTCTAGAATTCTCATTCTTTGCAATGTTATTCATAATTTGTGATGATCCACACTTTGGCACAGTCAAGAAAACACAGGTAAACATCTTTCTGGTACTCTCTGCTTTTAGTCAGGATCCATCTGGCATCAACAATTATATTTATGGTTCAACGTCCTCTTCTGAATCTGGCTTGAATTTCAGGAAGCTCTGTGAATATTCTAAAAACCACCAAATAGCACACTTAGAAAGGGTGAAATAGATGGCATGTTAATTATATCTCAATACAGTGCTATTCAAAAATAATGTATAGGTGGTTTTTTTTGGGGGGGGTCTTCTGCGGTGATGGCACAGCTTTGTCAGTGTTTTAACAATTCATCATAACCATATGTTTATGTGTGAATTAAAAAAAAAAGCCTTCTAAAAAGAATAAAAAGTTTTTTGTTTTTTTAAAGAAGGTCAAGAGCCCCAAAACAAAAATGATCAGAAGACTATTCCTTCCTGCGTCCATTCAGAAAAATTACAGATTTTTCTTCAAAAGCTGTGAAGCTGCACGGCAATTTTAACTTATCTGTGGGAATTTAAATAGCTTTTTGTCTTAATTGTTCACCAAAACACACACAGTATTTACACTGATACTGAAATGAAGCAGAAAAGTTTTAAAATTACAAAATGCTATATAAAAAAGAAAGGTTTACTAAAACATATATGTAACTTCATAGAAGGGTTAATGTGAAATAGAAGCAATCTATTTACTAAATACAGTGTCTGGCTCATAAAATAAGTCTTTATCAATCACATCTGTTTCTGAGCTTCCCTAGAACTCTCACTCCCAGTGAGGGTAGCCAAGGCGCTCCCACCTTCCTACTTCTTTTCTTACAACCTTGGAATCTCCAAGTTCCAACCCACACTGCTCTGATTTAAATGGGGAGGAGAGATTCTGCAGGAAGAGGGAACTCTTCTTCTTGCAGACTCTTAAGTTAGAATCTGGAATGAAAAAGGAACAATGCTATAAATGTAGGTTATGGCTTGTAGAACGGATAACATAGTTCAATTTATTAATTACACGGCCTGTAGTAGGAATTTAGCTATCATTTACAATATAAGCTTCTATCTCCCCAAAACTGACTTTCAAATTTTTGGAGCATAATATATGGGTGCTGTTTATTTAGTACAGTGAAGCAGTGATTTTTAAATAGGGTTTTAAGAGGATCATGTACATCAAAGATTAATGTAAATCTTGTGTAATTTTTTAAGTGACAACTTATCCATCTGAGCAACAGAAAAGAGACTACAGTGAGGGGTTAAACAAGAAGCATTCTGCTTCAAAGAATTCACCAGGATACATTGTGGCGAAAAGCTATAATCACTGTACTTATTCTAAAGTCTTCTTAGGAATCAGGTCTTAAAAGATGATAAACTTGGCCTCATGAACAGTTAATCAGCAAACTACAGAAATAAATAAGAGCGTGGTATTCTGATGCAAAATACAGTGCTCTACTCAAAGAATTTCATTTATTGTTCTAAAAGCAGCACCGTTATTCCCCAAAATTAATTACAATTAAAAGAAATCTTCCTTATTACAAAGGCCATTAATTAGAATAATACTTAATGTGATGTTAACTGCTAAAATATTCCAAAGTGATGAAATTATTCAATTATATAATATGCCTTAGAAAGGCACAGAAGTCAAAATTATTAAAAACTTAAAGATAATAATGTGATCAGGAGGAAAAGCAAATTTATTGGTTCTACTCTATTATGCATTCCTGAAGCAAAGTAAAAATCAGACACTTTGATGTATCGATCCTTTTGAAAGCTACTCTACCCTGTTTTATACGAAGCATCTGTAGCTAAAATGAACACCTAGGGAAGAGTAAGGATGCTGCATTACATAAGCAGACATCAGAAATGTCCCAACCTGGTTCTAGGTTACTTTAAACATGTACACAGAGTCAGAAATTAGCTATGGCTTACTTCTTAGAAGTAACAGATAATTACACTCATCATAATGAAAAGGATTTTAAATGTAAGCTAATAGAGATATTTTTCCTTTAGCAAAGCTCTGCTTTGAAAAGTAAACTTCAAAACTTTAATTAAAATAGGAAATGCTTTAATATGTAGTAAAAACGCTTTTCAGATTTACTGATGCAGAGAAAAGGAGCAATCTAGTGAGGGAGGAATGGTGGGACAGAAACATAAAGAAAAAGGAGGAAGGAGGAGGAAAGGGAGAAAAGAAAGAACAAGAAGATAGAAGGACCTACTGAATTATGTTACTTTATAAAAATTTTGAAACTAACAGAATAAATTCTTTCCTTTTTGTACACATGAAATAACCTATGTTCTTCCTATCTGTGCTTTTGAGAATATCTAGACAAATAAAACATTATAAATAAGTACTACCACTGGATTTCTGAGTCTTTAGCTTTAGGAAAACATGTCATTTCCTAATACATGTAAATTTTCTAAATTTCAAATGTAATTCCCATTTACAATGATGTTATGAAGACAAGTTTAATATGGTTAGAAATGAAGTTCAGTAAAAAGTAACCTATATTACTTTGACTTCTTACGAGTTTTGTGCAAATCCACTCGGCTACATATCTGATATATAATTAGTCTAACAACTCATAAGTGAACTCAATAATCATGTGAAATCCTCAGCTTATCGATTCATATAATTTCACAAAGAGTAAAAATGTAATTAATTCATGTTATGCACATACTGTGTCACAATATATAAAGGCTGACAGGTGACTTTCATGAAAAGATCACAGCCAGATAAACATACAGTCAACTCGAATATGGTTGCCAAATGTGGATCCAATTCTGCTGAACTTAATTATAATCAGTCATCATTTCATTGATAAAGACCTCTTCCCCACAACGTACTTTCTCTAAATAATACACACAAACAGTGGTCCTCTGAACCTGTATCCACCTTCCTTTAAATCGACAGCCTTTTTTAAAGCAGACCTTTTAGAGAGACATCCTTTTTAAGACAGTTTTATTCTTTAAAATGCTCCCAAGGCATCAAAGTCAGAGAATACTACCAAATGTTTACACTAGACTATATTTCATAACTGAGAATTAACATTGTAATAGACTACAATCAATATGCAAAAGAAGTAACTTACCTAAAGATTTGAGAGGTTTAAAGTATGTATATATTAATATCTATATCTACACGTAATATCAATATCATTAATGAATATATCAATATATCTATACATATATTTGTATTTGTATTATTTCCTCAGGACTTGTCTTATTACTGTAAACTATCATCATGGATCGCATAAAAAAAATCATATAAAATCTCACAAAACTTTGAATGTCAAAAAATAAATAAAAGGATATGACCAATTGAAGCATACACTTCATCAAAAATTATGATGCCCTGATATGAACTGTCTAGCAAAATTTTCCAGGGTCAGTTCAGAAATGAAGAATAGGATATTACTTTTTGTAATTTTAAACTGCTTTTCACTTCTAATATTCCTGAATCATCTTACTATGTATTACCTACTTGAAATTATTAGCAAGCAGTTATTTTAAAAGTATGAGTAATTAGACCAAAAGTATATTTACCCAAAAGAAGGAACCACTACTAAGAATCAAAGCCGAGTAATTCTGTTCCTGACAGACAGGTGTTGTGTGTTCTGGCATGTTGTATGAAAATCATTTATGAGAAGAACAGGGAAAAAAAAAAAAGAAAAAACTAAAAGGTAGTTTTCACTATTGGAATAGATACGTGAGTAAGCAGATTTTCTTACACCATGAAATTGTCAGGAGACTAAATGATCAACATAAAGGACATCATTTCCGAATACTGGCATTCTCTTGTGATGGGAACCAAATGTGACTGTGGCCCAAAGAAACAAGTTTGGGTCTTGGAGACTGTTAGAATAGTAAGGTTGAAACAATGAACATATTTTGAACAGGAACTAAGCTTAGGCTAGCAACTGCCAAGACCTCATCAGGCCAGCAGTAAACTGGAAAAGTAAAGCTCAAGTGAATTATGGAAAAACAGGAGGTCTGTAAGTCAATCACTAAAGCCGCAGCAAGACTCTGGCTGAAAGTCCTAAGGTTATATCTAGCATGTATTACCAAGGTCAACAATTTCTCAAAGAAATACAAACATTAACTGTAATCTGAAGAACTTTAAAAAATAATTTAAAAAATCATACAATAAACTTAAATTTTAAAATATTTTTATAAGAATTAATACACTAAGATCATATATTGTGATATAGATACTACTGCACATTTAGCTATGGAAGGATTTTATTTTTGTTTTAGACAACAGTTATAACTTTTTAAGCTCCCTTACATTTAACCCAAACTTTTCTTAAATTTCAAAACTAATTGGAGTCTCATTTATTTTTTACTGTATCTACTCATATTTTCAAAGAGATATTAAGGAAAGGTGAAATTATCAAAAGACAAGAATGAAAAAAGAAATGAATACCAAATAACTGACAGTAAGTTTACTTTTTACACGTTAACCCCCCTTTTACTTAGAATACCATAATAAAAACACTAAGTGTCTTATTACAACCAAAAATTTCTTTGTGGAGGAGGCTTAAAAATCTTCTTTTGATGAAATAATTACAACCGTCTTTCTTAAAACGAGGTACCTATATTTTGGCTTCTAACATTACCCTACAGTACATACTGCACGCATAAGCAAAAGGAGTGAGGTTCATTCTATTCCTAAATTTGAGAGTTCAGTTTTAATGTCATCATTAAAAACTCCTCACCTAGTACTGGAAAAAGAACATTCTGTAAATAAAAGAGAATGAAAACCCCTTAATTTTAGTTGTTTCAATCTCTGTACGCTAAAGGGAGGATATTATGTTTTTACTTTCTGGCCATTCGTTTTTTCTATTAGGAGAAAAATGGGCTGAAGGCACAGGAAACAACAGAAATGGGAGCAGAAACCTGAAAACAGTCTCAAATGGAAAGTTGTGATAGAAAGGGGTAAGAAAATAAAAGTAATGAATTTAACACCATATCAAAAGGAATCGTAACTAAAGCGTGTAGGTTTTGGAGCCAGATAGCCTGGGTTGAAAAATCTCAGCTTTTCCCTTTAGTAGAGTGGCCGTGGCCAAGTTTCAATAACCTATCTTAATCTTAATTATTTCATCTATGGAACAGGGGCAGTAACAATACATATCCCAAGGACTATTGTGAGGATTAAATGAATACATGTAAAACATTTAAAATAGTACCTGACATTAAATACCAGTATCTGGCATTCAATGAAGTACTCAATAAATGTTAGCAATTATATTATTCATCTACAGTTTGTTTTAATTACTAGCAATATTTTTTAATCTTGAAAATATTAAATAAAATGACCTGGCTTAGCAGCAAATTGGTAATGAGAAAATGTTGAATTCATTTAATAATAGCTCAAGTAGTCTGGGATAACATCATTAACTTGGTCACATTTTTGTTTTTCCAGCTATAAATTAAAGACAAGATTTGCCATCGGATTATCTGCATTATTTTGAGCTTCATAAATAAGCAAATTAAACAAAAGCTCTAGTAAATATCATTTGTTCTCACCCAATGCTTAAAAACAGCAAATCATCTAATCAAATAGTTCTCATTCCTATACCTGTTATAATAATTGCTTTCATTTTTTTTCAAAAATCCACATAGGAAGCAATTTAAATCTAAAAAGGTCTCAGCAGATAGTAAATCTTATTTAGCAACCGCAATTAAAACTTGCTGTGTTGGGCTGCCCCCTACAGGCCCCGATTTACCTATTTCTTTTATAAGATGTGTAAGATGGGGAATTTCATTCAAGTTTTACATTAAGAATATTAACACTAAAACAAATTAATTTTTCTTCTTTCCTTCCTTCACGCGTTCATTTGTTATGGCAGAAAATAGTTTCTGAGCACCATCTATAAAAACAGAGGGAGAAATGAAACAATCCTTGTTCTCTAAAAATTCACAGGTTACTGGCTTCCAAAGAAACTAGGTAGAGTTCAGCAGAACCATTGTGAAATACTGCAAAAAGGCTTCTGAAATATCTACATTATATTACAATGGTGAGTGCAGAAAAAGTAGGCTTGTGAACCAACACTTAAGCTCTACTCCTGGCTCTACCATCAAATACTCTGTTTAACATTGGGTAGGTCAATTCTGTGTAAATGGTCTTACTTCCAGTATTAGAGGATTGAATTAGATTATCACTAAGGTTTCCTTGCTCTAATATTCTATAATTACATTTGTTATAACAAAATGTTTTAAAACAGAGTTAAGAGAAGGAAGAAATAACTTCTAGATAGTATGAAGGGAAGGTGGTATTTGAGGTGAGTTTAGACACACGCTGGGTGTAGGGGTTATTCCTACAAGGAATGAATAGACTAAGAAAAATCCAGTATGTTGTGGGAAATAGCACGTGGTGTTATCTGGTTAGACTCTAGTTACGTTTTAGGTTAGTCTCAAATGAGCATCATTGTAAAAATTAATAGAATGACGGGAGAGAGATAAAGGATTTGGAAAGATCTATCATGACCACTAAAACAGTTCAGCTAGGAGATAAAACCCACTGCCATTGAGGCGATTCCGACTCATAGTGACCCTATAGGACAGAGTAGAACTGCCCCATAGAGTTTCCAAAGAGCACCTGGCAGATTTGAACTGCTGACCTCTTGGTTAGCAGCCATAGCACTTAACCACTACGCCACCACGGTTTCCAGCTAGGTGATAGGGGACATGAATTAAGTTAAGGTCAGTGCAAATGGCAAGAAGGGGATAAATGCAAATGATTCTGGTACAACAGAATGTACAATTCTAAGAAAATGATAAAACTGATTACAAGGCACCAAGTCTGGGAACTTGAAGGAAAGTGGTAATAGAAAAAGGGAACTCAAAAAGAAGTAGTAGGTTGAGTATCTGGTAGTGGTAGAAAGTAGTCTTTTGGGGTCAGTCTCACAGAGAAAACTAATCTAAGGCCCGAGGTTACCTACCTACCTGTTGCTGTTGAGTAGATTCCAACTCATAGCGCCCCAACAGGACAGAGTAGAACTGCCCCATAGGGCTTCCAAGGAGCAGCTGGTGGGTTCAAACTGTCAACATTTTGGTTAGCAGCCAAGCTCTTAACTACTGTGCCACCAGGGCTCCAAAGCCAAAAATACATTGAAAAATGAAGTAAGCTATTTATCAAACATGTTTCACTAGTAATAAAAACAATTTGGGAGGCAGGAAAGTCATCATCACTGCTGATAAAATAATTCATGGCAACACTAATTATCTAAGTCATAACATAACATAATAACAATAAAAAAAAATAACAATAGCAGGCATATTTTACATATTACTTATAATGTACCACGTACAATACTGTATTAAAAATATGACCTCATTTAATCTTCACTACAAACCTATAAATATCATTATCCCTATTTTACGAACGGTAAAACTGAGGCCCAGAATGTGAGAATCCACCAAATGATACAGCTGGTTAGGATATAAAATTAAAATTATCTAAAAGTCTTCCATCTTAACCACTTGCTATATTAAAGCATGTTAGATATTAGCTTTTTTCCTGATTTTTCCAAGTTCTTTATCAGGGAACCAAGGAGGGAGAAAAAAACAGCAAAATAGTCAAGAATATGCAACTTTTACAGAGTGCAAACATCATTATCTATAGTAGTATTTACATTCTTAAACTCATACTAAGAGTTAAAATTTTTGTGAATTAGAAATAATTAAAACAGATAAATGTCTGTTTTTATTCTATTACCCAAATTTCTGCAAAATCCACTTAGCTAAACTGGAAGATTAAGAATTATTAGAAGTAGTGACATCATTAGTAATGGTGGAGTAATGACATTGAGTATTCTGTCCTCCTAAAAAGAAACAAGAAAAATTGTTGAGAAAAGCTTTTTCTGAAAATTAATCAAAGGCCACAACAATTTGGGGAGAGTTTATTAAAGTAAAATTCAACCAATAAGTCAAAGAAGAAACTGCAAGAAGAATTAAAAAATACTTTGAGATGAATGAAAACAAAATACAACACACTAAAATGCATGGATGCAGCTAAGGCAATGCTTACAGGGAAATTTACAGCTATGAACACATACATTAAAAGAGAGAAAGATCTCAAATTATTAACATAACCTTGCACCTTAATACAAAAAGAAGAGCTAATTAAACCCAAAGCAAGCATAAAGAAAATAATAAAGGTGAGAGAGAAAACACAGTAAAAACAATAACAACAACAACAACAAAACTACTGGAGATAATAAAAGAGTTCATCAGCAAGGTTGCAGGGTACCAGATCAATAAACAATAAGCAATGAACTACCCAAAAATGATACAAAAATAAGTCTATTTTCAATAGCACGAAAAAGAACAAAATATTTAGGAATAAATTTAACAAAAGAAGTACAAGATTTATACACTGAAAACAAAACTTTGTTGAAAGAAAGTACAGAAGACCTAAATAAATGAAAGACACCCTGTGGTCACAGATTGGAAGACTTAATATTATTAAGATGGAAATACTCCCCAAACCGATCTACAGATTCAACACAACCCTGTTCAGAATCTCAGCTGCCTTTTTTGGCAGGAGCTGACAAGCTGATACTAAAGTTCATATAAAAATAGAAGGGATGCAAAACAATCTTGAAAAAGATAATAAAGATGGAGTACTCTTTGATTTCAAAATACACTACTCATTAAAGTCTGTGGCCTGTTGCTGTCCAGTCCATTCCAACTCATCACGACCTTATACCACAAAGTAGAACTGTCCCACAGAGTTTCCAAGGCTGTAATCTTTATGGAAGCAGGCTGCCGTGCCTTTCTTCCATGCACAGTTGGTAGGTCCAAACAGCAACCTATTGGTTAGCAACTAAGTGCTTAACCACTGCACCACCAGGGCACCTTATAAAACATACCACAAAGCTACAGTAATCAAGGCAGTGTGGTACCAAAATAAGGATAGACAGAGTCCAGAAATAAACACATAAATTCATAAAAATCAAAAAGCAAACCTGTTGCCATGAAGTTTATTCCAACTCATAGCAACCCTATAGGAAAGAGCAGAAATTCCCCACAGGGTTTCCAAAGAGTGGCTGGTGGATTCGAACTGCTGGCCTTTTGGATAGCAACCAAGCTCTTAACCACTGTACCATAAGGGCTCCATAAATTTATATGCAACTGATTTTCAACAAGGATGCCAAGATAATTCAATGCGGGAAACAATAGTTTTTCAACAGTGGTACTCCAGCAACTGAATATCCATGTGCAAAAGAACGAAGCTGGACCCTTACCTCATACCATACACAAAAATTAATTCAAAATGTATCAAAGATCTAAATGCTAAAAAATATAAAACTGTTAGAAAATGTAAATCTTCACAACCTTGGATTAGGCAATGGTTTCCTAAATATAGCGACCCAAAAGCACAAGCAAACAGAGGAAAAAACAGGGGAACTGGACTTCATAAAAATTAAAAATGTTTGGTTCAACACCCATTCCTGATAAAAACTCTTAATAAAATAGGTACGGAAGGGAAATTCCTGAATATAATTAAGGGCATCTATACAAAACCAGCAGCCAACATCATTCTTAATTCAGAGAGGTTGAAAACACTCCCCTTAAGAACAGGAAAAACACAAGGATGCCCTTTATCACCACTACTATTTAACATTGTGCTGGAAGTCCTAGCTAGAGCAATAAAGCAAGAAAAATAAAGGCATCTAAATATGTAAGGAAGAAGTAAAACTGTCCCTATTTGCAGATGATATGATACTATACATAGAAAACCTAAGACTCCATGAGAAAACTACTGGAACTAACAGAAAGGTTCAGCAGAGCAGCAGGTTATAAGACAAACATACAAAAATCAGCTGGATTCGTATACGACAATAAAGAGAATAACAAAAAGGAAATCAGGAAAATAATACTGTTTATAATAGCCCCTAAAAAAATAAAATACTTAGGAATAAATCTAACCAGGGATGTCAAAGACCTATACAAAGAAATCTACAAAACACTGCTGCAAGAAACCAAAAGAGACTACATAAATGGGAAAATATAGCGTATTCATGGATAGGTAGACTCAACATTGTGAAAATGTCAATTCTACCCAAAGCAATGTACAAATTCAATAATGAAATCCTGATCTAAATACCAACAGCATTCTTTAAAGAGATTGAAAAACTAATCATTATATGGAAAGGAAAGCAGCCCTGGATAAGTAAAGCACTACTGAAGAAGAATGAAGTAGGAGGACTTGAGTTACCTGACCTTGGAACCTACTATATAGCTACAGTAATCAAAACAGCCTGGTATTGGTATGACACCAGACACATTAACCAAAGGAACAGAATTCAGAACCCAGATGTAAATCCATCTACCTGTGGTCATCTCACCCATAGAAGCAGCAGTCAAGAAATCAAAAGACACATTGCACTGGGCAAATCTGATGAAAAGCAAAGATGTCACCTTGAAGACTAAGGTGTATCTGACCCAAGCCCTGGTATTTTAAATCACATTATATGCATGTGAAACCTGGACAATGGATAAGGAAGACCAAAGAAGAATTGACGACTTTGAATTGTGGTGTTGGTGAAGAATACTGAATATACCAAAAGAACGAACTAATCTGTCTTAGAAGAAATACAACCAGAATGCTCCTCAGAAGCAAGGATGGCGAGGCTGCATCTTACATACTTTGGACATGTCAGGTGGAAACAGTTCCTGGAGGAGGACATCATGCTTGGTAAAGTACAGGGTCAACAGAAAAGAGGAAGACCCTCAACAAAACTGACTGACACCGTGGCTGCAATAATGGGTTCAGGCATAGCAATGATTTTAAGAATGGCACAGGACCGGGCAGTGTTTCGTTCTGTGGTACATGGGTTTGCTATGAGTTGGAACCGACTCGACAGCACCTAACAACAACAACAGTCATCTGATCTTCCACAACAACCCAAAGTCCATCAAATGGGGAAAAGACAGTCTTTTTACCAAACGGTGCTGGCAAAACTGGATGTCCATCTGCAAAAAAATGGAACAGGACCCATACCTCACACATACACAAGAACTAATTCAAAACAGATCAAAGACCTAACTGTAAAACCAAAAACTACACAGATCACAGAAGAAAAAATAGAGTCAACACTATAGGCCCTAATACATGGCATTAACAGGATACAAACCGTAACTAACAATACACAAACACCACAAGATAAGCTAGGTAACCGGGGTCTTCTAAAAATTGAACACTTATGCGCATCAAAAGGCTTCACCAAACGAATAAAAAGAGAACCTACAGACTGAAAAAAATTTTTGGCTATGATAAATCTGACAAAATCTAATCTCTAAAATTTACAGGAAAATCTAAAACCTCTACAAAAAAGGGCAAATAATCCAATTAAAAAATTGGCAAAGGATATGGACACTCTACCAAAGAAGACATTCAAATGGCTAAAAGACACATGAGGAAATGCTCAAGATAGCTAGCCATTAGAGAAATGCAAATTGAAACCACAATGAGATACCATCACACCCCGACATTACTGGCATGAATCAAAAAACAGAGAATAACAAATGCTGGAGAGTCTGTGGGGAGAGTGGAATTCTTACGCACTGCTGGGAAAGCAAAATGATACACCCGTTTTGGAAAACCATAAGGCACTTCCTTAAAAAGCTAGAAATAGCAATACCATATGGTCCACCAATCCCACTCCTAGGAAAATATCCTAGAGAAATAAGAATAGACATACGCATACCCATGTTCACTGCAGCACTGTTCACAATAGGAAAAAGATGGAAACAACCTAGGTATCCACCAACAGATGAATGGATAAACAAACTATGGTACAGTCACACAATGGAATACTACCTGAGGAAAAAGAACAATGATGAATCTTCAAAGCATCTCACAACATGGATGAATCTGGAGGGCATTATGCTGAGTGAAATAAGTCAATCACAAAAGGACAATATTGTATGAGACCACTCCTGTAAAAACTTATGAAAAGATTTACACACAAAAAGAAACAATCTCTGATGGTTATGTGGGAGGGCAGGGGTGGGAAGGGAGAAACACTAAATAGACAACAGATAAGTAGTAACTGTCGTGAAGGGTAAGAGGATACACAATACTGGGGAAGCGAGCACCACCTGTACAAGGCAAAGTCATGGAAGCTCCACTGTTGTTGTTAGGTGCCCTGGAGTCGGTTCTGACTCACAGTGACCCTATGTACAATAGAATGAAACACTGCCCAGTCCCGCACCATCCTCAAAATTGTTGCTATGCTTGAGCCCACTGTTGCACCCACTGTGTCAATCCATCTCATTGAGGGTTTTCCTCTTTTTCGTCGACCCTCTACTTTACCAAGCATGATGTCCTTCTCCAGGGACTGATCCCTCCTGATAACATGTCCAAAGCATGTGAGACCCAGTCTCACCGCCACTGCTTCTAAGGAGCATTTTTGGTTGTACTTCTTCCTAGACAGATTTGTTTGTTCTTTTGGCAGTTCATGGTATATTCAATATTCTTTACCAACACCACAATTAGAAGGCATCAATTCTTCTTCAGTCTCCCTTATTCATTGTCCAGCTTTCTCATACATACGAGGCCATTGAAAACACCATGGCTTGGGTCAGGCACATCTTAGTCCTCAAGGTAACATCTTTGCTTTTCAATACTTTAAAGAGGTCTTTTGCAGCTGATTTGCCCAACACAATGCATCTTATGATTTCTTGACTGCTGCTTCCATGGGTGTTGATTGTAGATCCAAGTAAAATGAAATTCTTCACAACCTCAGTATTTCCTCCATTTATCATGATGTTGTGCTTATTGGTCTAGTTGTGAGGATTTTTGTTTTCTTTGTGCTGAGGTGTAATCTATACTGAAGGCTGTGTTCTTTGATCTTCATCAGTAAGTGCTTCAAGTCCTCTTCACTCTCAGCAAGCAAGGCTGTGTCATCTGCATAATGCAGGTTGTTATTGAGTCTACCTCTAATCCTGATGCCCTGTTCTTCATATAGTCCAGCTTCTCAGATTATTTGCTTAGCATACAGATTGAATAGGTATGGTGAAAAAATACAACCCTGACGCACACCTTTCCTGACTTTAAACCACGCAGTATCCCCTTGTTCTGTACAGATTCCTCATGAGCACAATTAAGTGTTCTGGAATTCCCATTCTCTGCAATGTTATTCATAATTTGTCATGATCCACACAGTCAAATGCCTTAGCATAGTCAATAAAACACAGGTAAACATCTTCTGGTATGTTCTCCTTTGGAAAAGACCTAAATGGATGTCAGATGAGACTCTGAAACTTGCTCTTGAACATTGAGTAGCTACAGCAGAAAGAAAAAGTGATGAAGTAAAAGAGCTGAACGTAAAGATTTTAAAGGGTGGCTCAAGAAGACAAAGTATTATGATGACATGTCAGGAACCTGGAGACAGAAAACCAAAAGGGAAGAACGCGCTCAACATTTCTCAAGATGGAAAAACTGGAGAAAAAATTCAAGCCTTGAGTTGCAATATTGAAAGATTCTACGAGAAAAATATTAATGATGCAGGAAGCATGAAAAGAAGATGGAAGGGATACACAGAGTCACTATACCAAAAAGAATTGGTCGGCGTTCAACCATTTCAGGAGGTAAAATACGACTGGGAACTGATAGTACTGAAGGAAGAAGTCCAAGCTGCACTGAAGGCACTGGTGAAAAACAAGGCTCTGGGAATTGACGGAATACCAATTGAGATGTTTCAATAAATGGATGCAGCACTGGAAGCACTCACTCATCTATGCCAAGAAAATTTGGAAGATAGTCACCTGGCCAACCGATGAGAAGAGATCCATAATTATGTCTATTCCCAAGAAAGGTGATCCAGCCAAATGCAGAAACTATCAAACAATATCATTAATATCACATGCAAGCAGTTTTGATGAAGATCATTCAAAAACAGCTGCAGCAGTATATTGACGGAACTGCCAGAAATTCAAGACAGATTTAGAAGAGGAAGCTCCACAGACACATCAAACTCCCTGAGGGACCAAATTACTGGGCTGAGGGCTCTGGGGACCATGGTCTCGGGGAACATCTAGCTCAACTGGCATAACATAGTTTATAAAGAAAATGTTTTACATTCTACTTTGGTGAGTAGTGTCTGGGGTCTTAAAAGCTTGTGAGTGGCCATCTAAGATACTCCACTGGTCTCACCCTGTCTGGAGCAAGAGAGAATGAAGGAGACCAAAGACACAAGCGAAAAATTAGTCCAAAGGATTAATGGACCACAAGTACCAGGGCCTCTACCAGATGAGTCCAGCACAACTAGACGGTGCTCAGCTACCACCGCCGACTGCTTTGACAGGGACCACAGCAGAGGGTCCCAGACAGGGCTGGAGAAAAATGTAGAACAAAATTTTAACTCACACACCCAAAAAAAAGGACCGGACTTACTGGTCTGACAGAGACTGGAAAGCCCGCCAGGGTATAGCCCCTGGATACACTTTTAGCTCAATAATGACATCACTCCTGAGGTTCACCCTTCAGCCAAAGATTAGACAGGCCCATAAAACAAAACGAGACTAAATGGACACACCAGCTGAGGGGCAAGGATGAAAAGGCAGCAGGGGATACGAAGGCTGGTAATGGGGAACCAAGGATGAGAAGGGGAGAGTGTTAATCTATCATGGGGTTGGCAACTGTCATGGATTGAACTGTGCCCCCCAAAAATATGTGTATCGATTTGGCTAGGCCATGATTCCGCACTACAATGTGATTGTCCACCATTTTGTTGTATGATGTGGTTTTCCTACGTGTTGCAGGCCTAACCTCTATAATGTTAATGAGGTGAGAATGGTGGCAGTTATGCTAATGAGACAGGACTCAATCTACAAGATTGGATTGTGCCTTGAGCCAATCTCTTTTGAGATACAAAAGAGAGAAGTGACCAGAGAGACAGCGGGACTTCATACCACCAAGAAAGCAGTGCTGGGAGCAAAGCACATCCTTTGAACCCAGGATTTCTATGCAGAGAAGCTCCTAGTCCAGGCAGCAAAGAGTTGTGAAAAAGTGAAGGTAAAAACAAGCACATGAACAAAAACAACAAACCCAGAATCTAACCATATGTTAAGCATCTAACCTAACATGAATGAGGCAATTAAGGGGATTAGCACACAGCTTGGGAACAATCATCCTGGAAGAAATTCCCACGTCTTTCCCCAAAATCCATTATCTCTGACTGACTGCCTAATTTTAGAAATTAACTTTATTGAGCTATAAATTATAAATACATAAGTTCAAATGGCCCAAACCATTCTAGTTTCAAGAGTATACTCCCAACAAGATATAGGACATTTTCATCATTCCCTAAGTACTTAGGAGAATACGAAGCATCGGCAAATTTCATACACTGTTGATAGGAACACATAACGGTTCAAACTACTTTGGAAAACAATTTGGAAGTTTCTTATAAAATTAAACATACACTAACTATATGGCCCAGCAATTCTACTCTTAGATTTTTACTTAATCAAAATGAAAACACATACCTATACAAAAACTTGCATGCAAATATTCATCCAGCTTTATTCACAAGGGCCAAAACCTAGAAAGCACCTAAATGTCCACCGGCAAAGGAACACTATTCTGCAATAAAAAGGAAGACTACCAATATACTTAGCATATGAATATATCTCAAAAGCATTATGTTAAGTGAAAGGCCAGACAAGAAAGGCTATATATCATGATTGCATATAGTCACAGAAAGCAGATGAGTGGTTGTCAGGAATCAGAAGAAGAACTGACCACAAAGGGGTATCGGGATCTTTGTGGCCCGATGAAAATGTTCTCTATCATGATTTTGATGGTGGTTACACTTTTGTCAAAACTCAACAAATGGTACACTTAAAATTGATGAATTTCATTGTATGTAAACTATGCCTCCATAATGCTGACAAAAATTAGATTTAAAAATTCTGGGTTGTTAACAAGTTACTTGGGGCAAAATGGAGTAGTGGAAATTGTGTGTGAGTTGGAGGGAGGTGGCTGAAGAGGGCAAGTAAAAAAGAACATACTAAAAATAATACCAAATCAAACCATAGGAAGTATATGACAAAATCCGTTTAGGTAAAACTACATGTATATAATGAAATTACTGAAATTAGGTATCAACTAACTTGAAATGTTGTCCTTTGCATACTGTCAAATGAAAAAGCAAAATATAAATTAATGACAGTAATGAGATTCTACTTTGGTAAAAACAAACAATATCTGTATTTATACTGTTATTTTAGTCATCCAGTGCTGCTGTAACAGAAGTACCACAAATGGATGTCTTTAACAAAGATATTTATTCTCTCACAGTCCGAATAGGTTACAAGTCCAAATTCAGGGCATCAGCTCCAGGGGAAGGCTTTCTCTGTCCGCTCTGGAGGAAGGTTCTTGTCCTCAATCTTCCCCTGGTCAAGGAGCTTCTCAGGCGCAGGGACCCCAGGTCCAAAGGACGCGCTCTGCTCCTGGTGCCGTTTTCTTGGTGGTATAAGGTCCCCAACTCTCTGCTTGCTTCCCTTTCATCTCTTTAGAGATAAAAGGTGGTGCAGGTCACACCCTAGGGAAACTCCCTTTACACTGGATCAGGGAGGTAACCTGAATAAGGATGGTGTTACAATACCACCCTAATCCTCTCAACATAAAATTACAATCACAAAATGGAGGATAGTCACACAATACTGGGAATCATGGCCCAGCCAAACTGATACACACATTTTTGGGGTGACATAATTCAATGACAATACTATATATTTATTCATGGATAAAGTGAAAAGTCTGGAAAGATATACTCCAGGTGTTAACACTGGTTACCTCAGAAAGGAGAAAACTGGGGATGCCTCAAGGATGGGTAAAGAAATGATTTGCTTTGCTTTTTGAAATCTTCCTATAGTATTATTCGACAACAAAAATATATTATTGTTCTATTTTGAAAAACATCAAATAAAAATGTTTGAATTAAAATGCCAGTGGTGACTACTCCGTTTCTGAAAACAGCCAAAGAGCAGGTTTTAATTTTTCTTATAAAAAAATTTAAATATTCAATGCAATTAAGGTAGATAACATACAATAGAAGGTCAGTGATTACATTCTCTAAAGTTCTAATTTTCTAACCTAAGATTAGTGACTGACACACTGACATCTGTCACTAGCTTTTCTTTATCTGAAAATTATGAATTTTTCTTGAATCACAAACGCTGTAACACTTTTGTCCAAGCCACCATTATGATCTCTCACCAGGTTTATTTTGGTAGATTCTTGCAGTTCTACCCCTATTTCTACCTCTATTCCCCTAAGTCTATTCTCAACACAGCAGCCAAAATGTCTCTTTAAAAACCTACGTCTGATCACGTTTGTCTCTACTCTAAACTCTTCAGTGGTACCTCTTCTTACTCAACGTAAAAGCCAAAATGCCTGCAAGGCCTCCCTTTAACTCTCTAACTTTATTTCCTTTCTCACCCTTGCTCCCTCCACTTCAGCCATGGTGGCCTCCTTGCAGCTCCTCGAGCTCACTCCCACCTCAGGGTCTCTGCCTGGAATGTTCTCCTCTCAGAAATCCACATGGCTTGCTTGTTCCCTTATCCCCTTCAAGTTTTTTCTCAAATGTCACTTTCTCAACGAGGCCTCCCTCAACTTCCCTATTTAAAATCCAGACTCCCCACCCAAAACTTCTATCCTACTTCCAGACTTCATTTTTCTTCACAGTCTGTATCATCTTCTAATAAACATACTATATCATCTACTTTATTTTCTTTATTGTCTACCTATAAATATGAAACTTTTCTTTTTAAAGTCACTGATATATCCTCAGAATGATGCCTGGCACATAGTAGGTCAAAATATTTACTGAATGAATAAATCCTCACTTTATAGAAGGAGGAACACTCCTTGGTATGTGACTGCCTAAGATCACATACCAAGTAAGTGGGATTTAAATCCAGGAATACTGACTCCAGAGCGCTTACCTACATTTTTACCCCTTTTACTAAGCTGTGTTGCCTTGGGAAAGTTACTTAACCTGTCTAAGCCTGTTTCCGTCATTGGTATGGAAAAGAAAAAACATAAAATACATATATAGACAGAGTTAAAATAAGACAATATATGTAAAATACTTAGCATAATGGTGTTCAATAAACTGTAACTACAACCAAGCCTAGCCAAAAGAGAGGAAGTATCTTGAATTGAAGCCAGGTAACTGAATTACTTATGTTCTTGCTACCTAAAATTTACCCCTCCAGTCACTACAAATATCCAAATTCTAGCTCTCCTTCAAGGGCCAGCTCAAAACACCTCTATGAAGCCTTCTCCTA
The DNA here is from genome assembly GCF_030014295.1 of Loxodonta africana. Taxonomy (NCBI): domain Eukaryota; kingdom Metazoa; phylum Chordata; class Mammalia; order Proboscidea; family Elephantidae; genus Loxodonta; species Loxodonta africana. Next base: position 170,022,374 of record NC_087342.1, read on the forward strand.
CTTTCACACTCAAATCCAGAGGTAATTCCTTCCCATCACGAATCCTGAAGATAATGGTCACTTTCTACATACTAACGTAGTTTATATATATATATATAAGAAAGATCCTTTATGAGTCTAAATTCTTTGATGTTAAAGGCCATATCTTACTACCATAGCTCTGGAGTTCCTTATTCAAAGCAATACCTCAACAAATTGCTAAATCAGTAATGAAATTAAATGTTAAAAATCCCACTGACCACAAATGACACTTTCATTTCAGTAATATTTTATCATGAGCAAAGAAGTATTTTACAATAATTAGGTCCTAAAAATATATCAAATATTATATTTCATTTTTACATAGTGTTTCATGGCCACAAGTCACACTCTAATAAGTTAAAAATTAAGTACCACACATTGAGCTGTGGAACAGAGGATATTTACATTCTATTCTGCTAAAGGTATTAAATCCTTCTGCACAGTTCAAACTGTGTTAAACATGACGCAGTGTTTCTTTCTGAAATGACTGCAAAACTAAATTAAAAGCTGTAATAGTCAGCTTAATGATCAATTAAAAAAAAAAACAAACTCATTGTCGTCAAGTCAGTTCCGACTCATAGCAACCCTACAGGCCAATGCAGAACTGCCCCATGGGGTTTCCAAGGAAAGGGCTGGTGGATTCAAAGTGCTGACTTTCTGGTTAGCAGCTGAGCTCTTAACCACTGTGCCACCTGGGCTCCTAATGACCAATAAGTTTTTCCTTTTGGTCTCCTGCTTTTCTGCTAGATATTACTGCAAGATATCAACTGCAATGAAAACAATGGAAGATTAGAATTACAATTTCTCACCAACATTGCCACAACCCTGGAGGAGGAAGAATCCTAACAAACACTGCCATAATTCTCCACATGTTTCTGTTGTCCTCACTTTGCAAAATACATAAATCAACATTTCTGGAAACAAAAAAATTTAAAGTTTTGGCTTCTTCTTAAATGCACGAAGTGCCAAGTTAATCTCTGACATCCTGGTTTCCATTTTTAAAAATGTACTTTTTCTCCCGTCAAAACCTCTTAAATATTTCAGCATATTAAAAAATAAAAGTAAATAGATTTGCTTAAGTAAATGGCTAAACAACCTCCCAAGAGAATTAAAATACTATTGGAGCTTTAATGATATAAGTCAACACTTTCACACTGAAATAATAAATGGGAAAGGGAGCAGGGTTCTGGGGATTACAAAAGAAAACATAACTAAACTCAAATTCTAATTTTACTACTATCTAACTGCCAACTGCTTCCAAAGACAAGAAGGGATCATTTTACTAGAAAACAAACTTTTCTTTCAGCTTTGGATTTTTGTTTAAAACTAAAAATAATATTGTTACTTTTATCCTTAAGAGGATTCTCTGACTTTATACATAACCCCTAGAAAAATATACAGAACAAAGTAGGTGATTAAACCTTAGCTGAAATAAGTATGAATGGATATTCATATCATTAAAAATCCCTTAGAATTTCCCACTCTTCTAGGAAGAGAAAACTCCTTAATATGGTCTGATCTTTGCAGCCTTATTCCCCTCCAACTCTGTCATCAAGACAAATAGGCTATCCTCACACAATGTCCCCTCTACCTGAAGCTCTTCTCATCATTCTTTGCCACCTACCTATCAAGACCTTGGAGGATACAACACTTCCTCAAGGAAGTCTTTGGGAACAGGCTTTTATTGCACTATTTAACTCTTCCACAGCACCAATTACAGCTGCAATTTTACATTTGTTTGTATAATTATTTATTTCTATCTTTAGACAATAAGATGTATAAGGGTGATGTATGATTTTAATCAGCACTGTACTCCCTGTATACAGCACAGGACACAGCATGCAACTATCTCTAAGTGAACATGTTGAACAATGAATAAGTCAAACTTTTCTTAACCAAAGTATATCGGCAAGAAAACATTTATGAATCTACTGCTTCTTGAAAAGCCAAAATGATGTGCCTAACTTTCACTCTACAACCTAAAGATCAACGCTTAAGGACTTTACAGTCATTTTACAAATCTTTTTGATAAATATCCTCATTAATCACCATCTGTTTACATGTGCTATTCTAAAAGCATTTTGGTTACATTTCTGGAACACTTCCTGCCATTAACCTCATGTCTAGAATACTCGTTAATATTATGCACCTGGATTTCAGGAACACAAGCCTGAAACTCACGCACTAACCTAAACTGTTATGTAAATGACAGAAAGGACACATTTTGGTCAGTAACATCTCTAGATTGGTTTTGGACCTATTTAACTTTTACCACTGTAATTCTGTCACTGGGTTATAGTCACTCTCGACGGCAGTGGGTGGGTTTAAGCCCATGATAAAAACATTATACATGAAGAAAGAACTGGAATTTCCTAACAAGCCTTAGAAAAGTCAGTCTGTAAAGAACAGTCATAGGTTTTTTAGGTTTATATTAACTCAATTGGTCCAGGTGGATTTCAATTTACGTGGTAGTTATACCCTGAAAATTCTGCGTTTAACATAGTTTTTATAAATAAAATCATACTTTGTTCTTAAGTTAGATTGAGCTCTGGATTCTAGTTCTTCCATTTTTCCATAGTGTGACCCTAAGCAAGTACCTTGAATTCCTTCAGCTTCAGTTTCCTCATATGTAAAACCAGGCCATTCCTACATAATAAGATGGTTTTGAGGCTTCGGCAAGATTAAATGGCCTTGCTCAAGCATACTCAGTGCCCTTTCCTCTATTTCTTGTTTAGGAATTCCACTAGCAATCCGTTTGCAAAGAAAAATAAATACTTTAGTAAAAATTATACTTTTCACTTATCTATTCATAAACCTGGATTTTCAGATTTGACTTACTAACTTAAAGTCTCAAATAATATAAAGATTTATTATTTAGGATGTTAACGATAGCAGTCACTGCGTGGCACAAACGGCTAAGCGCCAGACTACTAGCTGAAAGGATGGTGGTTAGAATCTACCCAGTGGTGCAGCAGAAGACAGGCTTCCAAAAGGTCACAGCTTTGAAAACCTTATGGGACACGATTCTATTCTGTACATATGGGGTCCCTGTGAGTCAGAATCAACTCGACAGCAACTAACAGCAACAACAACGTTAATGATATGAAAGGGGCTAATTAACCATCAGGCTGCATAAACAGAAGTGACAATTTAATCAAGGGAGTATCACAACTATGCAAACTAATCAGATGTAAAGGGATCAACAACAGAAATCTGAGGTTACCTTAAGGTCATATAATTAGGAAAAGGGAAAGCAGAGCCCATCCTCCTCTAGTTAATTGGTGGATGAAGATTCGAAATTGCAGAACGGGGAAAGCCAGGAAATGACAAACTGGCAAAAAAGCAGGACTCCTAGTTTTTGATATTCACTTACATATATCACTCCTAAAATTTTAATCGAATTCAAATAAGAACCAAATTGGAAAGGGGTAAGTCCAAAAGGAAAGCTATGTAGGTAGAATCCCAATAAAACAAGCAATCCAACTGAATAAACCAACAAAGTCCTCAGGCTCTTTGTCTCTTTCTGTTTAAGGAAAAACTGCTGCTCAACTGCCTTTGACACAGGAAAGATCAGGCGGCATGCTCTGCCCTAAGAGAATCCACACCTGGCAGCCAGGTTTTCTCAAGCAAATTTTGAGAACTCTCTAGCTTCCCACATTCTAACTATAGAACTTTATAAAACCATATTCTCTCTCACACACATTCTCTCTCCTTTTCTCCTTCTCCACCCACCCCCCACTCCACCCCCACCCCGTGAATTCTTCTGTGTTAGGATACCACAGTAAAAATCTGGATAAATCTGACAATTTTGCCCCAAACAGAGATAAATATGAAAAGAAAGCTCTCTCCTCTGTACACCTGCACTATTATTTTGACAATAATAATCCCTCCACTGAGTAATAGTACAGAGCCTTTTCCCCATAGGAGCTTAAAGTATTTATAATATAGAAACCACAGTAGAGTTATAGGCCAAAGGAGTCCTGGTGGCGCATGGGTTAAACACTTAGCTGCTAACCAAAATGTTGGTGGTTAGAACCCACCAAGCAGCTCCGCAGGAGAAAGGCCTAGCAATCTGCTTCTGTAAAAATTACTGTCAAGAAAACCCTATGGGACAGTTCTACTCTCTCACATGGGATTGCTATGAGTCAGAATCAACTTGATGGTACCTAACAACAACAATAGTATAGTTAAATATTCATGCCAGAACTTATCATCCAAATGAGTGCTGGGAAGTATATACCCCAAAATAGTTTTGGAACTCCTCTTTTGAAAATGTCTTTAGAGTCTACAATATATTCTATTAAACTAAATCTCACAAATGATATACTAGGCTTTATGGTACAGGTACCACGGTACACGTACAGGTTACTATAAATAAACTCATGGTTCAATAGAATAGCCCCAAATCAAGCATCAATGACTAAGGAATGATTTAATGAATTAAATATTTATAAATGGGGACTACACGCTAGGCACATTATAGGTAAGAGACACACAGCATGAACAAAACAGTTACCCTGCCTTCATGATAAATAGGGACCACTTGAAAATTATAAATTGCATTTTTAGAAATGAATAAACTCCATATGGCATCATAAAGGGCTTTAGTCAAAACAGGGCCATAAAGGAAAGAACTATGTTTATCATAAAGATGATAAATCTGCTTTGTATGCAGGAGTTTAAAAAGTTTTAGAAAATAAAGAGTATCAAATAGGGAAAAGACAGTCATTTTAACAAATGGTGCTGGCAAAACTGGATGTCCATCTGCAAAAAAATGAAACAGGACCAATACCTCACACCATACATAAAAACAAACTGAAAGTAGATCAAAGACCTAAATATAAAGCAAAAAACCATTAAGTTCATAGAAGAAAAAACAGGATCAATGCTAGAGGCCCTAATACATAGCATTAACAGGATACAAACCACAATCAACAACATACAAGCTCCAGAGGATAAGCTAGATAACTGGGATCTTCTAAAAATTAAATACTTATGCTCATCAAAAGACTTGACCAAAAGAGTAAAAAAAGAACCTACAGACTAGGAAAAAAAATTTGTTTATTACAAATCTCTAAAATCTACAAGAAAATCCAACACCTCTACAACAAAAAGACAACCTAATTAAAAAATGGGCAAAGGAAACAGACACTTCACCAAAGAAGACATTCAAGTGGCCAACAGGCACATGAGGAAATGCTCACCATCTCTAGACATCAAAGAAATGCAAATCAAAACCACAATGAGATACCATCTCACCCCTGGCATTACTGGCACGAATCAATAAAACAAAATAACGAATGTTGGAGAAGATGCAGGGAGATCAAAACTCTTATACACTGCTGGTGGGAATGCAAAATGATACATCCATTTTGGAAAACTATACGGCGCTTCCTTAGAAAGCTAGAAATAGAAATACCATTTGATCCAGCAATCCCACTCCTAGGAATATATCCTAGAGGAATGAGAGTGGTCACATGAATAGATATATGTACAACCATGTTCACTGCAGCACTGTTCACAATAGCAAAAAGATGGAAACAACCTACATGCTCATCAACAGATGAATGGATAAACAAACTGTAGTACATACACACAATGCTAAAGAAAAATGATGAATCTGTGAAGCATCTCATAGCATGGATGAGTGTGGAGGGCATTATGCTGAGTGAAGTAAGTCAATCACAAAAGGACAAATATTATATGAGACCACTACTGTAAAAACTCATGAAAAGGTTTACATACAAAAAGAAACAATATTTTATGGTTATGAGGGAGGGGAAGGGTAGGGATGGAAAAACACTTGACAATAGGTAAGTTGTAACTTTGGTGAAGGGTAAGACAGTACACAATACTGAGGAAGCCATACAACCTGCACAAGGCAAGCCCATGGTAGCTCCACAGACATATCCAAACTCTCTGAGGGACAGAATTGCTGGGCCGAGGGCTGTGGGGACCATGGTTTCAGGGAACATCGAGCTCAATTGGCATACAGAGTTTATAAAGAATATGTTCTACATTCTACTTTGGTGAGTAGTGTCTGGGGTCTTAAAAGTTTGTGAGTGGCCATCTAGAATACTCCACTGGTCTTACCCCTTTGGGAGCAAGAGAAGAATGGAAAAAACTAAACACATAAAGGAAGGATTAGTCCAAAGGACAAATGGACCACATCTACCACAGCTTCCACCAGGCTGAGTCCAGTACAACGAGATGGTGCCCGGCTACCACCACTGACTGGTCTGACAGGGATCACAATAGAGGGTCCCGGACACAGCTAGAGAAAAATGCAGAACAAAATTCTAACTCAAAAAGAAAGACCAGACTTGCTGGCCTGACAGAGACTTGGAGAAACCTGCAGAGTATCGCCTCCAGGCACCCTTTCAGCTCAGTAATGAGGCCACTCCTTAGGTTCACCCTTCTACCAAAGATTGAATACTCCCATGGAACAAAACAAGACTAAAGGGACGCACCAGCCCTAGGGCAGGGACTGGAAGGTAGGAGAGAACAGGACAGCTGGTAAGAGGGAACCCAGGGCTGAGAAGGGAGAATGCTAACATGTCATGGGGTTGTTAACCAATGTCATACATACAACAATGTGTGTACTGTCTGATGAGAAACTAGTTTGCTCTGTAAACCTTCATCTAAAGTTCAAAAAAAAAATAAATAAATAATTATTAGGAAAAATAAAAAAATAGTGTCACTGATAGAATTCCACAAACTTGTAACACGATTTCTTAAAGAAAACTTTAATTTGATGTATAAATTTACTTGGTTACTGTCTTTCACTCTGTGGATGAGGAAACAAAGGCCCAGAGAGGCTGAGTAACCTCATAAGGTTACACAACTGGTTAGTGTCAGAATTCCCCAAGAGGCCTATCTACTAGTTCACTGCCCTTTCTAGGAAACACAACTTTTTTCAAGGGCAATTACTCTAATCTGTACATGTCAAATACTGTACAACCTGCTGAGCTCGGTGAGGTGTAGACGCAGGCACAAATTTTCAAAGTATGAAAATTTTGAAGTATGAAAGCAAAATAAGATGAAAATATTCTTCTACTAAGTGGTAAGAAAATCGGGATTTGATCAACTGTGCACTGTTCTTTTATGTAATCCTTCCAACAGCTATTTTCCACTTCCATTCTTCTTCCACTATTTTAATTAAATTTAAAATGCTGTATTTTCTTCAACCACTTATAACTATCATAGGAGTCCCCGAGTGACACAAATGGTTAAGCATCTGACACCAGCCAAAAGCTGGCAGTTCGAACCCACCCAGAGGCACCTGGAAAGACAGGCCTGGTGATCTGCTTCCAAAAATTCACAACCTTGAAGACCTGTGGAGCAGTTCTACTCTGCACACATGGGGTCACCATGAGCTGGAATGGACAGCAACTAACAGCAACTACAATTATCCCTATTAAGGTCACCTTGTATCTAAAACCAAGAAAATGCTTGTGACCTTTTCAAATTTGTATTAAAAGTAACTGTAAAGTCATTTTTTACGTTTAAAATTATGTTATCTTTGGTGCTTGTATTACCCTGGAATTCAGTTAAACAAATATTCAGAAAGCACTTACACACAGTGTAAATTAGTGTATCAAGACAGCTAGCTAGCTAAAGGACCCCTTAACTTGAGTAAAGCACTGAACCTCTATGGGCCTAGACAGATAAAAAATTTTCAAATTGTGCTTCAAAGTTTCCATAAATATTTGATGATGCGAATACCGGGCCCAGAAGGAGAGAAGCCAAGGCACCTGAGCCAGGGCCACTTACCCCACTCAGCCCCTCCAAGCTCAGCCTCACAGCAGACTTCCTGCTTAAAAAAAAAAAGTTTGCACTCCACTCAGAAAACCTAAGGACTTCACTAAAATTCTATAATAATTTGTTATTGTTTTTAATCCACATTTAATCACCGATATCTGTATCAGCCATGGTGAGGAAGTGGACTCTCCCTATGAAATTAATGTTGTTAGCTGCCACTGAGTTGATTCCAACTTATGGCAACCCTATGTATTATACTTAGTAATATTTTGTGTTTTCCCTGTGGAATAACTAAAGTATAACTGCTGAATCTAACTCTGTAAAATATGCCTGAAGTTTCTCTTAGGTAATACTTAGTTGGTAAGGTTTGTCTACTATTGAGATATTTCTTCTCACAACAGAAACAACCTGGCTTCCTGTTATCTTTCTCCCATTATTTTATGCAAATACAGGAACTGTTCTATTTGCCCTCTCTATCAAACAGAATAGCTGCCAAAACTTTCACACCCCCTCCTCAGCAGATGGCTTCTTTCCTAAATATACAGAGAAGACTGAGGCTTTCCAGTATAAGCACATCAACCTTGCCCTACATTTCCTTAACAATTCTCTGCAAACCTCTCTTCCCCTGGGTTAACCTTTACTGTTAATCCCACCACCCCCCACCCCCGCCCACCTGCCTTGGTCCTTCAATTACTTTCCCTCTTATTTGATACGCACACACTTTCCATAAAATAGCCGAAATAGCTTTTCAGCCTCAGCCTTCCCAAACTTCACCCAATTCTTAATTTTATGGTGGAAGGTCCTTGGCTTATGGTACGATGCCTTTAGCTTTCACTGAATGACACTTTAGAAGAAACTTTATGGAAACTACTGCTATGTTTTTACTACAGACAAGTTACAAAGGCTACTGCCAGGTATGTTACTTATTCCCTCTAAATAAATCATATGAGAAATTTCTTTCCTATCCAATGCCCAAAAAGTTTAGCTTTTCCTGATGATCTAGGTTTTCATCTTGGGTATGATAAAAAAAAAAAAAAAAAAAAAAGTATATGTCATCACATTTGTTTTTCCCTTGCTCTGGCTACCAGGAAGCTCAGGGTCAAATCTGCAGGTCAATTTTAATGTGATGATTGCATTCCTTCACAGCTTATGTAATCTTATTCTGTAATTTCATGTATTTGCAGTTGGCTTTAATTTTAAACTTAATTTTTTTTTAATTTTGTGATTGTATATTCTTGTAAATTGCCTCAGATTCTTCATGATACAAGATAGAGTATGAATAAATATATGATGTGATTTCCAGAATCCACTGCATGTCTGTACTTAACAGAGACTTGTGGAATTAAACAAAATTTCCTTTTCCTATAAAAAGTCTTGAGTAGCATAAACGGTTTCTTAAGCACCTGACTACTAGCCGAAAGGCTGGCAGTTCAAACTCACCCAGAGGTGCCTTGAGAACAGCCCTGGCATTCTGCTTCCAATAGGTAACAGCTTTGAAAACCCTACGGAGTAGTTCTACTGAGCACATATGGGGTCACCACGAGTCAGAATCGACTTGATGGCAACTAGCAACAACATTAAAAAAAAAAAAAAAAGGCAGAGCAGGGTGGCTAATTAAATCATCTGGACTTATTCCACTAGGATCTTCTGATTTTATTTATATTGTATATATTATAAATCCATTACCTAAAACATGGTCTATTTGCCATTACATCAATGAAATGAATGCAAAGCACGCTGCAACACTAAATCAGAAGTACTTTTCATTCTTACGGTATATTGGCATTTTCTTTATTTTCAATTAGACAGTTTGTTTCCTCTTGAACATATACTTACGTGATGGCTCTATACAGATTTTTTTTAATTACAGAAGTAACTATTAGTAAAAGCTGTGGGATACTGGAAATGGCTACAACAGAAGTTATAAGACCTCTCTGAGTTGGAATGCAAGTCCTTCTAGGAAGTCCTGCTAGACTATATGTCATTCATTCAACAAATATTTACTATATGCCAAGTACGTAAGATTTTTAAAATACTCTACAGAAATGTGCAGTTTCTTTAGGCCGAGGAAGCTGTGTTGTAAGGAAGATGGGAGTGCTTATGGTGACTGAGGAGTTACCATCGAAAACAAATAGATACACGTGTCAAATATTTCAGTGCCATCTCTCATGTGATTGTCATCCAAAGGCACAGGTGTGGAAAGCTCTAACATACACTGCATAGTAACTAAGCAAGCTTAACAGTTTTGAACTAAGTGTTTCTAAAAGTAAGGCATCTGACCTTTCACAGATAGCCATTTTAAGAATTTTACTTCCTACCTGATATATTCTAAAAGGGATGTAACGAAATCCATTTTCTTCTGCAGGATACTCCATGAGTTTCCGATTGATGGCCCAAAACTGGTCAAATCTGTCTGTAATGATAATAATTTATGAAAAATGAACAAGATTATACTGTAATACCTCACATGAAGAGATGAAACCCAGAAGCTTTTTAAAAGGCATTATCAATATATTATTTTTTCTTAAACTGTCCATAACTATATTCAAACATAAAGCTAGATATAAAATTAATTTTTCTACGTCATTGCTTCTTCTTCATAGATATTCACATAGCCATTTTTTCCCATAAGAAAAATCCTACACAGATAATGGCTACTCATGTTATCAAGCCAAAAAGCACCAGGTTGGGATAATGTCTTGATTCCTTTAGTCCTGTCTAAACTATAAAGGCCCAGCTTCAAGTGATCCAAATTTTATCCACACCTTGTTAAAGAACCAAAGTCAAAATACTGAACACTATAAACATTAAACAGCAAAGAATATAATCTTACAGGAACCGTTTTAGAAAAAATGTGGAATTTACAGTTGTAAAATAGCTGTCAATCGCAGTTTAATCTCAATCTGATTAAACATCTTTTTTATTTTTCAGGATCACTTTTTCTTCTTTAAACAGCTTTACTGAGATAAAATTCACATACCATAAAATTCACCCTTTTAAAGTGCACAATCGTGGTTTTCTTGTATGTTCACAAAATTGAGCAACCATCACTAATTTCAGAACATTTTCATCATCCCTAAAAGAATCCCCATACCCACTAACAGGTACTTCCTATTCTCCCTTTCCTCAGCCTCTGGAAATCACTAATCTACTTTCAATCTCTATGGCTTTGCTGAATCTCGACATTTCATATAAATGGAGTAATATGTGGCCTTTTCCATCTGATTTTTTTTTCACTTAACATAATGTTTGGCAGGTTCAAGCATGTTGTAGCATGTGTCAGTACTTCATTCCCTTTTATGGTCTAATAATAGTCCATTGTATGGATATGCCATGTTTTGTTTATCCATTCATCAACTGACAGATATTTGGGTTGTTTCCACTTTTTGGCTACTATGAATAATGCCGCTACGAACATTCATATACAAGTTTTTATGTCAACGTATATTTTCAATTCTCTTGGGTATATACCTAGGAGTGGAATGGCCAGGTTATACGGTAACTCTATGCTTAACCTTTTGAGAAACTGCCAGATAGTTTTCCAAAGTAGCTGCACCATTTCACATTCCCACCAACAATGCAAGAAGGTTCCAATTAATCCACATCCTTCTATTTGGTTGGATGGCAGTCATCTTATTGAGTGTGAAGGGTATCTCATTCTTGTCTTAATTTGTATTTCCCTAATGAGTAATTGTGGAGCCCTGAAGCCGTAGTGGCTAAGAGTCTGACTCCTAACCAAAAGGTCAACAGTTCGAATCCACCAGCTGCTCCTTGGAAACCCTATGGGGCAGTTCCATTCTGTCCTATAGGGTCACTATGAGTCGGAACTGACTTGACAGTAACAGGCTCTATGCTGACCATTTTTTCATGTGCTAATTAACTATTTGTGTATCTTCTTTGGAGAAATGTCTATTCAAGTTATCTACCAATTTTTTTTAATTGGATTGACCTTTTTTTGTTGAGTTGTAGGAATTCTTTACATGTTCTGGATATTGAAACAGATACATGATTTCCTAATATCTACGCCCATTCTGTAGGCTGTCTTTACACTTTCTTAATAATGTCCTTGATACACAAAAATTTTTAAACTACACCCAATTAATCCATTTTTTCTTTTGTTGCTTGTGCTTCTGGTGGCATATCTAAGAATCCAATGCCAAACACAAGGTCCTGAAAATTTGTTTTCTTCTAATAGTTTTATGCTTTTAGTGTATATTTAGGTCCTTGATATGAGTTACTATGTTAAATAATGCACGTCTTCTATGTCTGCCAACTGCACCCTCCACCCATGAGGTATTTTCATAAATGCCATCATGCTCATTTTTTTACAGCAACATGTAAAAAAAATATTGGGATGGGGCACTTCCGAAAATACCTCATGGGGGAGGGTGCAGTTGGTAAACAAATGTAGAAGGCGTGCGTTATTTGTGTAAAAATACAGTAATATAAAAAATGGTGTCAGGTAGGGGTCCAACTTCACTCTTTTGCTGTGAAAATCTAGTTGCTGCAGCACAATTTGTTAAAGAGACTATTCTTTTCCCCACTCAATGGACTTGTCACGCTTGTCAGAAATAAATGCCACAGATGTATGGGTTTATCTCTGGACTCTCATTTCTATTCCATTGGTCTGTATATGTCTATCTTTACGCCAGTACCACACAGTCTTGACTACTGTAGTTTTGGGAATTATGAGTCCTCCAACTGTGTTTTTCTTTTTAAAGAATGCTTTGGCTATTTTGGGTCCCTTGCAATTTCATATGAATTTGAAGATTGGTTTTTTCATTTCTGCAAAAAAGGCTGTTGAATTTTGATAGGGAATGAAGCTGTAGATCACTTTGGGCAGTAGTGACACATTCACAAAATCAACTTTTCCAATCCATACAGATGTCTTCTTTCATTTCTTTCAGCGATGCTTTATAGTTTTCAGTGTACAAGTTTTCTATCCCCTTGGTTAAATTTTTCCTAGGTATTTTATTCTTTTAGATGTTATTATAAATGGAATTGCTTTCTTAATTTCCTTTTTAGATTGGTCATTGCAGGTGTACAAAAACACAGTGATTTTCGTGTGTTGATCTTGTACCCTGCAACTTTGCTGAATTATTTTATTAGCTCTAGTAGCCTTTCTGGGAGATTCTTTGGGATTTTCTGTACAAAGGATCGTGTCACCTGAGAATAGACAGAATTTACTTCTTCCTTTCCAATTCAGGTGTTATTTCTTTTTCTTGCCTAACTGCTCTGCCTAGAACTTCCGGTACAGGGTTGAATAGGAGCGGTGAAAGAAGTCATGGGGGGAAGCTTTCAGTGTTTCACCACTGAGTATTATGTTAGTTTGGGGTTTTTCATAAATACCCTTTATCATGTTGAGACAATTCACTTAAACTGGTTCTAAGAAAGAAAAAACAAGGGCTAAAGCAGTGACCATCAACCAGGGAAGATTTTGCTCCCCAAGGACATTTCAACATGTCTGGAGACATATTTGGTTGTCACAAATTCTGGTTTTGGTTGTGTATGTGTGACTAGCATCCAGTGAACAAAGGTCAGGACTGCTGCTAAACATACTACGGTGCACAGGACAGTTCACCACAACAAAGAGCTATCTGGCCCAAAATGTCAACAGTGCTAAGGTTGAAAAAACCCTGGGTCAAAGGAAAGAAAGCAAACACAGAGTATAGAAAGGTAATTAGTAAAAACTCAAGATTTTATATACCTATACGGAGAAGGGAAACCCTGGTGGCGTAGTGATTAAGAGTTCAGCTGCTAACCAAAAGGTTGGTAGTCTGAATCTACCAGCCATTCCTTGCAAACTCTATGGGGTAGTTCTACTTTGTCCTATAGGGTCAGTATGATTCGGAATCAACTTGATGGCAATGGGTTTGGTTTGGATATATGGACAAAACTGAACTGGAAAAAAAAAAAGAATGCTATTGTGCTAGTTATCAATTTATTGCCTCTAAGCTCCACATTCATCCTTTGATATATGTGCTGCCATAATGGACAGAATTCCTTTAAGCACCTCTCCCTGAGAATAATGTTAAGTTTTCTCAAGTAGACAGCACTAAAGAAGCAATGCAGAAAGAAGCAGTCTACTGCAGTTTCTGGCAGTTGCATGGTGGGTCAGTGGTATGGAGATGAGGACATCAGGTAGAGTTCTGCACCAGCCACACGCCCAGATATACTCTCTTTCAGCAACCTTGCGTCCTTGGCCTGGCGATAACCTGCCTTCTCAACAAAGGAACCAGTGCTCCAAAGCCTCCTGCCCCCATTGGCACCCTAATTTCCATGTAGGCAGCTCACCTGCTGTTTCTCATAGAGCTGCCACTTCCTATCCACACCCATGCCACCAGCTCCTGATGCCTTGCAATCCACCTGCAACCCAGAGGGCTGCTTTCTGATTGCCCAGCAACTGCACACCAGCTCCAGCCTGGGGAAAATGGTGAACTTCTCTGCTAATCCAGTGGGCTGAATGATACCTTCTCCAACATGAACTGAACCTCAGTCTTGCAGAAGGAACCCCATTCAAGTTTGTTCTTCCTTGGGTATTCTCCCTCAGCCCTTGGATATTACATCATTTTCTTACGTCTTACAGTTACTCTTTTATCAGAGTTAAATAATTCTTTACACAAAACTTACCCTGTTTAAACTGCTGTGTGGTTTCTATCTCCTGATTGTACCCAGACTGATAAAATTACGTTTAAAAGCAAGGATGTAATAAAAAAAACTTGTATGAATTAATACTAAATTTTAATATTCCTATAAAAATATAATGTTCTTATATAAAATAGGCATTTTCTCTGTAACACTAAAACTACTCTACTAAGAACAACCTGGCTTTACTAGGTCAAAATTATTAACAAAAACAAACAAACAGAAGGAAGTAAAAGAAAATGTGTTTAGAGATTGAGCATTTAACCAAGTGTCTTTTACACTGGATTATCCATTGCTTTGTAATATCAGTACCTCTTCTACTCTCTAGTCAATAATTAAAGTAAATAAAATTGGAGTGAGGATGTTTTACTACCTTCTCAAATATTAATGAACTAAGACGATATACTTTGAATACTAGAACTATGCCATTAGTTATTGTAACTGAGTCATTAAAGGTAGTTATTTGTTTTAACAGCTTTCAGCAATAATAGTACTTGTAACTTGTAATAGAAGCATAGTGTTCTTTGGCTGTTCATTTTTAAAACTGTAACTGTAGGTAAATGAACATCAGTTTCAACAACTTTTCATATTCACTTAATTCTAATTCTACAACAAAACAAAACATACAACCAAGTAGAAAATTAAACTAGCAGTCACTTAGCTTATTCAAACAACAAGAGTAAGGAAGACAACTTAAATGCTTCTTGCCAGAGCTACTAGCAATATGACTGATACCTTGGCTTTTTCTTAACTGAACATTCATTTAGTAAGGCTTACAACAAATCAACGTCCTATGAAAATGTAGGACAGTCCTATAGAAAGATTTCATCTATTTTTAAAAAAAGAAAGGTATTAAAAATAGAATTCCTCAAAGTCTACTGGCCATCAATTTCTTCTCATTCTCTGTTGAGAAGAAATTGATGGCCCCCATATAGTTCACTTCTTCATAGCAGCCTAACACTGTTAGTCTAAAGCCTGTCGGCAACAAACTCAAATTCTCACATATCCAACTGCTTTAAAATATAGTATAAACAAACATATTTTAGCCATTTAGAGCCTATCTACTTCATGTACTCTTCAAAACTGCACTCAGACAAGACAAACCCTGTAGCTATAAAAGACCTGAAACCACTGCTGTCTTTCAGAGGTCTCTGACCACCTTGCTGCCGAGCATTATCACCCAGACCTAAGCTCCCTCTCCAATTCCCTCTCCTCCTCTTAGAGATCACTTGCCCTGTTCCCCTTCTGCGTGGTGGCTTCGCATTTCTGGAAGGTCTCTTGCTGGAAGAGACTTTTTATCTCATGCAACTCTATCCAAGTGCCACCTTATAAAAAGCTTGTGTGTTACTGCTTCTCGTGGTTCTGGCTCTTCCTTAAACAACCCTGAACTTACCACAACACTCAATGAATGTTTCTTGAATGGCTAAATAATTAAATGAATGACTGATTTTGCAAATGGGGACATAGAAAAAAAAGGAATCTAAAAGTAGCACAGCATAGTGGAAAAAGCAAACACTCTGGAGTCAGGTTGCTTCCTAGTGGGTTAGTTGGTGCAATATACTTTTACCAACCAGGCTTCAATTTCCTCATCTGTAAAATGCAGATTTAATTGTACATATTCATAAAGTCATTAGAAGGAATAAGTCAGTTAATACATGGAGAATGTATACAACAGTGCCTAGCACAAAGTAGGTGCTACATAAGTGTTTACTATTATTATCACTATCTCTTAGGTTGCCTCAGCTCCAATGAGAGAAGACACTGAATTTCTAGATTCAGCAATAAGGTAAGTGAGGTGTCAGGACTAGTATGAAAAAGTGGCTCTGCCAAAACTCTATCATCACAGGTTTGCTGGAATGTTCACTCTGGCTCAGGGCCAGAGCATCTGCGTCACTCACATCAAGCTCTGTGAATGTTGCCTACTAGAGTCATACAATTGCTAACCATGGTGGGGAGAATAAAAATTGTAACACAATCCAGCTGCAACACTTTACAACACTAAATTCCCTTCTTCATGTCTACTTTTGCTTCCTTCAACCCTTTCAACTAATATACAAGACCCTATCTTCTCACTCCATGGTAACAGTTTAGTTGCCATTTACCTTCTGTCAATTTCAGCTATATTCACCTCCAGCCATATCATGAAATGGTGGTGGGGGCAAGAATGGTGGTCCAAGAGCATCTAGGCCAATGTCTGAGGAGTTCATAGATAACCATTCCTTCTCAAACCCTCCCTCTCCTAGTAAGTCTTAAAATATTAGGGAGAAGGGATAAGCATGCTTAAAAAGAGAGAGATTTCTTGTTAGAATCTGAAAAAATGAGAGGCTCACAATTGTTACATCTGGCTATGGGTCTATAAACTGAGGCAGTACAATCTAGTTATCTATGAAGACTTTGGATGGCTAAAAATACTGCTGGAAAGTTAAAGAAAATACAATCTCACTAAAAAAAAAAAATTTTTTTTTTCTTTTTTAAAATAAAATCTCACTAAGCACTGAAAAAAGCTGACTGTACGCTTTAATTTCAACATCACCAGCTAATAAACCATAACTGCGAGTTATAACATCTTTTATGTATTCCAAGAGTCAATCTCAGTAATTTTTAAGTAGATAGGATTCAGTTACTGTATTCTCCCAATCAAGAAAAGTTTATTTCCAACTTATTTAAAAACAACATACGAAACTGAAAATTCAAAAATTTAATATAAAAAAACAACTTATTCTATTGTTCTATGTGCTCCTATTAAAATTTTTTTTTTTAAAAGGAAGAATGATTTTCAATTATAGTCCTAAACCAAAAACCAAATCAAATCCACTGCCACTGAGTCGATTCCAACTCAGTGACCCCACCAAGCAGAGTAGAATGGCCCCAAAGGGTTTCCAAGGAGTACCTGGTGGATTTGAACTGTTGGCCTTTTGGTTAGTGGCCAACCTCTTAACCACTGGGTCACCAAAGCTCCGAGAAAAGTTCATTTCCAACTTATTTAAAAGATTTCTCAATATAAAAAACTAACTTATTGTATTATTCTATGGCTCACATTAAAAAAATTTTTTAAAAGAATGATTTTCAATTATAGTCCAGTCTTCTCTTAATCTAAAATACAATCTTTTAAGCAGCTTGTTTGCCAAAAAGATTTTCAACTATAGTGCAGTGTTATCCCAGAACTAATTATCTAAATGTATTCATGTTTAAGTCAGCTAGAGATTTATAACCAATTATCTGATGTATTACCTTCCAAAGCTACTTTAAGTCGAGAAAATGTTCTTCCCCTTAGGCTAAATTACAGTTTATTACTAGATTCAGAGGGCCAGAAACAAATTTACCAAGTAATCCAGTTCATTTTCACTTCACTGAGAGGACCCCAAAGTCATAAGGCAAAAATAAAAATCCATTTTAATTTTTAAAAGATTTATAGGAAATAAGATACTTCATTTTGTTCACTGTAACCTTTGCAATGTTACTTATGCAGCATAGTCTCTCTTTATTCCTGATACAAATCACTCATGCTTCTGATGAAAAAATTTAAATGAGAAATTCCTATTAATGATTACTCTTTGACAGATGACAAATTTTCAAACAAAGGGGCATCAGCGGTCACTGGGGAAGTAGTATGTAATGCCACATTTCTCAACTTCACCCGCTTAGGATCATCTGACGAGCTTTTTTAAAAAAATACTAATATCTGGACCCACCCATGACTAATTATCTCAGATTCCCTGGCATTTGAACCCCCAGATGATTCTAATGTATAGCCAGAGTTAGCAACCTCCAGATGCAGTGGAAAACACATTCCCTTTAGAATCAGAGATCTAGCTTCAAATTCTAGTCGCAACTCTTGCTAGCTCTTTTGTACCAAGCTAATTTCTTCATTTGCAAAGTAGACAATATTTATTTAATTCTTGTGAGGGTTCATGGAGGTAATACACGTAAAAGTATTCAGACCTAGGACATCACAGGAATTTAGTAAATGCAGTACTGTACCTCTAGGTAACTTCTGTTGTATGGCAAATCCATCTAATCCATTCGTGGTGGCTACGTGAAAAATTTCCCTTTAAAAGAAGTTCCAAATTTACAAATAGTTCATATGTGAATCTAATTCTAAGCAAGGAAGAGAAAGTAAAACAGTAATCAGAAAAAATAGTGTGCTCAAATAAGTTTTTATTTTGTTAAAGACATGGAGGATCTGTGTAGACTTAAATCTATCAAACTATTTGCTCCTATCATGTATGTACCTAATTGAATACAGGAAGCTGTAGAGAATTAAAAAACAAAAACAAAACAAGAACATAATGGGCTCTTTTCTTCACGTAATATGTAATTGGTGAAGCTAAACTGACATACACAAAACTATCACAATTTCTAACAGGTCCGATCAATCAGTCCTGTATCTTGCACTAATCATGCTTGAGGGCTCAAGTCCTCCCCATCCACTCCTACTTCCTCATATGGCAAAGCTAACCAAACAATATTTAGATAAAAAGCATGTTACAGGGTTAGGCAGGTAAAGAAGATGTATTAAACTAAAGTGAAGCTAGAGTGAAAATATGGCAAAAAGCTGTGGGTTCCAACAACATAAGACCAGAGTGATCATTATGAATAATTTCATATACCTGTATAGAATTTAGCAGCTTTTAAAACCCTGGACAGATTTAATCTTGTTGAATTTTCACAGTAACTTACTGAGGTTAAAAAAAAAAAAAAATAGCTATCCTTATTTCAGAAAGGAAGGAACAGAGGTGCTAAGATGCTAAGTGATCTGCCCAAAACATTAGGTCAATAGACTCTCAGTGATGCTACCATACCAGAGAGAGTTTTCAATTAAGTTTTTATAAATAAAAGCACTGCCAATTTGATAAAACTCAAAGTTCAGCCAATTTAATGTCCTGTGATTAACAGGGATGTGGGAAACAATGAATGGCATGTGCATATGAAAAATTCCAGGGTTCTAAGCTTCAAAATTCACTGTGGGTATAGTAATTTAAAAAAAAAAAATTTTTTTTTTAATTTCATCCCTTCTGACATGAAATTTATAGATGACAAAACTGAACAGCTAGCAGCAGAGGCTTCAGAAATAAATACTATTTGCTTCAACATGTTTGTTAAGGAACATTTTTTCAATGAATACATGTAATAATCAATTGAAAACATCACTCAATTAGAAACTCCCTCTTAAAAGACAAGGACAACCATGAGTGAAAATGGAAAATTCAACCACAGTTCAATTTCTAGCTACTGAGGATTATTCAACCAGAGTTTTCTACATAATTATATTTGTTATGCTTAATTCACTGCCAAAATAAAATTGGGTTCTTAAAACTACATATACATCTCAAAAAATAACAGGGCCTACCATTATTTTATAAATTCTAAATACTTTATCACTTTCTATAATGAGCTTATTTTGGATTAAATATTGTTATCTTAAATGTATTAGTAGCTTTTAATGATAACCGATATAATAATGTATAAGGCACAAAAATTCAACCATGATTTCCAAGAATCCTAACAGTAAAAATGAGCATAAAGCTACTAAAATTTCAAATCATTCTACTGATGTTTCTCAAATTCTGCATTTACAACTCAAAAACCTGAAACCCATATAGTAGTCACTTGAGTACAATTATGCAAAAAAAAAAAAATGATAAAAATATGGGGGGGCCCTCTATTCTGAATGTAAAGCCTTTCCCCTTTAATTCAACAAGTCAATGAAGTTGTCTCCCTTCTCTTCCCACTTCCTAGATTTCCACTCACTTTCTTTTCTCTTCTGCTCCTTCCTTGTATTGTAGGTGGACAAATATCAGTACCTTCTAACTTTCCAAAAAATATGTAAAAGATGCTTCTAATAGAGTTTTAAAATCCTACATAAAAATATTTTTACTTTAAAATAAATAAGTAAACGCAGGTTACACATCTTTAGAAAAAAGAAAGCTTGGGATTATTTTAACAAAAACAAGAAACTAGCTTAAAAAAATGGTCTTGAAGCTTTTAGTGTGGCTTACAGTAATTCAAAATAAATCTTTTTGATTCAATCTTTTACGGAAATTCACCCCAATTAGAAACACTGTTTGGGGTATTTTATTGATATCCTTCTAATAACGGAGAAGATCAAATGGAGCTAAATGTAAAAGATCCCCAAGAACTCAAGGACAGTCTGGATCCTAAAGAGGCCCTATGGGAAGAAATGCTTCTTAAGTAGAAAAACACCCTGAAGATAATAATCAGGACTTGACTGAACACGCTGCATCTTCAGCTCAACAAACTTGTTTATTTTGCTTTCATTTTTTTATGGGCTATTTATCTTTTCCAGTTTTCTAGTGTTTGGGTAAAAATCTTGTAACTCTCTGATTACTCATTAAAACACTGGCATGAATAGTTTTTTTATATATTTAATGTGATTTTCACATAAAAGGATTTTGAAATCTATGGTTTCTAAAGCAGGAAAAGAGAAAAAGCATGCAACGAACAGTAAAAACACATCACTGCTGTAGAAATGCACTGACTTCTTTGGTTCAAGAAATGATATATCCTTAATATACGGATTTCTAATGATCAGAATTCATCATCACCGCCACTAGTCAGAACTGGTGTACACAGGGAAGAATGTCATGGGAGATGGGCGATGGGCAGCGGTGGCGACTGGGGAGGCCCTGAAATTCTGAAATTCTCACAACATTTCTAGGCCGTTATTAAAAAGCACATGACGCCTGGGAAGAGGTAACACATTAACCTAATTACTGATGTTGAGCTAAGATGTGGCCATCGAGACCCTAGAAGGATAATGAAGGAATGAGGATAAGTGTAAATGAGAAATAAGAGAGAGGAAAAGAAGTATTGTTAAGATATACAAAACCAGATCAAGTGCCAAACAGGCAGCTGGGGAGGTGGATGAAAGGAAGCAAAAAAGAAAAAATACAGAAGACA
This sequence comes from Loxodonta africana, assembly GCF_030014295.1. Lineage (NCBI taxonomy): Eukaryota > Metazoa > Chordata > Mammalia > Proboscidea > Elephantidae > Loxodonta > Loxodonta africana. The sequence continues at coordinate 170,043,722 of NC_087342.1, forward strand.
CATGTTACTTCAAAAATAGACCCAGAATTAGTCTTAATGCAATAAAAGGATTAATTTGTCATTTAATAGTCACCTCAGCAAAAATAAAATAATCACCATTATCCAGAAACAATTACAGTTAAGTTTACAATAAGAAATTTACAGGGCTAAGTTTACATTAAGAGGTAACTGGTTAAAACAACTGTTTAGTTTGATAATATGCCAAATCTCTTCTGTTTAAAAAAAGAATATGGTTCCAAATACAGCCCAAATGAGTCACAACAACTGAACACACTAGCTCTCAAGGGCTGAGCTGCTGGAACACATGAGAAACTTGACAAATGGAACAGCCCAGGCTCTGGACTTAACTTCACCGTCACCTGGAATGCTTGTGGAAATATGGGTTACTGGGTCCTACCCTAGAGTTTCTGATTCAGTAGATCCAGGGTGGGGCCCAAGAACTGCATTTCTAATCAGTGCCCAGGTAATGAGGATGCTTCTGGCCCAGGGTCTACACTTTGAAAACCACTGCTCTAAAGAAAGTTGATGAGGGGCTAATGGACAAAATTTAAAAAATGATTAGAAAAGTAAATACATCTAGGGATTTCCTGTTCTCTAAAGGAGAATCACGAAACTCTTTTAAAAGGTTCCAAAATTAAAAATTCATTTAAAAACAAAGTAAGCTAACTGAAAGGCTGGCAGTTCAAACCCACCCAGCAGCTCCGTGGGAGAAAGACTTGGTGATGTGCTCCTGTAAAGATTACAGTCTAGAATATCCTATGGGGCAGTTCTACTCTATCCTATAGGGTCATTATGGTTGGAATCCACAAAAGGGCACCTAACTACAACAACGTGCATATGCTTGTGTGTACATATATGCCTGTGTGTGTGTGTGTGTGTATTTTTTGAAGAAGAGGAATCATACGGTAAACTCAGTCATGACTCCAAGAGTGAGATTCACTGATTAGCCAGGTATCTTCTGCATTTCCTCTATTCAGTGCATCAACATTCATGAAGAAAAGCTTCTTGGACCTTCTCAAACTTAACTTTTAAGAAAACGACAGTATCTTACCCATTGCCGTTGAGTCGATTCCAACTCACAGTGACCCTACAGGACAGAGTAGAACTGCGCCAGAGGGTTTCCAAGGAGCAGCTGGTGGATTTGAGCTGCTGACCTCCTGGTTAGCAGCCGAGCTCTTAACCGCTGTGCCACCAGGGCTCCAACAGTATATTAGAAGGTATACATGTTTTAAATTCTTTGATCTAGACCAAATACAAATAAAGTTTGATGGTCTTTTTACTCTCAATGATTTGAAATTTTAATTTAAAAGGACACTACAAACTAAGCTTTTGTATCATATTAATACTATTTTAAGAATTCATTAAAAATATTTTTAATTGCTAGTAAGAGCTTACACTGAAGTATCAACCTACTCTTTCATAGACTTATACATATATCCACTGAATCTCATATGCAAAAATGTATTTCCTATCATTGATGAGCTCTGGGGCACATAACCATTGTTAGTAGTGAACTCTTTCCAACAAACCTATGGTAGTATAGTCTGCAGTGTATTGTGAAATAACTGTCTAAATGTTTTCACAAGTTTTATTATCCATGACATGCACTGCCAAGTCTACTTTAGACTTGCATGGTAAGAGACTATAATCCAAATTATAATAAAATTCACTTACTCATTTAAATCATGTAACTTCAAGAGCAGTCCTTCTCCAAAAGTCTACCAAATTATCTTTATGGTTTTATATTAAAAAGCCAAACACATAAACTTTCTAGATTTCCATCATTATTTTTAATTACAAAAAGCAGAACACCAAGAGACTGATTTGAAACATGGAATGTATATAGTCAACTGCTTGTTTGTCCCACCATAAAACTTAATTGATTACTTAAGTAGGTTACAAGTTTGCTTTAAGCAACTTTCTCACAGAGTTGTAGATTCTTGAATGCCACACACACAGCTTCAGAATGAACTTACTCACCTTCCTGCAAAAAGTGTTGCAGGCAAAACAATAATGGAAAAGATTAACTCAGCTGTATGTAGAAAGAAAAGCACACAATGGTTAGTGGATATAAAGAGTTGCTAAACCGGTATAAACGGGATTGCCCCATATTTCACCGCCTGTATCACCGGGACACATCAACTGTCATTTCCTTGGAGCTAACATTAAAAAGATGCCATTATTTTGTGGCATATTCATTGTGAAGGTAAACAGAATACGAATTAGAAGCTGCGGCATTAGGCTCAAATCTAACAATCCTTCTCCACCTACTGCCATACAATACTTAACTCTGGCAACATCCAATTCAGTTATCTCCACTTGACTATCTCATAGACATCTCAAACTTTCAATCTCAAAACTCTGCTTTGTTTCCCATCCCTAAACTATTCATCTGGTATTGCATATCTCAGTATAAAGCACCACCACCTAAGCCAGAACCCAAGGATAATTCCTTTCTTGTATCTCAACTTCTCCATCCAACCAGAAACTTAAAAAACTAGTTGCCATAGAGTCAGCTCAGACTCATAGTGACTCCATGTGTGTCAGAGTAGAACTGTACTCCATAGGGTATTAGACGGCTGATTTTTCAGAAGCAGACTGCCAGTCTTTTCTTCTGAGGTACCTCTGGGTGGACTTGAACTTCTCACTTTTCGGTTAGCATGTGAACATGTTAGCCATTTGCACCACCTAGGGACTCTAATCCAAAAACAGATTCTGTCAATTCTACCTCCAAAAGAAACTTCAAATCTACTGACTATTCTCCATCTCTACCACCGTCATGCTAAAGACCATCATCATTCTACATCTGGACTAACAATAGAGCTTCTCCATTGATACTCTTGGTCTCCTGTATTCCATTCTCCATTTAGCAGCCAGAGTGAACTGACATTGTATTCTGCAACCTAAATGTCCATTAACGGATGAATGGATAAAGAACATGTGGTACATACATATGATGGAATACTATTCAGCCAGTAAGAGAAATGAAGCCTTGACACATGCTACAATATGGATGGAGCCTGAAGACATTATGCTGGGTGAAATCAGTCAATCATAAAAGGAAAAACACTACATGACCTCACCTATATAAAAAGACAAAAGCAAATGTATAGAAACCTAGGTTTTCTTAGTGGTTACCAGAGACAGGAGGGACAGGAAAAGAGAGGGTTATTGCTTACAAAGTACTGAGTTTTTGTTTACGGTGATAGAAAAATCAGACTGATTAAAGGCAGGGTTGCACAGCCAATTAATATAATTGCTGTCAATAAGTTGTATATCTGCAAAAAGTTGAATTGGCAAAAAATAAAAAAGAGTAGCTGCTGAGGCTGCTTATGTACAACCAAACACCTTATGGGATTTGGTTCCTTGGTTTAAAGGTTTAGGGTCATGGTTTCATGGGACATCCCAGTCAACTGGCCTAATAACATAGTTCATTGTGTAGTGCTTGAGGTCTCAAAAGCTTGCAAACGGCCTTCCAAGGCACAATAATTGATCTCTATTCACCTGGAACAATAGAGGAAGAAGGGAAGTCAGGAATAAAAGGAGAAAATGGAATGTGTGACTAATTGCCTCCACGAACAACTGTCTCCTTTGCCTTGAGACCAGAAGAACTACATGGAGCCCAGCTACCATTACTGAATGTTCTGGTGAAAGATTCTATAGAAAAACCCTGATTCAAAGGGGGGAAATACAGAAGAGAATTTCAAATTCTCATGGACTCCAGATTTTCTGGAGCCACGCAGGCTGGACATACCCCGGAAACTATTGCCGAGATAATCTTTAAACCTTAAACCAAAAACATCCTTTGAACTTTGCTTAGTTACCTACTGCTGCTGTAACAGAAATACCGCAAGTGGACGGCTTTACCAAGCAGAAGTTTATCTGCTCACAGTTGAGGAGGCTATAAGTCTAAATTTATGGCACTGAAGGAATCAACATATCTTTTTGTGATGGCATTAATGGACTGGGTAAAGGGGTACAGGTGGTTCAGTGGTAGAATTCTTCCCTTCCAGGTGGGAACCCGGGTTTGACTCCTGGACAATGCACCCCATGCACACCTACCCATCCATCAATGAAGGCTTGCATGTTGCTATGATGCTGAACAGGCTTCAGCAGAGCTTCCAGACTAAGACAGACTAGGAAGAAAAGCCTGGAGATCTACTTCTGAAAATCAGCCAGTGAAAACCCCATGGATCAAAACAATCCAATCCACAGTGGATTATGGGTATGGCACAGGACTGGGCAATGTTTTGTTCCATTGTGCATGGGGTCACAATGAGTTGGGGGGCCAAATCGACAGCAGCTAATAACAACAACAGACTAAGGTATTACCACCTTTACATTTACAAAGGAGCTCTAGCTTAGAGAGAAAAGTGATCTGCCATGACCACACAACTGATAAGAGATGCAGCAAAGAACAGATCAGGTCCAAGGCTCCTTCTCACATTAGAGATTAGATTCTCAGTCCCACACTTATGCTATTATAAAAAGGAAAAAAACCCAGACCCATTTGTCATTGAACCAATTTCGATTCCTAGCGACCCTATTCAGCTATGCACGACTATAAAAACAAAGCAATATGATTACAATTCATCTGTCCCTATCATACAAGCCTCCAAAGAGTAGAAGCCCTTGCATTTATCTCTTCCATCACCTACCAAACAAGAGTATTTTCAAAATGTTATGACTTGTTATAAAACTGCTTTAGCTATCACTGCTTCCTCATAGAAACCAGTTTTAAGTTAACATGGCACACTGTCAACAAATGATTCTCTTAAAAAAAAAAAAAAAAATAGCTCAAGAAGATAACCGTACTTTAGAAACAAAGTAAATTTTCAACTTATTTAGTCGTCCAACCTTGCCTTTATTTGAAGGTTTATCAAAAGTTTTAAAGCCATCTCTTTAAATTCTATTTAACATATGCTTTCAAAATCAAGACTGAAACTTAAGTCATATGTTAAAAATATTTGGGATTTTTTTCAAATTTCTAACTTGTAAGAAAAATAGTTCAATATTTAATAGAAAAAGCAGCCTGCATAAGTAGTGGCAACTGCTTCATAAATAATAAAAATGCTACTTTTCTTTTCTTTTTTGTGGTCACCAACTTTGTTTCACAAGGTTAAATATTTTAATATCTAAAATGAAAACCCATTTAAAAAAAAAAAAACAAAACAAAACACCGAAAGGCACAGAATGTATTAAATGAGTTTTCTTGGTTTCATAAGCTTTTCTTATTTCTCTTTCACAGAGATCTGGGAAATTAAAATTAGCATTTGAAATTATTCAAAATTGTTTAAATTGTTAGCTGTTATGTTCGACAGGTGCAGTTTTGAATGAAATAAAGTTACCATCTGCTATGTCTCGATTTTAACAAATTTATAATTAGGCTAGCCAAAAGGTAAAACAGCTTTGACCTCATAAATTAACAGGGTCTTTTTGTGGGGGGAAAAATCCTTAAACCTAAAATCCATTTCCATGAGTAAATTCAAACAAGGCACCTTTTTCCTCTTATACTAACATCAAACTATTTATGAAAAGATGTTAGTATTATTTCCTTACAGTATTAGAAAAGAACTGCCTGTCTCTCCCACTAGAATTTAAGCTGCACAAAGGCACGAATTTGTTTTGTTCACTGTTGTATCTCCACTACCTAGAACACAAAACACAGTGTGATAAAACACAAGAGTAAAAGCGTACAGACATGTATGTATGGACAAGGAGCCATGACAGGAGAAAGGCAGAAACAGTTCTGCCTCCACCAGGCTGTAAGCTCCAGAAGGGCAGGGGCCAAGTGTGTTCCATCATTGAGGAATGTTCACTAGCACCTAGCACAGTGTCAGGCACGTGTTAGATAGTCAATGAATATTTGTTGACTAAATAAGTAAGAAAGAAGACTACACATAAAAGGTGACAACAGAAATGAGCATTAAAACATGACTAGGAGTTAAACATACAAAAAAGGGAGAGAAAGTGCATTCCAGGCAGAAGGAACATAATAAATAACTATACTCATCTTTCAACAAGTTACCTTAATTTAAACAACATTCAGCACTTTACCCCCAAAATATATCGTTTATAAAAAAGCATTTACCCAGCTGAAGATTTCCTAAATGAATATTTCTTCAAAGAAAAAGGAAATAAAGCACCAAGGTCTCCCATATCCACAGTATACCTCTACTAAGATTTTGAGTAGTGGCAGCTCAAACACGACCACTACAAACCAACCAAAACTTAGTGCTAAAGAAAAAAAAAAAATTATAACCCAAATAAAAGTGAAGTATATTTTAACCAAATACCAACAATCGCAAATCCAAGAAAGAACATTAGCTAAAGCGAAAATAGGAAAAAAGGCATTTTTATGCCTAAAAAATAAGATCAAAGGTAGTTATTAGACTATGTCTGATACATTAAGTTATACTGGTTCTGAATGTGTAACATTCTGAGGCTTATGGTCTTTGTCACAACTGTTTAACTTTGCTGTTGTAGCACAAAAGCAACTACAGAAAATATATAAATGAACGAGTATGACTGGTTACAATGATATTTACAAAAACAGATGGCTGGCAGGTCACCACGGTTTGCCAACCCCTGACTTCTCAATAATTCCTTTCATCAAGACAGTTTTACTTCCTTTCAAACACTTTCACATAAACTGTATTAGTGTTTCATTAAAGCCTTTACAGACACCTGTATGGCAACATGGCAGATACTCTCTTATTTTGTAGGCAAAAAAAAAAAAAAAAGGGCAGCTCAAAACGGTTAAGAGACTTGCCTAAGAAACTACTGGTAGAGCTCAAACTAAAAACTCTATCTTTTTTCAATGTTCCAACTGAACTATTTCCATCATTTTTTAAAATCCTCTGCTGAATACATAAGCTGTTTATAGTAGACTCACTACATTCACAAGAGGTTTCAAGAACATCTGGTTATCTGTACATTTAAATTGTCTTCTTCAATTAAATTCTGAAACCAAATTATTCTGATTTCTTCTCTCTTTATATGATCTTTGCCTTCCTCTGTTTAGGCTATCTTGTTATTCAGAAGTCTCTAAAACATCACTTCATCTTCAAATGGCCAGCAAGAAAAAGGAAAAAGTACACCTTAAGGGATTATGAATTCTTTTAATCGTTTAATGAAAATTTGTGTACTCGGCTACATAAATGAGGTGAAAGGGCTGGAGTCTATCTTTGCAAAGCTTGTAATCTAGTTGAGGAATATTGGATGTATAAATAGGAAATAAAGAGCAACCCCACACAACCCTGGTCAAATCTAGAAAACTTAAAGAAAAAGGAAAGTAGAGAATTTAATTTATAATACAGTCTCAGAAAATATGTGTCTTTGTGTTACTGAGGTCATAGATCATACCCTCTATTCCATAATGAAAGTTTATAAATACTAAGTAACCACAGACACCTCTTTGACATGGTAATAATAGAATCCAAAGGATACAAAGGGATCACATTTTTAAAATTACGCTTTCAGATGGGTTTTCTTATATTTTATTCTAGTTACTGCCATGAAAAAATAGCTTATAACTGGACTAATTTACCTCCCTGACCAAAAACAGCTATCCAAGATGGACAAGTGGTGTTTGCTACGTATGGTAGTGCAGGACTTAAAAATGACTGTGTAAAGCAAAACTGTGCAAAGTGATCTTGATTGTTCTGCAACCTTTAAAAAATTTGGCTAAAACTTGAAAAATTCTCTTACTGTTGACTATAAATGTACAGGAAAATTTAAAAGGTAAAACTAATATTTATTTAGTACACTATAGTTTAAAACATGTGAAACATTAAGAATTAGAGTGTCTTCTTTGTGAAAAACTTAGCAAGTATAGTTTGAACACTGCTTGATTTCTCAACATATTTAACTTATGAGCAAGCATCTTTTCTATACCTTGGCAAATTGTTATACTCCTTTCTAAGGTTAGGTCAACTTCCAACATTTTATCCTTTGCACTTCCAACGTATTCTGACAATTTCTTTCAGGTGAAGTTTTTTGTCAGCATCACTTCCTCTAGGACATCTTCATCCTTTATATCACAACCACTTTCCTTACACGTTAAGAACTCCACCTTCACTGAGTTCCTCTGACTGCATAGCTAAAGTCTCTGAAACAATGGCAGTGCCAACAATCCCTCAGTCACCTATTCTATTATTCCATTACATTCTATTCAAATTTCACTTCTAGCATTATCACTTTTTGTTTGTTTGCTGCAATTCCATCTTTGGGGGTCTATTCCCTCTTTCAATTATCCACTTGCTTAAAATGTCACGTGGGTTTATTGCTGGGAGACAAGGAGGTAACACAGCTACACATTTTCCTCTTTGCAGGTGAACTGAGTAACAGACAGGCAGTGACCAATCACTGATGACTTTGAAAGAATGATGTGATTGGTCACTGATCATGCTGCACAATTGTTATTTAAGTAATGATCTGTGGACTGAGGGGCTAGTAATGAAGTCTGTACTTTATGCAATTATCCACAGTTAATATACTGTGGTAACCGAAATCTGAACTGTGTTTTGGGGAATTGGTGTTACTAAACTGTGGTAACTAAAATTCATTTATATTAGACCATGGAAAGTGAGGACTGCCTGTACATAATACAACTGTTCCGAGGCATTGCAGAGCCATCAACGCAGGCAAGATTAAGTAGTTATGGTCTGCAAAAGAGGGGGATTATAGAGGTAAGCTCCAGGTTCCTCTCATTTTTCCCTTGAGTATATTTTCTAAATGCCACCAAGGGGAGACAGAATGCAAGCACCAATCAACAGTCTTACTGTGCTGAGAAAGTAAGCACAGTATTACTGTGCTAGAGTTTGAGCTCTGCCAAAGAAAGAGTACCTCAGTACACACTCGGGGTTTTCAGTTTCAATCCTGGAAGGCCACGCCTGCGGAGTAAGGACCACTGCCTAGGAGTAAGGGTACTTTCCTCAGAAGTCAAACACAGGAAATTTATACTGACAATGTTATGGGCAAAGTGGTCAGTCTCACGCTACGGAATCTGTAAACAGATGGATGTTAGAAGGGTCCAAGTAGAACTAACTTAACGGTAGCATCCTTGCAAACTTTTGGACTTGGAGGCTGAAATTTCAAATTGTACCACCAATCCTGGTATTGTTGTTAGTTGCCATCCAGTCAATTCCAACCCATAGCAACTCCATGTGTTACACAAGAGAACTTCTCCATAGGGTTTTCTTGGCTGCAACCTTAACAGGCCTTTTCTTCCGTGGTACTGATGGGTGGGTTCAAACGGCCAACCTTTGGTTAGCAATCAAGTATACCTAGAGAACTAGGGACTTTACCACCAATTCTAAGATGGACCAATTACTCACACGGTTATAGTTATAGCTGATAAAGTGGGATTTCAAAATTAAACATTACTATATTTACCATTTTGTAATCCCATCCAGAGCTGCTTGTGATCTTTTTTCTGCATTTCATTTATTACTTGACTTTTATGCTTTAAAGCATCAGCTTCTTTCATACAAGACATAAAATGAGCTTCAATTGCATCTTTAGATGGACAGTGCAGAAGATCCCTTTCTGGAAAACTCTATCAAAAGAAAAAAACACACATATAAAACAGGTAAACACATTACCAACTTAGCTTCCCAAAGGAAAACTGTATCCCTTCAATTTCCTAATATCTTTAACAAATCATCTCTTACCTTTCCAATAAAGAGATTTCGGCACAATTCAAACACTTTTAAAAGTAACTTAAAAATCTTCAGTTACCTGGCACATTTTATACTTCATCCAAATAATCTTTATGTAATATCGTATGTGTTTAAAACAATAGGAAAAAAGACATTAAAGGGTAATAATCTTTAAAGTAGCTTTTTGATTGAACATGCCAAGTGTTGGCAAGGATGTGGAATGGAACACTCATACTGCTGGTGGAGTGAAAATGGTACAAAGACTTTGGAAAACAGTTTGGTAGTTTTGTAAAAAAGTTAAACACACATCTACCATCTGACCTAGACATTCCACAACTACGTATTTACCTAAGAAAAATGAAAGCAAATGTCCACACAAAGACTTGTACAGGATGTTCACAGCAGCTTTATTTATAATACCAAAAAAAAAAAAAAAAAAAGGGAAATGACCTAAATGTCAGCAAGTGAATGAATAAACAAACTGTGGTATAAATTTATTCAATTGTATACGATAAATATGTTTAATTTATTTTAAGTCAGTTAAACCTCAATAAAGCTGTTACAAAGCTGTTTTTAAGGTCAAATACAGGCACTGGTGGTTCAGTGCCCTTCATGAGGAAGACCCTCCAATTCCTGGCAAATGTACCTCACGCACAGCCACCACCCGTCTGTCAGTGGAGATGCATGTTCCTATGGTGCTAAACAGATTTTGGCGGAGCTTTCGGACTAAGGCAGACCAGTGAAGAAAGGCATGGGTCTATTTCCAATATTAATCAATGAAAACTCTATGGATCATAACGGTCCGAAGCACAATCAATCATGAGGTTGGCACAAAACCGAGCAGCGTTTCATTCCATTGTGTGTGCACAGGGTCGCCATGAGCCAATGGCTAACTCAATGGCACGTAACAACAACAAGGTCAAGTGAGTAAATTTACATCCTAATATTTTCACTGCACCTTTTAGACACGAGGCAATAATCATTGGACAAATAAACAGTTACATAAATGAGATGACTAATTCACTTTTTACTGAAAAAAAGAAAGATAATAATAATAGCTAAAACTTATTGAATACTTAATATGTGACGGACATTGTATTAAGACTTTTTATATGGATTATCTACTTTAATCCTCACAAAAGCTCCGGAGGTAAATGCTATCATTACCCCTATTGTGTAAAAAACAAAAACAAAAACCAAACTCTTTGCCATCAAGTTGATTCCGACTCATAGAGACCCTAGAGGGCAGAGGAGAACTGCCCCATAGTGTTTCCAAGGAGCACCTGGTGGATCTGAACTGCTGACCTTTTGGTTAGCAGCCGTAGCTCTTAACCACTAGGCCACTAGGGTTTCCCCCTATTGTACAAGTAAACAAAATTAAGGCTCAGAGAGTAGACGGAGTGGTCATACGGCAAGCAGTGGAGCTAAGACTGAAGCCTAGTCTGACTCAACAGCCCTAACTCTTAACCACTAAGCAATAATACTTCCTCTGTAAGGTTTAAATATTTAAGATCAAACATTATATTTATATTCAAACATAATTTTACCAAAAAAAGGTTATTCTTTAAGTCCTTTAATAAAAACTGAGTTAGATAATAATGACAGAAAACAGCCTACTCAGGTTACAGTATTAACAGACAACATTTAATGTCATGGAGCTTTGATAGAAAACGGGAATTCAAAAAAAACTTCTCAATGACTGGGAAACTAACAGTAGATGCCCTCCTATCAAGAGAAAAGGTACCAGATCATCTATGGCTATTCCCTAAAGTGGGTTTTTTAAACGTAAATAATCAGGAATTAACCACAGGCGTTAGACTTAATCCGGCTGCTGTCTGCCCCGTTCATACCTTGTTCTGTTCTCACAGTCTGATCTCGCAGTTCTGCTGAGTAACTGGTGCGCCACCAGTTACCAGATGGGCACAGCAGCGTGGAGCAGAGGTGACGACCTGATCCAAGCTGAGCCTGGATCCAAATTGATCTGGAATCTATTCACTTCTTAACATCTCCAGGGCCACTTTCCTAGTACAAACTAAAACTACCTGACAATTTCTAAAAACTTTGTAACTAGGTCCCATGCCTGCAGTTTTGTCCCCTTTAATCAATTTTTCACATTTGGAGACAGAGTGATCTTCCTAAAAGATAAATTTGATCTTCTCATTCTCTGCTCAGCTCTACTTTTAGGATAAAATCAAGCTCTTTCAAAACAATAATACTAAAGCTCTTGCTAAGATCTTTAAGACAGAACTATTTAGGTCTTTGCTAAACTTCTCCAGCATAATCTCTCACTACCACAACACACACACACACACACATTTCTCTGTTCCAACTATCCTGAATACCTGTCATCTACTCAAATACTCCTCCAGTTCTTTCAGCCACACTCTCTCACTTCTGTGCCTTTGCACAACCTGTTTCCTCTGCTTAGAACACTCTTTCTCCTTGCAAATCACTCAACTACTTGTATACTTGGCAAAAAAAATCCCCCCAATCTTCAGGTTCAGCTTCTCTACTCCCTCATTCCTAATACCTCACTCTATGATAACATTTATTTGACAGTATTATAATGCCTACTGACAGATTATGTCACATTAGCCTGAAAGCTGCAGAAGGCAGGATTGATCTTCCTATCTCTCTATGCCCTCTCTCAATACACTTATTTTTAATAAGTCAACTTTATTGAGATATGATTCATACAATAAAATGCAGAGATGTTAAGTGTATAATTAGATGAGTTCTGACACTGTGCAACTGTCAGCCCAAGTAAGACACAGAACATTACCATCATCCCCACAAAGTTCCCTGGTACTCCTCTGCAGTAAGTGCCTTCATTCCCACCCCAATCACTGATCTGATGTGTATCACTATAGATTAGTTTTGCCTGTAACAGAATCTCATGTAAATAGAATCACACAGTGTGTAGTATTTTGTAATCTTTCACTTGGCATAATGCTTCTGAGATCCATCCATATAATGCATATAACAGTAATTAGTTCCTTTTTAATGTTGAATAGTACTCCAATGAAAGCATACACAATTTTTTTCTAGATTTTGGCTATTATAAATTGGCCTTCTATTAACATTAATGTACAAGTCTCTTCTTGGATATATATTTTCTTTTTTGGGGGGTATGTATCTGGAAATAACAATGCAGGGTCACAGAGTAAGTATACATTTAACTTCATTTAAAACTGTCAAACTGTTTTCCAAAGTAACAGTATAATTTTATATTCCCACCAGCAATATAAGAGGTCTGACTGTTTCATGTCCTTAAACTCAGTACTGTCAGTTCTTTTAATTTTAGTCATTCCAGTGAGTGTGAAGCAATATCTCACTGTAGTTTTAGTGTACATTTCCCTGATGATTAAAAATGTCAAGCATCTTTTTAATGGGCTTATTGGTCATTCAGATTTGTTCTGTGAAGTCTTTTTACCTATTTTTAACTTTTCATTGTGTTACTTGTCTTATCATTAAGTTATAAAAGTTCTTTTAGGTTTGATGTTACTATAAAGGAAATTAGGAAGAAAGTCCTGGCAATATACTTCCCAAAAATCAGCCACTGAAAAATCCTACTCTGACACACATGGAGTTACCAACCGGAAATAAAGGGAGCTGCTTTAGAAATTTTATTTTCTAACCATCTGTCGCTATTATACAGAAATACAATTGACTTTTTTATATTGAGCTTTAATCTCATGATTCAATAGTTCTAGTAGCATTTTTATAGCTGCCTTAGCACTTCCTACATAATCATGTCATCTGAAAATAATGTTTTACTTCTTCCTTTCTAATCTTTAAGCCTTTTATTTCTTTTTCTTGCTTTACTGTACTGGCTAGGACCTCCAATACAATGCTAAATATAGTCACTTCTGCTGTAACACCGGCTTTGAAAACTCTTGTTTTGTTCCACTGTGACTGAATAATTAAGGAACAATTTGAGCAAATTCAAAAATTTGTTTACTTATGCACAATTCTGTCCAAAACAAACACTAGGTAAACAAAGAAAATAACACGCAACTAAACTGAGCCACATAAAACACACACATGCACTCTGACTAGCTATCTCAATTCACGTTATGAACCACACCCATCCAAATCTGATGTTACAATTTTCTGTCTGATTTCATAACTGTCTTTTCACCACTTCACAAGCTGAAACTCTTCTGATACCCATTTCCACAAGCAAGCTTCCAGTCTTCTGTCAACCTAAAGTGCCGTATTTACTGTGTTGTTGCTGTTATTAGTTGCTATCGAGTTGATTCCAACTCATGGAGACCCCACGTGTTGTAGAGTAGAACTGTGTTCCATAGGGTTTTCAAGGCTGTGACATCTCAGAAGTAGATTTGGTCACTTAACAGTGTAAAACTCTGCTATGATTTTTATTAGGTTCCTATCTTTTTTTTTTTTTTTGCCACTCATCAAGTTTTTGGGTGTTGTGCCCCAGCCCTATTTTCCCCATAAGCCCTATGGATTTTACTGTGCAACTTTCAACAGCACTGCGATTTTTAGGAACATATATGTGCATTATAGTAGAACTACCTACAGAAGTGGTGGGAAAAGACATCCTTGCCGTTTTTCTGACCTTAAGATAAAACATTCAGTAAATCACCACTTAGCTGTAGGCCTTTCATTTATGCCCTTTGCCAAATTGAGGAGATTCTCTTCTATTCCTAAGTTTGTTAAGAGTTTTAATCACAAGTATCAAATATTTCAAAGGCTCTCTTTGCATTTATTAATTGGATCATATGATTTTCCTACTTTGCTTAGTTAATGTGGTAAATTACACTGATTCTTTAATTGATATTTCAATACTGAATCAACATATATTGTTGACTGGTACATTGTCCTTTTTTATATATCACTGGATTCAATCTCTTCATATTTTTTGAGGGTTTTTGCATTTATGTTCAAAAGAGACATTGGTCTGTAGTTTTCTTTTAATATCTGTAACAGGTTTTGGTATCAGAGTTATTCTGGCATCTAAAACAAGCTGAAAATTCTTCCTTCAGCCTTTATATTCTGAATAAAGTTCATAAAGACTGGTATTATTTACTCCTTCAATATTTGATAGCATTCATCAATAAAACCATCTGGGCTAGGAGTTTCACTTCATGAGAATTAACTTCTTTATAGGTTAAAAGGCTATTCATATCTGTTATTTCTTCTTGTCAGTTTTGGTAAATTGTGCTTTCATTGAGTCTGTCTGTCAAATGTGCGGGCATGAAGTTGTTTCAAACAGTCTACTATCCTGTTTACATCTGTAGGATCTGTAGTGAAATCCCATTTTCATTCCTGATACTGGTAAATTATGGTTTTCTGTCACAGAAACTAAAAGTTTTTAATTTCTTCCTAAGTACAGCTTTAGGTAAATTCCCCAAATTTCATTTTGTTGTATCTTCATTATTATTCAATTTAAAATATCATTAAATTTCCCTTGGGATCTCTTCTTCAGCCCATGGCTAACTGAGGATTTAGCATCCTCACTGTTTTTACTACTGCAGTCATACATTTTACTTTTATTATGAACCCCTCCTTAAAATTATATTATTCTTGCTTTAAGCATTTTTCTCTTTTTATATAATATAAAGCATGGTTTTCTATATATTTTACCTTGCTTAGGTTTTGTTGGACTCCCTGGACACAAATTGATGTTTTCACCCAAATTTAGAAAATTATTTTAATATTTTTATTCAAAATTGAGATATAATTAACATACAGTTCACACAAAACTCATTTTAAAATGTACAATTCAGCGGTTTACAACATATTCAAAGGTTGTGCAACCATTACCACTAACAAATTTCATAACATTTTCAATCACCTGAAAAAAAAAGCCCATATCCATTAACAGTCCCTCCCCATTTCCCCCTCCTTCCAGCCTCTGGCAACCATTAACCTACTTTCTGTGACTAAGGATTTGCCTACTCTGGACATTTTGAATAAATGGGATCATACAATATAAGGCCTTTCCTAACTAGCTTCTTTCACTTAGCATGTTTTCAAGGTTGATCCATACTATTCCACGTATGAGTACTTCATTCATTTTTATGGTCAGGTAATACTGCATTGTATAGATATGTCACATTTTATTTATTCATTCATACATTGACAGACATTTGGGTTGTTTCTATTTTTTGGCTATTATGAATAATGGTGTTATGAACAGTTATGTATGAGGTTTTTTTGTGGAATATGTTTTCAATTCTCCTGGATACATACCTAGAAGTGGAAATGCTAGGTCATACGGTAACTCTATGTTTAACATTTAGGAACTGCCAGGCTGTTTTCCAAAGTAGCTGCACCATTTTACATTCCCACTAGCAGTACATGAGGGTTCTAATTTCTCTACATCCTCTCTAACACTTGTTATTGTCCATCATTTTGATTACAGTCAGCCTAATGGGTATGAACGAGCATCTTGCTGTGATCTTACTTTGCATTTCTTTAATGACTAATGATGTTGAGCATCTTATCATGTGCTTATTGGCTATTTGTACATCTTCTTTGGAAAAATATCTGTTTAAATCCTTTGCCCAATTTTAATTGGGTCATATGTCTATTGTTGAGTAACAACAATTATGTACATGTTCTGGACGCTAGTCCCTTATCAGATATATGATTTGCAAATATTTTCTCCCATTCTCTGGGTTATCTTTCCACTTTTTTGATGGTGTCCTTTGAAGCATAAAAGTTTTTCATTTTGATGAAGTCCAATTTATTTATTTTCCCTTTGGTTTCTTATGCTTAGGCCTAATACAATGTCATGAAGGTTTACACCTCTGAGGAAACACTATCCTCTGCTGATACGAACATAAATTGATGCAATATTGGCAGAAAATTTGGCAATATCTATCAAAACAAAAAACTTCACATACATTTGGGCCCAAGACTTATGTTTTTAGCAATTTTTTCCCTTCAGCTCCAGGATACCCAAGCTGAGCATTCACTCCCTGCTCAGGTGGGCTTAGAACTTGAGGGCAGCACAATAAACTGCTGAATACTGTATACTACTAATAGACACCACAAACAGCCACCAATATTTTCAGCTGGGAAGTGAAGGCAGGGAAGGAGCAACAGAGAGAGAGAAGTGCACTAAAGAAGAGGGAAACTTACCTTAGACCTATGCGTAAAATAAACAATGGAAACAGGGATATGGTAAATTACCTTAGAGACACAGTGGCTCTTGGACTAGCAAGAAAGAAACTGTCCAGCAGAAAAGGGGCTTGGGTCGTCGTACAAGCATACATACTCAATGAATAGTCAGAACCCATGAGGGCACCTTTTTAAGCACTGTAGGAAAGACAGGGTATCTTGGTCCAAAAACTTAACCTCTCTAGTTGCTATGATTCAGAGTTTGTCACATAAGCACTTACCTTAACACTGACCCTATTTTGCATAACAAATGTGAGCTTTAACCTCTAATAATTGCTGTCAAAATCCAAAATGAAAATTTCTGCTCTTATCAAAACCAAAATGCACCAGTTCAGCATTCTGTTACCAGGCGAGAAAGAAAGTGAAACACCAATATACTGCTGGTTTTTATTGAACTTCATTTAGGATACGCAATGCAATTAGCCACTTAAAAAAGTCCAATGTCTTAATCTAATGTCATTAAATTTTTGAACCATACAACTAGCTTCCCTTTTTAAAAATTCCATACACTCAAAGCAACTTGTGATTATAATACTCCTTTAAAAGCAGTTAAGGTTAGTCCATAGGAATACTGCAAAGATCAAAGTGGGGGAAAAAAAAGCAGCACACAGATTAAAAGAAATAAAGGGAGCAAAATGTTAATAACTGGCAAAATCAGTATTCATCTGATTGCTCTTGACTCTTCTAGTATAGGTTTGAATTTTTCAAATTAAAAAAATTGGGAAAACTGGATTTCCATGCTATATATGAAAATTAACTCAAAACAGATCAACAACCTAATTATAAGCCCTAGAGTCATTAAACTCTTAGAATAGCACACAGGAGTAAATCTTCAGGCCTTTATATTAGACAATAGATTCTTAGATATGACACCAAAAGCACCAGCAACAAAAGAGAAAATAGATAAATTTGGCCTCACCAAAATTAAAAACTTCTGTGTATCAAAGGACCCTATCAAGAAAGTGAAAAAGATAACCTACAGAATGGGAGACAATATTTGGAAATCATGTATCTGATAAGGGTTTAAGTAATGAAAATATATACAAAGAACTCCTCCAACTCAAGAATAAAAAGACAAACAACCTAATCTAAAAATGGGCAAAGGTCTTGAATAGACACTTCCCCAAAAAGGAAGTCATTAGAGAAACACAAAGTAAGATCACAATGAGCTACTTCTTCACCAGTTTGCCCTCAAGTTGATTCCGCAGACAGACAGATTATCTTATTGGCTTCTACCTTCAATCTCCTATGTTGCTTTGGTTAAAGAATATAAACAAAATGTAAGCTCATGCAGACATATGTAGCTGGAAAAAGGAGGAGTATCTTAAGAGCCTTTTCACAACTGTGGATATTCTTTTTTGATATTATACCAAAAGTCACTAAGTGTAGTTTATTGTAATATTAATGTGGAATCTTAAACCATATCAATATTTCTTCTGTTATGTTAAAATCCCTTTTTCTATCTTGTACATTAAATGGATCTTTTACATATGTATGATTCTTTAATATCATGTGTTGGCCACCTGGAAAATGTTGGCTGAGTTATGTAGATCTTCTCCAAATGCTAACACACTTAATCACATGAAAATTTTTAAAAATCAGGTTTGTTAGAATGATCACCAATCTCATCCCAGAAAATTCTTGAAGATTCAAGCTCATATGGCAGATACACGTTTTCCAAAATTCTAATTTTCACTTGAAAGTTCAAATTTTGTCATCGGCAAAAAATACTGTCAGTTATTTTCCTTGCAGTATTATATTCATTTGGTTAATTTTTGAGAAAATATCTAATCTAATATTTTCTGAATAGCCAGTCTGTCAGTAATTCCTTTCAGTAAAAATGGTGTTTCATGAAAAAAAGTGGCTATTTCAGCTTGCAACTCAAAGAATGGCATAAGCGTTTTTCCTCACAACAACTATCATATATGGTACGCAGATCTTTACGTGCACTTTCCAATTCCATCAAACAGGATATCAAAAAGACATGTACTTAAGATTCTAGATTAATGATAATAATTTGTACTGCTTTATCTGAAATATTATTAAGTATGACTGGCATTCTTTTTACCGTAAGTGTGTGAGGGCAAAGAATACAATGACGACTAGTAGAGTTTGGTGTACCACCTTGTTTTGTACTGCAACGGCAAGTTTCACCCACCAGTGCTTTTGCACATCAAGGCAGCAAAGGAACACAATGGAAATAAAATCTTAGTATTATTAAGAAAATAGATTTGACCTCATGGATCCCCTTAAAGAGTTCTGAGAACTCCCAGAGGTCCACAAATCACTTTTAGAACTATAGTACTATATACCAATCATAACAATCCTGAGCCTCTCCTATCATTATTACAATCCATTGGCTGATTCAACCAACAATTACAAAGGGGTTATTATGTGGTGCCAGGCATTATAAAAAATGCTGGGTACTCACTTATTTAACCCAAACTCCTAGAACTCTGTCTAGCACATAGCAAACTTTCAAGAAATATTTATTGCATTAATAAATAAACGGGTAGCTGTGATATATTTTAACCTAGATTTCAAAGTTTTCTGCAGTGCATTTCACACACACACACTATCTAGTTATTTTATTACTTTTCAACTTAACAGTCCTGTTAGGTAATATGGAACATCTGCCCTCATTATACCTGCAGCTGTTTAATCTTCACACCATTCTGGACCTAAATTATTGTACATACAGGTAGTTCTCACTTGGCATGGTACCATGGCAACTGAAACTAGTGAACACTGGAACCATGTCCCCACTCTGTACAGTTCCATGGTAACAAATTTGGGTTACATCCTATCATGTAGAGCACACTAAAAAAAAAATGCAAATGTATAGGGAAATAAGCTGCAAAGTTTAAGTGACTTTTTAAAGACCATGAGTCAGAAAAGCAAGAAGAAATCAGTAATATTGTTATCAGTACTTCAGAATCTCTATATCATCTTTTTATACAAGCTAATTATCATATATTAAGATTTAATAAATTTCAATCTAAATGCTCAACTCGTATTTCTAGGCCTCCACATGGCTCTGAACATAAATCACTGGTACTACCATAAAATAATTACTCTTTCATACATTATGAAACCTTTCTAAAATAACCTTCACCCTGCTAATCATTTTATCCTTCAGGATTAATCATATGTTACTTCCTCAGTGAGGTCAGCACTGACTGGCTCCCCAAAATTAATACGTCTATTGCCCTCATTTAAGGAGCCCTGGTGACACAACAATTAAGAGCTCGGCTGCTAATCAAAAGGTTGGCAATTCAAATCCACCCACTGGCTCCGTGGGAGAAAGACCTGGCAATCTGTTCCTATAAAGACTATAGGTAGAAAACCCTTCAGGGCAGTTCTACTCTGTCACGTGGAGTCACCTTGAGTCAAAATTGATTTGACAGCAGTTAACAACAACAGCTGCCCCCATTTAATCCTAGCCTCATCATTCTATCTCACTAGTCTTTTTCTTTCTTTTCTCAATATTATAATTTCTTTTCTCGGTATTCTTTTTTTTCACAGCCTTTTTCAAAATCTGCTGCTATATGACTGATTTATCTCCCTCTCTGTATTAAGCACTAAGCTACACGAGGGCAGAAACTAAGCCTATTTTGTTCACCTACGTATACCAAACAGTTAGCACAGTATCTGCACATAGTAAAAAGCTCAACAAATATTTCAAGAGAGCTCCTTACCAAAAATACCTAAAAATACAGTTCTGTAAATAAAATAATAACAATTTAAAGGTAGAAAATGAAATACCAGGTCAAGTTACTGTGTTATCATATTTTTTTCCTCTCAGCTTAGGGACACAGATAAGTAGACTCTGGTACCAAAATCAAACTGAAAGGTAAACTAGACACTTTTTCTCTGGATCCTGTGGTTTTAGTTTCCTTCTAAATATTCTTTTTATCCTAAGGAATGCTAGCCGTCTATAGTTAGTAAAATTACAAAAGAAATTTTAATTTTCCTTTCAATTCATCTTCAAATCCCTCTAACCAATGTGACAACTGTGTGTCAAAATTCTGATTGTATTGAGATCTGGACTTAATAAAAACCAAATTTTTTCTAAGTGTATTCAAGTCCCACTGGTGGCCTAAATACAGACCTGAAAGTTCCCTTATGGCTTTCTTAAGACAGCATACCTGACTGAAAGTAAGCATATCTGACTCTGAGTTTCAATACTAGTGAGAAATGCACATCAAAAGCTGATTTGTATCAAAAAGCTTCATTATTTTAATAATTTTACACTGTTGTACAGTAACAAACTCCTCCCAGTTATAAAATTTCCTTTAGTTAAGTTGGTTCCTGCTATCATTGACTTACTCCATGGAAATCACAAGTATGCTTCAATATGAAATGCTGCGTTTTTCTTACTTTCCACACCACTTCCTACACTCCTTCACAGGGCTACTACCTGATTACTTGTCACTGAACAGCAACAGCTCTTAAGTTTCAGACAGCTTCAATGACCCATAAACTCAATTCCAGAACATGAAGGAAAGCATTGTAGGAAGAATGGGTGAGCAGGCTTTGGGCAGTGATTCTGAATGGGTGCCACACGGGAAGGCAAATCAGGGATGCGTAAATGGCTTTTTCAAACTCTGCATGCCTCCCTCCCCCTACTCATCACTATTTGCGAATCACTGCCTAGTGATCCCCTAATGGCTGTTTCTGAGCCTTCAATGGTGTTTGTCATATGGAGATGGATGACTTGGGGACAAGAGGGTAAGATTCAGAAGCAGCACTTTATAATACATGGAGACAAAATTAGGTTACATCAAAACTATTTGGCCTGGTCTTATGAACTACAGGAATTAATATTCTTCAAAACAGACTTCCATCAGTGTTTGGGCTTCCATCTCCTAACCCGTTTCTCAATTCAATCAAAATAGCCTTAGAATTAGTTAGCAGTATTAGGTTATGTCTTCCCCCACATCCTCTATCTCTACACTATACAAAGGATTTTTGTTCTATTTGAGATTTTTTTAATATAAAATTTTCCAAATTTAAACACAATGTATTCAGCTCTAACTGAAGGAAAAAAAAAGACTTTTAAACATTAAATGTATATAAATGGTTCTGCCAAAAGTTAAGAAGAAATTGAAAGGCAGTTTACAGATAAACACTAATGGTAGCTTAGCAACTGTAAAGAGTACTGGGTATAAGCAATAAACTCTACTTTTTTAGAACCCTACTCTAAGTCTACTTATGAATTATCACAAGTGGGACAGATGAGAAATTCTATTTAAACTATACCTTAAAATGTACTGTGATGTTCCAAGGAAGAGCTGAACTTGATGCAAGAAGATCAAATAGCAAACCAATTGGATAATGCCTAAAAATGAAAGAGTATATTTTAAGAAAGAATAAATATTTAAGTTATAACTACAACTCCAAAATAAATTTCCAGCATGTTTTAACATCAGGGGCTACAGTTGCAATTCACAGGAAGATAATATTTTACACACGGTTATGTGCCAGGTCTAATATGGGATATTTTCCAAGTATCAGATGACTTTTTTCCTGACCATTTCATCCCCCCCCAGAGCTTCAATATACCTAATGGAATGTGCTGAGGTATAACATGTGCACTGTGTTACGTTAAGGAACTGCATTATCTAATTATCATTCTGGTAGCCATACTGGGCAACTGGTTTTTTAAGTTTAAGTATATTTTTGATTTTTAAAATAACAAAAGTTTAGAAAATTTTAAGAACTGAGAAGAGCACCTAAAAAGCATGCACGTCACCTATTCTGTAGTTATGACTGTCAACACTATAGCATATAAATTTCCAGTCTTCTACTTATGCATACATACCTAAATATAGATTCTTTTACAAATTGTACTACAACCTGCTTTTTTCAAAAACAATATAATGTCAACATTTTTCCAAGTCACCAAATACTCTTCTACAGACTAATTCCAAAAGTTTTTTTTTTAAATAAGCTTTGGACTTCCTAAATAAGAGAACCTTTCCTAATATAATCATTACTCACAGTGAAGTAAATTATTTAGCAATAAACAAAGATTAATAATATAAACATTGAAGATTAAAATGGACAAACCTTATTTTTTAAATTATCCTTTTAAAGTATTGTTAGTGAGGTAGCTTAATTAGTGAATCAGAATTAAATTAGTACTCTCAACATTAGCAAAAAGAGGAATATTTAATATTACGTACAGTCCCATTCTTATCTGTATACCACAGGAAAGTTATTCCTAGATTTAAGAGCCTCAAAATTTAAAAATACATCTAATTTCCCTCAAAATGAATGACACAGTATATCACCTGACCCTGATTCAAATATTGGCTAGTATTTATGTTTCCATTTTTCTACATTTTATAATTGTGGAAAGTCAATTACTAGAGATCATGTACTTATTTAGGATGAATTTAGAATAAATGCCCTATTAACAAAACAGTGGGTAACTTTAATCTTATATGTGTTGTATCTCTTAATAATGCTAAGGTTTTCTCTATCTGAAAGTCAGCAACTAACACTAATCCTTCATAACTAGAAAAGAATACTGAAGAAAAATTGAAAGACTCCCCAAATAATAAAACATTTCCTAATATTATCATTACTTAAGAAAATGTTAAACCAGGAAAAGCCCTGGCCTCAGTCAAAAACAGAAGTAAAAATAATAATTAAAAATATATATGTATTACAATGTACAAGTTATTGATTCTATTCTATTCTGGTCCTTCTCTCTGACTCTCTGAACTATTAAAACTGTATAATGCCTTGTACTTTTCAGAACAGAGCAAGTTTTTTTTTTTTTTTATGCCCCTTTAAGGTACCTGCAAATAGGTTAAGAATGAATGTGGATCCTTAATAAATAAGGTTTGATTTACTCAGCATTCATAAATATCAAAACTGGCAGAAATCCATTGCTGTTGAGTTGATTCTGACTCAAAGCGACCCTAAAGGACAGGGTAGAACTGTCTCATAGGATTTCCAAGGAGCAGCTAGTGGATTTGAACTGCTGACCCTTTGGTTAGCAGCCATAGCTCTTAACCACTAAGCATGCTGCTTTACCAAATTCTATGCAGCACTGTAAAAACAATTACACAGAATATTTTTAGTAAATTGTTGATCAGTTGGATAGATTCACCAGAAATCCTAATCAAATGACTAGGAATTCAATGTTGCACAAATTTCCTGCCACTCACAAATGGAACTGTAAATGAATTCTAAAATTAAATCAAATATCATAACTTAATGCAATCTAGAATGTGACATAAACTTATGCAATTTTTAAAATAAAAACTTGGGTCAGAATACAAGTTAACTGTAAGAAGACATAATTGTCAATTATTTTTTACCCTCAATATTAAAATAAGAAAACTGTAAGCACACAGAACGTTGAACAAACTAGAGAATCAACAGCTGCTGAATGAATAAATCAATAAAGATATATTATATCAGTATATTACCAAGATCCAAAGGACCCAATTTTAGATTATGAGTTTCTTTTTTGAGCAGTTCTAGTATTTTAAGATTTCAAACTTCGAGACTTTTATTACTTTTGAAAGGATTTTCAAAGAACAAAGGGAAAATTTACAACTCGTTCTATCTCGCAATTGCCATATGGATCCACTAGACACTTTTATAAATCTAAGCTATATTGTGGGATCTTAGCATTCTTACTTTTTCCTATATCTTGAAACATTTTACTATGTCATCATCCTAAGAATTATTTCACAATTTACTCATCAAATATTTTCAATTATGCTAAAAAGAATAAAGTAGTTAAGACAAAGAACAATGAAATGCCTGGAACGATATGATAATAAAGTAGATCATTGCAAGTGCATCTTTTTCCATTTTCTTTCTGTATGGCCTGAAGTATTGCATCATCTTTTAAGAATGTGTAAAATGAGAATGGAGACTCCATCTTTGGGGTCTGGTTTTAGCTATCATTAACTTAGTTGAGAATTCAGAATTTTTCATTTTCTAACCAAAATGTCAGTGAGAAGAAAACTGAAAGAGGAAGACGTTTTACAGTCACTACAGAAATCAGAAGATGAATACAGAGACAGACAGCAGTATTCTAGACTTTACGATGATGATAAAATCTCAAGGCTGAGTCTTTAGATAATGATATCCTAGATGAATTTTATAGAACTCAAGAACTGATGAGTAAATAATGTATTTTTAAGGACAAAAATGACATGTGGTATTCTTACCCAATTAGTCGTTCAACAAAAAGGATTTTCATCACCCGGTATTTTATGACAAGAGCCTGAGTGATTCCATTTTGCTAAATGGATGTATGACAGTATTTTTTGACAGTATTTTTTCATTCTTTAATGACTTCTGTGCACTACAATTTACCTTACATTAAGTGGGCAAATATTGAAAGCAAATTTGTACACAAAGATGTTTGGAAGGGATTAGATAATATAGAAATGAATAATTTTAAAAAAGCCACTGGACTGATCATTTTAATTGTGCTTACTAATGCAAAAATGAAAATATTTTACAACAAATGCATGAGCTGTCACAGGTTTTAAAAATTCTTCAAGTAGTGCTGTTAACTGCAAGAAGAGCCAGAAGTCATAAGCTAGAATCTCTTAGGGATCTATTTGAAATCTAGAATTACTATTTACAAGATACATGATATATGTTCTAGGTTCAAGTAGAATAACTGATGAGCAGTTTACTGTATTCACAGGACATTGCTTGTTTCAGGCATATATATCTCAGAACAAGGAAAATATGCAATAAAAATATAAATTGGTTGTACTTAGATGCTTATGAAAATTTGTAATAAAGTTGTTATACATTACACCTTTGTTCTGGCTTCATTAAATTATTTCTAAAATGACTTGGAAATATAAATAAAAAAATTTATAAGGTTTTAAAAATTCATTGGACTCAGATGGTAAATTGTGATGACTCTTTTTCTTGGTATTTTAAGGATTAAGATGGCAATTTATTATACTTTCTAAAAATTCTAATTTAAATAAAGTATTAACATAAAAATATTCTAAATAATATAATAGTTAATTACTACATTAACAATCTTTAAAAATAAAACTGAATTAGAAAAACTTGGTAAAATAACTGTACTTATTTCTATCGGCAAATTCTACAGCTCACACGTGATTCAGTGCAGCTGTTACTAGAATGATTATGATGCAAGGACACTAATGCCTAACAAACATAATGTCTGAATTAATTAGCTCCCAGAGTACTTATTTCTGATGATTCTATTAATATTCAAGAAAATCTACAAAAGAAAACAGAACTGGTGAAAATTAATGGTACTAAATTTCTCATACACCATAACCTGATGTATGTCAAGGACTTCAAAAGTACAAATTTGTATAATTTCTCTAGATATTCTCTACAGCTATTCTTGTCTGGAGGCTACTAAACCCAAAACAGGGAAACCACATTAACCTTAACTGTAAGTAAATCATAATTTGCCACTTAACTATTATATTGCTACTGTGACCATCTAACCTAAACTTAATAGAAAAAGAAGAGGTCAGATTTGAACCTGGATATCCCAGAAGAAGACCCAACTAAAGGTTCAAGCTACTCTCCTATAAAAAATGACTGCATCTGAATTTTTAGTATTAAATCCATTTTCAAATTTTATCTTTTTCTTTCTCTTCTGTACACTGCTCTAGTCTTTCCCAAATTCAATTCTCAAAATGAATATATTTTCATGCTTCCTTGCTTAAGTTCTTCCCTCTTCTTTACCTTTTAATTACTGCTTACATATAGATCCATACTGGCACAAAGTGTAGCAATAATGGATGTGTTGTGATTTCAGCCAAGGGCACACATTCTAGCTAACCATCTGCAGTCAGACAGGCAAAGCCATATTCAAACATCAGCTTTGAAAGGCACCTTCCCCATATGCTAGAAAACTATTGACTAATTCCATTTCAGTGAAATAAATGCAAACATTTCAGAGGTTTGCTACATTAGGGGTTCACTGAAAACAGCATTACATGTGACTGAATTAAAGAAGAGGTGCAACTATAAATGCAAACCAAAGCAATTTAATGATTGCTATGACCTTTGCCTTACTCTATGTATGATACAAATGCAGTCTTAGAATAGCACTGTATCTCCCAGGTTCCTAAACCTAACTAAAATGAACGAAATAATCCAATTCTTATGTATGAAGAGTACAAAAATAATCATGGGGAACAATACATGTATAAAGTGACATAAACAACAGTTCAAAATCCAACTTACAGAACAATTTTTAAAATTCTAGAAATTCACAACCTTAAGAAGCATGATGGAAATAAGAAAAAGGTCTGCAAAGTATTTATAATTCAGATTTTAAAGTTCTTAAAACTTTGAAGAAAGACTGTACACAAGTTTTCAATAAAGCACTTTGCTTAAGTTTACTTTTAAAATCACATGGCTATAGTATTAAATTCTAGGTCACTCGGTTATGTCTATGCTTTACTTTTTTTAATTCAGAAGGTAGTTTCAGCTTCTACTTTCGACAACCAGTCCTGAAAATAAGACAATTTACACAGAATAATCACCTCTCATTAGAGATACTTGTTTTATAGTGGACAAAAAGGACTTTTCTCTAAATTATTTACCAGAAGGCCTAGAATCTAAAGCAACACTAGTGCTTACTAAGGAAGTATTCTTTAAAAGCACCAAAAACTGTTATTTTAAAATAATTCTAACATGGAAGTAACAAATATAAATTTTGAATAAGAACCTTCACCTCTCAAAATGGCAATGTTAGAGCACCCTCTACTGACTAACCAGCTTGAATCAGTTTAAAAAAAGACACTCAGACTTTGAGTTAGATTAGCCCTATTTTCTACAGAATTTTTTAAAGTTAAAATTAAAGGAACAATGTACTGTACAGAATAAACTGCAAATCAGATAGTACTTTCTTGGAAGCACTCTATAAATCAACAAGGATACATTTATTAAGTATCCATTATGTGTATACGACTGTTCTGAAATATTTTTCTATTCCAATATGGACAAATTAACATCAGCAATTAGAGAGAAACGAGAATTAAGTAAAGAAAGAAAGAAATCTAACAACAGAGTCAACAGCTGTGCTGAAAAGAGCCCTAAACTGAGAATCTCAAAACCTGAGATTCATTTCAGCAAATTATTTTCATTATCTGAGTCTTTCTTTTCTCAGTAAAGTGAAGGCACTCATCTAGAGTCTCTCATTCATTCACTGAACAAACATTTACTTAGCACCTCTTATGGCACTACTACTTAAGGTACAGCACCTCTGCACAAACATCTCACATAGATGTTGAGGAGGAGGAGGACAACAATTACCAGGGTGGCGTAGTGGTTAAGTGCTACGGCTGCTAACCAAAGGGTCAGCAGTTCGAATCCGCCAGATGCTCCTGGGAAACTCTATGGGGCAGTTCTACTCTGTCCCATACGGTCGCTATGAGTCAGAATCGACTTGACAGCACCGGGTTTTTTTTTTTTTTTTTTTTGGTTTTTAATAAGCAGTTAAGGAACCCTGGTGGCACAATGGTTAAGTGTTTGGCTGCTAACCAAAAGACTGGCTGTTTGAACCCACCCAGCAGCTGTGTAGGAAAGACCTGGCCATCTGCTTGCTCCCATAACTATTACAGCATAGAAAACTCTACGGGGCAATTCTCTGTCACATACGATTGCTCAGAGTAGAAAATTGACTCAACAGCACTCAACAACAACAATTAGCATTTAGTCAGGCACCATTCTAAATCCTTTACATGTTTTAACTCATTTAATACTCCAAACAAAATTACGGAAGGAGATACTATCACTAGGCCCATTTTACAGGTAAGAAAACTGAGATATAAAAAAGTTAAATAATTTGCCCAAAGTTATACAGCTAGTTAAGTGATAGAGCTGAGATTTAAACCCTGGCATCCCGAATCCAGACTCAGAATTCTTAAGCATTTTGTTACAATACATAGTGACAAGTATCTAAGAAGTATATATATATGACAAGTATATAGGAAGCATGTACATAGTGTAGAGATGGCACAACGGTGGAAATGACCACTTCTGGCTAAGAGAATCACAAAAGAGATGATGTTTAAGACAGAAGTTATGAATAGAAGTTCAAAGGAATGAATGAATGAATGGCTGATCAAGATTAAAAAGAAGCTGGGGGGCAGAGACAAGATGGTGGAATAGAGAGACGCTTCCATCGAGCCCTCTTTACAACAAAGGCCAGAAGAAACAAGTGACACGAGTCTATTTGTGACAAGCTTGGACCCCTGAGCATCAAGGGCAAGCTCAGACAATGAATTGAGGGGCAGGGGGAGGGAGAGGCCGTTCAGAAGTGGAGAGGAGTTACCAGACCTGAATCATGGGGAACCCTCAGGCACTATTCTCGGGCGTCAGCGGTGGATTGTTACCAGCATTCAGCCACAGTTTCCTCGGGGAGAAGCAGCCAGCAGCACAGCCCACTCACACCTCCGGAACCTGAGGAGAATGGCACTCCCGGCAAAAGCTAAGTACTTGCGTATATTTTATTGCACCCCCCCACCCCAAGCCGGCTTCAGCGGCTGAATCCCTGGGCCTGAATAGACCCTGGTGAGCACCTAGAGCCATTCTCCTGGCCTTGGAGAAGGAAAAAATTTGCAAGTGGGGGGAAAAGACAATTTGCTAGCTCCATTAACCAGAGGAGCTCAGGAGAGAAGGCACTCCTGTCCAGGCATAAACCAACCATGCTCCTTGAGCACCTTCCCTTCTGCATGGACCTGTGTGGGCCTATTTCAGGAGAATAGGCCCTTGTTGGTAAATTCCAACCATTTCAGCTGTGCAGTGGAGAGGTGGGTGTTTGATGTTTGACATTGCCTATTAAACAAGGTCCTCACCTACCCACATCAGGGACCTAAAGACTGGTAGCTCCATTGAGTTCACCCAGCCACCCATGAAAGAGGTCCAAAGATAACTGGTACCTCCCAGTCCTTACAACCAAAAACTTTGGGTGCCCATGGTCCCTCTGCAGAACCCACCCACCAGCACACTCTACGGAACAGAGACGCGTTTTCCTCACAGACACCTGGGGGTAGGTTCTCAGCCCCCTGCTTGTCCAGAGCGTGATACCCTCCTGCAATCAGATACTGGTATATACGCCAATCAACCCTGCCCCTCTAAGACTGTAGGACAGAGCCTGTACCATACACTTGATATCAGCTACCTGGAAACCTGGGCTGAATTCATACAAGAAAACTGAATAGAATCCTAGACTGATATACCTGATAACAGCTCTAGCCAGCTGGGGACAGGACACCAGAGCTCCAAAGGTGAAAATAATCAAGCTAGCTCACTCAAGCAACCCATAGGGGTATACCAAAACAAAACAAGCAGCTACGACACAGCAAGCAAGCATAAACTAATACAATAACTTAGAGATGGCTCCGAGACAACAGTCAATATCAAGTCACAAAGAGAAACAGGCCATGATCACGTCAACAGCCACTCAAAACAAAGAATCCAGGGATCTTCTACATGAAAGTGTATTCCTGGAATTACCAGATGCAGAATACAAAAGTTTAATATACAGAACCCTTCAAGACATTAGGAAGGAAATGAGGAAATATGCAGAACAAGCCAAGGAACACACAGATAAAGCAACTGAAGAAATTAGAAAGATTATTCAGGAACGTAATGAAAAGTTTAATAAGCTGGAAAAATCCATAGACAGACAGCAATCAGAAATTCAGAAGATTAACAATAAAATTACAGAATTAGATAACACAATAGAAAGTCAGAGGAGCAGAACTGAGCAAGTAGAAGCTAGAATTTCTGAACTCAAAGATAAATCACGTGGCACTAATATATATTTGAAGAAAAATCAGATAAAACAATTTAAAAAAATGAAGAAGCCTAAAGAATCATGTGGGACTCTATCAAGAGAAATAACCTACGAGTAACTGGAGTACCAGAACAGGGAGGGAAAATAGAAAATACAGAGAAAATTGTTGAAGATTTGTTGGTAGAAAACTTCCCTGATATTGTGAAAGATAAGAAGATATCTACCCAAGATGGTCATCGAACTCCACATAAGGTAGATCTTCAAAGAAAGTCACCAAGACATACTATAATCAAGCTTGCCAAAACCAAAGATAAAGAATTATAAGAGCAGGGGGGTGAACAAAAAGTCACCTACAAAGGAGAGCCAATAAGAATAAGCTCGGACTACTCAGCAGAAACCATACAGGCAAGAGGGCAATGGGATGGCATGTTTAAAAAACTGAAGGAAAAAAACTGCCTGCCAAGAATCGTATATCCATCAAAACTCTCCCTTAAATATGAAGGTGAAATTAAGACATTTCCAGAAAAACACATTAAACAAATTAAGACATTTCCAGAAAAACTACAAGAAATACTAAAGGGAGTTCTTTGGTTAGAAACTCAATAATATCAGGTGTCAACCCAAGACTAGAACACTGGGCAGAGCAACCAGAAGTCAACCCAGACAGGGAAATCCAAAAAAAAAAAAAACAAAGCAAGATTAAAAAAAAAAGCCCAACACAGGGTAAGAGCAATGTTATTATATAAAAGAAGACAACATTAAAATAATAAAGAGGGACTAAGAAATGTAATCATACACCTTCCATATGGAGAGGAGGATACAGCAATACAAAGAAATAAAAGTTAGTTATAAATTTAGAAAAATAGGGGTAAATAATAAGGTAACCACAAAGGAGATAAACTATCCTACTCATCAAAATAAAATACAAGAGAAAAATACAGACTCAGCAGAAACAAAATCAACAACAACAAATATGAGGAAAGGACACTATATAAAGAAAATCTACTCAGCACATAAAGTCAAGTGGGAAAAAGAAACTGTCAACACACACAAAAAGACATCAAAATGATAGCACTAAATTCATACCTATCCATAATTACCCTGAATATAAATGAACTAAATGCGCCAATAAAGAGACAGAGAGTGGCAGAATGGATTAAAAAACAAGATCCATCTATATGCTGCCTACAAGAGACACACCTTAGAGACACAAACAAACTCAAAGGATGGAAAAAAATATATCAAGCAAACAACAATCAAAAAAGAGTAGGAGTGGCAATATTAATTTCTGACAAAATAAAGTTTAAAGTTAAATCCATCAGAAAAGATAAGTACACTATAAAATGATTAAAGGGACAATATACCAAGATGATATAACCGTATTAAATATTTATGCACCAAATGACAGGGCTTCAAGATACATAAAACAAACTCCATCAGCACTGAAAGGTGAGATAGACAGCTCCACAATAATAGTAGGAGACTTCAACACACCACTTTCGGTGAAGGACAGGACATCCAGAAAGAAGCTCAATAAAGACATGGAAGATCTAAATGCCACAATCAACCAACTTGACCTTGTAGACATATACAGAACACTCTACCCAACAGCAACCAAGTATACTTTCTTTTCTAGCGCACACAGAACATCCTCTAGAATAGACCACATATTAGGTCATAAAGCAAGCCTTAGCAGAATCCAAAACATTCCAATATTACAAAGCATCTTCTCTGACCATAAGGCCATAAAAGTGGAACTCAATAACGGGAAAAGAAATCAAACGCTTGGAAACTGAACAATACCCTACTCAAAAAGACTGGATTATAGAAGACATTAAGGATGGAATAAAGAAATTCAGAGAATCCAATGAGAATGAAAACACTTCCTATCAGAACCTTTGGGACACAGCAAAAGCGGTGCTCAGAGGCCAATTTGTATCAATAAATTCACACATCCAAAAAGAAGGGCCAAAATCAAAGAATTATCCCAACAACTTGAACAAATGGAAAGAGAGCAACAAAAGAAACCCACAGGCACCAGAAGAAAACAAATAATAAAAATTAGAGCTGAACTAAATGAAATAGAAAACAGAAAAACAATTGCAAGAATTAACAAGACCAAAAGTTGGTTTTTTGAAAAAATCAACAAAATTGACAAAACCACTGGCCAAACTGACAAAAGAAAAACAGGAGAGGAAGCAAATAACTCAAATAAGAAATGAGAGGGGCGATATTACAACAGACCCAACTGAAATTAAAAGAATCATATCAGATTACTATGAAAAACTATACTCAAATTTGAAAACGTAGAAGAAATGGATCAATTCCTAAAAACACACTACCTACCTAAACTAAGACAAACAGAGGTAGAACAACTAAATAGACCCATAATGAAAGAAGAGATTGTAAAGGTAATCAGAAAACTCCCAACTAAAAAAAGCCCTGGTCTGCACGGCTTCACTGCAGAGTTCTACCAAACTTTCAGAGAAGAGTTAACACTACTACTACTAAAGGTATTTCAGGGCATAGAAAAGGACAGAATACTACCAAACTCATTCTATGAAGCCACCATATCCCTGATACCAAAGCTAGGTAAAGACACCACAACAAAATTATAGACCTATATCCCTCATGAACATAGATGCAACAATCCTCAACAAAATTCTAGCCAATAGAATTCAACAACATATCAAAAAAAAATAATTCACCACGACCAAGTGGGATTCATACTAGGTATGCAGGGATGGTTCTCCTTAGAAAAACAATTAATGTAATTCACCATATAAGTAAAACAAAAGAATCACATGATTTTACCAATCGATGCAGAAAAGGTATTTGACAAAGTTCAATACTCATTCATGATAAAAACTCTCAGCAAAATAGGAATAGAAGGAAAATTCCTCAACATAATAAAGGGCATTTATACAAAGCCAACAGCCAACATCACCCTAAATGGAGAGAGCCTGAAAACATTCCCACTAAGACGGGGAACCAGACAAGGATGCCTTTTATCACCACTCGTATTCAACATTGTGCTGGATGTCCTAGCTAGAGCAATTAGGCTAGATAAAGAAATAAAGGGCATCCAGATTCGCAAAGAAGAAGTAAAAGTATCTCTTTTTGCAGATGAGAGGATCTTATACACAGAAAACCCTAAGGAATTCTCCAGAAAACTACTGAAACTAATAGAAGAGTTGAGCAGAGTATCGGGATACAAGATAAACATACAAAAGTCAGTTGGATTCCTCTACACCAAGAAAAAGAACATCAAAGGGGAAATCACCAAGTCAATGCCATTTATGGTAGCCCCCAAGAAGATAAAATACTTAGGAATAAATCTTACCAGAGATGTAAAAGACTCACACAAAGAAAACTACAGTACACTTCTGCAGGAAACCAAAAGAGACTTCATAAGTGGAAGAACATACCTTGCTCGTGGATAGGAAGACTTAACATTATAAAAATGTCTATTCTACCAAAAGCGATCTATACATTTAAAGCAATTCCAATCCAAATCCCAAGGACATTCTTTAATGAGATGGAGAAACAAATCACCAGTTTCATAAGGAAGGGAAAGAGGCCCCGGATAAATAAGGCATTACTGAAAAAGAAGAACAAAGTGGGAGGCCTTACTTTACCTGATTTTAGAGCCCATTATACCGCCACAGTAGTCAAAACAGCCTGGTACTGGTACAACAGATACATGGACCAGTGGAACAGAACTAAGAATCCAGACATAAATCCATCCACATATGAGCAGCTGATATTTGACAAAGGTCCCAAAACAGTTAAATGGGGGAAAGACAGTCTTTTTAACAAATGGTGCTGGCATAACTGGATATCCATCTGCAAAAAAATTAAACAAGACCCATACCTCACTCCATGCACAAAAACTAACTCAAAATGGATCAAAGACCTAAATATAAAATCTAAAACGATAAAGATCATGGAAGAAAAAATAAGGACAACGTTAGGAGCCCTAATACATGGCATAAACAGTATACAAAACATTATAAAGAATGTAGAAGAAAAACTAGATAACTGGGAGCTCCTAAAAATCAAACACCTCTGCTCATCCAAAGACTTCACCAAAAGAGTAAAAAGACTACCTACAGACTGGGCAACAGTTTTTAGCTATGACATTTCTGATCAACGCCTTATCTCTAAAATCTACATGATACTGCAAAAACTCAACTGCAAAAAGACAAATAACCCAATTAAAAAAATGGGCAAAAGATATGAATAGACACTTCACTAAAGAAGACATTCAGGTAGCTAACAGATATATGAGGAAATGTTCACGATCATTAGCCATTAGAGAAATGCAAATCAAAACTACAATGAGATTTCATCTCACTCCAACAAGGCTGGCATTAATCTAAAAAACACAAAATAATAAATGTTGGAGAGGCTGCGGAGAAACTGGAACACTTATACACTGCTGGTGGGAATGTAAAATGGTACAACCACTTTGGAAATCGATTTGGCGCTTCCTTAAAAAGTTAGGAATAGAACTACCATACGATCCTAGCAATCCCACTCCTTGCAATATATCCTAGAGAAATAAGAGCCTTTACATAAACAGATATATGCACACCCATGTTTACTGCAGCCCTGTTTACAATAGCAAAAAGCTGGAAGCAACCAAGGTGTCCATCAACGGATGAATGGATAAACAAATTATGGTATATTCACACAATGGAATAATATGCATCGATAAAGAGCAGTGAGGAATCTGTGAAACATTTCGTAACATGGAGGAACCTGGAAGGCATTATGCTGAGTGAAATTAGTCAGTTGCAAAAGGACAAATATTGTATAAGACCACTGTTATAAGAACTTGAGAAATAGTTTAAACTGAGAAGAAAACATTCTTTTGTGGTTACGAGAGGGGGACAGAGGGGGTTGGGAGAGGGGCATTCACTAATTAGGTTAGTAGAGAAGAACTACTTTAGGTGAAGGGAAAGACAGCACACAATACAGGGGAGGTCAGCACAATTGGACTAAACCAAAAGCAAAGAAGTTTCCTGAATACACTGAATGCTTCGAAGGCCAGCGTAGCAGGGACAGGGCTCTAGGGACCATGGTTTCAGGGGACATCTACGTCAATGCGCATAATAAGATCCATTAAGAAAACATTCTGCATCCCACTTTGAAGAGTGGCGTCTGGGGTCTTAAATGCTAGCAAGCAGCCATCTAAGAAGCATCAGTTGGTCTCAACCCACCTTGATCGAAGGAGAATGAAGAACACCAAGAACACAAGGCAGTTACGAGCCCAAGAGACAGAAAGGGCCACGTGAACCAGAGAGTACGTCATCCTGAGACCAGAAGAACCAGATGGTGCCCGGGTACAACCAACGACTGCCCTGATGGGGAACACAACAGAGATCCCCTGATGGAGCAGGAGAGCAGTGGGATGCAGACCCCAAATGCTCATAAGACCAGACTTAATGGTCTGACTGAGACTAGAAGGACCCCGGAGGTCACAGCCCCCAGACCTCCTGTTGCCCCAGGACAGGAACCATTCCCGAAGCCAACTCTTCAGACATGGACTGGACTGGACTGGACTGGACAATGGGTTGGAGAGGGATGCTGGTGAGGAGTGAGCTTCTTGGATCGGCTGGACACTTGAGACTATGTTGGCATCTCTTGCCGGGAGGGGAGATGAGAGGGTGGAGGGGGTTAGAAGGTGGCGAAATGGACACGAAAGGAGAGAGTGGAGGGAGAGAGCGGGCTGCATCACTAGGGGGAGAGTAATTGGGAGTGTGTAGCAAGGTGTGTATGGGTGTTTGTACGAGAGACTGACTTGATTGGTAAACTTTCACTTAAAGCACAATAAAAATTATAAAAAAAAAAAAGCTGGGAGGAGCAACAAAAGATTCAGGGAACATGTGCAAAGGAATATAAGCACAAAATATCATTCAACGTTCATGAAAACAAATACTGTAGTTTAGTTTACCTGGGAAGAAGTGGGCTCATGGAAGGCCTTATGTACACATCATGCTATTGTTTGGACTTTACACTGTGGGGGACCAGAGGTCAGTAAAGTTTTTAAGAAGGGAATAACAGTGTCTGATGCGTACTTTAGAAAGCTCATTTAGGGAACTGAGGAAGATAAACTGAAGTTGAACAGTATTAGAGGCAAGGAGACAAATAAAGTGATCCAAATGAGAAATTTGATGGGTCTGCATTCAGGTAGACAAAGCATGAAGTTCAAGACATATCTAGAAGGTAAAAATCAGAACCTAGGGATTGCATGGTGAGGGAATTAAAAGTGCAGAATGAACCTCAACAAATTTAAAACAATTGAAATTACACAGTGTGTTTACTGACCACATGGGAAAAAAACCCAGAAATCAGTAACAGAAAACTCTCTAAAAACACATGGAAATTAAACAACATACTTTTCATTAAGCCACGAGTCAAAAAGGAAGTCTCAAAGAAATGTAAAAAATACATATAACTGAATGAAAAGGAAAAGACAACATGTCAAAGTTTGTGGAATACAGCTAAAGAAGTGATGAAAGGTAAATTTACAGCACTAAATGCTTACATTAAAAATGACATAAAGTCTCAGATCAATAACCTAAGCTCCTACAAGAAACTAGAAAAAGAAGAGCAAAATTAATCCAAAGCAAGCAGGAGGAAGAAAATAAGACCAAAAAATTAATGAAATTGAAAACAGGAAAACAATAAAGAAAAAACAATGACGCAAAAAGCTGGTTTAAAAAAAATCAATAAAATTGACATCTTTAACAAAGCTGATGAAAATAAGACAAGACACAACTGCAGCCATGAAAAACAGAAATAAATACTACAAACGACTTATGTTCATAAATTCAACAACTTAGAAGAAATGAGCCAATTCCTCAAAAACCACAAACTACCAAAACTCAATCAAGACCAAACAATCTAAATAATCCTACATGCATCAAGGAAACTGAATTTGTAATTTAAAAGCTCCTGAAAATCTCCACATCCAGATGTCTCCCTAGAGAATTCTACCAAATATTTAAAGAAGAATTAGCACCATTTTATAAAATCTCTTCCAGAAAATACAAGAGAAAATACTTCCCAACTCATTTCATGAGGCAAGTATTATCCTGATGATAAAACCAAACAAAATCAAACCAGTTGACTCCAACTCAAGGCAACCCAGTGTGTGTCTGAGTACAACCGTGCTGCATAGGGTTTTCAACGGCTGATTTTTCAGAAGCAGATTGCCAGGCCTTTCTTCTGAGATGCCTATGGCCGGGCTTGAACTTCCAACCTTTCAGTTAGCAGCAGAACACATTAGCCCTTTGTACTACCCAAAAGAAAACTATAGACCAATGTCTCTCATGAACTGCAACACAAATATCCTCAACAAAACACTGGCAAACTGAATCCAACAATGTATAAAAAGAATTACACATGACCGGGATAGAACGGGAGAAAAATAAAGAACAAAATTCAAATTCCTAAAAATGGCCAGACTTACTGGACCAAGGGACTAGAGGAACCCCTGAGACTATTGCCCTAAGGTACCCTTTCAGCTTGGAACTGAAGTTAGTCCCAGAGGTCAGTATTCAGCCAAATAATAGATTGGTTCATAAAATAAACAGTACTCACCCATGAGTACTGTTCTCCCTTAAACAATCAACTATATGAGACCAAACAGTCAACATTTACCCAAAAACAAAGATGAAACGGTAAGGAGAGGCAGGGAAGCTAAATCAATGGAAACTGAATAAACAGAATGGAAATAACGAGAATGCTGACACATTGTGAAAACTGTAACCAATGTCACAGAACAATGTGAATGCAAATTATTAAAAAAAAAAACAAAAACAAAAACGGGAACCTAATTTGCTGTGTAAACTTGCACCTAAAACACAGTAAATACTGAGAAAAAAAAAAGGAAAATTATACAGGAACCCCATTTGGTCATGGTGTTTTTACAAGTATGAGAGACTGGCTCAATATTTTAAAAAATCAATCAATGCAATTCACCGTAACAACAAGATAAAGATGAAAAATTATATGACCATTACATTAAGGTGGAAAAAACATTTGACAAAATCCAACACTCCTGGAATGATAAAACTCCCTGGAAGTTAGGAATAGATAAAAACTTGATAAAAGCTATCTACAAAACCCTAAAGCTAACAGCATACTTAAAGATGAAAGGCTGAATGCACTGCCCCTAAATCAACAACACAAGAATGTTCACTACCCACCACTCTTATAGAAATTCTGGCCACTGCCATAAAACAAGAAAAAGAAATAAAATTTTAAAGATTGTAAAGGAAGAAATAAAACTATACTAGCAGATAACATGACTGTCCACGTAGAAAATCCCAAGGACCCTAAAAAAAAAAAAAATCCCAGAACTAATTAATAGGTGGGGGTTTAGCAAGGTCATAGGATACAATATCAACACAAAACTCAATGGCATTTCTACAAACCAACAGTGAACACGCAGAAACCAAAACTAAGGTTTTTACCTTTTAATATATATATAGTTTGGCATATATCAACCCAAAGACCTGTATATGGAAGTTCGCAGCAGTTTTTTTTTCATACTGGAAACAATCCGATGTCCATCAATTGATGAATGGATAAACAATTTGTAGTAAAGCCATAAAGTGGAATACTACTTAGCAATGAAAAAGAAAGGAGCCACGGTTGTTGAAGGAATCTTGCAACAGCCAGGATGAATCTCAAAAGTATTATGCTAAGTGAAAGAACCAAGACACAAAAGGCTAGATACTATGATTCCATCTAAAGAGCATTCCAAAGAAGGCAAAACTTCAAGGACAGAAATTAGACCAATGATTGCCAGGGGCTGAGGACAGAGCAATGGAACGGACTATAATGAAGCCCAAGGGAACTTTGTGGGGTGATAGAAGTGTTCCATTACCTTGATTGTGGTGGCAGTTACACAACTGATGCATTTGTCAAAACTCATCAAAGTATACCCCCCCAAAAAGATGAATTTCACTCCATGTAAATTATACCTTAACAAACTGAACTTCAAAAAATATTCTTTTATCATATATTTGGAACCATTTTTCCCTTCTCACACAATCTGTCAGCCAAGTAGAAGGATAAAATATAATGACAGAGAATTAACAGTAACGGAAAAACACAATCTGCTTTAGGAATATACTATTCCGCTATTATTTATTTCTGCTATTGTGACTTTGTATACTATTTCTGAAAATTCCTTAAAAGCAAGGCATTTATCAAAAAAAAAAAAAGATCCCCAATACTCTTACTTTCGGTCCCACCTATAAGAAGTCAATTTTTTTTTTACCATCTCAGGGTCATAAAACGCATGATTTGGCTAGGACTGCAGTTTTGGATTTTGTTTTTCTAATTGCGAACTATCACCTTCAACGACACAATCTTAATAGGAGGACAGAGTCGTGGAAGGAGAAAGAATATCAATTTATGACCTCTCTTCCTTCTTGTATGAAGTGTCTAAATATGCCTGACTTTCTTTCCTGCCTGAATTTATCAAAACTGCACAAGAATCAAGTATAGAAAAGATGTCATCATTGTAGTTAATTAAATACTCCTCTACTGTTATGGGAAACCCTGGTGGTGTAGTGGCTAAGAGCTACAGCTGCTTACCAAAAGGTTGGCGGTTCGAATCCACCAGGCACTCTTTGGAAACCCTGTGGGGCAGTTCTACCCTGTCCTATAGGGTCACTATGAGTCGGAATCAACTCAATGGCAATGGGTTTTTTTTTTTTCCTACTGTTAAGACACTTGTATGATCTCAAAAGTGCAAATCCTACATGCTTGGATGATCACTGCTTCCCATGATGATTACCGTAAACTATAAAGCCCCTTGCTTAAATGCCAGGTAGATTTTTATAGAGCTAGCTTATTTTCAGGAAAATATAAATATATATATATTTTTAGTACAGTAGAAAATTGCTGTTGTTGGTAGCAAAGAGAAAAAAGATCAAGACTTAGCCCAGAGGCCCTGAATTACATTCAGGGTTGAGTTATTCATTTCTTAAATAGTATATATAAAGTACCTAAAAATACTAAAGGAAAAATATATGAAAAGTCATTAACTGTACAAGCTTAGAGCATGGCATAACTATGAAAATGATATCATGCATAAAAAAAAAATAAGAGCCCCAGAACTAAAATGAAGATACTGGAACACAATGACTTCCATGTAAGCTCTCTAAAGGAGAATATAATTTCACTAAAAGAGGAAGAGCCTCCACAAGGTAGACTGACACAGTGGCTGCAACAATGAGCTCAAGCATAACAACGATTGTATGGATGGCGCAGGACTGGGCAGTGTTTCGTTCTGTTACGTACAGGGTCACTATGAGTCGGAACCAACTCAACGGCACCTAACAACAACAACAATAAAACTTTCAGAAGGTAGGAACATGATACATTTCAGCCAAAATCAATGTTCTGCAGTAAGAGAGAAATATGTCCAGACAATATCTATTAATATCATACCCAGAATATGAGCTTATGGGATACAAACCATGTTTAATACAAAAATGAACATCATACAGGATAGAATAAAGCAGCAGCTGAATAATGATGATTTAACAATCATTTACTTGCTATTGTTAGGTGCCGCTCAGTCAGTTCCAACTCCTAGCGACCCTATATATAACATCAGAACACTGCCCAGTCCTGCGCCATCCTTACAATCGCTGCTGCTTGACCCCACTGTTGCAGCCACTCTGTCAGTTCGTCTCATTGGCAGTGTTCCTCTTTGTTGCTGACCCTCTGCTTTACCAAGCAAGATGCTCTTCTCCAGCATTTGGTCCCTTCTGATATTGAAGTCTCGTCATGCTTGCTTCTAAGGAGCATTCTGGCTATACTTCTTCCAAGACAGATATGTCTGTTCTTCTGACAGTCCATGGTATACTCAATATTCTTTGCCAACACCATAATTCAAAGGCATCAATTCTTCTTTGGTCTTCATCATTGTCCAGCTTTTGCATGCATATGAGGCAACTGAAAATACCATGGCTTGCCGTCAGGAACACCTTAGTCCTCAAAGTGACATCTTTGCTTTTTAACACTTTAAAAAGGCCTCTTGCAGCAGATTTGCCCCATGCAATACGATGTTTAATTCCCTGACTGGTGCTTCCATGGGCACTGATTGTGGATCCAAGTAAAACAAAATCCTTGACAACTTCAGTCTTTTCTCCATTTATCACGATGTCGCTTATTGGTTCTGTTGTGAGGATTCTGTTTCTTTAGGTGAGGTGTAATCCATATTGAAGGCTGTAGAGTCTTTAATCTTCATCAGTAAGCGCTTCACTTTCAGCAAGCAAGGTTGTGTCATCTGCATATCGCAGGTTAATGAGTGTTCCTCCAATCCTGATGCTGCGTTCTTCTTCATATAGTCCAAAACCAAAAAATAAAAACCCAAAACCACTGCCACGGAGTCAATTCCAACTCATAGCAACCCTAGAGTACAGAGTAGAACTGCCCCGTAGGGTTTTCGAGGAGCAGCTGGTGGATGTGAACTGCTGACCTATTGGTTAGCAGCCGAGTTCTTAACCACTGTGCCACCAGGCCTCCTCATATAGTCCAGCTTCTTGGATTATTTGCTTGGCATACAGGTTGAATAAGTATGGTGAAAAGATACAACCCTGACCAACACCTTTCCTGGTTTTAAACACGAAGTATCCCCTTGTTCTGTTCAAAAAACTGTCTCTTGGTCTATGTAGAGGTTCCTCGTGAGCACAATTAAGTGTTCTGGAATTCCCATTCTTTGCAATGTTATCCATAATTTGTTATGAACCACATAGCCCAATGCCTTTGCATAGCCAATAGGAAAGAGGTATATATATCTAGTATTCTCTGCTTTCAGCCAAGATCCATTTGACATCAGCAATGATATCCCTCGTTCTACGTCCTCTTCTGAATCTGCCTTGAATTTCTGCCAGCTCTTTATTGATACATTGCTGCAACTGCTTTTGAATTGTCTTCAGCAAAAATTTACTTGTGTATGATATTAATATTGTTTGACAATTT
This sequence comes from Loxodonta africana, assembly GCF_030014295.1. Taxonomy (NCBI): domain Eukaryota; kingdom Metazoa; phylum Chordata; class Mammalia; order Proboscidea; family Elephantidae; genus Loxodonta; species Loxodonta africana. Next base: position 170,086,340 of record NC_087342.1, read on the forward strand.
CTGCTTTCTGTTAGATCACTTTTCTTTGGAATGGGCATGAGCATGGATCTCTCCTGTGGGATGGCCAGGTAGCTGTCTTCCAAATCTCTTGGCATAGGCAAGTAAGAGCTTCCAGCATTGCATTCATCTGTTGAAACATCTCAATTACTGTTCTGTCAATTCCTGGAGCCTTGTTTTTCGTCAGTGCCTTCAGTGCTTGAACTTCTTTCTTCAGTACTATTCGTTCTTGATCATCTGCTACCTCCCGAATGGTTGACATCAACCAATTCTTTTGGTACAGTGACTCTGTGTATTACTTCCATCTGCTTTTGATGCTTCCTCTATGGTTCAATATTTTGCCCATAGAATCCTTTAGTATTGCAACTCAAGGCTTGAATTTTTTCTTCGGTTCTTTCAACTTGAGAAATGCTGAGTGTGTTCTCCTCTTTTGGTTTTCTAATTCCAGGTGTTTGCACATTTCATTATAATTCTTTACTCTGTCTTCTCGAGCTCCCCTTTGAAATCTTCTGTTTAGCTCTTTTTCTTCATCATTTCTTCCATTCACTTTAGCTACTCTACGTACAATAGCAAGTTTCAGTTTTTTTCTGACATCCATTGTGGTCTTTTCTTTCTTTCCCGTCTTTTTAATGACCTTTTGCTTTCTTCATGTATGATGTCCTTGATGTCATTCTACAACTTATCTGGTCTTTGGTTATTAGTGTTCAATGCATCGAGTCTATTCTCGAGATGGTTTTAAATTCAGGTGGGATGTAGTCAAGGTCATACTTTGGCTCTCATGGACCTGTTTTAATTTCCTTCAGTTTCAAGTTGAACTTGCATAGGAGCAAACGTTTCAGTCTGTTTTGACTGATGATATTAAGCTTCTCTATAATCTTTCCACAGACGTAGTTGAATTGATTTCTGTGTATTCCATCCCGCAAGGTCTACGTGTATAGTCGCCTTTTATGTTGTTGATAAAAGGTATTTCCAATGACTAGGTCAATGGTTTTGCAAAATTCTATCATGCAATCTCCCACATCATTTCTATCACCAAGGCCATATTTTTTCAATGGCTGGTCCTTCGCTGTCTCCAACTTTCGCATTGCCATCACCAGTAATTATCAATGCATTTTGATTGCATGTCTGCTCAATTTCAGGCCACAGAAGTTGGTAAAAATCTTCAATTTCTTCATCTTAGGCATTAGTGGTTGGTGTGTAAATTTGAATAACAGTCATATTAACTGTTCTTCCTTGTAGACATATGGATATTATCCTGTCACTGACAGCACTGTACTTCAGGATATATCTTGAAATGCTCTTTCTGACAACGTGACACCAGTCCTTTTCAATTTGTCATTCCCAATATAGTAGACCATATGATTGTCCAATTCAAAATGGTCAATACCAGTCTATTTCAGGTCACTAATGCCTCAGATAGCTTTTAATTTTCCTGGATTCATATTTAATACATTCCACATTCCACTTATTAACAGATGTTTGCAACTGTTTCTTCTTATTTGAGTTGTGCCACATCAGCATAGGAAGGTCCTGAAAGCTTTACTCCATCCACTTCACTAAGGTCGACTCTACTTTGAGGAGGCAGCTCTTCCTCAGTCATATTTTAGGTGCCTTCCAACCTGAGGGGCTCATCTTCCAGCACTATATAATTTACTGTATATGCTAAATTGAGGTTTTCCATTTCTTCCAAAGCTTCTCAACTGGGGGTGTTTTTGCCTCTCAAGAGACAGTTGGCAATGTATCTCCACACTTTTGCTTATCACAACTGGACAGAGTACTACTGGTACTATGCCAGAGTTACTGCTAAACATTCAAAAATGCACAGGGTACCCCTGCTCACAAAGAATTAGATAGTGCTGTTGAGAAGCTCCACTTTATAATAAAATTGAAAAGCTGTGTGTTAGACTCACAAACTATGGTGATCTGTAACTAATGCACACAAAGCAATACAATTTCAATATAATTATAATATAGATAGAACTGTTAAGTACAAAACCAGCTGCTGTTGAGTGGATTCCAACTCATGGTGACCCCATGTGTGTCAGAACAGAACTGCGCACTGCCAGCGTTTTCGATGGCTGATTTTTTGGAAGCATATCATCAGATTTTTCTTCCAAGGCACCTCTGGGTGGATTTAAACATCCAACCTTTTGGTTAGGAGCCAAATGCCTTAACCAACTGCACCTCCCCAGTACACAGATATATCCTATTTGTTAGTTCACATTATATAAGCTACTCACCCACAACCTTTTTCCTTCCTTTCCTTCTCTCTATTCTCCTGATCCTTGATCCTCTTACACTCCTTTTATGCCACCTTCTCATTCCAAAACCTCCAATTCTTTTAAGGAATAAAAAGAAACAGAAAGCATTTGTCTCATCTATGCTGCCTGAAGTCAAACTATTCAAAACTATTCAAGAAGGGTCACAAAGAGTCTATGATCAGGAAGCCCAGTATTCCATTTGGATTTTAAAAAAGAATGCTACAAAAAGGGAATTCTGTCATTCCTTCCCAGAACCACTTCAAAAAGTGAGAAACTTGATCCATAACTCAATACAAAATATAATTTCAAATGTTTCTAAATCATCATGAACAATCTACTCTCTTGGGATTTTACTAGCACAAGGTGAGTTCCAAAAGCTCACTCCTTGCTTATCATAATAGTCCTTGAATTTGAGTCAGCTACACTTATTAAATATCTATTGGTTTCCTTTATTTGTCTTAAATCTCTTTTAAAACTCTTAGTTTTAACAGTCTCAGATTCAGGAAGCAAGTATTTTTAACCTATTTGTATTTTTCATGATTTCATTTGAATACTGTCTCAGTCTGTATATTTTTCATTCAACTACATCTATACGGCAGCATTTCAATATCTTGCATCTCTTTTTATATTCTTCTCTCTGTAATTTCTCCAGTTTCATTAACTGTTTTTGGAAGCACAATCAATTAAACCTCTATAATAGAAAAAGTACAAAAGAAATACTATCTGCATACAGATAAGGCCAGACTAAGACTTATTTTCAACAAAACATAAAATAAAAATTATTTTTCAAATAAAAAGGAATCAATACATTTAAAGTAGATGAGATATGGTAATGGCACAGTGGTCAACAAAATGTGGCAATAAGTTTGAAAGATGCCACTGTAGGTAATTACCTGTTTATACAGATCCATTATAAAATTTCTAGAGATAGAAGCAAAATTTAATAGTGTCATAAAGATAACTTATTAATAAGGGAGTTATAAATAAACCTGAAAAAATCCTCATAGCCAAGTATATTGTTATTATTGGGCCATATAAAAACCATTGCTGAAAGCATATGAACCTGTCCAGTCGTCCATGCATCCAAACAGAAGGCAAACATGTTTTCAATTTAGTATTCTAACAATGATATGAGCTAAACTAGTGATTTCTTTCTTTGGAGAATTTTTTTTTTTTTTAAATTGCTTCAGGGCACTAGCATATACTTAACGCTTTATAACGTAGAAAAATTCACTCACCATTTCAGTGGTGTGCCTTCATATTCAAACCATATCTCACTAATGTCTTCTTGTCTCATAACCTTCTGAAAGTGCTTTTTCACTTTGTCAGTTACCAACGTCAAATAACTTACTCTCGGCAAAAGCAACTGAAATGAAAATTTGTAAAGCCATATTTATTTATTAGTTATTTTTTCAAAATAATAAACACTAAATAGGTTTTTTAAATTTTAAGGAAAACAATAATTTTCTTTGCACTATTTTGAATATTCCACACAAAGTCAACTGCTTTTTATAGAAAATCAAAGAGACTAAGACATTTTAAATTTTCTTATGTGGTCATTGCTTTAAGTACAGCTTACAGAATAAATGTCTAGAATAAACAACACATATCTATCTATAGTCTTTCTGTAAACCTTTTTCCAAATAAAAATACAATCTAATCAGCTGTCCTGCTACTTAAGATATTTATCAGTTCTACTAAATTTAACTTAAAATGATTCACCTGGTGAATTAAACAGCTCTAAGAAAAGCAACTTAGTCCTGATGTGTGCCCTGACTTATCAATCTGCCTTCTCAATTGATGCATCATGTTTTGATAATCTACTCTATATTAGATTTACTTGCAATGGAGAAGAACGCCAAGACAAAGAGGTACTTCTATATGAGGGCAAAATCAAGTGGAGGTAGAAAAATACTCATAAAAAGCGCTTATAAAAATACCTGATGGCAGCAACAGAAAGGCCCTTAAAGGTCAAACAAAAATTTTCACTTGATGAACAGCAGAGACTCACTATGATACTAAAAGTAGAAAGAAAACAGTACTCAAGGCACAGTCCAGCAGCTGTACGTTAAAAGACCTAAAGGAGACGAGATCATAAATGGAAAACGGTTATGGCATTATTACACAAGGAGATGAAAGCCTGGAAAAGCATGGGATATCTGGAAATTAGAATAGATTTTGGTAATTACTGATGAAGAAAATGAAGGAAAAAAGTGGTGATGGCTGAACAACAGGATTAATGTAATTAATGTCACTGAACATGTAAAAAATGCTGAAATGGCAAAAAAAAAAAAAAGGAAAGATAAGATAGAGGTGATTATCTTTTGAGCTACACATTTAAATCTTTAAACGGCCATAAAGCACAAGCTTAGCGTACAAAGTTGGTAGACTGATGACCCTGCCACTATCTATTAACTCCCTTGAACTTTGTCCTTATGGAGACTGGGCCCACTTGGACTGTGGACAGAGAAAAGTATGGGAGGGGACTAGGTAAAGCCTCAGCTTGAATACTGTGAAGTTCCTCAGTATTTTTCACCCAGGAAAGGTACCCAGAAAGGAACCATGAAAGCAAATTTTAGAAAACTGTTTATAATTTATGGAAATCACCCAAACAGAAAAAGGAGGAAGTTAGCAAAACTTCATGTTTTTTTTCCTTTCCAGTAGGCACTCGCTGTTTCTTGCCTTCTTAAGGCTTCCTTTGCTGGAATCAATTGTATTTTATTCTCTTTCAGCTCCTCTGTGAATCTAACTCTACACCATTCTCCATGCTGCTTATTCAAGGTTATGTCTTTTGCTCAGCAAATCAAGTAGAACTACTGGGCTGGCGAATATATCCAGAGAAATATTCTGGTTGAAAGAACTGATATTTAATCATTAAAGACAAGATGACAGGCCCTGAGGCCATGGAGTGTAGAAGTGTGGAAAAAAAGGCAGTAGTTAGCACACTCCAGTATGATATGAAAACCCTGGTGGTGTACTGGTTAAGTGTTACGGCTGTTAACCAAAAGGTCAGCAGTTCAGATCCACCAGGTGCTCCTTGGAAACTCTATAGGGCAGTTCTACCCTGTCCTATAGGGTCACTATGAGTCAGAATTGGTTTGGTTTGGTTTGGGTTTTTAGTATGGTATAGAAGATACTGATACTCTGAACAAGCTGTTGGATACTGCTGTGGTTTCAATAGAACACATGTTCCTCTTTTAAAAAGAAACAACTAGAATATGATTATGAAAGGAAAATGAAACTAATACTATATATGAGGAAAAACACTAGATGTTTAGCAGAAAGTATCGCCTCTATTTTATATACAGCTTAAATTAAATAACTGGCCAAAATTATATGCTATTAAATAGAAGGCAGAAAAAAAGAATCACTGGAGTCAGAAATGACCGAATCAGTACATGTGACATGGACATCTGAAAGAAATTAAAATAGTATAGCAAATTAGCCTTCTTAAAAATAAACAAATATAAACTACTAGTCTAATAAGTTTTATATTATTAAATCCAGAACTTTAATTTAAAATGACTGTTGGGCATTACATTATAGTCTATTTTGTGGAAAACTGTATTAACCTATGGAGATGGTAATAAGGAAGACACGTAACTAAAGAATACAGATTTCAGCTCCTAACTTTAGAAAGTACTGTATTACATGCCTAGAGTTTAACGAAAATTGCTGAGGAATTCACAAATGATTTTCATGAAAACAAAAATTCCTTTCTTTCCATTTCGACAGCGATATTTGTCTGTTTTGTTCATTGATGCATTCAAATACCAAAAAAACCAAATCCATTGCTGTAGAGTCAATTCTGAATCATAGAGACCCTACAGGACAGAGTAAAACTGCCCCATAGAGTTCCCAAGGAGCACCTGGTGGTTTCAACTGCCAACCTTTTGGTTAGCAGCTGTAGCACTTAAACACTATGCCACCAGGGTTTCCAATGTCAAATAGTGCCCGCTTTATACAGCAGGTACACAATAAACATTTGTCGCATGAGTCAGAGATGCCAAAGGTTAAGGTGGTCAAAGAACCAAGAACAGTAATTTTAAAAAAGTATTTTTTTTTAAAGGCAGAATTTGCACTGAAATGGAGCTGGAATCTTCTTTTTTAAAATTGGCCTGTGGAAGTAACCTACAGTGATATAAATATGTACAGTAACCATAAGAAATAACTATAAGGTTATGCTTGAGTAGATATAGATACAACTTACCTAGTAAACATTTAAATAGGTAAAAATGAAAAGAATAAACAGTGAAAAGGCATTATCCTGCTTTTACTCCCAGATTGTATCACTCATTGTTTTTCTTAGGTATATCTCATTGGTTTATTTTAAATTCTCTAATATGCAAAGGATTAACCCATCTGGGGATCCTGTCAGTTACAGGCAATCTACTGTTCTCTCATTCCTCATTTAGCACTAGTATAAAATATTCAAAGGACCCTGGTAGCTTAATGGTTAAAGCAACTGATTGACTGTTTAACTGAAAGGTCGGTGTTTCCAGATGATTGGCAGCTCCATGAGAGAAAGGTGTGGCAGGCTGCTTCCATAGAGATTTTACAGCCCTGGAAACTCTATGGGGTCACTATGAGTTGGCAGTGGATGGGTTTATAAAGTATTCAGTGAGGATGACACAGTGATTCATTTTTTTCTATACACAGATTATAAGGAATTATGTTTTACACAGTTGTATAGAATATATATGTTTCTGAAAAAGTAACCTGTGGTAATATTTCTTTATACCAAATCATATTTCATCCAACAATTTTCAATTATAAAATTAGAGATTTACTAATCTAGGATAAAAACAGAATCAAAATATACTAGAATTCTGCTCCATTCGAACGTGTAAGGCATCATACTAGTAACGCGGACAGAGCACTGGATAAGATACAGTATTTTCCCTCAGGAAGCTTAAAGGCTAGAGAGGAAGGCAGACACCAAAAACAAAATTACAAATGTGATAAAAGCTAGCAAAGAGGAAGAATGTTGCAAGAGCAAATAGCAAAGAGATTTAACCTAATCTAAGGGCTCAAGGAAGACTTGACAGAAAGCATATTTTAAGGCAAGAGTCAAAAGACAAACCGGAAATGAATCAAACATGAGTGGGTGTGTGTGTCTGGGTATATATGCAGGAATTGAGGACACTGCTGCCCATTCGAGACGGAGGAAACTATAAGAGGCAAGGCATAGACTGAATAGAGAGAGACAAAGCCTACACATTTGAGGGAACTGTAAGAAATTGATTATGGCAGAAATGTAGAGCTGGGACATGAAAGTACCAGAAAAAGGGCCAGATCACAGAGAGCATTATAAGCTATTTTAAGGATACTAAAGATTATGAAAAGCCCCTAAAGGTTTTAAGCAGGCAAGTGACAAAATCAGGTATGTGTTTCTAGAAGATCACTCCAACTACAGACTAGAAAATGGACAGAAGAGGGCAAAAATGAAAGCAGGAAAATTAGTGCTATGCAATCCATCAGTTTTTAGATGGTGGTCTGGACCAGGGTGTTAGCAGTGGGGATAAGAAAGTCGGTAAGTTTAAGAGAGATGTGAGATGTAAAGTCAGCTAGATTAATTACCGTCAGGATGTCACGGGTATGGGAAAAGGAAGCATCAAAAAACGACTGATAAAGAAAAACAAAAAACAACTGACAGGTTTCTGATATAAGTAATTAATTAGATGGATAGTAGGTCTACTTGCTAAAATAGAAAGGGAATAATGGCAAATGTCCAATTTTTCTGCAGGTGAAGACAAGTCCAGCTTCAAACAAGCTTGGTCTGAATTCCTTTAAGACATCTCACTGAGGATATCCAGCAGTCAGATATACAGGTCTGGGACGCAGGAGAGAGGTCTTAGAAGTTGTCAACATATAATACTCAACAAAATCATAAGAATGGATGAAAGCTACTGGGTAAAAAGTAAAATAAAAAAAAAGAAGGCATAGCCTTAAGGAAGGCCAACATTAAGGAAGAAGCAAAGGTGACTCAAAAAAAGAGGGCAGAAGCAAAACCAGGAAATATGAAGCACTTCGGAGGCAAGAGAGGACAGTATCATAAGATGGAGAAAATAGCCAAAATATCACTTAATACTAAGAGATCAAACAAATGAGAATTCAAAAATATACGCCAGGTTTGGCAAAAGAGATGACTTTAGTGACTTCTGTGGAAGCAGTATGAAAATGTGGCTACAGTAAACTAAGTGGCAGGAAACAGGAGGAAGGCAATGAGCAGATACAACTTTTCCAAGAAGTCTGGCTGAGAAGGGAACACCAGAAGAAGACGGGGTCAACAGAAGATTGTTTGTTTTAGGATAGGACAATGTAAGTGCTGTGAAGCAGGAGCCAGTAGATAGGAAGACACTGAAAGTAAATTAGAGCAAGAAGGCAGGGAGGGGTGGGAGAACATGAGATATCACCAGCTTCCTGAGAAGGCAAGAGATGGGATTTAGAACATAAAGGGATGGTTAGGCCTTGCCTAAGGGGAAAGACACCTCTTTCATTATAACCGAAAGGAGAAGTAAATATATGTGAATACTGATAGGTTTTGCAGATTTGGTGACAAAGTTAAGAGAGGTCCTATCTATCTGTGTTTTCTATTTTCTTTGTAAAGTAGGAAGTCAGGTCACTTGTTAAGAGTGAAGGATAAGATCAGGACTCAGAGATTTAGAGTACAGAAGATCTGAAACAGTCATAGCAGAGAAGGGGAGAGACAGCTGAGTAAGGAAACACAAAAGGACTGGTGGGCAATGTTTAAGGTGGTAATATGATAGCCATCTGTCTGTGATTTCCTCCAATACAGGTCACAAAATGCAAAGGCAAATCAGTATCTGTGTTTTTATACTGGATAATCTAAATGAAAAGCAAAAGTTTAAATGAATATAACAGAAACAATAAAAACTAAAAAGTTGCCTAGTTCTTAAAGTTGCTTCCCCAAAATCCCTGCAAAGTAAGACATAATTCTCAATGATCTAAATACAGGAAAAAAGATTTATGTGCAGAGACAACAAATCAAAATACAGAAATATGCAGGAATGCATTTAACATTAATACGACTCGACAGCACTGGGTTTTAGTTATTCTTTTCCAATGGAAACAGAAAATTCCAGAAGACTCTCTGAATATTTAATTTACAAATTTGATATGAGTGGCTATTTTAAAACCTAGTTTCTAAGAAATAAGCTATAAGCATTATAAACATTAAACTACACTCCCATTCACCCTTCCTTACTGCAATCCACCTGACTATAAATGGACTCTTCGGGCCACAGTGACAACCCTGTTAATGTCACCTCACCTGAGCTTTGGGGAATGTCTGGGAAAGAGGTCTATTGGCTCTCAGGTTGTGGTATTTTTTACCAGAATCTTTAAAACATTACCTTTACTATAAACCAAAGTAATTGAAAATATTTTAAAGCTTCATCTACAACTAAGACATATCTGAACTACAACTATATTGGCACCAAAATGCTCACCTATAATTCTAAGACTAACCATTGTTAATGTTTTTGTATATTTTCTTCCTGTACATTTTACTTTATAAAAGTATGTGTGTATGTATGTATTGAAAAAGCAAAATTTGGATTATACCAAATTTTAAACTCTAGTTTCTTGTTTAATATTTATGAGAAGCCTGTCACCCAATATTCTTCAAGTTGTCAACATATAATACTCAACAAAAGCACAAATCATGGTGTGTGAGTTTCTTGTGGGTGATGAATTAGGAACGATTATTAAGAGTAAAAAGAATTACCTAGAAGAGAAAACTACCCTCTTCCTCCTAGTTACCCCAACACTTTTTCCATTTTCAATTTGATTAGAAACAGTTGGAAAGCTTACACTCTAGTTCTCACAATAGCCTTTTCATATTTAGAGAGATCTCATATATGAATGAATACAAGTAACGTATTCTTTACTTGGATTTTTTTTAAATGGAAGGGAGTCAAACAACAGAGTCTGATCTAGAAGTAAACAGACTAAAACCATATTATCTGTCAGTTTTTCCCACTTTGACTGACTGTACATATACATCCTTTGTTTAGATACTATTAGAAATTCACTCAGGGTTAAAAGTTTTAATTAAAACAGGAAAAACTGGTTTGGCAACAGACAAACAATATAGTTACCCATATTACAGAGAAGAAAAGAAAAAATACACCTAACAAATGAAATTCTTCTGAAAATAACTGTGACCACACTTCCCTTTTAACCATGGACGTTTTTCTAACGGCAAAAAATTCTTGAGATTTCCAAAGTTAAAATGACTCAAATGTATATAAGCAAAGGCTGCCAACTTTCTCTGAGTTTGTTATTTCAAGAAAGAAAATCCAAAAAGATGATTTAAAACAAAATCTCAACATGAGTCTGAGGAAGTTTTCGTTCACTGAATATGTATTACTTGCACAACACAAGCCAGATGCTGAGGACGCACAGAGAAAAATGAAACAGTCCCTGTACCCGAAAAGTTAGTGAACTGGCTCCTTAAGTAGCTTCCTCCAGCAGTCTGACTTCCCACAGCCGGAGCAGGCTGAGGAACAGTGCTGCCTCACAACAGACGAGGGAGAAAGCAAAGGGCAAGCTTTACTCAAATGAAACAGAAAAAATATTCCATCACCACCAATACATTTCCACTTTCCCATATCCCCCCGCGTAAACAATACTATGTATACCTGAGACACAAAAAGAAAAAGCTAGAATAAAGGCAACTTAGAATGTTTTTGTCTCTTTGTCAATAAATAAGCAGGATACTATCATCTCTGACTGACAGATGAAAAAGCTTGGATTATTTATGTGCACTTAGAAAAGGAAAAAACGCACACTAAAATCAGATGATATTTTAAAATCTTTTTTTAGAATAATCCATTAACTCAAACCTACAAGCCTATACACAGCAATTTTATAATATACATCTTTAAGCATATATATTATATATATTATCTCAATGAAAATATGAATACACACATACACGTATTCGAATGTTCACTGAACTATAAAATTAGCTGTTAAATAGTGGCAACTCTGGTGACATAGTGGTTAAGAGCTACGTCTGCTAACCAAAATGCCAGCAGTTCAAATCTACCAGGTGCTCCTTGGAAACCCTATGGGGCAGCTCTACCCTGTCTTATAGGGTTGCAATAAGTCAGAATTGACTCAACAACAAGTTTTTGGTCTTTTGTTAAATAGTTGCTTGGAATCGCCTAAATACGACAGAATTATATCTGAACCTATTACTTTCAAAATAACTTCCTGTTAAAAAACATTACATAGCTTATGATTCCAATATCATTTGTTACATGTGCATAAGAAAAAGAAAGTCAAGAAGATTCTATATCAATATATCAACACTGGTTTTTTTCCTTTGGGTGGCAGTATTATAGGGGATTTTTATTTTGCTTTTTTGGCTTATCTTTGTTTTCTAATTTTTTTCTATAATGAGAAAAAATTATGGGAATGTATTAATGTATATAATATATTATAATGGGAATGTATTCATTGTATATGAAATGCTAGATAACAGCCTTCAGGTTCTTAAAGTCTTATTTAAAAAATGGTCAACGTTAAATACCCTATTTACGACCACCAACATACTTACATAGTATGGTTCTGCTTCCCTTTCAGTTATCTCATCCTGATACAGTGTGAAGCAAGTTGGAATTCGTCCAAACCACACATCTCGAAGCACATCTTTGTCATCTGTCATTCTTCCAGTGGTTAAAGAGGTACATATAGGCTAAGTTCTTTTTTCAACTAAAGCCAAACTGAAAATAAAATAAAGTGCGTTAGTCAGATCCTTGCAAGGATGAATGAACCTGCTAGAAAGCAAAGAAAGATTATATGGGAAAATAAATGCCACCAAAATTATTCACTTCAAAAAATTGTGTAACTGGTATTCTTTGGAGTAAGTGCAAATATCAGTTCAGCAAATTCTAAATGCAGAACTGTTATTTATTAAAAAGATCATGGAAGTAACCAATTCAAAATTACATACGCTAGTGTACACAAGCAATGAACCACTGCCAAAGTGAAACTTTACTTGCATGCTTCTCTCAAACCTCAGAAGACTAACACTTATCTAAAGTGAACACTTCACCTATGCTCTAATGCTCTGACACAGCCCAGCTCCAAAGAATCTTATTTCCATGCCCATCCAATATATTCAATCTACTTCAGATAGTTCTGTCTCTCTGCCTGTAAAAATACATGTGTAGTATCTTGGAAAAGTCTCTCTATAAACCTATTACCCATTCTAGATTCCATCCTGTCCACAATTTGATCTCTCCAATATTTCCAGTCTTATTTTCTACATTTCTTTATAGTAACCCCCTAGCAAAAGAGACTCCCAAAACACCTTGCTGCGTGTATTCCCTTTGCTTAGTATGTTCTTCTCCCACCTATTCAAATCCTACCCACTTTGAAAATTCAGCTCTCAATTCTCTGCTCCAATGAAATAAGAAATGTTTCTATTCTGTCCTCTTAGAATATTCCAAATACCATAAAGCAAGCACTAAATCTGCAAACTGAAATATTCTGGGTATGGTAAAGGGGCATGCTTTTGACATCTGTAATATCCAAGTGTCTTCCAGAACTAATACTATACGACTAAATACCACCACAGTGAATGCTGAAATAAACACTGTTGATAATAAATGCTTAGAGTTAACTCAATAGTGGCACCTGGATACTGAGATTCAATACCCTTCTACTTACCCAAATAATATTTCCCATCTTTCAAAGGCTAGCTAATTCATAATTTATCATAATATATACTGTGGAGACACTACGTAACCATATTAGTTTAGCCAAACATCAATTATTAACATCAAATTACCCAAGGAGCTTGTTTTCTCTTTTTTCTTCCACTGACGAATACCATGTGCATTAAGACTGCCATAAATAAATTAGACGGAGAGAAAAACTCAAGTAGAGTTCTGAACTTTGCATCACTGTATTTAAAAAATATATTCATAAAAGTTATTATTTCAAGCAAATGATACATGCATTCGAACTGCGTAGAATTCCACCCTGACAGTCTACTATGCCAGGAATGACAACTTGAAGAGAAATGGTGTTGCATTCATCATCAAAAAGAACATTTCAAGATCTATCCTGAAGTACAACGCTGTCAGCGATAGGATAATATCCATACGTCTACAAGGAAGACCAGTTAATACAACTATTATTCAAATTTACGCACCAACCACTAAAGTCAAATACGAATAGAAGATTTTTATCAGCTGCTGCAGTCTGAAACTGATCGAACATGCAATCAAGATGCATTGATAATTACTGGTGACTGGAATGCGAAAGTTGGAAACAGAAGAAGGATCCATAGCTGGAAAATATGGCCTTGGTGATAGAAACAATGCAGGAGGATCGAATGATAGAATTTTGCAAGACCAACGACTTCTTCATTGTATATACCTTCTTTCATCAACATAAACGGCAACTATACACATGAACCTCACCAGATGGAACACACAGGAATCAAACTGACTACATCTGTGGGAAGAGATGATGGAAATGCTCAATATCATCAGTCAGAACGAGGGCAGGGACCATCTGTGGAACAGACCATCAATTGCTCAAATGCGAGTTCAAGCTGAAACTGAAGAAAATCAGAGCAAGTCCACGAGAACCAAAATCTGACCTTGAATATATCCCACCTGAATTTAGAGACCATCTGAAGAACAGATTTAACACATTGAACACTACTGACTGAAGACCAGATGAGTTGTGGAACAACATCAAGGACATCATCAGTGAAGAAAGCAAGAGGTCACTGAAAAGACAGGAAATAAAGAAAAGACAAAATGGATGTCAGAGCAGACTCTGAAACTTGCTCACGAACATAGAGCAGCTAAAGCAAAAGAAAGAAATCATGAAATAAAAGAACCGAACGAAGATTTCAAAGGGTGTCTCGAGAAGACAAAGTATTATAATGGTACATGCCAAGAGCTGGAGACAGAAAACCAAAAGGGAACAACATGCTCGGCATTTCTCTAGCTGAAAGAACTGAAGAAAAAATTCAAGCCTCAAGCTGCAATAATGAAGAATTCTATAGGGAAAATATTAAACGATGCAGAAGCATCAAAAGAAGATGGAAGGAATACACAGAGTCATTATACCAAAAAGAATTAGTCGATGTTCAGCCATTTCAAGAGGTAGCATATGATCAGGAACCAATGGAACTGAAGGAAGAAGGCCACGCTGCTCTGAAGGTATTGGCAAAAAAACAAGGCTCCAGGAATTGATGGAATATCAATTGAGATTTTTCAAGAAACAGATGCAGCACTGGAGGTGCTCACTCGTCTATGCCAAGAAATATGGCAGACAGCTTCCTGGCCAAATGACTGGAAGAGATCCACATTCATGCTTATTCACAAGAAAGGTGATCCAACCGAATAGAGAAATTATAGAACAAAATCATTATTACCACACGCAGGCAAAATTTTGCTGAAGACCATTCAAAAACGGCTGCAGTAACTGGGAGCTCCCAAAAATCAAACACCTATGCTTATCCAAGGACTTCACCAAAAGAGTAAAAAGACTACCTACAGACTGGGAAAAAGTTTTTAGCTATGACATTTCCGATCAGCTCCTGATCTCTAAAATCTACATAATACTGCAAAAGCTCAACTACAAAAAGACAAATAACCTATTAAAAAAGGGGCAAAGGATATGAATACACACTTCACTAAAGAACACATTCAGGTAGCTAACAGATACATGAGAAAATGTTCACGATGATTAGACATTAGAGAAATGCAGATCAAAGCTACAATGAGATTTCATCTCACTCCAACAAGGCTGGCATTAATCCAAAAAACACAAAATAAGAAATGTTGGAGAGATTGGAACACTTCTACACTGCTGGTGGGAATGTCAAAAGGTACAACCACTTTGGAATCGATTTGGCGCTTCCTTAAAAAGCTAGAAATAGAACCACCATACGACCCAGCAATCCCACTCCTCGGAATACATCCTAGAGAAATAAGAGCCTTTACACGAACAGATATATGCACACCCATGTTTACTGCAGCACTGTTTACAACAGCAAAAAGATGGAAGCAATCAAGGTGCCCATCAACGGATGAATGGATAAATAAATTACGGTATATTCACACAATGGAACACTACACATCGATAAAGAACAGTGAGGAATCTGTGAAACATTTCATAACATGGAGGAACCTGGAAGGCATTATGCTGAGTGAAATCAGTCAGCTGGAAAAGGACAAATATTGTATAAGACCTATTAAAAGAACTTGAGAAATAGTTTAAACTGAGAAGAAAACATTCTTTTGTGGTTAGGGGAGGAGGGAGGGACGGGAGGCGGAGAGGTGGGTATTCCCTGATTAGATGGTAGATAAGAACTACTTTAGCTGAAGGGAAAGACAACACACACTACAGGGGAGGTCAGCACAGTTGGACTAAACCAAAAGCAAAGAAGTTTCCTGAATAAACTGAACACTTCGAAGGCCAGTGTAGCAGGGGCAGGGGTTTGGGGACCATGGTTTCAGGGGACATCTAAGTCAACTGGCATAACAAAATCTACTAAGAAAACATCCTGCATCCCACTTTCAAGAGTGGCGTCTGGGGTCTTAAACGCAAGCAAGCAGCCATCTAAGATGCATCAATTGGTCTCAACCCACCTGGATCAAAGAACGAAGAGCACCAAGGACACAAGGTAATTACGAGCCTAAGAGATAGAAAGGGCCACATGAACCAGAGACTACATTGTCCTGAGACCAGGAGAACTAGATGGTGCCTGGCTATAACCGATGGCAGCCCTGACAGGGAACACAACAGAGAACCCCTGAGGGAGCAGGAGAGCAGTGGGATGCAGACCCCAAATGCTCATAAAAAGACCAGACTTAATGGTCTGACTGAGACTGGAAGGACCCCGGTGGTCACAGCCCCCAGACCTTTTGTTGGCCCAGGACAGGAACCATTCCTGAAGCCAACTCTTCAGATATGGTTTGGACTGGATAATGGGTTGGAGAGGGATGCTGGTGAGGAGTCACCTTCTTGGATCAGGTGGACACTTGAGTCTATGTTGGCATCTCCCGCCTGGAGGGGAGATGAGAGGGCACAGGAGGTTAGAAGCTGGCGAAATGGACACGAAAAGAGAGAGTGGCGGGAGAGAGCCGGCTGTCTGATTAGCGGGAGCGTAATTGGAAGTAGGTAGCAAGGCGTATATAATGTTTTTATGTGAGAGACTGACTTGATTTGTAAACTTTCACTTAAAGCACAATAAAAATTATAAAAAAAAAAAGGGAGGCGGGGCCAAGATGGCGGACTAGGCGGAGGCTACCGCGGATCCCTCTTGCAAAAAAGACTCGGAAAAACAAGTGAATCGATCACATACATAACAATCTACGAACCCTGAACAACAAACACAGATTTAGAGACGAAGAACGAACAAATACGGGGAGGCAGCGATTGTTTTCAGAGCCTGGAGCCAGCGTACCAGTCAGCGGATTTTCTGGAAAAACTAGTTTCCCAGTGATGGCTCGGAGACAGCAGTCCATATCAAACCACATAAAGAAGCAGACCATGACAGCTTCTCCAACCCCCCAAACAAAAGAATCAAAATCTTTCCCAAATGAAGATACAATCCTGGAATTATCAGATACAGAATATAAAAAACTAATTTACAGAATGCTTCAAGACATCACAAATGAAATAAGGCAAACTGCAGAAAAAGCCAAGGAACACACTGATAAAACTGTTGAAGAACTCAAAAAGATTATTCAAGAACATAGTGGAAAAATTAATAAGTTGCAAGAATCCATAGAGAGACAGCATGTAGAAATCCAAAAGATTAACAATAAAATTACAGAATTAGACAATGCACTAGGAAGTCAGAGGAGCAGACTCAAGCAATTAGAATGCAGACTGGGACATCTGGAGGACCAGGGAATCAACACCAATATAGCTGAAAAAAAATCAGATAAAAGAATTAAAAAAAATGAAGAAACCCTAAGAATCATGTGGGACTCTATCAAGAAGGATAACTTGCGAGTGATTGGAGTCCCAGAACAGGGAGAGGGGACAGAAAACACAGAGAAAATAGTTGAAGAACTCCTGACACAAAACTTCCCTGACATCATGAAAGACGAAAGGATATCTATCCAAGATGCTCATCGAACCCCATTTAAGACTGATCCAAAAAGAAAAACACCAAGACATATTATCATCAAACTCGCCAAAACCAAAGATAAACAGAAAAATTTAAAAGCAGCCAGGGAGAAAAGAAAGGTTTCCTTCAAGGGAGAATCAACAAGAATAAGTTCAGACTACTCAGCAGAAACCATGCAGGCAAAAAGGGAATGGGACGACATTTACAGAGCACTGAAGGAGAAAAACTGCCAGCCAAGGATCATATATCCAGCAAAACTCTCTCTGAAATATGAAGGCGAAATTAAGATATTTACAGATAAACACAAGTTTAGAGAATTTGCAAAAACCAAACCAAAGCTACAAGAAATACTAAAGGATATTGTTTGGTCAGAAAACCAATAATATCAGATACCAGCACAATACAAGGTCGCAAAACAGAACGTCCTGATATCAACTCAAATAGGGAAATCACAAAAACAAACAAATTAAGATTAATTAAAAAAATAGTAATAACAATACACATAACAGGGAATCATGGAAGTCAATAGGTAAAAGATCACAATAATCAAAAAGAGGGACTAAATACAGGAGGCACTGAACTGCCATATGGAGAGTGATACAAGGCGATATAGAACCATACAAGTTAGGTTTTTACTTAGAAAAATAGGGGTAAATAATAAGGTAACCACAAAAAGGTATAACAACTCCATAACTCAAGATAAAAGCCAAGAAAAACGTAACGACTCAACTAACATAAAGTCAAACACTATGAAAATGAGGATCTCACAATTTACTAAGAAAAACGTCTCAGCACAAAAAAGTATGTGGGAAATGAAATTGCCAACGACACACATGAAAAGGCATCAAAATGACAGCACTAAAAACTTACTTATCTATAATTACGCTGAATGTAAATGGACTAAATGCACCAATAAAGAGACAGAGAGTCACCGACTGGATAAAGAAACACGATCCATCTATATGCTGCCTACAAGAGACACACCTTAGACTTAGAGACACAAACAAACTAAAACTCAAAGGATGGAAAAAAGTATATCAAGCAAACAATAAGCAAAAAAGAAGAGGAGTAGCAATATTAATTTCTGACAAAATAGACTTTAGACTTAAATCCACCACAAAGGATAAAGAAGGACACTATATAATGATAAAAGGGACAATTGATCAGGAAGACATAACCATATTAAATATTTACGCACCCAATGACAGGACTGCAAGATACATAAATCAAATTTCAACAGAATTGAAAAGTGAGATAGACACCTCCACAATTATAGTAGGAGACTTCAACACACCACTTTCGGAGAAGGACAGGACATCCAGTAAGAAGCTCAATAGAGACACGGAAGACCTCCTTACAACAATCAATGAACTTGACCTCATTGACTTATACAGAACTCTCCACCCAACTGCTGCAAAGTATCCTTTTTTTTCTAGCGCACATGGAACACTCTCTAGAATAGACCACATATTAGGTCATAAAACAAACCTTTACAGAGTCCAAAACATCGAAATATTACAAAGCATCTTCTCAGACCAAAGGCAATAAAACTAGAAATCAATAACAGAAAAACTAGGGAAAAGAAATCAAATACTTGGAAAATGAACAATACCCTCCTGAAAAAAGACTGGGTTATAGAAGACATCAAGGAGGGAATAAGGAAATTCATAGAATGCAATGAGAATGAAAATACTTCCTATCAAAACCTCTGGGACACAGCAAAAGCAGTGCTCAGAGGCCAATTTATATCGATAAATGCACACATACAAAAAGAAGAAAGAGCCAAAAGCAGAGAACTGTCCCTACAACTTGAACAAACAGAAAGTGAGCAACAAAAGAACCCATCAGGCACCAGAAGAAAACAAATAATAAAAATTAGAGCTGAACTAAATGAATTAGAGAACAGAAAAACAATTGAAAGAATTAACAAAGCCAAAAGCTGGTTCTTTGAAAAAATTAACAAAATTGATAAACCATTGGCTAGACTGACTAAAGAAATACAGGAAAGGAAACAAATAACCCGAATAAGAAACGAGAAGGACCACATCACAACAGAACCAGATGAAATTAAAAGAATCATTTCAGATTACTACGAAAAATTGTACTCTAACAAATTTGAAAACCTAGAAGAAATGGATGAATTCTTAGAAAAACACTACCTACCTAAACTAACACATTCAGAAGAAGAACAACTAAATAGACCCATAACAAAAAAAGAGATTGAAACGGTAATCAAAAAACTTCCAACAAAAAAAAGCCCTGGCCCAGATGACTTCACTGCAGAGTTCTACAAAAGTTTCAGAGAAGAGTTAACACCACTACTACTGAAGGTATTTCAAAGCATAGAAAATGACGGAATACTACCCAACTCATTCTATGAAGCCACCATCTCCCTGATACCAAAACCAGGTAAAGACATTACAAAAAAAGAAAATTATAGACCTATATCCCTCATGAACATAGATGCAAAAATCCTCAACAAAATTCTAGCCAATAGAATCCAACAACACATCAAAAAAATAATTCACCATGATCAAGTGGGATTTATACCAGGTATGCAAGGCTGGTTTAATATCAGAAAAACCATTAATGTAATCCATCACATAATTAAAACAAAAGATAAAAACCACATGATCTTATCAATTGATGCAGAAAAGGCATTTGACAAAGTCCAACACCCATTTATGATAAAAACTCTTACCAAAATAGGAATTGAAGGAAAATTCCTCAACATAATAAAGGGCATCTATGTAAAGCCAACAGCCAGTATCACTCTAAATGGAGAGAACCTGAAAGCATTTCCCTTGAGAACGGGAACCAGACAAGGATGACCTTTATCACCGCTCTTATTCAACATCGTACTTGAAGTCCTAGCCAGGGCAATTAGGCTAGACAAAGAAATAAAGGGTATCCGGATTGGCAAGGAGGAAGTAAAGTTATCACTATTTGCAGATGACATGATCTTATACACAGAAAACCCCAAGGAATCCTCCAGAAAACTACTGAAACTAATAGAAGAGTTTGGCAGAGTCTCAGATTATAAGATAAACATACAAAAATCACTTGGATTCCTCTACATCAACAAAAAGAACATTGAAGAGGAAATAACCAAATCAATACCATTCACAGTAGCCCCCAAGAAGATTACATACTTAGGAATAAATCTTACCAAGGATGTAAAAGACCTATACAAAGAAAACTACAAAGCTCTACTACAAGAAATTCAAAAGGACTTACTTAAGTGGAAAAACATACCTTGCTCATGGATAGGAAGACTTAACATAGTAAAAACGTCTATTCTACCAAAAGCCATCTATACATATAACGCACTTCTGATCCAAATTCCAGGGTCATATTTTAAGGGGATAGAGAAACAAATCACCAATTTCATATGCAAGGGAAAGAAGCCCCGGATAAGCAAAGCACTACTGAAAAAGAAGAAGAAAGTGGGAGGCCTCACTTTACCTGATTTCAGAACCTATTATACAGCTACAGTAGTCAAAACAGCCTGGTACTGGTACAACAACAGGCACATAGACCAATGGAACAGAATTGAGAACCCAGACATAGACCCATCCACGTATGAGCTGCTGATATTTGACAAAGGACCAGTGTCAATTAATTGGGGAAAAGAAAGCCTTTTTAACAAATGGTGCTGGCATAACTGGATATTCATTTGCAAAAAACTGAAACAGGACCCATACCTTACACCATGCACAAAAACTAACTCCAAGTGGATCAAAGACCTAAACATAAAGACTAAAACGATAGAGATCATGGGAGAAAAAATTGGGACAACCCTAGGAGCCCTAATACAGGGCATAAACAGAATATAAAACATTACCATAAATGATGAAGAGAAACCAGATAACTGGGAGCTCCTAAAAATCAAACACCTATGCTCATCTAAAGACTTCACCAAAAGAGTAAAAAGACCACCTACAGACTGGGAAAGAATTTTCAGCTATGACATCTCAGACCAGCGCCTGATCTCTAAAATCTACATGATTCTGTCAAAACTCAACCACAAAAAGACAAACAACCCAATCAAAAAGTGGGCAAAGGATATGAACACACATTTCACTAAAGAAGATATTCAGGCAGCCAACAGATACATGAGAAAATGCTCACGATCATTAGCCATTAGAGAAATGCAAATTAAAACTACGATGAGATTCCATCTCACACCAGCAAGGCTGGCATTAATCCAAAAAACACAAAATAATAAATGTTGGAGAGGCTGCGGAGAGATTGGAACTCTTATACACTGCTGGTGGGAATGTAAAATGGTACAACCACTTTGGAAATCTATCTGGCGTTATCTTAAACAGTTAGAAATAGAACTACCATACAACCCAGAAATCCCACTCCTGGGAATATACCCTAGAGATACAAGAGCCTTCATACAAACAGATATATGCACACCCATGTTTATTGCAGCTCTGTTTACAATAGCAAAAAGTTGGAAGCAACCAAGATGTCCATCAACGGATGAATGGGTAAATAAATTGTGGTATATTCACACAATGGAATACTACGCATCGATAAAGCACAGTGACGAATCTGTGAAACATTTCATAACATGGAGGAATCTGGAAGGCATTATGCTGAGCGAAATTAGTCAGAGGCAAAAGGACAAATATTGTATAAGATCACTATTATAAGATCTTGAGTAATAGTAAACCTGAGAAGAACACATACTTTTGTGGTTACGAGGCGGGGAGGGAGGGAGGGTGGGAGAGGGTTTTTTATTGATTAATCAGTAGATAAGAACTGCTTTGGGTGAAGGGAAAGACAACACTCAATACATGGAAGGTCAGCTCAACTGGACTGGACCAAAAGCAAAGAAGTTTCCGGGATAAAATGAATGCTTCAAAGGTCAGCGGAGCAGGGGCGGGGGTCTGGGGACCATGGTTTGAGGAGACTTCTAAGTCAATTGGCAAAATAATTCTATTATGAAATCATTCTGCATCCCACTTTGAAATGTGGCATCTGGGGTCTTAAATGCTAACAAGCGGCCATCTAAGATGAATCAATTGGTCTCAACCCACCTGGAGCAAAGGAAAATGAAGAACACCAAGGTCACACGACAACTAAGAGCCCAAGAGACAGAAAGGGCCACATGAACCAGAGACCTACATCATCCTGAGACCAGAAGAACTAGTTGGTGCCCGGCCACAATCGATGACTGCCCTGACAGGGAGCACAGCAGAGGACCCCTGAGGGAGCAGGAGATCAGTGGGATGCAGACCCCAAATTCTCATAAAAAGACCAAACTTAATGGTCTGACTGAGACTAGAGGAATCCCGGCGGCCATGGTCCCCAGACCTTCTGTTGGCACAGGACAGGAACCATCCCCGAAGACAACTCATCAGACATGAAAGGGACTGCTCAGCGGGTGGGAGAGAGATGCTGATGAAGAGTGAGCTAATTATATCAGGTGGACACTTGAGAGTGTGTTGGCAACTCTTGTCTGGAGGGGGGATGGGAGGATAGAGAGAGAGGGAAGCTGGCAAAATTGTCACGAAAGGAGAGACTGAAAGGGCTGACTCGATAGGGGAAGAGTAAGTGAGAGTACGGAGTAAGATGTATGTAAACTTACATGCGACAGACTGATTGGATTTGTAGACGTTCATTTGAAGCTTAATAAAAGTTAATAAAAAAAAAAAAAACAGCTGCAGCAGTATATCAACAAGGAACTGCCAGAAATTCAAGCTGCCTTCCGAAGAGGATGTGGAACCAGGGATATCATTGCTGATATCAGAGGGATCCTGGCTGAAAGCAGAGAATATCTCAGAAGGATGTTTACCTATGTTTTATCGACTACGCAAAGGCATTCCACTGTGTGGATCATAACAAATTATGGATAACATTGCAAAGAATGGGGATTCCAGAACACTTCATTGTGCTCATGAGGAACATTTACATAGATCAAGAGGCAGTTGTTCAGACAGAATAAGGAGATACTGACTGGTTTAAAGTCAGGAAAGGTGTGCATCAGGGTTGTATCCTTTCACCATGCCTATTCAATCTGTATGTTGGGCAAATAAT
The DNA here is from genome assembly GCF_030014295.1 of Loxodonta africana. NCBI lineage: Eukaryota > Metazoa > Chordata > Mammalia > Proboscidea > Elephantidae > Loxodonta > Loxodonta africana. Next base: position 170,109,788 of record NC_087342.1, read on the forward strand.
CCAAGAAGCTGGACTATATGAACAAGAACGGGGCATTGGGATTGGAGGAAAACTCATTAACAACCTGCACTATGAAGATGACACAACCTTGCTTGCTGAAAGTGAAGAGGACTTGAAGCACTTACTAAGGAAGATCAAAGACCATAACCTTCAGTATGGCTTGCACCTCAACATAAAGAAAACAAAAATCCTCACAACTAGACCAATGAGCAACATCATGATAAACAGAGAAAAGACTGAGGTTGTCGAGGATTTCATTTTACTTGGATCCATAATCAACAGCCATGGAAGCAGCAGTCAAAAAATCAAACGACGCATTGCATTGGGTAAATCTGCTGCAAAGGACCTCTCTAAAGTGCTGAAAAGCAAAGATGTCACCTTGAAAACTAAGGTGCGCCTGACCCAAGCCATGGCATTTTCAATTACATAATATGCATGTGAAAGCCGGACAACGAATAAGGAAGACTGAAGAAGAACTGACGCCTTTGAATTGTGGTGTGGGCAAAGAATATTGAATATACCATGGACTTTCAAAAGAACGAACAAATCTGTCTTGGAAGAAGTACAACCAGAATGCTCCTTAGAAGCAAGGATGGTGAGACTGTGTCTTACATACTTTCGACATGTTGTCAGGAAGGATCAGTCCCTGGTGGAGGACATCATGTTTGGCAAAGTACAGGGTCAGTGGAAAAGAGGAAGACCCTCAATGAGGTGGACTGACACAGTGGCTGCAACAATGAGCTCAAGCATAACAATGATTGTAAGGATGGCACAGGACAGGGCAGTGTTTCGTTCTGTTGTGTACAGGGTCTCTATGAGCTCGACGGCACCTAACAACAAGGCTTCAAATGCAAACAACATACTCAATTTCAGCATTCTGCAGAAAATTCCTAAATTTACAAATCATACGAAATTAACTCACTGATAATAGGCAAGACTTCAGGATTATATTAATAGCTTGCTCTTTTTAAATAAATATATTAGTGGCAGGGAATAATGAACTCTGGGTTCGTAGCAAATCTAAAATTCTATCTAATATAAAATTGGTAAGTAGTGGTTTCTATAACCATGATACACATCCACTTAATTAATCAACAGCTTCGACTGACAGATTCCTCTCTTGCTCACAAAGAGAAAACAACTTGAGGCAAAAAGCTCCTTTCCTGACAGACTTCATGAACATTTAACCATGATTTCAGGGTTGAAACGTCACTACTGATAACTACATTGTATGATTTTTCCTTCTCAGGAGAAATGGGTAGAAAATAAATGCAAAAGGTAATTCAAAATTAAAGTGGTTACAATCACCTAAGAGAAGGCATCTTTAGAAGTTCTTCCTTCTCCCCAGCTACTCTCCTCTCCCAAGAAGAAATAATAATCTGACTGGTCAGATTCCAGGGCACCGTTTGAGCTGGGTTTATTAACAGCCAGGGATCATCATAAAGCAGGATATGATGCATACAGGTATGCCTCTTTTCTCCCTCCTCTACGCTGCCAGGTGGGAATACACTTGATCATCCTGTTCTTTCTTTCTCTGGCATTCTCTTCTGCTTGTGTCAACAACAGTAAAAAGAAATGGCCATTGTCTTCCTCTTATTTCTGGGAGACCCTCTCTAACAGTGATATGAGTTTAGGCTTACAGGAAGGGAGAACACCTCAAGACTCCAACTACAAAACCCATTGCCACTGAGTGGATTCCGACTCACAGGGATCCTATAGGTTAGAGTAGAACTGCCCCATAGAGTTTCCAAGAAGTGTCTGGAAGATTTGAAATGCTGACCTTCTGGTTAGCCACCAAGCTCTTAACTACTATGCCACCAGGGCTCTCTCAGCTACAGACTTGGGTTTTAAAGTCCTGTGTTCCAGCCCAGTTTACCAGAGTTATGCAGTGGGGTTTTAGGTGTTAAAAAAAAAGGGTGAAAGATAAAGTGGTACCTTATTTCCCATATACCATTAACTCTCATGTACACATTTCTTGTAGGACCTAAACAGCTAAAGGTATAATGCAGGTAGAGTCAATAAAAATTTTGCAAAACAAGTTCTGAAAACCAGATTTATGAAAACTGCAAACAAGGCTACTTACTGCCTCAAAATACACAAGCCCAAATATATAGGATTGTAAAATGTTAACCTTTTAATATTAATAAATATTCATCTATGAAGAATTATGTAAGTAAGAAAGCATCTCCCTGAATACACGTAACTAAAAAAACGTATAAGAAAAACTGATACGCGAATAAAGAAAACAACGCGCATGTTCAACACTCCTTGTAAAGAGAGGCAGAAAAACAAAAATTAACTCTCGAGAGGCACTACAGTGTGGGGATTAAAAGTGTGGACTGTGGAGCTAGACTGCCTGGATTTGAAACCTAGCTCCACAATTTACTATGTGACCTTAGGTAAGTCACTTAATTCTGTGCCTCAGTTTTCTCATCTGGAAAATGGGAATAACAGCATTTATCACATAAGAGAGAGATGAGAATTAAAATGAATTAATCCTTAAAACAGTAAATACCACTGTAGCTACCACTATAATTTACAAACATAGCAGAGTATGACTCAAACATTCAAAAGTTATAAAGATTTCATGAGCAAAGAATAATCACAGGTACTACATAATATAAACAAGATTCTTTTCTTAAACTTTATTTTGTTGTTGTTGAGAATATACACAGCAAAACATATACCAATCCAACTTTTTTCTACATGTACAATTCAGTGACATTGATTACATTCTTCAAAACATACAACCATTCTCACCCTCCTTTTCTGAGTTGTTCCTCCCCCATTAACATAAGCTCACTGCTCCCTAAGTTTCCTATCTGTGTAGCTGTGGTCACTTTGATCCTACATAGATAGTTCTTAAAAGAGCATAATGCTCAAGGCAGACATTTTTTACTAGTTAAGCTAAACTATAATACAAACAAGAATTACGAAAGGAAATCAACAGCTAAAAACTTAGGTGCTGAACACAGCTAGCAACACTCAATAGAGTCAAACATTTAATAGTTTGATATGCTGAGCTCTGTGGCAAGTGCTCAGGGAATACAAAAAATAATCAAAATAAAACCCGAGTTGTTGTACAGAAGGTATTATCTCTAAATCTACTAATCATATTATGTACTTTTATGTCATTTCCATGGCTTTGCTCATGCTGGTGGTTCCTTGCCCCAGAGTAGCCTTCCCCATCTTGTCTTCTAACATGGTCACCCTTCAGGACCTAGCTCAAAACAGTCTCTCTTCTATGCACGACTCAGGCAGAATTAATAGATTCCACTGTGTTTCCTCATTACACCTTCATCTTTACTACAGCACTTACAAGCTTATATGAAAAATGTTTATTTGCCAGCACACTGCGATGCATTCCCTCGAGGAAAAGGATCATGTCTCGCTCATCTTCTTATCTCTGGTACATGCCAGTGTCTGGAGCACATTAGGTGCTCAAAACATGTTCACTGAATTTGAATTTAGTTGGAAAGACAATGTATAAAGGCTAAATTACAGAACCAAACAAAATTCCAAAAAGTGAGGCGAGAGCAGGTCAGATTAGGTAACAATAATTAGATAATAATGTATTCTGCTTTAAATATCAAGTAACTCCAGAAACACTGTACATATTACATTTTCTCACACTTGATGCACACAGCAAACCTATATGTTCCCATTTTACAAATAATGAATTTGAGATGGGGAGGTTAGACGAATTTTCTAAAATCTTGTAGCTGATAAACAGCAGAGCCAAAACTAGAAGTCACATCCTCAGCCAGATCTCCAATCTCATATTCTTTCCATCATACTATGCTCACTATCAAAGTCCCTTCTAACTCCAAAATGACCACGGTTATAACTAAATGTTACTTTGTAACAGCTTTCATAAGGGGAAGAAAAATGAAGTGAAATGTTAATACAACCTATAGGGCTCAAGTAAGAATTCTTAAAGGTACAGAACTTGAAGAATAGATAGAATATAGACAAAGAGACGAAGACAAATAGTCCAAGCAGGTAAAAATAGCATCAGCAAAGGCAGGAGGTGGGCAGAAGCAATGTGTATGCCAGCTTTTTAAAACCCTTTGGGTTGGAGCAGTAGTAGATAATGAAAGCACCGACAGTGTAACATGTTTTACTCTGGCATGGGACCCTAGGCAAGTCACTTTACTTCCTAAGTCTCAATTTTCTTACCTCTGAAATGGAATTAGTAATACTCAATTCATCAGGTTGTTCTGGGGGAAAAAAAAAAAAATCTATGTCTGATACAGTGCTGAACACATGTTAACTGCTGAGAAATACCATGATTAGTCCTTTGGTGCCAAATCTGTAAAATGAGACTAGACATGAAGCACATCAAGTAGAAGATCGTGGAGCTCTCAATTTTAACCAACGGGCCTAAAGAGTCTGTAAAGTTTTATAATCGGGAAATAAAAAACAATTATCTGGTAGCAGTACACTGAAACAGAGCCTAGTCAGAGAGGCCAGCAAAGAAGCAACTAAAGCATAAAGTAATGACTGCCTCACTAGAGTGGTGCAACGACTTGATACAAAAAGATATGAGTCTTTCCAAAAAGAATAAATATAACTTGGGGAAAAGCTGTTAAGGGATAAAGAACAATTACAGAGAAGATCTGAATGCTGACAGCAGGCAATACAGTAAGGGGTGCTGGAATCAGAATTACGTGGATTTAAACTTTGACTACCACTTATTAGCTGTGTGTCCTTGGACAACAAACTTGACCTCCCTGAGCCTTGTTATCTGTAAAATGAAGGTACTTCCAATTCACGAGTCGCTTCCAATTCGTGGTGACCCGTGTGTCAGAGTAGAACTGTACTCCACAGGGTTTTCAGTGGCTGATTTTTCAGAAGTGGACCACCAGGCCTTTCTTCCGAGGCACCCCTAGGTAGACTCCCCAACCTCTTTCAGTTAGCAGGTAAGGGCATTAACCATTTGTATCACATGCAGGGACTCCCAATTTCACAGGCTTGTTTAGTTGGGTGTTTAGCACACAGTAACCATCCAAATGGTATATGTTGTTAATATATGATTTCCCTATGCTTCCATGGCCCCTCTGCCTGAACACTCTTCCTCTCTTATCCCTCTGACCAACTCTTAATCCTCTTTTAAGACTGAGTTTAACATCAGCTCCATGGGAAGCTTTCCCCTTGGCAGCATCCGGTCTAATTACTTCTAGGAGAGCACTTACTAGAAAGTATTGCAGTTACCTGTTTATTTTATCTCTTTCTTGGCCCTTCCCACACTGAACTTGGAATTATTTGAGAACAGCAACTGAATCATATTTACCTTTGAATCTCTAATATTACCATAATTAGTACATGGCAGACTCTGAAATGTTTAATAACTGAAAAAATAGATAAATCCAAAAAGTATACTAGCTTCTTAAATGTTTCTACCTAAACTTGTTTCCAAATCAATACAACTGTGATTTAAATTCAACGAAGATCAGTATTTTAGAAATACAGTTTATCCTCTCCTACATACACTACACCATCATCACATCCATCCAATTTGAAGGCAATGTTTTGCAAGCATAGAAATCCCAATCTATGAAGCAATCTATCAGAAGCAAGCTTCTTGAGGCACGGGCTATGTCTTCTTGACTCTGTATTCTCTGCATTTAGATCAGTGCCTGAAACAGAGTAGGTGCCCAAAAATGTTTGGTGAACAATACAAGTCATTTAGAAAAAGACAGAGAGGGGTATGATTTAAAAATATATACGTAATGCATAATTAACAGTCCCTTTCACACTCCAAGAAAGGCTAACCTAGTATCTGAAGCTATTTTGCTGACCAAAATCCCCAACTACCTGGAAATTACTTAAAATATCAAATATCTACTAGAAGTAAATTTTTAAACATCTAGAAATAATAATCTATGCTGGCTGGCCTCCCTCTGAATTCACTAACCTCAAAAGTGGGCCCTGAGTGCTGCCTGGCATTCCTACATTTCCCTAGTCCATTTATTCTCTCACCGTCCTAGATCGCTATTTCATACCTCTCTTCCTCATTTTTACCCTCCTTTCTTCTTCTCTCTCAGCTAATGGTCTTGCTTCCCATTTCCTTCTACCATTTTTACCATGTTACAGCAGATCAGTGTTTCTTAAGAGTTTAACTGAAAAGTCTCCAGCCTTCACGGGGGAGGAAGGGGTGTTAAGGGCCCCACAGCTCAGTCCTTGAACCACTCCCTAAGGGATCTCTCTTATGGCTTCGTTGTTGCTGTTAGGTGCCATGAGTTCTAACTCACAGGGACCCTACCCACAACAGAATGAAACACTGCCCAGTCCTGTGCCATACTCACAATCGTTATGCTTGAGCCCACTGTTGGCAGCCACTGTGCCAATCCATCTCATTGAGGGTCTTCCTCTTTTTCGCTGACCCTCTACTTTACCAAGAAGGATGTTCTTCCTGATAACACGTCCAAAGTATGTGAGACATAGTCTCGCCATTCTTGCTTCTGATGGTATGGCTTTAAAACCACTTATATTTTAACAATTCCCACATTCACATCTTCAACTCAGATTTCCCTACTGTACTCTAGTTTCGTATATACTACTGCATATTGATACATCCGTTTGGAAATCTAATAGCATCTCAAATACAATGCGTTCAAAACGAACATGGTTTCAGATCTTCTCCCCATTCCTCTTGTGGTCTTCCTCATCTTAGTAAGAGGCAACTCCATTCTTTAGTTAAAAACTAACTGCTGTCGAGTCAGTTCCAACTAATGGCAAGCCCAATGTGTGTCAGAGTAAAACTATGCTTTATAGGGTTTTCAATGGCTGGCTTTTTGGAAATAGATCAACAGGCCTTTCTTCTATGGCACCTCTGGGTGGACTTGAACCTCCAACCTTTTGGTTAGCAGCTGAGTGCATTATTAACCTTTTGCACCACCACAGGGACTCCATTCTTTAGTTGCTCAGGCCATAAATCTTGTTGTAATCCTTGATTCCCCCTCCGCCCCCCGTACACCTAAGGCCTGTAGCTTAGAAACCTCCACTATTACCGAGCAGCCCTGGTGGCGCAGTGGTTAAGAATTCCAGCTGCTAATCAAAAGCTCAGTAGCTTGAATCCTTGGAAACCCTATGGTACGACAGTTCTACTCTGTTCTACAGGGTCGCTATGAGATGGAATCAACCGGATGGCAACAGGTCCACTATAACCACCCTGATCTAAGATACCCTGACCTTTAACTGCAGTGGCCTACTAACAGGTCTTATTATTTCTACCCATGCTCCATACAATCAACATAACAATCAGAAAGATCCTTTTAAAACACAAATCAGATCAGTTTACTCCTTTACTCAAAACTCTCCCATCTCATTGAAAGCACTTAAAAATCAAAGTTCTTAAAAAGTCCTACAAGGCCCTATATGACCTGGCCCCATCTCACTAACTTTCAGATCTGATTATCTACTACCTCTTTCCCTTTTCCAGTCAAACTAGTTGGTATGCACCTGCCTCAGGGCCTTTGTGATTGCTCTTCCTATGTCTGATGGTTTTTTCCACTGATACCAACATGGCACCCTTCTTTGTTACTTTTAGGTCTCACCTCAAATATCTTCTTTTTGGAGACCACCACTGCAATTTCCTACCTACACCATCAGCGTTTCCCATTCTCCTTCTCTACTTTACTTTTCTCTATAGCAATTCTCACCACTGACACATAATTTATTTTTGTATTAATGTGTTCTTTGCCCCTCCTGGGACGACGTGAACGTCATGATGGCAAGAATTTTTTTCTTTTGTTCACTGTTTTCTTTATCTGTTTTGTCCAGCACTCCCGCACACTACAGACACTAGATATTTGTTAAATTAATCAAGCCGATCCACACCTGAAGTGTTCACATTATTCTAAAAATCCATAACCATTCTGTCCATCTGTCCCCAATTTTAAACAGCATACCTTTGACAATCAAAGCACATGTTCAAATCTAGTGTAAAACTCTTCTCAACCACTACCCTCAGCCCAAACACACACCCTGACTTTCAAATTCAAAATTCAACCAGCAACTTCCTCTGAGGAAATTACACATAGTTCAGTTCAGATCCAAACACTCTCCAGTCCCAAGCAATCAAGTGAATTCTGGAAGGCCTTGAAAAGTTCAGTTGCTGTTTGGTGGCCCCTGGGTTCTGATTCTTGCTGAAAACATGCAGTGTCTTCCCAAGCCTCAGAAAAATCTAGAACCAACCCAGATTCCCTAGGTTCCTGAAGTTTAGTGTCACTTGAAAATAACCTGAAGCATAACTAAAGTACGTGAAAGTGCTTTGCCAAAAGAAAATGGCTTTGCTAACATTAAATATTTTTAATAAAATGACACTTAATGATTGCCGTTGAAAATATAAATTGGAGGAAATATCCACCCAGTTAGATTAGATAGAATCAGACTGCACTATAAACCAATTGCAGTTTGAATAAGTCCTCCACAAATAAATGGAGGTCCTGGACTGAACGCTAGAGTCTGCGATAAAACACTGGGTTTCCTACCTTAGTCAGAGACAGACATATTCCCCTAGAGACTTCGCAGGCCACACCCTCCGGCCAGCCCCAGAGCTCCGGAGGCTGATTCTCGCCAACCCCACCTCGGCCCGGGGAACCACCTTCACCCGCCATCACCACCCAGAGGAGCGCTCCCCTAGCCGGCCAGTCGCCCCTTCTTACCACACCTACCCGGCCCCTCCCCAGTCCTCCTCCAGTTATTTCCTCTAACTGGGAGACACACACACCCCCTACCCGAAGTGCCGGCTCCTTCTCCGGCTTCCTGCACCAGCGGAGACGCCTGGGTCCCGGACGCTGGCAAGGAGGCAAGGCTGGTTGCCACACACAGTACCCGCAGAGGCGCTCTAGGTTGGAGTCCCGAGAGCCCGCGCAGCCGTAGAAGGCACCGGCGCGGAGGTTGGAGCCGAGCCCTGCTGCACTTCCGCCCTCCGGTATCCAGAGATTACAGCCAGCAGCGCCGCGGAGTCTTGGAAGCCCACGGCAAGTCCAGTCACCCTCGGCGCCCAGAGATGACGTCACTAGACCTCACATGGCCCGCACTCCTGCCTCGGAGTTTTACCCAACCCCGCGAAGGCCTTATCCACGCTTGAGCATGCGCGGGTGGAGGGAGCTGCTCGAATGTGGGGTGAAACTCCTGGCAAGTTTACAGTTTCTACCCTCTTCAGAGAGTCTCGCGCCTGTGGTGTAGTCATTGGAGTGTGAGAAAGTTAATGTAGCAGTTCTATAAGAGCAGTAAGTTTTAAATATATTGAGACATTTCCTCACTAGAGATTGATTGAAGCATCTCTTTCTTCCTGGCATCACATAATACTGACAAAACGTTGGTTTTCAAAGTGTTTTCACATCCATTGTTTCATTTGTTGCTCTTTGTCAGAGCAAAGGCAAGCAGTAATAGCCGCATTTAACAGAAGAAGACTAAAATATGAGTACAGGAGCTCTCCTACCCATCCAATAGTGCATATCTCTATCTTCCTGTATATTTCCTATATCCAAAAATAACAAGCAATTAATAAACTTGCTTCTCAATAGTGTTTGAATTGGATCTACCCGGAAGTCTTACCAGCCATTTAAGGTTCTCCTCTTCATCACACATCCCATGCAACGTAATGCGCTGCATACTAAGTAAATACTCTACTGAGACGCAAAACAGATTCCTGATCTTTGGGAAGATTAGGAAAATCCTAATAGTAGCTAGCAGAATTCTCAAAAAAAAAAAAAAAAGAATCTTCTTGGAGGTTGACTAGTCCAATGTTTTTCAAACTGTGAATCACAATACACTGGTAAGTCATCAAATCAATTTAGTGACTCTTGCCTGGCATTTTAAAATAATCAAATAGAAAATACCAGCTCACTTTATTTGTGTTAAGAGTAAATATTGTTTCCTGAAAATTTATTTCAGTATCTGTTGATGTACAGTGGGTAGGAATGTGAAATACATTTCCTAGAATGAGTAGCAGCCAAACAGAAAGTACTCTGTATGCTGCTGTGATGCTCTCAAATCCTGTGAGGTAAAAGTTGCTATTACACTTTCAAAATACATAATACATTCATAATATGAACTTAGAAATATGCTTACCTTTGTGAAGCTCTTTGACATTACCTATAAATCATTAGAAATCTGTAAGTCATTAGAAAGTTATTTGTAAAACTTTTATTGTGCTTTAGGTGAAAGTTGACAACTCAAGTTAATTTCTTGTACAAAAATTTATACACATATTGTTATGGGACACTAGTTGCAATCCCTGTAGTGTGACAGCATGTTCCCCCTTTCTACCCCGGGTTTTTCATGTCCATCCAACCAGCTCCTATCCCTTTCCGGCTTATCCTTCCTCTGGACAGGAGCTGCCCATTTGGTCTCATCTATCTGCTTGAACTAAAAAGCACAATCCTCACAAGTATTATTTTATGTTTTATAGTCCAGTCTAATCTTTGTCTGAAGAGTGGGCTTCAGGAATGGTTTAATTCTGGGTTAACAGAGCATCCAGGGGCCATGGCTTCAAGGGTTCCTCCAGTCTCAGACCATTAATTATATGAATTTGAGTTCTACACCATACTTTTCTCCTGCTCCATCAGGGATTCTCTGTTGTGCTCCCTGTCAGGGTGGTCATTGGTGGTAGCCAGGCACCACCTAGTTCTTCTGACCTCAGGCTGATGGAGCCTCTGGTTTATGTGGTCCTTGAACTTAGGCATAAAAGCATGTGAAGAATGTGGTAAACAACTTGACTTTGACTAGGCATGCTGTGATAAAGGAAGACATAACATAGTTAATCTTTGAAAACTATCCTTGAGACATAAATCTAAATGACCTCCCTAATCTCTAACCTTCGATTAAAAATGACATTTGACTAATCTGTAACACTGGAGAAAAGACACTACATACTAGTCTTTGATGTCATACTGGCACTTATTGTGTGAGGCCAAGGTGAGAATTTCACATATGAACCCTGAATTTCTGCTCACTTACTGAGTGAAGGCAGAGGCAAAGGGATGTTTCTCTAGTCTTACTCTCCGAAGACCGAGGGCCTGCTGATACTGCCCGCCCCCATTTGACCTCCTCTGAATTTGAGCCTTGGCCAACCCTTCCTCCTGAGACCTCTCGTTAAAGGTAAAAAGTCTGAAATCTAAAGATTTGGATTCTAACCATTTAACTAACATTGTAATTGTTAACACAGATTCTTCGGTTCTAAATGAAAGTTGTGAGGTCTTGTGTGCCTTCCCATGACTACCTTGCAATAATCTAAAGAGTTATGCGTGACAAACTGGAGTATCTCTCTACTAATTTTCTAAGATAAAATCGTACATGACAGAAAGCCACAAATCTAGTCCACTCCACCCACTCAAAGCAGAAATCTCCTTTACAACATTCCTACAGTCATTAGCCTATCCAAGAATGCTCCTGGGATGAAGGTGCACCATCTTCCCAATGGCAGCCAAAACTACATGGGATTTACTTTGGAACGTATCAAAATATAAGAGGGACTGATGGATGGATAGAGGGATCCCAAAACCAACACAGTGCCATCGCATAGATGGCTATATATGTGAAAAAGCAGGTAGAGTAAAATGTTAATGGTAGGATCTAGGTGGTAGGTATATGGCAATCACTGTAAAATTCTTTCAGCGTTGTTGTATGTTTAAATATTTTCCTAAGAAAATGTTTTGTTTTTTTTTCCAGGGGAGACTCTGTATGGAGAACCTTATATATGAAGAAAGTAATTACAGTGAGTTGAAATTCAGCTTCCTGTAACCTTTAGGAATTTACCCTGTTTTCTTTCTTTTTGTGTCTGTTCCTGCCTCCCTCCTGCCTACAATCACATGAAAATGACCGTCTTCTAAAAGACGGATCTTAAATATGAAAAAAATAGCTCTCATGCCCCATAACCCACTGAGGGATAAACATTCTCAGCTCTTTCAGGCATCCTTCACATGATACATCTCTCCTCTGGATATGGTCCAGTTATCAACGTTCCTATTAAATATTTGTTCTACTCAGGACTTTGAACTGGTTCGTTCTGTTTCAAACCCCTGCTAAGAATTTGCATTTCTAACAAGTTCCCAGGTGATACTAGTGCCGCTTGTTAGGGAGTAATTTGGAGAACCAAGAGTAGAGCAGTGGTTCTCAAAATTTATTATACACAAGATTCACCTGGGATCTTGTTAAACTATAGGTTCTGATTCAGTGTATCTGGGGTGGAAATTCAAATTTGAACCAGAACAAACTGGTTCAAAGCCCTGGTTCTACCCTTTGCCATCTGATGATTTTGCTCCTAGAGCAAAAATTTTGAAACAAGAGGAATTCTAAATTTGTTCTTTGTCATTTCCATTTGTTAACATTATACTTTCTGTCCCAGTCCATGAAATTGTATCTTTTTTATTTTTTAATTTCCTGTGAAGATAACTTTTAAAGAGCTCTTTTTGGTGGACTGTATCATTTTACCCAAGGCACAGCTCATTCTGGGTGACTCTTACCAGCTATTTGACTGTCATTCCTCTTCCCCCGCGTGTGAACTTGCTCATAAATCCCCACTTTCACCAAAAGTCAAATACACAAGTCCTCCAAAATTCTGGGTTCAGTGGAGAGACTTCAGAAAAGTTTCCATCAATAGTATGCTGTCTTTGGTTCCTCACCGTAATAGTTTGCAGTTGTAAAATTCGGCTTTTATTTTTATATACTTTACAATGTATAGGAGCCCTGGTGGCAGAATGGTTAAGAGCTTGGCTGCTAACCAAAAGTTGGCAGTTTGAATCCACCAGCCACTCCTTGAAAACCCTATTGGGCAGTTCTACTCTGTCCTATAGGGTTGCTATGAGTCAGAACTGACTTGATGGCACATAACAATAACACAGTATATAAGACTCAAAGCTATGGGGTCATAACTTTCTTTGCTTTAAATTTAATTAAACCTGCTTTCCTAAAATCTGGGGGTACCCCAGCCACCCCTACAAACTCTAGCATGCCATTATTTCCTGCCCCTATGTATAAGTTTTCTCTATCTGTTCTCTTTTATTTCCATCCTGCTGATTTCAGAGGATGAGTTAAGCCAAACGTTATTCTTCTGCCTAAGCTCTAGCTCCTTTGACTGTGCTCTATCAATTATTTCGTCTCCCAGATTTCTCTCAGAACTAGTTTCCTTCTTCAGCTTATAAATATGCTCAAGTGCTCTCCCATCCTGCTAAAATCCTTCCTTTAACCTTCATCAACGTTCGTGGAAGCAGCAGTCAAGAAATTAAACAACGTATTGCATTGGGTAAATCTGCTGCAAAAGACCTCTATAAAACTTGAAAAAGCAAGGTGCACCTGACCCAAACTCTAGTCTCTTTAATTGCCTTATATGCATGCCAAAATTGGATAGTGGAAAAGAAAGAAGAATAGATGCATTCAAAATAAAAGTGTTGGCCTGTATGTGTATATATATATATATATATGTATATTGAATATACCGTGGACTGCCAAAAGAAGGAACAAATTTTTCTTAGAAGTAATAAAACCAGAATGTTCCTTAGAAGTGAGGATGGTAAGATTTCGACTTGCTTACCTTGGACATGGTATCAGGAAAGATGAATTACTAGAAAATGACCTCATGTTTGGGTAAAGCAGAGGGTCAGTAAGAATGAAAGAAACCCTCAGTGAGGTAGACTGACACAATAGCCACAACAATGAACTTGGACATACCAGCCACCATGGCATGAAGGTGATGCAGGACCAGGCAACATTTCTTTCCATTATACATAAGGTCACCGTGAGTCAAAGCCAACTTAACGACAGCTAACAACAACCGTCATCACTTCCTACCTGAACTATTTGAATAGCCTCTTACCTGACCTTCCTGCCTCCAGTCTTGACACCATCTGTTTTTCACTTTGATTTCACTGAGAGTGCGCTATTTAAAACGCACCCTAACCCCATCACTCTTCTACTTAAAACCTTTTAGTGAATCCTTCTGTACAAACTCCAAGTTTCATGGTATGATAAACAAGGCCCTTGATGACCAGTTCCTTCTTTCTAGCCTTATTTCCAGGTACTCCCTGCTTTGTACTTCAAAGTCCAATATTATCAAACATTTTGTAGTTCTGTGACTTAGGCTATTTCATGCTTCTATACTATTGTTCCTGCTGTTCCTGCTGCCTAAAATGCTATCTCCCAGCAGCCCAATTGCCACATCCCTTTTTCCTTCCATGGTGCATACTCCACTCATTCCTCAAGACTCAGTTAGGTGTTGACTTTTCCAGAAAGCTTCCCCCAAAACATCCAATCTGAGCTAGGCTGCCTTCCATGGTTTCCTTGTTGTTGTTGTTTTAACCCTAATACCCAGTATGGGGCACTGACGGTTCAGTGGTAGAATTCTCACCTTCCATGAATAGGTTTCAGCAGAGCTCCCAGACTAAGTTGAACTAGGAAGAAAGGCCTGGCAATCTACTTCTGAAAATCAGCCAATGAAAACTCTACAGATCAGAATGGTCTGATCTGAAACCAATCATGGGATGGTGCGGCAACGGGCAATATTTAATATCATGCATGAGGTCACCACAAGTCAGGGCCAGCTCGATGGCAGCTAACAACAACAACAACAACAACAACAACGCCTGGCACAATAGCTGGCGTTCAGTAAATGTTCACTGACATAAACTAAGCGGAACATGGGCTTTCTCCCATGTTACTTTCATCTTGCATACTAAATAAGTCCTCATAGCTAAAGTTAGGTTAGAAAGTAGTAGTTCCCGTTGTTACCTCCTCAACTTCTGAGATAAAAATTATCAGCAGAAAAAGTTGAGAGTAATTGAGAGGCACTGCCTTTAGTAGAGCAGGACTCCAGCAGATGCCTGTCGTTGAGGGCCTCCACAACTACTACATCCTGTCTCAGTGCCAGTTTTCTGATCCGTGTTGGGAAGGCACTGCTGTTTCTTCCATCTGGCTGCTCATTCTCTAGTGCCTTCACAGAACAAAATTTTTTTATCTATCCTTTTATCTCTACTCAAATCATGTCTCCCCCTGTAGGACAGAAACTTCTAGAAAGCAAGGACTAATTCCTACATCCACCTGTCAGTTCATTGTACTTTGGTAGCTTGTATGTTGCTATGATGCTAGAATGATGCCCTTGGTATTTCAAATACCAGCAGGGTCACCCATGGTGGACAGCTTTCAGCAGAGCTTCCAGACTAGGAAGAAAGGCCTGGTGATCTGCTTCTGTAAAGATTACAGCCCCCCCCCCCAAAAAAAACCCTGTGGAGCAGTTCTACTCTGTAACACATGAGGTCGCCATGAATCGGAGTTGACTTGATGGCAACAGATTTACTTCTGGTTTTTAGGAAGTATGATAAAAATGAGATATCATTCATGAAATTCACAGTATTTAACATATGAAGATTGGCTAACATATTTTAGAGATTTCCCCAAACTTGCATGAACAGAGTACAGGAATCCAAGGAGCCTGTGGCTTCATTCCAAAATTTTCTTATGTCTTCTATAAGGGTTGTAGAATTTAGCCTCAAGAATGGTGTCACATCTGCCTTAAGTGAACCTATCTTGCAAGGAGATAGTGAGAGCACCTTAAAGAGCAGTGAGCTGGGCTTTCATCTATCTTACAGAACGGGTTGAATGAACTGTTTTGTTTAATAAATGTCTGCATGCATATCAGAATTTGAACTGAGATTTGCTTCTAGTATAATCTCATATCCAGATTATAAGGAGCCCTGGTGGCACAGTGGTTAAGAGCTAAGCTGCTAATCCGAAAGTTCAGCAGTTCGAACCCACCAGCCACTCTGTGGGAGAAAGATGTGACAGTCAGCTTACGTAAAGATTTCAGCCTTGGATCAAAAGGGAATTAAAAAATTCCTAGAATTAAATGAGAATGAAACACACATACCAAAACCTTTGGGACACAGCAAAGGCAGTGCTCGAGGTGAATTTATAGCAATAAACATACACATCAAAAAAAGAACAGGCCAAAATCAAAACGTTAGAACTACAACTCAAACAAATAGAAACAACAAAAGAAGCCCACAGCCATCAGAAGAAAGAAGATAATAAAGATTAGGGCAGAAATAAATGAACTAGAGAACCAAAAAAAAACAAAACAAAACAATAGAATCAATGAGACCAAAAGTTGATTATTTGAAAACACCAACAAAATCGATAAATCAAAACTGACAAACTTTTGGCCAAACTGACAAAAGAAAAATAGGAGAAGTAAGTAACTCACATAAGAAATGAGGTGGGGGATATTACAACAGGCCCAACGGAAAAAAGGATTATAACAGAATACTATGAACAGTTGTACCGCAAAAAATTTGAGAACCTAGAGGAAATGGACAAATTTCTAGGAACACGCTACCTACCAAAACTAACACAAGCTGAGACAGAAAACCTGAACAGACCCATAACCAGAGAAGAGATTGAAGAGGTAATTTTAAAAAACTCCCTGGATGACTTCAGAGGTGAATTCTACCAAACATTCAGAGAAGAGCTCACACCAATACTACTCAAATTATTTCAGAACATAGAAAAGGAAGGAATACTCTCAAATTCATTCTATGAAGCCAGCATAACCCTAATACCAAAGGCAGGCAAAGACACTGAAGAAAAAAAAAAAAAAGAAAATTACAACCAATATCTCTCATGAATATAGATGCAAAAATTCCTAACAAAATTCTAGCCAACAGAATTCAGCATCATATCAAAAATAAATACACCATGACAAAATGGGATTCATACCAGATATGCTAAGGTGGTTCAGTGTTAGAAAATCAGTCAATGTAATCCACCACACCAACAGGACCAAGGAAAAGAATCACATGTCATCTCAATCAACACAGAAAAGGCATTTGATAAAGTCCAACACCCATTCCTGATAATAACTCTCAATGAAATAGAAATAGCAGGGAAATTCCTCAGCCTAATAAAGGGCATCTATACAAAACCACCAGCCAACATCATTCTCAATGGAGAGGGACTGAAAGCATTCCCCCTGAGAATGGGAGCAAGAGAAGGATGCCCTTTATCACCACTCCTATTTAACATTGTGCTGGAAGTCCTAGCTAGAGCAATAAGGCAAGAAAAAGAAATAAAAGGCATCCAAATTAGAAAAGTAAAACTACCCCTATTTGCAGATGATGTGATCCTATACATAGACAACCCCAAAGATTCCACAAAAAAACTACTGGAACTAATAGAAAGATTAGGCAGAGAAGCACGATAAAAGATTAACATGTAGAAATCAGTTGGATTCCTATACACCAAAAAAGAGAACTTAGAAAAGGAAATCAGGAAAGCATACTGTTTATAATAGGCCCTAAAAAGATAAAATACTTAGAAATAAATCTAACCAGGGACATAAAAAGCCTGTACAGTGAAAACTACAAAACGCTATTGCAAGACATTAGAATAGACCTATATAAATGGAAAAACATTCCATGCTTATGGATAGGAAGGCTCAACATTATGAAAATGTCAGTCCTACCCAAAGTGATCTACAGATAAAACGCAATCCTGATCCAAATGACAACAGCATTCTTTAACAAGACGGAAAAACTAATCACTAACTTTATATGGAAAAGAAAGAGGCCCTGGATAAGCAAAGTATTATTGAAGAAAAAGAACAAAGCAGGAAGCCTCACATTACCTGATCTCACACCCTACTCTACAGCCGTGGTAGCCAAAACAATCTGTTACTGGTAAAACGACAGACACGTAGACCAATGGAACAGAATTGAGAACCTAGATGTAAATTCATCTACCTACAGTGAGCTGATCTTTGACAAAGGGCCAAAGTCATTAAATGGGAAAAAGACAGTCTTTTTAAGAAAAGTTGTTGGCAAAACTGGACGTCCATCTGTAAAAAAAATGAAACTGTACCCATACCTCACAGCATACACAAAAAGTAACTCAAAATGGATCAAAGTCCTAAATATAAAACCTAAAATGGTAAAGATCTTGGAAGAAAAAATAGGGACAATGCTAGGGGCCCTAATACATGGCATAAATACAATAAAAACCGTAACTAACAATGCACAAACACTAGAAGATAAACTACATAATTAAATAGTGTTTATCCCTAAAAATTAAACAGGCTTCACCGAAAAGGTAAAAAGAGAACCTACAGACTGGGAAAAAATTTTTGGCTATGACATATCTGACAAGGGTCTAATCTCTAAAATCTATGGACTACTTCAGCACCTCAACAACGAAAAGGCAGATAATCCAAGAAAAAAAAAAAAAAGGGCAAAGGACGTGAACAGACACTTCGCCAAAGAAGACATTCAGACAGCTAACAGAGACGTAAGGAAATGCTCACAATCATTAGCCATTAAAACTAAATCTTTTACCGTGAGTTGATTCTGACTTAGAGTGACGCTATAGGACAGAGTATAACTGCTTCATAGGGTTTCAAAGGAGGGGGTGGTGGATTCAAACTGCTGGCCTTTTGGTTAGCAGCTGAACTCTTAACCACTACACTAGAATACTAGGCAATGATAAAGAACAAAGATAAATCTGTGAAACAACTCACAACGTGAATGAATCAGGAGGGCATTACGCTGAGTGAAATAAGTCAATTAAAAAGGACAAATATTGTATGAGACCACTATTATAAAACCTCAAGAAAAGGTTTACACACAGAAAAAAACAACCTTTGGTGGTTACGACGGAGGGAAGGGGTGAGAATGGGAAATCACTAACTAGATAGTAGACAAGTGTCAACTTTAGTGAAGGGAAAGACAACACACAACAACATAGGGGAAGGCAGCACAACTTGACCAAGGCTAAGCGATAGAAGCGTCCTAGGCACATCCAAACACCTTGAGGGACCAAGTTACTGAGGATAAGGGCTGGGGATCATGGTCTCGGGGGACACCTAGATCAATTGGCATAACATAGTTCATAAAAAAAAATGTTCTACATCCTACTTTAGTGTGTAGTATCTGGGGTCTTAAAAGCTTGTGAGTGGCCATCTAAGATACGTCTATTCGTCCTATCACATTTGGAGCAAAGGAGAATGAAGAAAACCAAAGACACAAGGAAAATATTAGTCCAAAGGACTAATGGACCACATGAATCATAGCCTTCACCAGCCTGGACCTGGCACTAGATGATGCCTGGCTACCACCATCAGCCACTTTGACAGCGATCACAATAAAGTGTCCCAGACAGAGCTGGAGAAATATGTAGAACAAAATTAAAATTCACAAAAAAGACCATACTTACTGGTCTGACAAAGACTGGAGGAACCCCCAGACTATGGCCCTGGGACACCCCGCTAACTCATAACTGAAGTGACTCCCAAAATTCACCTTTCAGTGAAGTATTAGGCCTATAAAACAATAAAACACGTAGGAACATGCTTCTTAGTTCAGTCAAGTATAGACCAAATGCACAACACCTGTCCAAAAGCAAAGATGAGAAGGCAGGAGGGGACAGGAAACCTGGACAAATGGACATGGGAACCTGGGTATAAAGGGAAAGTGGAGAGTATTGATACATTGTGGGGATCGCAAACAATGTTACAAAACAATGTATATACAAATTTTTGAGTGAAAAGCTAATTTGTGCTATAAACTGTCACCTAAAACACAATAAAATTAAAAAAAAAGTTTTACTAATGTACATTTCCAAAAACACACACACAAAAAAGAATAAAAACCAAAAAAAAAAAAACCAAACCTGCTGCCAAGTTGATTCCGACTCATAGTGACCCTATAGGACAGAGTAGCACCTGGTGGATTTGAATTGCTGACCTTTTGGTTAGCAGCCATAGCACTTTATCACTATGCTCCCCCACCCCACCCCCCTAAAAAGATTACAGCCTTGGAAACTGTATGGGCAGTTCTGGTCTGTCCTATAAGGTTGCTATGTGTTGGAATCAAAAGAAAGGAAGATGCAGATTATAGGAAGGTAATTAACCCATACTTGCCTCAACTTCTTTGGTGGCTATGGTTGTGGTAGCTATAAAAAAGAACCTAAGAGTCACATGTGATCAAATTGGCTCAGGTCAGTTAGCAAGAGCAACAAGTTTATTCTCTTTGTTCCTTGTGCTAGTTCCTAGGTATGCTGCAACAATGTATCACAAAGTGGGTGGTTTATAAGAACAGAAATGTGTTGTCTCATAGTTCTAGAGGCTAGAAACCCAAATGCAGGGTGTTAACAGAGCCATGCTGTCTCTGAAGGCTCCAGGGGAATGTCCTTTCGTGCTTCATGCAGCTTCTGGTAGTCCCAGGCATTTCTTGGCTGGCCACTGCAGCATTACATAGCTGCCACATAGCTGTCGCAGGGCCATCTTCCCTCTTTCATAAGGACCTATGAACATGACCCTATTTCCAAACGAGGTCACGTTCACAGATAACAAAGGTTAGGACTTCTGCATATCATTTCAGGGAACACAATTCAATCCATAACACCCTTACTGTTATTAAAACTAAAAAAAATAAATGTAATGGTAACAGGTATCACAAAAAAAATTGGATTTCTGGCTTATCCCGGAATCTGACAACCCTGGGCCCACATTCCCACGTGGCAGCCACAAGCTGGAGTGGAGTGGTGGCTGCCCCTTTTCTGAGGCATGCCCTTTCAGTCTGCCACAGGCCCCAGGCCTTATTTGGGTTGCCTACCTGGAAATTGCAGGTATTGGAGCTTAACATGTATTTATAGCTCTCTTTATTTCTAAGGCATGTCAGTTCTTTGTACGTAGATACCAATGTTGTTAAATCAAAGGCCAAAACAACCAGTCCAGAATGTGTTATGGTGAAGAACTTAGTACACATTTGATCGTAATTATGGTCATATTTACAGTTTTAAGATTTTACTTTAAGCAATTCTGATATAAGACATATAGGACTGTCCTGGGGTAAAATCACCACAGAGTTAAAGTAAAGCAAGAAGAAGGATTTTATTTGGCGTACATTCTAAAAGGCAAAGGTGGGAAACGGATAAGCATGCTGCCACAGCTATGTCTGTCCAATTCCGAGGCATGTTACAGAATCATCAGTATATATAGACATTACCGAAAACCAAAACCAAATCCACTGCAATCAAGTCGATTCTGACTCACAGTGACCCTACAGGACAGAGTAGAGCTGCCCGTAGAGTTCCCAAGGAGCACCTGGTGGATTCAAACTGCCAATCCTTTGGTTAGCAGCAGCAGCACTTAACCACTACGCCACCAGGGTTTCCGTATAGACATTATGAATGTGTAAAATCATTAAAAGCTTCATCTTTTTACAGATTGGTAATAATTGCTGAATCACTGTAATTCTACATTTTGAATTGTCTTTCTTAAGAATCGCTCGTACAAGTTTCAGTAACCACAGTCAGGAGGGTCTTCACTGGTCCAATAAATCTTACTATTTACTAAATGCTAATAGAAAAAGCCCTGGTGGTGTGGTGGTTAAGTGTTAACGCTGCTAACCAAAAGGTCAGCGGTTTGAATCCACCAGCTGCTCCTTGGAAAACTTATGGGGCAGTTTTACTCTGCCTTGCAGGGTCCCTGTGAGTTGGAATCAACTTGATGGCAATGGGTTTGGTTTGGTTTTTAGAATAGAAAAAGATCAACCTGATGCTGTGAAGTTGATTCTGACTCATAGCGACCCTACAAGACAGAGTGGAACTGCCCCATAAGGTTTCCAAGGAGTAGCTGGTAGATTCAAACTGCTGACCTTTTGGTTAGCAGCTGAGTTGTTAACCACTGTGCCACCAGGGCTTCCTGAAAAACCTGTAGGTCAGAGTAGAACTTCCCCATAGAGTTTCCTGGGTTGTAATCTTTACAGGAGCAGATTGCCACATCTTTCTCCCGGAAGCTGCTGGTGGGTTTGAACCGCTGGAATGCCTTTCAGTTAGCAGCCCAGTGTTTAACCACTGCACCACCATGGCTCCCAACAACAGAAATCCCAAATTTTAAATACATATATAAATGTGTACCTTAAAATCATAATTTGGAACAGTTTTCCTGTGACTACAATGAGGACTATACAGTGCCATATGTAATTCTTCCCATGCTACAAACAAAACGTAGGTTTCTATTGAAAATTGTGTTGGAAATTTCCAGCTGAAGAAATAGGGTAAGCAAAGGCACAGGGGTGTGAGGCAGAGGTTTTTGTAAATATTGTTATAAGGCTCTATCTGTATGATTCCAATTATTCATCACTCTCTACCTACTTGTCTACACAGATAAATTTAAAGGAGTGAATTAAAGAAATATGCCAAATATTCTTTGGAGATATATATATACATTCACAACTATTATGCATTTGCATTATAATTTTCCATCCCATAAACCAACATTATTCTAAAAACATAATCTTCTAATCAGATTATTTCTTTGTTCTCAAATGGACCTTTTTCTATAAAAAGCTTACTAAAAGTTAGGACAAATCTGCCAGGTAGCTTTTCAAGCTATTTTTCAATGAGTACCGATGAAGAAATGGTATAGAAAGTATAAAACTCAGGGCAAATCTTAAAAAAAAAACAACTGAGCAGCCTGATTCCTGAAACAGCACAATAAATCTTTGCAATAGCATGTTGTTGTCACCAGGTGTCACCATCCACTCGATATAAAGCTCAGAGCTCCCCAGACACAGGGCCAGTCAAGGGCACCCTCAATGACATAACAGACAAGTGTTTCCCAATAGAGAACCTCTGGTTATCTTAAGAGACATTGTAAAAATCCTTTAAAAGCTCTCACAAAATTATTTAAATTTCGAAGAAAATTTTTAATTATCTTAATTTTTAAAAGATCTTTAGGTCTTGTCAGTACTAACTCTGATACTTTCTTTCAATCCCATTCCCTCTCCTTCACAGTCCTTGGATCATGGGCTAGTGCAGTACAGCAGAGTGGCTGAGGACACAGGCTCTTAAATCCCACTTCGGATATCTATTACCTGTGTGGCCACAGGCAAATTATTTAACCAGGGCTGGCTACATACTTTGCAGGGCCCAGTGCAAAATGAAAATGCAGACCCCTTGTTGAAAAATTATAAGGAATTTCAAGACAAGAGAGCATTAAACGAAGTGTGCAAGAAGCTAGCCCTTACTTAACTTCCCCAAGCTCAACTTGTCTGTTTTCCTTCATGGTAAAATGAGGATATGATAGCACTTGCCTCATAGACTTGCTGTGAAGATAAAATGAGATGATACATATAAAACATTTATAGCAGTGTTTGGCACATAGTGAGCTCTCAATACTTGGTGGTGCTGCTCTCAAAGTCGTTCCAACTCATGGTGGCCCCAAATACAACAGAATGAAAAACTGACTGTTCCGAGCCGTTCTCATGATCCCCAGCATGCTTGAGTCCATTGTTGCCTTCCAACCTAGGGTACTCATCTTCCAGCACTGTATCAGACGATATTTTGTTGTGACCCATACGGTTTTCATTGGCTGATTTTCAGAAGTAATTTGTCAGGCTTTTCTTCCTAGTCTTAGTTCAGAAGCTCCACTGAAACCTGTCCACCATGGGTGACCCTGCTGGTATTTGCAATATTACTGGCATGGCTTCCAGCGTCATAGCAACACACAAGTCACCTCAGCAGGACAAACAGACAGATGGGTCAATAAATGGTAGCTGTTGTTTTTATGTTCTTCATTAAACTCTGTGCCTCTCCTCCCCCCATGCCAGCCCATTTTAGAACCTGCTGCCAGAGCAACCTTGTTTAGCTTACTTCTACTTATGCTCCTGTCCTGCTTTACAAAACCAAATCCTCACTGCTTTCTGAACAAAATCCAAATTTCTTGACCCAGCACTAATCCAGCTTTCCAGCTCCTGCTGCCACCATTATCTGGCTTCTGGGTCTCTCTCTGACCTCTGCCTCATACCCCTGTGCCTTTGCTTACCCTGTTTCTTCAGCTGGAAATGCCCTCTCCTGAGGGCTGTAGAGAAGACAGGAATCTAAGTCATAGTTCTGCCTTACCGTTGCTTACAATCTAGAAACAAAACATTACACAAGAGATTTAACAACAATATAAGGCCGGACAAAAAGAGTGATCAAGGAAAAGTGTCATAAAATTTCACAAGGAGTAGAAGTCATGACTGAAACAGCACTTTTAAAAAAAGTAATTTATTTTTTGTTATTGTTGAGAATATACACAGTAAAACATACACCAATCCAACAGTTTCTACAAGTACAATCAGTGACATCGATTACATTCTTCAAGTCATGCAACTATTCTCACCCTCCTTTTCCAAGTTGTTCCTCCCCCATTAACGTTAACTCACTGCCCCCTAAAGTTTCTAGCTAATCTTTCGAGATGCTGTTGTCAATCTGATCCCTTATAGTTAGATCTGTAAGTTGGAATTGACTCAATGGCAGTGGGTTTGGGTTTTCTGTTTTTTTTTAGTTAGATCTTAAAGGAGCATAATGCTCAAAACAGTCTTTAAAAATTAAGCTAAACTATTATTTATTTATTTATTTATTGGTTTTAAGAAGACTTCAGGGGATATTTTCAGTTTAAGGTTTAAAGATTTTCTCAGGGCAGTAGTTTCAGGGGTTCATCTAGCCTCTGTGGCTCCACTAAGTCTGGAGTCCATGAGAATTTGAAATTCTGTTCCCCATTTCTCCCCCTTTTGTTCAGGATTCTTCTATAGCATCTTTGATCAAAATGTTCAGGCACCACCCAGTTCTTCTGGTCTCATGGCAAAGAAGGCAGTTGTTCATGGAGGCACTTAGCCTCACATTCCATTCTTACTCCTGTTCCTGACTCTCCTTCTTCCTCTGTTCCTCTAGGTGAATAGGGAGCAATTGTTTTTGCCTCAGATGGCTGCTTGCAAACTTTTAAAACCCCAGGCACTATGCAACAAACGAGCTGGTAGAACAAAAGTCCTAAACACTTTATTAGGCCAATTAACTGGTATGTGCCAGTGGCACTTTTTTTTTTTTTTAAAAAAACATTTCGTGTCACAGTTTATTAATTGTTACTATATTACAAGGAGTCCCTGTTACTATATTACAAGGAGTCCCTGGCACAAATGTTTAAGCACTGGACTACTCACTGAAAGGTTGGCAGTTCAAACCTACTAGAGAGATGCCTTAGAAGTAAGGCCTGGAGATCTGCTTCTGAGAGTTTACAGCGTTGAAAACCCTATGGAATGCAGTTCTACTCTGCACATATGGGGTCACCATGAGTCAGAACCGGGTTGCCATGAATCAGAAGCGACTCAATGGCAACCAACAATGAACAAGTATATTACATGTAGACTCTCTTATATATATCAAAACCCATGGTTCCTTGGATTGTTTTTCAAAGGCATAATTCATAATTTTAAGTTAGTATATGCTAAATTTAAAAGAAAGGGCAATGTATTTTTTAAATAAAATTGTTTTAAATGTAATTCACATAGCAGTGTATTTAGATGATTTCTCTTTTTTTACTTTAAATTGTACTAATTAAAATTTAATAGGTAGAGAGGGTTAGAAGCTGATGAAATGGACACGAAAAGAGAGAGTGGAGGGAGGGAATGGGCTGTCTTACTGGGGGAGAGCAACTGGGAGTATGTAGCAAGGTGTATATAAGTTTTTGTGTGAGAGACTGACTTGATTTGTAAACTTTCACTTAAAAAAAAAGCACAATAAAAATAAAATTTAATAGAGACCTTTATCAACAACTTATTGTGCTGGGGACCTTTTTGTGGGATAATTTGTCCATATATATTGTCAGAATTGGTATCTCAGAAATGGTATGTTCCTGAAGGCTCTCTTTGAATCTTAGGAACAAGCAGTATAGTTTAAAACACCTGACTTTTTTTTTTTTTTAGGTGTTCAGTTTACCTTAAAAAAAAAAAAAAAAGCTTCTTGGAATAACGGCTGGATTTTGGAAAAGCTGTTTTATAATCATTATCTTTTCATACCCTTACCTACTGGATCTGATGCTATAATCGATCAGCGCATACCTTATTATCTTCTTCTGTAGAGGTATCACTAATGTAAGCATGCCATGGTTTATTTTTCGTGTTCTCTATAAACACTTGGAAACCCTGGTGGTGTAGTGGTTAAGAGCTTTGGCTGCTAACAAAAAGGTTGGCAGTTCGAATCCATCAGCCACTCCTTGGGAACTCTATGGGGCAATGAGTTTATAAACTCTACAACCGAAATGCTCTAACCATTACTCTGCTTCTAAGATCCGTTTATCACCATAGGTTTTAAAGAATTGGCACAATTCAAGGGGTTGAGGTAGAAGGGATAGGCATTTCAAGAAAGGAATAAAGAATGATTAAGACCAAAGATGAAATAAGCAACCACGTTCATGCTTAGGGCATTGTGAGCGTATTTTATGCTGGAAAAGTGAGGTACTTTATGTCAGGAGGTTAGAAAACTTCACCATATATATACTATTTATTTAACTAACACATACAGAGTTTACTATGTGCTGGACATGATTCTATAACATTTTTCTAATATTCTTACCAGAGTCTCAACCCCCATACAATTCGGAAGCCCTATTTAGAAAACACACACACTCACAAATAATGTACAAATACAAAATTAAATGACTTTAGAAGGGCCCATGCACGTGAAGGGCCCTTAATCTTTAATTTTCTGGTAAATTCATCTCCGCTTCTAACCATTGAGAGTCTGAAGTTAAGAGTAACCTTCAGGCAGGCTGATACTTCACCTCCCTCCAGTATTCCAGATTGCTTCTTGGCCCATAGTCTATTCTTCTTCTTAGAAAAACATTTCATCTAGGTTATATTGCTGTAAAAGCAAGGACAAAATTAAATCTATCCTTTTTAAACAAGAATCTTCTGTGTTCTGATTGCACACATTTTCTATCCACCATTTATTTACTTGACTTACATTATTTTATTTTGTTCAATGCCTTATTCTAGGCAATTTTTCTAGCATGCGTTTTCATTCACTAACCTGAAAGGTAGATAGAAATAAAGTATCACTTTCTCCCCCCTCCCTTCCCCAGCAATTTATCAAAATGATTACTGTTGTCACAGAACAAGTGTGTTCATTCATTCACTAGGCTTTTATTTGCACAATTTTGCAAGGTACACAGGTTACTATGATGTATCAGAAATAATCTCTGCCCATAAGTAACTTGCATTCCAGTGGGGAAGAATTGACAAGAAAACAAATGAGAGCAATAGTCCCCAAAGGGCTGTAATGAGACTATGTATAGCAGCCATGGGCACTGAGCTTCAAGGGCAACTCATATGAATTGGCATGCAATGTGTATAAGAAATCTTAGCAGATAAACAGGGTTCAACAAGTAGGTAAGGAAGGAAAGGGCTTTAAGGCAAGGGCTCTTAACCAAGGGCTCTATGGCTCCAATTCAGGGGGCCCAAGAATTTGGATGGAAAATAATTACATCTTTGTTTTCGTTAACCTCCAATTTGAAATTTAACATTTCCTTCTATTATAAAGTGGCTCCAGTGGTTAAGTGCTGTGGCTGCTAACCAAAAGGGCGGCAGTTTGAATCCACCAGCCACTCTTCGGAAACCCTATGGTCACTAAGATTCAGAACTGGTCACTAAGATTCAGAATTGACTCAACAGCCACAAACTGGAATAGGATTAGCAATACTTGTAACTCGTCACCAGTAGAAACACAGATATATTCAACTCACATTGCCCTTGATTCAAATCCTTGAAATATCATTTACGTTCATCACTACTTAGAAATCACAGTCATTATTAGCCCCATTGTTAAACCTTACTATTTATTGCATTAATAAAGAAACATCATACTCTAACACAAACTTGTTTTCTTAATATTTTTATAGTTGTATATTACTATAATCAAGTTTCTTTGTAACACATGTATTTTTATGAATTTAAAAACATTGTTCTGAGAAAGGCTCCATAGGCTTCACCAGACGGTCTGAGAGACCAAGCCACATGCACGTGCGTGCGCGGGCACACACACACACACACACACACACACACACACAAAGCTAGGAATCCTCGCTCCAGGCAAAGAGAACAGAATACATAAAGCCACAACAGGTGTAAAAGATGAGGACTTGTTCAAGAACTCAGTCACCAAGTGCTGTCTTTTAATTCTCTTGATTCTAAATTCTGCCCGTTTCTCTCCATTGTTACTACTACTCCCCTAGTTTGAACTACCTATTGGTCTGGCCCACCTCCTATCCATTTTCCACACTTCCCCCAGAATGCTCTACGCAAAATGCCAAAATGATTGTGCTACTGCTATTCAGGTTGCAGGGGGTAAGAGGAGCCAGACCTGCTTGGCCTTCATCTTGCCTCACCCTGTAGTCTATGAAGTATCTCTGTGGAGCCCATGGCATCCCTGGGATGAGATCTGAAAACCTCTGACTTAAAAGAGCAATTGTGGCCTTCAGCATCCTCAAGGGGGCGATCAATACCTTTCCACCTTCACCTCCTGCTGTATGCCACCGCCCACCCCCTCAGCACTGTCCTCCAACCACACGGAAGTACCTTCACTCCTCAGAAAAGGCCATATCTTCTTTCACCTCTGGGCCTATGAACAAAATATTTCTTCTGCCTAGCACACTACCTCCTACCACCCTTTTTTCCTGATGAACTACTTATCAGTTAGGTGTCGATTTAGAGGTCTTTTCTTCTGGGAGGCCCTCCCTCCAGCTCCTATGGAATCAATTTTGATTCATGGTGACCCCATGTGTATCAGAGTAGAACTGTGCCCCATGTGATTTTCAATGGCTGCTTTTTCAGAAGTAGGCCAACAGGCTTTTCTTCTGAGGGGCATCTGGGTAGGCTTGAACCAGTAACCTTTCAGTTAGCAGCCAAGTGCATTAACCGTTTGCACGGACCAGGGACTTCAACTGCACCTCCTGTGTGCTGCCTTAACAGTCTGTATTTACCTTCATCTTTTTTTTTCACTGAATGGAATAGACATTTTTTTGGTATGTGTTCCACCAAATACTGTTTGCTCCTCTTTGGCCAGGACTAAGCCTTTATTCATTGTTTAATTCCCCACATAGTGCCTGACACATAGTGGGCATTCGGTGACAATTTGCTAATAAGATGAATAAATGAATAGAGCCAAAATTGTCATCTGGGGTTATATCAGCCAAGGGCTTGGAAACAAAGGCAAGGATTGTGTACTTTCTCCCCTAGACCAGGGTTTTCAAACTGTAAGTGGATCGTGAGATTAATTTAGTGGTTTAGAATACTTTTTTTCATGAAATAAATTTCATAGGACAGAATAGAATAGCATAAAATAAAAATATCAAAGTGAATCACAAGTAACAAGGATGAGTTTCATCTCATGAAATTTTTGCTTCATTTATGCATATCTTGAATAAGTATGTGTGTATTGGGCTGTGATATAGAATTGGTTTCTTCCTGTGGGTCATGCCAAAAAGGTTCTAAAGCTGCAGTTGTTACCACAGGGAAGCCACAGAAATCTGTCAAATAAGGAAGTGATAGGATCAGGTATGTGGTTTTGGAACCTTCCTCAGACCACGGGTGAAGGGTATTTTGACGGGGATGTTTCTAAGTGATATCTCTGGAGGCTATGGGAGCCATAAAAAGCCATGACTATAGTCAAACCAAGAAATGACGATCTAAAGTAACTGCATGGAGAGGAGGGGTGGAAAGGAGAAATATTTGAGAGGTAGGATCAATGATCCTCCGTGAGTGATTAGATGTGGAGGTAATGTTGTTAGTTAATGTTGGTGTCATTGACCAAGACTGAGGCATGCAAACAGGAGCTTGCCTGTGAAGAGTCCTTGTGGAATTTCGTGGTAACATCTGAAGAGGCCTACAGTTTGAGAGAGAGAGAAGTCTAGGCTGGAGGCATTTTTTTAAGGAGTCATTTATCACTTGTGTTAAATTCGGGTCCTCCGAGAAGCAGATGCCAAGACAAGATTAAACTTGCAAAAACTTTATTAGGCTAAATTTCTGTGAGAGAAAATGGGGAGAGAGTCAGGAAGGCCTAGGAGAGCCATCAGTCAGACCTAAGTCTGACACTGCTGGAGAGGGAAGAAGGTTGAGCAGAAGCTAGTGCAGCCTGAGGAAGGTTCAGCAAGGAATTTTGATTCCTTGAGCCAAAGTTAGAGTCAGAGTGATCCCTGTTTCCCAGGAAGGTCTGCCTTAGAGTCCCCACAGCACTCAGTCATTGGCTGAGGGTAGCCAGTGGGAAGTGTGGTCTAGTGCAAAAGCAGCAGTGACTGAATTTCAGAGCACAGCCACTGGGACCCTTGCAGTTGGAGGTCTGTGAGGTGCATTCTCCTGGCTGCCACCATGCTTTAATTAGCAAATGTTGTTGTTGTGTACCATGGACTCATAGTGACCCTATCTGATGGAATAGAACTACCCCATACGGTTTCCTAGGCTGTAACCGTTATGGCAGCAGATCGACAGGTCTTTTTTCCCTCAGAGCTGCTGAGACCCTTTAGAGGCTCCCCAGTGCTTACAATAGCAGCTTTAGAACTTTTCTGGCATGACTCCCAGGAAGAAATTGATTCTATATCATAACCTAATACATCCATACAACCACCGACTTTTCAGTTAACAGCCAAGGGCTTCACCATTGGGCCAGTAAGGCTCCTAATTAACAAGTACTCCCTGTCTTTTACAGTATATAAACCAGTTGCTGTCCAGTTAATTCAGACTCATGGCGACCCAATGTGTCACACAGCAGAACTGTGCTCCATACAGTTTTCAAGGCTGTGATCATTCGAAGCAAATTGCTAGGCTTTCCTTCTGAAGTGCCTCTGGGGGGGTTCAAACTTGGTTAATAGTCGAGTGCTTAACTGTTTGCACCACCCAGGGACTACTTACTGTGAATACATCAGTGTAAATACATTTAAAGTCCAAATTGTAAAGTACCCTTTTTAATCAAGAAGTTCTGAAAGGCACCTATAGCTTTGCCTCTCCTAACCACAGTTTCAGATTATTCCTCTTTCATTTCAGATTTGCCTCTAGTTATTGACACTCTTGTAGAGTTGATGTTGTTGTTAGTCTGTGTAATTTTACTGCAGGTGGTAGAAAACTCAACCAAAACAGATTTTTTTTTCTACTTTTCAAGAAGTCAAGTAGATAGCCTGGGGCTAGGGTAGCGGATCCACAATGGTGTCATTGTCCCAGAATGCTTCTGTCTTCTTGTTCCACCATTCTTTGAGCCATGAGATGAGAGGTGCAACATGAACGTCTCAGAAGGGAGGAAAAAAAGAAGATGGAAAGAGTGGAGGCCAAGGACTCTTTTCTCTCAAACGTTTACTATTTTATTTAAGAAGGCAAACCCTCCCCAGGGACATCCACCTACATCTCATTGGCCAAAATTGTGGCAAATGGTCACTCCTAGCTGGAAAAAAAAAAACAAACCCATTGCCATCGAGTTGATTCTGACTCATGGTGACCCCATGTCTTAGTTGTCTAGTGCTGCTGTAACAGAAATACCACAAGTGGAAGGCTTTAACAAAGAGAAATTTATTTCTTCACAGTAAAGTAGGCTAAAAGTCCAAATTCAGGGCGCCAGCTCTAGGGGAAGGCATTCTCTCTATGTTGGCCTTCTCATCAATCTTCCCCCATACTAGGAGCTTTTCCATGTAGGTACCACGAGTCCAAAGGACATGCTCTGCTCCCGGCACTGCTCTCTTGGTGGTATGATGTCCCCCTGTCTCTCTGCTCGCTCCTATCTTTTATGTCTCTGGAGATTGCCTCAAGACACAATCCAATTTTATAGATTGAGTCCTACCTCATTAACACAACTGTGACCCATCCTCCCTCATTAACATCGTAGAGTCAAGATTTACCACACATAGGAAAATCACACAATGCTGGAAATCTTGGCCCAGCCAAATTGATACACACATTTTTGGGGGGACATAATTCAATCCATGACACCCCATGTGTTACAAAGAGCTGCTCCATAGGGCCTTCTTGTCTGTAATCTTATTATTTTATTTTTTAAATTTTATTTATTTTGTTGTTGTTGAGAATACACACAGCAAAACATACACCAATTCAACAGTTTTTTATATGTACAACTCAGTGACATTGATTACATTACTCAGGTAGTGCAACCATTCTTACCCTCTTTATTGAGTTGTTCCTCCTCCATTAACATAAATTCACTACTTCCTAAGTTTCCTATCTAATTTTTCAAGTTGCTGTTGTTAATTTGATCCCATATGGATAGTTCTTAAAAGAGCATAGTCCTCAAGAAGACTGTTTTTCTTTTTACTAGTTAAGCTAAACCATTGTTTGGTTTTAAGAAGACTTCAGGGGATATTTTTGGTTTAAGCTTTAAAGATTATCTCAGGGCAATCATATCAGGAGTTCATCCAACCATTATGGCTCTAGGAAGCCTGGAGTGCATGAGAATTTGAAATTCTGTTCTGCATTTTCCCCCGAATTGCTATAAAATCTTTGATCCAAATGTTCAGTAGTGGTAGCTGGGCACCATCCAGTTCTTCTGGTCTAATGGCAAAGGAGGCAATTACCAACACATTCCATAACCTCCTTCTATTCCTGATGCCTCTTCTTCCTCTGCTTTGGCTGTAATCTTTATGGTAGCATATCACCAGGCCTTTCCTCTGTGGTGCCACTGGGTGGGTTCAAACTGCCAACCTTTTGGTTAGCAGCCAAGTGCAAACCACTTATGCCACCCAGAGACCTAGTCTAGCTGGAAGAGAGGCTAGAAAAAAAGACTAGGACACTAAATATTTTTAGTTGAATACATTTCTCACTTCAAATATAATCAGGGTAATGTTTTGAAGAGAGGCAAGTGGATATTACAGTGAACAGCAAGTCATGTCTGCTACATGGCCTCATTTAATTCTACTTAAAAAAAATAACATCCTGTCTAAGATACGGTACTATAAACTTAAATCTAGAATTCTATAGTTTAGATGATGGGTACATCAAAAACAAAACTTGTTGCCGTCAAGTTGATTCCGACTCAGTGACCCTGTAGGACAGAGTAGAACTGCTTCATAGGTTTCCAAGGAGAGGCTTGGGAAATTGAACTGCTGACCTTTTGGTTAGCAGCCAAGCTCTTAACTACTGCGCCACAAAAACTCCAGGTACATCAAAGGCAATGTCAGTTCAGCAGGGAGAAAATCAATTAAACTAGCTTCTAAATAGAACTTAGACTAATCCATTTAGTCAGCACAGTTAGCCCACATTGTCATGGATTGCTCTGAATTCTAAATATAGTAACTAATGAGCTGGATTGCCCTACGTATATATTATCCATAACTAGCAAGTTAGCAGTGTTTGAAGCTAGCTGCTTAAACATTTTTAAGTTACCTTTACTGTGCTATTTCCACCACTCCATGAATATACCATGGACTGCCAAAAGAACAAACAAATCTGTCTTGGAAGTAAAGCCAGAATGCTCCTTAGAAGCAAGGATGGTGAAACTGTGTCTCACATACTTTGGACATGTTCTCAGGAGGGATCAGTCCCTGGAGAAGGACTTGGTAAAGCAAAGGGTCAACAAAAAAGAGGAAGACCCTCAATGAGATGGATTGACACGGAGGCTGCAACAATGGGCTCAGGCATAACAACCATCATGAGGATTGCGCAGGACCGGGCGGTGTTTCATTCTCTTGTACATAGGGTTGCTACAAGTGGGAACCAACTTGATGGCACGTAATAACAGCAACAACTTTGCTATTACTAACATGCATGAAATTATATTCTATGGTTTTGAGCAAGGAAGTCAACCCACACAGCCCATTGCTTATGTATTACCTATATTTGACTCATCTGCCTCAAATCTTCTTTTTCCAGAACAAGGCAAATAAAAATAAGTAATCCAGTAATACATAACTCATACAATTTAATACCTAAGCATTGCAAAGAGGAAGAAAGAGTGTTAATCTCATTTCTTCATACAATAATTATGTCCTCTCTTGCAAAGCCCTCACTCATATGATGTTTTCAGTTTATTACAGGTAGGCAATGCTTAACCTGTGTGGTATGTAAATGTGTCATGTCTTAGTTTCAGGACAGGACCTCATCCAAGCAATTTAAATGGTTTAGTAAAATAAGTATGGGTGTTGTCCAGATTAGTTATTTAGGCCAAGCTAAGAGAGGAGGAGTATAGTGGACTAAAGGGAGGCTGAGGAAAGAGATGTATATAAAATTTATTATTAGTTTTTATGTATTGGATTAATAAGTTAATGATAAAAGCTCACATTTAAGCAGCAACTGATTTTGCCCTTTCTTCATTTGGCATGTATTCTTTTCATGTATCGTACTAGATTTTGAAAGTCCTAAAAGATGTGTTGGGTCCCATGTAGCACCTAGCAGCCTCTTGAGCCATGTTTATTGATTGACTGAAAGAAGTATTTATTAGAAATTCCAGTGTTAACTCCCAAATATCAGTAAAAAAAAGTTTTTTTTTGTAGCTAAACTGAATCCCTTGATTTAAGGTCATTAGCTTAATGGTATCACAATAAAGTTAGGTGACTTTTTTTTTAATAAACAGAATAGAACATACAATATATTTTCCTTCTTCAAAGTTGAAACTCTGGAAGGCTACATACTTGTTGAATAATAATATAATTACTGTAAGTGTCAACAAAACTCTTTTGCAATCGCCTTTACATCCAGTTAAATAAACACACAAGAAAAACAAGTTGTGCTACTTTATAAATACAACTAATTTTTACATTCCCTTTCCTGGAAAAAAATACATGTGTTGGCTCATCTACTTTATTCATCGTATTTGGCCTTTGGTAATTCTTGGCTGTGTCAAAGATAAAAATCACTCCTGAAGGATATATTTGCAACCATTAAATGTACTGAAATAAACATGGCGTACGCTCATACTAAGACATTAAATCCCCAGACATGAGAGATACTAAACTGTGTACACAGATCTTATTTATGTAGTGAGAAATGTCTATAATTAACCCATGAATCACTCTGTCTAGGCATTCTTCTTTCTTTTTTTAAATATTTTATTTTATTTTTTGTTGTTGAGAATATATACAGCAAATTATACACCAATCCAACAGTTTCTACATGTATCTGTAGGCATTCTTCAATTTACTCAAGCACTAATATTAATGACACCTCAATAAAGGGGAAAATTTTTAGCATGCTGCTTATTAAAATATGAAATATTTTACTTTGGCCAATGAGATGTAGGTGGATGTCCCTGAGGAGGGTTTGCCTCCTTAAAATAGTAAATCTTTGGGAGGAAAGAGGCCTTGGCCTCCATTCTTTCCTTCTTTCCTTTTGAGACATGTTGTACTGAAGAAGCCACATTCATCTCATGGGTCCCTGTAAAATGTATTTCAATAAATTTTACTTGAAAAAAATTTTTTCAAAATTCACATAAAGTGCTTAGCACTGTGTTTGACACTGTTGTGTGCCATCCCATTGATTCCAAATCAACGACCCTATAGGACAGAGTAGAACTGCCCTATAAGGTTTCCAGGCTATAATCTTTATGGGAGAAGATCACCAGGTCTTTTCTGTGGAGGAGCCACTGATGGGTTAGAACCATCTTTTTGGTTAGCAGCTGAGCACTTAACCATTGCACCACCAGGGCTCTTTATTCTATGTGGGCATATCAAAATTACGAAAAATTAGTTCTTCTAATTTTTCTTCCCATAGATACTAAATCCCTACATTTTGGTGCAGTGAATTAGAGATGAAATCCAGCACTCCCTGTATTCCTCTTTTGCTCTTTAAATGTGTAAGGAAAGTGTGAAAGGAACAGTCTAAGCATACTTCTAGCTATAGTGCTGAATATTCCTTCACTTAGCAAGTATCTATTCTGGCCAATTCTATGTAGAGAAATATAAAGGAGATACAGTCATTCTCCAACTTAAAAACTGTATCTATTCATTTATTCTGCAAGTATTTATGGAACACCTATCATGTGCCAAAACACAAGTTGGTTCTGGAAATAGGGCTGGGAGGAAATAATCTCTGCCTTTGTGAAACAGTCTTGTAGGGGAGATGGGCTTTAATCCCAGAATTTTTAATAAATATGAAAAACTATAAAAGTAAATGCAAATGGACACCTGGCTTGGAAACATTTCACACAAATAAATGGCTGGCCTGAAACTCAGCAGAGATCAGAATAAGCCAAGAGTTTTATTTTTGTGATATAAGAGATGCAGGGAATAAACCAGTGAAAGATATAATCCTAGTGTCAGAGAACTTCCTTCTCAGGGGGATTCTCAATTTTGAGCTCAAAGTATGTGCCCTCTGGGCAATTGCGTACGTTTGCATAAGGTTTTTGTATTAAACAGTGGTGTCGTATCAATGTGAAATTTTCTGGGTGATATTTTTGTCAGGGCTATGTAGGAGATTATCCTTGTATTTAGGAGGCACATGCTGAAGTATTTATGGATTAACTGTCTCAATGTCGACATACTACTTTTGAATAATTCAGTGGAAATAATACTGAATTTTAGATAGATATATAGACAGACGATAGATATAAAATAAAAGTGACAAATTTTTAACAGTCAGTGAGTCTAAGTGAAGGGTATTTGGGTGTTTACTGTGTTCTCTCTTTTTGTATACTTCCATTTCCCATCTCCCTTTCTTTCCGCTATTGCTATCATACATTTTGTTTTTAAATTTGTTATAAACCCCTCAATACATTGTTATTATTTTAACTTTAAAGAGTCAATTACCTTTTTAAGGGAAGTTTAAAAATGAGAAAAAAAAAGTATTTTGTAATTATGCATATATTTTTTTACCATTCCTAACACTTTTTTGGGGTATAGATACAAGTTTCTGTATGATACCATTATCCTTCAGCTGAAGACCTTCTATTGAATTTCTGTTTCTTGTGGTGCAGTTCTGCTGGTGATATATTCTGTTTTTGTTTGAATACATTTTTTATTTTTGCCTTCATTTTTAAAGAATATTTTGCACTGGATGTAAAATTCTAGGTTGATTCTTTTTTCTTTTAGACTTCGATGATGTTTCATTGTCTTTTGGCTTGCCTAATTTCTGACAAAAATGTGTATTCATTTTTATCTTTATTCCATTGTACATAATGTGTCTCTTTTTAATGGCTACTTTTAAAATTTTCTCTTTGTCACTGATTTTCATAAAATTTATTACGATAGGCCTTGCCGTGATTTTCTTTGTGCTTATTCTACTTGGGATTCATGAAGTTTCCTGGACCTGTGGATTTACAGGTATTTTTAAGCTTGCAAAAAAATTTGGTCATTTTTTCTTCAACTGTTTTCTTCTGTCTTTCTCCCTCTCCTTCTGGTACTCCAGTTACACCATTGATAGATCACTTGTTACCGCCACACAAGTAACTGGAGTTTTTCTTTCACTCTATCTCTTCTTTTATCCAGAAACTATGACTTCGACGTCACTGATTATTTCTTCTGCAGTGAAAATCTGCTGTAAATCTCATCTAGTGATTTATTTTTCATTTCAGATATTATCTTTTTCACCTCTAAAAGTTTTATTTGTGTCTTGTATATATCTTCCATTTTTCCTGTTCATATTTTCCTTTAAATCCTTGAACATATTTTTAATAACTTTTTAAAGTTGTTGTCTGTTATTTCCATCACCTCTATCATTTCTGGGTGTGTTTTTATTAACTGATATTTCTCCTGCTTATGGGTCACATTTTCCTCCTTCTTTATTTGCCTAGTAATTTTTATTGGATGCAGGTCGTTGTAAATTTTACTTTGTGAGTGTGGATTTTGTTGTCTTCCTTCGAAGAGTTTAGGGTTCTTTTTTGGGATCCATTTAAGATACTTGTGGATGAGTCTTGTTGCTTTGTTCTGTTAAATTACTTGTGGATCAATTTGATGCTTATTTCTAAGTTTTTTATTTTGTTTTAGTGTGGATTCACAGTGGGCTTTGCTCTGGGCTAGTTTAGACTTTCTAGTGAGGTACCATCATTCTATGATCTTTATTAAATGCCCTAGTGTTCAATAAAGACTCGTTAGTCTGGCTGGTCAGAATTTAAACATCTTCTGTAATATCTGTGAATTATTCAGCTGACTGGTTCCCATTCATTTTTTGCCCTCCTTTGTGAGTTTTACCTTGTTGTGGTTGTTAGGTGCAGTTGAGTCAATTCTGACTTATAGTGACCCCACATACAACAGAATGAAACACTGCCTGGTCCTGTGCCACCCTCACAATCATTGCTATGTTTGAGCCCATTTTTGTAGCCACTGTGTCAATCCATCACATTGAGGGTCTTCCTTTTTTTCGCTGACCTTGTGCTCTACCAAGCATGTTACCTCTCTCCAGAGACCGGTCCCTCCTGATAACATGTTCGAAGTATGTGAGACAAAGTCTTGCCATCCTTGCTTCTAAGGAATCTTCTGGCTGTACTTCTTCCAAGACAGATTTGTTCATTCTTCTGGCAATCCATGGTATATTCGATATTCTTTACCAACACCATAATTCAAGGCATCAATTCTTTTTCAGTCTTCCTTATTTCATGTCCAGTTTCACATGCATATGAGGCAATTGAAAACACCATGGCTTGGGTCAGACATACCTTAGTCTTCAAGGTGCATCTTTGGTTTTTAACACTTTAAAGAGGACTTTCACAGCAGACTTGCCCAATGCAATGTGTTGTCTGAATTCTTGACTGCTGCTTCCATGGGTGTTGATTGTGAATCAAAGCAAAATGAAATCTTTTACAGCTTCGATCTTTTCTCTGTTTATCATGATGTTGCTTATTGGTCCAGTTTTGAGGATTTTTGTTTTCTTTATGTTCAGGCATAGCCCATACTGAAGGCTGTGGTCTTTGATCTTCATTAGTAAGTGCTTCAAGTCCTCCTCACTTTCAGCAAGCAAGGTTGTGTCATCTGCATATCACAGGTTAATGAGTCTCCCTCCAATCCTGATGCCTTATTCTTCTTCGTAGAATCCAGCTTCTCAGAATATTGGCTCAGCTTACAGATTGAATAAGTATGGTAAAAGGAAACAACCCTGATGCACACCTTTCCTGACTTTAAACCACACAGAATCCCCTCGTTCTATTTGAAGGACTGCCTCGTTATCTATGTACGGTTTCCTCACGAGCACAATTAAGTGTTCTGGAATTCCCATTCATCACAATGTTATCCATAATTTGTTATGATCCACATAGTCGAATGCCTTTGCATAGTCAAAGAAACACAGGTAATCATCTTTCTGGTGTTCTCTGTTTTCAAACAAGATCCATCTGACGTCAGCATTGATATACTTCATTCCACGTCCTCTTCTGAATCTTGCTTGAATTTCTAGCAGTTCCCTGCTGATGTACTGCTGCAAGCATTTTTGAACGATCTTCAGCAAAATTTTACTTGTACGTGATACTAATGATATTGTTTGATAATTTCCACATTCTGTTGGATCACCTTTTTTTGGAATGGGCACAAATGTGGATCTCTTCCAGAGAGGCATTCATTTGTTTTAAACATATCAATTGGCATTTTGTCAATTCCTGGAGGCTTATTTTTTTTGTCAACGCCTTCAGTGCAGCTTGGACTTCTTCCTTAAGTACCATGAGTTCCTGATCATATGCTACCTCCTGAAATGGTTGAATGTCGACCAATTCTTTATGGTACATTGTCTCTGAGTATTCCTTCCGTCTTCTTTTGATGCTTCCTGCATCTTTCAATATTTTGTCCATGGAATTCTTCAACAATGCAACTTGAAATTTGACTTTTTCTTCACTTCTTTCAGCTTGAGTAATGCCAAGCTTGTCCTTCCCTTTTGGCTTTCTAACTCCAGGTCTTTTGCACATTTCAATATAATGCTTATGAAGACATTATGCTAAGTGAAATAAGTCAGACACAAAACAACAAATATTGTATTATTCCACTTATATGAAATATCTAGAATAGATAGATGCAGACAGACCAAAGTCACTTAGTGGCTAATAGGATCAGGAGAGAGAAATGGAGGACTCTTGCTTAAAGAGTACTGTGTTTTTATTAAGGATGGTGGAAAAATACTGGAAATAGATAGTGTTGATGGTTGTACAATATGGTGAGTGTAATTAATGCCACTGAATTGTACACATAAAAATGTTTGAAATGGCAAATGTTTTCTTGCAAATTTTTTTTTGTTGTTTTAATTTTATTATGTCTTAAGTGAAAGTTTATAGCACAAATTAGTTTCTTATTCAAAAATTTATAATAAATTGTTTGGTAACATTGGTTGCAGTCCCTGAATTGTGTCAGCTTTCCCCCCTTTTCTTTTACAATCCAG
Source organism: Loxodonta africana (assembly GCF_030014295.1). Classification (NCBI taxonomy): domain Eukaryota; kingdom Metazoa; phylum Chordata; class Mammalia; order Proboscidea; family Elephantidae; genus Loxodonta; species Loxodonta africana. The sequence goes on from NC_087342.1 coordinate 170,149,879, forward strand.
GTTTCCTGTGTCCATTTGTCCAGTTTTCCTGTCTCTTCTTGCCTCCTTGTCTTTAGTTTTGGACAGGTATTGACCATTTGGTCTCATATACTTGACTAAATTAAGAAGCATGTTCTTCAACATGTGTTATTGTTTGTTTTATAGGCCTGTCTAATCTTTGGCTGAAAGGTGAACTTTGGGAGCAACTTCAGTTTTGTTATAACTATTTTACCACAATAATTTTTTTTAATTCAATCTTTGTCCCCTCAACTAAGCAAGACTGCATTGCTCTGCTTAAGACCACCTACCTTCTGATGCATTCAAGATAGTGTCCTCAGACCAGAAGCCAAAGAAATCATAGTGCTAAACTCATTTATTTTCCTATTCTTGCAGATCATAGTCCTACATTGCCTGTTGTTCCAATAACTGAAAACAGGTTTTTTTTTTCCTATTCATTTTGTCTAGTTCTAGCTGTTTATGTGGACGATCAGCTCTGTCCCAGTTACTTCATTATAACCAGAAGCAGAATTTCTTTCATTGGTCTATTCTTGTAACTTTGCTGTGTTTGAAATTTTCAAAACAAAGCTTTGGGGGAAGAGGGGAGCATGTGACCTAGGACAGAGGATTCTAAGTCCTTTGGTCTTGGGATCTAGAGTTTGACTGGCCCTCATCTTTGAAGATCCCAGACTATAAGGAGAGATCTTAGAAAAGAGGACTGAAAGTAGACTCAGGTCCTCCAGAACTCCAATTCCTCCAAATTGCCTCAGTCCTTCTGGTCCTCAGTAGTGGGGAGACAGCAAGAAGAATGGGTTCCTTACCACACGATATATTCTCATTGAAACAGTTTGACAAATGGTGGCAGCAGGCAAGCCCACAAAGTATTTGTAAGGGAATTATGTTCTATGTCTTCCATTGCAAATAAGGTATTTGGGCTTCATCACATGTTGAGCTGACTCTTGTGGGCTAGTCTATGAAGTGACCCACTACATATAACTATTTTGATGAGCTAATATATTCCACATTTCAAAGAACCGACTTACAAAGCACAACTAATTTCTATTTTGGAGGCCTCAAGTACATGACTTGACTTAATAATATAGCTGAAGGGAACAGATATGAATTGCTTAGTATCTGTATCAATTATCTGTTGTCTGTTGCTGCATAACAAACTATCCAAGAGTTAGTGGCTTAATTGAATACTATATTTCTAGTATAGTACAAGAGTACTATAAAAATGTACAGTGGTAAAGAATAATGATGAATCTGCAAAACATCTCACAAGATGGATGAATTTGGAGGACATTATGGTGAGTGAAATAAGTCAGTCACAAAAGGACAACTATTGTATGAGACCACTGTTATAAAGAAACAAGAAAAAGTTTACATACAGAAAAAAAAAAATCTTTGATGGTTACCAGGGTTGGGAGGGAGAAAAAAAAAGGAGAGGAAGGGAAAATTACCAAATAGACAGAAGGCACGTGTTAATACTGGTGAAAGGAAAGGCAATACACTATTTGGGGTAAATCAGTTAAACAGGACTAAGGCATGGGAGGACACCAAGAGGAACGCAAGAACAAGGGCAATGGTGGCAATTACTACAGCATAGACAATCCTGCAACAATAGTATTAACAAACACTAATTTACAAATGGATACACAGACAGATATACCAAGAGGAGTGGAAGGGGGTAACAGAACACACTCACCTGCACATATAGGCTTACCTGTAAAAAAACCAAACCCATTGCCGTTGAGTTGATTCTGACTCATAGCGACCCTATAGGACAGAATAGAACTGCCCCGTAGGGCTTCCAAGGAGTGGCTGGTTGATTCAAACTGCTGATCTTTTGGTTAGCAGCCATAGCACTTAACCACTGTGCCACCAGGGCTCTAAATACATGCATAACTACATACATAACTGTAGGTGCTGCTTATATATTAATACAGAAAATACAACACACAAGGGCCACAGTCAGGGCAACTTCTTAGTCATAACAAAATACCTTGTGAGACAAAGTCCATAGGCTCAAAGGTGAAGGACCATAGACTCAGGGGACCTCCATGTCAATTGGCACAATATAGTTCATAAAGTTCTGCATCCTAATTTGATGAGTAGTATCTGGGGTCTTAAAAGCTTGCAAGCGGCCATCTAAAATACATGTATTTGTCTCTTCCTGTCCCGAGCAAAGGCGGATGAAGAAAACCAAAGACTCAAGGGAGCAATTAGTCCAGAGGTCTAATGGAGCACATGAGCCACACCCTACATGACTCCGAGACCAGAAGAACTAAATAGTGCCTGGCTACCACTACCAACTGCTCTGAGGGTCCTGGACAGAGTGGGAGAAAAATTGTAGAACAAAAAATCAAGTTCACAAAAAAGACCAAACTCATTGTTCTGACGGAGACTGGAGGAACACCTGAGACTATGGCCCTAAGACACCCTTCTGAGCTGAAACTGAAGCCATTCCCAGAGACTACATTTCAGCCAAACCATAAAAGCAAAAAAACCCAGACCCATTGCTGTCAAGTCAATTCTGACTCATAGCGAGCCAAACCATAGACAGCCCCAATAAATAAAAAGTAACACCTGAGAGGAACACGCTTCTTAGAACAATCAATTATATTAGAATAAAAGGGCAACATTTGCCCAAATGCCAAGATGTGAGGGCAGGGAGGGGTAGAAAATCAGAACGAAAGGTAACAGGGATCCTAGAACAGAAATGGGAAGAGTGCTGACACATTGTGGGGCTTGAAACCAATGCTATGGAATACTTTCTGTATAAACTATTGAATGGGAAACTTACTTGCTCTGTAAACTTTTACCTAATGCACAACAAAAAATTTTAAGAATAAAATAAAATTAGTTCAATTATTCTGTTTCATCTATTCAAATGATTTTTAAAATAGATTTATAATTCATGTAATCCAGGTAAACACTTTGCAACTGATCTGGGCTAAAATGCTTTTTCTAATTAAGTAGCTTGAGCATATTTGAGTATATGGTGGTTCAGGATTTTGCATTGCCTCCATTCATTGCACATCTCTGAGGTTAAGATACAAAGGGTGTTCGAATTGATTTGACCATTTATAGACCTTATGCCAGGTCACCACTCTTTTAAAAATGAATATTGTGAGACAAAAAAATTAATGGTTTAAAATAGCACCATTTAGTTAGCTCATGCTTCTGTAAGGCAATTCTGGTTTGAAACAGGCTCGGTTGATTTCTAAAGGGCTCTTTTGTGTATTTGAGACCAGTTGGAAGTTTAAGTAGGGATGACTGGTCCCAGGCAGTCTCACTCACGTCTGATGGTTGACTGGCTATTGGCTGGGGATAATAGGGGTGGCTGGGCCACACATCTCTCATCCTCCAGCAGGTTAGTCTGGGCATGTTCATATGGCAGCAGTATTCCAAGTGAGGAAAAGATTCCAATGCCAAGCACTTTTTAAGTTCTGTGTGTTGGTTATCCAGTGCTGCTGTAATAGAAATACTACAAGTGGATGGCTTCAACAAAGAGAAATTTAGGTCAGTTTTGTCTTAGTCATCTAGAACTGCTCTCACAGAAATACCATAAGAGGATGGTTTTAACAAAGAAAAGTTATTCTCTCACATTCTAGTAGGCTAGAAGTCCAAATTCAGGGCACTAGTCTAGGAGAAGGCTTTCTCTCTCTGTTGGCTCTGGAGGAGGTCCTTGTCATCAACCCTTCCTTGGTCTGGGAACTTCTCCTCATAGGAATCCCGGGTCCAAAGGACACACTCTGCTCCTGGTGCTGCTTTCTTGGTGGCATGAGATCCCCCACTCTTCTGCTTGCTTCCCTTTCCTTCTATCTCTTATAAGATAAAAGATGATGCAGGCCACACCACAGGGAAACTCTCTTTACATTGAATCAGGGATGTGACCTGAGCAAGGGTGTTACATCCCACCCTAATCCTCTTTAACAGAATCTAATCTTGCCTCATTCACCACAGGGAGATATTAGGATTTACAACACATAGGAAAATCACATCAATCACAAAATATAGGGCAACCACACAATACTGGGAATCGTGGCCCAACCAAGTTGACACATATTTTTTGGGGACACAATTCAATCCATGAGATTCTGCTTGTGTCACGTTTGTTAATGTTTCATTTGCTGATGTAAGTCACATGGCCGACCCAGATTTAAATAGACTGTCCTTTCGACTGCACTGCGGGTTTAGGGGTAGAGTGGAGAACTGTGGTTTTTTTTTTTTTTTACAACCTACCACTATGTCAATTTTAGTTCAGACAGATAGTGTAATGAAAGGTTAGAGAGAGAAAGAAAAAACTCGGCGTAGATTCAAAGGAGTTGGCCTCTTGATGGAAGAAAGGATCTCAGATTACTGGATAGAGGGAGAAGAGTGAAAAGGACCTTAAAAGATAGAGGACTCAATCTGATGAAAAGCTTGAAGATAAAAATCACTTGATGTTGGCCAGGGCTACACTCAGTTCCAGATATTCTTTTACGCCTTTAGCTGCTCTGTCTGGTCTCTGTTAAAGGCTCTCCTACGGGACATAAAAATGTTGATTTTATCCAGGGTTCTGTCCTTTTTCCTTTTTTGTCCTTATTCTACACAATTGTTCTGGGTGATCTCATCTACCTTCACGACATCACCTCCCACTTACTCAGTGATGATGTCCAAATAGACGTATGTAGCCCTGGCCTCTGACCTCCAGAACCATATTTTTTCTCTTCTTTTTTAAATTCCCAAGTCTGTGAGTATTTCTATAGCATATAATTTTTTTCTACATAGGCAATAAATTTGACATTTGAAAATTGATCTCATCTCTTCAGAATCTTACTGAGAGCGACTGCCTGCTTGATAGAGTAGAGAACAAAACCACAAGGAAATCCTGATGTTGGCCAGTCATGCAAATCACATTTGTGTCTCAAGAAAAGAACAAATTATCAGGTACTATTCAGTTCCCATGTGTTTGATTTTTTTCTTTTTCTTGCTCTTCCTGTTATTGATTTCTACTTTTATAGCGTAGTAATCAGAGAAAATGCTTTGTATTACTTCAGTGTTTTGGGTTTTAGTGAGGCTTGCTTTGTGGCCTAAAATGTGGTCTGTTCTGGAGAGCGTTTCATATGTTTTGGAAAAGAATGTGTATTATGCTGCTGTTGGGTGGAGTGTTCTATATCTATCTATGAGGTCCAGTTGGTTGATTGTGGCATTTAGATCTTTCGTATCTTTGTTGAGTTTCTTTCTAGTTGTTTTGTCCTTCACTGAAAGTGGTATGTTGAAGTTTCCTACTAGTATTGTGGAACTGTTTCTTTTTTCAATGTCGTTAGAGTTCGTTTTATGTATTTTGGAGCCCTATCATTGGGTGTGTATATCTTATGGTGGATTGTGCCTTAAGGCCTGTTTTATCAGAGATTAATATTGCCACTCCTGCTTTTTGGTGGGGGGGGGATCATTGTTTGTTTGATACTTTTTTTCTCTCCTTTGAGTTGTAGTTCACTTACGTCTTTGTTTCTAAGATATGTCTCTAGTAGACAGTAGATTGCTGAGTCTTGTTTTTTTATCCATTCTGCCACTGTCTGTTTAATGGTGCACTTAAGCCATTTACATTCAGTGTGATTATCGATAGGTATGAGTTTACTCTTCTCATTTTGTTGTGCTTTTCTTTTTGTGGTGTTGATGGCTTTTTGTTCCATCTAATTTTCTGTGCAGAGTTCTTTTTGTTTGTGGATTTTTTTTTTTCGTATTTTTCTTTGTTGTTGATTTTGTGTTTACTGTGTATGTTTTTCTTCCTTTTTATTTTGATGACTATGTTTGTTAGTTTTGTTTGTCATTACCTTAAAATTTACCTTTATTTTCCTAAATTTAAAGCAGTCTTTTATTTCGTGATATTGCCTTGACTTCCTTTCCGTATAAAAGTTCTATAACTATACCATTTATTCCTCCTTTTTGCTTTGATGTTGTTGTCAATAACAGATTGGCATTTCTGGTCTCCTCTTTTCAGTCTCTTAGCTTTGTTCTATCTATAAATAATTCCTGAAAATTTATCTGGGTTAGTATGTGGCTGATGCTATCCTGTGCCGTAATCTCAGGTTCTTGTCTGATGTTGTTTGCCATCTGTCCAAAGGACTCCCTTTAATATTTCTTGTAAAGGTGGTCTGGTTTTTACAAATTACCTTAATTTCTGTTTATCCAGAAATGTTCTAATTTAGCCATCATATTTGAGAGACAATTTTGCTGTATATAATTTTTGGTTGGCATTTTTTTTCTTTCAAGGTTTTATTCATATGTTGTCCCATTACCTTCTTGCCTGCATGGTTTCTGCTGAGTAATCAGAGCTTAGTCTTATTGGTTCCCTTTTGTAGGTGACTTTTCATTTTTCCCTAGCTCCTCCCAGGATTCTTTCTTTGTCTTTAGCTTTGGCGAGTTCGATTATGATATGTCTTGGTGACTTTCTTTGGAATCTATATTATATGGGGTTCGTTGAGCTTCTTGGATAGATATCTTCTTGTCTTTCATGATATTAAGTAAGTTTTCTGCCCTCATATCTTCAATAATTCCCTTTTTTGTTTGTTTTGTTTTGCCTCTTCCTATTCTGGAATTTCATACATGCAATAATTTTTCCTCTTGATAGTGTCCCACGTAATTCTTAGGCATCCTTCATTCTTTTTTTCTGATTTTTCCTCAAAAGAATTAGTGTCAAGCCATTTGCCCTCTATTTTGTGATTCTGTCATTCATTGATTCAATTCGGCTCTTATGTACTTCCATCGAGTTGTCTATTTCTGAAATTTTATTGTTAATCTTTTGGATTTCTAGTTGCTGTTTTGGTATGGTTTCTAATTGTCTGTTTTGTTCTTGTATCATATTTCTGAATTCTTCTATTGCTTTGTTTGTGTTTTCCTTGCTTTTGTCTGTGTTTTCTTTGATCTCTTGGAGAACCTTATGTATAGTCTTTTAAAGTCCTTATCAGGTAGTTCCATTACCATTTCTTACTCTGGAGGTTTTCTGGTTCCTTGTTTTGGTCACTTGCTGCAGCCATCTTGTCGTGCTTCTCTATGTGATTTGGTATTGTCTGTTGCCTCCAAGGCATTAAACTGTTATTATATTTATTTTTTGTATGTTTGCTTCATACCAATTTATTTTGTTTTGATATATTTGAGTAGGTGGGGCATGCGTGCTACTCTGGTAGCTAATCTGAAGGCACTGGAGCTCTACTACTTGTCTCTGGGTGAGTGAGGCAGTGGCTAGGTGTGTGAACGAGGGTCTGCATTCACTGGTCTTGCAGGATGGCTGAGGATGTAGCTGGCATTGCCGGGGAGGTGATGTGTCTATCCGGTTGGTCACCTGGGTGTGAGTGCAGGGATCATTTTCACTGGTCGCTGGGTTGGGTGTGCACTGTAATTTGCACTGTCAGTTGCAGGGTGGTCAGGGTGAGGGTGCCTAGGTTGTCGATCACTGGGTAGGTGGTACAGAAACTCTCAACAATTGTCCTGGGTGGGCAGGTCTGCATGGGGGTGGTTGGAGTGGGCAGAAGGCTCTGATTGCAGGGTGAGGGGAACAATGCAGGGGGCAAGGCAGGGGTGATGCCACAAGTCCATGGGTGCCCACTAGGAGGGTATGTAGACCCCCAGTGTGGTGGCTGAGTGTAGGAGCAGCTGCCTCCAGCTTGCAGGCTTCTAGCACCAGTGGCTGGGCACAGCAGTGGGTGCCACCAGTCCGTGGGCCCCTGGTGTGGTCGGCTGGGTGTAGGAGTGGGTGCTACTGGTCCTCGGGCCCCTGCCACAGTTGGCTAGGCAGGATAGAGGGTGCCATTAGTCCCCAGATTCCCAGTGGCTTGGTGAATAAGCAGATGCCACCAGCCCGTGGACCCCAGCTCAGGTGGCTGGGATTAGGAGTGGACACTATCAGTCCCCAGGCATCTGGTGTGGGTGGATGGGTAGACAAGTGCGTGCTGCCAGTTCATGGGCCTCCAGGGCGACTGGCTGAGTGAAGGGCCAGAAACCATTGGTCTGTGAGCCCCTGGCTCAGGGGACAGGGCAGTGGCGGGTGTCACCAGATCACAATCGTGTGCATGGGGGGATGGGTGATAGCAGTGGGGGGCACTGCAAGTCCACAGACCTCTGGCCTGAGGGCCTGGGGGAGGTGCAGTGGGTAAGGTGAGTGCACTTAACTTGCAGGGCGGGGAGCACTCTTGCCTCACTCTGTACGTGGGTTCAAAGTCGTTCCTGCTTGGTCGCACCAGGTAACAGGGGCTTCGACTGGGAACACTGCTTGCTATGTCTCAATATGGCTGTGCTGTGCGGGTAGAATCATATTTTTTCAATGGATTCCTAGACAGCTTCATCTAATAGCCTTCAAGCACTTTAGCCTCAATATGTCCAAAACTAAATTATTTTCCTACCCAGAAACCCTGTTCTTTCTCCTGTATTCCTGATTTTAGTTAATGGTTTTACCTCCATCCATTTACCTGAGTTGGAAACCTAATCTTATAGTCAGACTTCATTGTTTCTCCTTCACTCACTGTAAGTCATAGTGATTCCATCTCCTGCATGTACTTTGTGTCCATCCACTCCTCTCCATTCCCACCCCACTGCCTTGGTGTGTGGGCTTCTATCACCTCTCACCTGACCTCTTGCAACAAACTCTTACCTGGTTTCCATCAAATAGTTTCATTTTACTAGTTTCTCCCTGCTCTACTCTATCCAGGGTACTCTCTATAAAACCCAAATTTGCTCATGTCACTCCTCTGCTTAAAAATGTATGATGAGTCCCTGTTGCCTACAGGGCTAAGGCCAAATTCCTTAAAAGCACAGCTCACCAAGTGCTTAGCAGTCTGGCCCCACCTGATTTTACCCACGTCATCTCCTGCCACTCTGCCCTACCTCATCCTCTTTTCTCCAGCCTCCCTGAGCTTCTGACTATTCTCCACCAACAACACATGCCCTTTCACAATCTGGGGACTTCTTCCATGCTGTTTACTCTTCATGGACTGCCCGCCCTCTCCTCTGCATTTGGTAAATTCCTGTTCATCAGCTACAACTCATAAACCTGTCATCTCCTGTTGATGACTTCCCTGAGCCATACATCCAGAGTTAGTCATTTCTCTGTTCTCATAGACCTTTGCCCTTTCCTTTGGCAGTGGCCACCTTTCATGCTTTTGGCTACTAGTGCCTTTTGAATACCTGTGCTGTGTTTGGGAGATGTCTAACCACATGAATTCCATTTTTCTGAGGTAGAAAGCAGAAAACTCAAATTTCCCTTCTAGCTAGGAAGCAGTTATGTGACCTAGGCTCCTCCAGTTAGATGTATCTGCGTGGGAATTTTTTCAGAAGTGAACAATATGCGTGTTGGCGGTGGGGGCAGATCTCTAGCAAGAGCAGTTGGAACAGGCCTTTGATTCTTGGAGTGGCAGTGGTGGAGCTGCTGTTGTGTAGCTCCTAGTGCTGAGAGACAATGAAAGTGACGTCTTCACCACACAAGCTCTGTGGGGTGGATAAACATGTTTTGGACTTTAGAGTCTGGCTCTCCAGTTCTCCCAGAGTCTTTGAGCCACCTAATTCCCTTGATAAGTTTATATACTATTGAAATAAGCCTCAGTGGATCTGTTTTTGCAAGAAAAATAATGACCAAAACACCTTGGTTAGAACACTAAACACACCTTTATTGTACCTGTTTGTTTAGGTGTCTGTCTTCCTCGCTAGATTAATCACAAGTACATTGTCTTATCCTTCTATGCATATTTCTAATTTTTAATATGGTTCATATAATACATACATTATTGAGTGGCTACTATGTGCCATGAACTGTGCTAGTCGTTGGGGATATAACAGTGAAAAAGACACACGTGACCTTTGCTCCTGTGAAGTGTACAATCTAAAAGATCTATGCCTGAAACATTGTAGATGTCCAGTTAAGTTAGTAGATCAATTCATTTGATTAATTTTACCAATGAATGGATATTTATGCCCTCAAAATATAAAGATAAATAAGAAATGTCCTTAAGTTTCTCTCAGGCTAGTAGGAGACACAGATATGTAAGTAAGTAATTTCAATGCCGTGTGAAAAGTTGATAACAGAAATATGTTCCAGATTCATTGGTGGCACAAAGGAGAGGTAGAATAAGGAAATATACTTGGAGGAGTCAGAAATGAATGACTCAATTACTGAATGTACATATTTGAGCGAATGTGCATATGATTTCTATTCTTCCTTGCTACTCCTTTTGCCCGTTGAGGTCCAGCTCAAGCGTCCCATTTATAATAAACCTTTACTGACCACTTCCCTCAACTATTCTCAATTGACCAGGCTAGGTTAGTAACTTTCTCTGAAATCCCATAATGCCTCCTATATACCTCTACTGACTCTTTTACTTTTTGATGTACATCATCTATATCATCTGTCAGTTCCCCACACCAAGTCAGTGTCTGGCACATAATTAAATAAATAAATATTTTTTTTACTCAATAAATGCTTTTTGAAGAAATACAAATTGAACCCACAGTGAATGGCCAAAATGAAAAAAATGAAAGAGATCGATAATATCAAGTGTTGATTACAATGAGGAAAAACTGAAATTCAGACATTGCTGGTGGGAGTATAAATCAGTTCCATCATTTTGGAAAACTGTTTGATAATATTTATTAAAGCTGAACATTATGCATACCCTATTACTCAGAGACTGAACTTCTGGGTATATATCCCACTGAAATGAATGCTTACTTCTAAGAGGGTTCATATCAGCTTTATTTGTAATAGCTCAAAACTAGTAACAACCTAAATATCCATGCACAGTAGAATGGATAAATTGTGGTATATTCATCTAATGGAATACTACATAATATTAAAAAAAAAATTTTTTTATTGTGCATTAGATGAAACTTTTTGGAGCAAATTAGTTTCCCATTAGATAGTTTGTACATAAAGTGTTCCAGGACATTGGTTGCATTCCCCGCAAAGTGTCAGCACTCTCCCCATTTCTGTCTTGGGTTCCCCATTTCCTTTTGTTCGGATTTTCTCATCTTTGCTTTTGGGCAAATGTTGCCCATTCGATACAGTATAATGATTGTTCTAAGAAGCATGTTCCTCATGGGTGTTATTGTTTGTTTTATGAACTGTCTATGGTCAGACTGAAAAGTGTTCTCTGGAAATGGCTTCGGTTCCAGTTCAGAAAAGTGTCTTGGGGCCATAGTCTCAGGGATTCCTCCAGCCTGTCAGAACCGTGAGTCTGGTCTTTTTCATGAATTTGATTTTTTGTTCTACAATTTTTCTGCCACTGTGACTGGGACCCTCTGTTGTGATCCCAGTCAGAGTGGTCAGTACTTGTACCTGGGCACCGCCTAGTTTTTCTGGTCTCGGGGTCACGTAGGCTGTGGTTCATTAGTTCTTTGGATTAATTGCTCCCTTGACTTTTTGGTTTTCTTCACGCTCCTTTGCTCCAGATGGAAGGAGACCAATAGCTGTATCTTAGATGACACTCGCAAGCTTTGTGACCCCAGATGCTACTCACCACAGTAGGATGCAGAACTTTGTCTTTATGAACTATGTTGTGCCAAAGGTCCTTCACCTTTGAGCCTAGGAACTTTGTTTCATGAGGTGCTTAGTTGACTAAGAAGTTGCCCAAGAAGTTGCCCTGACTGTGGCCCTTGTGTACTCTGTCTATATTAATATATAAGCAGCACCTACAGTTATGTATGTAGAAATATCCACCACCAAACCTATATCTGCAGGTGGGTGTGTTCCCTTACATCCTCCCACACCTCTTGGCATACCTATCTATCTATGTATCCATTTGTAAATTATTGTTTGTTAATAGTGCTGTTATAGGATTGTCTATGCTATAGTTATACCGTAGTTGCCCTTTGTTCTTGTGTTCCTCTCAATGTCCTCCCTTGCCTTGGTCATGTTTTGTTGACTTCCCCTATATTATGTATTGCCTTTCCCTTCACCAGTATTAACATATATTTTCTATTAGATAATTTTCATTCCCCACCCTCCCATCCCTGTTAACCATCAAAGAATTTTTTTTTCTGTGTGTAAATCTTTTTCTTGTTTCTTTATAGTAATGGTCTCATACAATAGTTATCCTTTTGTGATTGACTTATTTCACTCAGCATAATGTCCTCCAAATTCATTCATGTTGTGAGCTGTTTCGCAGATTCGTCATTATTCTTTATCATTGCATAATATTCCATTGTGCGTATATACCACAGTTTGTTAATGCATTCATCTGTTGATGGGCACTTAGGTTGTTTCCATCTTTTTGCTATTGTGAATAATGTTGCGATGAACATGTGTGTACATATGTCTATTTGTGTCATGGCTCTTATTTCTTTAAGGCATATACCTAGGAGTGGGGTTGCTGGATCATATGGTATTTCTATTTCTAGCTTTTTAAGGAAGCACCATACCATTTTCCATAGGGGTTGTATCATCTTACATTCCCGCCAGCAGTGATAAGAGTTCCAATCTCACCAACATTTGTTATTTTTTTTTTTGATTAGTGACAGTAACGTCAGGGTGAGATGCTATCTCGTTATAGTTTTGGTTTGCATCTCCCTAATGGCTAATGTTCTTGAGCATTTCTTCATGTGTTTGTTACCCACCTGAATGTCTTCTTTGGCAAAGTGTCTGTTCATATCCTTTGTTCATTGGATTTGTTTGTCTTTTTGTTTTTGAGGTGTTAAGGGTTTCTGTAAATCTTAGAGATTAGACCGTTGTCAGATATGTTATAGCCCCAAATTTTTCCCCAGTCTGTAGGTTCTCTTTTTACTCTCTTGGAGAAGTCTTTTGACAAGCATTAGTGTTTAATCTTTAAGAAAAACCTAGTGCCGTCGAGTCGATTCCGACTCATAGCGACCCTATAGGACAGAGTAGAACTGCCCTCATAGAGTTTCCAAGGAGCGCCTGGCAGATTCAAACTGCCAACCCTTTGATTAGTAGCCGTAGCACTTAACCATTACTCCACCAGGGTTTCCACTCTTAATCTTTAAGAGATCCCACTTATCTAGTTTATTTTCTGCTGTTTGTGCATTTGTAGTTATGTTTGGTATTCTATCTACACCATCTAGCAAGGTTCCTAGCATTGTCCCTATTTTTAATTCCATGATCCTTTAAGGTTTTATATTTAGGTCTTTGATCCATTTTGAGTTAGTTTTTGTGTATGCTGTGAGGTATGGGTCCTGTTTCATTTTTTTTACAGAAGGACATCCAGTTTTGCCAGCACCATTTGTTAAAGAGACTGTCTTTTCTTCACTTAATGGACTTTGGCTATTTGTCAAAGATCGGCTGTCCATAGGTGGATGGATTTACCTCTGGGTTCTCAGTTCTGTTCCATTGGTCTATGTGTCTGTCATTATACCAGTACCAGGCTGTATAGCAGGTGCTGAGATTAGGTAGTGTGAGGTCTCCTACTTTGTTCTCAATAATTTCAATAATGCTTTACTTATCTGGGGACTCTTTCCTCTTCATAGAAAGTTGGTGATTAGTTTTTCTATCTTGTTAAAGAATGCTGTTAGAATCTGGATTGGGATTGCATTTTATCTGTAGATCTCTTAGGGTAGTATTGACATTTTCACAATGTTGAGTCTTCCTATCCTAAGCATGGTATGTCTTTCCATTTATGTAGGTCTCTTTTGGTTTCTTGCAGTTATGTTTTGTAGTTTTCTTTGTATAGGTCTTTTATATCCCTGGTTAGATTTATTCCTAAGTATTTTGTCTTTCAGGGAGCTATTGTAAGTGGTATTGTTTCCCTTATTTCCTTTTTGAAGTTCCCTTTGTTAGTGTAGAGGAATCCAACTGATTTCTGTATGTTGATCTTGTATCCTGCTACTTTGCTGAATCCTTCTATTAGCTCCAGGAGCTTTCTCGTGGAATCTCTTTATGTATATGGTCATATCATCTGCGAATAGGGGTAGTTTTATTTCTTCCTTGCCAATTTGGATGCCCTTTATTTCTTTTTCTTGCCTTATTGCTCTATCTAGAACTTCTGGCACAATTGTTGAATAAGAGTGGTGATAAAAGGCACCCTTGTCTGGTTCCTGTTCTCAAGGAAAATGCTTTCAGTCTCTCTGTGTTGCTAATAATATTGGCTTTTGGTTTTGTATAAATGCTGTTTATTATGTTGAGGAATTTCCCTTCTATTCCTATTTTTCAGAGTTTTTATCAGTAATGGGTGTTGGACTTTATCAAATGCCTTTTCAGCATTGATCGAGATTATCATGTCAGTCTTTTGTTTTATTTATGTGCTGGGTTACATTGATTGGTTTTCTAATGTTGAACCATCCTTACATAGCTGGTATGAATCCCACTTAGTTGTGGTGTATTATTTTTTGATGTGTTGTTGAGTTCTATTGGCTAGAATTTTGTTGAGAATTTTTGCGTCTATATTCGTAAGTGATATTGGTCTGTAATTTTCTTTTTTTAGTAGTGTTTGCCTGGCTTTGGTATCAGGGTTATGCAGGCTTCATAAAATGAATTCAGGAGTGTTCCTTCCTTTTCCATACTCCGAAATAGTTTCACTAGTATTGGTGTGAACTCTTCTCTGAATGTTGGGTAAAATTCTCAAGTGAAGCCATCCGGGCCAGGGTTTTTTTGTTGTTGTTGGGAATTTTTCTTTCTTATCTCTTCAATCTTTTCTTGTGTTATGGGTCTGTTTGGTCTTTCTACCTCAATTTGTGTTAGTTTAAGTGGTGGTGTATTTCTAGAAATTTGTCCATTTCCTCTAGGTTTTCAAATTTGTTGGAGTATAATTTTTCATAGTATTCTATTATGATCTTTTTTTTTTTTTTAATTTCAGTTGGTTCTGTTTTAATGTCACCATCTCATTTCTCATCCAGATTATTTACTTCCTCTCCTGTTTTTCTTTTGTCAATTTGGCAGTGGTTTGCTGATTTTATCGATGCTTTCAAGGAACCAACTTCTGGTCTTGGTGATTCTTTCTGTTGTTCTTCTGTTCTCTCTTTCATTTATTTCTGCTCTAATCTTTATTATTTCCTTTCTTCTGGTGTCTGTGGGCTTCTTTTGCTGCTCTCTTTCTATTTGTTTGAGTTGTAGGGTTAATGTTTTGATCTTGACCCTTTTTTGATGTGTGTATTTCTATAAATTGACTTCTGAGCACTACTTTTTGCTGTGTGCCAAAGATTTTTCATTTGAGTTTGGGAATTTTTTTAATTCCATCTTTGATTTCTTCTATTATCCAGTAGTTTTAAAATAAGGTATTATTCAGTTTCCATGTATCTGATGTTTTTCCCTTGCTCTTCCTGTTATTGATTTCTATTTTTATGGCATTGTGATCAGAGAAAATGCATTGTATTATTTCAGTGTTTTGGATTTTATTTAGGCTTGCTTTGTGGCCTAAAATGCTGTCTGTTCTGGAGAATGATCCATGTGTGTTGGGAAAAAACGTATACTTTGCTGCCATTGGGTAGAGTGTTCTGTATATGTCTATGAGGTTGAGTTTGTTGATTGTGGCATTTAGATCTTTTTTATCTTTGTTGAGTTTCTTTCCAGATGTTCTGTCCTTCATAAAAGTTGTGTGTTGAAGTCTCCTACTATTATTGTGGAACTATCTATTTCTCTTTTCAATGCCGTTAGAGTTCGTTTTATATATTTTGGAACCCTGTCATTGGGTGGGTATATATTTATTATGGTTATGTCCTCTTGGTGGATTCACCCTTTAATCATTTATCTTTTATGGCAGATTTTGCTTTAAAGTCTATTTTATTAGAGGTTAATATTGCCACTCCTGCTTTTTTATTGGTTATTGTTTGCTTGATATTATCTTTTTCCAGTTTTGAGTTTTAGCTTACGTCTTTGTGTCTAAGGTATATGTCTTGTAAACAGCATATTGATGGGTCTTTTTTTTCAATCCATTCTGCCACTCTTTGTCTTTTTACTGGTGCATTTAAGGCATTTACATTCAGTGTGATTGTCAAGAGGTATGAGTTTACCATAATAATTTTTTAAATGAACAACAGCTGCATACAAAAATATGAATAATTCTAGAAAAAATAATAATATCGAACAACAGAAACCAGACAAAAGAGTACATATTGTGATTCCATTTAAATGAAGTTCCAGAACAGGTAAAATTAGTCTATGGTGATAGATGTCATGATAATAGTTTACTTTTATAAGGGAAGGTATGCATTGGCTGGGGCAGGAGTGAGACATCTGAGGTTTGGAAAATATTCTATATCTTGATAACGATATATTTAAAAAGCACATACCCAAAGATTTTCTAGACATCGTCAACTACCCATTAAAAATTAATTACAACCCCAAGCCACGTGAATATGTAAAATTTGAGTTATGTATAGTTTGTGCATTTTTACTGCCTGGAGGCTATGTGTTTATTAAAAAAAATGAATGTGCATTAAATGAATGAAGGAATGGGTTAATGAACTGGATCTTCAAAGAGGAAAAGAAAGAAGAAGGTATTACAGTGTAAGAGGGACTTGTTCTGTATTGAGCTTTTAAGCAGTACGTGGTTCTTCAGCTTTTTATACTCTAAGGATGCCCAAAATAATTGCTTATGTACTGCTTTTGCTTAAATAGTAGTTGCCCTTGCTACTTAATTATGATTGCGAGTTAGGAAAAAAAGTCATTATTCGTAAAGCAGACAACAAGTATCATGTGGGACGGGCATTTAATTCACCTTGAGGGCTCTATTAAGCCTTTTGGGACCTGAAGAATATGGCTGATTCCCTTCTGTTTTTCATCGTTTTATGCTTTATGATGGAAGTACAAATTAATTACTCAGACTCTTAAAGGGAGAGAAGAGGAGTAGGCACTCGTGTTTACAAACAGGAACAGGAGCTACTCGGCTGAGGACATTGCCCAAGCCCTCCAAGGCCAAAACGGAATAGTCCTAATTGCTGGGCACCCGGCCACGGGATGGGCCTCTCCCAATCCTTCTCTAGGCGGGGCTCATGGTTAAGCAGTCACCCCGCCACCCTGGCACAGGCCGCGAGCGATCAACAAGTCCGCAGGGGACCGATGGCACAAGCACCGGGGGCTCTGTTGAAACTTGACCCAGCTAAGTCTCCCAGCCCACAGCGGGGAATGTATTCTCAGGAGACGCGGTGCTTAGTGTGTCCATCAGGTGTCGCTGCCCCACAGCCTCCGCGAGCCGCCAAGCAGGCGACGGGGGCCGTGTCTGCCCTACTAGGGACTTGCGGAGCGCGCACCTCACCTGAACTCGCGCCCTGCGCCGCCAGTGCCGCGCGGGGGCGCTGTGTGGCTGTCGGGCTGCGGCGGCCAGCGCGCGGGCTCCGGCTCCTGTGCTGCTCGCAGTCGGCTCTGGGCTTGTACTCTAACCCTCTGTCGTCCCCTGCGAAGGGGCGGGGTCCGACGGCGCGCTGGGAAAGGCGGGCGAGACGGCGCCCGGGTATGTTCTTCCACAAAGGCCGGGAGGCCGAAAGGGCAGCGTCCGAGAGGCCGGAGGAGGAGGCTGACGAGATGCCGCTGTCGCCGCCACCTCGTGGGGACTCCGGAGAGTTCAGCTCGTCCAGGGCCCCCAAGAAGCACAGCACCTTCCACATCTGGCGCTCCAAGAAGAAGCAGCAGCCTCCACCGTCCGACTGTGGAGTGTTCATTCCGCACCCGCTTCCCGCGCCCCTTGGCGAGGGCAGGTAAACTCCTCGCTCCCAGCGCTCCAATCCCACCTTCTCCTCCTTAGGTCCTCTGTCTACTTCTGCCCCCTGACCCTGAGTCCCCTCCATGGTCAGTCCTACTAGACCCCGCTCGGTGAAAGCCCTGGGGTCCGCTTCCTGGGGTAGGAGCTCAACGGGGTTGCGAGGCGCTCAGTCCGGGCCACTGCAGGTGACCAGCTTTCTTGTGGCCTCTGGCTGTAACTGAGCACCTGGGAGAGACACTTGTGCCCACCCATGTGACCTTTATTTTGATTCTTTATGAAAGTAACGAATCTATTAGCTAACAAGAGCTGGAGGGTAAAAAAGCCGTAATGAATGATGATAGGAACTTTACCTTGGATTTATATAAGACTTTTGGAAATACTACTCTTATTGTGAAGACCTCCCAAAACTCTCACAGATGAAATACTTCCATTATCCTCTCATGATCAGAAGGGAGGAGGCCCATTTTACGAATGGAGAAACTGAAAAAGGATAAATGGCTTGTTTGAGGTATCATCAGTGGTAGAATTATGCAGCACCTACTTATTTCAAAGTCTAACTGCCATTGCGACTTTTTTCACGATTTTGTGATGGTTTTACTTTATATGTCGATGGAACCCTGGTGGTGCAGTTGTTATGAGCTCTGACTGCTAACAAAAAGGTCAGCAGTTCGAATCCACCAGCAGCTGCTTGGAAACCTTGTGGGGAAGTTCTGCTTCATCCTGTAGGGTCGCTATGAGTCGGAATCGATTCAACCGCAACGGGTTATTCTATATGTATGTTCATTTTTACTATCTGAATTGACGTATTCATTTTGAACAGTAATCAATTTGAAGTAATAGCAAATTTATGTGGTTGGGGAGATGTGAAATGTTTTTAATGAAAGACACTTGACAATGTCCAGTAAATCCCTCTGCATGGTTTTTAAAAATACACCATGATGACAGTGAGGGCCAGAATAAAATTGTGTTTGTGGAAGATTTGCATTTTAAACACATTTTCCTTTTTATTTCTATAGAGCCTTAATATTGCCATCTATATTCATTCATTTAATCAAAAGAGTTATTGAGCACCAGGCAGTCAGCTAAGTGCTAAGTGTTGGAATATAAAACACCGAGAGTGATCTCTGTGCTCAAAGATTCTTAGTCTCTTGTACAGACCAGTCAACAGTGGGGCAAATGCTACCATAGACGTCAGCACAGATGAGAGCATCCAGGGAGGCTTCCTGAGGAGAGCGACTGTGGTGGCTTAGTCAGACAGAAAGGGGAAGGAACAATATTTCCAGGCAGGAGTTGCACCATGAGCATCACCAACATTAGGAAAAGCATGTGTGGTACTTTCTGAGAAGCACAGTGGTTCAGGCAGTCAGAGTATGTGTGAAGGGGTGAGCAGAAGAGTGATAAGAGGGAAGGCATTTTTTTCTTATATTTTATCACCATAGTGGTAACAGAGCATATTTTAATCTATTCAAAGACTTACTATGCATAATTATGGATTGAAATTTCTAACAAAGTATGTTACTTGATGTATTAAATTTCTAATGAAATGCTACTAAATAACATTTAATATTTTTTTCTGTTACCTCAGTAAATATATGAAACACTTCCATAGTAGTTTTTCTTGTCTGACCTAGTTCTGTTATTTCCTATCAAAATGCAGTAATATGCAGGTATAGATCATTTATTCAGGTGAAAATACATTTTAGACTAAAATTTTAAATAGGGGCTTTTGCTTCTCTGCTTGAATGAGCCTCTTGCATTTTAGTTCAGTCTTTAAGTACTCCTTTCTTTCAGAACTGTGATGAACTTTGTACTAACAAATGTTCTGAAGACTAAACGTACTGGTCTGTCTTTGGGATATTTTTCTAGTTAGATTATCTTTATAATATTTCATTTACTTCTGAGAGAACGTAGCTGTTTCTAAAGAGAGGACTAAAGCAATTAGGTTTCTAGTGGTTCTTGGCCAGTGTGGCTCTTTTGAGCCATCTGACCACATTCATTCATTTCTGTCCAAAACTGGAAGGTGGGGGAACTCGGCTGGGTATGTAGCTCTTACCATGGCCCTCTGCATAAGGAGGGACAGTCAGGCAGCCACACTTATTTGCTGGGCTCATATGATTAATATTATGGGCTTTCAGTCAGACAAAAATGAATTTATGCCTTGGCTATGTGACCTTGGGTATGTTTCTTCATCTATCTGAATCTCAGTTACCTCATTTGTAAAATGGAGACAATAGTAATACTTACATTATAGAGCTGTTGTGAATATTAAATGAAAGCTTATGTTATTAAATGTAAAATCCTTTCCATACTTTGGGCACAAAGTAAAAACTCAGTAAATATAAAATAATGATCATCCTCATTATTTTAAAAGCAAAGGAGCTATGACAGAAGAAATGGAGTAATAGTGTTGGATGGAAAAAGGTGATTCTCTTCCTAGAATAGCTTACCATTCCAGTGATGGTTTGAAGTTTACTGATGTAAAATGTCTGTGCTGTGCAAATACTTGTGACTCTTGGTGTAGATGTTCTAAAAATCAATGCCTGTCACTTTTTTTTTTCTTTACATGAACTAATTTGAACATGGTTTCCTCTTTCCCCAAAATTCATCCTTTTTGCTTCTTTCAGCCTGGTTTTGGTAAACACATTAATATGATGTTATTTTTCATAGAAATAGAGTAGTTACTCTTCTGGGTCAGCCCTATCTGTTGCCATCAGACAGCCCAGTGATGTGCATAGAGAAGGCATGGCAAACTGTGAGCAGACTTTCCTTAGCTGCCAGTAATGGCACTGTCATTTGTAAGGATTTTGACTGATACTCTATTTTGTAAACAATTTATTGAGAGAGTGGATTCTTTGCCTAGGTTCAAATGCCCAGTCTACTTAATGTAACACTCAGCTGTGTCATCCTCGGTAAGTTTTTAACCTCTCTGTGCTTCAGCTGGAATCCCTGGGGCATAGTGGTTAAGTGTTACAGCTGCTAACCAAGAGGTCGGCAGTTCAAATACGCCAGGTGCTCCTTGGAAACTCTATGGGGCAGTTCTACGCTGTCCTATAGGGTGGCTATAAGTCAGAATCGACTCGACGGTAGTGAGTTTTGGGTGCCTCAGGTTCATCATCTCCAAAATGGGAATAATAAGTGGGTTGTTAAAAAATTAAATAAGCTAATGCATGTGAAGTACTCAGAACAGTGACTGGCACTTTGTGAGTGCCCAATAAATGTGAATTGTTTCTCTTACTCTTACTAATACTCTGCCTATACTTCCTTTTGGGTAGTAATTTTACTTTTTGCTGTATGATGGAAATGGTGCTTCCTTTTTATTTTCCCTATTTAAGGCACCCAGTGTTTTGATTAGAAATGAACTATTAGCTAAAAGTCAGTGCAGTGAATTAAAATGATCATCTTCACACTGAATTGAAACCCAAACCTAGACACAAATATTAATGTTCTCTGCTGTGCTGGAAATCGTGGGTAGGCCTTGTAATCCTCTGAAAATCAGCAGATTAGTTTCCGTCCAGGCTAAGTACAGCCAATGCCAGAAACAGAGCTTCTTCAGTGGGTGGGCGGACGCCTACCTTGGAGTCAGGATACTGGCTCGAGCTTCAGGGCTATAAACTTCCCTTAGCTTTTCTGTTCTTTAGTGAACCTTTCCCTTCTATAAAAGAAAAGCAACTTACTCCTTGTCTATATCTCTAGAATGTTGTGAGAATACCAAAAAAAACAAACAAAAACAACCCAACCCATTGCCTTTGATTCAATTCAGACTCATGGCAATCCCATGTGTTACAGAGTAGGACTGCTCCATAGGGCTTTCTTGACTGTAATCTTTACAGAGCAGGTCTCCAGGCCTTTCTTTTATGATGCCGCTGGGTGGGTTCTAACCACCAACCTTTAGGTTAGTAGCTGAAGACAAACTCTTTACACGACCCAGGAATCAGAATTGTGAAGATAAACTATAGTTATTTGGAGGATTTTTTTTTTTCTTCAGAGAAAGAACAATCATTTAAAATGTTTTATGGAAGCATTCTAGAACCATAAAGTGTTAGTCTTCGTGACTTAAAATTGATTCTGGTTTCTAGTCTTTTGTGACTGGTTTAGTGTTTGAAACTCTAAAAAGGTTTCATTATTTTCTAACACAAAGGACATAGCCAGATAAGTCTATTTTTGTTTTATTTACTGTTAAATCTAAACTGGTTGATATTGAGTTATTTCCCTTATTTAGCTTATGCCAAAGGAAAGACTTAAATTTTAGGTTTATTTCGTTTCACCACTGATAAACCAGGCATTTAAATTTTCGCTCTGTCACTACTAGCTATGAGCTCCTGGAGAGGTTACCACCTAATTTCGGTTTCATGATCTGTGACCTACCTCTTAGCGCTGTTTTGAGAATTACAAATATGTATTTAAAATGATTAACACCGTGCCTGGCAGGTAACAGGTGCTCAGTCAGTAGGAGCTCTGAGAGCATACTGCCGTGGAAAAAACATGGACTCTGGTGCTGAATGGACTCAGTTGCAAATCAGCCTCTGCCACTGGGATAAGCTTTTAACCTCTTTAAGCCTCAGTTTCCTCATCTATAAAATGGAAAAGATAACATTTACCTTACAGGCTCTATAAGGGTTAGATATTGTACATGCAGAACATCTAGCACAGGGCCTGGACCAAAGCAGCTGCTCCGTAGATGAAAGCTGCTGGTAGCAGGGGGATAGTGACACTGATGGTTACTCTAATTGTTCTTGTCTTTGTGGTAATGGTAGTAATTGTTCTTGTCTTTGTGGTAATGGTAGTAATTGTTCTTGTCTTCGTGGTAATGGTAGTAGCATTAGTAAATACACTTTTACTTTGTAAGTAGAGTCAAACATAATTTCAGAAGCTCAAAAGAAGATGCCACCAGATCTGTCAACCCTTTAAGTACCTTCAGGTATCTGGAATGTTGTGAAGATGTTAATGTTAGTCTATAAAAGGGCAACCTTTTATGCATTCAGTGACAGAAAAGTCACTTAGGAACTGAGATAGACTTTATACTTGAAGTTAGAGGAGTCTCTCCAGAAGTGATTGTAGAGTCTGAATTTAGCGTAGGATAATTCTTTGCCACTTATCTGTGTCATGGGCTCACTTCAACACCCTCTATTTCTACACTTTCAGTCACAAAATTACAGTCCCCTCTCATGTAATTGAAACTTCTTATCTCAGCGGGTCTTTTAAAAAAAAGAACAAAAAACAAACCTGTTGCTGTCAACTCAATTCCGACTCATGGTGATCCTATAGGACAGAGTAGGGCTGTGCCATAGGGTTTCCAGAGAGCATCTGGTGGATTCAAACTGCTGACCTTTTGGTTAACAGCTGTAGCTCTTAACTACTACACCACCAGGGTTTTGTCTCTTAGGAGTATACTATTGATTGTTGCAACAGCTAAGTTCATTGACTCATTTTCTTTATTGTAGAATATGTTGAATATTCTTTTTGTAGAAAATGTGGTTTATAGTAAAAATCTTAGTACCCTACATCCTCAAAAAATTGTATAATCCAGTTCATTTCATTCCACTAAAATGGCGTATGCAGCTTTTGCATTCAATTGTGGATATTATAGTCACATTTAAAAGAAGTTACATCATGGATAGCTCACACACACACACACACACACACACACACACACACACACACACAGAGTGCCTAGGTGGCGCAGTGGTTAAGAGCTTGCCTGGTAACCAACATGTCGGCAGTTCAAATCCAGCAGCGGCTCCTTGGAAACCCTATGGGGCAGTTCTACTCTGTCCTGTAGGGTCGCTATAGGGTTGCTATGAGTCAGAATTGACTTGACAGCAATGAGTTTGGGTTTTTTTGTTATACATATAACTTACATATCCCATTCGAATGCGTGAGTAATCAAAGGAGGGGGGACCACAGATTATCAGTGTTTAGGGCTCTCACATGCCTGAATCCGGCCCTAGCCTCATGAAAATACCGCTGTGGATTCAGGTATATGAGAAAGGAGTCTTTACACCAGAGTAAGCACTTGCTTGTGCTGTTTTTACAGCAAGCTGTGCCTTGGCTGGATTGGTCTGTTTGGTGGTAGTAAAACAATGACAGGGATCCCACATTGCACAGGATCATTTTGACAAAGAACCAGGAGACCCCAAGGACGTACAAGTGAGGCAGAGAAGCCAAAGTCCGTCCATGGTGTTCCATCTTTTCACACTGACAAATTATAGACAAGACCCGTATAGATTACACCCGTCGCTCATACAGAAAAACGAAGCACGGAATTAACAAGCGCCTTTTGTTTTTTACCTTCCCATAAATGGCAATTAAATGAGTAAAAGTACTTTGCTGTTAGGCTTGGCAAAGTATTCTATGGTGATGAAAATTGGCTGCTGGCTGTATTTATTACTGCTGTGTGACATTTCAAGCCAGTGGCCCTAACTGAGCCTCATTCATTACAAGTTAGGATTATAGTATCCCAAAGATAGAATATCTACAGCTCAAATAAGAGATCTGGCCAACAGCTGTGTAAAGACACTATGCATAATATGCCTCTGAGTTTCTTTTTTCGCAATTAGTTAATAGGCAGTAGCATAAGTTCCTAATAGTTCTTTGGGTTCTCTAGTTAGATAGTTCTTTGTGTTATAATTGGAGTCAATGGACAAAATAATATGAATAAGATAAGAAAATAGCGGAAGAGTTTTGTTTATAATAGGAATTTCCGATCATGTCTGTGAAAACGTTCTTTCCTATCAAAATTTGATGGAAAGATACAGTTTAAAATACACTGTGTGGATCAGGCATTGTGCTGAGTGCTTTACAAATATTAACTCACTACGAGTAATTCATAACACCCCAAGAGTTGTTGCTGAATCTCTAAGAGGTGGGTACGTACTATTATTATTCCCATTTGAGGAAAATGAGGTGGGGGGGTAGATAATTGGACCATAATCACAGAGCTTTTAAGGTGCGGGACTTGGATTGCCCCCTAGGTTGTCTTGAGTCCTTTGGTTAATCACTGTGGTTATTGCTGCCTTCTTTATATTCCCAGAATAAGCATATTTAATCTCTAGATCTCATAAGCAGAAATTATATATAAGAAATTAAATGAATTTTTGGTATTAGACAATTTCTATGTTAACTAAAAAAAAAAAAAACCTGTTGCCATCGAGTTGATTCTGACTCATAGCAACCCTGTAGGACAGAGTGGAGCTGCCCCACAGGGTTTCCAAGGAGGAGCTGGTAGATTTGAACTGCTGACTTTTTGGTTAGCAGCAATTCATAGAAATATAAGTACATCGAAATATTGGAAAAAAAATATATTTTAAAGCAGAAGTTCAAAAGTGTATGTTATAAATGAAAGTATAGTGTCTAGATCCTGAGTTCAGCATTTCTGCCCAAACTTTATCAGGAAATGGCATAACAAAGAGGGAGACTAGAGCCAGTTAGAATGCAAGGTCAGAGAAAAGTAGCCAAATAAAAAACAAATAAACAAAAAACCTGGTTGTGGTTGAGTCCACTTCAACTCATGGCAACCCCATGTTTGTAACAGTAAAACTATGTTCCATAGTTTTTAAAGGCTGATTTTTTGGATTTAGATTGCCTGGCCTTTCTTCCAAGGCACCTCTGGGTGGATTTGAACTGCCAGCCTTTCAGTTAGCAGTCAATAGCATTAACTGTTTGCACCACCCAGAATCTTAAAGTAGCTAGATAGGGAGCCCTTTAAATCTACACTTACTGCTTAGGCTGGGTGGGGATAGCAGAATCTCTCAAGTAGTTGCTCCAGCAGTTGAGGCTGAAAGCTGCCCCTTGCTGCTCTAACTTTAGGTCTCTAGAAACCCTGCTGCTTGGATTCTTTGGTTTTACTTCTTGATTTGTCCTGGGGGATTCCCTGGCAACCAATACAAATCCCACTTACATTTACCTTATGCTTCACAAATTAAAAATCAGTGTTGATGTTTTATCCCATTTGAGGCTCACAGTAGCTCTGTGAAGTAAGCCCATACCCTCATTTTATAGATGAGGAAATTGAAGTCCAAAGAAGGTAATGCTAGACGGAAGAAGCAGGACTGAAACTCAGGTCTTGTGATGTCTAGTCAGCTGTTCTTTTGGGCACCTTGGATTGCAGACTATACCACTCCACTCTTGCCCTATACTTGCCTTTGACATGAGCCCTACTGACTCATAGCTTTCTGATGACTTATTCCCCCTGGAAATCTTCTCCCTAGTTTCATAAACCAACACCTATGAGACTGTCTGATCCCTAGATTGAGTTATTCAGCCAGTGCACACACTATAGTCTTTTTCCTGGCATACTGAACACTTCCAGAGTTTCTGTTATAATTAGTGTCTTACCCACTACCTTAAAAAAAATTCAAGTTTTCATTAAAAAGTAAAACTTTGATAAACCATATTATATAATGACAAAATGTCATTTAAAATTATAGGGTCTATCCATATTGCACCCATGCAATACTCCCTTTATGGGCTTAAAGCAGTGCTGGTGCTGTGACATGTAGGATATTTTGTTTATGATTTGTCATTTTATTGTTTTTATAATGTTAATGGATTCACAAATATCCCAAGACAGCACAATTTGATTGTTTTTGCATCTGCTATGAGAAAAAGATATGGTAGTCGAAGCAAACTGTTGACTTTCACGTTGAAATACAGTATCTCCTTTATCATGTGTGTTATATTCAAACCTAAGACCTGGCCCTTTTCAAGTGTGTGAACTGGAGGCTCACCCAGGCATTGCCAGCCATTCTTGGCAGTACTACCTTGAAAATGTTGGCTTGCTTCCCTACTATTTAGCTTCCATGGACTAAGTGGTGGTTGTTATCTGCAAAATGAGAAAATGTAGTTACACCAAGGGTGGATTATAAAACTATTCTCTTTTAGTATCGGCTACCCAAAACAATTTTGTCTGTAGTGGATTCAGTTATCGATCAGGAGTCCTTCAGCGGAGCCCACTTTGGACTGAAACAAGAGCACTCATATTCCCATGTGTGTAAATAAACATGTTTAAACAAGCTAGTCTACAACTAGAATTTGGATTTTTTTTTTTAAGATAAAAAGAACAAAGCACAACTGAATATCTGGCATTTGTTTAAAATTTTGACTTCTACTGATTTGCATTTTGTGGTTGTCCTAATTTCACCCTGTAAGAAGTTTTGCATACTTTGACCTAGAAGTCTTAGTGGCTAGTCCGCTGTTGGCAATTAATTGTACCCTTCCCTGTTATTTCAATTTTATTAGAAGATCCCTTTTTTGCCTTGAAAATATTATGCTAAGTAAAAGAAGCTGGTCAAAAAGACACATATTATATGATTCCATTCATGTAAAATGCCCAGAATAGGAAAAGCTATAGAGACAGAATTAGTGGTTTTTTTTTAGGGCTAGAAGAGATGGAAAGATTAAAAAGTGATGCTAAAGGGTCTAGGGTTTCTTTTTGAGGTTTTGAAAATGTTCTAAAATTGGTTGAGGTGATGATTGCACATATGTGAATATACTAAAAGCCATTGAACTTGTACCCTTTAAATGAATAAATTGTGTGGTATGTAAATAATTTCTCAACAAAGCCTCCTCAAAGGAACAACCAATCTTGGGTGCAGGTGATACCTGCTGAAGATGCAGGGAGGATGTGCCTTCTTTATCTCGGAGAAGGCTGCCAGAAATTTATGCACCGCCTTCCTTTTTCACTACAGGATTTCTGGTTGCCCTTCTCTGTGTGTAGGTGTACACTGGCTACCATTCCACTAATTTACAAAGCCAGCAGAAGTTGCCAGAAGTTAAACAAAGAGGAGCCCAATTTATATCTTAATGCTACTCAGCAACTGATAAAGAGGAAAAGTGACAGCCAGTTGGGTTTGAGGATGTTTATTGAGGAAAACGAGCTTGGCAGGGGAAATAGAGGAGGAGAATTCTTTTCAGCCGGATAATTCCCAACCTCTCCCTTATGACTTAAATAAATAAGGAACTTTTGTTAAGAGTAAGTAGGAGAGGGGCATGAATAATTAGTGAATACCTATTATGTGACAGTTGCTTTCATATTCAGTGTTGTTGTTAGGTGCCCTCGAGTCGGTTCCGACTCATAGCAATACTACGCACAACAGAACGAAACACTGCCCGGTCCTGCGCCATACTTACAATCCTTGTTATGCTTGAGCTCATTGTTGCAGCCACTGTGTCAATCCACTTTGTTGAGCGTCTTCCTTTTTTCCGCTGACCCTGTACTCTGCCAAGCATGATGTCCTCCTCCAGGGAATGATCGCTCCTGACAACATGTCCAAAGTATGTAAGATACAGTCTTGCCATTCTTGCCTCTAAGGAGCATTCCGGCTGCACTTCTTCCGAGACAGATTTGTTCATTCTTTTGGCAGTCCATGCTATATTCAATATTCTTTGCCAACACCACAATTCAAAGGCGTCAACTCTTCTTCGGTCTTCCTTATTCATTGTCCAGCGTTCACGTGCATAGGAGGCGATTGAAAATACCATGACTTGGGTCAGGCGCACCTTAGTCTTCAGGGTGACATCTTTGCTCTTCAACACTTTGAAGAGGTCCTTTGCAGCAGATTTGCCCAGTGCAATGTGTCTTTTGATTTCTTGACTGCTGCTTCCATGGCTGTTGATCGTGGATTCAAGTAAAATGAAATCCTTGACAAATTCAATCTTTTCTCCATTTTTCATGACGTTGCTCCTTGGTCCAATTGTGAGGATTTTTGTTTTCTTTATGTTGTGGTGTAATCCACACTGAAGGCTGTGGTCTTTGATCTTCATTAGTAAGTGCTTCAAGTCCTCTTCACTTTCAGCAAGCAAGATTGTGTCATCTGCATAAGGCAGGTTGTTAATGAGCCCTCCTCCTTTCCTGATGCCCCGTTCTTCATCATATAGTCCAGCTTCTTGGATTATTTGCTCAGCATACAGATTGAATAAAAAAAATATGGTGAAAGAATACAACCCTGACGCACACCTTTCCTGACTTTAAACCAATCAGTATCCCCTTGTTCTGTCCAAACAACTGCCT
This sequence comes from Loxodonta africana, assembly GCF_030014295.1. Classification (NCBI taxonomy): domain Eukaryota; kingdom Metazoa; phylum Chordata; class Mammalia; order Proboscidea; family Elephantidae; genus Loxodonta; species Loxodonta africana. The sequence goes on from NC_087342.1 coordinate 170,178,484, forward strand.
CTTGATCTATGTAAAAGTTCCTCATGAGCACAATTAAGTGTTCTGGAATTCCCATTCTTCTCAGTGTTATCCATAGTTTGTTATGATCCACACAGTCGAATGCCTTCACGTAGTCAAAAAAACACAGGTAAACATTCTTCTAGTATTCTCTGCTTTCAGCCAGGATCCATCTGACATCAGCAATGATATCCCTGGTTCCACGTCCTCTTCTGAAACTGGCTTGAATTTCTGGCAGTTCCCTGTCGATATACTGCTGTAGCCGTTTTTGAATGATCTTCAGCAGAATTTTGCTTGCGTGTGATATTAATGATATTGTTCTATAATTTCCACATGTGGTTGGATCACCTTTCTTGGGAAAAGGCATAAATATGGATCTCTTCCAGTCAGTTGGACAGGAAGCTGTCTTCCATATTTCTTGGCACAGACGAGTGAGCACCTCCAGCGCTGCATCTGTTTGTTGAAACATCTCAATTGATATTCCACTAATTCCTGGAGCCTTGTTTTTCGCCAATGCCTTCAGAGCACCTTGGACTTCTTCCTTCAGTACCATTGGTTCCTGATCATATACCATCTCTTGAAGTGGTTGAATACTGACTAATTCTTTTTAGTATAATGACTCTGTGTATTCCTTCCATCTTCTTTTGATGCTTCGTGCATCATTTAATATTTTCCCCGTGGAATCCTTCACTATTGCAACTCGAGGCTTGAATTTTTTCTTCAGTTCTTTCAGCTTGAGAAACGCCGAGCGCGTTCTTCCCTTTTGGTTTTCTATCTCCAGCTCTTTGCACATGTCATTATAATACTTTACTTTGTCTTCTCGAGAGGCCCTTTGAAATCTTCTGTTCAGTTCTTTTACGTCATCAATTCTTCCTTTTGCTTTAGCTGCTCGATGCACAAGAGCAAGTTTCAGAGTCTCCTCTGACATCCATCTTGGTCTTTTCTTTCTTTCCTGTCTTTTCAGTGACCTCTTGATTTTTTTGTTGATGATGTCCTTGATGTCATTCCACAACTCGTCTGGTCTGCAGTCACTAGTGTTCAGTGAGTCAAATCTATTCTTTAGATGGTCTCTAGATTCAGGTGGGATATACTCAAGGTCATATTTTGGTTCTTGTGGACTTGCTCTGATTTTCTTCAGTTTCAGCTTGAACTTGCATATGAGCAATTGATGGTCTGTTCCACAGTTGGGCCCTGGCCTTGCTCTGACTGATGATATTGAGCTTTTCCATCGTCTCTTTCTACAGAGGTAGTCAATTTGATTTCTGTGTGTTCCATCTGGCGAGGTCCATGTGTATAGTCGCTGTTTATGTTGGTGAAAGAAGGTATTTGCAATGAAGGAGTCATTGGTCTTGCAAAATTCTATCATTCAATCTCCGGCGTTGTTGCTATCACCAAGGCCATATTTTCCAACTACTGATCCTTCTTTTTTGTTTCCAACTTTCGCATTCCAATCGCCAGTAATTACCAATGCATCTTGATTGCACGTTCGATCAATTTCAGACTGCAGCAGCTGATAAAAATCTTCTGTTTCTTCATCTTTGGCCCTAGTGGTTGGTGCATATATTTGAATAATAGTCGTATTAATTGGTCTTCCTTGTAGGTCTATGGATATTATCCTATCACTGACAGCATTGTACTTCAGGATAGATCTTGAAACGTTCTTTTTGACGATGAATGCAACACCATTCCTCTTCGAGTTGTCATTCCCCAGCATAGTAGACTATATGATTGTCTTATTCAAAATGGCCAATACCAGTCCGTTTCAGCTCACTAATGCCTAGGATATCGTGTCTGTCAGTTTGTTGTACTGTGGGGGCTTTTGTGTTGCTGTGATGCTGGAAGCTATGCCACTGGTATTCAGATACCAGCAGGGTCACCCATGGAGGACAGGTTTCAGCTGAGCTTCCATAGTAAGACAGACTAGGAAGAAGGATCCGGCAGTCTACTTCTGAAAAGCATTAGCCAGTGAAAACCTTATGAATAGCAGTGGAACATTGTCTGATATAGTGCTGGAAGATGAGCCCCCGAGCTTGAAAGGCACTCAAAAGATGACTGGGGAAGAGCTGCCTCCTCAAAGTAGAGTTGGCCTTAATGATGCGGATGGAGTAAAGCTTTCAGGACCTTCACTTGCTAGTGAGGCACGACTCAAAATGAGAAGAAACAGCTGCAAAGATCCATCAGATTCAGTATATCCCATTTAATCATTGTACTAGCTCGGCAAAGCAGTGATTCTATCCCCATAGACTTGAGAAAACAACCCAGGAGATGTAAAGTAGCTTGCCTAAGCTGATGTAGCTAGTAAATGACAGAGCAGTGTTTAAACCTAAGTCTTTCTGACCCCAAAGCTCATAAAATTTTCGCCACACTATGGGAAAACCAAAGCTCATCGAGCAAGGAGCTGTTAGAGAGTTCCTGTATGGGAGGTAGCTAACTGGAGAATAGAGGCATCTAGTAGAAATGTAGGTATCCATCTACTCTCAGAGATATCACCCTTTAAAAAACCAGGAAGGAAGCATTTCCCTGGTCCCATGTAGAGAAGGGGACTATCCAGGAATGAAGAGTTCATGTGCATTGGGAAGTCCATGGGGCACCCCTGTTTTCCTGGGAACCTCTGACTTGAGGCAGTTCTACTGAGAATCAGTGACTCAGTCGCTCAAGTGCTAACTAAACTTGTTGCACCTGATTTCCAATAACCTAAAAGCCACAAAGTCTTACTACCTGCTGCTGGGATGATTCACAGAGTATGTAAAGGAATCTAAGGTGAGAAATAACATGGATTTCCCACTCTGTGTAAAGATTAATCACAGTCTCAAAAGAGGAAAGAAAATGCTGGTATAACCAACTCCACATTTATAGGTAATACTGTTGGCTTGAAAGAAGTAGATCTAGAAGGGTTTGATGTAAAAGGATTACGAAAATCCTTTAAATAAGCTTTGTCTTTATAGGAGCTAGTAATTTTGTCTTTAGTACCCATTACTCTCAAAATCTAATTTTAGTTTGACTTATGTATTTGAGCGGTTTAAAAATTACATTTCAAAATACTCCGTAATTTTGATGAATATCACTATATGCATAGAATTAATTCATATTAGGTCATAGAAAGGAATAAATTTCTTTTTCCACTATAAAAGACGGAAATTTTCTATGCTGTAGAGTTTAGATTTAATGTAGCTGTTTTAGGAGCTGTGGTGGTGCAGTGGTTAAAGCACTTGGCTGCTAATCAAAAGGTTGGCAGATTGAACTCACTAGCCATTCCGTGGGACAAAGATATGGCAGTCAGCTTCCATGAAGATCAAAGCCTTGGAAACCCTATGGGGCAGTTCTGCTCTGTCCTATAGGGTCACTAGGAGTCGGAATCAACTTGACAGCATTTGTGATTATTTAAAGCATAAATAATCATAGCCATTAATACAGTTCAGTTTCCAGAGTACAGCCAGGAATTTGCTACTTTATCTTAAACCACACTCTCTGCTAAGCTCTGCTTATTATAGACTTTCTCTAATTCTAAAAACAATTATCCAGTGATAATAGCAGTTGAAGCATCAGGTTTATTTCTTTATTTTATGACCCAAGTAACTGAGTAAAAGTATCTCTCAAAAGCAGTCTTAATTTTTTTTGAGACATTATGACCAGAGATTGGTATTGATGTATGTCTGTCACACTCAGGAAGGTAAGTAAACGTGAGAGTGAATTTATTCATTAAACAGGTGTAATTCATTTATTAAACAAACATTCATGGATGCCTGCTGTGTGTGAGGCCCTGGTGTTTGGGCTGGAAAACCAGTTCAGGCTGTAGTATTGGGAAACTGAGTCCCACTTCCCTGACTTCCGGAGAAGTTGCAATATTCACTGTTAAAATAATGAAAACTTACCACATTTACCATTATCGTAAGAAGAGAAAATATACAAACATGTACAAGACAGAGGCTGTGAGATACAGGAAATTAAGCCTCATAGAGGATGATGCTGTTAGTTGCCGTTGAGTCAATTCCAACACATGACGACCCTGTGTGTGCAGTGTAGAACTGTTCCATAGGGTTTTCAAGGCTGTGGCCTTTCAGAAGCAGATCGCCAAGTCTGCCTTCCAAGATGCCTCTGAATGGGTTTGAACTGCTTTCAGCTAGTTGTCGAGCACATAATTGTTTGCATCACCCAGGAACTCTCATGGAGGATAGGGAATTTATAATTCTTGGCTCTCCACACTATTACTGCTAAAGGAATGCCAAAGAAAGCTTAATGATACTTGTGTATGTGTATGTGTATGTGTATGTGTATGTGTATGTGTATGTGTATGTGTATGTGTATGTGTATGTGTATGTGTATGTGTATGTGTATGTGTATGTGTGTATACACATGATCCAGTTATATGTATAAAAATTCTTTGTATCTATAGGCATATTTCTAAGGAGGCTTTATGGCACAGTGGTTAAGCACTCGGCTGCTAACTGAAAGGTCAGTGCTTTGAACCCACCAGCTGCTCCTTGGGAGAAAGATGTGGCAGTCTGCTTCCTTAAAGATTTACAGCCTTGGCAACTCTATGGAGCAGTTCTGCTCTGTCCTATAGGGTCGCTATCAGTCAGAATTGACTCGATGGCAATGGGTTTGGGTTTTTTACAGCCATATTTCTATCTGTATCTACAGATACAGACATACCTACATTCTATCACTAAGCACTTATATATGTACTTAGTGCTAGATTGCTTACATGGTAAATTAAGCATATGCTTATGACATCACCAAAGCAAGGATGAGAGAGAAAAAAAAAATCCAGACATGCCTGGAAGTTTTATGTTATTTCAGAATGTTAAAAATTTTGTTTTAGGGTTTAGGACTGTTTTTATTTTGAAAGACATAAAGGGGTGGGGAAGGCACGCTCTTTTCAGTGCTTAGAGTTTCTAAAGATCATAACACAGACCTCTATACATACTTTACTCAAAGAGCTGCTGGGAGGAAAAGAAAAGTATGGGCACCAATAGAGAAATGTGCCCAGGTTTTTTTTTTCCCCCTGTATTCCGCATGTGAGTTGGATTTCAGGTCCGAAAGTATCACTTGATCTTCCTTGGGAAGTCCTGATTGGTTGATGTCACTTTTTAAACGTCTTGTTCAGTTCTGTGGAAGTGGTCAGACCAGTGAACATCCCAAGGCATTGTTCTTTTGTGATTGATATTGTTTCTATTTACTGATAGAGTCTACATTTGTCTTAGCTATTTTAGCAACCTCACCATGTAGTTACAATGATCCATAATCTCACCATCTATAGATAACACTATTAACATTCTATTCTTTTCTTATGCATATTTTCATATGCCCTAAAGATGAAATTATGAAGGCAGAAATTTAGGTGCCTTTTGTATCCTGTTTTGTTTTTCATTTAACGTTGTATTCTAAGCATTTTTCCACTTCGTTAACACAGGTAAGATAGTTTTCTTTATCATTCCCCTGTTGCTGGACATTTAGGTTCTTTCTAATTTTTTTATTATTATGATTAATGCTGTAGTGAACATCTTTGTGTGCAACCTTTGTCCACATTTTAGACCTCAGTCTCTGGATATTCTGAGTACACCTCTGGGTCCATAGTCCACCCTACTCTGTGCCCCAGAGGCTGTGTTTATGGACCTCATGGACCAAGTTCTTTCGCCCTCTGGCTTCTGGGTAGGTTCAGCTAATGGAAGGCTTTGGAGGAGAGACGAGGAGCAGGAGGTCAGACTAGAGTCTGGTAGTGGCTTTGTTACTGTGCTGAAGGCCACAACCTTGGATGAATGGACCTCTGTTACAGCCCAGCTCTTGCTGGTTCCTGTACTAACTCCCTCCTCTAGCCTCTAGGTCTAAGGGTAGTAATGGTTTCCTGCTGTTGAAGGCCCTGGGCTGCTTCACCGTTCCTTACTGGTTTTCCCTAACCTGCCCACATCTTATAAATAGTCAATTCTTTAAATACTTTTTAATCACCTCTTTGTGTGTACCATCTGTTCCCTGCTCAGATCCTAACTGACATTATCTAAATGTAGGTGGTTTGCTCTTTTCATTATATCTTATCTTTGGGGCTTTGTACTAAAAAAAAAAAAAAAATTTTTTTTTTTTTTTTTTACAGATGGGTAAAACATAGTTCAGAGCTAGAGGCAGGAGTTAGATTAGTTCAAGTCTGAGCTAGTGTTAATGAAAAATGGGAATAGACTGAATTAAAGTACTCTATTTTTGTAATAGAAACATGGAAACCCTGGTGGCATAGTGGTTAAGTGCTGTAGCTGTTAACCAAAAGGTCAGCGGTTTGAACCCAACAGGCACTTTTTGGAAACTCTATGGGGCAGGTCTGTTCTGTCCTATAGGGTCTCTATGAGTCGGAATCAACTTGACAGCAACAGGGTTTTTTTTCTTTTTTTAAAGAGAAATATAAGCAAATTTCTATTAAACAGAAAGAAGGGAGCAATGAATTCTGCATGCTGTGTGGACACCTGCACTTAAATGACCAGGGCGATACCTTCCCTTCCAGATGTTTCTAGTTCTTTTGTTTCATTTGGGTATCATTGGTTTAATTTGTTTCATTTTTGTTTTCATTGTGGGCTTTTGTAGCTAATCCCCTTGTTTTTTCTCCTGTTTTTGGAGAGCTTGCATATTCACATATACAGTTCTCTATATACAAGTAAGTAACAGTATTCCCTCTTCATCCTCATGACCTCTTTCTTATAGAAAACACTCTCAGGTTTTTGTGAGCTGAGTGGATAACATGTTTTTGGCATTCCTCCATATATGGGCAATAACCTTCTTAGTCCTTAAAGGAAAACATAGCAAGCAGTTAATTCATTCTCTTTTACTTCAGTTCTAAAATTTTATAATTTTGCAGAACAAATGCCAAAGTAGTCAGCATGCTTACTAGGGGCTGTTAACGCTTTTAACAGATCTTTTAAAACAAATCATAATATCCTGTATGGTTACTGTGCAATCATTGGCAGAATTCCTGGCTGAAAGAGAGTACTGAGGCTTATGCATGGACTCAGTGGGTCACTCAGTAGTCCTTTTTTTCTGATCAATTTGATTTATTTTAGGAAATGTCTCTGTCGATCTGATATTCAGATTATATTTCATGTTGTTAGAAATATGAATTATTACAAGTGTATTTTGCCACAGGTATAAAATAAGGACTCTTGTGGTTGTTAGCTGCCATTGAGTCGATTTGGACTCGTGACGAACCATGCATGCAGCGTAGCACTGATCCATAGGGTTTTCAAGGCTGCATCTTTACGGAAGCAGATTTCCAGGCCTGTCTTTCGAGGCATCTCTGGGTGAGTTCAACTGCCAACCTTTGGCTAGTATTCAAGAACTTAACCATTTGCTCCACCCAGAACTCCAAAATAAGGTTAATTCATTTAAAATTCCATATGCAAAATTCCCACCGTTTACCAGTGACCACATATAGTGATGGGAGAAAACAAAAACACACTGGTGTAGAAACAAGAAGGCCTGGGTTTTAATCCTTGTTTCCTCATTTGCGAATTATGTGACTTTGGGCAAATTGCCCAAGCTCTTTTGTGCTTCAGGTTATTCATCAATAAAGTGGGGGTGATACCAACCTGCCTGCCCCCTCACCAGGCTGTTGTGGGGCTCCTTTGAAACGCAATGTGGAAGTGTGGTGAGAACGTGAGCCCCATACACACATAAGCTCCTTCCTTTGGCCCACCCCTTGGTTCTTTTCTAGAAGCCTTGTAAATTCTTTTCTCTTTTCTTGTGGTCTTTTCAGAAGCTAATGGACAGACTAGTAGTATCCTCTCCCCCACCACCATGCCTTCTTCTCTCTGGCCATTACTTCCCAACTTTTCAAACTCCTATGGGGTATCTCTGGAATTCTGGTCTGTAGCTGGTATGGGGGCACTCCCATCCATTTCCCTATACAGTACAAAGTCATGGGATGCAAGGAGAGGGCTCTGTGGATCCTGTTGCTGCTGCTCTGCGTGACTCCCTCCTTCTCGACCTTCTTCCCCGTTCACCTGTCTTCCACTGCCTAAACTGTCTGTGTGAATGACTACAGTCTTACATATATGCTGATAGTTCCCCTGACCCACTGTTACCAGGTTGTGTTCCTTGTCCAGTCACACATATTTTATAGGGGAAGCTCAAATGGACTTCCCACATCATCTGGAAAGGTAGTTAGGTTTGGTTGTCTCCATTTCACAGATTAGGCAATTGAGGCACAAAGTTGTTTAATGAGAGTCAGGATTATGTCCCAAGACTCCAGAATTTTAGCCAGTGCTCTCTCTGTGATTATTTTTTGCAATGTCCTTTCTCTTCTTCTTCCCTATTTTGTCTTAACATGGGTAAAGTTAATGGAGTAAAATGACGTTGAAGTAAAAGAGTAAATTGAAAAATATTTTATTAGTAAAATAAGATATTGATCTTTCCATTCTAATTGAGGATCACACTACTATTGAATATTAAAATTTAAACATAGTATCACTAAGAAAATTCTATATGTAGAAATAATGAATTTTTGTTAGTAACAAATGACTGTTGAATCCTCAGTTTGACTCTTACTTACTTGATGCAGTTATGAAAGACATTTATCTCTAGGGCATTTCCATGCTTGGAGTTTGATAACTGAAGACACTGCCCTGACTTGTAGGACTTCAGTGCTTCTAAATGAGCAAAACCCCAGAATTTGTTACCCCACCAGACACCTTACAGATTATAGCTGCCTATGTTCGGGTCCTAACATGCGTCTTCAGTTTTTGTCTTAAGTGAAATTTGAGTAGCATTGAATACTTGAAATATTAGGAAAAGCAAATATTGAAAAATTTCAACTATCCCTGAGAACCTATGATTTGAAAAGGTCTCTGTTTGAATTCTTCACAGATTCTGGAACCCAGCAGCCAGGGCTTTAGGCATGGGGCAGGAATCCAGAGCAGCTGAAATTCAAGTTGCCTGAGGCATCAGGGCTTGGTAGTGGGTCAGAGGGCTGGTGGACTAGCCACACTTAATGAGTTTGATGGTTTATTAGCACAGAGAGGAGAGTGTGATCAGATGATATTAGTGGTTTCTATCATAATCTTTTGGATTTATGTCATTTTGTACAGCAAAACCTGTGAGAGCTGGGACTTAAAGAGACTGCCTTGTTTTTCTGGGTCTCACAAGTTTTCTACCTTTGACAGGGTACAGTCTTACCACTTTTCTATTGCTCATTTTAGTGGAAAATACTTGAGTTTTCCTTCTCTGACAGGTTTCTGCCTTACAGAGGCTCCAGCTTTCACAAGTTTTATTGTACCGATAATGTAAATGAAGTCAGAAAAGAAGATTATATAACAATAATTTGAGGAAAAAAACTAAAAGAGGAATCAAAAAGCTTGTATCTGTATTCATTAGCTATGTTAATTCAATAAAAAATCACTTGTCTTTTCAGGGGCTTACTTTAGGGAATTAATTTCACTTCTTTGGAGCTCAACTATGAAAAATGAACCAGCGGAAGGATGAAATGATCTTTATCAACTCCTTTCTAGATTTTATATTCCATTTGTCTAGAGATTCCAACTGGTTGTTGGGAAGATTGAAGCACATTAACAAAGACAAGTGTGTCTCCAACATTTATATGCTAAACGCGTTGCCATCAGTCGATTCTGACTCAGAGTCAATCCTAAATCCTAAATCGTATCCAGTGAAAGGCAGTTTTACTGTGGAAAGGTTCCCTGGGATATCAGATCCTATGACAGGACATCCCCTATGACAAGGAGTCAAATACAAGGATAACCCCAGAAAACACCCACAGGGGGTGAGAAAGTGAGGCAGTAAAGAGAAGCAAGCCAGATACTGCTGTTGGTAACTGGAGGTTAATCCCCCTGGGAAGTTCTAGATGTCATGGTAGAACATGTGCCTTACAGCTGTACAATCCCTGGGGGAGAGAACTAGGGTATTAAAACATCAACTCCTGCCAGTCATTGATTGAGGGCTGCTCCTGCCTTGGGCAGTGTGAGCTGGTTGAAAGTCCAGCTGTCCTGAGCTACAATATCCTGAGGGGATATGGCCAGGTGCAAGTGTCTGCCATAATTTGGTTACAGCCGTATAGCCAGAGCAGTACACCCAATCTACTGCACTGCGTGTTTACCAACTGAAGGTAGATATGCACATGCGTCTAGAAGGACCAGCCACTAAGGGACATTGAAGCGGTACACCCGGAAGCAATGGGCAGTCCTCCTCAGCTGTGGGGATTTCCTGTCTGCTTCCAAATACAATGGCATGTGGCAGCCAGGGAGGGGCAGACTCCTAAGAGCCTAATTAGTCTTAGGTCTGGAAGCAAGCCGTAGACTTTGTGAAAAGGCCTGTCGATGGTACATAGAAATTGCAGGCCCCAGTTGTTGGCCACACCTGGAACACAGTACTTTAAAGGAAGTAGCATCCCCCCGGGGATGTTGTCTTCAAGATGCAAAGGATGAAACTACATGGGGAAGTGCTTCCTTTGATAAAAAAAAAAAAAATTTGGAAGAGAAAGTAAATTCTCTGATATGTTTTAAAGGCATATTAGAAGACAGGATTTTTAAAATCAGGTTCTGTGGAGAATCAAACGAGCTGTTAGCAGCATCCCTGATTGGTTTAGAAACATCTGGGCTTTGAAATGAAATGCTTGGCGTGAGTGTTAAATTTCTGTTCCTTCAGCATCACTCAAAGTTTTATGAAAAGTCTCTATTGCTTTCTAGGTGAAATTGGCATTTAAAAATCAATCTTCTTACCAACTGTTCTTTATAAAATGGAATAGGTATCATCTCTGTTAGAAATCTAGCCCCGTTTCATATTTTAATAATTTAGATTTTAATATTTATGTGAGCATTAAAATCTAAAGTGTTTGGAAATGGTTTCTACACAACTGGTACACTAGCTGGAAATTTTGATAATCCATGTAATTGTGATTACAGGGAGTCCCTGAATTATGACGGGGGTCTGTTCTGACGACTACTCCATCTGTTATAAGTCAGTTCTGACTTAAGTTGAATAGCTCTTTTTTTTTTTTAGTTTTCATTATTATTGCCTTTTATTATCAGTATCTTCATAAATCTGATCTTTATTTGTCTTTAGGAGTTGGAAACATTACATCTGAGAATAATAACATCAGTAAATTATGTGGCGCGTATTGTATGTAGTACATATTGCTGAAGATAAGATGTACAAAAAAAATAAAAAGGGTGATCATAAGTACGGTTCATTGTAACTTGAATACGTCATAAGTCAGGGACTACCTGTATTATAAAATAGCATTATTAACAATAACATAACATGGTGAATCATTTACCTTGAGTTAGCCACATTGCAAAGGAAAATTATAATTAAGGCATCATGGCTATATTACTATTAAGTAATCTATTTACTCTAAAATTATTGACGTCTAGGTAGAGTCAAGAAGCCTGCATTTTAATCAAACTCCTGAGGTAGTCTCCAAAGTTTAACAACTATACATCTAGCCCAGTTGGGATTAGGAAGCTGAAATTTAGAGAGGGTGTTCCCAAGGGCACCCAGCAGCCTGGTAGCAGAGCCGGGGCGTGAACCCGTGTCTCTAGAGTTTAGCGTTCATTTCTCTACATTTTGTGTACTCTTTTGGTAAATATTTGGACCCACATCCCAAACTTATCCTTCGCATAAGTAATCATAAGTAGTGGTTTACCACAGAACTAAATACAGCAGCTCTATGAAGTCTTGGTCCTTCAAGATATGTAAATATGTTTTTTTTTTTTTTCAGACTAGAATAATAAGAATAGTTTGGGGAGATTGGGCTTTCTACCCTTAAAGACCACAAAACAAAAAGTGTCGGTATGATGGAGCAGTCTCACTTCTAGGTGTATATTCTAGGGAAATAAGAGCAGTGACACAAGTAGGCACATGCATACCCATGTTCATTGCAGCCTTATTCACAGTAGCAAAAAGATGGCAACAACCTCAGTGTCCATCAACAGCTGAATGGATAAACAAACTGTGGTACATACATACAATGGAATACTATACAACAATAAAGAATAACGATGAGTCAGGGAAGCATCTTATAACATGAATGAATCTGAAGGACACTATGCTAAGGGATAAGTCAATCACAAAAGGACAAATATTGTATGATGCTGCTTTTATAAGGAAACCCTGGTGGCGTAGTGGTTAAGAGCTACAGCTGCTAACCAAAAGGCTGGCAGTTCAGTTCCACCAGGTGCTCCTTGCAAACTGTATGGGGCAGTTCTACCCTGTCTTTATAGGGTTAGTATGAGTTGGAATTGACTTGACGGCAATGGGTTTATTTTGTTTTGGTTTTGTTTTAATGTCAAGAATAGCTTTACACACAGAAAGCAACATTCTTTAGTGGTTACCAGGGATAGGAGGGGTAGGGAGGGAGAATTACTTACTAGATAATAAAAAAACAGATACGTGTTAATTCTGGTGAAGGGAAAGACAATACACAATATGGGGGAGGTTAGCACAATGCGGCCAAAGTAAATGAAGACGCTGAGAGGTATCAAGAATAAAGGTCAACTATGGTAAATGTTATAATGTATACAGTTCTGCAACAACAGTAATAACAACCAAAACTTTGTGAGTGGTTATGTAGGTAAATATGTATGCTTTTTATATAGGTACAGGAGTGCGTATGGGAGTACATGTGCATGCATATATAGGTGTAGATGTGGCAGTTTGTATATACATATTTGTATGTACTACGTATGTATATGTATATATAATAGAGCACGTAGGGGGCGCAGTTAAGGAAACTTCCTAGGCATGTCCAAATATCTCATGGAACCAAGTTACTGGGTTTGAAGTCTCAGGACCATAGTCTCGGGGGACATCTTGGTCAATTGACATAGCATAGTTTATAAAGATAATGCTCTTCATCTTAGCTTGGTGAGTAGAGTCTGGGGTCTTAAAAGTTTGTGAGCAGCCCTCTAAGATACAACTATTGGTCTCCTCCCCTTGGGAGCAAAGCAGAGTGAAGGAAACCAAAGATTCAAAGAAATAATTAGTTCACAGGACTAATACTAATTAATGGCCCACACAGACCACAGCCCCCTCTGGCCTGAGACCAGAAGAACTAGATGGTGCCCCGGCCACTAGTACTGACTGCTCTGACCAGGGACACAATAGAAGGTCCTGATTAGAATGGGATAAAAATGTAGAACAGTGCTCAAATTCATAAAAAGACCAGACTTACTGAATCGATAGAGACTGTAGGAAACCTGAGACTATTGCCCTAAGACATCCTTTTAATCTGGAACTAAGGCTACACCCAGAGGTCACCTTTCAGCCAAATAATAGATTAGCCTACAGAATAAACAGTAACACCCATGAGGAAAGTTATTTTCAGAGCAATCAGCTATAGGAGACCAACTGGGCAACATTTACCCAAAAGCAAAGATGAAAAGTCAAGGAGGGGCAGGGAACCTGGACAGATGGAAATGGGGAAAGTACTGACACATTGTGGGGATAGTGACCAATGCCACGAAACAATTTGTGTATGATTTGTTGAATGGGAAACAAATTTGCTGTGTAGATTTTCACCTACACCACAATAAAATGTTCAAAAATAATTTTTTTTAAGTGTTGATATGAATGGATTTCTAACAAGGCTCTGGTATAAATGCATCATATGGCTGATCACACGTTTTTTTCCTCTGATCACTTCTTTATTTCCACATCTATTGTTCTTATTTGGCAAGCTTGCCACAGATAACTTCCTCCTGCAGGTTTTCTTGTTCAAGTTATTATGTGTTCCAACCAGTGAATACAATACTTACTGCCGCATAGTCATAACTATCTGGGCTGGTGAGTTTGTGTGATTAATACATGGAGCAAGGGAAGCCATAATTGTGGGTCTCATCCCTGTATGTGGTCAGTCAGCTTTGCACAAAATGCTTCCTTGGTCATAAATTGCATTTCTAACCAGCCACATCTTCCTGCAGATGTGCACTGTTGCAGCTCAGTACAGCACATCACCTCTATTGAGGAAGCAACTTGCAGGGCACCTCCCGTTGAAGGTGGTTCAGTGTCACTATCTTATCTAGTGCTGCTATAACAGAAATATCAACAAACAGAAATCTATTTTCTCACAGTTAAGGAGGCTTGAAGTCCGAATTCAGGGTGCCTGCTCTCGGGGAAGGCTTTCTCTGTCTGTCGGCTCTGGAGGAAGGTCCTTGTCTCTTCTGAGCTTCTGCTTCTGGGCGGTCTTCATGGGGCTTGGCATCTCTCTATCTCTCTTGCCCCTCTCTGCTTGACTCTCTACACCTAATTAGGCTTTTTTTTTTTTTAATATCTCAAAGATGACTGGTTTAAAACACATCATACACTGACTTGGCCTCTTAGCATAACAAAGAAAACTCATTCCCAAATAGGATTATAGCCACATTATGACCTACTTATTCTTGTTACCTCTCTTAATCTTAAAAGGATTTCAAGTGTACTTTCAAGATTTAGCTAAGGTAACAAGAATAAAAAGGAAAGGAAGAGAGGAGACAAAAGCAGATCTATTGTCACTTAATTCCAAGTTTACTTTATTAATGTCAAATCAAGTCTATTTCAAAATCAGCCCTGTGACAACTCTGCCTCCTTTAAAGAAGAGGGACTCAGGTACCCTGTGAGAGGCCCCTAGAGGGAGAGTGGGTCACAGAGGTTTACCAGGAGACTTTGGAGCCCTGGTGGCGCAGTGGTTAAGAGCTTGGCTATTAACCAAAAGGTTGGCAGTTCAAATCCATCAGCAGCTCCTGGGAAACTCTATGGGGCTGCTCTATTCCGTCCTACAGGGTCGCTATGAGTCAGAATCAACTCGACAGCAATGGGTTTAGTTTTTGTTTTTTTTTTTAACCAGGGGATGAAGTAGCATGACTTATAGATGTGATAAAACAAGAAAGGAAAGACAAGTGTGGGATACAACTGCTGACCTTTTGGTTAGCAGCCAAGTTCTTAACCACTTCGCTACAAGGCTCCAAGTTAATAAGGAATAAGGCCAAGCCAGCTGACCAAAACGACCATCGCACTAGTAGGCTGTAATTGTGTGCCATAGAGTTGATTCCTACTCATGGGAACCCTGTAGGATAGAGTGAAACTGCACCATAGGATCTCCTAGGCTGTACCTTGGAAACATTATGGGGCAGTTCTACTCTGTCCTATAGGGTCTCTATGAGTTGGAATTGACTCAGAGACAGTGGATTTCAACGGGTAATCTTTATAGGAGTAGATTACCATGGAGCTGCTGGCGGGTTAGAACCACCAGCCTTTTGGTTAGCAGGCGAATGCTTAACCATTGCACCGCTAGTATGACTGAGTCACAAATTTGGCTCTAAGTTTTTTAACACTCAGTAAAATGGGAAATGGTGTGAGTTGTACAACTCAGTCCTTAAGATAAACACAGACCCATCCTGAGAATTACAACACTTCTTTGTACTCAGATCAGAAGAATTCTCCCTGATGCGTCCTCATAAAACAAGTTCTATGGAACAATACTATTGACAATTTCTTAAAATGGACTGAACAACACACTTCTTGGGGATATTTCTTATAGCACCTAACACAGACTTGGAATATAAATCAGTTAAAGCAATTCTGTAGGAAGTCAAAGCAATGCAATCTAGGAACTAAATTATGAGTTAATAAAATGGCAATATGCAATTGCAGGGATTTATAGAACATGTTGAATTATCAGAATTTCCACACACAGATTATCATTAGAATTGGAAAATACTTCTAACTCATTCTGAATGGAAAGAAACATTTTTTATATAAATACAGGGAGAAATAAGGAAGGAAAAAGAGGCGGAGAAAGGTAATCTCATAACTCCGTAGCAAAGGTGGAAGAGGCTCCACTTCCTTCATGGAGCCTTAAGCATAGGGCAACTGTACGTTCTTCAACGCTGAACCACTGACCTCCATGCCTGCCTTCTTGACCGCCTCTCTTGAAACACTTATTGAGCCCATCAGCTTGCCAGGCACTGCACAGGACACTCATAGGATGGTCATGCATCTCAGTTTATGCCTGTTATCTCAGCATTACTATTACTAGTGCTCACTTTTATTCTCAAAAGGTTCTTATTTGGACAGTACATTGTAAGTAAGGTCATCCTACCATGAACTCTGCACTATGACTTCTTTCCTAGGGTTAAACTCAAGATCCTTCAGCCATGTTGGTAGAGGGGTCAATTATATGTACTTCTTTTCTGTGCATGTTGAAAACTTTACCAGGAGTCTTAAGACCACCTTATGGATAATGCTTGCCATCTCCATCTTTGCACCTCCCAAAATTTCTGGGTGCTGAACTATCTTGAGGCTAATGCAAGAGCTTCGAGTGTTTTGGCACTGCACTTAAATGTGAGGAAGGGAGGGAAGATTTGATCGATTGTCTTTTCCATCCTGTTCCTTCTCTCCGTTCCTGGCTCAATAACCTACCTACTTTTTCATGAATTTTTGGCAAATGTTTAATTGAATTACCTCTTTATAACTCTGTTATTAGCCTTTTAAGAGCAAAGGCAGAACAGATGGTTTTTAACTATTTTCAATACGTGATTTATGTGAATTTACAAGTTTCATTTTAAGCAGAAGTCTCTTAAGGGGAACACAGCGGCTAACAGATACATGAGGAAATGCTCTTGATCATTAGCCATTAGAGAAATGCAAATTAAAACTACGATGAGATTCCATCTCACTCCAACAAGGCTGGCATTAATTCAAAAAACACAAAATTATAAATGTTGGAGAGGCTGTGGAGAGATTGGAACACTTATACACTGCTGGTGGGAATGTAAAATGTTACAACCACTTTGGAAGTCAATCTGGCATTTCCTTAAAAAGCTAGAAATAGAATGACCATATGACCCAGAAATCCCACTCCTCGGAATATATCCTAGAGAAATAAGAGCCTTTACACGAACAGATATATGCACACCCATGTTTATTGCAGCTCTGTTTACAATAGCAAAAAGCTGGAAGCAACCAAGGTGTCCATCAACGGATGAATGGATAAACAAATTATGGTATATTCACACAATGGAATACTACGCATCGATGAAGAACAGTGATGAATCTGTGAAACATTTTGTAACAGGGAGGAACCTGGAAGGCATTATGCTGAGTGAAATTAGTCAGTTGCAAAAGGATAAATATTGTATAAGACCACTCTTATAAGATCTTGAGAAATAGTTTAAACTGAGAAGAAAACATTCTTTTGTGGTTTTGAGAAGGGGGAGGGAGGGGGTGGGAGAGGGCTATTTACTGATTAGATAGTAGATAAGAACTACTTTAGGTGAAGGGAAGGACAACATTCAATACAGGGGAGTTCAGCACAACTGGACTAGACCAAAAAGCAAAGAAGTTTCCTGAATAAACTGAATACTTCTAAGGTCAACGGAGCAAGGGCGGGGGTATAGGGACCATGGCTTCAGAGGACATCTAAATCAATTGGCAAAATAAATTCTATTAAGAAAACATTCTGCATCCCACTTTGAAGTGTGGCGTCTGAGGTCTTAAACGCTAACAAGCGGCCATCTAAGATGCATCAATTGGTCTCAACCCACATGGATCAAAGGAGAATGAAGAACACCAAGGTCACAAGATAATTATGAGCCCAAGAGACAGAAAGGGCCACATGAACTAGAGACTACATCATCCTGAGACCAGAAGAACCAGGTGGTGCCCGGCCACAACCGATGCCTGCCCTGACAGGGAGCACAACAGAGAACCCCTGAGGGAGCAGGAGAACAGTGGGATGCAGACCCCAAATTCTCATAAAAAGACCAGACTTAATGGTTTGACTAAGACTAGAAGAATCCCAGTGGTCATGGTTCCCAAACCTTCTGTTGGCCCAGGACAGGAACCATTTCCAAAGCCAACTTAGCAGATATGGATTGGACTGGACAATGGGTTGCAGAGAGATGCTGATGAGGAGTGAGCTACTTGCATCAGATGGGCACTTGAGACTGTGTTGGCATCTCCTGCCTGGAGGGAAGATGGGAGGGTAGAGGGGGTTAGAAACTGGCAAAACAGTCACGAAAGGAGAGACTGGAAGGAGAGAACGGGCTGACTCCTTAGGGGGAGAGTAAGTGGGAGTATGTAGTAAGGTGTATATAAGTTTATATGTGAGAGACTGACTTGATTTGTAAACTTTCACTTAAAGCGCAATAAGAATTATTAAAAAAAAAAAAAAAAAAGGAAAGAAAAAAGGGGGAACACACTTCAGTTAACCAGTGCCGTCATAGAGTAGTAATTTCTGACATCAGCCATCAGTGTGCAAGGGAAAATGCCATCTGTCATAAGGCCTTTGGAATTATGCTCTTCACTTTATAGTTTGAGCTGGCAAGTTTATTTCTCAAGTTGTTTCTTTTTATGAATTTTACTGGCTATTAGAGTAGGATGCTGGCATATAAGAAACACTATTTTGGTTATAGTCATCTTATAGAAATACTAAATTTATACTACAGGGTTGGCTAGTTAAGAGGAAAACCAGTACTTTTTACAGTTTTATCCATTTTGAAAGAAAAATGGAAGAATTTGTCATATGACATCTAGGAATATTTAGTATTTCTAAACTTTTAAAAAAAAAAAAAAAAACAATACCTAAACAGAGAAATAAGCACTGGTATAAAGTTGGTAACATTTTTGCCAATTTTTAATTTTCACCGATTTTTTAATTGCCTGAGTCCAGTTCCTCTGTTTTCTCTCACCTATTTTTTTTATTTATTCTCAGCTCAGCCCTGAAGTTGCACTTGGAATGAAAGTTTCTTTCCCTAAATCTTTCATTATAGTTTCATCTGTAACTTTTAAAAATCTCTTCCAACTTTTTAGGTTAAAATTGCTTCTTGTTTTGTTTTTTCTATTTGTTTCATTACTAGGGAAGTCAAACCTTGCCTTATACCTTATTGGCTACTTACATGGCTTTCTTCTGTGAAATGCCTTTTGCCCATTTTTATACTGGTGTTTTTGTGTTTTCTTTTTCATTTTTAAGAGCTCAGGGGTAAAATTAGACACCCATGATTCTGCCTGGGTCAGAGGATGTTTACTGGCAACATACTTTTTCTTAAGATGGTGAGTGACTACTTTTTATTTATGAAATTTAATTCTATATGTTCAATTAAAAAATATTTTGTCAGCCACAGTAGTGTTTCAAATTTGGCATTTTAAAGAAAAATAGTAAATACTTACCTCTGTCTCAGACATGAAGTGTGAGTTTTCTTTCTTGAGCAGAAATTTGAAATATGCAACATATATTAATAGGGTGTTTCGTGTCTGAGAGAGATGGTTGTCTTTTGGAGAGATATATATATATAATTACATATTATGATATATAATTGGAAAACGTATTTTATTACTTTTTACATTTTTGCATAATTTTCTAGTCCGGTTGATTGCTATAATGACCTTGTATGGAGGTAGGATTTTTGTTGTATTGTTACATTTTTGGCTTTTTTCGGCTGCTATAATCTAAGTCATTAATAGTGAAATATTGACTTTATTTATAATGGCTATGGAAATAATTTAGGCTCTCACTCTTCTGATAGAGGATACATTTTGAAGTAGACCCTTTGAAAAATTGTTATTTTCTTATGTCTATAGCTGCTTTAAATGGAAAATAATCCCCAGATCTAGGTAAACAGTTTAATTAATTTTATCCATGAAGCCCATGATTGTCCAAGGACAAATAATATTAAGATGAATCATCTGTAAAATGGAACTGTAGAGAAAACTACGTTCTGATCAGACATACCAAAGAACAAATGTTCTACTGTTTGGAAACACTAGGTTTCAGGGTCTTGGTAACAAAGCAGAAAATATTGTTATAGAGGTTACCACTGTCGTTTGCTACTTCCTTACTAAACTACATCATCTCTCCTTTCTTTTATCACTCCCTCCTTTCTTTTCTGTGTTGTTTTCACTGCTTGTCTGTACTCTTCGAAATAAATCTTTTTACATTGTCCTCCTTGGAAATAAAGCAAAACAAACTGTCATCATGTTTCATGCTTGAACAGGCAATGAGGGGAGGGAAACTCTTCCCAGAAAACCCAGGTCCTGAAAAAGAAACATTTCAGAGTATAAACTTTTCACAATTTGTGCCCAATTATTTTGGGTGATATTGCTTTATATTTATTAATAATCAGAGGATGGAAAAAATGGAAGCGCAATCGGAATGACCAAAATCTCTTTTAGGCAACATTTGATATGAAAATAACAAAATGATGTAATGCAATTAGGGTACATGTGAAGTGTATTTCTCAAGTTAAAATTGAGGACAGAAGTTGTCTGCTGCTCCTTATTACCCAGAGCGTGGTCTGCAGATTAACAGCATCGCCACCTATTTAAAACTGCAGACTCTCAGTCTTCACCAGCCCAACTGAATCAGAACTGCATCCCCAGGTGCTGTGATTCATATATGTGCACATGAGAGTTAGAAATCCAGCCAGTTGGAACATGTTTTCATGTCATAAATTGAGGAGTTAGGATTCTACACAAATGAGGCAAGTCCCTCAGCACTTTTCTTCCTCCCAGCTTATTAGTTCCACTTCCCAATAGTTAGCTTTTCATGGACTTTTTTCCAAATTTTAATTAGCTCACCTTTGAGTTGGTATTTCCCCAGCTCAACTCTGAATGCTGATTCTGCAATACAGGTTTTAATGAGGGTAGAAGTGAGGAAGGGAGGAGCCAGCCACCTCCAACCTGGGGAAGGTACGTGGTTCTCATCCCTCCTACTTTGGAAAATTCAAGGAGGAAGTGAAGGACTAAAGTTTCTCCCTCTACAACTTTGGGAATGGAAAGAGGGAGAGGTCTGGCCTGTTTCAAAATATTGTAAAATCAGTGTAATGTCCACACAAAAATGTGTATACAAATGTTCATAGCAGCATTATTCATAATAGCAAAAACTTGGAAACAACCCAAATGTCCATCAACTGATGAATGAAGAAATAAAATGGTGTGCCTATTCCCAAGAAAGGTGATCCAACCAAATGTGGAAATTATAGAACAATATCATTAATATCACACGCAAGCAAAATTTTGATGAAGATCATTCAAAAATGGCTACAGCAGTATATCAACAGGGAATTGCCAGAAATTCAGGCCAGTTTCAGAAGAGGATGTGGAACCAGGGATATCATTGCTGATGTCAGAGGGATCCTGGCTGAAAGCAGAGAATACCAGAAGGATGTTTACCTGTGTTTTATTAACTGTGCAAAGGCATTCGACGGTGTGGATCATAACAAATTATGGATAACATTGTGAAGAATGGGAATTCCAGAACACTTAATTGTGCTCATGAGGAACCTGTACATAGATCAAGAGGCAGTTATTCGGACAGAACAAAGGGATACTGATTGGTTTAAAGTCAGGAAAGGTGTGTGTCAGGGTTGTATTCTTTCACCGTACCTATTCAGTCTGTATGCTGAGCAAATAATACGAGAAGCTGGACTATATGAAGAAGAATGGGGCATCAGGATTGGAGGAAGGCTCATTAACAACCTGCATTATGCAGATGACACAACCTTGCTTGCTGAAAGTGAAGAGGACTTGAAGCACTTGCTAATGAAGATCAAAGACCACAGCCTTCAGTATGGATTGCATCTCAACGTAAAGAAGAGAAAAATCCTTATAACTGGACCAATGAGCAACATCGTAATAAAGGGAGAAAAGATTGAAGTTGTCAAGGATCTCATTTTACTTGGCTCCACAATCAACAGCCATGGAAGCAGCAGTCAAGAAATCAAAAGACGCATTGCATTGGGTAAATCTGCTGCAAAGGACCTCTTCAAAGTGTCGAAGAGCGAAGATGTCACCCTGAAGACTAAGGTGCGCCTGACCCGAGCCGTGGTATTTTCAATCACATCATATGCACGTGAAAGCTGGACAATGAATAAGGAAGACCGAAGAAGAGTTGACGCTTTTGAATTGTGATGTTGGCGAAGAATATTGAATATACCATGGACTGCCAAAAGAATGAACAAATTTGTCTTAGAAGAAGTACAACCAGAATGCTCCTTAGAGGCAAGGGTGGCAAGACTGCACCTTACACGCTTCGGACATGTTGTCAGGAGGGATCGTTCCCTGGAGGAGGACATCATGCTTGGCAAAGTACAGAGTCAGCAGAAAAGAAGATGACCCTCAACAGGATGGATTGACACAGTGACTGCAACAATGAGCTCAAGCATAACAACGATTGTAAGGATGGCTTAGGACTGGGCGGTGTTTCATTCTGTTGTGCATAGGGTCACTATGAGTCAGAATCGACTCGACGGCACCTAACAACAACAACATACAATAAAATATTACTTGGCAAAATAAAGAAATTATATATGCTACAACATGGATGAATCTTTAAAACATTATACTAAATGAAAGAAGCCAATTAAAGAGTACATATTGTATGATCCCGTTCATATAAAATGTCCAGAACAGGGAAATCTATATAGACAGAAAATAGTTTGGTTGCTTAGGACAGAGGGGAGAGGAGAAAGGGTTTGTTTTGGGGGTAATAAAAATGTTCTAAAATTGGCTGTGGTGATGGTTGCACAACTCTGTGAATACACTAAAAATGATTGAATTGTGCACTTTTAATAGGTGAATTGTATAGTATGTGAATTATATCTCCACCAGGTTGTATAAAAATCAGTGGAAGAATTCATTTTTGAACTGTATGTCATGATAATTTCAAAGTGACTGCTATTCATCTAGTGCTTTTGACACATGAAGAGTGGGGTGAGTGAGGACAGCCTCTGACTGGCCCCAGGCCTAGGATAAATACACAAGGGTTTTGGTGGCCTGACATAAACTGTGCTGAAGCCAAGAGACTCCCTCAGCTCTGCCAGGACACCGCCCATGCTTCATTCTTTCACCCCAAATTCCCAGCATTAGAGACACTCCCGTAAAATAGACCGCAAAGTTAGGGCTGTTTCCAGAAGCCCATTGTTAAAGTGTATGTGTGTGTTTCTTAGGAAGAAAAGGAAAGAAAGGGAACTAAGCTTCTTTCAGGAAAGCACGAGCAGCTGTGAGTGTCTGGATTAGTTCATCATAGCAGAGATTATCACCCTTAGGAAATACAAAGGAGTTGATTGTCGTCAAGCCGATTTTCAGCCCTGATGAAAATAGATTAGTGCAGGCTGAGAAACTGGAATCCGCATGGCTCCTTATTCCCCTGACCCTTTGCCGGCTGGGTGTACACTACTCCTTAAGCCCTCTCATCCCCCTTTATATACCAGTAATCAGTTGCCCGCGACTTGATTCCAACTCATAGAGACCTCATGTGTGTTAGAGTAGAACTGTGCTTCACAGGGTTTTCAGTGGCTGTTTTGTTTTGGAAGTAGATTGCCAAGCATTTCTTCCAAGGTGTCTCTGGGTAGACTGGAACCACCAACCTTTCTGTTAGCAGCTGAGCATGTTAACCATTTGTACCACCCAAGGCTTCTTCCTTCATATACACAAAGTAGTAAAAGAGGAAAGCTACTCCATCCTCTTGAAAAAGATGACTCCACAAAAATAGGAATGTGTAGGTCCTGCAGCAATAGACTCAAACATGCCATTCACCATAAAGATGGTGCAGGACCAGGCAATGTTTTGTGCTGTTATATACAAGGTTGCATGAGTCGGAGCTGACTCTGCAACAACTAAAACAACAACCACATGGGTTCCGTGATATACTATTTTTCATTATCTAATTCCTTATCCTCTTTTTCATCTCAGGACAGAAAAATGACAAGGCAAAAAATCAGAGTGGAGGTGGAAGAGTAGAAGCGGGATTTAGGGAGGCCCTGGGTGACACAAATTGTTTGCACTCAGCTACTAACTGAAAGGTTGGCAGTATGAATCCACCCAGCAGCACTGTGGAAGAAAGGCCTGGTGATCTGCTTTTGTAAAGATACAGCCAAGAAAACCCCATGGAGCAGTTCTTTTCTGTAACACATGGGGTCACCATGAGTCAGAATTGGCTCAACGGCAACAAGGACAAAGGACAGAGGTAAAAATGGAGAGGGTGGGATGTAGGAAAGAAAAGGTATAGGAAGATTAACCCACTGCCGTCGATTAGACAGGAGAAATGGTATCTGGAGATGTTGGAAATTAAATCAAGTGCAATGCATTTATGTAGGACTAATTTTTTTTCTCTGTAAAATAAAGTAGAAGGATGAGGGTAAACGAGTTATGACAGGGAGCTCTTGTCACAGATGGACTCCACTGTTGTGCAAAGGGCAACCCTGCTAGCAGTTTTGAGTATTTGAAAGAGAAAGAAATTAAGTGGAAGTTTTTTTCCCCCCTCATGAGAAATATCTCTTTGCCTTTCAGCATAAAGGCATTATTTGAATGGTATCTTAATGTCTTTATGTTGTTGTGGGTTACTTCAAGTCAATTTTCAACTCATAGTGACCCCGTGTGACAGAGTAAAGCCGCCCCATAGGGTTTTCTAGGCTGTAATCTTTATGGAAGCAGATTGCCAGGTTTTTTTCCCACAGAGCCACTGGGTGGGTTTGAACTGCGAATCTTTCAGTTGGCAGCCAAGCAGTTAACCGTTGTTCCACCAGGGTTCCTTAATGTCTCTATAAATATGCTAAATAATCATAATGTACATATACATATTTATATTGTCCATTTTGTAATTGGAATAGTTAAGTAACAATCTGCTTCATTACTCTTGGAATTATGATATCAATTCTTAGGTTCCTCACAAGCAGTATTTTATATAAGAGATGAAGAAAAAGATCACATTCATATTATATAGGAAAGATTTCTAGACTTTAGGGATGTTCAAACTGTGTAGTGTGTTTTTGTTTCTACAGTTTCGTCTTATTAACTGAAGAGAACTATTGTGTTTCACATTCATAATCATTATCCTGAATTATTGAGAAAAGGTTAAATTACCACATTTGAGAAGGCAAGAAAAGTTTACAGAATACTAGGGAAAGATTTTCTTCCAAAATCTTTGCTGTATAAAATGTCTTAATACAGGGTGTCTTAGGCTGGGTTCTTCAGAGAACCAGAACCAGTGAGGCATGGAGAGAAAGACAGAGAGAGAGATTTATCTCAAAGAAATGGCTCAAGCTGTTGTAGAAGCTGGCAAGTCCCAAGTCTGTGAGTTAGGCATCAGGTTGGAGGCTTCTCCTCACTCAGTGTAGCCACAGGGGCTGACAAACCCAAGATGGGCAGGTCAGATGGCAGGCCACTGGCTCAAGTACCAAGAACCAGAGGTCAGATGATGACTAGCTGGATGCAGGGTCCAGAGCAAGTAAGCGAGCTTTGCCAGAACGTCCATATATGTATTGGATGCAGGCCACACCCCTAATTGTAAGAGGAAACTGCCCTTATATTTGATTACTTGATTACATCATATCACATTATGGAGGATAAATGCATCATTACATAACTGCCAAAACCACTGGGCTAACCCCTTACCTATTTAAAAAAAAAAAAAAAAAGCAGCTAGGTAGAACAATCTAGCCCTGAAAACTGACTAGTTGAGATTTTTATGGTATTTATGAAAAATGAGTATTATAATTGTCATTCTTTTACATGCTAAACACTGGTGGACAATAGGTTATTTTTCCCCCCTATTTCTTTATCATTAACTGGCTTGGCTAGTTTATTGCTAGTACTTCTATAGTGCTACTTGTTTAATACTTCGATTACTAGATTTTTTTTTGTTTAAACCGGATCTACAATTTTTAGATTTCAAAACAACAAAATCCATGTACTACTCTCTTGTTTATTCACAGGCCTTGTTTTAACCCTAGTATGACCCCTGCTGTCTCAGTGGTTAAGCACTACGGCTGATGCAGTTCAAATCCACCAAGCGCTCCTTGGAAACCCTATGGGGCAGTTCTACTCTGCCCTATAGGGTCACTATGAGTTTGAATCGTCTTGATGGCAACAGGTTTGGTTTTGGTTTGGTATATGGTGGTGGTTTCTAGATTATGACTGAGCTCATCAGCATTCCAAGAAGGAGCACAGTGGAGCTGTGGTACGTTTGGAATGATGCTCATGGATAGTCCTTATGAAGTCCTAAAGTCCTTATGGAGTCCCTGAGTGGTGTAAAGGATTGATGTGCTCAGCTGCTAACTGAAAGGTTGGAGATTTCAGTGCACCCAGAAGTGCCTGGGAAGAAAGCCCTGGTGATCTCTTCCAAAAAATCAGCCACTGAGAGCCCTATGGAGCACAGTTCTACTGTGACACACATGGGGTCACCATGAGTTGGGGTTGACCCAACAGCAGCTGTTGTACTGGTAAAGCCCTTATAACCAGGACAGCTGGCATGCAGCTCGTGTGCACTTGCGTAGCCACACCATTTTAAAGTATTGCAACACTAACGTACTAGTGAGCACATAACGAACTACTGTCTTAGAGCCCCTTGTGTGTTCCTTCTGTGCCCAGCTCCCTGGGTTCCCCTAACCTTCCAGGGGAGACCTCCAGTGTCTGAACACTGCATCCTCAGTGATTGGATGACGCTCAGTCTTTACCTGTGTTAAATATTTTGACTGTCACCACTGCTGTCAACATTGAAAATGTATGGTTATTTGTCGATTATCTATTCCATTTGTGGATTTATAAGGCTGTACGATATCTCCTCCTTCCCCCTTCCTTCTTGTAGTCTCCCGCTTTTAGGATATTTGACTACTGATCAGTAGCATTTCTATCTTGAATACAAGGACACATAGCCAAAACTGGATTTTAGAACTGCCTGAAATATTCTCTCACCTCTAATCCATGCACTTAAAATTCATCCAGGCCACAAAGCCTTAGGTACACTTAACTTAGCCTCCCTAACGCTAGATTTATTTATTTATTTTATCGTGCTTTAGATGAAGGTTTACAGTTTCTCGTTAAACAATTAATACACATATTGTTTTGTGACACTGGTTGCCAGCCCCACGATAACACTACATTTCTTTGGCATCTCTGAACGCAGCTTGTTAATAAGCGTCTCTAACATTATTTATCCTTGTCTTTGTCCTGTTTACCCTCATGGTTTCTGAAGGCCAGGGAACATATTTTCCACTTTTTTTTCTTACTTGCTTTACATGTACCGCAACATCTTATGGTCCTGAGTGTTCATTAGTATAACATTTTTTTTCTCTCAAACCTCCAAGCTCCTCTTGTTTCTTGTATGATTATCTTAAAGTTGTTACCAAGAGATTGTGTTAGAGGCTGAATTCTAGGAAAACAGGATATCAGGACCCCTTGATTTTCATTCCTAGCACCGTTAAACACCCTATCTAGCAAAGAGAAAAAAGAAAAGAAGAAAGGTATTTTTTAGTTGTTTCCAGAATATAAGCTTGTTTTTGAAAATAAAGCAGTTTCTGAACAAATAAGTTTGTTTCGTAATAGTGCATTCAGGTGAAAGAACCATGTAATGCCTGCTATAGATGTTAAGGTGAAAAATAAACATTGTCTTAAAAAAACTTGATAGGCTTAGTCCTTCAAAGAAGGAAAAAAGATCTCTCTGAGCGGTTGTAACAATAGTGTGTTAAATGCACACAGCAGGAATTGCTACTAATCACATTTTAAAGGCATTTTTTTTCTAAAAATACATAGACTTCAGAAGAAAAGTGCAGAAGCACTTAAGATCTTACTGTAGCTAAATATAGCTCAGCGTATACCTGATGATCAGTAAAGAACAATTCGAGGGAAAAGGAATCGCCTATATCAGCTCTGGAAGGGTGTGCCTGAAAAGTTTATTTCCTTGAGTTGTTCTAGTTCTAGCTAGAGATAATAAAATCATTATCTTCATATTATATCTTTTTTTTTTAATAATTTTTATTGAACTTTAAGTGAACATTTACAAATCAAGTCAGTCTGTCACATATAAGCTTATATACACCTTACTCCGTACTCCCACTTACTCTCCCCGTAATGAGTCAGCCCTTCCAGTCTCTCCTTTCGTGACAATTTTGCCAGCTTCCAACCCTCTCTACCGTCCTATCTCCCCTCCAGACAGGAGATGCCAACACAGTCTCAAGTGTCCAC
Organism: Loxodonta africana; assembly: GCF_030014295.1. NCBI lineage: Eukaryota > Metazoa > Chordata > Mammalia > Proboscidea > Elephantidae > Loxodonta > Loxodonta africana. The sequence continues at coordinate 170,206,402 of NC_087342.1, forward strand.
CTGATGCAAGTAGCTCACTCTTCATCAGCATCTCTCGCCAACCCATTGTCCAGTTCCTTCCATGTCTGATGAGTTGTTCTTGGGAGTGGTTCCTGTTTTGGGCCAACAGAAGTTTTGGGGACCATGACTGCCGGGATTCCTCTAATCTCAGTCAGACCATTAAGTCTGGTCTTTTTATGAGAATTTGGGGTCTGCATCTCACTGATCTCCCGCTCCCTCAGGGGTTCTCTGTTGTGCTCCCTGTCAGGGCAGTCATGGGTTGTGGCTGGGCACCATCTAGTTCTTCTGGTCTCAGGATGATGTAAGTCTCTAGTTCATGTGGCCTTTTCTGTCTCTTGGGCTCATAGTTATCGTGTGACCTTGGTGTTCTTCATTCTCCTTTGATCCAGGTGGGTTGAGACCAATTGATGCATCGTAGATGGCTGCTTGTTAGCATTTAAGACCCCAGACGCCACATTTCAAAGTGGGATGCAGAATGTTTTCATACTAGAATTATTTTGCCAATTGACTTAGAAGTTCCCTTAAGCCATAGTCCCCAAACCCCCACCCTTGCTCTGCTGACCTTTGAAGCATTCATTTTATCCTGGAAACTTCTTTGCTTTTGGTCCAGTCCAGTTGAGCTGACCTTCCGTGTATTGAGTATTGTCCTTCCCTTCACCTAAAGCAGTTCTTATCTACTAACTAATCGGTAAATAACCCTCTCCCACTCTCCCTCCCTCCCCCCCTCGTAACCACAAAAGTATGTGTTCTTCTCAGTTTGTACTATTTCTCAAGATCTTATAATAGTGGTCTTATACAATATTTGTCCTTTTGCCTCTGACTAATTTCACTCAGCATAATGCCTTCCAGGTTCCTCCATGTTATGAAATGTTTCACAGATTCGTCACTGTTCTTTATCGATGCGTAGTATTCCATTGTGTGAATATACCACAATTTATTTACCCATTCATCCGTTGATGGACACCTTGGTTGCTTCCAGCTTTTTGCTATTGTAAACAGAGCTGCAATAAACATGGGTATGCATATATCTGTTCGTGTGAAGGCTCTTATTTCTCTAGGGTATATTCTGAGGAGTGGCATAGTATTCTTTATCGATGCATAGTATTCCATTATGTGAATATACCACAATTTATTTAACCATTCATCCATTGATGGACACCTTGGTTGCTTCCAGCTTTTTGCTATTGTAAATAGAGCTGGAATAAACATGGGTGTGCATATATCTGTTCGTGTGAACGTTCTTATTTCTCCAGGGTATATTCCGAGGAGTGGGATTTCTGGGTTGTATGGTAGTTCTATTTCTAACTTTTTAAGAAAACGCTAGATTGATTTCCAAAGTGGTTGTACCATTTTACATTCCCATCAGCAGTGTATAAGAGTTCCAATCTCTCCGCAGCCTCTCCAACATTTACTATTTTGTGTTTTTTGGATTAATGCCAGCCTTGTTGGAGTGAGATTATTTTCATATTATATCTTTAAGAGTGCATTAAATATGGGGTTCCCTTTAAATTATAGGTATGTTGTAGAGTTACAAAGAAGGCTAATACGCATCTATATCTTTCATTTAAAAATAGTTTTGAAATTATTCAATATGCATTTCACATACACCAAAAGTACAGAGAAATAATAGTAGACACTCCTCACATTTTACAGTTGTTAACAATTTGCCCTGTCTCCTTTTATACAGAAAAAAAATAAATAACTATCACAGATGTAATTTCAGGCTGCCCCTATGCATCCCGTTTTTACCCTCTTTCTCCAGCTGTTACTGTTAAAGTAAATTTGGTACCTATCCCTTCAGTTCGTGTTTTAGTGCTTTTATCACATGTGTACATAAGTGATATGTTCTGCTGTTTCGAATATTTTAAATATACAGGAGTAGTATCATATTGCTTGTATCTATCCTTTTATAATCTGCTTTTTAAAATACTCAGTGTTGTGTTTTTTGAGATTTTTCCTTTATAAGTAGATCTAGTTTACTTAACAGCTATAGGGATTTACATTTTATGCAGTGGTATAATTTACTTGTCCAATATCCTATTGATGGACATTTAGGTTTTTCTAATTTTTCACCATTAGAAGCAATGTGGAATGAGCATCCTTGTCTATGATTCTTTGT